>NC_083357.1:118036075-119326075 GCF_030254825.1 Meriones unguiculatus
TAAAGAATTCTTATTTTTAAAATATTTTATGTGTATGAGTGTTTTGCTGTATTAATATCTGTGTGCCACTTGTGTGTCTGGTGCCCACAAAGGACAGAAGAGGGTGTTGGATCCCTTGCATTGGAGTTACAGACAAGTGAGCTGCCATGTGGGTGCTAGGAATCGAACCTGGCTTCTTTAGAAGAGCAGCCAGTGCTCTTATTCACTGATCCACACAGTGCTCACTTTTTTTTTTATTTTTTATATTTTTGTAGTTTTGAGACAGGGTCTCACTATGTCGTGTCGCTCTGGCTGTCCTGGAGTAAGTCCAGGCTGTCCTTGACCTCACAAAGATCTACCTCCTCTGCCTCCCGATTTGGGGGATTAAAGATACGTGTCACCACTCCCGGCTAGTGTGACATTCTTGAAGTCATCAAAAGGAATAATCGCAGGTGTGGAATTCGAGGACCAAGGCAGCTTGGTCTGTGCAGCACGCCTGGATGGAGCCAGGTGCCCCTCCCCGCCTGCCAGTGGTGGGGAGCTTGTGTTCCCTGCGCTTGGGGGGCAGGTCTGACATCAGCAGTGGTGTCATTGAGCATGGTAATTGAAACAGTTTTGTCAGCCGAGCGATTAAATGTTACTTTCTTGTTCTCTTCATCTGTGGTTCTTTGTACTCCCGGAAAGTCAGTGTTTTTCATGTTTTTGTGTGTGGGTTAGCCATTCATCTTACATTTTTGATTTCTGTATTTCTCATATTTTTAGAATTTTAAAGAATGTACACACAGTTTTGTATTGTTTTTTTTTTTTCTTTCTGTGTAGCCCTGGCTGTCCTGGAACTTGCTCTGTAGACCAGGCTGGCCTCCAGTTCACAAAGATCTACCTGCCTCTGCCTCCCGAGTGCTGAGATTGAAGGCGTGCACCACCGTTCCTGGCCGCAAATATTTCTTAATTACGGACTTTTGGCGTAATCAGTGGACTCCACTGTGGAAACGAGCTCGGCTCCTTGAGTTCCAGGACAGCAGGGACTACACTGGAAGTCCGTCTCGAAAGAAGAAAAGAAGTGTCCCAGGAACACGTCCTCGGTGCTGTCCTAATTTCCTGTCATAAGTACGTGTGTCCACTGTGATTCAGTAGAAAGCCTTCCCTGACCTGTCTATGAAGACAGAGATCGTGAGCTCTTGTAATCTTACGATTGTGTGCTGATTGTGCGACGAAGGGCCGTGGTTGCATTGGACAGAGGAAATGATCCCGTAGGTCCGAAAGCCTGTGCTGTGGGGATCTCCCAGTCCTTTTCCTGTACTGTCTCAGGCTCGTTGGCTGCTGCTGCTCCTGAGTCTTGGGTCATCTCCAGCATCTTCCTCCCGCTGGAGTGAACTCTTATTTCTTAGTATCTGTGTGTGTCTGCTTGTCTGTGTGTGTGCCGGGTGTGCACAGTGCCTGTGGAGAGAGACCCCTGGAGCCCATGAGCCACCGCTGGGGGTGCAAGGAGAGGAGCCCGTGTCCTTTTCCTGTGTGCACCACCCGGTGTCCAGTGCAGCCATCTTTCCAGCTCTCCCCACTTTTTTTTTTTTTTTTTTTTGGGCAGAGACTCTCACATTCCAGGCAGATTCTCCTGCTTTACCTTTCTAAAGTTGCCTTGATACCCCTGTCTCCGCCCGCTAAGTCCCGGGACTGCAGGCGAGCTGTTTCCCTCCTGCTTGATGCGTTTCTGGGGAGTGGATGCCAGAGCTTCGTGCCGGCCAGTCAAGCCCTTGGCCGGCTGAGCTGCTCACCAGTCGTTTGGGTGGGCAGGAGTTGGCAACTGGCTGTGGAGAACCTGGGGGTCATTCTGGTCAGGTGGCTCAGCTCTCTGGACTTTTCGGGTGAAGCTGGCTTTCTTTTCCAGCACCCATTCTGTTCCCATCTCCCTCACTGTCATGTTTTCTGAAATTGAGTTACCCCAGGCTCACCTCTCTGAGACCCCAGCCCTGCGTGTGCAGCTTCTGTTAGGACATTGTAGGATTTTCTTTGCTGCTCGAGCCATCTTTCCATCTCGGCTGTTTGAGAGAAAGATGTGGGAGTAGGCCGGGGGGGGGGCGGGGGGGCTCCTTCTCACGGGTGTGCTCAGTGGCTGCTACGAGTAAAGGAAACTCTGAACAGGGCTGGCCACAGTAAAGGCTGTTGGTCTTCCTTAGACACAGCTGTATTGAAGAGCCAGTCTCACAGTGCTCTTACAAACGGCCCTAACCGGTCAGTCTCCATCAGAGCACAGCAGGAAGCAGCAGGATAAACTTTGCAGACTCAGGTGACTTTGTTTTGTAGAAATGTGGCTACATTTACAGTTGCCATCTCCAGTTACCAAGTGACACTTGTTATTGTAGCGATAGATTTCTCTTTAAAATCAGGCATGCAGAGTGTGGGGACTTGTAACTGATGGGGCACGGGGAAACAGTTTGGTCAAGGAGAGATTAAATATTGCTTTCTTGTTCTGTTTGTCTGTGCTTCTTTGTGAGCCTGGAAACGTGAAGCTCAGACTTAAATGGTTTCTAGGTTGATTCACTGGTGAAGCTGTTCCAGGGAGGCCGGCCGCTCATGGGCCAGGCTCTCTCCTGTACATGTCACTTCCCTGTGGCCTTGCCCAGTGGGCCATGCTCGTCTGTACGGACAGTAGAGGGTGCCCACCTGTCTGCCGCTGTCCTCCTGTGTCCTAGCTACGTCTTTGTAGTCTGGTGTCTGCCCGGCCTTCCCTTTTGGGTTGATGGGCTGAGTCTTTGAATGCCGGGCACCTAACCTGGCTTGTCCCCACTCTTCCCCATAGCATTGTCATGGACTGTGGTCTGACCATTTCTGTTCTACCATAAATTGGCGGTGTTGGTGGGTGCTGGCCTCAGCGGTGCTTCCACAGATAGGGGATGGGCAGGCCACATGTCTCCATGACATGGAGGCTGCGGGAAGAGGTTGGGGACAAGACTGTTTGCTGCCACTTTACAATGGGGGCTTTACAAATGTCCCGATTTCTTTTTTCTCCCGAATGAGTGAGCTGGCCCCATCAGGGCCGAGAGTTGCCTGGCGGCATGGTCTCCTGAGTGTGTGCAGCTGTCTCCACATGGGCGCCGTGGCGTCACCACACATGCCTGCGCTCAGGCTCCTAGAACAGTTTCCTGCCACCCACCTCAGGTTTCACATTTTGAAATTCCGTTTCCTTGGCCCTACAGTTTCTCGACCAGGTGGCGTCTGGACTCGCCTGTCAGAGTTGTTCTTGGTTGAGGGACTACCCAGTGCTTAGGTGTCCCTTCACCCCTTTCACTTCAGAGTTAAGTGATTGTAACTGTTTCTCACGTAAGAAGCACTTTTAGCAGTCCCTGCTTTTTATGACTGCTGAAGGGGTTTGTGTTACCCTCGATAAGCCCAGGAGAGTTGGGCACAGTGCCATCACCAAGCACGACTGGGTGCTTGAGGCGGCTGTGTCAGAGCATCCTTAGTCTACAGCCGCGGCCCCAGCTCATGCTAGCTCCATGCTTTACATACCACTGTTTTGTCCAGAAGGCAAGTCCTCTTTCCTGGTGTTTTTTTTCCTCTAGGACCTTCTTAGTACTGTCTGCAGTTTATTTTCCTGACACACTTCACAACCATTGTTGCATTGTTCCAGCGTTTATCCTGCCCTCCTGAGCGAGGCTCCTGCCTGATTTTGTGAGCACTTGTGTGTGGAGCAGCCAGTGAGGCCCGGGCCTGGCGTTGGTGAATTCTCCCAGACCGTGGGTGGCTTTTAGTTTTCTGAACCTCAGATACTCGGGAGGGCTCTGACCCTGGGCAGGCTCTGTGGACATGGTATGCAGTCCGCATTCCGCAGGCGTGCTCACTGAAGATGCGGCCTAGCCTTCTTCCCGAGAAGCTGCGTGGCCTGGAGCTAAGTCCTGGGGGCAGCTGAAGTGCCTTCCCAGTGTGTGGCTTACTGTGCTTTTGTTTAGTGAGAAAATGGCTTTCTGTGCGTTTCTTTGTGAGAAAATGGCTTCAGGAGAGTCTAAATCACCGCTTTTTCGTGGGAACCCTGCGAAGGTGCCCGCTAGTCAAGCAGTGGTGGGGAGATGAGCGGTGTGGACGGATATGTGGCCCTTCCCTGCGAGGGTGTGAACCACACTGGTTTGTCATGCCCTTTTGCAGGCCACACTTGTGGGGGCAGGTAGAGCTGTCAGGTTGCTGCTCCCCCGTGTGCCTGCAGCCAGCATCCTGTCACAGCCCACAGGGTGAAGCAGAACTGCGGCTGGAGCCTTCCGTGCTCTGAACACTCAGGCAGAGCTCAGCCTCGAGGCCCGCCTCTCCCGGCACTTCCGTTGTGTATTTGTGTCCCCGCGCTGGGAGGCCGCCTGGCCTCGCTCTGCTGAGCCGTTGTAGAGGCTCCATTTGGTCTCTCTCCTCTCTGTTGCTGTTACCTATTTTGATATTACTGCTTTACACACAAGGAAGCTTTTGTTTGAAACCCTACTTCGACTCTCCTGGGTCTGTGTCTAGGAGTGGAATTGATGAGTCATGTGGCTGTTCTATGCTTGACTTGTTGTGGATCAAAGTTTGACCTTAAAGTGTAAGATAGTAAATACATAAAGTATGTTTTCTTGATAAATATTAGGAAAATTGTTTTTTGTAGTCAGGCAGAACTGGGTCCCTTTACTCTCAAGTTGTGACCTGGCCCAGTCACTGAATCTTCCAAGCCTGCTTGTTCACCAGAAGTCTGAGCACTGAGCTCCCGCTCAGGTCATGACTCAAGAGACACGGGAAGGCTCTCTGTGAGTGACTGTGTGTGGGGTAGTCCACCGGGAGACATGGGAAGGCTCTCTGTGAGTGACTGTGTGTGGGGTAGTCCACCGGGAGACATGGGAAGGCTCTCCTGAGCACTGTGTGTGGGGTAGTCCGCCGGAAATGGAGCTGTGGTCATTGCTTTGTGGGGTTAGGGACGCAGCCACCTGAGCCTCGGTGCTGTCAGCCAGCACAGATAATAGTGGTGCACTTCGGCCCTATCTCTGTCTCTGTTACGTTTAGATTAATGTGTTGCCTGCTCCGTCAGTTCATAGCATTCCTGTCTTCAAAGGTAAAGAGATGCCTGTTAGAGAATCCACTTTAGTTTTTGGTTTTTAGAGACAGGGTTTCTCTAGCCCTGGCTGTCCTCTGTTAGCCCTGACTCACTTTGTAGACCAGGCTGACCTCGAACTCACAGAGATCCTCCTGCCTCTGCCTCCCAAGTGCTGGGATCACAGGCATGTGCCACCACGCCAAGATGAGAAACAACTTTTAATTTTCATTTGTTTACTACGTGGGCTCCTACATGCAAACTTCCTGACTCTGTTCTCCGTTCTAGGAAGTTTACTAGTGACTTTGCCGGAACTCTGAGCTTGAGGGTGTGATGACCTTTTTTCTGAATAAGTAACTAGTTAAAAATTTCTGTTAAAACAGATTATTTAAAAAACCAAAATATCTCATGAATAGACCATGATTGCCATTGTGAATACATCTTTTTATGTACTATCTTTTTGTGTACTATTTTTTAAAAGTGTTGTATGATAATGGCACTAACACTATTTTTAGGACCATTTTTCTAAGGCATGAAATATTTTTTAAATAATGTATTTATTTGTATTTTATGTACATTGGTGTTTTGACTGCATCTATGTCTGTGTGAGGGTGTTAGATTCCTTTCAGGAGTTAAAAACTGTTGTGAGCTGCCATGTGGGTGCTGGGAATTGAACCCAGGCTCTCCTGTCCTCCAAGCTTTCCCCTTCCCTTTAATCCCTCCACCCCCCTTTCCTCTCCCCCAGAAAAGGAGAGCCCCCTCTCTAGCACATCAAGTCACATCAGGACTGAGCACATCCTCATCCCGAGGCCAGGCAAGGCAGCCCTGCCAGGGGGAAGTGATCCAAAAGCAGGCAACAGAGTCCATGCTAGAAACAGCCCCCCATTCACCGCGCACCCTATATGAAGACCAAGCCACCCATCGGCCACATATGTGTAGGGGCCTAGGTCCAGGTCATGCATGTTCCCTAGTTGATGTCTCTCTCTGAAAGCCCCCATGGGACTGGGTTAGTTGCCTCTGTTGGTCTTCTTGTGAGGTTCCTGTCCTCTCCAGGTCCTTCCATCTTTCCCCCAACACTTCCACAGGAGCCCCTGAGCTCTACCCCATGCTTGACTATAAGTCTGAGGATCTGTTTCAATCAGCTGCTGGCTGGAGCCTCCCAGAGGACAGTCAAGTTAGGCTCCTGTCTGCAAGCACAGCAGAGCATCATTATTAGTGTCAGGGTCAGGGGCTGGTTCTCCACCCTGGGGTGGGTCTCAGGTTGGGCCAATCATTGGTTGGACTTTCCCTCAATCTCTGTTCCCCTTCATCCCAGCACTCGTAGGAAAGGGACATTTTGGATCACGGGTTTTGCCGGTGGGTTGTAGTTCCCCTCCTTCCGCTAGTCCTGGCTAGGAGGTGGTCACTTCAGTCTCCATGAACCCTCCCCTTAGGAGTCTCAGCTAGAATCACACCCTTATCCTCCCAGGAGCCTACCCTGTCCTAGGCCTCCAGCTTGACAAAGAGATGTCCCCCCTTCTTGTTCCCAGCCCTCTCACCTCCCACCCCTGTTCTCCCCACATCTGACCTCCACCCTTGTTCCCCTCCCCATTCCACCTCCTGTCCAGTTTCCCTCTCTTCGTCCACTTCTGCTGTCTATTCTGTTTCCCCCTGTGAGAGACAATCTGGCACCTCCCGTTGGCCCTCCTTATTACTTAGCGTCTTTGGGTCTGTGGATTGTAGAATGTCTATGCTGTACTATAGGTCTAATATCTGCTTATAAGTGAGTACACACCATGTGCCTTTTTCTGGGTCTGAGGTTGCCTCACTCAGGGTGATCTTTTTTAGTTCCCACCATTTGCCTGCAAATTTCATGATTTTTGTTTTTAATAGCTGAGTAGTATTCTGTTGTGTAAATGTAACACAATTTCTATACCCATTCTTCCACTGAGGGACATCTCAGTTGTTTCCAGATTCTGTCCATTACAAATAAAGCTGCCATGAACATGGTTGAGCAAATGTCCTTGTTGTGTACTTGAGCCTCTTTTGGATATATGCCTAGGAGTGCTATAGCTGGATCTTGAGGAAGCGCTATTCCTATTGTCTGAGAAAGGCCAGATTGGTTTCCAAAGTGGTTGTACAAGTTTACATTTCCACCAGCAATGGAGGAGGGTTCCCCTTTCTCCAATCCTCTCCAGCATGTATTATCGCTTGAGTTTTTTTTATCTTAGCCATTTTGATGGGTGTAAGATAGAGTCTTAGAGCTGTTTTGACTTGTGTATCTCTGATGACTAAGGACGTTGAGCATTTCTTTAAGTGCGTCTCAGCCATTCATTCGATAGTCCTCTGAGAATTCTGTTTCACTCTGTACCCCAACTTTTAATTGGCTTATTTGTTTCGTTGATGTTAACTTTCTTGAATTCTTTGTTTATTTTGGATATTAGCCCTCTGTCTAATGCAGGGTTGGTGGAGATCTTTGCCCCATTTGGTAGAGGCTGTCATTTTTTTGATGATGGTGTCATTTGCTTTACAGAAACTTCTCAGTTTTATAAGGTTCCATTTATTGAGTGTTGCTTTTAGAGCCTGAGCTGTTGGTGTTCTGTTCAAGAAGTTGTCCCCGGTGCCAACTGAGTTCCAGGCTCTTCCCCACTTTTTCTTCTAATAGATTTAGTGTGTCTGGTTTTATGTTGAGGTCTTTGATCCACTCAGACTTTAGTTTTGTGCAGGCTGATAAGTATGGATCGATTTGCATTTTTCTACATGTAGACACCCAGTTAGACCAGCACCATTTGTTGAAGATGTTGTCTTTTTTCCATTGAATGGTTTTGGCTTCTTGGTTGAAAACAGGTATCCGTGGAAGTTTGAGTTTATTTCTGGGTCTTCAGTTAGGTTCTATTGATTGACCTGCCTGTTTCTGTGCCAGTACCATGCAGTCTTTATAACTATCGCTCTGTAGTGCAGCTTGAGATCAGGGTTGCTGATACTACCAGAGGTTCTCTTATTGTATAGAATTGGTTTGGCTATCCTGGGCCTTGTATTTTTCCATATGAAGTTAGTGGCTTACATCTGTAAAGAATTGTGTTGGAATTTTGATGGGAAATGCATTGAATCTGTAGATTGCTTTTGGTAAGATGGCCGTGTTTATATTAATACTACCTATCCATGAGCATAGGAGGTCTTTCCATCTTCTAAAATCTTCTTCAGTTTCTTTCTTCAAAGAGTTGAAGTACTTGTCATACAGGTCTTTCACTTGCTTGGTTAGAATTACACCAAGATATTTTATGTTATTTGTTGCTATTGTAAAGAGTATTGTTTCTCTAATTTCTTTCTCAGTCCTTTTCTCGCTTGTATAAACGAGGGCTCCTGACCTTTTTGAGTTAATTTTCTATCCAGACAGTTTGCTGAAGGTGTTTATCAGTGGCAGGAGTTCTCTGGTAGAATCTTGGGGGTCACTTATGTATACTGTCATATCATCTGCAAGTAGCAATACTCTGACTTCTCTTCCAATTTGTATCTCCTTGATTTCCTTTAGTTATCTTCTTGTTCTAGCTAGAACTATATTGAAGAGATATGGTGAGAGTGGGCAGCCCTTTCTTGTCCTCATTTTAGCAGGAATGCTTTAAGATTCTTGATGTTTGCTCTTGGCTTGCTGTATATTGCCTTTATTGTGTTTAGGTATGTGCCTTGAATCCCTGATCTCTCAAGAATTTAAACATGAAAGGGTGTTAAATTTTTTCACAGGGCTTTTCAGCATCTAATGAGATGATCATGTGGGTTTTTTTCTTTCAGTTTCTTTATATGGAATTACGCTGATGGATTTTTGTATGTTGAACCATCCCTGCATTCTTGGGATGAAGCCTACTTGATCCTGGTGGTTGATATTTTTGATATGTTCCTGGATTTGATTTGCAAGTACTTTATTTTATTTTTTGTCAATGTTCATAAGGGAGATTGGCCTGAATTTCTGTTGTTGTTGTTGTTGTTGCGTCTTTGTGTGGTTTAGGTATCAGGGTGACTGTGGCCTCATAAAATGAGTTTGGCAATGTTCCTTCTGTTTCTATTTTTTTGTGGAATAGTTTGAGGAGTATTGGTATTAGCTCTTCTTTGAAAGACTGGTAGAATTCTTGCTAAAATCATCTGGCCCAGGGCTCTTTTTGGTTGGGAGGCTTTTGATGACTTCTATTTCCTTGGGGTTATAGGTTTATTTAATTGTTAACCTGATCTTGATTTAACTTTGATAAGTGATATCTATCAAGAGAATGATTTATTTCATTTAAGTTTTCCAATTTTGTGGCGTACAGATTTTTGAAGTACGATCTAATGGTTCTTTGGATTTGCTCTGTTCCTGTTGTTTCATTTCTGATTTTATTTATTTGGATACTCTTCCTCTGTCTTTTGGCTCAGGGTTTCTCTATCTTGTTGATTTTCTCAAAAAACAAAAACAAAAACAAAACAGCTCTCGGTTTTGTAGATTCTCTTTATTCTCTTTGTTTTTATCTTATTGATTTTAGCCGTGAGTTTGATTATTTCCTCTTGGGTGTGTTTGCTTCATTTTTTTTCTAGAGCTTTTAGGTGAACTGTTAAGTTGCTAGTGTAAGCTTTCACTGCTTTCTTCCTGAAGGCACTTAGTGCTATGAACTTTCTCCTTAGCACTGCTTTCATTGTGTCCCATAGGTTTGAGTATGTTGTGCCTTCATTTTCATTGAATTCTAGGAAGTCTTTAATCTCTTTCTCTATTTCCTTCCTGACTCAGTTGTCATTAAGTAGAGAGTTGTTCAGTTTCCATGAGTCTGTAGGCATTCTGTTGTTGCTGAAGTCCATCTTTAATCCATGGTGGTCTGATAGAATTCAAATTGTTATTTCAATTTTCTTGTATCTGTTGAGACTTGCTTTGTGTCCAAGGATGTGGTCAATTTTGGAGAAGTTTCCATGAGGTGCTGAGAACAAGGTATATTCTTTTGTGTTTGGATGGAATGGTCTGTAGATATCTGCTAGGTCCAATTGACTCATAACGTCTGTTAGTTTTGTTATTTTTCTCTGTAGTTTCCGTCTCAACGATTTGTCCATTGGTGAGAGAGGTGTATTGAAGTCTCCCACTATTAATGTATGGGGCTCAATGTGTGATGTACATTTTAGTAATGTTTCTTTTATAAATGTGGGTGGCCTTGCGTTTGGGGCATACATGTTTAGACCTGAGTTGTCATCTTGGTTGCTTTTTCCTTTGATGAGTGTGAGGTGTCCTTCCCCATCTTTTTTGATTAATTTTGGTTGAAAGTCTATTTTATTGGATACTAGATGGCTACTCCAGCTTGCTACTTGTGTCCATTTGCTTGGAAAACCCTTTTCCAGCCCTTTATTCTGAGGTAAGGTCTATCATTAGTGCTGAGGTGTGTTTCTTGTCTGCAACAGAATGATGGGTCCTGTTTGTGCATCCATTCTGTTAACCTGTGTCTTTTTATTGGGGGTTGAGGCCATTGATGTTGAGAGATATTAATGACCAGTTGTTGTTACTTCCTGTTACCTTGATGTTGGTGGTGGTAGAGTGTGTGTGCATGGGGTTACTCGTTTCCTGTGTTTTTCTGGGTAGTTAGCCTCCTTGGGTTAGAGTTTTCCTTCTAGTATCTTTTGTAGGGCTGGGTTTGTAGTTAGGTACTGTTTAAACTTGGTTTTGTCATGGAATATCTTGTTTTCTCCATCTATGGTGATTGAAAGTTTTGCTGGGTATAATAGTCTGAATTTACATCTGTGCTCTCTTAGTGTCTGCATGACATCTGTCCAGGCCCTTCTGGCTTTCATAGTCTCTGTTGAGAAGTCAGATGTGATTCTGATAGGTTTGCCTTTATATGTGACTTGATTTTTTTTTCCCCATGCGGCTTTTAATATTCTTTGTTCTGTACATTTACTGTTTTGATTATTATTATGCTTCTTGTATGTTTATAGGTATTTCTTTAGGTCGGGGAAGTTTTCTTCTATGATTTTGTTGAAAATATTTTCTGGGGCTTAGAGTTTGGAGTCTTCTTTTATTCCTAGTATTCTTAGGTTTGGTCTTTTCATATTATCTCAGACTTTCTTGGATGTTTTGTGTCAGGAATTTTTTAGATTTAACATTTTCTTGGACTGATGTATCGATTTCTTCAAAATATCTTCTACACCTGAGATTCTCTTCCATCTCTTGTATTCTGTTATTGATGCTTGTGTCTGTAGTTCCTGTTCTCTTTCTTATGTTTTCCATCTCCAGTATTGTCTTGGATTGTGTTTTCCTTGTTCTGTTTCCATTTTTAGGTCCTGGACGATTTTATTCATTTTCTTCTCTCATTTGATTGTATTTTCTTGTATTTCTTTAAGGGATTTGCTCAGTTCCTTCACCTGTTTGATTGTTTTTTCTGTGTTTCTTTAAGGGATTTATTTAATTCCTTCACCTGTTTGGTTGTGTTTTCCTGCAGTTCTTTAAGGTATTTTTTTTTAAGGCCTCTATCATTTTCATAACTGCAGATTTAAGATCGTTTTCTTGTCCTTCTGGTGTGATCTTATTCTCAGAGCTTGCTGTGGTGGGGTAGCTGGGTTTTGGTGGTGTCATATGGCCTTGGGCTTTGTTGTTGGTGTTCTTGAGCTGTCCTCTAGCCGTTTGGTTGACTCTGGTATTAGCTGGCCTGGTGGTCTCTGATGGTGATAGGTCTCTGGGGTTGTAGGTAGAGCTCATGGTCCCAGATGTTCTCAGTCCTCTGGTTTTCCTGCTGCTCCCTGATCCCTGCTGGTCTCCAGTTCCTCAAATCTGCTGCTCCTTGGGCCGTGCTAGTCTAGGGGCCATAGACCGGGTGGGTCCCGGGGGATGGCTCAGGCCAGGGAACTCTCCAGGACTCTTTTTGCTCTCAGAACTGTAACTGTCTCATTAAGCAATTCCATAGCGCCAACTGCTTTTGTTCCCACCATTTACTTTCTGATTTTATGAGTTTCACTGTTCTAGATACCTCATATAAAGAGAGTCATGGGATGTTTGTCTTCTGAGGCTTATTTCACTTATGCAGTGTCCTCACCTTCATTGATATGTAACACGGGTCAGAATTCCTTTCCCGTTCATGGTTGAGTTAAATCGTGTTGTGGATATGTGGCAGTTTGTTTCTGTCTGGTTATTCATCAGTGGACAACTGCATAAGAGCCTGTTCTCGTCAGGGCCCTTGTTCTCGTCCAAGCTCTGGTTCTCCTCAGAGCCCTGGTTCTCCTCAGAGCCCTGGTTCTCCTCAGAGCCCTGGTTCTCAGAGCCCTGGTTCTCCTCAGAGTCCTTGTTCTCCTCAGAGCCCTTGTTTGCCTCAGAGCTCCTGTTCTTAGAGCTCTTTTTTCTCCTCAGAGCCCTGGTTCTCCTCAGAGCTCTTAGTCTCAGAGCCCTTGTTCTCAGAGCCCTTCCATCTAACATCTAACTGCCTTTGGGAACCTTGGCTGAGAACCGTGAGCATGCCACACTCAGCTGCTGTGCTCTAGTGGAAGAGAGGTGGGAACTAATAGCTGTGCCCTTAGAGTTGTGACATGGCAGGCTTCTGGCAGTGTTTCTTTCCGCTGTCCGTCAAGCAGTCACAGGCTGCTGAGCGTAGGTCCACTTTAAGCGCTGTAGAGAACTCAGCGCAGGCGGGTGCTGTTGCAGGCTCCTTGCAGATTCGAGGCTAGCCCGCAGCCCTCTCCTGGCTCCTTTGTTGAGCAGCAGCTTCTTCTCTGGGTCGTCCCAGCGGCCTCCTGACTGGACTCCTGTTCTTGTCTTCCTGGAGTCTTAGTTCCGCTCAGGTGCCCGTGTACCGTGGCTGGCATTCTTCACCCCCCGCAGCCACCTCAGCGGCTGATGCCTGCTCGGCCTCCAGGCTCTGCATGCTGCTCCCGCTGCCCCACCGTGCAGCCCTCCTGCGTGCAGCACCTTTGGCCTCCGGCGCTCCTCTTGCCTGTTGGCTTTTCTTACAGTGTGCTTCCCTCTGACAGATCCCCTTCCCCACACATCTGTAAGGCCCACTTGCCACCCCTGCCCAGATCTTTCTCCCGGCCGCTGTACGGAGTGACACCCGCCTGATCCACTAGAACTCTGCCCCCAGGCACCAAGGCCGAGGGCCAGAGGCCTGGTTCTCAGGAACAAGCCTTGCTCCCCACTGGGAACGCTTGGGTGGAGTGTGCCCTCTGTGATAGCTGGCCACCATCTTGAGCCCTCGTAAAGGAAAAGGCATGAATGGCTGCTAGCTCTATGTGTCTGTGGAGGTGGCATACTTAGGTTTCCTTGGCTCACTCCTGCTGTCACCTGGCAGGGATTAGGAGCTCCTCCTTATGCCTGGAAGCCTGAGGGTAGGAGGAGGGTCACAGCCTCAGGTGTTGCCTGCTCAGAGTGGGACCAGGAGACAGCCAAGGCGCCTCATCCAGCGAGTCAGGGCACAGTGACCTGGGCAGCAGCAGGGAGGAGATGGCATGGAAGGAGGAGGCCAGGCAGCTTTCTAGAGAGCTGCGCTAGAATCGCTGGGCAGAGGGTTGTCCAGTGGCAGGCTTGGGAGCAGGGAATGGCAGCCAAGCTGCAACTTCCCTCTGGTCTCGCTGAGTTGCTCAGGAGGTGACAAGGTCCACATGGCTCTCTGTCACAGGGATAGGTAAACATGGGAGAGGAGCTGCCGTTCTTTCAGGGTGTGCCCGCACCCTGCGAGTGCTCTCTGGTTCTCTCACAGTAATGAAGCAGCCTGGGCTAGGAGAGAAGCTGCTCAGCAGTGGGCCTGCCTGGTAGGGGGCTGTCGCTCTTCGGCCTTTTAGGGGGTGTGGGCAGTGCTGGGATGGGGCCCAAGGCTTAGGCATGCTGGGCAGGGCCTGCCATGGACCCTCATGAATTCTGACTGCAGCTGCGTTCTCATTCCCCAGTCTGCAGGCCAGCAGGGCTGAGACTTCTCTGCTCAGGACAAACTTGGCCAGCCGCGCTCCTAGCTGCGTTCCCAGCCTCAGGGCCCTGTGTCCTGTGAGGCCTGAGGCAGTAGGGCGCCCTAGGCAGTAAGGTGCTCTGGTAGATTTGGGGTCTGACAAGCCTTGCTGAAGAGAGTGTGCAACACTGTGGTAGTTCCGGTGTGGATGGTGCAGAGCCTGACCGGGAAGGAAATGGCTGGCTATTTCTGTGTGCTTGCACACACACTGTAACCACAGCACCAACTGTAAGGGACAAGTCCACCCACAGGGGCCTACGAATAAGATAGTGAGCCTGGAAGGGTGCCCTCAGCGCTGTCCCCATGGCAAGCCGGCCCTGTCCTCTGTCTGAGGCCAGTGCTCTGCCCCTGGCCTGTGGCCTGTAGTGTAAGGCATGTGCACTCCCTTCTGTGCGTCACACCCTTGTGCAGTCAGACCTGAGGGGAGCCCTGCGTGCCACAGTGTGGGGGACAGTGAAACACATCTGTGTGGAAGAGGTCGTGGAGTGGGCAGCAGGGCAGTGGGTCTGGAACAGGAGGGTCCCAACTGGAGGTTTGGGGGGCAGGGAGGAGCTGCAGCCCTTCCTGGGAGGTAGCGGAAGTAGCAGTGCGTGGCCTCATCTGAGGAAAGAGCCACTCGTGAGATACCCTTGTGACCATACAAATGGCTGCATTAGCTGTGACTGTAAAAATGTGTGCATTTTTCATGATTTTTCTCTTTGTTGTTGGGGTTTTTGTTTGTTTGTTTGTTTTTGTTTTTTGAGCCAGGGTTTCTCTGTGTAGCCCTGGATATTCTGGAGTCCGCTCTGTAGACCAGGCTGGCCTCGAACCTGCAGAGATCCTCCTGAATGCTGAGTTAAAGGCGTGTGCCACCACACCAGGGTGGTCTTTATGAGCGTTAAAGTTTTTTCTTCAGGGCTGGTTCAGTGAGTAAAGTACTTGTGTACAAGGTAAAGCTTGAGTTCGGATCCTTGGTACCCGTGAAAAAGTCTGCCGCTGTGACTCCAGGCTGGGGTGGAGAAGGGGTCTGGGGGCTGCTTAGCCCGTTGTTTAGCCCAGGCAGCCAGCTGCAGCTCAGTGAGGTCCTGTGCGACTGGGCGGTACAGGGGGACAGCCTCCGAGTTCGTGTGCGAGTGGGTGTATCTGTGTGTGTGTGTGTGTGTTTGTGTGTGTGTGTGTGTGTGTGGGCGCGCGTGCACGCGCCTGGGAGAGAGTGCCCAAGCTCCAGGTCAGTGAGGTGCTGTGTCACTAAGGTAGGGAGCAATGGGCAGGGCTTACCCTTGCCTCCCACATGTGCATGTGTGGGAAAGGGCACCCTTGCACACATGTGCACATGTATATCACACACCATTTCTTGTTGTTGATATGTATATTTGTTTGTTTGTTTGTTTGTTTTTCAAGACACGGTTTCTTTGTGTAGCTCTGACTGTCTTGGAACCTGCTCTGTGGACCAGGCTGGCCTCAAACTTTCTTAGATTTGCCTGCCTCTGCCTCCCGAGTGCTGGGGCTGAAGGGGCTGCCATGACTAGTGAAATATATATATATATATATATATATATATATATATATATATATTTAACTTTAAAATATCTTTTGGGCTCGTGAGGTGGCTCTGCCACTAAAGGCACTTTTCTCTGCATCTGACGTCGGGGTTCAATCCCTGGCACCCACATTCACAAGTTGTCTTCCAACCCTCACACACACAGCAGCAAATCCTTCTCTTCATAGTTACAAGTGCCTGGGGAATGGAAAGTAGTAAATTAACATTTAATACACGAAGCTTATGGAGAGTGTTGGAGGCTCGAGTTCAGAAGCACTGAGCTCCGTCAGAGTGCTCCAGACAGCATTTCTGAGGACTTGGGGGCTGCTGTTCGTGTGAGTCCGCCTGGGTTCCAGTATTTTCGTTCCTGCTATATCAGTGTCGTGTGTGTGTGTGTGTGTGTGTGTGTGTGTGTGTGTGTTTTCACCGGCAGTCTCGGTGTCTTAGTTCTTGTCACCATGATCATGTGTTGGTTGCCTGTTGCCTCTGTGACAAGTGACCCTGACGGCGCTGGGTCAAGGCAGAGGTCCCAAGAGCCCTCACGGAAAGCCTGAGCTGGCTCACCCTGGTCGCATGGAGAAGGTCAGGAGGCCATGGCAGGCAGCAGTGCTGGCCCAACACGCCTGGCCCCGTGGGCAAGCCTCGGCATGCCTGGACCAGCTCCTGGCGTGTGTGGTGTCCCGTGAGCCCCGAGAGCGAGGCCCCTCCAGAGAGTGTGCCCGCCTGGCTGTCCTTGCTGCTGGCACAGGCCTTGGAGGAGCTCAGTCCAGAGCCGCAGGCCTAGCCTTCGTTCCCGCAGAACAATTAGCCCTGGTGCCGTGGGGCTGTTTGCTTTTTAACGTTCTGAACATGGCTGTCTCCCTCCTAGACAAGGCGCCTCTGTCCAAGAGTCTTCTGCTGGTGCCCGGTGCCCTGTCCCTTCTGCTGGCGCTCCTGCTGCCCCACTGCCAGCGGTTCTTCCTGTACGACCTCCGTGCCGTCAAGAACGACCTCCAGGTAGGCCCCCACACCCCTGGCCTCCGAGAGGAGGGCGCTTTTCTAGACTGGCCTCCTTCCTGTGACTCAGTCGTCCCTCAGAACCCCGCAGGCTTCCAAAATGCTGCCTTAAAGTTCTGCTCTAAGAGCTTTCTTGTATTTTATTATCTCTGCTGTCTCTGTCGCCCACCAGCCTTCCAGCCCCTCTCCCGGCATGCCCTTCTCCCAACCTCAGCTCCTCCTCTTCCTCATCAGCATGACCCTTGTGCACACGGATGTAGGTCACTCTCTGGAGCATGGGCCCATCCATCGGGTCACACCTTTAAAGACAACTGACGCTTCTTCTCTGAAGGGCCTTCAGCTGCCAGTGTCTCCTCGGCGAGGCTAGAGCATTGGCCGGCCTGATCTTGCGTGGCTCTTGCTCAGGCTGCCACAGCGGTGAGTTCCCGAGGGTGACAGCCTGACAAAGTTCCACGACGCTTTGCCGGGCTCCTGGCTCCATGATCTTCCTGTCCCCGCCTTGGCAGTGCTGCCTAAGCCATAGGAGGAAGGGCTGTGAGCAGGTCCCACACTTGGGGCTGAGCACGAGTCAGTAGTGAAGAGTGGATGCTTCTCAGCCCCATGAGTTCGGCTCTGTCGCAGGTGTTGTGGAGAGTGATGCAGGCCAGAGGTGACCTTGAGGATGGCGATGAAGCCCGAGTTACTTAGGACTAGTTGCCAGCTTCATTTGCAGTCAGCCGCTGTCTGGTCCAGACAGTGGAGCTGCATGTACACAGTGCATGGCAGTAATCCCCTGAGTCCTCACCTGTTCCTGGTGATGAAGGGCTGTGACCGGTGTGGATTGGGAGGACTTGGAGTGGCCTGTTAGCCTTCCTGCAGCGACTGGTGTGACCGTGATAATGCGAGTCTGTGCTGGCTTGGAGCTGCATTGTGGTTCTGGTCCTCTGTGCACCCGAGGCCTCTGGCATGGCGCCTGGGATGATGTTTCTGCCTCTGTGGACCTTTTCCTTCGCTTGGCCTCTTGCTGGAGCCTCCTCACCCGGGCTGTCTGACTTCAGGGAATTAGACTGCTCCTGGCCTGTCTTTCGTGATCCTGGGATGGCTGTTGTCGCTGTTTGTGGCAGTGCAGTCCATGCAGAAGCACTGTCAGTAGACAGATGGACAGACACGATGTTGCACGCACAGGCCTTGTGGTATTCACTGAGGAGTGAAAGAGTGAGACTAACGTGTGCCTTGCTGTGAACCCTGGGAATGCTGTTCCCAGGTAGGGAGCAGACGCAGGAGGACAGCTGCAGTGTGACCTACTCATGTTAAACACGAGCACAAAGTTAGGCTGGGGGAGGGCTGGCAGCTTAGTGCTCTGTGGTGCAGCATTTAGGATGATAGCCTAGCGCATACCACTGAACATTCTCAACACCACTGAGGTGTGTACGGAAACACAGTCAACATGGTAAAATTTACCTCAGGTTTCACAGCAGTTCAAAGGAAGCACAGGGTTGCTTTGTTCCGGTAGGAGGGGAGGTGAAATCAGAGCTTTGCAGGTGCCATCAGCACCATTCCAATTTGCAAAATATCAAAGACTCAAAACAGGCCTTTGAGAGGCAGCGCTTTCCTTCTGCAGTTCATTGTTTCTCACCTTGCCGAGATGAATTCAGAGTTTTAAGCTGCTGTTTTATCAGCACGTCCTCAGAGCTGCCATGTATGTGGCTCTTTGGTGATTAAGCTCAGAATTGTAGTTTTGAATTTTACCCAAATTGTCAGTTACAGCTTTGCTTTTGAATTCAGTAGTGTAAAATAAGCATTCGTTAGTCTTTGATTCCAGCTGCTGTGTTTGGGCCTGAGTGTGTCCTGCTAAACACCCCTTTCTTTACCTGACTCCCTTTTGTGTGAGTGTGGTGCTCGTGAGCATGTCCTGGTGCCGCGTGTGGAGCTCAGACAACAGGTCTGTGGGGTCAGTTGTCTCCAGCCACTGAGACGTGGGTCCTAGGGCTTGAACCCGTGGCGTCAGGCTTGGCAGCGGGCGCCCTGGCTGCCGGGGACTGGGTGCAGGCCTTGCTGTTGTCTTAGCAAGACCTTGTGAGAAGCAGAGCCTCCCTGCGGCGGGGGCTGTCTGGGGTGGGCTCGGGCTTGGCGTGTGCAGTGGCCGCGGGGAGCCCGAGCGCAGGCGGTGGGCTGGGCAGGCTCCCTCACTGCCCTGTTCTGACCCTCTGTAGGTTTGGAGGCTGATATGCGGAAGGATAATTTGCCTGGACTTGAAGGACACCTTCTGCAGTAGTCTTCTGATTTACAACTTCAGAATATTTGAGAGAAGATACGGGAGCAGGAAGTTTGCAGTAAGTCATCCACGGTGGAGCGTTTCCGCTGCAGCTCCAGATGAAGTGGCTGTCTGTGCTCCTTGTTTGCCTCTTTGTCCCTCTGGGGTCTCCTGTGTGGGGAGTGCATTTTACCTGGCTGCTGCCTCTTCAGCCCTCACTTTTCATTGTGTGAACTTGAAGGAAGGTCCTGTCGGCCTGCCCGGGCTGGCCTCTGGGATTGCAGCTGGGATTGCAGCGCTGTGCTGGACCCTGTTTTAAATTGCCCTCCACTTTTAAAACCCAGGGTATTATTTATAATTATCTCTTTAATTACATGATTCTAGATCTGATTTGTGGCTTGCACATTAATCAAAGAAACATTTAAAATTTAAGCCAGTACCATGATAAAATAATGAAATGATGGTGATGATAATAAATTAAGCATATGCCAGTTACAAAAATTTTAATTAGAAATTTAGCAAACAAAATTCTGGCCTCTTATTGGTGTAATGGTATATGGGCTACTTTTCAGCAGTATGTTTTAATTAAATGTCTCCTTCAACGTATCTAGAAGTTATAGAAACTGATTCATATGAACAGTTACGGTTTATTTCCCAACTTTGAAAAGTAACAAAAACAAATAATATGGAAATATGCTTATGCATGATCTTATGTATGTCGTGTGTATGTGTGTATGTTGGTACATGCCTGTGTCTCTAGACTGTATTCCTACCCGCCCCTCAGCTCACGCTAACTGAACAGCTGTTACTCACCTTCTGCTTTCCGCTTTCTTTTTCAGTCCTTCCTGCTGGGTTCCTGGGTCCTGTCAGCCCTGTTTGACTTCATCCTTGTGGAAGTTGTACAGCATTGGTTTGATGTCACTGTGGCCAGTGAGCTACCTTCTGGATTGTAAGTAGCTCGTGGTTATGCATTTAGTATTCTTCTTGCTATTTGAAATACTGTCATCCAAAACCACTCACCAAAAGTCTTCCACGCTGGCCACACCTTTAGTCTAGGCACTGAAGCAGAGGCAGGAGGATTGCTGTGAGTTCAAGGCCAGCCTGGACTACATTGTGAATTTCAGAACAGCCGGGCTACATAGTGAGTGGGATTCTGTGTAAAAGAGATTTTACACTTCCAGACAGAGTAAGTGTGTAATGAAAACCCAGCCCTTGCAGATCCTTACGCTTGTAATCTAATCATTTGCACCACAGTAATCTCCTTTTCTTTCAGCTCTGAAATCATTCCAGAGCTTTTGTTCGTTTGTCTGAGGCATGGTCTCTAAGTCTCTTGTGTGTCAGGCTTTCTGTGCTGCTGCAATAAGCCTACGTGCCTGAGCTCCTGAGAGTGAACCTGTCCTTAGTGTTTTTATAGTGATACCGTGCTGTTGGAGTTTTATGAGCTAGACACAAAAGCCCATTTGATTGGACAGGATGATGAGCGGACTGAAGGTGAGTTTCTGAGGAGACCTGTAGGTTATTGTTTCTGTGCTTCCCTTGGATGTAGAGCCGTGGCTGTGCAGGAAACAGCTTAGCACTTCCTGCACTCACAGACCACTCACTTGTGCTTCCTGTTTGCTGGTCCTCCCACTGACTGGTGGAGTGGCTTCGGGCCGAGAGCAGCACTGTCAGTGCGTGCAAGGCCTCACTGGTGCCAGAGTGTCGTGTGGGAGCCTGTCTGAGCGACACAGTAGTGTGACGTGGAGAGTGTTAGGACTATCGCACCAATGTGGAGGTTACACGCGGGTTCACAAATCACACCACGAGATCGGTTCCACGTGGGAGGTTTATTAGGGGAAGGGGGTTGCAGAGAGAGAGAGAGAAGAAGAGAGGAAGAGAGCGGAAGAGGAAGAGAAGGAGAGACGGGAGGGCTCCAGTTCTCTTATAGGGTGACCCTGGGCATGTGCAGGTAATTCCAGGTGGTCAGGGTGTCTTCACAAATGCCTGATAACCGGTCTATCAGGTCCCTTGGGGCTGCCTGTAGAAGTGCCTGCTTACTAATCCCAACATTCCTCCCTTTTTCTATATTTAAAAATAGGGAGCTTGGGCTGCCTTTTATAAGGTAAGTTAAAGTATATAAATTTAGGCTCATTGGAAGTTATCTTGGTTATCATGCAAGAGGTTGAGAGAGAAGAGTTATAGCAACAAATGGTCAGGTTGCAAGGTTAAGAATAAGAGAAGTCTCTGCCCTGGAAAACTCAGGGTAGAGGGTTTAGGGTAGAGGGTTGTCAACAGAGAGAGTTGCCAGCCATGCAAGGCAGCGGGTAGGGACTGGGGAACACTGGGAGAACCTGGAGCCGCTTGTCCTGGTCCTGAAGCACACCACTTCAGCCTTTTGTTAACAAGTGAATAACGGGCGTAGATTCTCTTCTGGCTACTTCCTGCTGACACTGGGGGCGCTGTAGGGAGTGATGTGAGGTTCTGTGCACGCTAACTTGGCCTCGGTCTAGTCTGGCACTCTGGGCTGAGAGCCTTTGGGTGTGTTAGGCCGTGGTCCTGAGGAGCCCGGGTCTCTTAGCTGCGTGGCCGGTGCTGAGTGGTGAGCGCACCCTTCAGGCTCTGGTAGCTCCTGAGGTTCGTCTGCGTGCACGCCGGGTCCCCGTCATCACTGCTGTGCACTGTGGGCACACTGACCGCCCAGAGTCGCTTGGGTTGCCAGCGTGCCGGGCCAGGGTGAGGGTTCTCCTGCGCGGGCGCAGTGCAAGAAGGCTCCGTGCCTACGGCATCGCCAAGACTCACTTCCTTGGACAGCGCTCACCAGGCCGGCTCTGGTGGCCAGCACGGGCTGCCGAGTTCCAAGGCGTGTGAGATGTTAGTGTACGATGAGACTAGATAGTAGTGATGCAACAGGCCGGATGACTGAAGCTTGATCCCTAGAACTCACGGGTTGGGGGAGGAGAAACGTGAATTGTCCTGTGACCCCCAGATGTGTCCTGTGGCCGACACATGCACACACACACTCAACACACTTACACTGGAACACTCGCATATACACACATTCACACACATACACACTCACATACTGCATACACTCACACAATCCAGACACTCACATCCTCTCACACACATTCACTCACACAGACTTACACACTCCCATACTCACACATTCTCAAATACACATGCTCCACACACACACACTTTCACATATACACATACATAGTACAGACTCACATACACACACACGCACACACACACACAAAGTCAGTGTAAAGAATGGAAACATGGGGCTGGAGGATGGCTCAGGGGTGAAGAGCACTGGCTGCTCCTCCAGAGGACCTGGGTTCAATTCCCAGCACCCACACGGCAGCTCACAACTGTCTGACACCCTCACACAGACATGTATTTGGGCAAAACAGCAATGCGGGTAGAAGTGAAAATCATTAAAGACCCTTTGTATAAAGGGAAAGAGGCTGGAATAACCGCTGAGGCTGTGCTGGTGTCAGACCAACTGACCCTGCCCCCACGAGGCGGACTCCACCATCTGTGACCTCTTGGCCATCCATGCTGCCGCCCGGGCTCCAAGAGCTGCGCTGTCCTTGCTTGTGCGGCACACTTGGGCCCCAAGGGAGGACTATACACGCGAGCTGCGCTCAGACTCGTGTGGAAACTGCCCGTGACGTCCAGTGAGCGCTCACAACTTGCTTCAACTCAGAAACACACACACACACACACACACTGTTTCCAGGGGAGTGGCACTGCGAGCTGAGTGTCAGCATTGTGTGGTGCCCACGCCTGACACCGTTGCCCGACTGTCTGTACAGGGGCGCATCCACGCGGGTGTGTTTCCAGAGCAGGAGACTAAGGCCCTTGCTCCCAAGCCTCATGCCTGAGTCTGAGCCCTGGAGCCCACGCGGTGGAGGGGCATAACTGACCTGTGCGGGTTGTGTGCGGATATTTACACATGTGCTGTGGCACACACGTGTACATACACAGTAAAGTACATACACAGTAAATGACACGTTTCAGTGTCGGAATACAGTCATGCCACCTTGAGTTGTTCTCCATGATACGTCATTTCCTTGTGAGGCCCACGCCACACGCCACCTCCGTGCCTTGATGGTGAGTCTTGGTCTCATCCTCTCGCCCCCAGTGGAGCCTTAGAAGGAGCGTGCAGAGAACCACTGCACGGGCACATCTGGACACTGGAAACAGGCTGCGCCCCAGCACTGGTGCTCGCTAGAGGCTGGGAGTGAAAGGCAGCCTCCTCACGGGTGCGAGGCTGGCGTGGGACCACTCGGCGACTGTGGACTGTGCCTGCCGCAGCCCGCACTGCAGGCAAGGTTTTATAGTGATACTGTGCTGTTGGAATTTTATGACAGTTTTCTTTGTGAGAGGCTGCGTCAGAGTACCTGCTGCATTTGTGTGTCTCACAGCCGTGACAGTGTCCATGTCTGTCAGCGCTGATGATTACTGGAAAGTGTTATCAGAGCCGGAAGGGGCCGAGGCAGGTGGGTCGCTGGGTGCCAGCCCATCCACACCTGCACCTGTCCCCAACAGAAGACAGTGGCACAGGCAATTTGCAGAGGAGGCTGAGAGTTGACTCTTGTGTGTCCATGTTTAGAGTAGTAGGGTTTCTGGGTTGTTGTTCAGGTTCTTTTCTTTCAGACGAGATGCTTTCCTATGGAGAAACCAGACAGGCAGGTGCAGGTCAGAACCCGAGGTCCCGGCCGGTGCTACTGCCACTGTAGCATATGGCCTGGGAACAGTCTCCCGTGCTTTTGATGGAGTAAGGAGGGCAAGCTGCTGGCATTGTGGCAGGCCGCTGAGCTGCCTCGGAAGCATCTCATGCCATAGCAGGAGGCAGTTTACGAGGCAGAAATGGGACTGCGGCCACCTTCGCAGACTTGCCTGGAGTGGGATGTGCTCGAAGTCAGCTTGTGTGACCACATATTGGAACATGAAAGGGGCAGGAGGTGGCGGAGGGCCCTGTTGCCATTGGTTTGATCTGGTGAGGTGGACAGTGGCTTGTGCAGAACCTGGACACTGGTGTTTAGAACTCAAAGCCTGTTCTAGGCTGAGCTCTATGGAAGGAAGACCATCACCTTATTTTGAACATAGCTTGTGCGTAGAATTCAATCCAAACCTGTCAGGCCAGTCAGCCACCTGCTCAGATGAGGCTTGACTGTGAAATGTGACTTGGGTGCCCCTCCCCCCCCCCAGCTAATTCATGAGCTTGTTGTTTTTATTGTGTTTTGAGACAGTATGGCTGTGTAGCCTGGGCTGGCTTCCTCTGCCTTCTGAGCGCTGGCTCACAGCACACCTGACTCAGGCACTTGTTTTATACAAGTTGGAGGATAAAAGCTTCTTGGAATGGTCAGGATTTCATCTTGTCGCTGGAATAATGAAATCACAGGAGTTTTTAAAGTTTATTATAATTATTATTTCTTTTCACAAAGAAGGGACGGGGTTCAATAGGATACTAGTTCACTCAGAGTAGACAGACAAAGCCTCAGAGCGACAGGCGCGTGATTCACAGCATGTCGCTGTTCACGTTGCTAAGCGACCGTAAGCTGCCGGAACGGAAGCTCTTTCTGCGCACGCTCCGAAGGTAGTTGCGGTACCACATGACGCTGAGGACGCGCGCCTGGAATTGTTTGGACACGATGTAGTAGAGGATGACGTCGAGACACGAGCTGAGGCTCATGAGCAGCGTGGCGAAGGCCGCCCAGGGGCTGTAGCTGTCCTCCTGGCGCAGCGTCAGCAAGGCCAGGCACACGTGGAAGGGCACGAAGCACACGAGCACCTGCAGCAGGAGCGTGGCGATGATGCGGACGGACTTCTCCCTGACCTTGGGCTTGAGCGAGGAGGCCTGGCCTCGCAGGAGGCTGTGGATGACGCTGGCGCAGCTCCCGGCGATGATGAGCAGGGGCACCAGGAAGAAGAGCAGGAGCCGGGTGAGGCCGAGCGCCGTCAGGGCCCTCAGGTGGACGATGTCGCAGAGCTTTCGGCAGGTGGCGGGCGAGGCGTCCTTGTCGGGGTCTGCGGAGCGCAGCAGCAGAGGGACGGTGGTCACCAGGGTCATCCCCCACACCCCCGCGCTCGCCAGCACGGCCTTACGGGTGTTCTTGAGTTCCTTGGCGTGTTTCGGCTGCACCACGGCCATGTAGCGGTCAGCGCTGAGGAGGGCCAGGAGCCACAGCGCCAGGCTCGGGTAGAGCAGCACCAGGGCCCCGAGGGCGTGGCAGAGGCGCTCCCCAAAGGGCCAGTCGCCCTTTGCATAGTACACCATCCGGAAGGGCAGGGCCAGCGCAAACAGCAGGTCCAGCAGGGCCACGTTCATCATGTAGACCGTCACCGTGGTTCTCTTCTTGGTGGTGCAGCTGAAGACCCATAACGCAGTGACGTTGACAGATAACCCAACCAGGAAGACCCCGCTGTAGAAGACCAGGGCCGCGATTTTGAACTCCTCTGGGTGTGAGCCAGAAAGGACAGTCTGGTGCTGATCACTTGGGGTAGCCATCTCATAGCAGGCTGGTGCCCATGACATTAGACACTGTCAGGACTGTTGAGAAAACAGGGTAAGAGCTTTGCTTGGAAATAGAGGCCTCACAGTCCCAGACTTCTCTGCTGTTAGTGAGTTTTAACTTGGGGGCATTCTGTAGCAAAGACTCACGTGCATGGCTTGGTATCATTGAGGAACACACACCTGAGGTGTTCTTACTGCTGTTTACTGATTCTCTGACTTTTATTTCTGGAGCACTGGGCATGAACACAGGTACGTCACATATGCCGTGGACCCACTGAGCTATGAATGTCTGTCTCTGTCATTGTTTTGGTTTTTTGAGGAAGTGTTTCAGGAAGTTGTCCTGGACCAGGCTGACCTCGCACTCACAGCGATCCTCCCGAGAAAGCCCCTGAGCGGGACGAAAGGTGTGCACTGCCATGCTGAGCCCCAGCCCGTGTAGTGGGTGGGTCAGTTCAGATGGCCTCAGTCACCAAGGAGCTCTGGGAGACGCTGCTCCAGTATCATTGACCTTGCTTCTCCCTCCCTTTCCCAGATAATCGAATTAGGACACAGTAACAACTCTCTTGAGGAGTGGGAAAAGGGCTAATCTGTTTTTTAAATCTTATAAGATGGATTGCCAATTTTACCATCTTTATTCTATTTAAATGTTTTATAACTCAAGTAATGTTCAGATACTTTTCTTTTTTTTTTTTTTTTAAAGATTTATTTTATTTATTTATTACATATACAGTGTTCTGCCTGCATACCAGCAGAGGGCACCAGATCTCATTACAGATGGTTGTGAGCCACCATGTGGTTGCTGGGAATTGAACTCAGGACCCTTGGAAGAGCAGCCAGTGCTCTTAACCTCTGAGCCATCTCTCCAGCCCTCAGATACTTTTCATTCACTAAATACAGTAACAATTTACAAAACATGTGTCCTGAGCAGTTAGGAACTTTGGTTTTTCTCTCTTTGCTGCCTCTTCAGCACACAGTGGGAATGCTGAGTGGACACGAGTGAGAGAGACAGTGTCTGCTGAGGTCCCTCAGCAGCTGCCTCCGGCCTGTCTGGTGTGGCTGTCTGTGACCCCACCCCTCTACTGAAGTTGGAGAATTGGAAACAACTTCCTAGTGTCAGCCCGTGTTCTCTTCAGGTTATTGTAGTGTGGGTCACTGCTGTTGTGTGTCCTGGTCTGCTGGAATCCTAGAGCAACTGTCTGAGGCAGGTGCTGCCATCTTTCTTTGCCAGGGCCCTAGAATTTAAGTTGCCTCTGTGGGACACAGAGCAGTGATTTGAGGCTGAGTTTCTGCTAGTCCCGTCACTTGCTCTCCCGCCCTTCCTAGGGAGCATGAACTCTGTCAAAGAGAAGTAGGTCTGACACGCCCCTTCTTGTGTACACAGAAACTAGTGATCCTACCACGGAGAAAGTGTTTACTTAAAAAAGAAATGGTTTAATAGTGCTTCCAAGTACGGACAGAGCTCCCAGTGTGGCCTTCCCTCGGCCAGGGTGTAATGCTGGCCCGCACAGCACCCACGTGCAGGGAGGGATCCTGGAGGCGGCTCTCTGGTGAAAGGGGGTGTATGGGAGGTTGTCTTTAAAGATGCCACTCTGTAGGGTGCTTCTGTCCAACTCCCCCGACTCTTCTTAGTGAGAGTTACAGGGAGGGGCGGCAGCGGGGTTGGCCAGAGAGTTAATGTGGGCAGGTGCTGTAAACAGCCCGAGAGGCGCGTGGTCCCTTCCTTTTTATGGTTGTCATGTGCTTGGCTTAAGTGTGACTTTGGAATAAAATTTATTTATTTCAGAAATATATAAGAATGAAATTCTGCACGTCTAAACCCTGCATTAACATTTCCAGAAGGAGCCGAGAATGGTGGCGCGTGCTTTCTGTCCCAGAGGGTGGGGTGTCTGTGTCAGAAGCCAGTGTGCCCTGCACACTGAGCTGCAGCCAGCCAGGGTGTACCCGGGTGAAGAGCCTCCCCGATACCTGTAAAGAGGGTGTTAGCTTCTCGCTAAGGGAGACAGTACTGCACAGAGAAGTCAAGTCCTCACCACGAGGCAGGAGGCTTGCCTGGAGGCCAGGCCTTTACAAACTCAGTGGACCTTAGAGGGGCAGTGCCCGTGACTGCGCATCTCCTCCGCCCACCTTCACCCCAGTGCTGTCGGGAACCCCTGAGTCACAGAGCACTGCCTGGCTCCTCTGCGCCCCCTACCCCCCCCCCCCCCCCGCTCGTGCCTGCGGCTCCTGTATGACGGCTGGGTAAGTGCTGGAAACTGGTGGCTCTCGGAGAAAATTTTGACAAACTTAAGAGCCACGATTATCTGGAGTTGTTTTTCTATTAAAACTAACTAACTTGGAGAAACTGTACGGAGAGCACAGGGGAAGACTTGGAGGTGCACTGTGGATGGTGTGTCCTCAGTGCTAACAGGCGGGAGGCCTCACTACAGACAACACCGCAGTGCTGTGCTGAGAGGGAGACAGGCCCTCCCGGGAGGGCACGGCAGCTGCAGTGCGGCAGGCCAGCTCGGCCCTGAAAACACCGCAGTGACACGGACTGACAGAGCAAGGCACACTCAGGTTACACAGTTGAGAACACAGAGGCCCTGGATCTGGAAGAGAGCAAGGAGGTGCACACCACAGGCTGCCTGGAGGGAGGAGAGGGAGGGAGGGGAGAGAGGGAGGAAGTGTTTGACTATAGCGTCAGAAGTAACACACTGTACCCGGCTACACTTACACATTGGAAGTGAGTGCCGGGGCATGAGAACAGTAACCGCGTGTCCCAGAGTCCGAGAGAGCAGATCTGAGTGTGTGACCTAGCGTGACCTGCTAACGGCGCATAGTGAGGTCAGTGCACACAGCTTACCTTCTGTCGTCAGAGGCCCAGAGGGGACCAGTGTTCGGGACACTGTGCCTGGTGCTCTGAGGGTTCTGGCCTCGCTGAAGAGTGTTGGGGCGCAGTGCCCAGCTGTCTGCAGGCTGAGCGAGGCTGTCTGTGAGCGAGGCCGTGTGTGAGCGAGTCTGTGTGCACGCTGCTCTGCCTGCTTCAGGAAGTGTTCTGAAGTAGGGCTATGCGTGTGGCCTCATCGGCTGCGGTTTTCCCTGTCACAAGTGATTTGCCTGTGAGCCTGCGGTGCATGGCTGCTTGAAGGAGGAGGGCAGACAGAAAGGGGACCTCCCTGAAGTGGCTGCGTGTTTGGGTGTGGGAAGCCTGTGTCAGGCCAGAGGGAGGGCTGACTACCTTCTTCAGCGTGCTCCTGGTGGGCCTCTAGGTGTGGACTCCATGGCCAGCCTGCCAAGGCTTTACGCTTCCGCCTGGAGGGGCAGCTGTCCCCAGGCCGCCGGCCTGCCACCAGCTATAAGCTGTGGGCCTCTCACCTCACCCCCTTCCAGGTGCACGCACGCGGCTCTGTGCCCCTGCTTGTGCCCTGCTCCCACTGTGCTCCCCGCTTTCTGTTTCAAGGAAGGGAGCTGTAGTTCCCCACCGGACACCCTGGCAGGCCTGGGGAGAGCAGCGGAAATGTGGGCAGTGCCCACTGCCGGGCTCTGAGGGGCGGGGATGGGGCCTGCAGAGAGTAGTTGGCCGCCCGGCCCTGCCGACCGCTGTCGGCACTGCCGGCCTCCCTGTGCCACTGACCTCCAGGCGGTCTGCGTGCACTGCTGGCTCCTGATGTCACCCACCTCCGGGCAGTGTTCTTCAGCGTTGCCAGCCTCCCTGTGCCACCCCCTGGGCAGTCTGAGTGCCTCTGCGTGAGTCATGCCTGCGTTGCTGGGGTCAGCGGGTCCTTTAGGCTCCATGCTGCTCAGAGCGGTGGCTTAAGGTGGCTGCTGTCAACTGCCTTCCTCTCTCCAGACAAGGCCCGGCTAAGGCCCGGCTGGGCACCATGTAGACCAGGCTGGCCTGGAGCTTGCAGGGATCCTCCTGCTCTGCTTCCCGTGTGCCGGGCACAGGCATGAGCCAGCATGCCCCGCTTGAGGTGGTTTGAGAAGTGGGAAGCCCTTGCTCTAACGTCAGCAGAAAAGGGACTGAGGTCGCCTGTGCCAACCTCAGGGGGCAGGGCGCCTTCCCAGACAGTGCTTCCTTGGGGGAGGCCTCGATGCCTGCTCTGTGCATGACTTCCTTCTTGCTGAGTTCCCTTGTGAACGCTTGTGCTATATGTCTTTTTCACGGGCCTCACGGCCATGTGCAGGCTCAGCTGTGAGAACTCTTGACTGGGCCCTTGCACTCTCGACCTGATCACAGAACGTGTGGCACAGTTCTGGCGGGACCCCCTTGCTGTGCTCAGCGGAAGCCCGTGTCTACCCGGTCTTCTCCACGACACTCGGCTTTCCCTGGAGGTAGTGGTCTTACCTGTGAGCCTCCATCTCATAGTGCAAGGCATACAGGGCAGATCAGGAAGTCCCCGAGGCCAGGCAGGCCCACGGGCACAGCCTCCCTTTGCCGCCTTGACGGTTAACGTTTCCTGGGCCCTTTCTGTGCCCTCTAAGCTGGCTGGCCTGGAAGAGTCCCGCCCACCCTGTGCTCGTGTCTGTGCTGCCGGCCCTCACTTGGTTCCCTGATGCCCCACCCCTCACTTTGTGTTTTCAGAGTTGGCACGGTTGTGTCTCAGGAGTGGTTAACATTGATTGACAGATGAGGAGCAGATGGAGAGCTTGGGAGTGATGGGTGGTATGAGCCCAGATCCACTGACTTGCTTGAGATGTGGTGATGTGTGTGTATATGTGTGTGTGTGTGTGTGCGCGTGTGTGCATGTGTGCATGTGTGTGTGCGTGTGTGCATGTGTGTGAGTGGATGGCCTTCTTGTGCCCCTCACCCTGATTGCAGGTCGGGAATGTTCAGGTCTCCTCTGCCTGTGGGAAATTCCTGTTGTGATGTAGGAACTTGGGGAGTGTTGTGCAGTTTTTGGTTTCCCCTCTGTATTTTGGGTGTGAGAGGAACTTGATTCTTGCCAAAGAAAGGCTTCTCATCCTCCAGGGACTGAGGGTTTGAGTCACTTCATGAAATGGTCTGGGCTCGCTTTAATCCTTGGTCTGATCTAAAGACTGTGTGGGTAGGTTTAGTGTGAGAACACAGTTAAGACACACCTGAGGTAGAAAGGGTGGTATCAGATGTGTGCCTGTCTCCATGTCGGGTAGGCTCCTTTGCTAAAGCTTTGTGCCACAGATACTTACGTTTCTTGGTCTTAGATGGTTCGCAGCCGTGTTGTGTGTTGTGCAAGAGCATTTCACCCTGACCATCCCTGCCACACTAGCTGGAAGGCTGTTTACCCTGCCCACCCCAGCATGGAGACAGGGACAGCAAGCCCTCATGGCTGGTCGCCAGCCAGTCCCTAGAGAGAAGAGGAGAGGGCACTCGTGAAGGCACCCCTATTTGACACTGGGGACCCCTGTGCCCTGCTCCCATTTTTCTCAGACTTGTGTCCCAATGACTGCTCTTCAGAAGGGCTGGGCTGGGTGCAGGGTCAGGGCGTGTTGAATGAAGCCTGAGAGAGTGTCTCAGTGTGTATTTATAGACTTCCTGTTACAGCTGCTTCAGCGTGAGGAGAGACTCCCTTGGTGCTTGATTTCCTGAGTAGTGCTGTGAAGTTCGCCTTCCCTAACTTTGTTTCTTTTGTACATCTTAAAATCTTGAAACCATAAAGCCAGACATTGATTTAACTCACAAGGCAGTGTGACTCCCCAGGACAGATGACCTTAGTCGGTTACAGGAGTGCTTGGGGAGCCACCCTCCCGGCAGCTTGCTGGACCTGAAGCTGAAGTCTGAGGGCCCGGGAGATGCTCGCAGAGGCATGGTCTGTCACTACAGAGGCCCGAGCCATTGGGGAGCCCAGGCCTATTGTGCAGACTCCAGTTTCAGTTAAAGGAGAGCACGGAAGTGAGTGTGTGGACTCACATGTGTGGACTTCGCCATGGAGGAGAGAGAGGACTTGCACGGACATGCAGTCTTCCGGAAGAGCGTGTGGAAAGCTTAGTCCTCGGCCTTGAGCTGATTGTCAGAAGGGGGCACACGCTGTTGGACGTGGGCTGTAGTGAGCTCCTTTGGGTGTGTCCTCAGAGTTGATGTGAGGTGCGGCCGTGAGATAAACGTTTGCTCCTCCTTGCACTTCTTGTGTGTGACACATAGGCGCAGCCTGAAGCCTCTCAGGCTGAGCAGAGTGAACCTTTGCGACCTAAGCTTTGTCTCAGGGGCTTGGGACTGTATTTAAAGCTGTGAGCTGAAAGATGAGCACAGGGAGAGCTTTGCTCCCACGTTGTGTAAGTCCAGGCCTGCTTCCTCATGCATATGGTGTGGAGGGTTCTGGTGTACAGGCTCTGTTGGCATTTGTGTGACTGAGAAGGGCGGTGGAGGTCGTCAGCATCGGCAGCACTTCCTCCCCGGTGCTGTCCCGCTTGTGCTGGGCAGTGTGAGGAGGTGGTGGCGCGGCCCAGGCTGTGTCTGGTGCTCAGGTTGGAGGCTCTGAGTGTGTGCCCTGCTCGTAGACTTGTCCGAGCTTTCAAGTTTCAGTGTGTAGACAGTGTTGGGCCTGCATGTGTGCTTGCACAGCGGGAGAGGGCGACACACGTCACTGCAGATGGTGGGGGCCACCGTGTGGGTGCTGTGGAAGAGCAGTGCTGTTCTTGGGCCCCGCCGTCTCCCCAGCCCCTGTCTCAGCGTGCCTGTAGTTGCTTCTCGTCTCTTGGGGAGCACACAGACCTGTCCTTGCTGTCACTGGGCACGTCGCTCTTCTCCACAGAAGACTGCGTGTGCCAGGAGAAACTCTTGCCATCTAGTGGGCAAGGTGGACAGACACTTGGACATTTGCTGATGATCGTCATCCACATCATCATGCCTGCTGACGTCACTTGTGCTCAGGAAAATGACAACTAAACCTGCACAATCCCGTCCCACAGCCACCGTGCACAAGTGAGGACACCGAGTGGGTGCTGGAGACTTGCTCTCAGAAACTCTGCATGTGTGACGCCAAGCATGGAAGACCTTTTGAAATAAGTGCCAAACGGAGGTGTGCAGATGCTAGGGCTAGGTGGCTCCTTGACATGCAGTGAGTGAGAGAGTGTTTATGCACGCCAGGAGAAAGGGAAAAGACTCCACAGCAGCCCTGTGTGACAGCGCCGCAGCAGGCACAGCTCGCTCACTGGCTGTGCAGTCAGTGTGCACTGCCACAGGAAGTGTGTGGTAGTCCATGCCCAGGGTCACCGCTGTGGTGGAGAAGAAGCAGTTCAGACACAAGAAGCAGCAGGTTGCGTGTGTGGCAGGGCCCTGGCAGCTGCTCAGTAACCTTCACCGGGTCCAGAGAGATGCTGCAGAGAGAGACGGACAGAGAGAGCCCCTGGGAGCAGTGGGCCAGGCTCTCGTGAAGGAGCCGGCGCGGAGTGAGTGCCCTCACCTCAGGCAGCCTTCCGCCAGTCCCAGTCTGCACGCACTGCACCCTGCAGACAGAAGCCTCCCTGGCCGAGGCCGAGGCCAGCGCTGATCTGTTGCTATTTAGGGGGCAGTTTAACAGGTCTGTTTAGTAAACAGCAGTAGCTGTCTCCGTTGGGGCCTGCGTTAGTTACTTTTCTGTTCTGTGGTAAGGTTTATTTGGGGCCCACAGAGGGTTGGAGTCCGTGAGCCTCATGGCCAGAGCATGGCAGTGGTCCTGCTGCTGTAGATGGAGCTCATGAGGCACACGGACCCTGGAAAAGGTGCAAATCTTTTGAACCCTCAAGCCAGCCCCCAGTGACACACCTCCTCCAATGAGGCCTCCTAATCCTTCCCAAACAGTTCCACCAACTGGGGCCTGAGCATTCAGATATATGGGCCTATTAAAACTGCCACAGGGCCCGTGTCCCCCGAGCCACAAGCTTTTGACCAGGTTCACACTGCCGACACAGATGCCTTCCCGTAGAACAGGTCTCCAGTCCGGTCAGAGAGTGTGTGGTTACCCCATGACCCTTGTCCTGCTGTTGCAGCAATGGGCACATTTTGTCAGTAGTGGCATTTGGGGACTCCTGCAGGGTCCCGCCCATTGGTGACTTACCCCTGTAGGGGCACACGCGGCACCCGGGAGCAAGCTGCTAGGTCAGCCTCAGCCTGATCCTTCATGACCTTCCCCAGGCCAGCCTCAGCCTGATCCTCCATGACCTTCCCCAGGCCAGCCTCAGAGCCTCAGCCTGATCCTCCAGGCCTTCAGCTCTAGGGTCTCATTGTCTCACACTCTGATGCAGACAAGAACTGGGGCGGGGGGGGGGGGCAGTGGTTTGCAGAAAGTCCCTCACGCCCAGTGCTGAGACTCACTTTCCAGCCCATGTCTTCTGAGGGCAGCGCTTCCTGTGTTGAACCTCACTGTAAAATTTCGTTTTTAGCAGTAGGTTTCCCATGAATTTTCTTTGTTTGTACTCCCTCCCCACCCTCCCACTTCCCACCTCACTTTAATGGATAATCCATTGGCTGCATTCACATTGCTGTGTGTCTAGTGCCCTTCGGCTTCCCGGACGAGCACAGCACCCTCCGAATGACCCCTGCGTGCCCACAAACCCGGCAGTCGGTCTGCGTTGTTCTCTGGAATCGGACTGCCCTGCCTCAGGTAGAATCGGGGAATATCTGTCTTTTTAAAATCTCCACACATTGCACAGTGAGTGTCCGAGGGTCAGAGGAAGACCCTAGCACGCTTGCTTGCTCACTGCTATGTGTGCCAGGCCTCCTGGCCTGGCTGTGAGCTCCCCCTGTGGTCTTGTGTGAATGCTGAGTTACAGACGCTGCTGCAGCCAGCCTGTGTCCTGAGCGCTGAGCTCAGGCCCACAGTGGCCATGGCACCTCCTGAGCTGTCCCTAGCCTGCGTCCTTGTCTTCTGTAACCAATTCATTTCCCTTGCTGCAGAGTCTGCAGGGCCATGTGTGACGTAACATATCAAAATACCTTCCCTATACGATACATAAGAATATGTAGTCTGTACTGTCCCGTCACATGGGGCATTCACTCTGTCCTTGCGCGCTCGGTTGGCTCCGCCTTGTGGCGTGTGTGAACACTGCAGCTCTGAACCTAGGTGCAGCTGCCCCTTTGGAGCAGCTTTCAGTTCTTGTTGGTGTAAACTCACAAGTGGGAGCTACTTCTCGTGCCACGAGGAGAATCACTGTTCCGTAGCAGGTGCACCTCTCTGCTGGAGCACGGCACTAGTCTCTGAGCCCTCGCCAGAACTTGCTGTGTTCCTTCATATCCCTTTTCCTTTTATAAGTGTGGGTCTGCTTGCATGTGTCTCCATAAAGCCACGCACTCACTGGGGGCCTGTGGTGGTCAGACGACAGCGTCAGATGCCCAGGAGCTGGAGTTACGGATAGTTGTGAGCCGCTGTGTGGGTGCTGGGAAGTGACCTGGGGCCGCCGAGAAAGTAGCTCCAACTGTAGAGCAGCCGTCCACCCTCTCTTTCCCTTCACTAATGGCTATCCCGGTACGAGGGAGGTGGTGCTTCGTAATGGTGACAGGCATTTTGAACTCTGTGTGCGTTTGTAGGTCTTCTGTAGATGCCGCTGACATCCTCTGTCTCCCCTTGCACCATCAGCCCAGCATTGGCCTCTTTGTTTCCATAGCTTTCTTGATATCCTGGTCCTTAGGGTCAGTACCTTTTCCTGTAATACCCAAGTTACTACAGTCTTTGTGTAGGGCAGAGGTCAGGCCGACTTCAGGTGTCTCCCTTACTCTTTCCACATCATTGCTGCTAAGTACCAGAGCTCAGATCTTCATGCTTGTGCGTTCCCAGCCCTGTCGGCAGCCATAGGAGGAGCTGGGCAGCTCGGTCATCATCAGGTGTGTGTTTTCTAGGGGCTGAGGCAGCAGCATCTCGGGAGAGCACTAACCAGCTCCTTGGAAGAGCAGTGAGAGTAACAGCATCCGGGCCTCGAGGTGGGGCTGTGGCTTCTGTGAGCGATGTGATGGGAGCATCGGGTGTGGCGCCTGACTGGCGGGGTCATGTGCTTTGTGAAGTGGCATTGCAGTGTGGCTGTTGATCAGGATTGCAGGCGCAGGCTCTCTGGACTCCGGGGCAGGGCAGGAATGAGTGCCTGTCCCGGAGAAGCAGAGGAGGGGTGTGGTCCTCCAGAGAGGAGGGGCTGGGACCAGAGAATAGTCCTCAGCCCTGAGGGTGCCCTGTGAAAGAGAATTAAGAGCGGGGGTGGGGGAGAGTCTAGCCTCCGGTGAACTGTGGTCACTGTGGTCACAGGGACAGAACGCAGGCTACACAGGGCATAGCGAACTGCAGCGCTCACTACCCGTGAAGTACCTTCCCGGGCAGTGCCAAGGCGCTTGGAGCAGAAGTGTGGGTCTGAGTGAATCCATTTACCCCGAGCAGCCCTGGCTCTGACTCAGCTGTAGATTCTGCATACACATGAGTGAGGGACCCTCGGCTGGGCCCAGTGAGACAGCTTGTTCCCGGAGTTCCCTGCTGGCCGCTGCCGTGCAGCAAAGCGCGTTCCTGGACGGACTCACCGCAGCGCCAGCCGCCATTAGTGAAGCACACTGCGTGCAGAAAGCCGGAGGTGTCACTCACGTCTGTCCTCCAAAGGGCTGGTTGCGTCCCGGGAGCAAAGACTTTTGAAAGTTCGAAGTGCGTGGTTGTAGAAAATCTTGGCAAATGCAAGAAGACTGAGAGAATCCTGACAGTAAGAGGCGAGTTAGAGCTGTGCAGTGGAGGTGCACAGAACTCAGAACCGGTGATCCCAGAACTCAGAGGCAGAGGCCGGTGGATCTCTGAGTGTAAGGCCAGTCGCGGCTAGTGAGCTGGCTCCTAGACAGCCAGGGATACACAGAGAAATCAACCAACCAACCAACCAACCAACCAACCAACCAAACAAACAAAGAATGTAAAGGGGAATCTTTGAAACACTCATGAACTCAGTGGTCAGAGGTGCTTGTCTTTTCCCAGAACCCTAGGTTTTCTTACATAGATGTATTAAGACTTCGTGTGTTTGCACATTGGCGACAGCCCAGCTGCTAACCTAACTGATTTCAGCACAGTGTAATGAGCTCTGCCTGTACTCCCACTTGGAACCAGTAGATGGTAGTATTGGAACTTGTACAAAGCTAAAATTGCTATAAAATGAGGCTTGAGTGTTATTAAATATTATTAAAAAGAACTAAAATGTTAGTAAGTGGAACAGATTTTTATAGTACAATTACTAAGAGAATGGTATGGGAGCTTCCAGAAGCAGCTTTGACAGTTGGCTACCCTGTTTCTGAAGCAGATAGTGCCAGAGTGCACAACTGTCCTCTGAGAGGCCCCACCCAACAGCGGATGGAGACAGATGCGGAGACGGAGACACAGAGCTGAACATTGGGGAAGTGGAGGGAGCCTTGGGAGAAAGGGGGGAAGGATGGAAGGACCTGGAGGGGACAGGAGTCCCAAAGGAAGACCAACAGAGACAGCTAACCAGGGCCCAGAGGGGCTTACAGAGACTGAAGCACCAACCAAGGAGCATGCACTGATAGAGCCACGGGCAGCTCAGTCTTCATGTGGGTCACCTAGTAAGGGGAGCTGAGCTGGCTCTGGCTTAGACTCTTTTGCTTTCTGATCCCTTCCTCCTGGCAGGGCTACCTTACCAGGCCTCAGAGGAAGAGGAGGAACTCAGTCCTGATGAGACCTGATGTGCTGGGGTTTTGGTGGGGGAGGAGAGAGGGCCTACTGTCAGGATGTAAAGTGAATAAATAAATAAATTAAAAATAAAGAATTCCTGTTATGCACATGTGTTTATTTTTCCCTGAACTGCACAGTAAAGCAGGTTTCAAGCCCCCAGGGCTCCCTCTGCCTCTGCCTCCCCCAGTGCTGGGGCACAGCTGTACACAGCTACCCCAATTTCCACATGGCTGCTGGAGATTGGAATTTTGATTTTGTTGCTTGCACATCAAGCTGTTACCAATGAGTAATTTCCTGAGCCCCAAACTCCAGATTTTAACTGTGTATATATAGTAAGGTAACTTGCAGCTTGGCTTAATCGTTCCTTGAGGAAAAATATCATTATTTGAAAGTTTTAGCGCTAACAAGGAAAGGTAAAGATAGATTTTTAATGAAGGAAATTTAGTGGTAGTCTTTAGTAAGTGTGTATTAGCAGAATTGTTGTGTAAACTTTGATAGGAGAGTAGTCGCGCTGTGTCATGGATGTGGCTGTTAGCAGCCGGTGTCACACTCTCTAGCAGTTGTGTCTTCCCGTATCGTGTTTGTGGTTAATTGTGAGCACAGAAAGTGGTAGCTCTGAGTATTGCGGTTGTTGGTTCTTTGACAGGGTGTAGATGCCAGCAGGAAGTGCATGTTCTCAGAGCTCACAGAGGAGGTCAGGAGGGTACAGAGCCTGGCCAAGAAGCACTGCTGGAGGACTTGATGGCTGGTGTGCGGATGCCCATGTGAGTTCCAGGGAAGGACGAAAACAAGGAACAGGACGTAGAGATTTTCTTTCCACTGGCTGCTTTAACTGAGAAAACAGCTTAGGAATGTGCTAATGTTTTATGGCAGATGACGTTGTGGAGAGTGCACTCTAGTCAGTTTTTAGGACAGTTTTCGGGGTGAGGACATTGCAGGTGTGTGAGCACACGCCCATGCACACTAGTAACAGAGGTGTCTGTCCTGTCCCCCATCCCTCCTCTCTGTGGGCGCTGGGATCTGCTCTGACCAGAACAGTTCGTCCACACTCCTCCTTCATTGTAACTGGGGTAAAAGGTCAAATGAGCAGTGCTCTGCTGTCCCTGGGTGCGCGCTGGCTGATCGATCGGAGGAGTGGCAGGTGTGGGGTCTGGGCTTGCTGGGTGCGCATGAGTCAGGTGACTTGAGCAGGGAGCTAAGGAGTGAGGAGGAGGAAGCCATGTGAGACCTTAGGCAGTGTCCAGGGTCGAGCAGCTGCCCCGGGCCTCCTGAGCACTCTGGGGACAGCGGAGCTGGGCAGGGTGGTGGAGAGCCAGAGGCAAGGGCAGTGTTCCCACTTCACTTCACACAGCAGTGCCAGGGAGAGGGTGTGCGTGGCTCGTGGCTCGTGGCTCGCAGTCCATGGTCATGGGAAACCAGGGCTGAAGCTTGAAGCAGCTGCTCACATCCGCAGCCAGAAGCCGACAGGAGTCTGCGCATGCCTGCTTATTGTCCGGGCCTGCTTTCTCTGCCCTGACGTGCTAGGACCCCTGCCTGTGGACCGGGGCCACCCACTGTGGCTGGATCATCCCACATCAGTTAAGACAGCCAAGACCATCCCTCAGACACGCCCACGGGCCACCCTGATGTAGAATAATACAGTTAGGATCATCCCACACAGACACGCCCACGGGACAGCCTGCTCCAGAAAAGCCCCATGGGAGTTTCTTCCCTGGAGGTTTTAGACTGCCAAGTTGGCACACTAGCCACCACAGACAGAACTCACAGCTCTTGCACGGATGTTACACGAAGAGTGGCCGTCACTCCTACAGCTGGGAGCGATTGCCTGCTTCTTTGGAACATAGGGGTGTTTTGGTTTGTACTATTTTCATGTTTTGGTTCATATTCCTTTTAAAATGTCTTTAATCATTTCATATACACTTAAAGTTATCAAAATAAATTTCAGTTCTAGTTTTCAAGTTACTAAAATTTGTTTCCTGGTTTGCGTCTTATTATGGACTCATCCAGTGGCTCTGCCTCCTCTTAGTGATCGCATTTGCCCTCACTGCTGCCAGGGCCTGCCCAGGGGGCCTTTGCCTTCCTGAGCTGGGTGTGCGGGACTGATTGTTGCTGCTGTGGAAGACCGAACATGCGCTCAGCGGTGGGCGGCTTGCACTGCTATTTTTCGTATCTGAAATGTCGGTTCTTTCTTCCCTTCTGCTGGGGCAGGCTGTGAATGGGATGGTAGCCTTCTCTGTGAGAGGGCAGGTCTGTGAAAGTCTGGCTCAGCCCTGCTCTCCTTTTCAGCCTGCACCTGCAAGGCCTCGTATCCAAGTGTCTGAAATGGCCCGTGTTTTAATTCATGTCTGTTTCTGACCTGAGAGTTTGTGACTGAATTTTTGAAGCATGTGTGAAGCAGAGAGGGCACTGTCGGCCTGTTTCAGCTTCAGTCTCTTGAGCAGGAACGAGTTCACCTGTGTTTCTCCTCGCTCTTCCCGGTGACAGGACCTCCACCTCAGAAGTGCAGGTGCAGGCAGCAGGCAGTCAGCTGGCTCAGGCCGCTGTAACAGTGGCAACAGCACTTTTCCTCCCAGCTGCGGGTGCAGCTGTAGGTTCTGGCTGGCTGGCTCCTTCCTGCGTCCTCCATGGAGCTGAGGGAGAGAGCATGCTGGGCTCTCTTCCCTTCTTGTAAAGATGCTCTGCATCCTGGGCCCTACTTCTACCATCTCTTCTAAGCCCGTGTCCAGGTACCCTAAACTGAGTCTGTTAGGGCTTCAATATGTGAGTGGCTGTGCTGGAATAGATATAGCTCACTCCACAGAGGAAGGTAGAGTTGCGTGCGCACGCTTGCAGTTATTTCTTTGCTGTTGTGACCAAATCACCAGAGAAAAACAACTTAAAGCTGCATTAGTTTTGGCTTACAGTTTCAGGGGGATCAGTCTTTCTTCTGGGTGAGTGTGGCAGAGCCGGCAGGTTTTGGTGGGCCGGGAGGCTGGCTAAAGGTTCTGCTGGTGGCCTCTGCTCTCTGCTGTGGCCTGTGTTGTTCCGCCTCAGTGGTCAGCCTGCACAGGTGCCGCTCACATCCAGGGTTGCCGATCTGACCTTGTCCTCTTAGTGTCTTTGTTGATTCTGTTGGCGCCTTTTTTTTTTTTTGGTTTCTTAACGTCTCTGCCTCCTTTCTAACCCCTGCCCTAGGTAGGAGAGAAAGAAGGGGAAATGACATTGGTTCTGTTAGCCAGTCCTGCACTTAGCATTCACTGACCTTAATCTTGTTTCTTTTCATACTGGCCTCACAGGTGCATGCTGAACTTTTTTTTTTTTTTTTTTTGACAGGATTTCCCTGTGTAGACTTGGCTGTCCTGGAACTGACTCTGTAGACCAGGTTGGCTTCCAACTCTGAGAGATCCTCCTGCCTCTGCCTCCGGAGTGCTGGGATTAAAGGCGTGTACCACCGCCCAGCACGTGCTGAACGTAAACTGCTCTCTGGTGTCTGAAACATTTTTTGTTATGATCATAAGTGTATAAGTTCCTTATTCTACATCCTCTCTATGGCATTTTTAAAAGGTTTATTTTATTTTTTTAAGCAAAGGTAGAGAATTTTTTTGTTTCTCAATAGTATTTACCCCAACAAAGCAAATAAAAGTAATTAGTTTCTTTTTTATTCCTTTATTTTTAAATTTTAAATTATTTTTAAAAATTCATTCACTTTATGTCCTGATCATAGCCCCCTCCTTCATCTCCTCCTAGTCCCACCCTCCCTTTCTCTTCTTCCATCCCCTCCCCTAGTCCTCAGAAAGGGGGAGCCCTTGTCCCCTGTGAACTGACCCCAGTCTGTCAAGTTTCATCAGACTGGCTGCCTTCTCTTCCTCTGTGGCTTGACTAGTAGGCTGCCCCGCCAAGGGGAAGTGATTAAAGAGCAGGGAACAGAGTCCATGTCAGAGATAGCTCCTGTTCCCCTTACTTGAGAACCCACTTGGAGACTGAGCAGCCATGGGCTACATCTGAGTAGGAGTTCTAGGTTATCCCCTTGCATGGTCGTTGGTTGGTTCATCAGTCTCTGTAGGACTCCCTGGGCCCGGATTTGTTGGCTCTGTTGATCAAAACTCAAGTGACAACACATGCTGGAGAGGATATGGAGAAAGGGGAACTCTTTCTGGTGGGAATGTAAACTTGTACAACTCCTTTGGAAATCAATCTGGTGCTTTCTCAGACGTTTAGGAATAGTGCTTCCTCAAGATCTATCTATAGCACTTCTAGGCATATATCCAAAAGATATTCAAGTATACAACAAGAACATTTGCTCAACTATGTTTATAGCAGCTTTATTTGTAGTAGCCAGAATCTAGAAACAACCTAGATGTCCCTCAACTGAGGAATGGATACAGAAATTGTGGTACATCAACACAATTAAAAACAAGGAAATCAGGACATTTTCAGGCAAATGGATGGATCTAGAAAAGATCATCCTGGGTGAGGTAATCTAGAAGCAGAAAGACACACATGGTACATAGTTAGAAGCGGATATTAGTCATATAATATAGGATAAATATACTACAGTACACAGACCTAAAGAAGCTAAGTGACAAGGAGAGCCTTAGGGAGGATGCTTAATCCTCATTCAGAAGGGCAAGCAGGATAGACATCAGAAGCGGTTGAAGAGAAGAAACAGGACAGGAGCTTTCCATAGAGAGCCTCTGAAAGGATCCACTCAGCAAGGGATCGAGCGGATGCTGAGACTCACAGGCAGACTTTGGGCAGAGTACAGGGAGTCATGGGGAAGAGTCGGAGATAGCACGTCAGATGGGGACATGAGTCCACAAGGAGACCAGCAAGTTTGTTTTATTTTTGTGTGTATGGGAATTTTGCCCGCACATATGTCTGCACCACATGTGTTCCTGGTGTCAGTGGAGGTCAGAAGTGTGCATCGATTCTCCGGAGCTGTAGACAGCTGTGAGGCATTGCACAGGTGCTGGGCACTGAGCTCAGGTTCTCTGCGAGAGCAGGCAGTGCTCCTAACTGCTGGGCCATCTCTTCAGTCCAGGGATCATTTTTGTAAATTAAAAAACTAATAATAAAAATAAAATCAGCATTCTGATGGTTTCTGTGTCCATTTCTCGTGTCTGTCCCGATGCTGGATGCGCTGCCTTTTGTGTGCGCAGCTGCTGGTCTCACGTTTGCTGGCCTCTTGGCTTTGCCCGTGCTGAACTGCGTCACTCTTTTGCTGTGCTGAGAGCGCTTTATGACAGCAGTTCTTCAGGTGTGCATTTGCAGTCGCTTCCCACGTTTTGTCACTGTTGGTTTTCAGAATGGTGGCCTGTGAGAAGCGGTTACGGAGCTCTGACGACGTCAAGTCTGTCAACCTGTACACAGCCGGGTTGTGCTGCGTGTTGGCAAGTCTGACTTACATATGGTTTCTTGGGCTTTGGCTTGCTTCCAGAAATTTTCCTTTAGGGCTTCCCATTTGGGTTTATGATCTATTTTGAGTTTTTGTGTATGGGTCAAAGTGTACACTGAAAGCTGTTTTTTCATGTTTGGGGTGTTCAAGGCCTCGGTCTTCTATTAGGAAGACTAGCTTGGTACAGCAGAACTGCCTGGGCAGCTGTTAGCAGCCAGGGCCCTCCGTGTGGGGCCATCTGTGTGTCGGTGCCCGCGACACACGTGCTCACCCTTCCTTGGCAGCTCTGCTTTCTGCAGACTGAGGCAGGGCTCTGAGGTGCGCATCAGTGAGCTCAGAGCGTGTGTTTCCAGCGGCGTCTTTCTCAGCACCTTGCACGTGAAAGATGAAGCCGCCCCCACCCCTGTAGCCCACATCTGCTCCACTTCTTCATCGTGACTGACTTAGTACCCCAGCTTAAGTCGCCAGCCACAGGTTCTGGAAGCACAGGCTGTGTCCAGCCCCTGGTGGCGCGCGGCTGTGGCCTTCTTGTGGCTATCGTAGTGAGTATCTTGTGCTGCCGCGCCTGCCCACACCAGTGTGCTTCTTTGTAACCTGGCGCTCGCAGTACCGTTTCTGTGGCCCTCCTCCTCTGCTGTGCTGTCTGGTTGGTGACAGCTGGAGGTGGTCATGGTGTAGGGCGGCCATGCTTGGCCATTGAGCTTGCGATGTCTCCTGTTGTCGGGAACCTCCGAATGATGTGTTGGTTGTGGTCCTGCCAGCAGCGAGCGGTTCCCTGAAGCCTGGCTGTGTGGAGTGGCTCACTCCTGTGCCATGGGCAGGAAGCCTCAGTTCCTCTCAGGGTGTCCTTTTGACAGGGCAGCTAAGCTTCAAGAGTGCTAGAGTCCTTTTCACTGCTGTCATCCTCCCGAGCTGAGGACACACCTTACTAACTGTAGCTCACGTTTGCTTTGCGGCCGTTGCCTGCCTCTTCCTCTCACATGCTGGGATTACAAGCGTGTGCCACTGTGCCTGTAACTTTCTGGCTGTTCCTTTACCTTGGTGTCTTTTTCTGTTTCACAGACGCAGTAATTTATCCTCCTGTGACATTGAAGACTAGCCTCCCAATTTCCCCCAAGATTTTCATTTCTTGGGGAAATGAGTCTGTTTGTTCTGAATTCCCTTTCTACTTACTGTCTCCTGGTTTTGGTGTTGGGGGTTTTGGTGAACTCCGAGCCTTTGGCTGTTCACATTTAGGATGTAGTTAGGAGTGGTGTGATGGGCTGGAGAAATGGCTCCTCGGGAAGCGCTTGCTGTGTGCACGAGGAGACCTCACAGGCGTCCAGCACTGCACAGTTGTGGTGGGCTGCTCCTGTGGTCATAGCACAGCGGGCACATGCTCGAGGAGCCCGAGGTCCTCCCGCCCCTTCCTGGAGGTGGATGGGCCGGAAGTCCAGCCTTGTCCTGGACTTTCTGGCTCCCTCTGCTGCCCTGGGGGTCCACTTGGCGTGGTCCAGATGCCGCTGAGTGGGTGGGTGCCGGCAGAAGCCCTTCTTCCACTGAGGAAATCCCAGGGCCTCGGGAACTCACAGCCAGGATCAGCGAACAAGACTTCTTTACTCTGCCACAGACTGGAGGTAGCAGATGCTGGGAGCCGTCGGGCTGCCTGTTAGGGTGCCAGGGTCCTTCGGGGCAGCATCAGTGTCAACCCGGTGGTCTCCAGCCCTGCACAGCTGCTCTGCTGTTCGCTCAGAAGGCTTGATGCTGGAGCGGACGCTCTGGACGCTGGGCCCTAATGATCGGAGTGAGCTGTCTCCCAAGTGAACAAGTGACTGGGGAGAGCTGCAGAGACCTATTTATTTTGCAACTTAAGGAGAGGAGCAGGAGTACGGTGGCTCTCTGTCAGACTGGCTGTCGCCTTGAGCTTTCGCTTTCATCAAGAGCAGCAGGCGTGCATGGCCAAGCTGTTGCCCTAGCTGTCACCACGGCCTGGGTCTTGGGCTCCTGGAAGGGCCCCTGGCAGCTGTTGGCACCGTGCACCCCATTCCTGGGGACAGGTCCTCCTGTGCCCGGCACCGCTGCCTGGTCCTCTGGCATGAGGGAAGGAGGGAGGCTCCCCTGAGGGAAGGAGGCTCCCCTGAGGGAAGGAGGCTCCCCTGAGGGAAGGAGGCTCCCCTGAGGGCCGAGATCTCCTTTGCTCCAGGAAGGGTAAGAGGTACAGCTGCTGTGAGAGGGTGGGGGAGGGAGAGGGATAGGTGTGAGAGAAGTTGCTGCCGAGGGAGCTCTCACTTGTGCAGGTTCTTTCACACAGTGATTTAGTCAGGCATGGCCTGCTCAGGAGAACAGGAGCCAGGGGCTGGTTAGGACTACTCTAAGAGTTGTAAAACCCCAACACGGAGCAGCTTCTTGTGGAGCCCAGAATTAAAGGGGTAGGCCATGACTAACAGTGAGACTCCCCAAGAGTGGACCGTCTCAGCATTAGCTGTCATCGCCACTTTGGTGGTTCTCAAGTTGCTTTTCAAAGGGTTGTCAAGAGACCTTTTCTTCTGTCCGATGCTCTTCATTTGACTGACGGAGGGCCAGGCCCGAGGCTGCAGTATCACCCCTGGGCAGGTGGTGGTTGAGCAAGCCAATTGTGCTCCCTGGCTATGAACCAGCCTCTGCCCGGCTGCCCTCAGGTGGTCTGTGATGTGAAAGCATGCGCCCTTGCCTCCCCATGTCGCCTTTGCTCGAATAGCACCACTGCAGAGAAGCAGGTAGACATGCCCTCCCTCACTGCAAACTGTTCTGATCATGCCCTTCTCTGCATGAGGGAGTGAGGGCACAGGAGGCCGCTTCCTGCAGGCCTGTGAAGGTGCCTGACGCGCAATTCCAGTGTCAGCCAGACACACTGCGCCCACGGACCATGCTCTTCTCTGCCTGGAGCAGACCTCCTAACCCTGACTCGCGCTGTCCTCTCTGCCTGTTTTAACGCCGGTGCTCAAGGGCATGGAACACAGAAGGCCGAGACACAAACTGTCCACCAGAGTGGCCTTGTGAGCTAGCCTGGCATCTCAGTGCTCTGTGTCAGGGCCGGGCTGTCTAGACGAGTCATGGGAGTGTTGCTCACCTCATCTGTGGTCGGTTTGAATATCAGCCGTTGGAATGCTTTTAAGGGAAGTGGGTATTGTGGGCAGTTAACAAAAAGCAGCAGTTAACTTTCTAAATTATTTATCTGTCCTCTGTGAACTTTAGCTAGATAATCATCACCCGAGAGCTGACCACTCAGAATCCAGGCTTCTTAAAATGGAGCCGCCAGGACCCTGCATTTGCAGTGAGTGCCCTCGTGTGCACAGAGCGGCAGGTTGGACAGCTGCCTCCAATGCCCGGGCATGCTCACCTGCAGTTTCCGTTAATCTTCGGTGGGCTGGGGAAGCTGGCTGTTCACTGGCAAGGGAAACCATTCTTGGGTGAAAAAGTATGTATAGGAATATGTAACGCAGTTGACAGAGGAGGAGAGTCACCCCAGGGCAATGGATTCTCATGCCGCTCAGCCTTCTAGCCACAGTGACGTCAGAGGACTGCTGGCCTGTGCTTCGCAGGGTGCTGCGGGCAGCGTGGGCTGTCAGTGCAGCCGCCGCACGGTCTTCTCTGTCATTAGCTCCTTAGGACAGATAGCTCACGCCTCAGGTTTGAAACTGTTCTTTCTTCCTTTCCTTTCCTTACTCTCCACACGCACGCGCACGTGCACGTGTGGACACACACACACACACACACATATACACATGAACACATGCAGACGTGAACACACACACACAAACACACCCACACGGATACACACAGAAACACACATACATCAGCCCTGGGTAGCCTCCTCTGTTGCTGTCCTCCTTGTCTTTTGAAACCCGGGGTCACTGTTGCAGCTAGACTGGCTGGCCAGCCCTGGGGTCCTGCTGTCTGTGCAGTCACACCCAGCAGTGAGCTGCGTGCTGCCAGGCCTGCTTTTCCATGGGTACTGGCAGGCTGAGCTCAGGCTGTTACTCTACCCACGTCCGGCCACCCCACAGCCTGGCTGCTTCCCGACCTCCTGTCCCTCCCAGCAGTGCCTGTTGGTTTGGCTAAATCAAGACTTGAGTGTGATTGCACGCAACAAAAGTGACTACAGAAAAGCCCTTTATTTGGAATGGCTTTATTTAGAAGGAAAGGTATGAGGTAAGTAGCTGCCACCCAGCGGCCCCAGGAGAAGCTTCCAGGTCACAGCCAAGGAGCTTTCGTCAGCTGCCTTCACCTCCACCGCGGCACAGGCTCCAGAGGGTTTTTCATTTTCTCAGTACTGCTAACAGTTTCCTAGAAATGAAAGATATGGAAGAGATTGTTTGATGCTTGCCTCTTTGCTAGAACTTGTGCTCTGTGAAAACCAGAGACCTCGCCAGTCTTTCTTAGCCTGCTGTATCAGTGTAGGGTGCTTTAACCCCGAGCTTGGACTTTCTTAGCCATGCAGACGTGTCTCCTGGCATCAAGGGCTGGAAGGCCCAGATCAGCATTAGCTCATGTGGTGTTGAGACGGCCCGTCTCCTGCCTGTCTCCCTCACCTCCTGTGCTCAGAGAGGTGAGGTGTCTACCTAAGTGCTTTTTGTGAGGACACTGGTCCTGGTGAGACCGGTGCCTAACCTGCCAAAAGCCCCACGCCCTTCTGTCACCACATTAGACTTCAGAGGGATGGAGGCATGGCCCAGCAGTTTTCCAGAGGACCTGGGTCAGTCCCCAAGGCCCACATGGCGGCTCACAGCCGTCCATACTGGTTCCAGGGGCTCTGACGTTCTCCTTTGATCTCAGCAGGCACCAACTGCATATGTGGTCCGTGGACAGGCCAAGCACGCATATGCATAAAATAAAATTCACTAAAATGTACATTCCATGGTGAATTTTAAGGCACAAGATCGTTTGGCCGATAGGTTTTCCTCAGCGTAGTGGTCCTCGCCAGGGGCACAGGTGGAGGGCCGATGGGGTGGGTCTGCCTGAGCCACTTGACAGAGCTGCTGTGGCCTCCTGTGGCTTGGCATGCTACAGCTGCCTCTGAACTGTCGCCCTGACATCATGGCTGCGCCTTCTCCCCCTCTCCCCAAGCTTCTCTCTAATGCGGCCGTGCTCTGGTCTTTGCCCTGAGAATGGCCCTGCAGTGCCCTGTAGTCCACAGAAGCTGACTGGAGTTCTCTTCAGATCCGCTGCTGGGCAGACGTGAGCTTCACAAGAGGACCGTGCATCCCCGTGATCCCTGCTTGGTGACGCTGCCTGTTACTGTGTGCACACAGCGTGTGTGTGACCTGGTTGTGACTAGTTAACCAGGTGACCCCCTCAGTAAATCTTGCTGTTTCTTCCCGGTCCCTCAGCGTGGAGCAGAGTGTCCAAAAGCAGCAGCTGTGACTGAATTCCCACCTGCCTGTACCAGTTGTCTCGTTGTTGGTATCTGTCCCTTCCCCTCTTCTCTGCTTTCCTCTGCCAGCTTGCCTAAGAGAGTACATATGATTAGAGTAAAGGATCGAGTCTCCGATTTCTGGGGTGTAGCTTAGGAGTGGCGTGCACCCAGCTCCTGGGCTCACATGAAAAGAAAGTGGGCTTGGTGATGTATTTAAAAGAGCAAAATGTGTTTTTGAAAATTATTTATAGGATCTTACCTAGAATCAGAGACTCCATTCGCTTGGATTTCCTCACAATATTCTTCTCATGCAAAAGAGCTGTCAAACTTTTGCTTTAATTGAGAACTTGGGCATCTGGTGCCCTGTATCTAACACTTGGCTCTGAGGTTGAGCCGTCTCCCTCACACCTGTCTTGAAACATGGGGCTTCCTGGAGGAGCCAGGCTCAGCCCCCTCAGCACAGTGAGGAAGCTGGAGGAAGGCACAGCTCAGCGCAGCGACAGGAGGCAGGGAGGAAGGAGTGGCTGGGCTCGCCCGCACACTTGACTGACAGGAGATTCTGGAAGGAAAGCCGCAGTCGCTTGTTCAAGATGTTATGGCGCCTTCAGACAGTCTGTGCAGAGCGAGTCTCCCCCGGAGACTTGGTTCCTGTGGTAGGACTTAGGCTTTAAACCCTGTAGGGATTTCAGGGCCAGAATGGCTTGCCAGGGCATCTAACATGTCTCATGTACCCAGTGAGGTGTCACCAGAAGCCTGTGCGATCATGATGTCATACTCCAGCATGAAACACAGTGATGTTTGTTACGTTAAACCAGAGTTGTCTTAGCACTGGCGTTTCTGACATTGTGGCTTCATCTTATTTAATTATTTGTTTGTTTGTTTGTTTATTTATTTTTGAGGCAGGGTTTCTCTGTGTAGCTCTGGCTGTCCTGGACTCACCTTGTAGACCAGGCTGGCCACGAACTCACACCTGCCTCTGCCTCCTGAGTGCTGCGATCACAGGCATGAACTGTTATGCCCAGCTTCATCTTCTGATTTTTAAGATAAGTTCTCATTGTGCAGTCTAGGCTGGAACTCTCTATAACCTAAGCTGAGTGTGACTTGGTAGTCCCCCTGCCTCAGCCCAAATAGTAGCACTCTAGTCATGTGTTACTACACCTGGCCATGCCCCCACGGTTCTTGACTGTGGCCTCGTCCCCGTCGGCAGGGCCCAGCTTTCCCTCGATGCTTCCAGATACTGCCAGATGGTTCTGGAGGGCACTGCCCAGTGGTACCACAGTGGTGGGGGATGAGGTAGGTAGAATACTGGAAAGAGCGTCCCCGCCTGAGGAGCTCGTGACCCGAGAAGTTTGTTGAGGCGGCTAACCAGATAGGGTATTTCGAGTAGTTGACTGAAATAGGCTCGGTGGAGGCTATTAGGAAAAACTTGTTTCAAAGAAGTTTAACATCTGTTTTCATTTCTGCTTTTTAGGTGCCTAGCTGCCCAATTCCTTTATTTCAACTGTCTTCCTCTTGGACTTAAAATATTTGAGTATGTCACAATTTCCAGTCCAATAGGAAATAGACTTTGGTCAAGCAGAAATAAACGTGTGAATAACGGGACTGGAGGATGGGAAATGCAGCTCGTCAAGTCAGACTCAGGTGACAGCCAAGTAGACCCCGGGCGCTGGGGAAGCAGAAGCAGCTGTAGGCATGGTTCACTTCCTGTTCTTGTTTGTCATTGGAGAGTCGCACCTTCTCAAAGATTTCAGATTCAGATCATTGTATTATTCTAAGAAAAAACCTGCAAATCCTAACCACGTCTCGGTAACCATAGCAAGATGCACAACACTCAAAAATAGTCTCATGCCCATTTTAGGATAGAATTGAATTTTTGTGCATGTTACATGTGGAGTTCTGAAACAGCTGTGTTCATCTGTTATCTGAGGTCAGAGGAGGAAAGGCCTGTGGCAGTTGTGAGGGGCCAGGCATGACCATGCCTGCTTGGGCTGTTCAGTAAGTAAGCGAACACATCAGGCTGGTTCAGCAGAACAGCTGGAGGGCACAGGCTCGAGCCAACTCAGGATTCTCTTCTGCTCACTTGGCCCTGTCTGCCTCATAGTTAATACCAACATGTGACATAGCTGAGTTCTGAGGGTGACTTGTTCTGTCTTCTATGCCTGACACTTAAATATTTGTTGTTTAAAGAAAAAATCAGACCAGGGATTCATTTGTCAGTAATACCAACAACAGCATGGAGAAAATATGTGGATTAACATCATAGAGTGGATAGTAGGATAATTCTGTTTGAGAACTTTCTTTTGGTAAAATTTACTTTTTTTTCTTAAGATTCTAAAATTTTGTTTTTATATTGGTGTCAGTATTGTGATAGGGATCAAACCCAGGGCTTTGTACTTATGAGGTAAACTTTAAAGAACAACTCTCTCTCTCTCCCTCTCTTTGTGTGTGTGTGGGGGGGGGATGGAGACTGACCAAGACTGGCCTTGTTTCATGTGGATTTCTGGAATAGCGTGCTCAGTGTTGGTGATTCTGCCCACCATCTGCGTCTTCCCAAGACCTAGTGAAGCTCTCTTGAGCCTTTGTGTGATCCTAGATGCGTGGGGCTGCTGTTTGTATTCTTTTTCACATGGTTTGGGTTGCTGCAGTTCAGAGATCAGATCTTGCTCTCTTTCTTTGTCCCCTTCCCCATTTGCTTCCCTTTCTGCCTCCTGCTCATTTTCACCTGTCCCCGAGTGTCAGCTTTCATTGTTGCTGTAACAGCACTGTGGGAAAGTGTTGGAGACTATATGTAGCAAAATTTTCTCGCAGAAACTGTTAAACACACGGAGGGACCAGCCTTGCCAGCTCTTTGTCCAGCATACAACTTCAGTAATTGATAATCAATGAGAATTTGTCATGTTTTCTCTCCACCTATTTGCTCCCTAAATTTTGCCCACTGAGGCCCACAGAGCCTCCTAACCACTTGTCTGCATGAGATGTGCCGGTCTGGGACCTTGGGACAGGAACAGTCACGAGCTTTGTTTTGAGTCTGGGAATGACTAAGGTTGGCTTCCGATGGGCAGCCTGATGACAGGGCCGTCCTCTGTCTTTGTGTGGGCTCCAGGACTGAGCAGCGGGGGAGATGTTCTCATGGGCACACGAGAAGAAGACTCGAGGCTTTGGTTGTCTCTATTCGGTTTCATTCTGATAGACTTCTCTTTCTCTCTCAGTACCTCCATGGAAAAGTCATTCTTACAAGTACAGAAGCCAGAAATAAATCTTCTCAGTCTGAGAAACAGAAAACTCAAAAGGCAGTCAGAACCTTTGTGAGTTTTGTTTTGAATTGACTGTACCAGTTCTCCCGTGGGACAAGAAGCAGTGTGACGCCAAGCTGGGAGTGGCTTATGCGGGCAGGACTTGGAGATGCTGTTCTGAACAAGGAAAGACCAGGACTTCTAGAAAGCATCAATGACGAGAAGCAGCACATGTGAGCTATGGAGAGAGGCTTTGGATTCCGAGGAAAACAGACAGTTGGAAATTGAGCTAAACTGGGCCATGTGTTTCCTGCCACTTTGTCCCTCTTTCCTGACAACTACCGTCTGCAGAGATTCTCTGAGTTTAGAATGTGTGTTATCAGAAATAAATACATGTAAACAGTTATGTCACCTCTTCAAGTGTGGCAGGAAGCGGAAGAGCGGGTGGTATTTTTACACTGTCAGCAGAAAATGAAGAGAAACACAGATTTGTCATCTTGGCTTCTAACCTGGTGTATTTGACATGGTTAGTAGTCCAGTGCAAAGCGTGTTTTCTTTGCCTGTTGCTGTCTAAGGCATTAGAACACGCAGTAATAGAAAGCTCATATCCACCAGGCTTGGGTAATGCAGAGCATTTGGCTACAGTTTCAAGACCTGTAGTCAGCGTGGGCTTTTAGCACTGAGAACCTCCCGGGACAGAGAGCAGTGAGGGCCAGTGTCTTACTTAGTCCCAGGAAGGCTGCAGGTGTGAACTAATGATTGCTCACGTGCCAGGAGATGAGGGCTGGATAGACTTCCATGGTGGCCATCATCTTACTCACTGACGGGGAAGCCGGACTGTAAAGGCTCATTGCTGCTCAGAGGCGATAGGCCTGGCTGGGAGGCAGCTGGACCCGAGGCTCTGGGGCTATAGGCTAGCAGATTTTCTTTGTCCTAAAGGATTGTGCATCAAGTTCCAGCTGTGTGGAAGGGATGGTGAGGGTGAAGGTATGTTGAAGAAAGAGGGGGTGATTTGGAGCAGTCAGACGAGAACTCCAGGACGTGTTATGGTTTGGCTGTAAGAGTTAAACTGTGAGCGGGGGAAGCAGAGCAATGCAGCAGGGAGAACCAAGGGCACGTTCCTGCCCCTGAGACAGAAGCCGCCCGTGGGGCTCAGAAGGTCCATCGTGAGCAGTGGCGGAAACCAGGGTGGGAGGACTTGAGAGTGAGGGAGAGGAAGCCGGGCTTTGAAGTTGCCCACTGTGGGGAGCGTGGAGCTAACAGCCCGGCCGAGCCGAGGTGAAGGGGAGCGCGCGTGCACAAGAACTCAGCAGTGCCCACGCCTTCCTCCACTCATTCTCTAGGGTGTTGTCCTGTGCGAGCGGCTTAAGCACGAGGTCAGCCAAGCAGGCTAGCATGTGCTGCACTGACACGCAGCACGGGGAGATAGGGCCTAAGTGGGAGCTCTGTCCTCATTCAGAGTCCTCTCTGTGGCAAGAACAAGCCTCGCTCTTCTCTCACACATGGACCCGGGAGGGACAGGTCACTTCCCCCAGCTCCTAGGCCAGTAGTGAGGAGGCCAGGAGTAGTGAGCTGAGCCTGAGGCTGAGCGTGAGACTTGGTGGAGGGAGTGTTACCTAGCATGCTGGAGGTCCCAGGTTCCATCCCAGCCCCACCCCGCTCCATCCTCACAGAACAGTGGAGCTCAGAGCAGTGTGCTGTGCACATGGCAGGCACTGCGGACATCTGGCACGCTGATGGCATCCTGAGGAAAGCCACAGCTTCTGAGCGTGGCCGAGGGGCTCAGCTGGGAGGGGCAGTAGTTGGCATGCGACAGCCAGCTCTGGCCTGGGTGTGCAGTGAGAGCTGGACAGAAGCGCCTAACTGTCATGGGTAGGAGGGGAGTCAGTGCCAGTGAGGAAGACATTGAGAAGAGTGTGCAGAGAAACTGTGGAGGAGGGTCCTCAGCACAGAAAGCCACAGGAAGTGAAGCCTGGGGCCTCATGGGGACAGGAGCGGCCGTGGCGCGGGGAGCATGTGCAGTGGCAGAGCCCTGGCGCCTGGCCGCTGGCAGGACAGGCAGCCTGACACACTTAGCCACCACTGGGTGCGAGTACTCGGGAAGCACTGTGTGCCGAGTGCGGACAGTGCTGTCCTAGGTGTGGGGCGCTCGGTGGTTGCTGAGTTTGTGTCAGTCCCAGCCAACACTCCTGCCTTCCCGTGCTCATCCTGTGTGTCACAGTGAGCTGCTCATTTCTCACTCCTCACCAGAGTGCTCAGTGAGCAGCTTTTTTTTTTTTTCTTTTTTAGCTTTGCGGAAAATAACAAATTACAGCAGGCTGAGAAGTACCGAAATAGATGGTTTTAAGCTAATTTAAGACGGGTGTGTCCCTCCTACAGTTGCATGCTGTTGGGACCATCTCTTTGGCCTCTTGAGACAGATTATCCCAGGCAGACCGTACCTGTGCCTCTGGTTTAGCCCTGGCGTTGATTGGCTGGTTAGTGAGCTTGGGTGCCTCTGGTCCGTGTGTTTGGATGTCATCCCTCATGGGCTAGTTTTCATCTCATTGAGAAATTAAGAACTAAGGCTTTGGTGTGCGTACTGTGCATCATGTGCAGCATGCCCCGGCCTGGGGGCTGTTTGCAGCCTTTCTCTGTGCCCTCGCTGTGTGTGCGCAGAAGCCCTAGTCCTCCGCAGCTCACCCCTGCCAGCCTTGCAGCTCACCCCTGCCAGCGTCGCAGCCCAGTGGCATGAGGGCTTTGCCCTGCTGAGGGGCTTTGTGCTTGGCTGGCCGAACTTGGCAAGGGAGCCCCTCGGGCTGTCGGGCACGTCTCCATGGTCAGCGGCTTTATGGCCAGGCCCTGGGGTTAAGGCTATCTCCCAGTCCTGCCTCTGGCTGCTCACCGCGTTCAAACTTGTGGAAGCCAGGAGTGTGTAAGTAAAAGTAATTGACTCAGGGAGTTTTGAGCCCTTCAAAACGCGGCCAGTGCTTGTTTATCTGCTGTTTACTGCTCTGAGCTCTCACTTGAGCCAATGCATTTAATACATCTTTAAAATATCTATCTATAGACATGCATTATATACACATACATATAAATACGAGTTACAGACAGCTGTGAGCCGCCATGTGTGTGCTGGGACTTGAACCTGGGTCCTCTGGAAGGAAAGCCAGTGCTCTTAACCACTAAGTCATCTCTCCAGCCCCACATTTATCAGATCTTAAACTTAATAGGTTTGAGGATTTTTAAATTAGCTAAATGATTGTTTTAGAAATGAAATGCACAGCAGCACACACCTTAATCCCAGCACTCTGGGAGGCAGAAGCAGGTGGATCTCGGTGAGTTTGAAACCAGCCTGATCTACAAAGTGAGTCCAGGACAGCCAGGGCTACACAGAGAAACCCTGTCTCTTACCCACTCCCACCCACCCCCCCCAAAAAAAAGAAATGAAAAAGGAGATTACAAAAGAGGAATGAGATTAGCTGGATAGCTATCCATTTTCCCAGATGAGTTTTTATGGCCTGCTATCATGTAAGTATTAAAGTGTATTACACTAGTGTCGCAAATACTCAGTTGTGCTGTGAGGTGGAGTGAAATACAAGCTCACTTCCTTTGTTGGCACAGAATACACAAATTAACCCAGACTGCCCCTGGGCACTAAGGGTCTGCCGGGAAGGAAAGTCAAGCTGCCAGGAGGGCCAGGCAAGGGGGCCGTGTCCCAGGCCATGTGTGAGCACACTCGTGGTGGTTTAAGTGAGGCAGCTGGAGAGAGGCTCACCGGTCACCTCTGCCGGTGCCCTGCAGGGGACACGGTGCAGTCACCTCTCTCTGGTAGCATGAGGGAGAAGGTGAAAGTTAGCACACAGCCAGCTACAAGTGTGTTGCATTCTTGTAAAGTGTTACCTCAACATGTGCTGGTTACAAGGGTGGCAGAATTGGCCGGATCAGCGCCCTGTCACTGGGTGTGTGGCAACGCACTGCTTCATGGTGATGAGCTGTGCCATAGATCTGGTTTGCCTTCAGGGCTGGAAAGGTAAGGAACCTGTTTTTGTTCTAGTGCTTTCTTTGTAGACCCGGCCTAGGTGACAGAGTGCCACCTGACAGAGTGGGGAGTTTTCCTCTTCTGCCCTCAGGTGGGAGGTTCATACTTGGGGTGTGCAGACGGCATGAAGATCCAGACTTCCACTGCCTCCCTCAGACCAACCATGGGTAATTAGTCCTTTAAATCCATGAAATTAACAGAGCTCGGGCCGTGACTGTACCAGCAAAGTTATGGTATCGAGAACCCAGGCTAATTTCCCAGGTGGGGCATGTCACACACACGGGTAGTCCCAGCGCCTAGGAGGCTGGAGTAGGATGGGGGAGGGGCTCGCTAGCGTAAGTGTGCACCCTAGCCCAAGCGAGCTTCCGGCCTCAGCCTCCAGGCATTGGGCTCACAAGCGTGTGCCAGAGGAAGCTCTGTAGGTAAAGATTTCCCCGGGGTACACAGGAGTTCAGGCCAGCCTGGCCTCTATAATGGGACACTGTCTCAAAAGACAAAGACAAAGAAGGCTAATTACGCTAAGGTAAAATATTTCCAGCGAAAGCACGTCAGTGAGAAGTGAGGTATGACTCACAACATAGGGTGTCATTCCTTCCCTGTTGTCTGAATTGCTGTCGTTGCCAGCTGAGACACTGACTGGGGAAATTTCAGGGCTGGGCTCCACACTTTGAGCAGGCAAGCAGTGCTCAGTGGCTTACGAAAGCTGTGCGCATGCTAGCCTGTCTACACAGACAGTTCCAGGTAAGCTAGACTGACATAGCTAGACTCCGCCTCAAAAAGGGACAGAGGGCCTCTTAGAGAACACGGCTGCTCTTCAGAGGTTCCATGTTCAATTTCCAGTGCCTCCATGGTGGCTCACAACCCAGATCCCAGGGTCTGACACCTTCTGGCCTCTGTGGGTACCACTCATGCGGGGTGCACTGACTTACACAAAGGCAAAACATCTATACACATAAAGATACACTTTAAGAAGGGGTTTTGAAAAGGAAATAATCCTGAAAACTACTCACTTATAACCTGTGCATTTTACTTCCTGAGTTGTATAGGCAATTATAATTGAAGTCATCACTGTCCCTACTTCTCATAACCTAATCTAAGCTATAGAAATACCAGGTGCTACCAACTAGAAAAACCAGAAAACATCCCCTGGAGACCCAAGGCGAACAAAGCATGTGTTCACGGCTCTATCCCTGGAAAGGATGTAGCACGTAGACATGTTTTCCAGCTATTGAAAGCCTTGCTGTGTTCCTGAGCAGTGGTCCAGAAATACTGCCCTGGAGTCTAGGGAGGAGCTTTTGTTGCCTGTGTCCTCACCAGCATTCATACCATTCCTTTTCAACTCCACCTTTGTTAACCGAACTTGTAACTTCTGCTGCTCCTTGCCAGAGCATGCTAACACTCTCGGTACACCCTGTTTTTACCCCACAGAATGTTCCCCAAAACAGTTGTCTCAGAACAGAGTAAACAAAAACATTACTAAGAAGGCGCAATTGAAAATTAAAAGAGGTGTACATTAAAAATGTTTTTATATTACAGTATTAACATTTTTACACTGATAATATACAATGAAATCAGTCTGATTTCTTTTGCCCAACTATTGGTAATGATTGCGTTCTTAGGGTCGCAGAACTTTTTACAGAGCAACACACTAAGGTAGCCTTGCTATATATATTTCATTTATGAAGTAGAACTTGCTTTTGTTGTTCCCTTGAGCTGGTCTGGATCTTGGTGTGTTGGCTGGCGGGTGGCAGTGGGAGTTGTGCCCGGAGCGGGCAGTGAAAGGCACCCCGGCTGGGAACTGGTCAGCTGGTCTGCGGGGCATTGCGGGCTTGCATTGCTGGACATCCATGCCCATTACCTGCCATTGGAGGCCTTGGAGTGGATCATCGCCTGTGACTCTGTCATTTCTCGTGAGTTTTCTTCAGGGGCTGACCTCACTGCGCTGGAGATGGACACGCTCACTTGACGTTTGAGCATCTTCATGACCCGTCTCTTGTAGCCTTTACATGCGAAGAAGTAGATAAACGGGTCCATGCAGCAGTTGAAGTTCATCAGGCACACGGTGACATGCAGGGAGACCTGGAAGGAGTGCCGGGCGCTGCAGTCCAGGGCGCCTGGCGCGCACAGCTTCCTTACCATGTGCTGAACGATCGCCATGTGGTACGGCGTGAAGCAGAGAATGAACACAACGATGATGAAGACGATGGTGTGCAGAGCTTTCCTGTTCACACCAGACTTATCCGCGAGCGGGTTCTGCTTGGCAGTCTTGAAGAGCTTGCAGCAGATCTGGGAGTAGCAGGAGAGAATGACCATGAGAGGCAGAGCGAACCCCAGCAGGCAGGCTCCGAGCAGGATCCACGGGAGAGAAGGCGTCTCTTCGAAATTGGGGTACTCCATGCACGTGGTCCTGTCGGCCTCCTGCTTGGACATAGGGCTGAGGAGCAGCGGCAGGGTCTGAGCAAACACCAGAACCCAGACGAATATGCAGACGCCCTTCGCATACTCGATCCTTTTGATCTTGTTGTAGCGCAGGGGGTGCACCACGGCGAAGAAGCGGTCTACACTCAGGCAGGTCATGAAGTTCACGCCCGCGTACGTGTTGATGTAGAACAGCAGAGCCGTGACCCGGCACAGGGCATCGCCCAGCCTCCAGTCAAAACCCAGCGCGTAGTAGGCTATCCGGGTGGGGAGGGCCGTGGTGAAGAGGATGTCAGAGATCACCAGGTTCATTGAGTAGAGAGTGGTGGAGTTGATCTTTTTCCGGTTTTGGACGATGACAACCAGGGCGAGCAGGTTCCCCAGCAGACCAATAACGAAGACCAGGCTATAATGCAGGGGCATCAGGATCCGTGCCGTGCCGTGGTGTGCGTACAGGTCACAGCTGTTGCTAGGAGGAGCTGCCAGCGGGGTGCTGAGATTGTCAGCCATTTCTGTGTCCCACCGTGTCAGAGTCACTAGGAAGAAAGCAAGGAGGGACGGTTTAGCTAAGACATTTAACTTGGCAATCAGTCATTTCCACATCTTCTTTAAAATTTTCATTGTGTAAATTTCAACTGGAATGAACCAAGAATAAAGTCTACCCGTTTGCTTTTACTGTTGGTGGCTTTGGCAGAACTCTGCAAGGAACTAGGGCCATCTAAATAGGTCAAGTGCATTTCAGTGGAGCACTGCACTGACTGTTGACAGAAATCCCCCTTTTCTGAATCACTGTGTGGTTAAGAATAAAAGCATGTGAAGTTCCCCACATTTGAGACAGGCATGAGGTTGGCTTTTAAATTAAATTTAGGTTGAAAAAATTTTTTTTTCTTCCAAAACGAGTATCACTGCCAGGAAATGAAATCACTCATACATGTGGTGAGGCTGGTCTTCCACCGTGTCTGGTCTGTGTTAGCCTACAGCATAGGAGAGGTGATCGGGTCAGGCTAGGGAAGGAAAGGTAAGCCTTCCTGAGAAAAAAGAAATGGTGTTCATAACTGAAATGAAAAGGAAGAAAATAGAAATAAAAGTTGGGTGTGGTAACCCCAGCTACTCTGAGGCTGGGCGGGCCCTCACAAGTTTGAGGGTGTCTCTGTGAGCCCCTTTCTCAAAACGAAAAGAAGAAGTTGGGAGGGCCTCTGGCGCATACTCCTCGTCCACGTGTGGTTGCTGGGTGCTCGAGGCAGACAGACTCAAGCTGCCACAGAGCAGACACTGTAAACTGGGCGTGCAGCCTGTGCTGCTGGCGACCTCGAGTGATGTGGGGTTGGGGTCTTGCCGTAGTAGGAAGTAAATCTCCGTGGAGGTATTTTTTACCGTCTGCATTTTACTGCCTTTTGATGGCTAGTCCACAGTTTTCCAGAGTGTTGAGTCAGTACTGTCCAGTGTGCCAGTGTGTTAACACAGAATTGAGGGTGCTACTCCCTGGCTGCACATTTGGATTGTTTAAATTTTTTCTTGGTCATAAATAATGCTAAGACAAATTTTAAGCCCTAAATTGGAAATCTAAAAATTCTGACAGTAAAATTCTTATAAGATTTGGACAGCAATAAAAATGGGGAAGCTGAGTGGTAAATTCTGTGATTATATTTCAAAGAAAAAAAAATCACTTCTGTAGACTTTTATAAATTTCGTATGAAAGTCTCCAGTGTTAAGGGAGCCTTTTCAGATTATCTTTTGCTGCTGCTGTATTTTTGAAGGGAAAGAACTTTATCAATGATGACTGGACACAGTGACTACAGACCTAGCCCAGCCTGCAGGGTGGCCTGGCTCTGCCCACTTTTTGCAGCCTGAGGAGAGGGAGCTCACTGGCACCGATCTCTGCTTCTGGTTCAGTGTTGACAGATGAGCCCTGGCAGTGCCTGTAGCTAATGAAAGGCCGAGCAAAGTACAATAAAGCATCCTGTTCTCTCAGAGATGAGAAAGGAGATGGGCAGACAGAACGAGGATGGAAAATAGAAGATACAGACTAGGAAGGCCGAAAGTAAGTCCTAATGGATTGAACTCACCAAACTGGAGATTTAAAAAAAAAAAAAAAAGAAGAAGAAGAAAGAAAGAAAGAAAAAAGAAATCCAGCTTAAAGCAAATGTAATTCAAAGTGATTGAGAAAGGTTCAGAATAAAGCTGTGGGAGAATACACTCCAGCGAGATCATGAAGACAGGGAGTGCTACAGTCAGAACATCAGAACAAAAGGAAGTTCAGGGAGACTTTGGTAACAATAGGAAGAGAGCCTTACCACCAAAGTTCCCAGCACTTGGAGCGGAGGCAGGCGGATCTCAGAGTTCAAGGCCAGCCTTGTCTACAGAGTGAGTTGCAGGACAGCCAAAGCTACACAGAGAAACCCTGTTTCAAAAAATACCAACCCCTCCCCCCCAAAAAAAAGTCCACAAAGAATATAAAATGATTTTCAAATGTGCTTGTGCTGTCATAATTTGATATAGTTTCAAGGAGAAATTAACAAGTCTACAATTATAATGGGCAGTTGTGTATTTGAATATCCTAGATAAGAAAATGAAAGGCCCCGAAGATTTGCTCAACATGATGTAAACGTTGCTAGAGTGTGTGTTGAAGACTCAGCCATATAATAGTTCCCCGGAGAAGTCGACACCGTCCAGAAAGTCAGTGTTGAGCAGCTCACACAGATAAACTAGAAACCAGTGGGAGAGCAATAAAAAAGGAATGTGGAAACGGAAAATATATTTATAAGAAACTTTTGACTTTAGAAGATACCACATTGGAAATTTTTGAGATGTGTAAGATAAAATGAAAAGAAAGGTTGGAAATGGGTGTTAGCCATACAGCTTAAGGAGCCAGGGAAGATCCAGCAAAACCAGAAGTCAATAAAAATACAACTGTGAAATTAGTGAAATCAAAACTGAGTGAACAAAGGCAAGCAGAGACGTCATAGTTTGTGCAGGAGTAACAACCAGAGGGTCTCACTGGGGAGTGAAGGAATGCTGTGACTACTGAAATCCGGGCTTAGAGTGACAGCGGGAAGAAGGTGTTTTCAGCACTGTAGAGCAGGGGTCAGCGCAGCCTAGCGGGGAGGCTGCCTTGGCTAGTCAGCTGCTAAGGTGTGAGTCCGGCGTGAGCGAGCATTGGGCAGCTAAAGACCGCTTGCTTTCGGGTAGCTCAGCTGGGGGTTCCCACCTGTGTTAACTACTGTGCAAAGATGCAAATGTGTGAACAGCTCAAAGCCTTTCAGTAAACGAGTGCACACCTCATGGTCCAGCAGTGCTGTGGGATGTGAAAGTGCCAACACAAGACCGTTTCTTGACAGGAAGTTATGGTAAGGAAAGCTGATGACAGACGTGCTACTTTAGGGAGGGAAAGTGAACACAAACACACAGAACGATGCTGCTTAGCTATTATATACACCAGTACCTAAAACTGTGTGAGTGTTTGGGGGACTGGTATCCATACAGTCTAAGTCTGGAGCGCTTAGTGAGAACTGACGGGAGTAAGGTAATGGTTTTGTTATGGAGGAAGAAATGAAACTTAGCTCCTTCTACGGCGCCTCACCACCTGACACTATGACACTCTTCAGCGCTGCTTACTCATATTTGTGCACTTACTCACTAAGCCTACCGTTAAACTGTGTCTGCTGAGAACCTCGTGTGGGCTAAGATCGTGCTGGCTCCTTCTCCATGGTGCTCCGTCCAGTCTTCTGCAGGGGCAGCTGTCCCCTGAGCCTTAGAGAACGGAGAGACTGTGGTTTCACAGGATAGCAGCATGGCATGTGGCAGCTTCCCCAGGGCAGAGGGGACACTCTTCCCAAGGGTGGGGGAAGCCAGGGTCCCAACTGAGCACGCTGGGCCGGAGCCCGCCCAAGGCAGCACTTTAGAGTATGGACATGTAAACTGGATAGATCAGACAGTGGCCTCAGTAATGGAGTCAGAGATGGTTTGAAAGTACGTTCCTTTGGATATTTAGCACCTTCTGGGGATTGACTCCATAGGTAACTATTATCTTGGCATTGTCTTCCTTTTGCTTCTGTCTTCCCCATGTTCTCAGTGCTATCATTTTCATAGACTATCTCCACACTAAGAGGAAAGTCCTTTTGTGTTCCTGGTTGCTGTTCCCCAGTTCTTAGGCCTCCTGATTATCTCAGTTTATTGTATGCCCTCAGAGTAGAATTTGTTCTAACTTACACGTGTATGTCTGGGTTAAACCTGAAAGTACTGTCATAGTCTCTGTACTACGTAGTGAAAAGCCCAGAATGTGCCCTAAATCTGTGTTCTTTAGAAACTAATATTTATAAGAATATGGTTTCAGTGCAATGCTTTGATGAAATTATACACTTGACTACACTTTTTATATCAGGGACAGGAATCAAGATGCTGACGTCGCTCCCCAGGGTATAGGCAGTAACTGGGCTGCATGAAATGGCGAAGAACAGGGCATTCTTGACATTGTATCTCTGTCTTTCACTTCTAGACCCTCTGTTATTAAAAAGGTGTAGTTTCTGTATTCCCGGGATCTAGCATATATATTCTAAGAACACTAAAAGCATAAAAGGGTGTGGTCTGCCCTCCAAAGTCCTCTCCTGAGTATGGGCCCCTGGAAGCCATCTTGTAGTTCTCATGTTCCTTCTAAGTGACAGAGTCAGTTTGTTTTATGTCTGTAATGTAACATTTGATCCTTTAGCCTTCCTGTCATCCCAACTGTGGGACAGTTTCTTCCTGTCTTTCCCTGACATTCTTGAAAGTGGGATGTGTGTTTATGTGTGTGTAAAATGTATTTCCTTGCCCAAACAGTTGCCAACTTTCTTGAGATGTTATTTCATTTTTGCATAACCAGGGAGTGTGTACTCTCAGAACCAACACGAAAGCCTTTGTAACATGTTCTCAAGGCTGCACAGACTTCTGTTAGCTGGTTCATTAGCTCTGATAAGTAGAATGCCTTTCATACTATGCACCATGACAGAAACAGGGCAAACCTCCGCCACAGTCAGACCTTTGGTTCACAGTGTACAGTGGCCTGGGGCTTTTAAGAGTTTTGAAGTGTCACCATTATCTCTGGTATTTATTCTGAGAATTGTTGATGCCTTAAATAAAAAGGTAGAGTTTGTTACATGTGGCTGTAACAATGTTGTGAGTTGGCCAAGTGTGACCTCAATGCCCTGCACAGAGGGGTGACTTTCCTTGTGTGTGCCAAAGAGGAAGTTATGCCACTAAAAGCATGGAGACACAAAATCCAGGGTGTGCTGTCAGGAAGGTTGTCTTTCCTGCTTTCTGTTGTTAGAGTTGGCTACTTTATCGAGGAAGAATAAGGCTGTGGGAAAGTGCTTAGAGTGGTGGTGGAGGTAAGATGAGTGGAAAGGAAAGGGATGATGAGCTGCGAGGGAGTGACTCTGAGGGAACAGAGACCAGCACAGTTAACGCAGGCCCTCATAGCAAACCTGCTCCCGAGAAGGAGGAGCCATCCCCTCCTCTTGCTGATTAGCTAGCTGCGTGTGTGTTTGTCAAGTGTGTGGACAGAGCTCCTTTGTTTGGTTTGAGCAGAGACGTCTGAGTCTCGAGTGTCGACTCCTGCAGCGTGTGTCGACTCCTGCAGCGTGTGTCCCCAGCCCTTTAGTTGGCCAAGCAGCTGCTGCCTGTGTGTTTGCCTGTGACAGGGGCATCTTCCCACAGGACTGCCTGCCTCCGGCTGTCTGCTGTCTGTCCCCATGTGCTGGTGGTGACCCGGCCGTGCCCCGGTGTGCTGAGTGAGAAGTCCATTACTGCGTCCGTTCTCTCCCGTGCAATCAGCAGTGAGCCTGATGGATAGCTGTCTGCTGACTGCCTTCTGGTGCCCTGTGCCCCTCCCCCAAGCTGAGCAGACTGGCTTGATCTGTTCAGCTTAGTGTTGACCGTGGTCAGCCTGTGTGAGGGCATCTTGCTGTCTCTGGCTTCTGGAAGTGTGAAAGAATCAGGGGCCACAGAGACAGGGTCTGTGTCACTGGGGCTGAGCCCCTGCCACACTCCGCTCCAGTCATCTCTGCGTGCCTACGGCAGAAGAGCACTGTCAGCACAGGGCTCTTCACACAGCAGAGTGGTGCGCAGGGGCCTGCGTGTGCCCGTGGTGCCCTGACACTCAGTAAAGACTGCTTTATTGCACAGCTGCCTGCCGGGGCTGATGGGAGTACAAGGTGTCTGGAGGGGAGACATGTTTTTTCTTACATGATTATCCCTTCTGTGGCTTCTGCCAGCTTTAGGACTGACCACGGAAGTTATCCATCACTACCATGAGGTAGTGATGGCGTGTGTAAGTTGCTGAAAGGATTAAAAAAGGAGGCCACCGCCAGCACGCACTCCGCACACGGAAGGCAGATGCCCTGTGTTTGCACTGGCAGGGTTGGTAGTGAAAGTGTGCCTGCCGTCTTTCCTCTGAGCTCAGAGCTTCTAGAGAGAGCATGACGCGGAGCCCTTCAAGCTAGAGGGAGTTTCAAGCTTTGCTTTGAAGTCAAGCCTCCTCGTGTGACTGCGCCGAACGGAGCGTGAGCTCAGGCGTGTGCTCAGGGTGCTAAAGGTCAGGATCCTGAGGAATCGGGGCTCCGAGGCTGCGGGCTCCTGCAGCCCCTAGCTGCCCTGTGCCCGCCCGTGTGCATGCCCTTCTCCGTGTGCCGGCCCGCGACCCTGCTGTCTGCAGTCCTTCCTCTCACTCTGCAGTGCCATGACAGCCCCTCAGCTGGTGCCAGGGACCGAAAGCTCACCATCGGTGTGTCCTTCGTAACCTGCCTGCACTCTCTTCCTCTGGGTCACTGCCACCTGCACTGTCCCCAGCCACTTCCAGCCAGTGCTGCCCCTTCCTCTCGGGGAATTTCATTTCAGGTTCATGCCGACACTCTTCCCTCTCGTCCCTAATGCTACTTTTCATCAGAACTTTGAAAAGCAACTTCCCGCATGGGGCGCTTCCTACCCCTCTCCCTAGCCCAGGAAGGCAGAGCGCTGTTGAGGTTGTGGTTTTGTGTCTCCTGTGAAGTTCTGAGAATGGGGAAGGTGGGGCAGCAGTTCTGACACCCCCAAAGATCGAGAAATGTGGCCAAATCTCAACCCGCCAATCCTTGTTGGAGAGCTCTGCCAAACACAGTGACCTTGAGACTAGAAATGGCTCCTGTCAGGACCTCTGACTTGCAGCACGCAGTGAAGCCAAGGCAGGCGTAGCTGCTGCTTAAGTCTTTGCTGCCAGAGAAATCACGCTCAGTAGGGGACACATTAGCCCTTGTTCCTGCTTCCAAGATGAAGCTATACTGGGTAAGAACAGGAAGGTTTTTCAGAACTTTTGACAGATACATACTCAACTGTGCTGTGAAATGAGGATGGAGGGAGGTGGACCACAGTGAAGTAATCATTAGTTTATAGCGTGTTTTAAGTTGAGTAAAGGTGAATTGAGCATTTTGGGTTTGACTTTGTTTTTAAGATGGGGTCTCCTGTGCTCCTGGCTAGCCTCAAGCTGACTGTACATGCCAGCTGGCCTTGAGCTCCTGTCTTCCTGCCTCTGCCTCCCACTGCTGGGATTGTCCGCTCAGCAAAGATTCTATCCGTGAGTTTACGACAGTATAAAGTAACAAAGCATTTGACTGCTGTTTCAGCTGGAAGAGAAATTGCGGCCAGCATAGCTCTGTGCCTCTGCTGTCGCTTTGTACTGCTCTATAGGGCTGGGGGCTGTCTGACAGTGCGTGGCCTGTCTTCCCTGTCTACCTCTGAGCACCTCTCTGGAGCCCTGTCAGTCCCTGTACCTCCACAGCACGCACCTGTGAGCTAGTCTCATCACCGTGGTCAGGATTGCTCAGCGGCCTGGGACAGACAGGAGGGCACTGCCCACCGCCAGTACCTCACCTCTTACTGTGAGCACCTTCATTTATGGGTGTCCACACGTCAAGACTGGCAAGCCTGCATGGCCATTGTGCACCGCAGACTGCTGTAGCTGGCTTACAGTAGCTCCAATAAATGCCTAGCACGCAGGCTTGGAAGTCCTGGAATGAGGTTGGCTGTCACAGGGCTCACCTCGGCACTAGTTAACTCTAGGAAGCCCGCTAACAGCTTACAAAAGGACGCATTACCACAGCCGCCCACGTCCCATACAAGCCCATGAGCGAGGCTGCTCTGTGGAGCCGTGGGCCCCAGCAGTTCACAGAGCACCATTAGCCCTGGAGGCAGATACTCTGAGACACTAGAAAGCACACCCAGAGCCCTCACCTAGCGTTCCTGAAAGGAGCCATCCTCAGACAAGCTCAAGAGAACACTGCACAGGAATGACAGCACAGGAACTCTGCCTGTGTGGGCTGATGGCAGGGTGAGCAGGTGTGCAGTGCTCCGGCATGCCCCGGGAGAGGTGGCACTGGAGCAACCTGGCAGAAACATTTCTCCTGCTTCACGAACAAAGCGGCTAAAGCCTTCAGCAACTTACAGACCCAGGCAGTCATAAAGAATGGAGTCTGGGTGTGAGGCTGAACCCAGGCCATTCCCTAACGGTATGTCCTGCTGTGCTCCCTGGGACACCGGTACCAGAGAACCAGCACACCCGCACCCTGACTCTTCTCTAAAGGAAGCTCCTTCCTGGCTTGCATTGTCTGGGCATTTCTTTTCACGCTTATCCTGGAAATGTAGATTTTACAAATCGCTACATGTAATTCTTTGCTTTATGATTTTTTTTCAGAAGTTTTAGAATACAAATACAGAGGCTTTTAAAGCATTACTGTCACCTAATAATAGAAACCAAATAACGTAGTTTTTTTGGTTTTGTCCCCCCCCCCCCCCCCCCCCGCTTAGTAATAGTTGGTCTTTAGAATGATTTTGCTTCTCAGGCAGCAAAGCCCAGTCTGATCAATAATCTTTGCTGGTGGGAGAATAAATTTATAAGACATTTTGCAAAACAGAAAATACTAGTCTGTAATTGATGCTTTAGAAAAGAAGCCCCTTATCCCAGGAAGTCTGCTGCTGATAATCTGTCCTGAGAAAAGTTAGGTGTGAAAAAGACTTTTCTGTCCTTAAATGTAGCCAGGTAGTGAAATGTAATGAATTTTTAAAATTAGGCTAACTGGTTGCATTGTATGTAAAATATAGCTAAATGTAGGAGCAACATTGTTCCTTTCTCTCTATAGTAAAGAGTCCTGAAATAGTGGTGTTATTTGCTGTTTACTTTGTATTGTGAGTCCACACAGAAGTGACATAAAATAATGTTTCATTCATTGCTTCCATGTCACTTAGCTAATTTAAACTTCCAGTAACCCCCCCCAAATCTAAACAGCGGGCTATTACAGCTAGTTATTTAATATAGTCCTTCTTTTTCACTTTTATCTAATTAAAACTTGGGTTTTCAGAGTATTTCTCCCTTAAAGAGAAGAGTGTCCAGTACTCACATGTCAGAGCGTGGCCAGGGCCTCCGTCATGGCAGGCAGTGTTCGTTGGGAGTGAAGTTGGCTGGGCTGGGCATGTTGCTTTAAGAGAAGCCGAGCAGCTGGCCTTTTATGGTGGTGCCTTCTTCCTGTTGCCCGTGCCCGGCCGAGCTGTGATCACAGCCTCACGTATGCGTATGCGTGCATGCTTTTTTTTCAAATAGGAAGTGAGATTTTTTTTTTTTCTGATACTGATTAAAAAAAAAAAAAACTATTCAAAAGCCCCTGGACTTTATGAATTGCTGAAATCTATGGAACTTTAAAAATTTTCCATAAAGACTTAAGTTTTAAACTTCTTTTGAAGCAGGGGAGGGAGAGGGAGGGAGAAGTGCCGTGACTGGTGGCTTTGTGTTGCTGCTTTTTGTGCAGTTTGGGCTGGGGAAGACTGAGAGTGCGGAGTGGAGTTCACGCAGTCTGAATCCGAACAGCAGTGTCAGGGGCAGGGCTGTGTGAGGGAGAAAGACCTCCTTGCCTGCGAGTCACGTTTTCAGCCTAGAGGGCTGCGATCAGTGACTGTGGAGGAGCAAAGAGGGTTGGGGACACGTTAGTGAAGCCCAGGATGCAAGAGGGCCTGCTCCGCTCCCATGATCCCTCGGTTCACTTGCTGAAATCCAGCAGTTCGTGCCGCATCTAGTGCTCAGCAAGCCAGAGAGGTGGCCATCCCCCCACTTCCCCCGTGACCTGGCCTGCCACCTGTGCTGCTGGAAGGCAGAGGACAGTGCTGCTGGGCTGGGGTGGTGGAGGACAGTGGTGTCACGGGACTACAGCCTGTCACCGCACAGAGTGGGGTTTACACCGCGTCTATCACCCTTCCTATTCCAGGACTAGAAGATGGGTCGGCAGGATGAGGTGCTGGAGCCGGTTTCAGGTCAGAGGAAAGAGTCAGACCAGAGTTTACAGCAAGCTGTGTCAGGGCATTCGTAAGCCAGAGAACAACGCTTAGGAACTGGCTCGCCGTGACTCCTGGGGCTGAAGGCCTGATGGCAAGTGCCTGTGCCCACTTAGCCGTCTGGGCAGCCTCCTGGGGGCACAGGCCTTGTTGCCCCAGGGTTCCATGAAGCTGCCTTTTGGTCGCGCTGTCCAAGGTCTGCAGGGGGAACTGAGGCGCCAGCACCGAGCCACTACATTCCTGGGTATCCACTCTAGTGAAGGAAAGAAGCTACTACGTGGGAGCCCCAGCAATACTCTATGAGGGGGTGCAGGGACTTTGTGAGTTGATAGGTCAGTGTAGCAGAAGCTAGAGCTGCTTCACTCTACACACCGTGGAGGACTCGGGGTGTGGCCGAGTCAGAGGGCGTAGTGTGTGCCAGGCCCTGGCTTGCATGCCGAGCACTGTGCACAAGCGTTTGCTGAAGGGCCGTCCTGGTGGACGCTTTGATGTCTGATCTGGAAGCTCTCAAGGAGACTCCGTCCTAGTTTTAGAGAAGGTGCTGCTCTGATTCCCAGCCGGCCTCTGCCTCCTGAGCGCCACGCCTGGTAGACCCACCCTTTCTTTGGTGTAAGAAGTAGTCCTGTCAGTGTGTAGAGAGGCAGCAGAAGCCTTCAGGGTCCGGCGCAGCTGCATGTGAGAGAGCCGGTTTTGCTGTTGAAGTCACAGCGTCTTTAGCTATGGCCCTACTGTAGCAGTGGAGCCTGTCCCACGCAAGTGAGGCAGACTTCTGTGTGAAGGGTTTTCTTTGCTAAGTGTGGTTGTGAGTGTGTAGTCAGCGCTCAGCATTTGGTCATGATACTGAAGGAATGAATCATCTGCCCACTTATTTTCTCTCCTCTAATTGCTCAGGTAAGGCTCAGGCAAGTCAGCTGTTGACAGAATGTGAGAGGTCAGTGTGAAAGATTGTTGCCAGTGTAAAGAGCAGATGTTGTCAGAAAATATGGAAAGGGAAAAACTGGTCAGGACTAAGGACATTGTGGGATGTTGTGGAGCCTTGTGTATAAAGAAATGGTCACGCACAGTTCCGGCGGAACGACCCAGACAGTCCTTTAAAATGTGCCTTTGCACGGCTCCTGCATGTGGCCTGGTTTTTAGTCACCATTTGAAATGACACAACAATTAAGGAGTTTTTACACTTCTTTTCTTGCTGGATAAGATAGAAGCTGTGGCCACTGAAATTTCTGCCATTTTCTTTTCCGGGAGGGTAGGGTTTATGTTGAAATTTCACCTCTGGCAAGAACTGTGCTTCAGGCTTTAATGGCATCTTCATGCTCGTTTGTTGTTAGGTGTGAGCAGAAGAGCCCCTGAGAGCTGGGAACCCGGAGGTGAGCTTCTGGGGAGAGAGGGCAAAGGAGCACCAGCGCAGCTGCAACAGAGCAAGGCTGGATTAGGGTTCAAGATTTACCTTTATTATTTTATAGTGTGCGTGTGAGAGAGAGACAGACGGACAGAGACACAGAGACAGACTGAAAGAGAAAGGAGAGAGAGGTGAAAGAGAGAGTGCCACGTAAGTACAAGTGGCCATGGAAGCCAGAAGCAGGTGTGTGTCCTTCGGAGCTGACATGGGTGCTGGCTCAGGCCCTGGATAAGCAGCCAGCACTCCTGGTGCAGAGCCTGCGCTCTGTCCCCTGCACATTATAACTCCTCAGAGAATACCAGGCCATTGTTTGGTTCTGTGTGTTGGGTTATTTTTTTTTTTTTGGGGGGGGGTGCTTGGTTTTGTTTTTGAGACAGGGTCTTAGATAGCCCTGGCTGCTTCTCAGTTTATGGAGGTCCACCTGCTCTGTCTCCCAGGTGCTGAGCTTAAAGGTGTGTGCCACCACACCTAACCTTACCAAGCCATAGTTTGAGTACAGCTAGGAAATTCTGTTTTAATCCTATCAAATGATGAGATGAGGGAAGATTTTTTTTTAAGTGTATATTTATATATGAGTGTTTCACTCACTCCATACCTGTACGTGTGTGTTATGTATGGTTGCGAGCCACCTGGGTTCTGGGAGTTGAACTCAAGTTTTTTGTAAGATCAAGTGCTCTTATCTGGTGGCCATCTCTCCAGACCTGAAAGTTTCTGTGTGTGTGTGTGTGTGATGAAAGGTAGGTTCGGCTATGCTGTTGTTTATCTTTTCCTCTTCACTGTTTTCTTGTAGCTGTCACATCATGCCTTCCAGTCCCTCCCCTCGCCTCAGGCCTTCGTGTCCTCCCTGTGCTCCTGCAGCCTTCCCCCAAACAAAACAAAAACAGAAATAAAACCAACCAACCAAGCAAAAATCTTGTGGAAGCCGCAGTGTGTCACACAGTACACCCTTTTGACCACATACGTCGTGGGAGCTGCGGTGTGTCAGTGTGTCCCGCGGTTCACCTTTTGTCCACACTTCTTTCCCTGCAAGTGTCCACTGCAGTGTGCCGTCGGTGCTTTCAGGCCTCTGGCCTCTGCTGCACCGTCAGTCCTGGGTCCTCACGGGACTCCTCTCCGCCATCCTGTCGTTGCCCTGTATCATGGAGGTCCTGCGCTTTGGATCTGCAGGACCAGCCCATTCACACGCCCCGCTTCTGTCCCCATGTGTGCACTGCACGCTTGCACATCTTAGTGCTTCTGCCTGTGGGCGGCCTCGGGTGTCCTCTGCTGTGCTGCTGGGAGGGGCGCTTGGCCTCGGGTGTCCTCTGCTGTGCTGCTGGGAGGGGCGCTCGGCCTCGGGTGTCCTCTGCTGTGCTGCTGGGAGGGATGGTTGGCCTCGGGAGTCCTCTGCTCGCCCATGCTGCTTGGCGGGGTGCTGGGTTGCTGTTACACCAGGTTACGAGAAGAGCATTTAGTCTACAAACATGTATTAGAATGATCAGCTCTTGAGAGGGAGATAAAGCAGAAAACAGAAATGGCCAGAGGTGAGCAGTGGGCTGTCTCAGTAGGCACAAGTGCTGACTGTTAAGCTGGTGACCTGCCATCGATGCCTGGAGCCCACAGTAAGAGAACTCCCGAGAGCTGTCTTTTGACGCCCACACATGCCCTGTGGCACATACCCTCCCCTGCAGTGCTACACACGTGGACCCCACGCTGGGCTGGTCGGGAGGGGTAGCTGAAAGCCGACTGGGTATGTGCGGAGTACAGTGTTGGGCCTTTGAGCATACGCCAAGGAGAGGCAGGGTTGGGCCACGTGGCAGAATAGGTTTGGCTTGGGGGTCTCCACACTGATTTCTGTGGTGGCCATACCAGGTTGTATTCTACCAGCAGGGAGTGAGGGTTCCTCTTTCTCTGTAGCCCACCAGCATTTGCTGTCAGTTGCTTTGTTAATTTTGGCCATTCTGGATGGGGTGAGGTGAAATCTCAAAACTTGTTATACTTTGCATTTCCCTAATTGTTGTGAGGCGTTTCTTGCCTGTTCCATTTCTTCTCCTGAGCATTCATCCAGGGCCATTTTCACTGGGTTGTTCTGATCCTCTGGCAGATGCTCTCTGCCGTGTCGCCGGCTCCTTTACTTGCTTGTTTGCTTTTCGATTTCATGAAGCCTCGTGAAGTTGTCAGTTGTGGGCCCAGTTGTCAGTTGTGGGCAAGTGGAGTCCTGTTGAGAAAGTCCTTCCCTCATCTTGTCATGTAGGCCCTGCATGTGTTCCTCTAGTAATTCACCGTTCAGGTTTGAACATGAGCTCTGCTGCACTTGGGATAGCTTTTGAGCAAGGGGACAGAACTGGGTCTAATGTCTTTACTCTGGGTGTTCCCAGCACCATATTGCTGAAGGGGCTGTCTTCTCTCCCGCGTGTGTTCTTGTAGTTATGACAACGCTTGGTGTTTCTGTTTTATTCCATTGATCTGCAATGCCTTTTTTTGTGCCAGTACCATATTGTTTTTATTTTTTAATTGTTTGTTTGTTTTTGAGACAGGGTTTCCCTGTTAGCCCTGGCTGTCCTGGACTCACTCTGTAGACCAGGCTGGCCTCGAACTCACAGAGCTCCTCCTGCGTCTGTTGGGATTACAGGAATGCAGCACTGCCCCTGGCTCCATATTGTTTTTATTGTGATGGCTTTGTAATCTATCCTGAAGTCTGGAATAGCAATGCCTCCAGTATTCCCTTTGTTCAGGATTGCCTTCTCTGGGGCATTCTGGTTCCATATGAATTTTAGAATTCTTTTTTCTATTTCTTTGAAGAGTGTTGTGGGATTTTGATTGTGGGTGCAGTGAATCTGTACACTGATTCAGGCAGGGTGGTCATTTGCACAGTGTTAATTTTTGCCAATCCACAAACACTAGATGTTGTTTTGTTTTTTTTTTTTTTTTCCCTAGTGTCTTTCTCAGTCTCTTTCCTCAGAGACTTGAAGTTTTTGTCGTGTAGTTCTTTCACCTTCCTGGGTAGGTTTGCCCCAAGACATTTTGTTGTCTTAGATGCCACTGTATGTGGGAGGGTGTCTGTGAGCTCGTTTTCAGTGTGTGCTTGTGTGTAGAAAAGCCATTGGTTTTTGCATGTTGTTTTTGTGACCTGCCATTCTGCTAAAATTATTTCTAGAAGTTTTCTGGTGGAATTTTGGGCATTTCATATATAATATCATCCGCAAATACAGATCATTTGACTTCTCCTTTTCCTTTTTTTTATCCCTTTATTTCCTCCCTTGCTTTATCACTCCATCTAGTGCTTCTAACAACATACTCAAAGAACGTAGGGACAGTGGACAGCCTTGCCTAATTCTTGACTTAAATGGGATTGCTTCAAGTTTTTCTCTGCTTAGGATGACACTGGCTGTGGGTTTGTCGTTTTCAGCCTTTACACTTCAAGCTGCGTTCCCTCCAGGCCTGCTCTGGGGCTTTTGTCATGAAAGCATGCTAGCTTCTCTCTAAGCCTTTTTCTGCATCTATTGAGATGATTCTGTGAATTTGGTTTTAAGTCCATTTATGATTTGTTATATTTGTTAACTTATGCTTCATATATTGAACCAACTGAATTTCCCAGGTAAAGCCAGCATTATTTGTGGGGGATAATCTTGCTGGGGTTTTATTGTTTGCTAGTATTTTATTGAGGATTTTTGCATGTACGTGTGTGTGTGTGTGTGTGTGTGTGTGTTGTTCCATTCTTGTTTATACCTGTTAACACTGCTTTACATTTATATTCTCTGTCTATCTGTCTGTCTCTCTCCCCCACAACTCCCATTCCTTGTTTGTGCCCATATTGGTTTTATTTTCAATACTATAATTGAGAAGAGAGATTTTTATAACATAGTTGCTATAAGAATCAGAAAATGTACAAAAGACTGCTGTGTCCCAGGGACCAAGAGGGGTGCTGTGTCCCAGGTGCCACAGTGGTGTGGGGTCAGGTTGGGAGGACTATGAGAGTGCTTCTTAATACAGGTGAAAATTAGCTCTGTGTTTTCGTCATGATTATGAAATAATATTTGTACTGATGTTGTTTCCAAAATTAGAAGATATTGGCCAACCCTGTGTTTAATGGAAATGGCTGCAAGGATATCCAAACTATTGTGCTGTTACACACACACACACACACACACACACACACACACACACACAGGTGGGGGGGAAGGCAGATAGACACACAGAGTAGCATACGGACAGACAGACACATGCATAGCTTGTGCTTGCATACACACACATGGATTTGCAGTGCCGGAAGGACTCCTGAACTGAAGGGCTACTTCTTGCTCATGCTGCAGCTAGATCCTGCCTGGCATCTTCCTTGGCATGCTCATTTGGCTCAATCTCAGCTCACCAAACAGCCACACAGGTGCCAGCAAAGAAAAAGCTGCTCTCCACCAGGAGGAGTCAGAGAAACCCCAGAGAGTTGAGAAGAGTTTGCTAAGCCAGGGTAAATGAAGCCCTGGGTGAAAGGGTGACCTGTGTCCATGTGCCAGCAAGCACCAGCAACTGTGGGGTGTGTGAGCAAGTTAGGGAGCGGGGGGTGAGGGAAGAGCAAGAGCACGCTGGTTGTGGGCCAGCTGTGGAGAAGTGTAGAGGTTTACATTTCCACTTGGGATACAGGGAGCCTGGGGAAAGGAGGTGTCAGGGGGTCTGGCCACTGTCCTCCCATGCAGGACTGGGACCGCGCAGAAGAGCTCTTGTTTGCAGAGTGTTGCCGGCAGCCTGGCATGTAATTAGACAGGCCAGACCAGGGCAAGTGTGAGGAACCCAGCTCTCGGGAAGGTGTGAAGCTGAGCCCCAGAGCCCGGCTGCCTCTGGTAGGACCCACCTTTCCCTGTTAGAGCACAGAGTTCTGCAGTTGCTTGGGGAAAGCCTAGAGCAGGAAGAAATGAGGCCGCCAGCCCTGGAAGAGCCATTGAACCCCTCAAGGAAAAGGAGGAAGAAGTTTGAGGGGAAGAACAGGAGTTTAGGAGCGTGTGCTGCTGGACTGTGTCCGATGTGTATGCTCGGCCATGAGGGTTCCAGGGCATCTGTGTGCCCCTCGTGGGGACTGAGCACAGCGTCTGCTTAATCCCCTCCCACTGCCTGCCCTAGCTGCTCGGTGCCCTGCGCGCCAGTGCTTCCGAAGGAAGGGAGGGCCAGCGTGTTCTCTTACAGGCTGATTCCCACCTGGCCCGTGTTTGGCCTGTGACGGGTGTTTGGAAACCAGCGCGTGTCTCGCAGTGAAGTGAAGTTAAGTGCTGTTGCTGCAGATGTCTTTCTGCCAGTGTTTGGAATTCAATCTCATCGTGGTTTTCTCTGTTTGTTTGCATAGCTTGGCGCCCGTGTTTGCTCTCTTTGTACCATTTTACTGCTCCATCCCAAGAGTCCAAGTGGCACAAATTCTGGGCCCGTTGTCCATCACAAACAAGACATTGATTTATGTATTGGGACTACAGGTATGGTATACATTTTACAGTCACATTTCTCTGACAAGACCTAGGAGGTGTTGTTTTTTGTTTTGTTTTGTTCTTTTACCTATTGTAGGTATCTCGTTTGATCGCCTTAATCTTTTCCCATGAGTTTGGCTTCGTGATTGTATCAGGTGTTCAGAGGAAGTGTGTGGAGTACGAACATCAGAGTGTGGAAGGGGCCAGAGCACTTTTGTAGCCTTCAGAAATCTGATAAAAGCTTTCACTGTAGTCTGTCTCAGTGGAAAGTATTTCCATTGAAGAATCGGAGTTTGAAGTGGAAAAACTGAGAATGGTGGAAATGCCAGATCAATGTCTGTGTCAGCTTGTTGTGTGCTCCATACAGTGCTGTGCAGAGACACCCGCCGAGCCGGGTCTGCACTACCAACTCCAGAGGCTGACGCGGGGGTTCTAGGTTCAAGAGGAGGCTGGCTACAGAGTAAGCTCAGGAGCACCAGAGACAACTAAGGAAGACCCTGTCTCAAAATTAAAGAGGGAGGGAGGAAGGAAAAGGAAGGAAGGGACGGAGGGAGGGAGGGAGGGAGGGAGGGAGGGAGGGAGGGAGGGAGGGAGGGAGGAAAGCGAGAGAGGGAGAGAGGGAGGAGGAAGGAAGGGAAGGAGGGACAGAAGGAGGAAGGGAAAGGAAAGAGATAGAGGGACTAGGGAATGGAGAGATGGCTCAGTGGTTATGGGTGTGTACTGCTCTTGCAGAGGACTCAAGGTCAATTCCCAGCACACCCCCATGCCTCCCACCCCCACCCCGGTCAGGCAGCTCATAATTGCCTATAACTCCAGCTCCAGGATATCTGGACGTCCTGTTCTGGCCTCTGCAGGTACCTGCACTCATGCATAGATACACATACATAATAATTAAAAAGAATACAAATAATTTTCTAGGTAAAAAGAGGCCTTGAGACACCTCTCAGCGACAACGTATTTGTCTAGCATGTCCCGACCCCAGGTTCAGGTCAGCGTGCCGCCCCTCTGCACAAAAGAAGCAATGGTGGCAGCATATCAGCACCTGCTTTGGTGCTTCTGTGTGGACATGGGTGGTGGCAGGGTTCCAGCTCATCTCCAGTGTGTCCCTGCCACCTGCTGTTCCCTCAGCCTGTGCCAGAAGACAAATAGCTCTCTAGCTTTCTGTCTTCTCTCTCTCTCTCCGCCCTCCCTCTCTCTCTTCCTGTCCCTCTCCTGCCCTCTCTCTCTTCCTGTCCCTCTCCCTCCCTCTCTCCCCCCCCCCCGCCCTCCCTTTCTTCCTGTCTCTCTCCCTCTCTCTTCTTCCCTCTTCCTGTCTCTCTCCCTCTCCCCTTTCCCTACCCCTCCCTTTCTCTCTCCCTCTCCCTTCCTCTATCTTCCTCTCCCTCTTTCCCTCTCTCTCTTTCCCTCTCTCTTTCTCCATCCCTCTCCCTGCCTCTCCTTCTCTCCCTCTCCTTCTCTCTCCCTCTCCTTCTCCCTTTCTCTCTCCCTCTCCCTTTCTCTCTTCCTATCCCTCTCCCTCTCCCTTTCTCTCTCCCTCTCTCCTTTCTCCCTCTCCCTTTCTCTCTCCCTCTCTCTCTCTCTCTCTCTCTCTCTCTCTCTCCCTCTCTCTCCCTCTCTCTTCTCTCTAGCTTTTGATTAGCTTGTGGCTTCCTGTGGCACCCTGTGTAGCTTGGCCTTTTGATCCCCCCAATTCACACATACCAGAGCAAGCCCCAGCTTGGCAGTGAAAGGCCTCCTCCTCCTCCCTGTGTCACTTAACATTTCCTTTAGCTTGTGCAGTCTGCTGTTGTCTGAGGCACATCTGGGTAGGTGGTTCCTCATCGGTTTTATAGTCACTCCTCAAGAGGGTGTCTATCCCTCACCTTTCAACCTCTATGATGTGACACTTGGGTCTTCATTCTGCTCTGCCATGGCTTTCCCTGGCCATGAAATGTGTCACATTCCAGAAGCTACTCTGAGCTCACAGTGACTGTCTGAAGTTAGGTGGGGGCATCAAGGACAGAAAGGACCTTGCCCTTACGGGGTCAGTGTCCAGGGTGGCTTGCAGAGGGTCGTTAGGACCTTGGGGATTTCAGCGTGGTGACTCACATCCTCTCAGATAGGCTCCACGCCAGTGTAGACTTCTACTGTTTTTACACACTTGCATTAACTCTGTAAGGTCGATGGGCGGTGGGAGCATTAAGTGGGCAGGGGGGTGCCTAGTGTGGCTCTTGACACAGTCTAGTCCTTCCCCAAGTGACAGCCTGGGTTCTTGTCTCCCCAGCACCACTTTGTCTTTCCCACTGTGAAGTTTTTATCCTCTCTTCTCCTCCGTGCCCTCTGGGCTTTCTTGAAGGTTACATGTGCATGTTGTGTGTTATGCCTGTGACCGTAGGTGTATGCACGTATGTATGGAGCCAGAGGTAGACTCAGTGTTTCATGATTGCTTGATGCCTTTGTTTTTTGAGTCAGCATCTTTCACTGGGTTTGAATTCATCCTCCATGCCCTTCCATTCCCCTCATAATGGGCTCACTTTCATAGTGGATGGATGGACAGGTGGGAAGGTGGGTGGATGAATGGATGGATTCTTGGATGGATGATGAATGGGTGGATGGATGGGTGGGTGGATTCATGGATGGTGGATGGGTGGGTGGGTGATTGATAGATGTGTGGGTGGGTAGATGGATTGGTGGGTGGGTGGGTGGATGGATGGGTGGTGGGTGGATGGATGGGTGGGTGGGTGGATGGATGGGTAGATGGATATGGGTGGGTGGGTAGATGGATGGGTAGATGGATGATGGGTGGGTGGATGGATGATGGATGGATAGACAGTTGGGTGGGTGGATAGATGGGTGGATGAGCAGGAAAATAACTTTAATCATTATAAGCCAGAATGCTTGTTTGGGGGCACAGAGGTAAGTCATTGGATGATGGCTTGAAGGTTGAGTAAGTGTGGGGTGTGCACTTGTCCAGCCCAGAGGCACATTTGTACTCTTTCAGAATGCAAGCGGAAACTTGATACTAAGGCAGTGGTCGTTAGAGACCAAGGAAGTTATTCTTTTACTCACAGAGTGACAGGCTGCTTTACTTGCATATGAGAGGTACATGGGTGGTAATCACAGAGCTATGGAGCAGGACACCCCAGTCACATGACCCAGGGCAAGCACTCAGTGTACTCTCCCCATTGGCTGGTGAGAGATTGGAGTCAGTATATGAAAATCTTGGCGAGCAGTGCTTGGCTGTGGAGCGTGGTGGCTGGCTTTGGATTCCTCCTCTCACAGCAGAGAACTATAGAATCCTTGTCTCCGTAGGTCCTTCGCACCCTGTAGTTCTGAGAGCTGAGTGCACAGTGGCCTAACTCCATGGCACATGGAAGGTTAGGTGAGCCAGTCCTAGAGCAAAGCCTGCAGCCTCCTTCCCTCCATGTCTGTCTGTGCTCGTGCAGAGCCCTGAGGTTTCCGTCCAGCACACTGTCAGTGAATCTGAGCTGTTCTGTTTTCCGTTCCTGTTTCTTTCTTTATGATCCTACAGTTCCCAACTAAACCTTCCAAAACTAAACACAAAGACACAAACATTTAAACCTTCTAGGGACACTTGGAGAAACCTTGTGATTTGTTTTGTTTTGTTTTTTAGAACCTTGAGCACATCTTTCAGATGAACATTTGGAAATCAAAAGAGATTTCTAATTTTAATGCCCTTCACACCCTTACGTCAGTTAAAACTGTGTTCCTGCTAGCATGCTTCTCTGTTTTCAAGTTTAACAACTTTATTTTTAATTTTTTAACAAAATCCACCACAATGAAGTTGAACAAAGCGAGCCAACAGACGGAAAAGAGACCCAAGTCACAAAAATCAGGGATAACGTGTTCACAGACTCAGGAATCCCGTAGAAGTCCTAAACTGAAAGCTGTAGTCTCTGCACGGGGCCTGGTGATACTAGCTTACTCTCGGGTAAACTAGAGGAAAGGTACCGTTGGGCACGGACTTAGATGCTGGCAGGTTCTGCCATCTAATGTAGACAAAGTGATGACGAGAAATTACAGAGTTGTGTGAAGAGCCGTTATAGATCATTACTCAGCACCAATGTGGAAGATGACTCTTCTACGTTGTTAGTGCTAATTACTTATTTATGGTTGTTTACTGTAAGTCAGCTAAGGCTTGTAGGTCAGCATGAGCTTAAAATCCAGTTATTTTCTTTGCATGGCATGGGCCAGGTTCATGTATCATCAGCTACAGAAAACCTGAAATCTGTGGAAAAGAGTAACATCTTATTTTCTTTCAAATGAACAGAAGTGCCCTTCCTTCACTTCAGATTGCTTCTCTGAAGCAAGCCATCATGACTAATATGTCACTCCTGTGGTCACCCCTGTAGTGTGTGAAATTAAGTATGCTGTGGCTGACAGTTGGATTTCATTTTTAGTTGCCTTTTGTTTTCTTTTGTAGCTTTTCACCTCTGGGTCCTACATCTGGATTGTAGCCATAAGTGGAATTGTAAGTGTAACTTTTTTTTAACTTCCTTCTCCTAATTTCCTCTCTTTTTTGAAAGGAAGAAAAATGTCCTGCTTAGATTGTGGGTAATACACACCTGTCTCTGGCATCCTTTTACCCATGTAGGTGCAGCTTGGCGTGCCCTCCCTTAGTGACTAAAACAGTGCAGTTACATGGAAAATCAAAGTCAGGGCAAAGGACGCAGCTTTGTCTCAGTTTTCACACTTCCTTTGATGATGGTTTGAGATGTTTGAGGTGTTTGCCAGTGTGTTTTGAAATGGCACTAGCAGACTCGTTTATAGTAAGAAGACCGTGACCAAAAATGAAAGCATTGGGCCTGCTGAGCAGGAGAGCCACACCACTGTGTAAGGGACATGGCTGTGGACAGAAAAGATGAGGTGGGTGTGAGGGGCCAGAGAGGGAAGAGGAGAGCACGTTGGAGGACCTGACTTCCTAATCAGTGCAGGGATTTCCTCTCTCCTGTGTCCGTAAGATGCATTCTGCTTTAGGAAGCAATTAAGAACAACCTAGAGCTTTCAGCGGAGTTTGATGCTGCATGACTTGCGTGTGAACCTCTAAGTTCACAGAAATGAATCTCTAACTAGTGTGTATAGAAAATAGTTGTAATTTTCTCCTTGAAAAACAGGTCTAAGAAAATTACTGAATGAAGTTACAGGTGTGTTCACAGTGTCACAGGAGGAAACAAATAATTGTGCCCCCAATTAAGTCTAAGTCACTACTGACCCCTGGTCCCTGAAGGTGATGAGGATGCCAAGCTAAGGGCCATCATGCAGCCTCCTTTTTAAACCCCTTAGAGTCATGGCAGCTAGAATATAGCTGCTCGCTCTCCTCAGCTGCATGTCAAACCCAGATTCTTCCCTTCCTTATTTCATCATTTACCCAAAATCCCATTGTGAGGCCGGGGGGGGGGGGGTGTCTGATACAGCTGGTTCTTACTCTTTCTCTCCCTCCTCCCGCTCCCTCTCCTCCCTTATCCTCCCCTCCCCCCTCCCCTCTCCACTCTTCTCCCTCTTCTCCTTTCTCTACCCTTGAGACTGGGTTTTCTTTTGTACCCCAGGTTCAGCTTGAGCTCATAGCTCTCCTGTGCTGTTGGGGACATAGTTGGGAGCCATCTCTTCCTGAGCCCTGTAGTGGTTTCGGGTCATTCTGGGATCAGTTTGCCTCCAGGCCAGCAGAGCGCCGCCCCCCTCCCCCTCCCCCTCACCCCCCCCCCCTCCGCCCTGGTTGAGCACCAAAGGCAGGCAGCTGGCCATGAGAGCCTCCCAGGGCAGTGTCCTGGAGGTGTGCCTCACCGACCGCAGCCGGGCCTCACCTCACTTGCAGCCCTAGGGCACCGCCTTTTTGTGCTTTTCCGTCACGCACATTCTTTACTAGCCCATTGTGACAACAGGTCTAAAATGTCCCGCCTTCTGCCGCTGGCCTGTCTTCAGGCTTCTGGTGGTATATGCTGGATTCTTGCTGTCGCCTCAGGAAGTCTGGCTCTGTGACAGGCGAGGCTCTGAAACTTAGTCCTCCTGGACTCTTCAGTGCTCGTGCTGAAGTCACATCTGAGCACCCAGGAAGATGACTTAGCTTTTTAAAGGGGTTCAGAGCACGCCAAGGAGTTTCCAACCTAAAATCCCTTTTCTCCAGAGGCATTGGTAGCCTCACACTGTGTTTGAAATAGATTTCAGATCGACTCGGCTGTCATTAACCGTTCATGAACCAGCTGAATCTTCTTTACAGTAATTATCTCCCAGTGCTAAAAACCAAGTCTGATAAATTTTCATATTAAGCTCGTTCCTATTTTTCCACATACAGATAATTCCTTGTTTATTTCTGAGGATTGATCATGAGCTAAGCGTGTGTGGTAGAGTCTGGCATTTGTCACCGGCATCTGTTGGTTAGTTACAGTAACTGACTGAAGGCAAGGCTAATCGCAGCTGGCCGAGCATGTTGGTGCTAGGATCCAGCCTACTGTCTTTTCTCTGGCTATCAGGAAAGCGCACGCTCACTGTGAGATGATGTAAAGATGAGGGTGATGGCAGGCGGTGTTTAACCTAGGAGCAGAGTGTGGTCTTGCACATCTATAATCTTGCACTCAAGGAAGAGGAAGGAAGACTGAATTCAAAGTCGGCCTTGGCTACAGAGTAAGGTTCTGTCTCTAACAAACAAAACAGAACAACAGCCTTCTCAGTGACCGAGTGGCTTGTCAGCCCCTGACGTTAGGTGGCTGTCTGAGAGTCTGAAGCCACAGTGCGTCCCGGCCCCTCTTGCTCAATGTGACTTCCCTTTTCCTCTGCCTCAGCTGATTTCCTTTTTCTTCCTCCTTTTGGCTTTAATGCTAACTAAAATACTTAAAAGGTAGAATTCGCCACCAGAAAGAACTGTGTAGACAGCATTCATTATTGTGAAGTTGTATCACAGGGTGGCTTGGTGAATCAAGGTATTTGCTGCTAGGCCTCATGATCTGAGGATCCCACGTGGGGAAAGGGAGAACAGACTCCTGCAAGTTGGTCAGTGAGATACATGGGGACACACACATACATACACACAAATAAAAAGTCATTAGCTGTATTGTATATATTTTTAAACTTTCACCATTGGAAGACATGTATCAAAAACTGTGTTTAGGACATGATTTTATTTACTTCTAGCAATTAATGTGTGGTGTGTTTTATTTGGGGCAGGTGAGAGTAGCTGGGGGTGTGGCTCAGGGAAAGTTGCCTAGCGTGTACAAGGCCCTGGGTTAGTCCTGGCACCTGGACTGAGTCAAACAACAGTTCTCAGTTCTCAGCCTGTGGGTCACAAGCTTGTTGGTGGGGATCGCATATCAGATGTCCTGTGTAATAGAAATCACAATAGTTCTGTTATGATCCGTAACAGTAGCAACAAAGTACTGTTATGGTTGGCATCCCCCACACATGAGGAGCTGCATTAAAGGGTCATAGCATCAGGAATGTTGGAAACGCTGGTGTAAAACGTAAGGTACTTATCCTTTGCTGTCTTAGAAACTAAAAGCTACTCGTGCTTTCCTGGAAAGCTGCTAACTTCGGCTTGAGTTTAGTTACGTTAATTTTTTCAGTGTGGACAGTTCTTATGTCTTTTGCGCTGGTCATCTTGTGTGATTATCCATGCTTCTGAACATAGAGTCCTGCAATGTCAGAGGTTAGAGGACAGATGGACACCAGAATTCGGTCTTCCACCCGAGGGCCTTCCTCTGTCCTGGGCCGTCACGGAGGTGGGCGTGGACTGACTGTTGCCTAGGAGGAAGGGAAGGCCTTGCTAACTTACCAGGAGAATGGCTGTCGTTTGGTTCCATTCAGTGGCCCATGAGGAGAACTCACCTGCTACCCAGAAGGGTTCAGGCTTTGCGATTACTTGTGTTTTATTGTTTTTGGTGTTGACTTTCCATAGTTCTGATTAGATGTGTGTTGTTATGAAAGACTGCAAGAGTGGAATTTTGAGGTGTGGCTTAGTTTGCAAGGGGCATTTCAGTTGTTCTGGGTGCTTAAAAATTGTTGTGTGTACACATTTGTGTACGTATGTGTTTGAGCATCCCCGGGGCGGGGGTGCACATGTGTGTGAAGGCCCAGGCTTCTCTCTAGACCATTCTTGTCATGTATGGAATCAGGGTCTCTCTGTTGAGCAGAGGTCTTGCCAGCTGGCTACGCTCGCCATCTCACTTGCTCTGAGGATTGCCCATCTGTGCTGGCCTCCATCCTACCTGTTGCTGCGTGCTGGCTGCTGGGCCCTAACTGCAGCCCTGTGCATGCACAGCCGAGGCTGCACCCGCTGAGCCTGAAAACTTGAGGCCACTGTGTGTATATCATTCTCCCAGCCTTGTTCCACAGTAGTACTTTATTTCCCCTAGAGCAGATGTTGCTTGCACACTGGACGGGAGAGTTCTTCGTGGCTCTGCTGAGAGCTTTGCAGCCATCTCTGTCCTGGTACTTCTCCATTTTCTGCAGTTTCATGAATCAAAGTAATGAGTCATAACCACTAGGAAGCACCTTGATTCTCAAAACCCTGGTTCGACTCAGCCAAGATTAAAATAGAAAGAACCACTCTGCCAGCTGTATCTTTTCACAGGTCCCATCGTCATTTGCTCTTTTTTAAAGCTATTTAAGAACAATTTAAGTGGTGCCTCATTCTCAGACTCCATGAGTGTGCGCTGTGGCGTGCTCACGCTGTACCCGCTGTCTGCTGTGGTCATTTGCTCTGTACACACGGGAGAAAGAATCTGCCGTAGGGTGTAAGTGCACAGAGATGCCAGGTTGTATCGAACCTTGAACGTGGTTTGGGTTTGGGTTGTTTTCTGTGGACGGTTAGGATCCTCAGAGCTCTTCAAAGCAACACTTGAGATGGTTCAGGATTGCAGCTCTCGCTGGTGTGCGTGACAGAGAAGGGTGCTCCTTTACGGACTTCGATCTGCCTCTGTCTCTTCACATTTTTACCTTTAATGATAAAAATAATAGTAATAATAAAACATTGTCTTAAAACTGTATGATGGAAATACAAGGAAATTATGGGGCTCTGGCCTACTTCCTGGGTGGTGGTGACAATGTTGTGTGGGCCTTCTGCTTGTGTGTGGTTCCCCCCCCTCCCTCTTTCTGTTTATTCTTTTTACAGATTTCTCCTGTAGACTGACAGAGCGTTGCAGAGCGGCCGGGCATATTGCTCCTGTACTGTGTAAGGCCTTCAGTTAACCTTCAGTCGTTACAAGTTAGAGCCCATGTTTAGCAGTTGATTGAAAATCAGGTCTGAGGCTGCAGGAGAAATCAAGCTAAATCAAGCCGAAGCTCTCGGGGCTTAGGCTTTGAAGGCCCACATGGAGAGCCAGGCCCCCCGGAGCCCTGAGCAAACACCCACTTAGAGGGAGCGTTCATCCTTTGGGAATCAAAAGAGAGTTGTGATCGCAGTGCCCAGGGAGTGTGTCACACAGTCACACGTGTGTCTGTGTGGACGGGCCCCTTCCTGGCCCCTCTCCAGTCTGCCTGCCGTGTCCTAACCCCAGGTCCTGGACCTAAGGAAGGAAGCCAGCTGACCTGTTTGGCAGCCGCAGTTGGTCTGTGCTGCCAGAGGAAGGTCACACAGAGGCAGGGCCTAGCACACCTGTGTCTCGGTGGCGAAGCTGTTGATTCATCTGAGGGACCCTTGCTTGTCTTTGACAGGATGTCGCTATGTCATCCAGGCTAGCCTGGAACACGTGGTGTCGTCCAGGCTGCCCTCAGACCTGCTTCCCTCCATGTGTCGACCTTGGAAGTGGACCTGCACAAATCTTGTCTGCCGGCCCTGGAACCCGAGGCGCCCGAGAGAACGTCTAATGCTGCAGACGGCCTTACTTTAGCTTTCGTGGACTTTCATACACACGTGACAAAGAAAGCAGCGATACAAGGAACGTTGCTCGAGTTGAGGAAGACATGCTCAGAAAAACATGGAAGCACAGGAAATTTAACAGAGCAGCCCTGACCCAGAGCTTTCTCAGGAAAAAAGTATTTAAGCTCATTTGCCTGGCATATGTAATAGCTTCTTGTATCTAGGAAAGCGCGAAGGCGAGGCAGAAGGCCAGATCCAGATTCAGGGACACTGAACAGGTTGGATTCTATAGCTGTGTTCTGACATCCAACAAGAACAAACGTGTCTTATGTATTGAATGGACATGTTTCTTACAGGAGGCACAGAATCACACGCAAGAACAATCCAGGGAACACATTACCCCTGAGATAAAAAGGCCCTCTCTCTTCTTTTCCCTGGAGCCTCTCTTGCAGTGCCCAGGCCTTGTTCACCAGGGCCCATTCTTTTGTCCATGTTCCAACACCTCATAAATGGCAGATGGCAGGCACACAGCAGAGTGACTGGCTGATCGTGGTTTGTAGGGGCTCAGTGCAAAATCAACAAAACCATGCTAAAGTGTTCAGCCAGCTTTCGCAGCGCCTTGCAAATGCAGCTCTTCCCATTCTCCACAGACTCCGCACATTCTCTTCCAGCAAGGAAGGGGGCATCATTAATCAATTTTGATTTCTAGTATTGTTAGGTTGGTGTGTGTGTGTGTGTGTGTGTGTGTGTGTGTTTACATTAGTACAATGTCTGTCTCTCTTTGGGGCTAATTGTGCTGATATTTCTCTTCTGTCTTGTAGCCTCTGGGCCTCTACAGCTGCAGCAACTGCCAGGTGCAGGTCACATGGGTCCTGGAGTGTTTGTTTTGAACTGTAGAATGTGAATGGTATTTTAATCAGGGTGGCCCTTGGGCTCAGGTGTTCCGAGTGCTGGGTTCCAGCTAGTGGAAGTGTTGGGGGTAAGCTCTGGCCTCGTGAAGCGATGTTGAAGGAGAGCTGACATCACTGGAGGAGGTTGTGACTGGGGGTGGACTTGAGCTTTCAGAAGCCCTCGCCGGGCCAGGTGTCTCCGTCCCTCTGCCTGTTACTTGTGGCTCAGGTCTCAGCTGCTGCTCCAGTACCTGCCTGCTCCCTGCCAGGATCATCATAGCCGAATCCTTTAAAGCGGTAAGAGAGCCCCCAGATGAGCTCTCCTTTATGAGCGAGCAGCCTTGTCATCTGTCTCTTCACAACAGTGGAGAAGTGACTAAAGCAGGAGTCCTTTGCATTTTCTTTTTCTGTTTTATAATTTATTTTCCTTTTATGTGCATTGGTGTTTTGCCTGCATGTATGTCTGTGTGAGGGTGTCAGAAACCTTGGAACTGGAGTTACAAATAGGTATGAGCTGCCATGTGGGTGCTGGGAATTGAACCCAGGTCGTCCAGTTATCTGTAAGAACAGCCACTGAGCCATCTCTCCAGCCCCTTATTTGTTTTTCTTGATGTGGTGGTTTTGGTTTTGGTTTTGAATATATTCATTTATTGTGGGAGAAGAGGGTATATATGTGTGTGCCAGAGCTTGTGCATAGAGGTCAGAGGGCAACTGAAGAGTCGCTTCCCTCTCCACCTGTGAGTGCCGTGGATGGAGTCCAGGTTGTCCTGTGTGGAGACAAGAGCCCTTTCCTCTTACCAATCTGCCAGCTCAACATGATGTGTTTATAGGAAGGGGTTTTGTGATATTTGGTGTTTCTGTTTGTTTGTGGGTCGTGTGTGTGTGTGTGTGTGTGAGAGAGAGAGAGAGAGAGAGAGAGAGAGAGAGAGAGAGAGAGAGAGAGAGAGAGACTGACTAGGTTTTGTTTCCTGTAGTGCCCAGACTGGCCTCTGATTCCTGGGCTTGAGTGCTGCCTGGCCTCCTGGGTACTTGGTGACTGACTTACAATGAGTACAGCATGGCACAAGGACGCCATGACTCCCAAGAGTGGGTCACAACAGGTCAGCTGTCCTCTGCTGCTTTCTCTGGGATCACTCTCCCGTGCGGAAGCCAGCTGCTGTGACCTGAGACATGGAAGCTCTCCAAGGAGCAGGCCTGTGTGAGGAGCTGTGCCGGCCTCTCAGTATTAGGCGCTAGCTTGCCAGGTGTGCCCTTGACTGGCCAGGTGTGCTTTTGACTCATCTTGGAAGTTCATCTTTAGTTTCTGTCAGGTCTTCAAATGAATACAGCACAGCTAACATCTCGACTGAGTGCAGCCCCTTGAGAGACTTTGAGTCAGAAGCACAGAGCTAAGCTACTTCAGAGAGGAAGCTCTGTGTGAGTAATAACGCTTCCTGTTTGGGCCACGCTGCTGGGTGCCTGTTTCTCAGTAGCCTGTAATCACACACCACTTTAACAGGATGGCGTTTTCCAATCCAGAGCGTGGCGTGTGTCCACTTAGCTTTTCACTTTATTCTTGAACTTTTCATCTTTTCGGTGTGTACCCCATCCTTCACTGAGATTTGTTTCTATGGTCCTCTCCGGTTCCTTACTGCTAGCATATAGGAAGCAGTTTGTTTTCTTGCTGTGTTATCCCGCTGGTTTACTCGTGCTGTTTATTGGTTTTTACTTTTTCTGTGACCTCCAGAGGTCTCAGACCTACATTCATCGTGTCATCAGGAAACACATTGTATCTGCATGCCCCGTCTATGCCTTTTACCTTTCTTGCTTCGTTCTCCCACTCGAGGCCTCCCCTACAGCACAGGATGAATACCCAGCGGTCGGGCGGAAGAGGCACTGTGTGGGTGAAGCTTGCTCACAAGCATGAGGACCTGAGTTCAGGGCCCGGCTCCACCACAGGAAGGGGTCTTGAGGCTTGTGCACACTGTCGAGTTCTCCCGGTCCCCTGGGCTTCCTAAAAGGGAAGTTCAAGCCACTGTCCAGGACTCAGTAATGGGAGGTCTGCCTGATTTTGTTTTCATGAGTTCAGAATCCCAGTCAGGACAGGCCGGTGTCTTGTTGGATCCTTGCAGGCTAACGTCCTTGCTCTTCCGTCACCCAGGAGGTGAGAAGAGCGGCCTCAGACACTGCTGCACTCCTCACGATCCTGCACAGCTGCTGCTGAGGCCATGTGGCTGAGGTGTCAGGAAAGCCGTCACCTTCTGAGGTGGCTTATCGTTGGCTCCCTCGTCCCGTTAGCATTTTCAGCATGGCGGGGTGAGGAGGCACCCTCCACCACGGTAGAACTGTCCCGAGTCCTCAGCTCCAGTGTCTAGAGCATACCTGACCATGAGGGTACTTGGTGTGTAGTTTGGATGAAGGAAGGAGTCCTCAGTGGGTCCACTCTAGAGGAGCTTTCGTGCCATGGCCCAGATGCCGGGACATGTTTGTCCCTGGGGACACAGCCTCTGATTGCTGTCATTGTTAGGGGGTCCTGAGCGTAGGACTGTGGGCCACAGGAGCGCGCAGCGCCACTTCCCTCGCGGTCGCTGCTGACTGAAGAGGGGCTCAGCACCAGCTGTCGTCATCCTGCATGGCTGGCTGTAACCAAGAGTACCCACGTCTCCCGGCCAGCAAACCAAATTCTCTGTTTACCCTGGAGCCTTGCTTTGTGACTCCTTTCCTAAAAGTGTTAATGGTATGAAAACCCAAGTTAGTGTGCAGTTGCTGTTCATTGTTTTAGTGGCCTAGAAGAACGGTTTCCTGTTCTCCGCTCTCCGGCTTAGGAGGAAACACCTTCCACGGTTGCCATGTGGGGCTCCCGCCTCCACCTGGAGCCTACCCTGGCCTCTTGGCCTAGATAGCGCAGGGGTGGCCCAAGTGGTCTCTGCTGGTTCCGCCTGGGTCCCAGTTCCTAAATGGGCTCCTGCCCTTCTGGGCGAGGGCAAGTTCAGCTGACCCTCTTCCTGTGAGCGTTCTCTGGTTGCTGGCCCTCACTTTGATGTTTGCACTTCCAGCCTCAGCAGACCTCACTGGGCCTGGGTTGGTCCCCCGACCTGATGCAGTGCTGGTCCTCGCACGTGGCCTTACTTCTAAGATTGTGTGTTTGTGGGTGCCGGTGCACACACGTGAAAGCGCACGTGCCCGTGGAGGCCAGAAGAGAGTCAACCCTTGGACTGGGGTTGACAGCTAGCCTTGAGCGGCCTGGAGTGAGTGCTGCGAGCCAAACCGGGGTCCTCTTACCCGAGCCCCCTTCCTTCTGTCCTTCCTACCTGGTCCTCCCTCCCTAGCCTCCTTTGGTCCCTCCCTGTCTTCCTCTGCCACTGGACACCACATCCAGGGCTAAGCAGTGCTCTGTACCTTGCCTTGTGCCCCTGCTCCTGCTCTAATCTCAAAGCCCAGCCCCGCCCAGCGAAATGGCTGTCCGAGCCAGAGACTGTAAATGCCGCCGTGGCATGAGGCCCTGGGGAGAGCTTCAGCAGCACATGAGAGCTGGCCTTGCTAACACACATCTGCAGTGCTAGCACCTAGGAGACAGAGGCAGGGGGATTGGAACTTGGGTCATTCCATAGAGAGTTCAAAGCTGGCTGAGCCCAGTGAGCCCCGATCCGGAACACCTGGAGTGCTAAGCACCTTGGGAACCTGCGGGGCCTCTGGAGTAACTGGATAAGTGCCATGTTCTCAGGGAGTGTGCTGGTCTGACCATCGTGCACAGGACCCTGGCTGCTTTATGTTCTGACCCACTGTGAACGCCTGGAACACTCGAGGCGCTGTGTTGTCTGACAGTAGGGCTGTACGGAAGGGCTAGAGCAAGTGCACGCCCCTCCCCACTGTCCCTGCCACACGTGCCCATCGCGCGTGGGCGCTGCTCATCGGACAAGGGTGAAGTCATAAAGCATTTCATCATTTTGCCCGGCTTTATTTTCCCGCCATGATGCGTTACAAAGCGTAAACCTTCCCTAGCCCCGGACTCCGAGGACTGGCATCTGTTTCAGCACGCACCACCTCGTCAAGGCTTCACTCCCAGAAGGGCCGGGGAGCTGGGCCCTCAGTCAGGAGGGCTGGCGAGGCAGGTTCACAGCACCGTAACTCCAGCCACAGGAAATCTGTCGCCCTCCTCTGAGCTTCAGGCAGTAGCCATATTTGGGGAAGAGGCACATACATGCGTGCAAAACACTCATGCATGTAAAGCGGAATAAATAGACCTTAAGTACATAAATAAGGTGTTCTTTTTGAAACACTGACTTTATTTATTAATTGGATGAAAATTGTTATCTTAACATTTTGATCTTCCACTCCACAGGTGGCAGTGACTGTGTCACTAGGCGATATCATCTGTATTTTTTTCTTACACGGCCTTTGGTTTCCTTGCCAAGGGCCCTCATTTTCCCCGAGTCTGTGTCCAAGGGTTTATTGCCAGCATGCACTCACAGTCCTCCCTCAGGCTGCTGTTGCTTTAAGACTTTCTCCTCATCACTGCCACGCTCCTAGGAGTGATCCCGTGGATTGCCCTGTGCTTGGGAGGAGTTTTCCATGGTCACGTCACGCATTGTGGTGGGGGTAGGCTCAGGGGCAGGTGCTCACGTGGGGGTCGGATGACTCTTCCCTCCCTCCGCCAAGTGGGCTTGCAGGAGCGCACTCGGGCCGTCAGCCTTAGAGGCAGGCGCCTGTGCTGCCACGCCTGACTCCTGCAGCGGGTGTTCGGTCCGTGTTACTTGAATTACATTCCGTCTCTCTGAAGGCTCTCGGCTGTTGTCTCTCCCTGTACTCACGCTGCCCCGCCGTCCCTCTTTGCTCTGGCTCTGTGATTTGTGCGAGTGTGTGCAGGCTCCATGTTCACTCTGCAGAGGGAAGCATGGCGGTCCGTGAGCAGACTGAGGTCATCAGCCACCTCGCTGCTGCTCCCGCACATCCCCTGGCTCTGGGCTCCGGGCCTGACCCTCAGGAGAGCTGTTGCAGGCGTCTGCATGCCCCACCATTACTTGTGCTTGTTCCTGAGGCTCAGGGGTATGGAAGCTTTCTAGCTTCACTCCCCACCAGCGCCTCTGGTTTCTTTCTGGGTTTGGTTGCCATTTAGATAGGAAGGCCGCAGGACTGGGCTGAAACCCACGTCCCTCCGTGCACCACGGAGCCTGCTCCGCCCTGCCCTTGGCTCCTGAGGTCAGAGGCCTCCGCCAGCCACACCGCAGGCCTCTCCCCACTGCTGATCCGAAGGTGCACACATTCTCCTGTGGCTCTGAGGGCGCCCTGGCTCGCCTTCCTCACCCCCACGTGAGGGTTCCCCACACGTCTCCCTGTATTGCTGTCTCAGCTTGAAATCTGTGTGCTGTCCAGCGGCTCCTGAGCACTTCTTTCTGCGCACCTGTTCGCTTGGGCCAAGACTGACGTCCACCCCCTCCCTGTGCTCCCTCACTATACCCAGTCACCCTGTAGACCTTCGCTGATGTGTCTCTGCCAACCTAAAGCGCGTGCTTGGTCCAGGCCGCTCTGAGTCCCTTCACAGAGCATGCCTGAGGTCACTTCCCTGGCCTTGCTGCCTTTCCTCCACGTGCTCCTTGTTTCGCTAAGAGGAGGTTTTCTTATTTGTGTCGTCAGAGCAGCGTCCTAAGATGCTCTTGCCTAATTCACTTTAGCTGCACTTCCAGACATGAGCTGAACATGTTAGGACATGTGGAACTCTAGGACTCAGCGGGCTGAGGCAGGAGCATGGCAGGCTCCAGGCTAGCCTGGGTTATGTATAACAAAACCCCATCTCAATAAAACAGCAACAGACCAATATTGAGGTGCACTCCTCTGATCTGAGGAAAAGGTTATTAAATTCTTCTGTCTAGTGCAAACACTCATCCAGGAGTCAGAGGCAGAGTTCTGTGGTTTTGTTAGTGTATTTGAACGAATACGCATGTTCATTTTTATGTAGAAAGTGATACTGAGACGCAGTATTGTGGTTTCTCATGGATGGCTTTCATGATACAAAATAGATTTGTTTGTAAAGAGAAAACGTTTTACAGAAGCAGTAATTGCTAATTAGAATTCCTAACTAAACATCTGGAAAGGCCCATGCTTGCCCGTATAGTCATGCTGTTTGAGTAACGGCAGGGCTTCAGGTTGCTCTTTTCTCTGGAGGGCTAATCGGCTAGGTCCAGTGTCTGCCATGGCCATCTGCCAGTCATGGACCACAGAGCTGGCACCGTGAGAGAGTGTTGGGTTTTTAATTGTGAGGGTGTGTGTATGTAAGCCGGCAATCAACCCTGTGTCCACCCTGGTCACCCGCCTGCTCCTCGGTGTCGTGCAGGCCAGCCTGGGAGCCCGGCCTGGCCTGGCTTTCACCTGGGGCTGCGGGTTCACCAGGTTCTTGTGCTTACCCAGGAGGCACTGGAGTGCCAAGGCCTCTCCTGGCATCTGGGCCTCTTGTGAAACAGAGACACTGCTGAAGGACTGTACTTGTGCTAGCTCACTGCCTAGGTCAAGTCTGTGCTGGTTGGTTTGTGTGGCTCGGTGTCCGCCCGGTGGTAGGACTTGCTAGAAAATGCCACCTGAGACGTGTGCTACTGACGATTCCCGTGAAATGTGCCATCTCAAGCTCTGCTGCGTCTGACCGACCTTCGGGTGTTTTCTTGTAGATTGCGGGCCTGTGCTATGACCGCCAAGTGCTCGGGGTGCAGCAGGTGCTCCGAGTCCCTGCCAGGATGGCGCTGTTCTTCGCCTGGGCCCTGGAGCCCGCCTTCTCGTCGCCAGAGCCCAGCAGCGAGGCCGGCGTCGGCATGGGAGCCACAGTGGACCTGCAGCGGCAGCAGCGGCTGGAGCAGCTGGACCGGCAGCTGATGCTCTCGCAGTTCGCGCAAGTGAGGCGGCAGCGGCAACAGGTAAGGCCTGCGTGCCCGAGGCGGGTGTGGTGGCCTCCGTTCCACACTCGTCTCTCAGGGTGTCTTTGTGATGGTGCAAACGCGGTTCTTGGGGCAGCTCCTGTCTGGTCTGGGGTTTGCAGCAAAATAAATGCAGCTGAACAGTTGGTCAGATTGGACATTCTTTTCTCAATGTTTCTTCTGAGAGAAACACCACCCTAGTTGGCAAGATAGGGTATTTATCAGTGTTGCTAATCTGGCTAAGCTACGCAGCTTCCTGTTCAAAGCACTTGTCATGTGCTGTGGATGAGGAACTAGTGAGCGCTCCTTGATTTCCCTGGTCTAAGTGAAGACAAAGATAAGAGCACTTGAAGAGAGCAGCCAGCGATTGCATCATACAGGTGCTGTGTTTTCGTATCCAGGAGCCACGCAGGTACCTACAGCACTGCCCCAGCCAAGGCTGACACCACCCTTGTCATTCACGTGGGACATGCCAGTGCCCGAGGCCCTTCTTGCTGGCACTTCCTGGACCCAGAGCATCGATGACACCCATGAGCTTTCTGGGTTGGTTTTCCTGAACTTCGTCACCAGAGCTGAGCTTGCTCGTGAGGCTAAGTTTGACCGCTATCTTAATGCAGAGCAGTACAAGAGACCCTGTGTGCTCGTGCGTGCGCGGGGAGGGGTGTTCTCATCGATTCTCAGCACGCTCCTTCTTCATGGCTGTCGTGCGTGCGCTGGGCTAGGGCTGCTCTTGAGTGTGAGCTGCGGGGCGACCAGCCAGTAGGCCTCACTGTGGGGCGGGCAGCCAGCAGGCCTCACTGTGGGGCGGGCAGCCAGCAGGCCTCACTGCGGGGCGACCAGCCAGCAGGCCTCATTGTGGCCTCCTCACTTACAGAATTGCATGTTTCACGTATTGCTAGCAAGAGCAGCACGTGTTGTGCCAATCATCTGCCCCGGGCACCAGCCCCGATCCACCCTGTTCTCAGAGCCTGTCAGTCTGTTTGGTGTTCTCCCTCGCTCCATGGGCTGCGGTGACGGCCGATCAGCAGGCAGCCACTGACCCGAAGCCCAGGGCTGTGCTGTTGAGGTTCTGGGCCTCAGTTCAGTCTAAAGGAGGACCTTCTGGCTCCGGCTCCGGCTCCGGCTCCGCCCCGAAGGCCGCTGCCGCCGCCCCTGCTCCTCACTCCCGCGTCACCAACCCAAAGGCTGACCTGAGGCAGCACACTTCTTTCTTCCACAGCCTCCTGTGTCTAGGTTCCAGCGCCTCACACCATTCGCTCCTGGCCCCAACTTGGTGGTCTCCTTTATCCAGTTCTTTTTGCCTGGGCCCATGCCCAGGCCTCATTGGCCTGCTCCTGGCCTAGCCTCCACCCTTGCCCGTTGTTGCATTAGGGGTCTCTGAAACATGGGTGATGCTTTCACTCCCTGAGACCGTCCAGTAGCTCTGCCTGGCTGTTGAAGCAGCTGTGCAAGGCCCCACCCTCTTCTTACATCCCCTGCCTGTAGTGCATCACCAGCCTCGAGGAGCCCGCCACAGTGGTCAGTGCCAAGGCCTCCCGGCTCTACCACAGAGAGAAGATTGTGCTTGGTTTTGTTTTGTTGCCTGCCTGGTTCTCTTTCCTGGCAAATAACGTGTTCCTGGGAAACCTCAGTCTCCCACTGGGATCTGAGTCTCTTCACCTAGAACCTTAGTGCAGCGCTCCCCGGGGCTTCCCTACCTGCCAGTGTGCAGGGCACAGAGAGGAACCAGCTTCTCTGTTTCTCCACTAAGTGAGTAGCACGGGGACTGGTAGGAAGTCAGCAAGTATTTGGGGATGTAATGGGTAAATGTGTGTTCACTAAAGATCTTGACAGGGTCACTTGGAATTCTGATGCCAGCTGGGTACAGCTGAGCAGTCAGAGCTGGAAAGACACACAGACATCTGCAAGGACAAGATGGAGACAAGTCATGACAGACAGGTGACAGCCATGGTGAGGCTGACAAAGAGGATAAAGAGGCTGAAGCCGCTAGGAAGAGAGCAGGGAGCTCAGGCAGGGTGGCAGCTCCTCCTTACCGGGCTCCTGGCAAAGGCGGCCCTCAGCGGGGTGCCGAGCCGCGCTCCAGGAGGGCCGAGGAAGGGCTGTCCACCCTGCTCAGTGTCTGTGTCGGGCGGTGATGGTGAGCCGCTGTGGTGCCACTCACCAGCTGGGCTCGAGTGCACGCCCTGCGCTCTGGACAAGAGTGACGCGTGGGTGTCCCTCAGGCTTTACTCATCTGGAGTTGGGCCCACTGTCTGCGAGGAGAGGTGTACAGGGAACCGTATATTCATGAGCATGGGCATGTGGGGAGAACCGGCTGTGCAGGTCTCTGCACAGTTCTCAAAGCAGTTAGGCTCCAGATGCCCGTGGGTGGGTTTCCCGCAGGCTCGTCGATGCCTGTGGCGTGTCTGTCACCTGTGAATTCATTCAGGGCAGCACTGAGGGCAGAGCTCATGTAGGGTAGTTCTGCGCTTCCAGCCTCGCCTGTGCCTCGTGTCCCTGTGGTGACACAGTTGCTAGCAAAGCCAGTCACGCTCCCTTCACTGTCGTGTCTGCTGTGTTGCTGCCAGGCCAGTGTCTGACAGAGGCTCGTGGATTTTGTGGGTTTGGTTTTTTTGAGACAGGGTCTCCCTGTGTGTGTCACTTTGGCTGTCCTGAAACTCACCATGCAGACAAGGCTGGCCACAGACTCAGAGCCTGGCTACCTCTGCCTTTCCAGTGCCACCATGCCCAGCCATGGGTTCCTGTTCTGCTAGTGCCCACTAGGACATGAGCTCTTGAAGGACAGGGCACAGCTGGGGGCTTCCCTCAGTCTTGTCTTTGGGCTCTAGTGTAGCACACCTGCGAGTGTGCATGAAACACCTGACCTTGCTCCAGCAGTTTGCAGCTGCTGCAGAAGATGAAGCAGTGGTCAGGCCAGGCCCCTGTTGGACCACGTGCAACCCTGCACAGCATGGCAGGGTTGTCTTGAAGCATGGGGGAGTCTTGAAGAAGTCATTAGGTGGGGTGTGAGAACCCCATGAGGAAAGGCCAGGGTCCCCACACAGCTGAGGGGTATCAGGTTGCATTTGCTTGAGAACTGAGGAGGCTGTTGTGAGGGGACGTGACAGATGAGGTGTGGCTGCCTGTATGTAACCGGGCACTCCGGAGGCAGACATTGGACAAGTCACAAGTTATAGGCTACTCCAGGCTCTCCAGTGAGAACCTGTTTGAAACAAAAACAAAAAGAGAAGAAAAAAGCAAAAGCACACAACAACACAGCCTGTCTGGAGGTCTGTGCGCCAGCTTCTCTCAGCTCTCGTTGCTTTTCTTCTTGGCGTCTCCTCTTGCTTCTCAGAGCCCTGAATACTACCTACATGGCCCGTGTGATGCCCACCCTAGGGGGGTGTGGCCAGGACCTTGCAGCTCAGCTTTCTGTGGGCAACCTGAGTGCCCTGCTTTGTTCGCTCACTCTGTGAACCATTTTTTCTGTTCACTGGCGATCCCCTGTAGCAGCACACACTCCTGCAGGTAAACCTTACCCCTGTCTTGGGCTCAGGACTAAGGGGAAGCTGCCATGGATACGCTGTTTGGTGTAAGCCTGCTGGGAAACTTGCCAGCAGAACGGGGTGTCGTGGGTGTCACTATTCCCCGTGTTCCATGTGTTGGGCTTCCTGGTCCTCCTGGTTGTTACCACCTGTTTTGGTGATGAGTAGTTTTTATTCGTGCAAGGACAGGTGTTGCTGCTGCTGCAAGCGTCTAACCGCTGTTGACACAGGCCGCTCAGTGAGTTCCTCGGGGATTGGTTGAGCCGCATAAGCTGCATTCTCTCACCCACCCGTAGTAAAATTCTGTGGCTGTGAAAATTGTTTCTCTCCTCTTCCACCCTCGGCAGGCATTGCTCAGGTGCCGTGCGACCTACATCGTGACTCACTCCCGCCTTGCACACCGTGGGTTATTTTCACTAATCGAGTGTTTGGTATTTAATAAATATGTCTAGTGCATAAAAAGTATTCTGTAGAGTAATTCACCCACTTGAAGTGTGTGGGCTGCTAATTTTTATTCACAGAATTACCCATCAGCACCATGGTCAGTTACAGAGCATCCTTAGTGCTCAAACAGAAGCTCTGTCTCCAGAGCAGGCCGCACCTCTGTGAAAGCAGAAGGCGCTGGCTGTGCGGAGAGGAGGGAGGAGCAGCAAGAACAGAGAGTGTGAAGTGGGAGGAAACCCCATGAAGCCCATTTCTGTGTGTGCTGACTTTAAAAGTTAATTAAAACTTTTTAAAGATGTAAAGTGACTGAATAAATAAATGGAGGAAGAAAAATAAATGTAAAAAACTTTAAGGAAATGTGGTTTCTGTGAGCAGCCACTCCCAAGCCTTCCTGTCTTCCAGGCCCCTTCTGTCTCCAGAGCTCACCTCTACCATCTGGGTGAGTGGAGCTGACAGCCTAGCTTCTCTGACTTGCATCCCATATTCAAGGTTCCCACGTGTTGCAATACATGCATGATTTTCCCGTGTTTTAGAGGGTAAAGCTACAAGTACAACTGTGTGCTGCAGGTGCCACTGCGGTTCTTTCTGTCACCTGAGCAGCCTGATTCAGAAGAAGCTCCTGTCACCTGTGGCCTCTCCGACACAGCTACTTTCCTCAGCATCTGTTCCACAGAGTGCTCAGAGCGAGAGCTGTGAGTGAGTCCTGACCTTGATGTGACAGAAGAGACAGTCCCAATAAAGTGTCACACAGCTTTCCTAGAGGTGCCGTCCTCAGGGAGTGTGGCAGTGGCACCGTTACCCGTGGGCCTCTCAGAGCACGCTGGGCCCTGCGGGGACAGGCCCTGCGGGGTGAGCAGAAGCGCTGCCGCAGAGCCAGCACGGCTCATTTGGCTGCACTGTCCCTGTGCTCGTTCGCTTTTTGATGTGACTTGATTTGAGAACAGTTCTCAGCACATTACTGTGTTTTTTTTTTGTCAACACAGTTGAGCCTGCCGGAGCTGGGCCTTTATGACTCTTCTCCTGTGAGTGCGTGAGTGTGTAGTGTCAGATGTGGGCCGATAAAAATCTGCAGTGAAATGAGAACAAGGCGCAGGTACTCTGTTTTCAAGTGAAGCTGGAGCTGGAAGCTTCTGACACGGCCTGTGCCTCCTGCAGAAGCTGTGCCTTCATGCTTTTCTCACTGCTCTCACTGACCTTTTTGATGAAATTCAGCCCCATAAGATAGGATCAGTCAAAATCTAACACTTTTCCAAGCCTGACTCATTAGGTGACATTTGTAGAAATCATTTCTATTTTCCATTGTCTTTTGGTGTCTTCATGAGAAAGAAGACATTGTACAATCTCATGGCATTTAAGCAGACAGGTAGGTGACTGATCCTCTTTGAAGGTATGAAGGTTATAAACAACTCCAGTTCTCTGTTGCATTTTTCCCGAGTCACTCTTTGGTTGTGTTTGAAGGCCATAGATAAGTTTAGAGATGGAAACCCGAAGCAGCATGTTACTGTGTGTGGGTTAGCGTGAGCACCCTTCCTTCCCACCAGAGCCCCGTGTCTGTGGGCCTTCAGAGACAGACACACCTGTACTTCCTTCGTGTTGAAAAGCCTGAGGTTTCGTGGAACCTTACCAGCACCCCGGCAGTCTGAACCTTCCAAGTGTGCAGAGGGCAACAGCCAGCCAGAAGCCCAGCGCTTCCAGAGCGTGAGCCATGACACATCTCTCTTCAGAGGCTGTAACCTGGGTTTCCCAGTCACGCTGGGCCAAGGCCTTCTGGTGGAGTGATGGGACCGCTGGCATGTTGCATGCCATGCTCTGTGGCTCAGCACGTCCCCTAGGTGACGGTGCTCTGTACCCCTCACTTCTCCCTCAGTCTCGTGTGAGTGGACACACTGCTTGGACTTGGGATGGCCACCCAAGGAGCTCCCGTCCCTTGCAGATCCCTCGTGGAGTCAACAGCATAGAAAAGGAGGAGTGGGCGCACGGGCGCATCTGGCGTGTGGGCCCATGCAGGGGCGCACAGGAGCGAGGGCGCTTTCAGAGAGAAGGCTTCGCACTGCCACACTGCAGCACTGCCTTGTGATGAAGAAGCACTCAGCTTCAGAACCGTCTGGTCCGCCCCCTGAGGGTCCCCCGTGGGAAGCCAGACTCAGGCGCTCTCCTGTGGATCCTGCACGAGACTGTCGATAGAGCCTGGGCAGAGAGAGAGGAGGACATGAACGAAGAACGGGGAAAGCCTCAGGGCAGGGGGCATACTCCGAGGGGTCAGACCGAGTCACCTGCAGCAATAAGGGGCACTAAGAGGTGGTGCAGGATTGAACGAGTTTGGACCCCTGAGACAGGACAGATGTTCAGACGTTGTGACATAGGTTTTCCGCTGTGCCGCTGTGGGAGCTGGGTACAGGCTGGATTGGAGAAAGCACCAGTAGCAGCCAAGTCATCAGGAGGCTGTCATGATCTCGGCCTACAAAGACGGAGGCCGTTGCAGACTGCACACAGGAAGAACAGGTCGGCTTTGGAGTTGGGGTCTTGAGCTGCGTACGAAGCGGAGAGCTGGCCCAGGGAGCTGGGCTGCTAATAGGTTAAAAGCTGTCGCTCATCCTGGTGAAGCAGTTACCATGATCAGGAGTGAGAGCCAATGGCTGACGTCACAGAAGTGGATGGCATCTCAGGGAGGAGATTAAGATGAAAGGGGAGATCTGGGGTCACTCTCGTTTTGACAAGTGTCACCTCTTGCTCTGTCATTACTTGCAGTTACAAGTGCCAGAGGGCACTCCAGTTTTGACTTAACATTTAATAATTTTTTGTAGAACTAAAATTAGGCAGGAAAAAAAAAATAGCAAGGTAAGGTTTCCACATACTTTCCAGAAAAGTCCAAATGAAAGTGCGTCATTCAGGATGGGCAAAGTCGCTTGTGCCCAGGACTTCCAACAGCTTGGAGGGGAAGGAGTGAAAGAAGGACAGAGGGACTGGACAGACACCGCCAGCTGCCCCTGTGCTGTGCTTGAACTTGGCTGGAATTACCATGCCAGGTAACACACATTCACATCTCCAGCTGATGGCTACATGCAAGAAGAGGGGATGAAGGGAAGAATTGAGTTTCTGGGCACACGTGCCCTGTGTCTGTGCTGGACAGTACACTTCCATTCATGGTTTTCTGCAGAATATGTGGGAGGCCTGACCATGCCCAGTCTGTGCCTGTGCGAGTTCTTCATGTGTGCTGAAGCCTACAAGTCAGGAGGCCTCAGCCTAGGAAGCCTGTGGTCTCCTGTGCAGGAGCCCACCTCCTTGCTGCCAAATAGACAAGTCAGAAAGGCACATTTGCCACGTGGCCTGGTCCACAGATACACAGTAGCACCCTCCTTTATCACAGCCACGTGGCCTGGTCCACGGATACCCTGTTGCACCTCGGTTCTCACGGCTGCCTAACAGATGCCTGGCCTGTGTTAGGAGCCAGCAAACAAGTGTCCATGCCTGTGGCCAGGGTGACTGAAATTGAATCCGCATGGGCTTTACCAGGTCTTCTGCTTGCTCAGTCAAAGAGAAAATATTTGTGACTGAGTTCGCAGCTGGCGCTGAGCTATGGTGAAAGTAGTTCCATATCTCAGGAGAGAGCCACGGTGGGTGTCGCTACTCTGTCAGGAGAAAGGTCGTCACTGGCCAAGAGTTCGGTGTAAGGAAGGGTCCCCATACCTCTGTGCCCCTCCTCAGGATAGCCTCATCCCCAGTCCGTCTCCAGAAACACTGCCCTAGCCCAGCCCGCCAGCCCAAGGCAAAGGCAAGAGAGAACTGTGGCTGAGGGCGGCCATGCTGCCAGACCACCTTCTCCTGAGCCGAAGACTCCGAGCCCGCCACCATGGAGCCTGCGGGGGAGGCAGCAGTTTGAAGGCTCTCGGCCCCCAACTAGTCAGCAAGATCATCGCACAGAGACCGAAACCGTGCCATCGCAGCAGGCAGGGTCTGTGTCGCTCGTCACCCGGCTCCTCCTGGCTCGCCCGACCCCTGCTGCAGAAGGACAGTCTGGCTTCTCACATGGCAATTCACTCTGGGCCTTGTATCATCCCTCCGCTCTATTTTCCAAATAGCGGATGCATTGCTAGATTGTGTCTGTGTTGATGGACGCTGCTGTCCTTTCCTCCTCCGTCAGGAAGCACTTGCTGCACAGTGGCCTTGGGGTGGCCGCCTGGCTCCGTCCTCGGTGCCGCCTGCTCAGCTGCCAGTGCACTTGTCCCCTCAGCTAAGCTCTCCGGGGCCATAGCTGGGCCTCTCAGCACAGCCCTGTTCTCCTGGATGCTCCGAGGACAGGCAGCATGTGCACGCTGATGAACTCAGCGTGGCATCCTCAGAGCTACGCAAGGATTCTCCGTAGTCCGTGGCCTCCCGTCACCTCCCTCACCTCCCTTACCTCCTTCATGTCCCTCACCTTTGTCACCTCTCTCACCTCTGTCACCTCCCTCACCTTTGTCACCTCTCTCACCTCTGTCACCTCCCTCACCTCTGTCACCTCCCTCACCTCCTTCATGTCCCTCACCTTTGTCACCTCTCTCACCTCTGTCACCTCCCTCACCTCTGTCACCTCCTTCACGTCCCTCGCTTCTGTCACCTCCCTCACATCCCCCACCTCTGTCACCTCCCTCACCTCTGTCATCTCCCTCACCTCTGTCACCTCCCTCAATGTGTGTGTGCAAATGCCCACACATGTACACATACATAAAATGAAAAAACCTTTAAAACATTAGGAATTAATGTGTGTTTTTCATTAGAAATAGTTATTGTTGCTCATCTCAGAAAAACAACTGTTCATTTTCATAAGAAACTTCATTTAAAAATTACTTTGGCAATTAATAACTAGTATTTTTCAAAATATCTCTTCAAAATGCAAACTCTTTCCATCCACCTTTGTGAACTATGTGTTTGCTGCTTTTGAAGAAGCCGGTGTAAAGGAAGTGCTTCCTGTTTGTTCAGGCTCACACCTAACAGTGTGAGTGACACGCAGCCAGGCACTCCTGGGACTTTCTTTTTAAGTTCTTTCCTGCATCCTGGGGAGGGGGGAGCTGGTTCCTGCCCTTATCCTGGAGCATCTCCTGGACAGCTTCCCACTGGAGACTGAGTGCTGGATGTTAGCGTGGGAAGCACACACCCCAATCCTGACAGAAGCAGACTGTGGGAGCAGCCGGGAGAGCTCAGGGTTCCGAGAGTGTCCACAAATGCTGGTATTGGACTTTTGACACTGTCTCATTAGCATGAGATCAAGGTTTCATTTGCATTTCCTCAGCAGCAGTGACCTTAAGCCTATGTGTCAGGTATTTGTTGAGTCAAGGCTACTGTGTTTGTATTATCATTTTTTTTATTGTTAGTGTTTTGTATGTGTGTGTGAGTGTGCATGTGTGTACTTGTCTATTACATGTTCTGAACAATGTTTTTGTTTTTTTGACAAGAATTTATCTGTGTAGCTCTGGCAGTCCTTGAACTCACTGTGTAGACCAGGCTGACCTTAAACTCAAAGAAATCTGCCTGCCTCTGCCTCTGCCTCTGCCTCTGGGTTGCTGGGATTAAAGACATGTGCCACCACACCTGTCTCATGAACGTTTTTTAAATATAGAGTTTTTATTTTAACTTTGTCGTTTTGTTTTTGTCAGCAACAGCTGAACTTTTAATCAAAGTTCTTACTGGTGATAATTTTTAGCCATTTTTTCATATCTTTCTTTCATAAATCTCTCACAATGACATGAAAATATCCTCTTCTAAAAGCTTCCCATGCTCTAGCCATTAATCTGTGAAACATACTTCACCTGTGGTCAGAATCAAAGGTTCAACCTCTTTTTCATAGTTTTGGCCATGTCTTGTGTATTAAATGGCCTGGTTTCTCTGTGCCTTGGTTTGCCTCTGATTTCTTGACCTTGCTATTTGGTTGCTGGTTTGCTGGCTGGCCACATCCCAGCTTTCCTCTGCTCTGGATTCACAGATCTGCACATGGCGAAGAACAGGCATTTTTAGAAAGTACCTTGTCGTGCATTTTTCTCCAGGTTTGAAGCCAGAAGCGGCTTTCTCTTCCTTCTTTGGCATCCACAGAGCGAACGCTCAAGAGGTTGCTGACCCCAACTTGTGAAGCTCTTGCCTTCGCTCTCCAGCTTGTCACTGGACGTAGGCTTTAGCATACCTTAGGTCTCCTTGCACTAGAGATGCTCAGGAGTGAGTGAATACCAAAGCCAACTCGGCTTCTTCTTGCTTCCTTTTCCATGTGTGTCTCCACTACACCCTGCAAAGCCTTAACTCCTAAAATGTAGGCGTGGCCCATGTCAGGACAGGGTCTATGAGGCTGAGGTGGGCTAGGAGGCCTAGTGCGCCTTTGCCATTTTGTGTCAGTTGCACAAACACTTTACGCTGCCTGGTTGGGGCCTTTTCTCTTCTGTGCCTATAGCACAGGCTGTCTCATCCCCTGGTTGAAGGGGAAGTTCTGGGTTTGAGTCACTTAGCTCCAGCCAAGGTTGGGGGGGGAGACTCCAGGCACTGCAGGCATCTGCTTTCCTGATGGCCTTTGCTCTCTTTGTAGGGAGGAATGATCAACTGGAATCGGCTTTTCCCCCCGTTGCGTCAGCGACGAAACATCAACTATCAGGATGGCCCTCGGTCTGAACAGCGAGCGGCTCCACCTCCGGAAGTTTCTGAAGAGCAGGTATGGGGTTACCCGTGCTCAGTGGAACCCACACTGCAGGCTTGATGTACTGGGCCAGCAAGAAAGAAAAGCTTGATTTGGGAGCTTAGAGGTTGTTGGTGAAGTGCCTGCCAGGCAAGCCTGGGGACCAGAGTTCAATCTCCAGGACCCACGTGAAGCTGCCAACACCGGTAACCCCAGCCTATCCTGGGAAGGCTGTGCTTAGGCAGTCCAGGCTAGCCCAATTAGCCAGACTCCGAGCTCAGCGAAAGATGCTCAGCAGGCGAGGAAGGACACCAAAGGTTGACCTTTGCAGAGGCATGCAAGTGAGTGAGTACACACACGTGGTAGTACATGCCTAAAACCCAGGTGCACAGGAGGCTGAGGCGGAGGGTCTCGAGTTCTAGGCCACCTCGGGCCACCAAAACAGAATAAAAAAGAAATGAGTGAAGTTGGCTTCTTACAAGGTTAAAGAGAGGAGGAAGGTTGGAAGAGAGCACACATTCCTGTGGCTTTGACTTTTATGACTCTAAAACACACCTTAAGCTTTTCCTTGGGTTGTCTCCCATGGTGGCTCAAGACTGTGATTCCACTGGGGCTGGGCTGAACGTAGCAGCACGTGTGTGTGTGTGTGTGTGTGTGTGTGTGTGTGTGGTGGTGGTGGTGGTGGTTCTGTGCTGGGATTAAAGGTGTGTGCCACCACCTCCCAAACTTATCCTTAGTTTCTCGGTTAAATACTTTGGTGTTTGTGAGCGTCAGGGTCCCACGTGTTTGCAGTGTTTGTAAACGTGTTTGCAGTGCTGGTGAGAGCAGAGCCTGGAGCAAGCTGTGAGCACTGTGCACTGTGCTGTGTCCTCAGCCTGAGTTGTTCTAGCGATGTGCCTGTGTGCGAGTGTGTGCTTGTGAGCGCTGGGTCTGCAGAAACCAGCAGTGGCTGTTGGCCAGAGTGTGCTTCCGGGTGCTGGGACGCACGCTCCAGTCCCTGTGAGGGCGTGCGCTCCAGCCCTCAGCCTTCTTCTGACCCTTGACTTTATACAGGAAAGAAACAGTAGCTTTCTAAATCCAGAAAAAAATATTTTTAAGTTTTTCTACTATTCACATGTATGTAGTGCAGGAATTTTAGAGAGAGCTCTACAAGAAAACCTGGTCCCTGAGAACGGTGTCCCAGGGCTTCAGAACCGGGTAGTCAAAGAGAAAGTACAAGTGGCGAGCACCCTGCCACAAGCTGGTGCACCTTGAGAACCCACCCTTCCTTCAGCGTGTGAGCCACGCACCTCTGCTGGCTCATCGCCCACTGGAGGGGCATCCCAGCTCCTCTTTCTGTTCCCGAGAAGAGCATCCATGGAGGGAGCTGGGGTGAGGCTGGAGCGTATGTCCCCGGGTCATCTAAAGGTGACCCGAGAAGCCTAGGGGCAGGACAGCGCCTTTCAGGAGACACGCAGAGGAGCCCAGGCAAGTCTGCAGGAAGTCGCTCTGTTTCCCGGAAGTGCTCCGGGCTGTTGGTAGACATTGTCCAGAAAAAAGCCAAAAGTGACGAGGCCGCAATAGGGAAGTGAGCATTCTAGAGCCGGAGGGAGGAAAGAAGGCAGCAGCCTGCAGAAGGCCTAGCTCCTTCCTGCTCTGAGGACAACCGCACCCAAGTCATGTCCACAGACATTGGCTTGTCTGTTGCAGGCCGGCCGTGGGTACACGATCGTGAGAAGGAGGGGTGTGACAGCAGCTGCAGGCTGAAAGCCGGGGAGCTCCCACGGTGGGGAAAGGGTGGGTGAGGAAGCCAGGGTCTTTACACAGAGCTCACGGAAGCACAGTCTGTCAGACATCCTCACTTCGGTAGGCAGGTGTGCCACAGCATCTGCCTGCAGAGTCGCTTCCTCTCCTCTCCTTCCCCACACTGTCCTCTTTTCAGTGGTTCCTAGTTGTCCTTGACGACTTCATTCAGGTACATGAGGTGCTTCGATCTCCCCAACTTCCTTTTCCCTCTCCTGCTTTTGGGGGTTGTCTTGTTCACTGGTCCCCGAGAGTGATGAAGGCTGCCTGCATTATCGTGGGGTGGGGTTGTTTTCCGCCCTGGCTACACCCCCCACCCCGAGAAGTGGCTCTCTTCCCTACAGCCCCACCTTCCAACAGCGAGAGCAGGGTCTGTGCGCTCCCCGCTCCTGGTGCAGAGCTGCGGTGCTGCTGTGGGGTGCTGTGGCCGGGTCAGCACTCCTGGAGACGCCTCTGCTCCCTCAGACGCCCAGGTGGAAGCAGAGCCGACTCCCACCTCCACACAAACAAATACAACCTCAGACCACAAATAAGATTTTAATTGACAAGTAATGGAATTTGGTCAAATTTACTTCTGATTTTTTGTTTGTTTGTTTTTGTAAACTAAAGGGGAAAAAAATCAAACCCGACCCTTGTGCCCTCCCTAAACGTAGAAGGAAGCCCCTCAGGTGACGCCATGCCAATGACCTGAACGTGCTGAAACCAGAGCTGACAAAAGGTGAACTGCACTTCTCTCCCGGCATGTCTGACTTCATGTGGTCAGCCTGCCCAGCCCTAACAGCCCTGCCGTGTGCCAAAGACAAGGCTGTGGAAAGCAGAGGCCCCTGGAGACCAGGCGTGCGAGGAGGCCGGAGTAGAAGAAAAGCACTGCATTTCCAAGGGGGTGCCCAGAGGCGGTGTGGGGGGACGCTTATGGACAGGCAGCTGTGCTATTGGAAGGGAGAGCCCTGACCTGCCCTCACACTTGTGCATTTGGCCAGCACAGGGGGCAGCCCAGCTGCGTCTGGGTGGGGCCCCCTTCCGGTGGGCATCTTGATCTAGAAGCGTCGGAATTTGGGAAGTTAAAAACCAAGACACTGTTTGTTTTTGACACTCTGAGCTAAAGGGAAGTTAGGGCAAACCACACTCTGTTGAGCAAAGCTAGCAGCTGTCACTGAAGTGTGAGCCGCTGGAATGAATGCCGTGTCGCTCCGACGAGGTGGAAAGCTGAATGGAAGTGTGCAGGTTGTTGGAGAAAAGTGGTTAAGAATGAGGAGAGCTGGGAAGAGCATCTCTGTGTCAGTGTCCTCCCTTGCCATGTAGTTGTGAGGGAAAGGGTAGTCCACCTGCCAGCTGACGGTGACGGCACCATTGGTGGCTGCGGTTCCCTTCTCAGGTCAGCAGCCATGAGGCTTCCTCGAGTCACAGGAGGCTGCGTAAGGCCGCCCACGCCTGTGCTGCGCCGTGATGAAAGGCTGACGGCTCACGGTCTGCTCCTGTGGTGGGGGACTGCACGCCAACACAAACACACTCCGGGAAGGGAAGAGGGAGGCTCCCTAGTGACCTGTGGATTCTGCCGGGTCTTCACCCCAGTCCCAGGAACAAGCGCCGCATGTTACAGTTGGGGAACTTGGATGGCTGTGAGTAAATAGTTAGGAAAGGTTGCGAAGGAGCTGGTGTTATCCCCTGCCCTCTGGGGGCTGAGGGTCGTTGCAAGTGTGAGCCCATTATACTACATTAATACCAGCCGGGGCTGTGTGACAAAACCTTATCTGGAAAAGACAGAGCCTGGTCTACAAAGCAAGTCCTGGACAGCCAAGGCTACACAGAGAAACCCTAACTTGAAAAACCAAGGAAAAAAAAGAAGAGCAGAGTAGCCTTGTTGGACAGTGATCCCCATGGTTGGATTCTGAACAAAGCTGAGCAGAAGGGTGGGTTAGAGTCTGGGCTAGAGCCTCACTGCATGCCCAGACAATGGTTCCCTGGGGCTTTTAGACGGTGGGCTGAGGACGGCAAGGATTGAAGGGAAGGCTCCTCAGCACGCTCCCGTGAGGGGCTTCCTGCATTTGCCCTGCAGGTTGTCATCAGCCCGGCTCTGGTGGGACTGGGCGCAGCTGGTGGCCTGCTGGCGGCTCTGCCTCAGGTGGAAAAGGTGCCCCCGTAATGCGTGCTTCGAAGGGCTCTGGTGTCTTATGTCTCTGTCTTGTCCATCACTGGGCCTGACCACTTCACTGCAGTCCTCAACTGATCTGCTCTGGGCCTCTGTGTGTGTCAGGCTCTCTTTTTGGTGGTGAGAGATTGGCCCAGACATTGATGAGGTCATCAGCTATCGGCAAACAAGACAGCTGGTGGGTTGCCAGCCGTCACCCTTCCCACAGCTCCACAGGTGGGTCCTTGACGGTCTCTGATGAGCCTGCAGCGGGCCAGTCAGCAGTGAAAACACACTTACCTTCTCAGCCCTGAGAACACAGGCAGGCAGGCCAGCTCCGGCCAGCTCCGGCCAGCTCCGGCCAGCGGCACGTGTTGGTGACCAGAGCGAGCACCACGGTTGGTTCACCTTCAGCAGGAGAAGACGACTCTGCAAAGACCCGTCAAGCCTGGCTCTGTGGGCACGCGGTCCTTTCCGTCTGAGGAGGAGTGAGCGCAGGAGATTGCACACAAAGAAGGCGTCCATGCTCGTGCCAGACATCCTCACAGGGCAGCCTGGCTGTTCCAAACCCAAGGGCCTGGGGCTGTGTTACCTGCTGTTGTGCATGGCATGCCCAGCATCCAAGTCTTTGGGCTGCCACGCCCATCCCTAGTGCCCCGAAAGGTCCAGTACCAGGTCGCGACTAACCAGCCCTGAGGTGCTGCCGGTCACTGGGAAAGGCTGGTTGTCAGTGGCCTTGGGAATGTGCTCACAAGCAGCCCAGTGGAACCATCGGACTGCTGGCTGTGCATGTCAGAATAAGTAACCGCGGAGAACACCTAAGATGTCATTGGAACCCAGGGGTGAAAATAACCAGCCAGATTCTCACATCAGGCTCTTTCCTCCTTATGACTGTGTCCTTGTGCCCCCTTGCCCCTAGAGGAACGGAGAACATGAATTCAGAAAATTGAATGGCAAATTTGATGTTTTTTCATCTGACAGTGTAAACCTGATTAGTACCAGGTGACTTGTAAATGTGAGAAAATCTTTGTGGCCCGAGGATACCAAAGTCACCTTGTTGACATAGCTGTCACCAAATTTACATGTCACCTCACTGTAGAGACGGAGCACCGGGCTGTGGGAAGGCTTACAGGGGCAAGATGATGGGAAAGATGACGTGGGGTCTGACTGTCCACTGGACAGAGAGAAGGCTGTTCTGGCTCGGGTGCTGTCGTGGCCCTGCCTGCTTGAACACCGCCATAGTCAGGATGACGTTGGGAGGTCTGCTAAGCATTCCTGGGACATACGGGTGTTCGGGGGACAGATGGCCACAATTAGAAGCAGCTTGTTAGGGTTGGGAAAGCAGGCAGAGAGACACACCGTTCTCCTGCTACGGTGGCCAGCCAGCTCGCACGCCAGAGCTCTCTACCTAAGTGTGTGCATTTGTACAGCGTCTGTGCAAACTTACAATACACGCGCTGGGTAGCACGTCCTTGGAGTCGCGGGCCATGTTCTCAGCTGACACAGAATGGGAGAGCCTGGGCGCCGTCACAGGTTCTGAGACCCTGTGTTCTGGTTAATAGAAGATTCCAGTGTGCGCTCATATGCCTAGCCAGTGACACTGCTTGTGCGCCCTAGAAGTTTCAGGAAGCTGGAGCTGACTGGAAGGAGGAGGCCCTGGGAGAGCAGGCCCGGGCTCGTGTCCCTGGGGCCTCCTGCCGGCCAGCGGCACCATTGTGATGTTGTGCCCAAGAACATGGGACAAAGTGGCCATGGCTGAACCTGACCTTCTCCATGCTGTTTCTGTCTGATCTGAACACAGCTGCACTGAGATTACTGCCGCGGTGTAACTAATTCCTGAGTGGGGCTGGTTTGAAGAGTGGCTAGAGAAAGCTTCAGAAAAGCTTCTGCAAGTAGAGCTTCCTGGGTGGCTGTGGGAGTGCAGGCCAGGACGCCAGTGGGACACAGTGCAGGCCAGTGGGACACGGCACAGGCCAGGGGGACACGGCTCAGGCCAGGGGGACACGGCTCAGGCCAGGGGGACACAACGGCCTGGCTGTGAGGCTCCTGTTGGGAGTGGGCTAGAGGGCATTTTGTTACATTTTGGCAAAGAACTTGTCTGCATGTTCCAAGTTCTGAGACCCAGAAGTAAGTTTAAAAGTAACTAGTTAATTTGGTATTGGAAATTTTAATGTAGCATGGCTCCTAGGCTAAAACAGGGCTTTTCTGCCTGATCTAGATCACATTTGCAGTGAAACAGGAGCAAAAGGCTGAGCAGGATTTGAAAACTCTGCAGTCTGACCTAAAAAGCAGTGTGGAAAGGTGTAGACATTAAGGGCGCAGTTGTTAAAGAAATGAGTGGCATTTTCAAAGAAGCTAAGCAGAGTTCGCTAGAGGAACAGAATCTATAAGATGAGTATGTGTACCTGGGTGTCACAGGCATACACAGAAATATTAATAAGGAGGATTTATTAGCAGGCTGTGGCTCCACTGATTTAACAAATCTGTCAATGGCTGACTACCAGCAGAAGGTTCGAGAGTCCGTAGTTGTTCATTCAACGGTACTGGGTGCCCCAGCTGCTCTCCCTGGGCTGCTCTCCCTCAGTTGCTCTGCTCTCCCTAATTCCAAGAGTAGCCCTCCTGGGAACTGACCAGCCCAGCCCACAGCTATGGAGGACGTAAACTTGTAAACTCATTTGGAGACTTAAACAGTCTCTCAGCTCGCTGCTTACACGAGGTGAGTGGGAAGGTATTTCCCCAGGTTCCGCCACACGACACTCAGGCCATTGGAGGTCCAGGAGTGGGCAGCAGAGCATGACGCCATCCCAGATGCTTTGTTACTGGCAGGAGGACTCTGGGAATTTCAGATCCCAAGTTTCTACCCATATTTCAAAGGAAGGTCTGGGAGGCCAAGCGGTGTAGCAGAGTCACAGCACCTTCACCTGAGCAGGTGGAGACTGGCAGTGCCAGGGAAGGCAGTGGGGGCGGGGCTTCCCTCTCGACCCTGTGCCCTCCAGCCCAGGCCCAGGGCTCAGCTGCAGCGCGTCCTGCTGGGCTGCGGCCTTCATTCCGTCCCCCTGTGGCACGCCTGTTCTTGCTGGTGCAGTGGGGGTGTTCATGCCGTCTGTGTCGGTGCTAGAGAACTCTGTTTTAACAGGACTCCCAGCGAAGAGTTTGCGCTAAGTCTCAAAGAGACTTTGGACCTTTGGACATTGGTGGGATTACTAAGGCTGCTGGCACACAAGATGAACGAAACCTATTTTACTGGATGAGATGGCAGTGAGCTTTGTGGGTGAGGAGTGGATTTTCCTTTTTCTAAGATGGAATCTTAGGCCTCCCAGGCTGGCCTCAAATTTGTTGTGTAGTCACTGGTGGCTTTGAGCTCTGACCACCCCCCCCCCAATCTCCTAAGTACGGGGATTCCAGTGTGTGCTGTCCTGCCCACTTCATGCACTGTGAGGAGTTGAACCCAGAGCTTCATACATGCTCGCCCTTTACCAGCTGAGCCACACCCCAGACCTAGGCATGGAGTGTCCTGGCTTCAATACAAAATGCCCATCACAGGCGCCATGTTAAGGCCCGGCTGGCAATACTGGGGGTGAGCCTGTCTGGAAGAAGAGGGTCTTTGGGTCCAAGTCCTTAGGATGCCCTGTCCCTGGCACCTAACCGGCCTTCGCCTGTTTCCTTCTGCCATGATCTGAGCTGCTCCACAGTGCGGTCCCTACCCTGATAGACCAAAGTAAACAAAGTTCTCTCAGGAGATCCTTCTAGCCCAAGACAAGGAAAGGGCAGGAGTCCAAAGCCACACGGTGAGCCCTCTGGCCAGCAGCAAAGGGGAGAGGCCCTGCCTGGCGGGACTGCAGAGCCAGGGGAGCCACCCCCAGTGACAGGGTCTGCCCGTGAGCAAGGACCGCCCGTGTGGACCTGCAGAGCCCTCGCAGGGAGTAAAGCGCCAGCAGGGAACAGAAGAGGGCCTTGCTGGCCCCACAGCAGGAGGAGCTGGGCTGTGTCCACTCTCCTCTGTCAGCTGGGGCGGACACACGGTCCCGTGTGTGACTCAGACCACAGCAGGTGAGAAGTGCAGCCTGGGTACGGGTCCTGGCCTGGGACCCCAGAGGACGCTGGGCGGCATCTCCGCTGTGCTCTAAAACCTGCTCCTCTCCAAGCTCTTCCCATCACAGCTGAGGTGACGTGCTGTGACCCGTGGGCGTCTTTGCCCCCAGCTCTGGCTCCAAACCTCTTCAGGCCCCTGTCCCGCCCCTTCCTCTTGGCAGCAGTTCCCGTCACACGGATTCTGCCTCTTTCAGCTCCTCCCAGGCTAGAGCTGGCCGGAAAGCAGTGCCGAGATTGTGTCGGTGCGTGTGCTGGCCGGCACACGCTCTTCAACCACAAAGAAACGTGGAATGGTGCCTGGGCCCTCAGGCTTGCCCCCACCTAGCAGCAAAAGCTTGGCATTGGGAGTCTGGTTACTGCAAGTGTGTGTTTTATCAGTACAGAAAGTCGTGGATCCCTGTAGGGAGCAGGGCAGGAAATGTTTCTGTGGTTGGTGTTGCCAGACTGCTTTAGAGACAGAGAGACGAAGTCTTACGGAGCCTGGGCTAGCCTTGAGTTCACCGTGATGGGGTGGATTGGCTCCGGACTGTCTCCCGAGTGCTGAGTTCTGGGCTCTGCTAACCTGGGAAAGCAGGTTTCGGAAGGTTGGGAGATGCCACGCGCCTCAGCGTTGGAGCCACCCGCGCACAGAGTGCGGGAAGCCTTTGCACTCACACATTGGAGATGCTGTCTGTATGCCTGGCGCCTCCTGCCCCCAGTGGCCTTTGGTCCCAGCCGTCCTCAATGGCCACTGCCGCCTCTGCAGAAGACAGCGGAGTGTGGCCCTAGCACGGGCAGGAATGGCCATGCCAGCAGCTGAGCACACGGTCACCACCAGGGCTGAGACTACTGGTGCACTCATTGGCTGTGTGCCCCCCTGGCTGTGCTGAACACCCATACAGGGTCACACAGCGTGTGGCCATGTGCTCAGGCCTTCTCACAGCCTGGCCCTATTGCGTGCGCCTGTGTGCTCTCATATATACACAGTCGCGAGTGCACAAACACACACACACACACACACACCCTGCATCAGGGCCCAGAAGCCCTGGCTCCTCATCTGTCAGTGGATAGTAGTGAACACTGAGAGACCCTTAGGACATGAGTGGGGCGTCCTTCTGGGTGTGTCTTTGGGCATGTCTCCAGAGGCTTACCCGAGGAGGGGCGTCCACCTGGCTACGCTAGCACCCTCCGTGGCAGGGTGCCAGGCTGAGCACAGGGAAACGGGAGGAAGCTCTCGAGCTCCGGCATCTCGGGCACCATGTGCTGGTCCGCTGTGCGTGGAGCCCGGCTGTGCCTCCGCCTTGAGTCACTTTCTGTCAGAAGTTCAGCCACAGCACCCAGAGAGTGAGGAGCACATCAGGCTCACGCTGGGCCTTCCTGGTCATGCGTAGTCCGACCTTGAAAGGCTTGCCTTTGGGAGATTTCTGCTGCCTTTTTTTTTTTTTTTTTTTTTTTTTTTTGAGACAGAAAAAGAAAGGGATGGCTGGAGGGAGGTCAGAAAGGAGAGAAGGCTGGGCCAGCCTCAGGCATCGCCCTGGGAATGCAGTCCACTGTACTTGGCATTTTTACATGTGTTCTGGAGGATCAGGCCCAGGAGACTTCGGACTCACAAAGCAAACGATTTATCAGCTGGGTCCTCTCAGCCTCTTTTTTGTTTTGGTTATTTTTTGAGACAGGGTCTCATGTAGCCTAGGCTAGACTCAGATTGCCCCTGGAGCCCAGGATGACCCTGAACTCTTGGTGTTCCTGCTTGCACGGTCCAAGTGCTGGGACAGCCGGTCGTGCGGCTCGGACTTACCATCTTCTGACAGGTTTGACCAGAGGGGAATGGAGCTAGGTCTGATTTCGGGGCACTGGGCTTTCCCACAGTCCTGTGAGGAGCGCGTGCTGGTGTGCGCTCTGTGCTGCTGACCTGGTCCCCTGTCTCTCCACAGGTTGCCCGACTCATGGAGATGGGGTTTTCCAGAGGGGATGCCTTGGAGGCCCTGAGGGCCTCTAACAATGACCTCAACGTGGCCACCAACTTCCTGCTGCAGCAGTGACGCCCAGCCCCTGCTGTCGACACTGGTGTGTGCCCTACAGCCTGAGGGCAGAGCAGGTGAGAGGGCGGTCCCCGCTCTCCACTCCAGGATGGCGACGTGTGCAGCAAATGAGTTTGCCATTAAATTAGCATGTATTTTCTATATTTTTATGGGCGTTTCTCGGTTTGGAGAGTTGTCATTCTCTGTCCAGGCGCCTGGCGGTTGCAGGTTTCTGTGGCAGTTTATGGCATTGCAGACGGGGACAGGTCATGTGACCTCAGAACGGCTGTGTCACACTTCTCTTTACGGACTGGTGTGTTCTTGTAAGTTTGTGCTCACATCCCAAAGGCTGCTGCGCCCACACTGCACAGGCCGTGTCCTTCAGGCCTCAGCAAGGGAGGGAGCAGGACCTCGGCCTCCTGCACCCCAGTGTCTGTGCCAGCGTCTCCCGCTTTCAGTAAGGCACAGGTTCCGGGAGGTTCCCAGTACTTCTCTGGGGGTTATTTCGCTCAGAATGCCCTAGAGTCGCCGCTCGGGCTGGGGAGGATGCAGCAGAGAAAGTTGCTTCCCGGAGCCTTGTGCGTGGAGCACGGCGCTGGCCGGCAGCTCAGCCCCGGAGAGAAGAGCTTCCTCCAGCCTGCCTCCGGCTGCCACAGGCCCTTTGCACATACCAGCTCTTCTGGCAGTGGGTCTCCCCTGCCCCATTCTTGCCCTGTTGTGGAGGAGGCAGTGCCCACTGCGGAAGGGGTGGCCCTGGGAGCGAGAGCATCTCCAGAAAGTGACCATTGTCCTGTAAGCAAACTGCACTGCGTTCGTGCGGTGTGTCGAATTGATGCAAACTTGGGTGTGTGATACTTACAATAAAGTTTTTATGTGTTTTACTTTTCAGTAGTCTCTATTAGACTTCCCCAAACAAACTTTACTCTAGGCAAAGCCACCGAACAGAGAAACGAGCGCGTGGTCCCTGAGAAAGCCGAGGCCTGCGGCGCGCTCCCTCCTGCCACAGCCTGCTGTGCAGAGCAGGCTCCCTCCTGCCCGGGCCCTGCTGTGCAGAGCAGGTTCCCTCCTGCCCGGGCCCTGCTGTGCAGAGCAGGCTCCCCTCCTGCCCGGGCCCTGCTGTGCAGAGCAGGCTCCCCTCCTGCCACAGCCTGCTGTGCAGAGCAGGCTCCCCTCCTGCCACAGCCTGCTGTGCAGAGCAGGCTCCCCTCCTGCCACAGCCTGCTGTGCAGAGCAGGCTCCCTCCTGCCACAGCCTGCTGTGCAGAGCAGGCTCCCCTCCTGCCACAGCCTGCTGTGCAGAGCAGGCTCCCTCCTGCCACAGCCTGCTGTGCAGAGCAGGCTCCCCTCCTGCCACAGCCTGCTGTGCAGAGCAGGCTCCCTCCTGCCCGGGCCCTGCTGTGCAGAGCAGGCTCCCCTCCTGCCACAGCCTGCTGTGCAGAGCAGGCTCCCTCCTGCCACAGCCTGCTGTGCAGAGCAGGCTCCCCTCCTGCCACAGCCTGCTGTGCAGAGCAGGCTCCCTCCTGCCACAGCCTGCTGTGCAGAGCAGGCTCCCTCCTGCCCGGGCCCTGCTGTGCAGAGCAGGCTCCCCTCCTGCCACAGCCTGCTGTGCAGAGCAGGCTCCCCTCCTGCCCGGGCCCTGCTGTGCAGAGCAGGCTCCCCTCCTGCCACAGCCTGCTGTGCAGAGCAGGCTCCCTCCTGCCCGGGCCCTGCTGTGCAGAGCAGGCTCCCCTCCTGCCACAGCCTGCTGTGCAGAGCAGGCTCCCCTCCTGCCACAGCCTGCTGTGCAGAGCAGGCTCCCCTCCTGCCACAGCCTGCTGTGCAGAGCAGGCTCCCTCCTGCCACAGCCTGCTGTGCAGAGCAGGCTCCCCTCCTGCCCGGGCCCTGCTGTGCAGAGCAGGCTCCCCTCCTGCCCGGGCCCTGCTGTGCAGAGCAGGTTCGTGGCCCTGCAAGCCCCGTGCGCGAGCTGCCGCGGCCCGCCTGGCCTGTGAGGACCCTGGCCTCCTTCCTCACCAGCCAGGGCCCCTGTGACGATGCGCCTGGACGTGGCCGAGCAAAGCGAGCCACTGAGCCCCGCCGTGCGGTGACTGCGAAGCACCGTTCAGCACGCAGGCGCGGAGCCCTCGCCCTCCCCGGCTCAGCAAAGGAGGGCACTGCCAGCCGCAGCTCGTGCTCCCGGGAGCAGCACCGTGCTCCCAGCCTGTGCACGCTCAGCCGGCCTCCCCGCCGATGGGATGTCGGCGGGGCCAGAGAGCTCAGGCCGAGGGCTCGGACGGGTGCAGGCTAGCCCCCGTTTTCCGGCACGCAGCACGCTGGAACGGCAAAGAGCAGAGGAGAGCCATCCGTACTGAATGGACGTGTCCCTCTGTGGCCAACAAAATCGCTGTCAAAACAACTCAACAGTTTATGCCGGCTCACACTTGCCGGAGCGGGAGGTCACACTGTGTGAGGGAGACACGCTGCTGGAACATGAGGTCACACTGTGAGGGAGACACGCTGCTGGAACATGAGGTCACACTGTGTGAGGAGGCACGCTGCCGGAACATGAGGTCACACTGTGTGAGGAGGCACGCTGCTGGAACATGAGGTCACACTGTGTGAGGAGGCACGCTGCTGGAACATGAGGTCACACTGTGTGAGGAGGCACGCTGCCGGAACATGAGGTCACACTGTGTGAGGGAGGCACACTGCCGGAACATGAGGTCACACTGAGGGAGACACGCTGCTGGAACATGAGGTCACACTGTGTGAGGAGACACGCTGCCGGAACATGAGGTCACACTGTGTGAGGGAGGCACGCTGCCGGAACATGAGGTCACACTGTGTGAGGGAGGCACGCTGCCGGAACATGAGGTCACACTGTGTGAGGGAGGCACACTGCTGGAACATGAGGTCACACTGAGGGAGACACGCTGCCGGAACATGAGGTCACACTGTGTGAGGAGGCACGCTGCTGGAACATGAGGTCACACTGTGTGAGGAGACACGCTGCCGGAACATGAGGTCACACTGTGTGAGGGAGACACGCTGCTGGAACATGAGGTCACACTGTGAGGGAGGCACGCTGCTGGAACATGAGGTCACACTGTGTGAGGAGACACGCTGCTGGAACATGAGGTCACACTGTGTGAGGGAGACACGCTGCTGGAACATGAGGTCACACTGTGTGAGGGAGGCACGCTGCTGGAACATGAGGTCACACTGTGAGGGAGGCACACTGCTGGAACATGAGGTCACACTGTGTGAGGAGACACGCTGCCGGAACATGAGGTCACACTGTGTGAGGGAGGCACGCTGCTGGAACATGAGGTCACACTGTGAGGGAGGCACGCTGCCAGAACATGAGGTCACACTGTGAGGGAGGCACGCTGCCGGAACATGAGGTCACACTATGTGAGGAGGCACGCTGCCGGAGCGTGAGGTCACACTGTGTGAGGAGGCACGCTGCCGGAACGTGAGGTCACACTGTGTGAGGAGGCACGCTGCCGGAACATGAGGTCACACTGTGAGGGAGGCACGCTGCTGGAACATGAGGTCACACTGTGTGAGGGAGGCACGCTGCCGGAGCGTGAGGTCACACTGTGTGAGGAGGCATGCTGCCGGAACATGAGGTCACACTGTGTGAGGAGGCACGCTGCCAGAGCATGAGCGTGTGTGTGTGTGAAGGAATATTTGTCCAAGCCCTGGGGGAGGCTGCAGTCAACAGAGGGCAGCCCCTTCCAGACAGTGTTCAGGCAGCATAGTCAGAGCAAGTTCCTGAGAGCAAGGGCTGGAGCGTGAGGAACCCCGGGACATGGAGTCAGAGGTGATTGGGAGGCCGGAAGAGGTGTGCAGAGAAACAGTGAGCCAGGTTCACCAGGAGCTCAGCACAGGGCCCTCTATCTCCAGAGCTGGGGGAGGAGTGAGAGTGAGGGCTGAACTAGTGGTGGTGTGTGCATGTCTCAAGAGGCTGAGGCAGGAGAGTCTGCCTCAAGTGTGAGGCCAGCCTGGGCTATAGAATGAGTTCCCAGCAAGCCTGGGCTACAGAGTGAGACCCTGACTCCAGAAATGGAGGGAGGGAGGGAAGTTGAAAAGGCTTCTCTCTGCTTTACGTTTTCCTGTTTAGCAGAAAAGTGGTGGGCTGAGGCTTGAGGAGGAGCAGCAGGCTGGTCTGCGACATGAGGATAGCCAGGGCCCATGCTCCCGCCACTCACCAGCTCTGGTCTGGTCTGCCAACCCTCCCCAGCAACCCTCCCCACCAGTCTGAGAGGGTCAAAGGCGCCTTAGGGATCCCCCCTGCTTCCCAGGGGGCTGAGTCTGTGGCCTTCCCAGGATGCTCTGAGCTAGTGTAGGCGTCTGAGGAGACTGAGGGAAGAAGATGAAGCTAACACCTGAGGAGCACAGAGGAGGAATCCTCTCAACCAAGTTGTTTCTGGGTCTTGGTTCTTATCTGAACACAGAAACACCTTGACAACACTGAGAAACTGTTTCCAACTAACCAGACTTGGGCACTCCAGGCCATCACCTTCACCAGAACAAAATGGCAAAAGCAGCACAAGTGTAGTGTGGGCCCAGAATATAGAGAGAAGGCCTCTGTGTCCCATAGCATGGTCTCAGATCTGACTGACGCCCACTGCAGAGGCTCCTGTGAGCCACACTGAGGTCACACCCACACAGGCACATACACACACTCACTTTCAGGCACACATCTTTAAAGAGGCCCTTCTTATGTGAGCCATGTTTTCTGTGAGGGAAATGGAGCCTGGTGGGTCGAGGCTGAAACCAGCTTTCCACAGCCCTGCTGTCCCCAGCTGCCCCTGGCCTCAGCAGCACCATGACTTCAGTAGCACCACGTGCTACAGACCTGGGTGCTGGAGAAGGAGAGGCCTCCTGGGCAGCTTTAGACCCCCTGGAATCGTCTTCACCCACAGCCCCATTCCCTGTGAAGGGAGGGCTCACCAGCTGGCTCCCAGGGCTAAGGGCCTGCGAACGTGACAGCACAGGAGACCTGGCTTCTTCCTTCTTGCAGGCCTGTCCCCAGGTGGAGTCTACTGTTTGCAAAGATTTTCTTCAGCTCTTCACTGTATCCAGGGCCAGAGGGATGGGGAACAGAACACTCTCTCTCTCCCTCTTTCTCCCCCTCTCCCTCTCCCTCCCTTTCTCTTCCCCACCCCATCTCTCCCTCTCTCCTCTCTCTTTGTCTCTCTCTCTCCCTCTCTGTCTCTGTCTCTCTGTCTGTCTCTGTCTCTCTGTGTCTCTCTCTCCCTATCTTGAGGGTGTGTCTCAATGGCTTGGCATATCTGCAGACTTTGTAAAACCTGCCTGTGGGACCCGAGAGTGGGCTCAGTCTCACGTGATAAAGCTGTAAGGACTCAGGGGGCTTCCTGGAGCCTTCCAGGAGTTTGGGTATGCGCAAAGAGGAACGTGCTACCTGAAGGGCTGCCTCAGAAGGGAGAGAGCCTTTGTTTTAGTTAAGCAGGAAGAGTAGCAAATACCTGGAAAAGCCAACCCTCTGGCAGCGGGCACCACGTCTGGGCTCCCGTCCCACATGGATGGGTGCTCCAGCTCAGGGAACATACTGAGCCACGCGTGTGATCATTTTAAAACTTGTTAAAAGGCAGACTGCCCATACGGCGCAGCAGGTAAGGACCCCTGCCACCATGCCTGAGAACCTCTCAAATCCCTGGGACCCACAAGGCAAAAGCCAACTCCTGGAAATTGTCCTATGACCTCCACATGTGTGTCATGGCACACACACACACACACACACACACATACTCACACACAATCAATGTGAAAAATAACATTAAAAGAATAACAACCAATGCCTACTCCTAGCTTATGTTTGACTCTGAACAACTTTCAAACCAAGGAATTTCTTATTATCAAATGTCTGAATGTAGCATTCAGAACCAAGCCAGTGTGTGAAGAACTAACTTTAGGATGTCGGTGGGAGGGAGTCGAGGGCCACGGGCCATCCCAGATGTGGCACCATCTGTGGCTGCAGCCTTGGGCCTGGTGTCTGCAGCCAGACCATTTCGGGGAACACTTCAGACCTCCGGGAAGGCAGGGGCCTGAAGTGAGACCTTGGGCAGTCTCTACCATGGCTTGGTGAGACCTGTTGTGCAGAGAGCCAGTGCCTGGGCCACTGTCAGGCCTCACCAGCTCTCCACATTGGCAAGTGAGCTAGCGAGAGAATTCCCATGGGAACTCTGAGGGATGAGAGCGGGAGAAATTGCTCAGGCGGACATGGTGAGGAGAGACTCCTCAGTGAGGTTTGTTCGAGCAGAGCGACTCTTGAGCAGCTCTGTGCTAGCCCAGTCCTGGCGTGACCAGCACACTTGCCAAGGGTGGGCCCCCACCCAGAGCCACTTGACCACCGCAGAGGAGCAGGCCGATCCACAGGGCCACATCCCTGGCTGGGCTTCCTCCCTCCTCTAGGTTGAGGTAGCCCCAGGCCTCGCCTGGTTCCTCGTGAGAGTGTCCCCAGAGGGAAACCAGTAGCAGACCACTCGGGTGACCAGGGTCAGACCTCCCACACAGAAAGCCAGAGGACTGAGCAGACTGAGCTCACGGGGAAGCAGAGCCCTGACACACTCAGTTCCCTGAGCTGACAGGAATGTCAGAGGCCTTGCCAGCCGGTCCTCGCCACACAGACCCACCTCAGCACTGAAGCTGCTGGTGGCTCGCTGAGGCCAGCTGGACTCCATCTTTGGACCCCTGTCCTGAGAAGGCCCCGCGGCCCGCCTGCCTGTCAGGAGATCACGGGGAGCGACTGTCTCCTGCGTCTCCCTGAGTCGCCTGGTTTGCCACCTCTGCCAGAGCGCGTGTCCACGTGCGAGAGCAGGCGTGCATGTGCATCTGTGGAGAGGACTGGTCTCGTCACGTTCCCACAGGTCCCAAATGAAGAGCACACCTGCAGGAGGCAAGGGATAAAACAGGAGACAAGACCCGCAGACTGCTGCAGAGCTGCTTGGCGGAACAGCACCGATGAGCCAGAAAAGAAATCCGCTCAGTCTGGACCAGCAGGGCGTGCCCTTGACCCGGAGAAAAAGCACCGCTGAGCTGTCGGGCGCAGCAGGCCTCAGGTGCCGAGCTCATGAGAACAGGCCCTCCACAGCTCTGGCTGGCCAGGCACTTGGAGGGTCTAGAGATTTCACAGGTCTGTCCCCGCCAGGAAGAGGGAACAACAGCATCCAGACAGAGGAGGGACACCCACCGCGGACCTGCCGGCTCCACCAGCCGATGGCCTCTGTGCCCACTGAAGCCCCAGTTCCTCACTTCTGCTCCCTGGTCCCCAGAGACGGGGCCAATGGCTCCCAGAATAAGGGTGAGCCACTGGGATGGAAGGAGGCCAGTGGCCTGGGTTAGCACCCAGCACAGCCAGGGAACACGCAAGCACTTCAAGGCAGGGTTCACAACCGCACCATCGCACCGAGGAGCTGCCACCCCAGGACACGGCTACCTCAGCTGCAGAGCCAGCTGCTCCCTCAGCTGCAGAGCCAGCTGCTCCCTCAGCTGCAGAGCCAGCTGCTCCCTCAGCTGCAGAGCCAGCTGCTCCCTCAGCTGCAGAGCCACTTGCTCACACCGGAGTCTCCTGAAGGTGGCGTTTTCCTGTGCCTTTGCGTGGCCCCCTCTGCCCTGTCAGTCTCCAGATCTTACCAGGTCATTAGTCACTGGGTTAGTGCCACCCTAGTGACTATCTTCATTTACCTCCTTACAGTCTGCATGTCTAAACACGGAGACACTGTGGGGCTCGAAGGATCACAGCTCCTGAGTAGGAGGAAGTTGAGGGGACTCTCAGGCCACAGCAGATCCCTGAAAGTAACGACCCCACTACGGCACAGTCCTTCAGGGCTCCACAGTGGCAAAGGGCTCAGGGTTTGAAAGGAGCTATCTCCAGCCTTCCAGGCTGGTTCTAGTCTAGGCTATGGGCTACGCTGGTCCTCCCACCAGGCCTTCTGTTCGCATAGGTTATGTGGCTTGAGACATCATGGCTTTGAGAAGTCTCCTCCCCATCCTCCACCCGTGAAGGTTGCTTTGGGGACCCAGGGACTAGGAGCCGAAGTGTGACCCTTACGTGCTCCAACTATTTTTTTAAGTGTGTACTATGTGTATGTGTGTGCCTGTGTGCGGAGGTGTGGGGACTCCTCTCCCATCCTCACGGGATTCCTAAAAACACCTTCGCCCACTGAGGCATCTCCAAGAATCACACTTTTTTCTTAAACACTATATTCATTGTATTTTCTCAATACTTAGAAATGCCAATGAACTAGAACCTCATTTTGAGGATAAAAACATTCCAAAGTATCTTAAATGACATGATACATAAGTGACTTTAGTTACATGTGCCCACAAAACCTGAAGAGTCCAAGTGACGTCTGAATACTCCCTGGGCACTTCCAAACCCCTGTTGTCTCCTGTGGTGGTTTGAATCAGGATGGCCCCATAGGCTCATATATTTGAATGTTTAGTCAGCAGGGTGTAGGCGTAAGGTTACGGTGTAATTCAAATGCTGATTTCTCTTTCCTCCCCACCCACTTATCTGGTTGCAGTCCTTGTTCTGAGAATCTCCTGTCTCAACTGTGTAAACAGTGCTCCCCAATAAAGCAGCTTGCAGCCAGTTACTGAGCAGGAAAAAGAATAGGGCTAGACTTCCTGTCAGCCAGGGGAGGAGGAGTTAGAAGAGGAAGGGGATTCAGCCATGGGCAGATGTTTAGGAAGGACCAGGAGAGAGAGCAGAGCAGGGAAAGCCACTAAAGTGCAAAATCTCAGGGATTTTCGTAAAGCAGAAGCCAGACCAGCTTATAACAGTTAAGAATAGAGTAATGACTGCTCAGTTATTGTGTTGCCAGGCTTATTATTAAACAAATATAATAGTCTCAATTATTTTAATGATAGCTGGGGAAGAGAAAAACTGAGAAACAAATACAATTTTATAAAAATAACTAACACCAGGGAGTAGCACTGTTTGAAAGGATTAGAAGGATTGGGAATTGTGGCCTTGTTAGAGGAAGTGTGTCAGTGGGGGTGGGCTTTGAGATTTCAGAAGTCCATGCCAGGCCCACTCTCCAAGCTTCTCTCTTTCTCTGCAGATCATGATGTAGCTCTCAACTCCATACTAAAGGCCTGCCATGCCTGCTACTGTGCTCCCACTATGATGATTGTTGGGGTGCACTTTGGGAGGTTATCTTTGTATGTTCAGTTGTTGGTTGCTGCACTAGAAGAGAGCTGAGGATGGGCTGGACTTTGGTATTGTATTCTTCGGCCCATCACTGGCCTCGTGCTTTATAGACATTCATCTTCCTCACTTGCTGATTGGCTTTAGTAAAGAACTGACAGCCAGTGGCTGGGCAGAAGGGGAAGGCAGATCTTCTGGCAGAGAGAGGGTCTCTGGAAGAAGGAAACTCAGTGTGACACAGGAAGGATCAGTGTTCCTGGACTGAGAGAGAGAGAGAGAGAAAGAGCCGGCCATGTGGCAGGGTGTAGGCCAAGATGAGGTAAGCTGAGCTATTTGACCACTGTGGTCCCGGTCCGGGTGATGATGGGGTAACCCGCTGCAGCTGTAAGCAGGCCTCCAGCTAAACACTTCTTTAAGAGCCGTGGGGTCTCTTCACAGCAGTGGAGCGCCACGACGCAGCCCCACCCACAAGCGACTTCCTCTCCCCTTTTTACAGAGGCTTGTTTTTTGACAGGCACGCTTCACAGTCGACCTCTCTCCCGTGTCCTTGTGCATTTCCTGTGTGTTCAGCTTGCTCACTGTGTCCATCACATCGGCTGTCAGCCTCGGCAGCTCTCTGTAGATCAGGCATGCAGGAGTGCCACACGGGTGGGCGGTGTCATCACCTTCCACGCGAGACTCCTACCCCCACCCCCTTCCTGTGGCCTCTGTACATGACATATAACTGGAGAGGGTCCCCACCAAGGTCTGGGTGGGACTTTTTTAAAGTGATGTTGTAAATGAGCCCAGTAAGCTCACAGGTTCAGCAGGCATGGCATGGGTGGAATCATTTGTTCTCGCTGCTGTCTCTGGCGCCATCGATGGGGAGAGTGGACATTAGTTCACCTCTTCCGGGGAAGAGTTAGGAAACAACTCTTCTGCCATCCAATGGTCATCAGTTTCTTGTATTTTATTATATGTGCTTCCTACCAAGGGAAGTCACATCAGCATGCCTGTGGGCATACACACACACACACACACATCAAACACACACACTCCTAAAGGGTTCATCACTCCCTAGGCCAGGCACTTCATGTTCCCTGTCCCATTTCAGGGCCACCAGAAACAACACAGCTGTGTCAGAACCCAGATACTGAGGGTATCTTGGGCCTTGGACAGTTAAAAATGCAACTTTTGGGGACTGGAGAGATAGCTCAGTGGTTAGAGCGTTTGCTGCTCCTGAGAGGACATGGGCTTGGCTCCAGTGCACACAGTAGCTCGCAGCAGTCCGTAACGGCAGTTCTAGGAGTCCTATGCTTTCTTCGGACTTCCTTGGGCATTGGGTGTGCACACTCAGACACATAAATAAATCTTTCAAAATTAAAACTAATTAGTAAACTACAAAACCACCCGCAGCTTTCTGGGCTCCCACACTAGGGAGGAACAGAGGTGCCCATGTCCGGAGGCGCTGCAGACACCTCAGGGCGAGGTATACTCTGGGTGGCATGGCCTGCCTCTCACGAGAGCTGCCAAGGCACCACACAGCAGATCCCGCCTCCGTGCCTGCCCCTTAACCAGTCACCTGGCCAAGTGAGAAGGAAAGCTGTGGAGAAAGCAGCTGTGGCTGCCTCATGGAGCAAGGCCATGGCCAGGAAGCAGGGCTCCCAGTGGGCACCCAGAGCGCCTGGTGTCCGCCTGTGGTGTCATTTGTGAGATTGCCTCCTGCCCACCTTAAAGTGTTAGTTGCTCACAGCAAAATTCCCCAGTCATCCTTGCCAGCTGGGCAACCGCAGGCCCTTCCCAGGGAGTGTGGGTTGGGGTTTCATTTCACTCCCTTGGCCATCATCATCTGCTCTGCAGTGAAGATGGAGTCGTTAGTGTAGTCAAAGATGGCTGATGTCGGCATAAAGACGATAGAGGCCGCCTGTGAGCAGAAGTTCCCCGAAAGAGCCGTGCTCGTGCTGAAAGGGCCTCTAGACGGTTAACTTCCTGTGGTGGTGAGCTGGCGTGTGGCAGATGGGGAAAAATCACCCTGGCTCCGCTTCGTTCCTTTCCTTCCTCACCATCTTGGGATCTGACCTAGCAGCTGCTTTGCCTATCAGGTAAAATCTGCTGATAACGTAGTCTTAGCAGACCCGTCACTCCCACCCACCCCCAGACTAAGGATGTTATCGAAGAGCATCTGAGCTCAGAGACTGCCCGGCCTGCCTCAACAACACGTTGCCTCCAGCAACGTGTGTGGAAAATGCCCACGTCTATAGCTGCCTTTTGTCCTGTGATGATCAAAGGTCACACAGCCACTTTGACAATGAAATACGTCACTTGCGACAGATTAAAGTGTTCTGTGGCCGTGGTCACTTAGCCTTGACTCAGAATAAACTCTCTCAGTTCCTTTGGAGTGAGCTGTGCTCAGGACAGTCCACTCAGAGTAATGTCGGGCCGAGATGAGGTGACATGCTGATACCAACGGCAGCCAGAGGAGGCCACAGCTGACGCCAGCTTCCAGGCCCCGGACACGGAAGGGCGAGCGTCTGCACCCTAGGCCACTGCTGCTTCGCGCAGCGGCTTCAGAGAACAGCACAGCTGGGCCATGGTGAGAGGCTGCCAAGGTCTCGCAGGGACCCTGGGCCCGCTACACTGTCTCTTGGCCTCGAGAGGACGGGCAAGGGTGTGGTGGGACCAGTTTTTAAGATGAGCCCTCGGCATTGGCAGCCTAGCAGGCCGTGTCGTCAGGATGGAGCAGGCCAGAGTGTGGTCAGGTACCTAGATACACCCCTGTGCGGGTGGTCTCGAGTGCTGTGTGCTCAGAGGTCTGGTCACGCCAGGACACAGGCATTGTCATTTCTCTGAAGAATCTCCTGGATCAGTGTTGTATACAAATTGTTCTCCATCATCGCTGATTGGTTGGTTAAAAAAGAGCTGGACAGCCAGCTGGGCAGGAGAGAAGAAGAGAGATGAGGCAGGACTTCCAATCTCAGTTAAGGGGTCCCACGTGAGAGAGAGAGAAAAAAAAAGAGGGTTGGGGAGAAAGTCACCATGAGGACATGAGGACAAAGATGGAGCAGGAGCAGCCAGGTAAGACTACATGGCAGGTAACGGGGCCTGTGGCTGGGAAGTGGCTCAGGCCATCATGGATGGGATAGAGTGGAAGAGTATCTTCCCAACTCTAGCGCCTTGAAGCTTATTAATAAATGTAATAGGAGCCGGGTGCGGTGGCTCACGCCTGTCATCCCAGCACTCAGGGAGGCAGAGGCAGGTGGATCTCTGTGAGTTCGAGGCCAGCCTGATTATAAAGCAAGTCTAGGACAAGCAAGGCTATTACACAGAAAAACCCTGTCTCGAAAAATGAAAAATAAACGTACTCGGTCTGTGCTGGATTGAACAGGGTCTAGCTCTGTGGACAGTGAGGGATATGGGTACGGCCTAGAGGCACTCGACTGGCATGAGCAAAGCTATGTTCGGTCTCTGATACCGGAAGAGAAATCCCTGGCAAAGCCCCATCCCTCCCTTTCCAGCGTTCCTGCTTACAGCCTGCCCTCACCACTCTACTCTTCAGCTCTGGCTTTGTTTAAAACTTGCAAGCAAGTGCGCGTGCGCACACACACACACACACACACACACACGTACACACACTCACGTACACACGTACACACACTCACACACACGTACACACACACACGTACACACACTCACACACATGTACACACACACACACACACGCACGTACACACACACGTACACACACTCACGTACACACTCACACACACACACACACACACATGTACACACACACACGCACGTACACACACACACACAGGTACACACACTCACACGTACACACACACACGCACGTACACACACTCACGCACACACATACACACACACACGCACGTACACACACACACACGCACGTACACACACACACACACGTACACACATACACACATGTACACACACACACGCACGTACACACACACACATGTACACACACACACACGCACGTACACACACACACGTACACACATACACACATGTACACACACACACACGCACGTACACACACACACACACACACACGCACGTACACACACACGTACACACTCATACACACACGTACACACACTCACACACACACGTACACACACTCACACACACACATGTACACACACACACACACACACACACACACACACACATACCCACAAACACACACGTATTTGCTCACCACCCACCCCCACTGCCAGGTCTAAAACAGGAGCGCATACAGGCTGACGTGAGGCCCTGGTGAGATGCGGCCCTTTGGAGTGAGCCTGTCTTTGGAGCACACCCTAAGTACCAGCGTCTACCCCGGAGTTTGCCAGCTGTGACTAGGGCTCTCTTTTCTACCCTTCCTTCCCTGAGCAGTCTGTTCTCAAACCACACTGAGTTCCTGTACAGTGTGGGGAGGAGGCCTGGTGTGGGGAGCGAACCACTCAGAGGCCAAGTTCGGCTCAAGAGGATCTAAGCCACAAGTCAGTTCACCTTCTAGACTCAACCCAAGCGCCCACAGAACGCTCTCTGGTGCCCATTGGATATTTCCACATCTCGGCTTGGCTTGGGCACACCTTGGTTCAGATTCACTGCTCGGATGCCTGGACTCTCCAGGGGTCCCCTTTTGAGTTTTTCCCGAGGTTTGTCCTGCCCACACGCCACTTCCTAGCTTTAGCAACCTGAGGCCCTCAGAGTTCACTCGGCACTGCTGTCCCTCAGCCTGACATCCAGTGCCCTCCTCCCTCTGGCCCCAAGGCTCCTCCTCGGATGCAATCCCCTCTGCAGAGCCTGTAGCCCTTGCCCCTCCTTGTTGTCGGGCCTGGACGGGACCACCCGGCACTCGGGATTCTGCTTCTCCAGCAGACAGCGCCTGAGGGCAGGCCACGGCACACACAGCTACTGGAAGCACAGAAAAGCCACACCCAAGGAGTGGCTGGCCATGTTGTCACAGCAGCTGCGGGTCTAGGGACGTGGCGTGGGTGCAGTCCTAGAGATCCAAGCAGGAGCCACTAGACCACCCCGCTCCTGGGACCTTCTCCTCAGACGGGGCCGCCTAGCTCTCACTGGGGCTTCTGCCTCTGTGGGTCTCCATGTTGGTACAAACATCAGAAGGGAGAGCGGCCAGTTTCGGGTCGTGTGCTGTGAGCCCTTGCCCATGCGTGCCGAGGCGTGCTCTGCGGCCCTTCTTTGCTCACCTCGTGTTCTTTCCTCACAGAGCACTGTCCAGCCCTCCCTTCCAGCCTGTCTTAGGGGACACTGCACAGAGTCCCTATGATGGAGTTGCTCTCATTTCCTTCCCACAAGAAGTCCCTGTCTTTTGAGACCCACAGAGGTGTGACTGGAAAGGGTTAAGGTCCTCCTCAGAGGCAGTCAGCTGTGACTTACACAAGCACATGTGGGAAGGATCTCCCCAGCCTTTTGAAGTGTCTCCAAATACAGGCCAGACAGCCACTCTGGAGGTGACACGGGTTCGCTCAGTGGCATGAGGAGGGCTCTGGTCTGTGCTTCCTGGGGGAGTGGCATGATGAGCAGAGGAAGGTTAGGGAGGCATACAGTGGTGGCAGAGGAGGTGGGGACAAGCGCCAGCCTGGCAGAGGGCATGAGCAGTCCGACCAAAGGCCTTTCATACCCAAGTCGGTCTCTGATAACTAACTTCCCGAGCTCCCCGGGGGCAATTAGCCACTCGCCTATCTGCAAGGCACGGAGGGGTGCCCGCATGCTTGGCCGCCTTCTGTGGAGAATGAAGCAGTTCCTGGCAGTAGACTCCACAGCTTCCTCCCTGTCAGCCCCCACAAAACAAACAGCAGGGTTCCAGCCAAGGTGCCCTCCCTGCGCAGGCCAGCTCTGCGTACAGGCTCTACCTGGGCAGGGAGGGCGAGGGGGGAGTCACCCGGGGGGCCTGCTTCATTTCAGCTCCATCTCTGTGCCCACAGGTTGATTCAGACGAGGTGTGTGACAACCAAGCCATCAGCACCAGCAAGTTCTGTGCTCTGGTGGGGAGCAGTGAGGCGAGGAAAGCATGGAGGGCTGCCCGGGGACTGAGTGTCTACTCAGCCTTTAGGAGAGCAGAGGGAGGGGAGCCGTCTCTGAGCTCCCGGGGCTGTGCGCTTTGGGCAAGGCTCCTTAAGAGAGTTGGAAAGACATATTTGCAGCCAGGTAGGCATGGCTCCCAGTGCTTTGGCTCACGGCTCACGGCAACTGGCCCGCTGCTGAAGATCACATCTTCCCATGGGGGCAGGCCGGGCTGGGCCACCACTGTTCTCTTTCCATGTCACAGGAAATGTTTCTGTCATTAGCTAGTGAGGAGGACCTCACCTAGCCATTGGCTAAGACTGTGCCTCAGCTGTGAGGTCATTGTTGCTGTGGCTGTCACTGTTTCTTCAGGGACTTGCTCTAACTGTAAATGAAGCCCAATTCTTTCAGCGCCAGCTCTGGAGCAGCATGCCCACGGTTCCCTGTGACATGGCATGGCTTCCCACAGGCTAGAATTTGTGTCAATACACCCCAAACTTGCCTCCTCCTGACAGAGACAATCACACCCAACTTTTCCCATGTGTAAATTGGGGCCCTAAATGATGCGTCCCAAATTCCAGGTCTGCCGAAGACGACTTAGATAAAAGAGTTCTATTTTACCACAAATTTCCTTCCCTTCTGCGCACGTAATGAGGAGCTGAAACAATTCTAGAGATCAGTGACTGCCACGCAGATCGAAAGCTCCAGGAAGCAGTGGCCTTCATGTCCTCAAGACATTTAGAGAAGTCCGAGAGAGGCAAGCCATCAGGGCATGCAAGCTGCCAGGCCCCCTCATCCTGCCAACTCCCATTAATCACTTAGTAAGCGCTCACTGAGTTCACGTGTGTGAATCTTCTTGCTAGGTGCCTGTGTCCGTGTGTGTACGCAAGGAGGAACCTGACCGGCCAGCCAGGGCACACCAGGTAAGAGGACTCAGTGTTTGTTCCAGCCACGCAGGGAGAAAACATGGATCCTAATTCCCAGGGAAGCTCCCAAAGGGCACCCAGAGGCTCTTGGTTTTACAGGGGAAGAGTCAGTCATGGGCTCAGTGACATGTGCTTGGGTAGCAGGTGCAGCCCTGGCCTCAGACGCCAGCACTGAAGATGAAGCAGCAGGAGCTCGTGGGCAGGACAATGACGGGTTCACCTGGAACGGCAGCGCTTCGGGACAGAAGTGGAGGACTGACAGCTCGGTACCAGGCCAGCCCCCCTACCACACTCAGGCCAGTCTGCCAGCCAGTTTCTTTAAAAAATAGATAGATAGATAGATAGATAGATAGATAGATAGATAGATAGATAGATAGACCGATTGATCGATCGATAGATGGTAGATAGATGGATAGATAGATAGACAGACAGACAGACAGACAGACAGATTGATCGATCGATAGATGGTAGATAGATAGATAGATAGATAGATAGATAGATAGATAGATAGATAATGTTTAAAGGGGGGCAAGAAGGAAAAGAGCAGCTGCGCTGGTGGAGGGCAGCCTAGGGCATGGGTGCGAGGACCTGGTCCTTCCTTACACACCCTAGCCAACAGCAGGAAAAGGCTTTGGGTGGGCACAGTTCTTACCTTGTGGCATCCAAGTGAGTCTCCAGAAACCTGCCCCTGGACCTCTTGCCCTCATTCTTGTGACATTTTCTTTACACTTTTCAACATGTTTTTCAATGCTTGCTAATACACACACACACACACACACACACACATACACACACACACACACACACATACACACACACACACACACACACACACACACACACACACACACACACGCCTGGTGTTCCCGGAGGTCAGAGGAGGGTGCCAGATCCCCTGGAACTAGGGTTACAGAAGGCGGTGAGCTGTCATGTGAGTGCTGGGAACCAGTTCAGGTCCTCTGCAGGAGCTTTGGTTGCTTTTAATGTCTGAACCATCTTTCCAGCCCTCTAGTGACATTTTCAATCCATTTTTATTTCCTGTTTTTGACCAGAATCTTCTCAAGGGTTAAAGGTCTCACATCACTTAAAATGCTTATTTCCAGTGGTCACGTCCCTCAGGGACCACAAGGCCAGAGGCAAGTGTGTGGGTGGCAACATGAAGTCACACACGTGTGTTAGGCTCTTGGTGTCCATTCGTTGGGCCTGGCATTCCCCTTCTCCCCCAGTTTGGAATGTTGTAGTCCCCAAGAACAGAACGAGCAAAGGTGGTCTCAAGCCCTGGCCTCAGGAGCGCCTCACCTGTGGCCCCACCCTCTTACACTGAGTCTAGGAGATGGCGGTAAGGAAGATGATGGCCTGGCCCGGAGTGAAAGTGGAGGGAGCTGGGCCATCTCTTTGGACCTGGCGGAAGTTAGGTCCAGTTAGAACCCAGAGCCACTCTGCAGGACACTAGAGGATGACGGGAGAGGGCCCTCCGTGCTACCTTCAGGGACTTAAGACTAACGGTCACAAAACATGTCTTCCATCAGTTAAATCGCCGTCTTCTTAACATCTTCTTAACACTCGTTCAGCCTGATTTGGATTTTATAAACCTATCAGTCTGTTCTTTAGAGATTTGGAAAGCCTTAGGAGTCTATTAGTTTTAATTGAAGAGTCATTTTTTAAGTCTTTACTTAGAGCCGTGCGCGGTGGCACTGGCCTTTTAATTCCAGCACTTGGGAGGCAGAGGCAGGAGGATCTCTGAGTTTGAGACCAGCCTGGCCTACAAAGCGAGTCCAGAACAGCCAGGGGTACACAGGGCTTTCCAAACAAAGAAACAAATCTTAGATAAGCAGATAGGCACAGCTGAGGCAGCCCAGGGCTCCTGTCCCCACTCAGGACACAAGGCAGGCAGCTTGGTAGGAGCACTTCTGGTCCCCAGGCTTGCCACTGTGGGGACACAGAGGCAGAGGTGCGCTGCTTCCCATGTGGCTGAGCTTTGCTGGGAGAGGGCATAGTGGGTGAGCTCACCAGGAATGCACGGAGCAAGCCAGTCGCCATGTTCTCAGAAAGCCTTTCCCTCTCACCTGGCCTTTCCCTCTCCTCTAGCCTTTCCCTCTCACCTGGCCTTTTCCTCTCCTCTAGCCTTTCCCTCTCAAGAAAAGGGAGGCAGGTTGGGAGATGTGGAGGTCAGGGTGTGACACAGGCTGCGTGTGTGTGTGTGTGTGTGTGTGTGTGTGTGTGTGTGTGTAGGCCAGGTGTGACACAGGCTGTGTGTGTGTATGTGTGTGTAGGTCAGGGTGTTATATGGGCTGTGTGTGTGGAGGTCAGGTGTGACTCGGGCTGTGTGTATGGAGGTTAGGGTGTGACTTGGGCTGTATGTGTGGAGTTCAGGGTATGACTTGGGCTGTATGTATGGAGTTCAGGGTGTGACTTGGGCTGTGTGTGTGTGTGGAGGTCAGGGTGTTATATGGGCTGTATGTGTGGAGTTCAGGGTGTGACTTGGGCTGTGTGTGTGTGTGGAGGTCAGGGTGTTATATGGGCTGTGTGTGTGGAGTTCAGGGTGTGACTTGGGCTGTGTGTGTGGAGGTCAGGGTGTTATATGGGCTGTGTGTGTGGAGGTCAGGGTGTGACTTGGACTGTGTGTGTGTGTGGAGGTCGGGCTGTGACTTGGACTGTGTGTGTGTGTGTGTGTGTGTGTGTGTGTATGTGGAGGTTGGGCTGTGTGTGTGTGTGTGTATGTGTGGAGGTCAGGTGTGGCACGGGCTGTGTGTGTGTGGAGGTTGGGGTGTTGCATGGGCTGTGTGTGTGTGTGTGTGTGTGTAAGTCAGTGTGTGACACCTGCTGTGTGTGTGTGTGTGTGTGTGTGTGTGTGGAGGTGGGTGTGGCCGGGCATCTTCTTCCAGCGGCTTGTCCTGGCAGCCCTCTCTTGCCCGCTGTCCAGCCTCTTGCCTCCTCTGGTCGCAGCTCCCGGAGCCCACGCCTCCCTCTCCTCCTGTGCACATCAGTGGCGGACTCTCTGCTCTCCACGCACTGTGAGAGGCAGCCGCCGCCGGGGAGGGCTGCCTTCGGGGACTGACTGCAGACTGCAGACAGGAGCTCTGGCCGCATGGCCGGCTACCTGCCGCCCCAGCCGCCAAGCGGAAGGCCTGCCGCATGGAGCAGGCTGCCTTGGCCTCAGTGTCTGTGGCAGCCACAACTGGGGTGCTTGTAGAGTGCAGTCTTCACTGGGAGTCTGCAGCTGGAGCAAAACTGTCCCTCGTTAGTGTGACAGCTCTAAGAAACAGTGGAGAGTCTGACACTTCGCACAGAAATGGCCCAGCTGAAGCTGCGGGTGCCAGGAACTCTCCGATGGCCCCTGCATTTTCAGGAAGAGCAGGGTGACTAGGGAAGCTGCCCCGTTCCAGCCTCCTTTCCTAGGAAGCCTGGGCAGTTACCGGCTCCCACCCTTATGTGGGAAAGTCTGATAGCTCAAGGGGCAGAGGCTTGCTCCTGGCAGCATTGCTTACGTGAGGAAATAAAACAAAGCAAAGCCAGGCTTGGTGACACGCCTGTGTTATAGCGGGAGAAGCTGGGGTAGGAGGATTGCTGAGAGTTAGGGCCAGTCTGGATTACAGAGTCTGAGGCCAGGCCAGGTTTAAAAAAAAAATTTAATGTGTTTACCATAAAGACCTAACATGGAATTTCAATTCCCAGACAGACCTTACCCAGCAATGCTAACCCAGCCATGTGCCCCAGGGGACCAGGCCTGCCTGCTGGGCTGGTACAGTTCTGTGCTGTTGCCACTTCTCCTTCTCTGTCAGTAATTTCGAAAAATTCTCTGAGTGTTCAAGTCAGCAAACAGGGCAAGGGCCAAGAGGAAAACCCGACAGGCCACAGACCTGTGCCCCTGTCACATTAACCAGAAAGCCAGGGAGATGCCACCTGTCAGGTTCAGGCCCGGAAGACAGCTGGCAGAAACTTTACCAAGAATGCCCCAAGAAAGCTGGGCAGAAAGCAGCTTCTGGGGAGCCCCCTGCTCAGTCCCCGACCTGGAGCCAGCGGCTCTGTCGCCTGTCTTCCTGCAAACAGTGGTGAGCCCACGCAGGTGTGGCACCAACGTTAGACACGCTGGTGGGACACGCTTTGAAAAGGCCCAGCTTTGGGGCTGGGAAGCACACTCCTGGCCACCGGTGCCTGGCTCAAGCAGCAGGAGCAGGGGCTGACTGGCGCGCGAACACGTTTCTCTTTCTCCACAGCAGGCTGGTCACGGGGTGTGACAGGCACAGCCTTCCAAGATAGTGCATGCTGCATCTGAGCACCTGGCTCCTCGCCGCCTCCTCGGGTCGGGAAACCTTTGTCCCTTTGCGCGTCTGTAGCCCGGCAAAGGCCTTCCCAGAGCTGCATGGGCTTGATGGCTCATACTCGCATTTGGGAGATGGACCCAGGAGGATGAGAAATTTAAGGTCATCCTGGGCTATGTAGGAAGTTCGAGGCCAGCCTGAGCTAGAGACTCTGTCTCAAAGAGAAAACTTGTATACACCCATTGTATAAGAATGGTCTAATTATGATATATTAATACTTATTAGTGCATATGTAATGGCCTTTACTCATATTAACCTCTCATTGCTCCCCCGTTTCTTCCCAAATTGTTCCCTTTTTTAGTCTAAGATTTCATGAACATCGGGAGATATGTGACATTTGTCTTTCCAAACTTGGTTCATTACATTTAACATGAGGATCTGCTTCATCCATTTTTCTGCAAACAACACGATTTTTCTTTGTGACCAAATAAAACTTTCCAGCGTGTGTACGGCACCCTTTTCTAACGTGTTCTCTCTGATGGGCAGCTAGGTGGATTCTGGCTACTGTGAACGGGGTCACGATCAACGCCTGCGTTGTTATCGCACTGTACTCTGCGATAACACCCAGGAATGGTGTACTTTCATCCTGAGGAACCACCGACAGTGGTCAAGTACAGTTGAGCTACGGGGACAGGGGTGACAGGACCCTCGAGACCCTGGGCCTCTGGGGGTCGGGTAGAATGAAGGTTTCTGACCCGCATTTGGGCCAGCGGATCAGAGATTGCTCTGTGGACAGTTGTCTCATAGAGGGTCCAGCTCAGCTGCTCAGCTGCCATCTTTGGGGTCACAATGTGAGCCTGACAGAGCTGGTGTTGGTATTGCTAGTAGCGGCAGGCCGTTCGCTGCTGTGTGAGCCGCTCCTCCGCCTGGATGTGCTAGCGCTTGTTCCTTCTCTGTCTGACAGCATCTGACTTGCGGCCCACTGCGGTCGCAGGGTGCTACTCTGAGCGCCCTGTCCCATTTGGTGGGCACACACTTGCTTCCTTGACACGGCCACACTGAAATTCTGTGCTCTGGGGGGTGGTTAGGCTCAGGCTCTAGAGGGTTTTGGCTGTTGCTGTTTGTTTTTAAATGCTAAGAGAGCGCTGGCATATTCGCATCTTTAATCCCAGCACCCAGGGGGCAGAGGCAGGGGGGTCTCTGTGAGTTTGAGGCCAGCCTGGTCTACAGAGTGAGTCCAGGACAGCCAGTGTTATGTAGTTTGCTTTACAAAACAACCACAGCACTAAGCGAGAGAGCATTTAAACTCAGCAGCAAGGAAGTGGGCGTGGCAGGCAGCACTGGAATCCAGCACCCTGAGGCAGAGACTGGAAGACAGGAGCTCAAGACAGCCTGGCTGGTCCGTCAACCTGGCGAGACCATCACAAAGGGAGAAAACCTGAAACCGGAGTTTGGAATTGATGAGTGTTTCCTACAGGGCCCTTTCCTGCTATTGTTGTATAGTTAAGGCTTTTTCAAAAATAACTGGAAGCCAGAGAAAGGACTCCGCAGGCAAGAGCGCTGGCTGCTCTTCAGAGAGAACGAGCTCTTGTCCCAGCCTGGAATTGCAAAACCTGCACTCCTGATGCAGGGGCTCCGAACCGCTCCCTCCCCAAAGAGACTCACAGACCTCGGTTCGGTGCAAAAGCAAGAGGCAGTTTATTCCGATCGAGATGGGAGTCGTCCCTTCAAAGCAGGAGACGACCCCAAGCATACAAAGCACAGAGTTTTTATACCTAAAACTCAGGCCACACAGGTATCTTTACATTGACTAGTCAGCAGAAAAGATAGCAGTTTTGCAGCTGGCAGCTTACAGCTTCTTCCAAGGACAGTCCTCCCAGCCCCAGGTTCCTTATCTTAAAACAAGCTCATCCAGTCTTTTGAGGAGGGCCATCTGGTCTGGCCTCTGCTCAAGGTTTAGTAGCCCTTAATTTTCTGACTTGTTCTTCTTTTTTAGCTGGCCCTTAATTGCCTGACTTGTTCTTCTTTCTTAGCTGGCCCTTAATCAAGGTCCAGTTGTTTTTCTTTCTAGTCTGGGATGGTCCCATTTCTCAGAATCACAACTTCCAATAACTCAGCTCCAGAAAATTCACACCCTCGCTGGCCTCCACAGGCAGCTGCACGCATGTGGCAAGCGCTCTCTCCCGCATACACACAGGAAAGTGAAAAATAAAACAAATCTATGTGTTGGAGAGACGGCTCAGCAGCTGAGAGCACACACTGGTTGTGAGGACTTGAGTTCGGTTCCCAGCACTGGCCCGGGTCAGCTCAGAACCACCTGCACCTCCAGCTTCAGGGAGCCCAACACCGTCTGGCCTCAGAGGACACTCGCAGTCCTGTGCACATATGCAGACACAGAGATAATGTGAAAACAAAGTAAAGCGTTAAAGGGATAGTTGAGAATGGAGACAGAGCTCGGAGTGAGAGTGTTTGCACAACACCCGCAAAGCCGACATCCAGCGCCACCACCGTTACGATAGACGATGACATGACAGCACGGGCTTGTTTTAGTTAGACTCTCACTTGGAGCCCCACACTGGCCTTGAACTCATGATGAGTGAGTGACTATCCTGGGCAATAATAATAACTTAGAAGTAATAAGAACTGAGAGACCGCAGCAGCTGCAACCTGCGCTGTCTGTCGAGCCGAGACCGTGTCTCAGAAGAAGTATGTGTGTTTATTCAAACTTTACACTGAAACCCACCGTAAATGTAATTTTTAGAATCATGACATACAGTATAAAACTTACCACTTCATCTAGTTACGTCATGTTTGAGAATATTTTCACAGCCATGTTGAGAGCGAATTTTAAGCCAGGTGTGGTGACCCTCAGCTGTAACCCCAGTGTTCGAGAGGTGCATACGGAGGATTCCAGGGAGTCTGAGGAGGCTGAAGGGGTCATGGCAGGGCTAATGCGTGAGATACTGCTTCAGATGTGTTTTATGCCAGTTAGTACAGTAGCTTTGGGGTCACTTTATTTGTCATATTCATGGCTTCTTGAAGGCAGAATGGGCAGCACAGAATGGGAACCCACAGAATGAGGCCCTTCAGAGCACCAGGGCTTTTCCTAGAACTCAGGCTTCACCCCAGGCAGATGCCTCAGAGGAGGAAGTGCTGTTCCCGCCCAGCGCTGGAGCTGGACCTGCCACAGGCTTGCACTTGTCACACTCAGCTGCTGGTCTTATCGTCAGCGGACTGTAGAGGGAGCTCACTCTCTCGCTCACCCAGGCCTGCCCGTTGGACCCTGTCTGCTGGGGGTCAGCCAACAATAGTGTAAACCTGGAAACTGAAAACAGGAGCTGGGGAAAGAGCCTGTGCTTTGACATTGTTCAGAGTTCTTGTGCGTGTTTGTGTGTGCGTGTTTCAACAGTGCTTTTCGTGTGTGTGGCTCAGGAGGGGAAGAACTGGAATAGAAGGGCGCAGAGGAGAAGGCGGCTGGGAGGAGGAAATGTGTTCAGAATGAATGCTGCTCTCCAAATCTGGGGCTCTGGGAGGTTTCAGGGGGACGTTTCAAAAGCGGGCCCCATGCCCGTCCCACAGGGAACTTCCCAGCCATCTCTCAAGCTCTCTGGACCCCAGGTCTGCCTGCCTGGCTTTAAGCTTCTCCCGCAGCTCAGGACGCAGGGGATTCGTGGAGACTAGGTGACTTGTGACAGCCAGCACTGTCCCCCTCATGACAGCAGGGTCCCCCAGAACAGCCAGCCTGCCTTCCTGCGGCCTCAGACGGCTCCAGCCACACGCTGCACGGCCCTCATCACAGGGAGAGCAGGGGCCCACTGACCGAGAAGGGTGCGGCAGCAAGGGCTGTGACTTTACGCACACTGCCGTTTCCTGGGGACCGACTCCAGGAGAAAGAGAAGCAGCCGGGAGACTGTTGGAGAGGGACAAGACACCATCTTCCCTTGACCCCCCTCTCAGCTCTCCCCTGGCCCACGGCAGCCTCTCCACCTCTTCTCAGCTGAGAAGCCTTCAGGGACCCCACGGTAGGTCAGACTGTCTCACCCCTTCCCTCAGGCAACTGCACGATTGGCCGAGGGCTTGCTCCTGCTGAGCTGCTAGCCAGGGCCACCACACGTGCCTTCAGATAATGACTCTGTTACTTGCTTATTCCCTGATGAGCCCAGAGCCAGCCACTCCCAGAAGTCCACCTCCACCACAGCTATACCCTCCCGGGAAGGGCACACTACTTGAGGATTGTCGCAGGTGCTTGGCTGGGGCTCCAGTCTCAAAACGCTGGGTGCATGCACTTTTACCTTGAAATCATGCCTTCCAGCCCTGTACCCCTGGGGCTCAGAACACATCCTGGGTGTGGACCCCGAAGCTCACTCTGGCAAATGAGTGTCCCGTGAGGGCCTGCGGTCTTGGCTTCTTGTATCCTGCAGATATCACGGAACCCTTGCTCTGTGTGAGGGCAGGACCAGGATGAAGGCAGAGGCGGCCCGAGGCGGAGCTCGGAGCAGATTGACCCAAAGGCCAACCCAGGAGTCGCTGAGAGAGCGTGGGGGTGGCCAGGAGGTCAGCGAGGCTCTCATGGGAAGTGACCTTTCGTCTGGCCTTTTCAGGAGCTACAGAGAAGCATGCACAAGGACACAGGACTTTCCTTCAACCAGAAAAATCCCACGTCAAGAGCATGTGCAGTGCAGCTTGGAGTGCAGAGAAGCAAAAAGCAGAATTTCCCTGGCTGTGGGAGCGAAACAGGAAACTACCCCGGAGCCCGGCGCAGACGACCCGGGGCTTCCCAGCTCCCGGGCAGGGCAGGCTTTTCGCAGGAAGCGTTTCTGGGTGCGGCTTCCCGCCTCAGGCCCTGGGAGTTCCAGGAGGCCACCTACTCACTGTGGGGCACCCGTTCCGAGGTGGAGTTGCCCCCGGGAAGTATTTGTTGTTGCGCTAAAGAATCTTCCTGAGATTGGTAAGGCGTGGCTGGGCCCTTCTGTGTCTGACGCGTGTGTCTCCAGTCAGAGCGCCTGCTCTTGAGGGACAGCCTTCCTCCTGACCCACCCGAGACTGCCTCAGACCTGGGCTATTCAGCTGTGAATGAAGCTGCCTGTGTCCGGAACCACAAGTGTTGGTCCGGGGCCTGTAAGGTCTTACCTGGGGCTACAGCCACATGGAATAGGGCTGCTCCCCTCAAAGGAGCGGGAAGGACAGGCCTGGCGTTGGTGGCGGTTGGGAGGGTCACCTCCGCTGGGCTGACACAGGCTGCTCCCTGATGGGTAAAGGAGAGGCAGGATGTTGCTGCAGTGTTTCTCTTTTACTTCCAGCCTCAGGACAGCCTGAACATCCTCCCTGGTTCGCAGCTAAAGCCTAGATTCCAGCACCCTAAGAAAGTGTGTAAGGGAAACTGTAAAAAGTGAGGTCCGATGGCTGGGGCTGAATCTAAGATGACGCTGACGTCTTTGTTGGATAGAGGGATGAGGACAGTGCCGGGCAGAGACCCTGAGAACGTGACAGCAGAAGGGGCCAGCTCTGTGTTTTGATCAGGGCCAGGCAGGCTTCGAAGCTTGAAGGCACATCTGTGGTACATTGTTACACAGGCAGAGCCATGAGTGAGCCGAGGGGTGAGTGAGCCGTGAGTGAGGGGTGAGTGAGCCTTGAGCGAGCTCCCATGCCGCCACCACAGGAGGGACCCAGGTGCTGGCCAGAGTCCCAGAAAGGCCCTGTGACTCCCATGCGGTACTGGAGTTTTGGGTGACCTGGCTGCCAACTTGCGGACAGAGAGCGGGGTTTCAGAGTGTGGTTTCCCAGCAGCCCATGCTCCACCTGCTGATGTCACCAGCTGACTAAGCAGTGTTTGCCCACCCAGAACTATAGTCTTCACCAGGTTCAGGGGCTCATGGCTGCCGGGAGCCCCTCCTGACAAGCCCAAACTGAAGCTTGTCCAAACTGTACCTGGTTTTTAGACATGCACCCGACTTGTGGTACAAATTGAGTAACAAAGTGAGTCGGCCTTGGGCCTCAGGCGCTTGGCAGCCAGGCTTCAAGTGCGTTTGGTAGCTGGCTGGAAAGGCCTGGGGACCCTGCTCACCTGCCCGCCAGCCCCACAGCTGTCCCTGCCTTCCTAAGGCAGAGCCTCTTCCCCACCTGCCACCAGAAAGCCCTGGAAACCCGCTGGTTCAAGAGTGGCACATCCCCTGGGCTAGACCTGAGGTCTTCTGTCATGGCATGGCATCGCCCACTGCACACAACCCTGAACGTGAGTTAGCGCCTGCTGGGCCTGAGCAGGTCAGGGAAGAATACAGAAGGCACAAGTTTTCCTCTCAGCTCTCAGCCCTCAGTGTCCACAGCCACCCACAGAGGACCTTCCCGAGGGAAGGGAGGGACGGAGACAGCGCACTGCCCTGCCCCCTGCCCCGCCCCCATGCCACCTGTAAACCCTCCACACTGAGACTGAAGCGTGCGGCCGGCCTTGTGTCTCCACAGACCCACACATCGCACTAGTCTGCGTCCAGCTTTGCTGGGCTAGCTGAGACGCGTACACCCTGTGGGCCGACGCACCAGCGCAGGTGGCATTGGGTCCCCTGGATGCCCTGCAGCTGGAGTTACAGGCAGTTGTGAGCTACCCAGCCTGGGTGCTGTGAACTGAATTTGGGTTCCCCACACAAACAGCTCATGGCTCTTAGCCATACGGTCATTTTCCCAACAATTTTAAAAACACATCTTAAAATGTCGTTATTTTGTGTGTATACGTATTTTGCCTTCAGGTAGGTGTGTGTGTCGCGTGTGCGTGGTGCCCAGAGACCAGAAGAGGACATCAGAGCCACACGGACTGCAGTTACACATGGCTGGGAGCTACCACTGGGCGCTGGGAATCACACTTTGAGAGAGCAGCAAGCGCTCTTAACCCTGAGCCAATGCTCCAGTCCCTTAGGACACTTTCTGAGTGTGAAAGGCGCCCATGTTCCTCACAGAAGGGTGAGCTCAGCTGAAGACTCAGACTCTTTCTTCCACGAAGCTTGATGGTCTGAATTCGCTTTCCACATGGACAAAGAGAACTAACTTGCCCAAGTTGGCTATCCCCTGACCCCCTAGGCGCCGGGCCTGGCATGCACCTCTCCCTGTAGAAAGTGAAACAAGGGATAGATTGTCGCACAGTCACTAAGAGGGAAAATCACACTCTAGCCGAAACCGGCGGCCAGGACAGATTCAGCTCCGTTCCACCCTGCTGCTGGGCGTGCTGGGAGGGCCCGGGCACCGTGGCCATCCAGCTTCCTCACAGAAAGCCCCTCCTCGTGCGTGACCACCTCTGCCAGCCTTACGCTCTCAAACGGTGAACGGCTGGCATGGCCCTGCTGGCATGCTTTCTACACCTATTTTATTTGGGTTTCCTCTCCTCTTCCTCCCTCCTCCACAATTCCTCCCCACACTCTGCACCAGGCAGGAGAGAAAGGCGGCTTCCTGCTGGTTGCCACAAGTCCAGCCTTGGTTTCAGGATGTCTCCAGCTTCTCGCCCTCTCCAGAGACCTCAAATCTAAACTATCTGCAGCTGGCAAAGCGCCCCTCTCAGAGCCCGCACGAGGCGAACAGTCCGCTGCCACGGACCATCTGAATCAGCCCCACATGCTGGGATCAAAACAAAAGTACGCTCACATGCACACCCTAACCCACCTTGTCTCCACCTCTGCCTGGCTCACGCTGACCTGCCCTGATTTAACATCGCGGCTGAGGTGTCGGCTCAGCCGCCCTTGTGGCCGGGTAAGCTGGACACACCACACAGAATTCCTCGGGCCGCTAAGCCCAAGGTTTTGCGCTCTGTTGGCTGATTGAAGAAATACAGTGGGTTTGCTTTTATTGTTGCTGATTCTAGTAGTGGGCCTCACAGTGGGCCTTTTCTCATCACAGTGCCACAGAAGCAGTCAAGGCACTGTTGCCACTGTTGCTGGCCATTAGGCTCCTGTAGGGGCAGCAGTGGAGACTCCCGCGTGTGCCCTGAGGTACCCAGGAAAGCCGCTTTGAACCTGCTGTCCCGGCGGAAAGCACCAGATTGGCTTTCTCCATCTGCGTCCACCATCCGCCCCCTGGTGGCATGAAGGGAGCATGACAGCGACATCTCAGGAGCTGGCAGTCACCTTGCTGTGCAGGTTAGTCGAATTATTCGAGAGACTGGCTATTTTATTCATGAGGGTAACATAACATTAGCCTGTAGCCTGGCCGTGTGCTAGGGAATTCTTTCATAGACTGCTTTTCATAAACTAGTCACAGCAGCCTGGGCAGCTGGCCCAGCAGCTCAGGGAACTTCCTGGCCTTGCAGGCACTAGGGTTTGGCTCCGGGCACCCACCTGCAGGTCATAACCGTCTGTACGCAGTTCACAGGCTCTGACTCCATTTCTGGGCTCCTACACGTCTGTCTACACAGTCCACACAAGTACTGCCTACACACGACACCCGGGCAGATATGTAGACAAAACACCCACATGCATAAAATAAAAATGCATTTACTATTTGTTTGAGACAGGGTTTCCCTGTGTAGGCCTGGCTGTCCTGGAACTTGCTCTGTAGACCAGGCTGGCCTCGAACTCAAGGATCCACCTGCCTCTGCCTCCTGAGTGCTGAGACTGAAGGCGTGTGCTGCCACCAGCTGGCTAAAATAAATTTAGAGTCTCTTAAAACACCTCTAACACTTCCATTGAGCGACTGAAACAAACTCCATGTTTCCATTCCGAGGGTGGAAAGCTTTTTCTCGGGATGAGGACTCAGTTCAGACTCACTCGGCCAGCGCTTCACAGCAAGCCAAATCCCACATGCTCAGCACCGACAGCAGCTCCTCCAGCAAGCTCTGGGTGGGCGGGCTTTTTGCAAAGGAAATTCTCTTAGTTAATAACATGAGCTCGGGCTCAGCTTAGTGGGGTGCCCTTCACTGGCAGGCACAGAGTCCTGGGTTCAGTCTCAAGCGGTGGCGTGAGAAGGACCTTCCTCGTGGGAAACTGCAGTGTGAAACAGTGAAGGAGAGCGACAGCCAGGGCAGACCCTTCGGCACACGCTCCACGGACAGTGCCAGCCAGAGGGACCGCGCAAACCTGTCTCTCAGTTGCCCGGGCTCGGCTTGAACTCTGTACCGCAGAGAGGAGGTGAATTTGTGATCCTCCTGCGCCAGCCTCCTGTGCAGAAGGGAGTACAGTCCTGGGCCACCAGACCCGGCCATTTTCTTAGATCATCACCGAGAAGTCAACAGAACTAAGTTCTCAAGGAACCTGTGACGAGGCACTGCCTCCTGCCAAGACACCGAGCCCGCATGTCACTGGGACATTGCAGCTCGGCCAGGCGTTTCGAATGGACTCCAGGATCTGGCCAGAATGTGAGGAAAGGATTTTGGCAGCCCTGCAGCTGCTGGGACCTCGCTGCTGAGAATCTAGTGACAAGTGAAGCTGGGGCTTCCGGCCAGGGCACCCCGGGCTGTGTGCCTGCCAGGGAGCACAGCCGGAAAGTCGCACATGCAAAAGCTTACCCAGAGCCCGCATGGCGGTGACATCCCTTTCGCCAGCACTCAGGAGGCAGGAGCAGCTGGCCCTGCTTTGAGCACAGCTTGGTCCCAGAACAGGTTCTAGGCTACCAGAGGTACACAGACCCTGTCCCAAAGACATGCACATCTCCTCCAGAAAAAACAAACAAACAAACAAACAGCGTTAGTGCTGGGGAGCTGCTCAGCAGCTCAGATCACTCACATTCACACACATAGAATAAGGTAAAAAGTACATCTTTAAAAATCTCCTTCAGGCTGCCAACGGCTCTGTCAGGGAGGTGCCTGCCGCCCAAACAGGAGCCCAGATCTCCAGTTCCCGTGTGAAAAGCACCCATGGTGGCGTGCGCCTGGGCTCCTAGCCCTGGGCCAGTAAAGCCAGCAGAGTCCCTGAAATGCTGAGCCCCAGGTTCAGTGAGAGGCTTGTCTGAAAACCTAGAGGAGGGAACTCAGTGTCAACCACCGGCTTCCGTACTCACACGCACATATGTGCACACACAGGCACATATGTGCACACACATGCACAAATAAATATTTTAAAATGTATACAAAGCAAGTCTGCTTATTGTGTAGGTTATACACTAAGGTTCAAAATACAGAAGGGGGCCTCTTGCCAGATGCCAAGAGTGCCAACTGTGTGTCCTTTCAGGGCAGTTTGCGGCTGTGTGAGCGTGCTCAAGTGTCTCCTTCTCGCTCTCCACACCTGAGTGCACAGGGACGATGTGTGCTCCTTCCCGCTCCAGTCCTTAAGCCGCAGGAGTATGTGAGGGGCAGCGTTCAGGGAGGGCCTTCTCCCGGAGGGGCCGGGAAGGTTTCCCCACGCCCAGGGAGAGAGGCTGGGGACAGGGCAACAGCCCTTGCACTCTCTCTCTCTCTGGGTTGACACCCTATCATGCCGGCCCTTCTCTCGCTCCTTCCGCTCTCCCAGACCCAGCCTAAGAGCTCAGGCTTAGCAAGCCTCTCCTGTGTCTCGCTTCCTTACAAGGCTCTCACCTAGGTAACACAGCAAATAATCTATTTGCTCTTCTTGACCCGCCTTGTTATCAGGACGTCTGCACGGAAGGTAGGGAGAGGAGGCTGGCTCTCTGCCCTGTGGCTGGTATCTGTTCACCCACTTTCTTTCAGAGGTGTGTTTCACCGTGTGGGTGCAGCGATGGGCTTCAGCCGGCCCCTGCTTTCTGCAATGGGCCCTTAATCTCCTTTCTCAAAAGCAGCTCGCACAAGCTCAGAAAGAAGGTTTCAAAAGGTCGGTGTGCATGAGATTTCCACAAATTCTGCTGGGATGGCCTCCAGAGAGGCTGTGTCTCACGACCTCCAGCACATGTCTACTCTGCAGCCACCAAGGGCTGGGTCTGTGCCGACCAAGTAGCTAAGAACTGCATCTTTTTTATTTATGCTTTCTCTTTTATGTAGTGCAGGGAATTGAACCCAGAGCCTCATGCATGATAGGCAAGCAATCCACTCTGAGCTACCCCAGCCCCTGTATTTTTATTTTATTGCATAAAAGCCACATTAAGCACATTTTTGTCTATTGAAGAGTCATCTCGCTTTCCTATCTGTGAGCGGTTGGCCATTTTGTTTGCTTTTCCTTATTGACTTGCAGAGCTCTTTATTTGTTGAGAAAATTGGATGTTTACATAAGTGATGTGTAGAATGAAACAACACTCACAGCGTTAAAGCGGGACCTTTTTCATCTTCTGAGTAGGTAAGTGTAACCGTGATAGTACGGTTGGTCCCTCAAGGCAGTTTCCGCGCTGCTTCTGGGACTCGGGCTAAGCCACCGGCTCTAAGTGAAGGAAGCCTTGAACTCTGGTCTGGCTTCTATTGTGGTGGTAAAAACTGTAACCCAAAGCAACCCGGGGAGGAAAAGGCTGGTGTGCTCTTCACTCATCAAGCAGAGGCTGGTAAAAACTGTAGCCCAAAGCAACCCGGGGAGGAAAAGGCTGGTGTGCTCTTCACTCATCAAGCAGAGGCATGAACTTGAGAAACACTGTTGACTGGCTCTCTCCTCAGGCTTGCTCAGCCGCCTTCCTACACATCTCTGGACCACTTGCCAGCGTGGCACTGTCAGTGTTGGCTGGGCCTTCCCACATCCGTCATTAATACGAAAATGCCCCAGAGCTGCTGGAGGCCAGTCTTTTGGAGCCACTTTCTCATCGAGGTTCTCTCTCCCTCAGACGACCCTAGCCTATGTCACATTGGCCAAAAGAGGGGGTGGGGCGGGAGGAAGAAGTCGCTGGAATAGAGTAACTTTCAGCTAACTCCCAAACATCTTGCTTAGGCTTTATGTCATCATACTCTGCTCCCATCATCTGATAATTGTCTTGGTGCTTCTCATTCTTCCAACATCCTAGGCCCAAACCACGTCCCACAGGTCTCAGCTGCCTGGCTCTTCCATCTACTTGTCCTGTCTGCCTTGATCTCTGGGATGCTAGAAGCCTGGGGTTGACATTACCAAGCGTCCTGCTGCCTGATGCTGTTGTCTGATTGTCCGGTCCTGCTTAGGGCCCCCTCCCTGCTCACAGCAGGTGTGAGCACGGTAATTCTTGTTGCCTTGAAATAACCTGTTCCCTGGGTACAGTTCAGGATGTGCCCAGCATAAAGAGAGCTATGTAGACAGTTACATGACGACGAAGCTAAGGTCGGAGCATTCTAGCTGTGTGCCATGGACAAGCGGGAGGCTGGATGACACAGGCACAGGGATGACACAGGGGGAGCCGTCCTGACCGCGCCTCAGTCTGGAACCCCAGCTTCCAGGATGGAGAATGAGCATCTTGCTTTCAGCCGCCTGTTTGTGGTGTTTGCTATTGGCAGCTGCCAGCGTGTCACCAGCAGTTTACACGCCAGGTTGCTGCTGATGCAGAGACGGGAAAATAATTACAGCAGTTACTAATTGTTTAATAAGGTATGAAATAACAAATTTGTTTATTCAGTATTTCGGTGCTAGTGGCTCTTCATTGCAAGACAAAGACTCCACTCATTCTCTTTACTTACTTTATGCATTTACAAACATTAATCCAAGGAAAGGTCCTACGGCCTTTACCAGAACTCTGTCCACACACGATCCAGCTCTCACCTCAAAGGGAGTAAGAGATAGTTTATTCTGGAGCCAAATATGAGTGACTAAGGCCTGCGAAGATGGGTTAATGTTGCCTCAAATACCTGTTCAAGCATGGTAACGGTTCCATGTTTTTATATGTACAGAGAAACCCATGTAGAGCACTTTCCACTGCTGGGTAAGCGCGGAACAGCGAAATGGGGCCCCGCCGCTGTGGTCTGTGTCATGCGAAGGGAGTGTGACCTGCTCTGTCATGGCTTTCCTAACCTCTGGGATGATGCAGAGTAGCGCTCCCCTCGTATATCGCGGCTTCGCGGGAAGGTCGCAGGTGTTAGGGCAGACACACGAGCAATGAGGAGCAACTAGGTGGGGGGACATCCCAGAGAACCGCAGCGCTCCACCGTTCACAGCACGGGGCTCTGCCCCGCACCGCCCGCCTGCAGGACTTCAGCCTGAGTGTGGCCTTTCCGGAGGGGACGCCACGAACAGCGCAAAGCAGAGCCACACGGGGCGGGGCCTGCGCCGGGGCGGGGCCTGCGCCGGGGCGGGGCCTGCGCCGGGGCGGGGCCTGCGCCGGGGCGGGGCCTGCGCCGGGGCGGGGCCTGCGCCGGGGCGGGGCCTGCGCCGGGGCGGGGCCTGCGCCGGGGCGGGGCCTGCGCCGGGGCGGGGCCTGCGCCGGGGCGGGGCCTGCGCCGGGGCGGGGCCTGCGCCGGGGCGGGGGCAGCGTGTGCCGTTCATCCTCAGTTGAGATCACCTTTCCAACCTTGGTCCCGGTGCTGTGAGCAAACTGCGGGCCCACCCGCAAGGCCGCTTTCTGTTTGCTTGTTGAACTAAGAATTTCCTACCAGTGTCCCAGTGATCGCGGGAACGTTGGTGCCCCCGTTCTTTTAAACCCTGTGGCTGAGCTTTGTGAGTTCCGTGGGACACTGGGAGGTGTGCAGAAACGCCGAGAACAGGCTGGGGCGGTAGTTCTGCGGTAAGCGCCTGCTGCCCAAGTGTGAAGATCTCAGTGAAAGCCGAGGGCAGCGAGCCGCATGCTACCTGTCCCCCACCACTGGAGGGGGCGCAGGCGGGCTCAGGGGCTCACCACCCAGCCGTGTGGCTGAAGTAGGGAGTCCCAGGTCCAACTAGACACACTGTCTCAAAAAATACGGCGGAAATTGATAGAAGCCACTCAGTGTCTCACATGTGTATCATGAGCACGTGCACCTGAACTCACGCATGCGCACACACAATAATAATGACGATGATAATAAACATTTTAAAAGAGTGGCCTGCGCTTGAGGCCCAGCAGCCCAGCAGTGGGGCATGAGCTTAACACAGGCTTCTGATTGGTGCTCAGTCCCGGCCCTACCCACACAGAGAGCCTAAGCGCAATGTAGGTGCCATGGTGATGGCGGTAGCCGGTTGCGTGGGGGGGGGGGCGGGTAAGGGGCTTCCAGATCAATCCTCAGAACAGCGGGAGTGTTAGGAGCTGAGCTGTACCCCTAGCCCTGGCTCCAGTCACTTTGACACTGGCTAAGCTGTGCAAAGGCAGCGGATGTGGCTGGTCCTGTCACTGGGGCATTGCCTGGAGACCAGGGTGAAGGCAGAATCTTTGTCTTCCTCCATGTGGCTTGTCAGCCCACGCCCAGGCTGTGCACGGACAGCCATGGAGCGTTGCTTAGTTCTACAGCCATAACTAAAAGGCTGCAAGACTGCAAAGCAACCTGCTGTAACGCTGACTTTTGTCATGAAGCCAGTTTCCGGCAAATGAGATGCACACAGTCAAAATGACAGTTGGACAATTTTAGAGGTGTACGCTGCTGAAAGCAAATTTTACGCTAAAAGAAACAGATACTGAATCCTAAGAAGGCTTTTCTTTCAAAAGGTTTTAGGTTTACTGCTGTTATTTAATGTGCATGAGTGTCTCACCTGCATGTGTGTGTATGCAGTGTGTATGCACAGTGTGAGCCTGGTGCCCGCGGAGGTCCAGAGAGGGTGACAGGTTCCCTGGACCTGGAGTTACAGAGGGTGAACCACCATGTGGGATGCTGGGATCCAAACCCAGGTGGTGGCGGTTGGAGTGAAAATGGCCCCCGTAGGCCCAGAGGGAGAGGCACTATGAGGAGGTGTGGCCTGTTGGAGTGGGTGTGGCCTGTTGGAGTGGTTGTGGCTTGCTGGGGGAAGTGCGTCACTGTGGTGAACTTTGGGGTTTCGAATGCTCCAGCCAGGCCCAGTGTCTCTCTTCCTGCTGGTCCAGATACAGAGCCCTCAGCTCCCTCTCCAGCACGGTGTCTGCCTGCAGGCCGCCACGCGTCCCGCCGTGATGATAATGGGCTAACCTCTGCGTGTAGGCCAGTTTCCTTATACGACGTTAGAGGTGCCGTGGTCATGTTGTCCCTTAACAAGCTAATCCTCAGCAGGACACGGGCCTTCCGCAAGAGCAGCTGGTGCTCCTAGCCGTTGAAGCGTCTCTTCACCCTGTTAACGGTATATTTTAAGAGAAGCCTTCCATTGCTTATAAATTGCTATCAACAAGAATACAGATGAGTGATGGGAAGAGAAAGGGCAGATATAAAATGTGAGCAGAAGATTCTAGGAAGTAGGTATAATGGAAGTTTACTATAAATTTCTCTCCATTTTGCTTGCAATCATTAAAAAATAAAGTAATCCAGCTCCTTGCACAATTAATGTGTAGCCACAGCTCCGGGCTGGGAATACTGACCCTGTTACTCATCTTCTGCAGAGGAATTCTAATCCAGCAACATGGCTGCTCTGGCAAGGGATCACAGCCAAAGACCCTTGTCTGTGTGGTCCAGCTGGAACACAGACACACCCTTTGTGCACACCTTTAATCTCTCTGGCTGGATATAGACATGACACACTTTTAATCCCAAACAATGACATATAACTGAGGCAGGCAAAGTGGTGGATCCGAAAAAAGATTTGACAGAATGAGTCCAATAGCACAGGCCCAACTCCCGCGAGAACAGACAGAAGGAGAAGCTACAACAGCACAGATGGAGAGCAGGAGGGTTCATGGGGACAGTCCAGTGGAATTTGGGGGTACAGTACAGTTCAATGCAGCTCAGTGCAGGTCAGTTGAGTGCAGTGGAGTTCATGCAGTTCAGTTCATGGAGTTCAGGGGCAGTTTTTCCAAGCAGAGCAATTCAGTGAGAAGCAAAGAGAAGCCAGTTTGAATCAGTCAGCTTGGAGTGGAGTTTTATCCAGAACAGCCGAGCTGAACCAGCCAGCCAGAGTTTAGAAAGAACTAGAAAGGGTGAGCTTACTCAGCAGTAAGGCTCAGAGGCTGAAACATTGTAGGCCTAGATTAGAAAACCGGGCTGGAAGCTGAAGCTTTCAAAGGCCCGGCTCGCAGAAGATTAGATTGTATGGAGGCTTCCAGGACTAGGGATAGTTAGACAGAAGCACTCAGGGCTCAGCCCAAGCCATGTATTCATAAAACGTGGGTACGTCTGTCATCTCATCCCCTCATCTGAGGAAGTAAAAACATTTACAATCCTCATCCTTTAGTAGTGTGTCTGGCCCTGGTGACACGCATTGTTCATGTGTCACCAACAAGACACCAGTGGTGAGAACAGGCACGGTGGGGGATAAGGGGCTGATCCAACAGTCAGTCTAGAGCACTTGTCTGTGGTCTCCACAGAAGTGAGGGAGCAGGCACTTGTGTTCTGTCCTACAGTTTGCAGCTTGCTCCTGCTGTGGGGAGCTGGATGTTCAGGGGTGCTGCTCTCTTGGGAGGCTCTAGAGGTTCCAGAGGTGGAGTCTTGTTGGAGGGAAGGGCCTCTGGAGGAGCGTGCACCCTGAGGTAACCATTGCCAAGTGCTCAGAGGCACCTGACTAATGGAACACCATCTGGTCTGAATCCCCCAGTGCTAAGCCTGGTCTGTAGGCAGTCTGGTTAGGACAGAGGGGAGGTCAGAGTCAGCCACACATCTGGTCAGTCAGGTGAATGAATGAGTGGTGGGCTCCTGTGACTTGTCGTGGTCACTGTCTGTGCTTGTTTGTCACTGTCGCTTTAGGCAGTCTGTCATTTGTGACGGGAGAGATTTGTGTCGCCAAAAGCCCTCTGAAATGTATGTTGAACATTTCTGAGCGATGAGGACAGTCCTGGACTGTGCTTCTCACCAGGAAAACTGCACCCTTGTGAGTGCGAATGGCCTTCTTTCAAAGTGGAATGGCTGCCTGAAGGACCGTTAGACTCCCGTTGGGTTAAGGCAGTCTGGAATGCCGTGACCAGCTTTTCCAGACACCTACATCAGTTCCCCCATGCTGACTGTTGGTTGACCTCGTTCTTCATCCCCTCCCCCCAGTTAAGAACTCCATCGTGCTCCATCCTGGGCGTTAAGGTCCTCATCAAAACATTTGGAGAAACCAAAAGCAGCACCAGTTCTTCGTGCTCTAACTGAGATGGAAATTCCATCTTCTTATGTGCAGACCAGACCTGTGGGAGGTGCCTGGGAGGCCAGGGCAGATGGACCCCCTCAGGACAGAAGCCAGGCGGCAGACTCTACTTTGCCTGGCCCCTTTCTCCTTGCACTCCAGGAGTGGTCACACTCATGGGAAGCCAGACATAAGATGAGGGTGGGAAGGAGATCACCCAAGCCTTGTTCATAGCTCACCTACCTACTAGTGACTTATGTGATGGGAGGACACATCCCCCCTTCTCTGACAAGTCCTGGGCCCTTGTCAGTCTCTCCAGCTGACCTGGGATGACTGTCAACAATTCTGGGCTACCTTGTTCATGGCTGGCCAAGGAGTAAGTGAAACAGGATGGGGCTGGGTGGGGATCATTGTCAGACATGGAAACCCCAACAGAGAAGACCTTCCTGTCTATCAGCCTGAGTGGAACCCCAACAATATTCAAGGGGCTTGAGACACTTTTCACCAGATGCTGTTAGACTAAAAGCAGCGGCCAGAAAAGCCACCAGTTTATCCAAGGTTACCAGGTTCCTCAGGGAGCTGATGAATCGCCCACTGGTGTCTGAAGAGCTCTGTGAGACATATCAGATGCCCTGGAAAACCGGCCAGCCACAGATACTGTCTCTGCTGTTGAGCCAGCCACGGGCGTAAGGAGAGACTCGAGAAGCTAGAGGTTTGAGGGGTTGAGTCTGTCTCAGCTTTTGCAAATTGCTCAGAAAGTTACAGCAACCAAAATTGGAAAGAAAGTTGTACATGGTGATTTCTGCTCTTAGGGAGACAGGCAAGAGAGGAAACAGGGGAAAGAGACCAGGAGAAAGGGAAAGAAAATGTTTGGGAAATAGATGCCAATACGCCTCTTGTCAGTAGAAGGGAAGAGTGACTGTCCTAACAGAAAGGAAAGAGAAAACAAAAGCTGACTCATCCTTCAGCTAAGTGAAAATTGCTGGGGCTAGTGCTCTGTGCATCTCAACCCCTGGGAACCCAGGATGACTCAAGATGGGGATACACCTGCCAACTTCCTGGTGGGCACTGGAGCAGCCCTACTCAGTCCTGACAGAGCCCCGTGAGCCCCTCACTACCCAGAAGACAGCAGACCACAGAGAGACGGACCAGACTGCCTTTTTCCATGGATGCCCTCCCGGTCTGCAGACTTAGGATAAGGTACTGCAACTCACACTTTTCTGTTCGTGCCAGGCTCCCCATGCACACTGACTGGGAGAGCCGCTGTTTCTCTTGGAGAGAATGTGGCCATTGTAGCTAGACTCTGGCCAAGCCCCTCCCAACACTCCGGCCCACTGTTCTCTACCCGAGGAATACCTCTAAATGAGGACCGGCCACGAGGAAGGAGAAGCAAAGCTCAGGCCACCTACGAGGGAGGCAGGAGTCCTCATTTGCCGCCTCTGCCCACGGAGCACTCTCTTGCTTCCTGTACTGAACCCACAGGAGGTTAGAGAGGTCAACCAGCGGTGGCACCCACCCACTGCACCAAGCCCTGTGCCCCTAAGCCTGTTGCTCCAGAGGAAGATCTGAACTGTCCTGGATCTAAAGGCTGCTTTTTTCTGCCTCCTGTTGGACCAGCCAGCCAACCCAGATTTGCTTTGGAATTGACCAACCCCACGGATGGATATGCCTATCAGCTAACAGGGACTTGGTTGTCACAAGTGTTCAAAAAAAATTAATGGCATTGCTTGGCGAAGCCTGAAGTGCAGATCTGTTGGAATTAGACTGAAGTATACAGAAAGTTCCCTGCTCAGTAGGTAAGTGACCTCCTCCCACCCCCCGGCTCCACCCAGGAGACTTAGTTTGGATGAGAGTCCCTGCCCAGCTCCTGGGGCCTGTTTGGAAGGGACCTCACCCAGTCACCTCACCACACCAATGGCTGTCAATACAGCTGCTGTCGTCCCCTGGGCTGATCACTGCCAACTAAGGAGGCCGCAGAGGATGACTGATACACTGCCCACAGAGACTCTGATTCTAGAAAAGAAGTCTGCCTTGAGTCCCTAAATGGGGTATTGGATTTCTGTCTTCTCCCTGGAAGATGGGCCTCTAACCCCATAGAGAGGAGGTCTGGGGCCCGAGAAAGACAGAGTGGAAGGATTCTCTTTAACCTGACTTTGGATAGTCAAACTGCCTTCCTGTTGAACCTTTGTGCCCTCATGGCGCTGCTTCCTAGGTGGCTAGCACAGAAGGGATCAGGGTTGTGGCTCTCGCCTTGGAGAGGGAGTTTCTGCCCCTTCATCACTGTGCCTGTCCCGTGATGGTCCGTCCTCTTGCCAAGGAGATGGTACTTTTCACTGTAGCGTAGCTTTGGGTTGTGAAACAGAATCTTCCTGGGGACACAGGGACCCCCTACATCCAGATAGAGAGGAAGAGACCCCGTCAGCCTGTCAGACTGGAAGACCTAACCTTCAGGACCATTAAGGTCCAGGCGTGGACCAGGACAGATGCCACCATGGGCTCACAGGAGAGCTGGCTTTATACCGTCGGAAGGAACCCAGAGAGACACACCCACTCGAGAGAGTAGCTTCAAATCCAGTTCTGGTGTATTCCTCCCAATCCCACAGGAGGACCAAGCTCTAGAGACGCCATCCCATTTCCTTCTTTGACTGTGTGTCACGAGTGCCCAGTTCCTGTAAACCAGCCCGGGGCAGTGCTGGAGTGAGTCCAGCTTTGTTTCTGGAAACGAGCCAGACGCCAATAGCTATGAGCTGGACAGGTCGTCTGCCCAGCGGGGGCTTTGTTTTCTTCACAGATTGCTCTGGTGTTTTCTAAAGGCCACAGGAGGCCTCAGGCCCTCTGAATCTGATGTACCTGTTAGCCAGGCAGCTTTCTCTTACCAGCACTCTGCGGCACAACGCCAGTGCCGGAGAGCCATCCACACACAAACGACGGGAAGCGTCCCAGCCCCAGGACACTTGGTAAAATGAACATGATGTTTCAAATGAATAATAGAGCAGAGCTAACGAGGAGAGTGCCGCCAGGGAAGGGCACCAGGGGGAAGGCTGCAGCTGAAGCTCTGGCGCGGGCCTCTGAGCGAACATATGCCTAAAAGGCTGCCCGGCCTCGGGAGGTCTTGCTGATGAAGAGGACAGGCGTTGACGTCACTGACTCCTGCTCTTACTCAGCCCTGATGCAGAAACGAACGGGAACTCCAGAGTCTTGATGTGCCCCGACTGCACAGCTGCGGCAGCTGGTGCCATTAGGCCTCATGAAGGTGTCCGCTTCGGCGGAAGTCGCTTCCACGCCTAGTCTAGAAGTTTCCTTTGCATTGACCATCTGTTGGTGGCTGAGTGTTCTATCATAATTTCCCCTAATAACTTTATGAGCAGGTGTATTTCAACCCTGACTTCCTAGGATGTCAGTCGGTTAATGCTATTATATTGGAGAGAATTTCATAAAACACCATTTTATGGGATTCTAGCGCTGGAATAAAGCATTGAAATATGGCAGTCCCTATCATGGCCTCACTAAAATGGTTTTACCTAGCAGAAGATGGCTTTGCTGGTGATTTGTGTGATTTTTTATGACTTTATACACTAAGCCCAGTGGTATTGTTTTGCTTCATTCTTAGGCATGTCAGTTTGCTCGTCGTTGCTAACCGACACGTGACTGTGTTCTCCTAACAGACGACTCGAGCTCTGCTGGAATCTGAGCCCGCGGCGAACTCTCAGCCACGCCAGCTCCAGCTCTGCCCCTCAGCTGCGGGCACTGCAGCCTCGCTGTCGTTGGTGCAGGGACCCGGGAGCTGGCCTGGCCTAGCCTTTGGAGGCACGCATCACAGGTTTTTCAGGTCCATGGCTCCTGGGGTGCTGTGGGCCTCGCAGCTCCTGAGACACGGAGGCACTCCCCCCAGGCTTCGAAGTGCTCAGGCCTCTGTGTTTCTCTATGTGTTCCCTCTGGTAGTCAGGAGAGCACGGAGGCTTGACAGGCAAATGCTCTAGACATTGATCTTGTGTTCCCTGTGTAATTTGTGTGTGTGTCACTGTATCCTGGCAATAACTGGATTGACCCTGGCCATTGCCATTTTATTCTGTTTCTAATAAAGGTATAAAAGTCTGGTTGCTCTAAGACAGGCACAATGCTGCACATCTCTAATCCTAGCACTCAGGGAGTCAGAGGCACGTGGATCTCTGTGAGTTCGAGATCAGCCTGGTCTACAAAGCAAGTCCAGGACAGTCAGGGCTACAGAGAGAAACCTGTCTCAGAAAAAAAAAAAAAAAAAGTCTGATTGCTCTCAATAAAGTTGTCAAAGCCTCAGTTTTGCTGTGGCCCCTCTAAGCAGCCTGGGTTAATTCCTCGCAGTCATATCAGGGGACCTTGAACTGGGAAGTAAGCACAGGGTCTCTAAAGTTGGGGTCTCTCAAATGCCCATGGTTAAAGGCTTGATTCCCAGCACTTGGTGTTGGCGAGAGATGGTGGGCCTGAGAGGAGGAGGAGAGATGGCCCTGCACACTGGCCTGCGAGTCCCTTTCCTTTGCTCTCCTGCCCCTGTGCGGTGCAGCTCTCTCTGCAGGGTGGTGCAGCCATACTTCCTCGCCTCAGGCCCCACACAACAGGCAAATTCCCCACAGGCTGAGCCTCTGAGTCGGAAACAAACTTTTCCCTTAAAGAAAAGTTCTCTTTTAAATGTGGTTGGGGTTGTTGTGTAAAGTGCCTGTGTGTTCCAGCGTGTGTGCAGACCATCCTGCAGGGCGGTGTGAGCTCGGTGTGAGGCTTGCTGGCACGTGCCTTCACCCGCCGACGCGGCTCACAGTCCCGCCTTCCTCCATGGCGGCAGCAGGCTGACTAACCTTGCATTCTGCTAAGAAATCCAGAATGTTCTCTATTTTTTAAATCTATTTTAAAGCTTTGCTAGTCAGATGGACAAAAAATAACCAGTTTCTTGAATGAGAATGAAATTGAAGGCAAGGATAGTTTCCTGTGGGTTTGGTAGAGGAAGCAAGGGAGTGCTCCCTGGGCAGAGGCGGCAAATGAGGACTCCTGCCTCCCTCACAGGCGGCCTGAGCTTGGCTTCTCCTTCCTCGTGGCCTTCCTCGTGGCCGGTCCTCACTTAGAGGTATTCCTCGGGTAGAGAACAGTGCGTGAAGTCAGGAGGCGGTGTGCGTGGATGAGGACTCGGCGGGCAGCAGAGACCCCTCCAGCGCTGTGTGGCCTCCTGCCTCGGGCTTTTAGCCAAGTTTATAGCACCAACCATGTATCCCCTCCCAAGGCCCAGCCCTCAAAGTCAGTCACAAAGTTGCCACGTGCCCTCTGAACAGCCGTGTGACCGCTGTGCTGCTGTGCGTCCGCCCGGCGGGTGCGCAGCGCCCAGTGTTGACAGCTGGGCCTCTGCCGTCCTCCAGCGGCCTGGACAGGACCCCGGCGCTGTGAAGCAGAGCAGCAGGGAAGCAGCGCCCAGCTTGGCTGCAGCGAGATTCCTCCGTGTGTGGCATCTGCGGGAAGGTCTGAGCGGTTGGTTCCAGCCCGCGGCAGAGGGTGGTGACAGCTGTGTGGGCCTCTGCGACAGATCACGAGAGACTCAGATTTTCATCTAAACACCTGTGGTTTCTGGGAGTGGCACTGCGGCTCCCTGCAGGACACCTCCACTCAAATATTTTAAAATTAAATCTTTTGGTTAAGAAGAGAAAAAGAACTCCTACTTTATAAGCTGTATCTATTTTTTAAAGATAGGGTCTCACCATGTCTTCCTGGCTGACCTAGAATGCTTGTAGGCCAGGCTGGCCTCAGACTCACCGAGATCTGCCTGCCTCTGCCCCCTGAGTGCTGGGATTAAGGGCGTGTGCACCATGCCTTGCCGAGTAGGGGGTTTTCCCGGGCCTTTTTCCCTATGTCCTTATTTTGGCTAACCCTCCATGCCCCCCATTTAAACTGTTTCTGCTTACCAGCCACCCCCATTTTCATAGCATGATCTCAACAAACGAGAAAAAGCACCTGGTCTATGCACTAAGGCAAACTAGACCCAAAAGTGTGTTTATAAAAACACAGCAACTTAGGGAGCTGAGGAGGACACTTGTGTCCTGGGATTGAAGCCGTCTCATGTGTGACAGGGGCTGGGCTCAGGTGTCAGGGTGCCTGGCCTCTCCCCAGGGCGTTTGTCCTGGATCCCGCCCCCGTACACAGCGTTGTGTTTCTGCAAGTGCTGTTTAGTAGGGACATGCTGACACTAAAGGCACTTGGGGGTTGAGTTCCCCCCAGGCTCCAAACCTCTCCTCTGCCCCTGTCACCCCCCACAGGCCAGAGGGCTCCACTGTGGGCCAGAGTGGCCAGCAGGGTGCTCAGGTGCCGGCTCCTCTCCGGGGGGCCTTTAGGCTTTGTCTCTGACCACAGGTGTTGCACAGACGCCATGCTGCTGCCTCAGCCCCCGTGGTGCCATTCCCCTGCGCGATGCTTATGACCATTCCTGTCAGGAGTCTCCTTAGTCTCAGCTTTTGTCCCCTCATCAGAGGTTACAGACAATCCAGTGACTTAAGTGCAGAAATGCTACAGACCTCGCCACTAACCAGCATATGTCTCTTCCCGCCCGAATAATGTTCTGCCCCAGACAGGACACTCTGAAGGGTTGCCCTGCCATCCACCCCTCAACAACCGGCTCCAATTCCAAAAGCTCTCGGCCCCACTCATAACCTTGCCAGACCGAGACCAGGCCCTCAGGAGGAGCGGGTCTTCTGGATCCCCTGTGGGCAAACGCCCTGAGCTGGCCTGGAGTTCCAAAGCAGTGTTCACTCACCTCCGTCGGGCGCCCCTGTAATGCTGCAGAAATAGTGTTTCTCCCCCTTTCTCCAAGTGTAAGATAAAGCAAAACTAGCTTAAGATGTTTTAACCATTCTCACCCAAATGCGCCCTTGTTCATTTATACCTGTGACTTACACGGTTGTGAGAGAGACGTGTGTGCACCCTGTGAGTCCACAGGGAGGCCAGATGCAGTGCCAGCCCCCCCCCCCCACACACACACATACTCTGGGCCTTTCTGTTGGAGGCAGGACCTCCCATTGCGTGCAGAGCTGGTGTCGTTGTTACTGCTGCTGCTGTTAGGCCTCCATGCTCACCCGTCCTCCTGTCTTCCTCCTGCTGGGCATTATGTGTTGTTAGGTTTTTTCCAATTTGATAAAGCTGCAGCTGTCTGGAAAGACAGCATCTCAGCTGAGGAATTGTCCCTGTCAGATTTGGAGAATCTCAATTCATGACTGATGTGGCAGGCCCAGCCCACTGTGGGTGGTACCATAGGTGGGCAGGGAGTCCTGGGCTGTGTGAGAAAAGCAGCCAAGCAAGTCAGGGGCTAGGGGGCTAATCAGTAAGCAGCGCAGCTCCGTGCTCTCTGCTCCTGCTGACATTCCTGCCCTGGCTTCCCATAGCGACGGCTCTGATCAAGGCATGTTATGCCGAATAAACGCGTCCTGCCCTGAGCTGCTTCTGATTAGTGTTTATCAGCAGCAGAAGGCAAACTAGGACATACCACAGTGTCATATCTAATTATGATGCAGTTGTCAAAATTCCTCCTAGAAATTGATAGATGGCGCCAACCTAGAGTGCAAGATGGTTAGGAGTTCAAGGTCAGCCTGGGTTATATAGTAAGTTGGAGGCTAGCCTGGGCTACGTGAGACCCTCTGTGAAATGGAATCCAGTCTCAAAACTTCCCCCTAACAGGTGTCAGACAAGTAGACAAAGTTTTTGTACTAGGCTGAACTCACAAAGCTTGAGAGGATTGTGGCAGGCTGTGTGACCTGCAATCCAGGGCTTCTATATCGCTCTTTTATTGCCCTTTACACAGCAGCTGGATCCCCAGGATGCTTGAGCTTTACTGCAGGCTGCAATAAAATAAAAAAATTAGGGCATTGAGAACCAGCTGTTAGTTTTGGGAACTGGTCTCCCCATTGTGTCCCAGGATAAAATTGGTAATTTCTCAGATATCACTGAGTGAGCCTTAAAGGGGTTATTCAGGAGGACAGTTCTTAAATCTGGGTCATCATCCCGTGCCTCAAGTAGCTGTCCTCCATCCTCTCCCAAGCTGGAAAAGTAATCAAGGAAATCGAAAGGGGGCTTGGACATGTTGGGGTTCTCTGCACTTGTCTGTTGCAGAGGCTTTGCTCTGTGTTGAATTCTCTAGAACACAGTATTAGCCCATGCTTGGTTGCTGGAGGCAACTTAGCAACAGGATTTACCTAACTGCAGGTATGGCTTGATCTGATTTTAGGTAATTGCCTGCCTTTTCGGAGCTCATTTCTCTATCGGCTCCAGGTTACCACACCGCACCATTTACTGCCAGGATCTGCTGCTCTTGGGCAAGAGAGAACAGCTCAATTTCCTTCATCAAATATCAAGTGTGAAATATAAGTTAATGTGTAAAATAAGGAATTGATGTTGTCATAAAAGCCACCCACAAACAGGTGGTAAATGGAAACACACATACACACACAAACAAAAACCCCAGAATGTGTAAGTCAATAAGAGATTTCATCAATGCAAGCTAACACTGGCTCTGACAGCTGGATGGCTAAAATGAGTCTGTCCAAACAGGATGACCCCAGCTGCATTCACCCAGTGCTGTGTGACGTGTTCAAGCGGCTGGGCTTTCCAGAATTGCCTTTCTTTACAACTTTATAATAAGGTCAGTCCCTGGAAATACAGAAGGGAGGTCAGGCTGGGGACACGCAGGAGGGTGAGGCAGGAGGATCTGGAGTTCAAAGAAAGCCTCAGTTACTGAGTGAGCTTCAGGCCAGCCTGTGCTACAAGTGACAGAGGGGTCGGGGAGAGTGTTGGCTAGCTGCACAGCAAAACCTTTTAGCTAAATAAAATGCTGTGTGTCAAATAACAAAGCTTATTCTGAAATACTCATTATAGGCAGAAAGAAAATATCACTTTTAAAAGCATTATTTTTGTCTCAAGTGTGCAGAGAGTACCTTGGGTGTCTTGAAGACTCACTAAGACCTCTGAGCTACCCAGAGGCGCACAGCGCCCGCCTTCTGCGAAGGCGCAGTTACTTCCTTGCTTCGCTACAGTTTCATGAGGACCACATTTGCAAGAGGATGAGGGAAAGACTTGAAACTTCTGAGTGGTTTCCTGTGCGAGGCCAGGCCATCTCTCCTGAAGGTGCCTATGGTGACTGCATTATATTTGAAGAAACATTCTATAAACATTGTGTACTGAAGTCCTCTTGGGTATAAAATACTGTGTAATTGTATGCTGCTCACACTACATGCAAGAGTCCACTTAAGTCTGAAGTACTTTCTGGAACTTTTTATTGAGTTGGTTATTTTCAGCACACACACTGCCACCCACATATCAGCATTACTAATCACTTTCATCACGTGAACAAAGATCATTTTTAGCGGGACAGCAAAAGATGGAATTGAGACATTGGGATAGTCCCCCCATCCGGTGATAACTGCTCCTCTCCTTTGCTAAGAAAACCCCAGCTTGGGTAAGAGCCTCGATTTGAGGCTGGTAAGTGCGGCTGCTCTTCTGGCTGCTTTGCGGGTTCCCTCCTCCCTTCCACCCTTCTCCGCCCTTCTTAGCCCTCCAACACTAGATTGGAAGGGAAGAAGGAAGAAGGCAAAGGGGGTGAGGTTTTCGTTAGACTGCTTTCTGCTGACTAGGGGTGTCAAGTTCCTTGAGGAATCTTTGTAAATTGTCTGTGGCCAAATCTAGAACATTAAATCTCCTATGCTGAGTGAAGGGTTTTCAGTCTGCTTGTCACTCTTTGGCTGAAACTTTTTGCTCTCGGGCCTCAGCCAGGCCCCCCCTCCCCCCGAGCCTGTTCCCAACACTGAGACATTGCCTTGGATACCTCCTGGGCTGGCACTCCCTGGTCTAACGCCAGGCCTCACCACATCGCCCGCACACTGCTGTACTACCAGGCCTTCTCTCTGGCTTAGGAAACGCGTTGCTGCTAGAAACAGCTTGTTCACTTGTCCACACGAATTACCGTATTTCTTGCAGGTAATTCTCACTGCAGTTGAGTCCATGCTGCACTGCAGCCAGGGACCTGACAATTCTGTTTGCCTGGATTGCTTTTCCCCTCCTCAGCGTTTCCCAGTTCTGCTTCTTCACCTGAAGTCTTAGCTCAGCCCTTTCATCTGCTGCCACCTCTTCTCTTCCTCCTCTTCCTCACCGTCTCCTCCTGCATTTTTACTATGATAGCGCTCTTGGGGGCTAGGGCTGTGGGGAGCTGGGAAGACTTGGGATTGGGGCGCAGGCAGAGAGCTCAGGTCTGCCACCAAGTCAATGCAGCATGTCCTAGGAGTCGCAAGAAGCTTGTGCAGATGCCTTCTGTGTCCATATCTTGTCCCTGCATTCTGGTCTTTGGCGTCTGAGCTCTACCTGGTGTCCTGGGCTCCAGCCTGGTGTTCTGTGTGCCCATCTTGGGCGTCTGAGCTCCAGCCTGGTATTCTATGTGCCCATCTTGGGCGTCTGAGCTCCAGCCTGGTATTCTGTGTGCCCGTCTTGGGATCTGAGCTCCAGCCTGGCATTCTGTGTGCCCGTCTTGGGATCTGAGCTCCAGCCTGGCATTCTGTGTGCCCATCTTGGGCGTCTGAGCTCCAGCCTGGTGTTCTGTGTGCCCGTCTTGGGCATCTGAGCTCCAGCCTGGCATCCTTGGAGGCCTTCTGAGATTTCTCCATCACCATACTGGGCGGTGGCGTAAGGAATGCTTGTTTTTTAATTACTGAAAATTATTTTGTAGACTTTCTCAGGCCTCATGGTAACCATAACTGTGAGTGCCCAGGGGACAATGACAGTATCAGGTGTGGAATCTCCTGCACAAGCCCAGAAAAACCATCATATTCAGGTTATGTGTGACATCTAACAACAACAACAAAAAGCTAAAAACCAACCAACCAACAAGCACAGCCCTTTAAAAATAGAATGGAAATCAATCAGAAAACAGAGGGCTCATTCAAGTAACCCAAAGAAAGTAAGTTTTCCAGATTAGCCTTGCTCTCCAAACTCTGTGCCCCTATTCTGTCAGATCTGTTCCGAGCTGACACAGCTGGCGAGACTCTCCTCAGTCTCAGGAGTCTGCTTTATCACTAGGCGGACCCACGAAAAAGAGCCGGAGCCAGTGAGCCCGGTGGGGGCACCTGCAGTCCCAGTGCTTCAAAGGCGGAGGCAGGAGGATTGTTTGGACCAGGAGTCAGGAAATGGCTGGGGCGACAAAGCAAGGAGACTCTCTCAAAGGCTGAATTAGTAACTCACTAAAGAAAGAGGTTTTTTAAGGTAAATGTTTTCTGGCAATCAGAAATGTTCCATTACTGCTCTTCAAACTTAGATTTGTTTTAGAGTGTATATGTGTGCATGTGTGCGTTATGCCTGTGTGGGGAGGAGGCCGCAGGTGTCCTGCTCCGTTGCTCTCTGCTTTTTTCTCTTGAGCTGAAGCTGTAGCTTGTGCTGGCAGAGAGCAAACCCAAGCAATCCCCCTGTCTCTGCCTCTCTCCCGCACACTGGGTTTTCCAGCCCTTGCTGCCACAGCTGTTAAGTGGGCCCTGGAGCTTTGAACTCAGGTGGTCACTATTCAAGAAAGTGCCCGTACTGTTTCTGATCATCTTCATCACTCTGAACCCTTAAAACCTTCTCCACCATCAGGATTGTTTCTGGTCCCGTGGTCATGTTCGTCAGGTCCTCAAGGCATCTCTGCGTGCCTTGGCCACACATTAAAGCCTTTGCGACACTCTAGATTACCTGTCAATGTCTCTTCTCCGCTGCCTTTGCTCTTGCTGCCTGTGCGCTTTATTATGTTGATTTACCATCGTCCTTCTGTCTGGCTTCCTCAAAGACAAAGAGCCCTGTCTTCGGTTCAGCCCTTCTCAGCTTGTCCTGTCATGGCACTTTCCACCCAGAAAATGCTGCCACCTTTGGTGAAAGGGGGTTGTTTCTCAGGCAGCCCAATGCGGCTTCTGGCTTCCGGTCCTTCACCTGAGGTCTGGGCCTGGCAGGGTAGGGGGTCCTTTGACCTGCCTGCACTGGTCCCTGCTGGCTCCCTCTCCTGGGTCCTCCATGGTCCTTTCCAGATCCCTCCTTTGTTTCTAGATGTTTCTACTTCATGTTCATTCAGCAGGAGGAGGGGCACACTCTGCCTGACAGCTGCTTCAGAGCACTTTGTGGGGTGGTAGTTGTTTTGTTGGGGGTTGCTTTCTTGTCTTTTAAAACAGTGACTCACTGTGTGGGGGCCTCCGCTGAGGTTGAAGTCTCTGAGCTTGGTCTGTAGGGCGAGGACTGGCTTCCTTTCTCAGCGGGGTTCTCCCTTCCCGATCTGGGGAACCCCAGATCCTGTAAGGAGTTTCACACAGTCCTCAGGGAAGACCACAGGCCCGACCCTTTCCTGATAAGAAACCTGCTCAGCAAGCACCAGGGGATTCCTGGAGAAACCCATCCTATGCTAACAAGATGTTTGGGTGTCTTGGCTTTCAGCCAGTGGCCTTTAACCGTACCTGGAGATTCTCCCCACCCCTAGGATGATTAAGTACTGTGCTCTTCTTGTGCCCAGCTAACGGGCTGAACCTCTGCATGTAAACCAAGTATCCCTGGCGCCTCTACCCCAGTGACTCTAACACATTCACCCTCAGCTTTTCCCATGGCCCAAGGTTTATAAGTCCTTGATTCACAAAATAAACTTCTCACTCACTTCCCCACCACGGCCACCTGAGACTTATCATTTATTCTGGGGGAAGAAGGCTCCCCTCCTCTGTGAAAAGTCACTGCGGAACTCCTGGCTTGGCTGCTGGTCAGACGGCCACTTGCTGCTTTGAGCTTCAGCTGTTCTCCGCGTGTCAGTGTGGATTGCTGCTGCCATCTTTCTAGTGCCACTCTGAGGGCCGCAGGCCTGTCTGCGGGAGCCACGGCTCTGGGTCGGCCAGGCCAGCGTTGCCGTCTGCCTCGGGCTTCGGAGCCCTGAGCTGCTCACTGCCATCTGGCCTGGTGCTGGCAGCTTAGCCTAAAAGAGTACAACACTGATTTTTGGGGAAATCTTTTCTCCCCCCCACACCCCCCGGATTGGCTGGAGATCTGCTGTGGGATTTCGGTCCCAGCTTTCATCCTGCAGCACCGGGCCTCCGTGAAACCAGGACGGACAACTGTGCAGCTGACTGTCCTGGAACTCACTGTGTAGACCAGGGGCTTGGACCTAGTGTGTCCTGCATTCTGGGCTAGACCAGTGCCCTGCCTTCAACTCCAGTGTGTGTGTGTGTGGCACAGTGCTCATGTGGAAGTCAGAAGACAACTTGCAGGACTCACTCCCTTCCACCATATTGGTCTCGGGGATCCAGCTGAGGTCATCAGACTTGGCAGCCAGCACCTTAAACACCCCCCGCCCCCAGCTATCTTCCCACCCTCCCTTAGAGTCACGGTAAGTGTCACAGGTAGCAGAACCTATTAAACCTGGGCTGGCAGGAGGGCTCAGAGAGTCTCGGTATCTGCCTCCCAGCCTGATCTGTGTTCCACCACCACCCCACACTCATGACTCCTGGACGTCGTCCTTTAATCGCTACCGACCTATCAGGGGTACATGCCCCCACACCCCCATACACACAGATGTAATTTTAAAAATTAAACAAACCTTAAGTTTTCTGGCATGCTAGGCATGGTGGCGCACACCTTTAATCCCAGCACTTGAGAGACAAAGGCAAGCACATCTCTGAGTTCAAGGCCAGCCTAGTTCACAGGACAGGACAGTCAGGGCTCTGCCTCAAAAAAGAAAATAGGGCTGGAGAGATGGCACAGAGGTTAAGAGCACTGTTTGCTCTTCCTGAGGTCCTGAGTTCAATTCCCAGCATCCACATGGTGGCTTACGACCGTCTGTAATGAGATCTGGTGCCTCTTCTATCCTGCAGGCACACATGCAGTCAGAACAGTGTACACATAATAAACAAATCTTTAAGAACAAACAAACAAACAAAGATTTCTGGCAAAAGCCGAGCTCCCCTGCCTCAGTCCAGACTGTTTTAACTAAGTGGTGTGTTTCTTCCGCTCTCTGTTCATTTACGTGTGTGTCCGAGTAGCTTTGGAGCTCCAGCACGGAAAATTGTTTGGTTTCATTCTTAGTTCTGGAACTGTTGTGGGAGCCAAAGGCAAACCCGTCTTGGAAATTCGAAGCCTCTTAGAGCCTCACGTAAGAACAGCCTCACCTCTGGGGCCCAGAGCAGTGGCTTACCACCAGATACCAGCTGCAGGCAGAGGTCTGCTGTTAGCTGAGCTCCTGGGACAAGCATGGGGGCTGTCCAGTGTCTGTGGCCCCCTTTCTCCGGTGACCCTGACTGGGACGGGGGAAGACTGAGTGGAATCAGGGGTAGCTGTTCTTCAGGAGAGGCCTTCCCTCAGAATCCCAGACCCTGTCATGAAAGCTGCAAGAAGTAGCTGAGTAATCCCGATGCATTTGGCTGAAGAGCTTCCCTCAGGGCCTCTGCGGCCAGCATTTCCACAGCATCCAGCATAACTTTGATTCCTTCAAAAGTGACATCAAGTAGGCCAGGGCCCCTGGAGCCTCCGGCTGCTCCTGGTGTTAATACTTGATGAGAGCATTAACTGCACAGGGGTGGAGAGGGAGGAGGAGCGCACTTACTCTTCCCGCATTGCCTGCGTGATAATGGCTGCTAATGGCAAACCCGACGGTGCAGCCAGGGCTGGTCTCCACACTCTGGCCCACACACAGCACAAGGAGTCAAGAGGTGACAGCTCTGTGGTTCTTATAGCTATAAAGAAACAACTTTCCAGAAGACATTTTTCTAATAATGCAGAGACACTCTCTTGTCTGCAGAAGGCTGACATGATAAAATGCTCAGCACTGCCCGTTTCCTGCAGCAAGATATACTTGCATGTGCACTTGTGTGAAAGACTTGCACCTCAGCTGGCTGTGTAAGAGCGAGTCACAGGGAGGCGCATGGTCAGTACTTTTCAGCAGGGAGGAACCCACTTGCATCTGCTGGTGCAGCAAGGTGGTGGAACACTTGTCTAGCTTGCACAGAGTCCGGACTTGATCCCTGTGCATCTTTGCAGGTACGTGGTCTTCCAGCCATATATATATATACATGCTTTTCAACTTGACTGTTTTTGAGAAGTCTCTTCACATGGTGAGGCTGCTCTCAAACTCATGACCTTGCTTTAGCCTCCTGAGTGCTGGGATTACAAGGCCTGTACCTCCCTGGCCAGCTTAAAAATGCCTTTGTCCAGGTCTTAACGCACACACAGATTAGTACGGCACCTACCAAATCCACTTCCATAGTAACAATGCCATCACCTCCTCCAAAAACGCCGCGGTGGCTCAGTAGAGTCAGCTGTATCTGCCAGTGGGCGCACGGCCTGCTCTCATTAGCATGTTGCCATCAGCTGTGGTGCTCGCCTTTGATCCCAGCGCTGGGGAAGCAGAGGCGGGCGGTTCTTCATAAATGTGAATGCAGCCTCGTTACATAGAGTTCCGGGCAGGCCAGGGCTGCTTAGCGAGATCCTGTCTAAGAAAAAAAATCATGTGAATGGATTAGAGTGTGTAGCCTCCCGGAACCGCACTCCTTCCGTACTGTACGTGGGTTCCTCAGGACGTGCTGTGCACTAATGCTCAGTCCTTTTCATTACTGACTAACGTCCTAGTTGGTCTGCATGTTTGTTCATTTGTCAACTTGAAAACAAGCTAGAGTCAAATGGAAAGGGGAAGCTTAGCTGAGAAAACTCCCCTGCCACGTGGGCCTGGCAGCCAGTCTGAGGCATGTTCTTGCTGCTCAGCGATGGAAGACCCAGCCATCAGAGTGAAGCCACTGAGCATGTGGCCCTGGGTGCTGTTAGAAAGCAGGCTGAGCAAGTGTCCTCGTTAGGGTTTCACAGCTGTGAGGAGACATCATGACAGTGGCAGCCCTAAAGAAAAGCATTTAGTTGGGGCTGGCTTACAGTTTTGGAGATTTAGTCCATCATGGCAGGAAGCATGGCAGCATGCAGGCAGGCGTGGCACTGGAAGAAAAGCCGAGAGTTCTACATCTTGATCTGCAGGCAGCAGAAGGAGACTGTGTGCCACACTGAGTGAAGCTTGAGCATAGGAGACCTCAGAGCCCGCCCCACAGTGACAGCTTCCTCCAACAAGGCCACACCTACTCCAACGAGGCCATACCTCCTAATACTGTCACTTTCTGTGGGCCAAGCATTGAAACACATGAGTCCATGGGGGCCCCCCTACTCAAACCAGCACAGCAAACCAGGGAAACATCGACTGTTCCTCCATGTTCTCAGTTCCTGCCTCCAGGCTCCTGTCCTGCTTCTGAGGATGACAGTCTGTGACCTGTAAACCTTCCAGTAAGAAAAATCCTTCCCTCCCCAAGTGGCTTTTGGCGGTGGTCTTTATACCATGGAAAGAAACTAAGCCAGTGAATGTAGCATTATACGAATACACTGTAGTTTATTGTACAGCTTGAATGAGATTCTTATTGTTTCCAGCACAGATGATTACAGCCAAACTGCCACAGACATCTGTGTGTAATTTTTGTGCTCAGGTAAGTTTTAGTTTCTCCAGGGCTTTAGACAACTGTGAGTGGGCTTACCGGGCCATAAAATAAGTGTGACTGTACCAGCCGGGTGTGCTGGCATGCACCTGTGATCCCAGCGCTTAGGAGGCAGAGGCAGGCGGGTCTTTGTGAGTCTGAGGCCAGCCTGGTCTACAGAGTGAGTTCCAGGACAGCCAGGGCTACACAGAGAAAGCCTGTCTTGAAAAACAACGACAAGAACCTGTGCCATTTTCTTACATTCTCTGCAGCGACCTGAGATTGTGGTGTTTCCCAACCTTGTCATCACTTAGTTCTCAGCTGTTCCAACAAGCATTTTGTCAGGCTTAAAATAAGTGTTGTTTGCATAAAGGGGTGGCTTATTATGATCTTCTATATCTCACGGAGCATCCACATTTCTCAGGTCTCTGACGACAACAACCATCTTCTGCACTTATGACTATCTGCACAACCATTTTTAAAATTTATTTTTTTATTTGTTACAGTTTATTCACTTTGTATCCCAGCTATAGCCCCCACCTCAGTCCTTCCTAATCCTACCCTCCCTCCCTCCCTCATCTCCTCCCATGTCCCTCCCCCAGTCCACTGATAGGGGAAGTCCTCCTCTCCTTCCCTCTGACTCTAGCTTATCAGGTCTCACCGGGACTGGCTGCATTGTCTTTCTCAGTGGCCTGGCAAGGCTGCTCCTCCCTCAGGGAGAGGTGATAAAAAACCAGCCACTGAGTTCCTGTCAGAGACAGCCCCTGTTCCCCTTACTAGGAAACCCACTTGGACACTGAGCTGCCATGGGCTACATCTGTGCAGGGGTTCTAGGTTATATCCATGAATGATCCTTGGTTGGAGTATCAGTCTCAGAAAAGACCCCTGGGCCCATGTTTTTTGGTTCTGTTGTTCTCCTTGTGGAGCTCCTGTCCCCTCCAGGTCTTTCTATCTCCTTCTTCTTTCATAAGATTCCCTGCACTAGGCCCAAAGTTTGGTTATGAGTCTCAGCTTCTGCTTTGATACTCTTCTGGAGCTCTTTCAGAGCTCCAACAATCAATAAATGGAACCTCATGAAACTGAAAAGCTTCTGTAAAGCAAAGAACACTGTCATCAGAACAAAACAACAGCCTACAGACTGAGAAAGGATCTTCACCAAGCCTACAGCTGACAGAGGGCTAATATCCAGAATAGAACTCAATAGGTTAATAAAGAACTCAAGAGGTTAAACAGCAACAAATCAAGAAATCCAATTTAAAAATGGGGTACAGAGCTAAACAGAGAATTCGCAACAGAGGAATATTGAATGGCAGAGAAACACTTAAAGAAATGTTCAGTGTCCTTAGTCATCAGGGAAATGCAAATCAAAACAACCCTGAGATTTCACCTTACACCCATCAGAATGGCTAAGATAAAAATTTCAAGTGACAACACATGCTGGAGAGGATGTGAAGAAAAGGGAACCCTCCTCCATTGCTGGTGGGAATGTAAACTTGTACAACCACTTTGGAAATCAATCTGGTGCTTTCTCAGACCATTAGGAACAGTGCTTCCTCAAGATTCAGCCATACCACTCCTAGGCATATATCCAAAATATGTATACAACAAGGACATTTGCTCAACCATATTCATAGCAGCTTTATCCGTAATAGCCGCACATCCTCTTTAAAACAGCTCTCCGTTCAAGTCTCTCACTTTTTTAAAAGTGGGGTCTCACTCTGTAGCGTATGGCCTGCATGCTGGCCTGAAATTTGCAGTCCTCCGCCTTAGCTTCCTGAGTGCTGGATTCCTGTAGAGTTTGAAGACCTTTATGTACTTACAGGTTCTTTACTGTTTTGAAAGGTCACAGATATTTTCTTCCAGTCCATCTCTTTGTGTAAGGCTAGGAATGGAGTACTAGGCCTGAACACACCAGGTCAGTGCTGTGCCACTTCCTGCCCTGAAATCATTTGAACAAAAGCTGCAGTCAAAATGTGCATGCTCTTCCATGATGTACCTTTTCAGTTTCCAATGTTGTTTGAAACAGCATTCATATCATCAGTTCTCCTGAATGTATTTGTAATGCCTACAGAATGCCATCCTATTACCAGCTGTGGTGCCATATTTATTCAAAAAATTCCTTTGTTGGGCATTTAAGTGATGCTTGAGCTAGATTTCTTTCACATTACTTCATTATTTCTCAAGACTAGGTCGTGAAAACTAGAATTATTATTTTTTAGATTATATATTCATAAAGCATTTAAAGAATATGCAAGGCCAAATTATCCCCCGGAAGTGACTGAAGCTCAACAGGGTGTAGAATAAATTGAGAGTTGCCGTTGCTTTTCTGTTTTGAGTTTATTAGCCGTGTATGTTTGTTAATTTCTGTGTACCACATGCATGTCGGTGCCTGCAAATGCAGAGAGCATCAGCACGTTCAGAACATTGCCTACAACTAGACTCACAGGAAGTTGTAGGTTCTGGGTTCGTAGCCAGAAAAGCAAGTGCTCTTAACCACTGAGCCACCACTCCAGGCTGCATTGCTGTTTTTATCACTGTGATGCCCACGACAATAGTGGAGTGTGGCTGAGGGGGTGTGAGGCTCTAAAAGCAGCACATTGGGAGACTTGCTCAAGGACAAAAGTGCCCTTAAACGTCCTTTAAATAGCATCAAGCTCTGAGTGTGCTGCTCAGCCAGCCTGTCCACACAGTAGTACTCAGCCCAGAGAGTGCTGCTCAGCCAGCCTGTCCACACAGTAGTACTCAGCCCACTCAGTGCTGCTCAGCCAGCCTGTCCACACAGTAGTACTCAGCCCACTCAGTGCTGCCCGGCCAGCTGCTCCACACAGCAGTACTCAGCCCAGTGTCTAGTCAGTGCCCTCTTGCTGTGAAGAGACAGCATGGCCACAGCAACCCTTGCAAACGTTTAGTTGGGGCTGGCTCACAGCTTCAGAGGGTTAGTCCATTATGGTCATGCAGGGAACTTGGCAGCACACGCACAGACACGGTGGCGGAGAGTCCAGACCAGCAGGCAGCAGGAAGAGAGAGACCTGGGCCTGCCTTGGGCTTCTGAAACCCCTAGACAGTGACACCCTTCCTCCAACGGGACTCCAACTAAGCCACACCTCCTAATCCCTTCAAGCACCTGCACTCCCTAATGACACAGCATTCAAGTCTAAGCGCCCATGGGGCCATTCCTCCTCAAACCGGCGCACAGTGAACTTCAGAACCCTCCGTTTCTTGTATCGGTTGGCATGTGGACAGGAGCAATGAACACAAAGAAGGAAAGGGAAAAGAAAAAGGAGGAAGGAAGCTAAGTTTAAATGTCTTGTTTGGCAGCTGTAGAGGGTGAACACGATAGAGTGATATTTATCACTTCTGGATATTACGCTCAAGTAAAGGCATGACCGCACTGTAACTCCATGAAGGGTAACGTCATGCTCCCTACACCTCTAAGCTGACACTTGGTTTTCTATAAACGCTCTGCTCCCTGATTGCTCTGAAGCATTTTCCTTGCAGGGACTTGCTGCCTGGGGTCTTTGTGCCAGGGCTCTGCAGCACCTGTGCCCTTCGTGGGCAGCAGTGTCTGGGTCTTTGTGCTTCTCATCTTTGCCTCTCTTTGCAAACGCTTTTCTGAAAAGCGTTGCTTAGCATTTTATTCCAGTGAAATTCATCCAGTGATGCTCAGAGGTTTCCAGCAATCATAGCCAGAAGAATCCAAGAAAAAATTTAGAATGCTGTATTCATTTCTCTAAAACACACGAATGGCATATCTCATTTATTTCTAGCAATATTTGGTGTATACCTATGAAATGGCAAAATTCAACCCAACTCGAGTTCCCTTAAAAAGGTTTTAGGGGGCTGGGGTAATTCAGTGGAGAAAGTGCTTTCTATGCAAGTATAAGGACCTGAGTTCAGACTCCAGCACCCACATAAAACAGCCAGGGGTGAGGGGAAGGTGGCTGGACGCGGTAGCACATGCCTTTAAACCACAGGCATGTGCATGTTCCCACACACATTCGAACATGCACACAGACAAGCACACCACGTGCACACACACATACAAAAATATAATACAAAGGCTGGCCTGTGCCAAGGCTTTGTCAGGGCTGGGGTGAAGCTGGTTTTTAGAGGGCTTGCCCATGTGCTCACAGCCCTGAATCTGATCTCCAGCACTCTGAAAATCAGGGTGGTGGTGCACACCTGTAATCCAAGCTATGAAATATACAGTGTATATTCAAGATTGATATGTCCACTGAGAACGCTGCTTTAAATATTAAGCGTACTGATTTCACTTGTGGGTTCAATGACTTCATGTTATTCTTTGTCAGTTATAAAAGAATGACGTGAATCCATCAGTTTTGCTATGGTCTCAGGTGTTGGGTGGGTTGAGCAGGAAGGGCCCACATGGGCTCATTTATTTGAATACTTGGTCATTAGGCAGTGGCACTATTAAAAAGTGTGGCTTTGTTGGGGTAGGTGTGGCCTTGTTGGAGCAAGTGTGTCATTGGGGGTGGGCTTTAGGGCTTCAAATGCTCAAGCCAGGCCCACTGTCTTTCTCTCTCTCTTGCAGCCTGTTGATCCACATGTGGAACTCACAGCTCCAACTTCAGCGCCATGTCTGCCTGCTGGCCACCGTGCTTCCCTCCATGACAACAATGTAGAAAACCTCTGACCGTAAATTTTCCTTTAGAAGAGTTGCCACAGTCACAGAAACCCTAACTAAGACAGGTGTGTTTTACTCACTGTGAACAAGTGGCTGGCTCCTTGCAGACACGTGCTGGAGCAAGGAGAGGCAGCAGCCGCCCACCAGCCTACTTACAGCCTCTTGACGCTCAAAGGAAAACTTGCTGGGGCTGGAGAAGTGGCTCAGCAGCTGAGAGCGCTTGGTTCTGTGCCAGGTGGCTCACAGCTGCCTGCAGTGCCAGCCCCCAGGGCTCTGGGCCTTCTTCTGGCCTGGGAGAGCACCTACACACGTGACACATTCCCAGTACAGAGGTGCCCACAGATGCACAAACACAGAGGTAAAAACAAATCTTGCTTTTTAAGGTGACTGCATAGCTTATCTGCTTCTGGATCTTACACAAGCAAGTGTTGTCTTATAATTAAGCTTGTGTGTTGTATAATAATGTAATAGTCCGTTCTTTTGCTATGTAGTGCTTTACTATAGAACTGTCTCATAATTTCATTACTCATTTTGAAGATGAATATCTGAATTCTATTTTGGTGAATGCTTCTTTTGTATGTAAACTTTTAGAGGGAAGAATAACATTTCTGAGCTGTAGAATATACCTGCTAAGCAAATTTTTCAATATGTATCCTGTTGCTAGACAAGCACCATGCTGTGAACAATAGACCCAGCACTACTCAGGGTTACACCCTAGCTCCCAGTGTGGGGCATTGGGTTCTACATCCTTGCCAACACTTGGCATGCCAGCCCTTACGATTTTTCCTTATGGTCTAGAGAGGTGACTTAGCGGTGAAGAGCACTTGCCATTCGTGCAGAGGAGAGTTGGTTCCCAGCACCACAGTGTGTCACTCCCAGATGCCTGTAACTCACATTTCATGAATTCAACACCCTCTTCTGGACTCTTCTGGCACCAGCACTCACCCGTTCCATATATACAGACATGTAACTAAAAATAAAATCAACACTTAAAGTATTTGTTATGTTCTTTATGTAGGTCTATGTCACTCGGGGAAAAATTTAGTTTATAATCTGGTGGACAAGGAGATGGGACATGCCATTGTTATCGACCATTGATAATGTAACCTTGTGATAAGACTATCCTAGTCTCTCACCATGTTCTTCTTAGAGGACATTTTGAAATACATTGATTTGTGAGTCTCCGTGTTTGTGCACAGGAATTGTTTTAATTATAAGTTAAATTGCTAAAGTATATTTAGAAGATTCAATTCCTAGGGTCACAAAAGGACTCAAACAGAACACTAATAGTACAGTTCACAGCCTCATTTTTAAGATGAATCATTTTAAAAATCTGCAAAACTATCCCAATGTGAGATTGAATGTTGGCATTAATTCAGTGTTCTGATAGTTTTAAACAAACCAAGAAAAAGTCCTGTGGCCAGGTGGTGGTGGTGGTGATGTTGGCTCACAACTTTGATTCCAGATCTGGGAAGGCAGAGGCAGGCAGATCCTGTTTCAGGTCAACCTGGTCTACAGCACGGCCAGGGCTACATTGTTTATTTACTGTTTTAACAAGCAGCAACACGTGTCAAAGTGACTAGTTTAAAAAGGTTTTGATCCACAGGCAGAGCACTGGGACAGCAATGAAGAAAAGGAAAGTTGATTACTAAGGCTTATTGTAGATTTTTCTTGGTCTTGTCTCAAAGCCTTTCCAGTTAGGAGAGGTTCTGATTCTGTTGGCCGACTAATTAATTCATCTCCTACTTGCTGCTGTGTTACTGTCTAGGGGCTGAAACTCGGACCTAACATATGCCAGGAAAGCACTATACTGCTAAAACACCCGCCTTTTTTTTTTTTTTTTTTTTAGAAACAGTTGTCCAAGCTGTCCTTGAACTCAGGCCTCAGGCTGTCTTGAACTTGTGAGAAACGCAGAAAGACAAACGTCTAAATTATTTCAGCAGGGACTGGAAAAAAATTCCTGGATTTTTATTAAACAGTGGTAAACTATATACATAATAAAATTTATCATTTTAATCATTTAAGTGTAAAGCTCAGAGACATTAGTATATTGAACTGTGAAGCCATCCTGTCTCCCCGCAGACCTTTTTCGTCATTTTTTAATGAAACTCCGATACCATTAATAAAATCACCCCCTCCCTTCCCTCAGGTTCTCCGAGTTGACAAATGCAGTCCGCAGAATGGAGAAAAATCACATTCCTCAGGTTTTGCTCCAGTCAAGAGTTGCAGTAGTCTGAGGAAAGGAGGGTCACCATCCGCGGGGAGAACGCAGAGGAACGTTCCCTTCTCCACACTTGGGAAGGGACTTCTCCTCGCCTTGCTCCCGCCTGCGGGCGCTCGCCGTCCTGCCGCCGCGCCCCGTCCCGCCCCGCCCCGCCGCGCCCCCGGGTAACCTAGACAACCGCAGCCGAGGCGCTCCCCAGAGGAGGCCGGGTCCGGAAGTGAGGTGGCCGCGCCACCACCCGCGAGCGCGCGGAGCTGGTGACGTGTCCGAGGAGCCGTCGGCCCCCCGCCCAGCGCGCCGCGCCCGCGCTCCGGGGAGGGGGCCGTGAGGAACCCGACGTCGCTGGCCTTCTCAGAGGCCCCGGGCCGCCGCGGAAAGCCGTTCTCGCCGAGCTGGCCCGCTCCGTGAGGAGGGCGGCTTACGCGGCCGCGTCGGGAAGCTGGCCCGCGGCGGCCGGGCCGTGCGCTCTTAGTTCTCAGGGCCCCGCCTTCGGGCTGGAGGGTGCAGACCGGGCCCTGCGCCCGTGGGAAGCGAGACAGTGCCAGATGAATGCGACCGCCCCGAGTGGTAGATCCCGGGGGCACCGGCGAACTGAGGGACAGCCACATTGTGTCGTCGCGCCTGGCGCGAGCAGACAAAGCAGGGGAGAGCGGCAGGGGCCTAGGGTGGTTAGCGTAGACACCACCAAATGACCAAATCGTGAGCAGCACGGCCTTGGGGGCGGGGTTGGAGCAGAGGTGCGTGGACGGTAGAAAAGCAGGACCAGGTTGGGAGGCGGCGACAGAGAAGGCAGATCGGTGGTGTCGGAAACGCGGGCCACAGGGTGCTGAGCTCCCCCGCCCCTTTTTATTTGGAGCCGCAGCGGCTTCCTCCTTCCACGACGGAGTGGCCGTGACCCTCCTAGCCCGGAGTTCAGCAAGTTGGTATTTGAGAGAGAGGGTGTGTGCGGACACACCCCACTGCTTTTTTATAAAAGTCAGCGTCTCCCACTACCGTATTCCATGGGGTTTTTGCTGTGTTTTGTTTTTACATTTAGTCTTTACAATTCTTTAGGAAGAAGAGCATCTTTGTTTTCTTCCCACTTTTATTTCTCCCTTGGTGAACTCACGTGCCCGGCGGCACTAAAGTCCCAAGTTGGGGCGCACAGCTAGTACAAATTAGTGCCTCCTGGTATGCCAATGGTGTTTGCAGGGTGCTAGATCCCACTGAGAGTCTGGTTAGTTATAAACCTTCCTAGAGGGCCCGGACAGGAATCTTGACAGACTTTGGGACTCCAAGCTTTTTTAAATTTCCCTATTTTCTGAATTTGTTTTTTCATCAATTTGGGGGTTGCCGTCACCAGGACTGTCTTATATGTAAGATGATGCACTTGGGAAGAATTCGATTGAAGTCTAAAACGTCACCGGCTTTTTATGATAAACTTTTTTTTTCCTCGAAAAATACTCAAGAAAAGCAACACCTGCGCACGCGCGTTTGCGCACTTACGGACACGGGCACCCCATCAACGGGGAAGCTACGTGCTGGTCGAAGGGTGGCGATGCCGTTCTAGGCTTCTTTGCCGTGTCTTTGTTCATTAAGCTCCTGCTCCCATTTACCTCATTCGTCTCTCCCTAAAAGACGTTTATCAAGTGCACTGTCTCACACAAGAAGATACCACCATTTCCGAGGCTTAGGCAGGATCCCGCAGATACCTCCGAGAGCTACTTAACCATTTACGAACCCTTCCTTCATTTGTTCCCTTATCCTGCACCAAGTAGGTGGCGCCTGCGCTCTCCGTGCACCAACCCCGTCTCCGTCAACGAGTCTCGGGTCACCAGCCCTGGGCCGACCGCCCGTGTGAGGAGGTTCCCGAGCGGCGCGACGCTCGAGGCGCCGGGGCGGACCCGGACCGGACCCTGCGCCGGAAGCGCGCATGCGGAAGTCGGGCCGCCGGAGCGCGGAGCACCCGGAACGCGGCCCTCCGCCCCGCCCCGCCCCGCCCGGAAACAGCCCGCTGCGCTTGCGGCGCCCGCACTGAGCATGTGCGCGCGGTGCCGCGCATGCCCCGTCGAGGCCCGCTTCGGTTTCTGCCGCGGGGCCCGCGGCGTCTCCTAGCGCAACCGGAACTAGCCGTTGCGGGCCGGCCTTCTCGGCGCTCGGGCCTTGAGGTGATCTCCGAGCCCCTCGGCCTCCTTCCTCGTCGTTCCCTCGGCTCGGCCGCCCTCTTCTCCCAGCCGCCGGCATGAGCGCCCGGCCGCCCGCGTCGCCGCCAGCGCCAGGCCCACGGTTGCTGCTGCTGTCGCTGCTCCTGCTGGGGACGGCCCCAGGCCCGCGCCCGGGCAGCGCCTTCTACCTGCCGGGGCTGGCGCCGGTCAACTTCTGCACGGAAGAGAAGAAGAGCAACGAGTGCAAGGTGGGCGAGGCCGGGCGGGCGGGCGCGGGTCTGGGCCCGGAGGGGGCGTAGCGGTGGGTGGGGTCGCCTCGCGGGCAGCGGCGGGCGCGGGGCTTGCTCCTGCCGGCCGCTCTCCCCGGCCCCGGCGGCGGGCCGAGCGCCCTTGGGCCGGCCTGCACGCAGGAACGGGGTGACCTGCTGCCGCTTGGGGCGCGCCCAGCCGAGCGACAACTTCCAGCAACTCCATTTCATTGTACTTTCCTGGAACTCCTGGTTACGACGGTTTATTCTCCAGGACTTTGATATCTAACCTCAAGATTAGCAGTTGATTACTTAACCTGTGCATTGTGGCATATTCCAACCCTCGTAAAAACTGCGTTAGTAAAGACTCGTCGACACACTAACCCCTGGCCTTCAAACGTTGTTAGAGAGGAAACTGTAAAAGATGTCAGAGACTCCCCTCAGACGAGTTTCTCCGCAGTGTTCTAAACACTTAAGCACACAGCAGGAGAAAGAACCCATCTTGAAAATGTTGGCCTGGTAGGACATCCGCCCACACTTCAGTTTTCCAGCTGATGGCAGCTTTTCTAAGGTATAGAGCGAGCATCACAGTACACCATTATTTCGTTAAGTTACGGAAACTTAACCATTTCGAGGATCGAGGGTGTCCTTGAAATCGTTAACTTTTAACAGTTCAAATAATAGTTAAGAAGACGTTTACACTCTGTAAATAGGCTTATTTACGAAATTCTTAAAGCTGGTGTTTATTTTATGACCGTTAGCTTTTTACCACAGTTGTGAATTTTGAGGTTGCTTTAGAGCGTTAGGGAGGCTATTAAAGTTTTCACGGCATTTTGTCGTTCTCTTCAGGTTTGCCGGCTTTTCTCAGTTGTGTTGACATGTCACATCAGTTTTAAAAAGAGGCAAAGGAGCCTGTCTCTCTAACAGTGCCTGGGAATGTGTAAGATTCACTCAGGCTCACAGTCCATCAGTGTTTCCTACCCGGCAGAGCACGAGTTCTGCCTCTTCACGGACACTTCACACCCTAAATGAGATCCAGTCTTGCAGACACACTGCATTTTTCCGTTACCTATTTCAGTAGCCAACCTTTACAAACGAGCACTTGGCCGTGCCATGCACAGCCACTGTGTTGTGTTCATAAAATAAGCGAGGAACTGTTTTTGGAGTCTTCCTGGGAAGCTGCCAAGGAGGGCATTGGAGGTGGATAGATGGCAGACGTGTGTGAGGCCTGCAAGCTCGGTGGTTTAAGTGTTCTGGAAAGTTTTCAGGTCTTTTGAGGTTTTTAACTTTGATAGGTGTGGGGATAAAATAGGCCAGACATCATATTTCAGGATGTTTGGACTTGGATCTTTGTTCTCAGTTAGTCTGTTGGTCATTAGGAAGAGGAGTGGGTTGCCCTCCTCCTGTCCCCCGGCTCCACCAGCTGGTGGGAGAACTTAGTGACCTGTTAGGGTAAACTGCGTGTTCACCAGCACCCGTTCCCTCTCTTCTGAACAGAGATTTTTTAAGATTTTATTTATTTATTTATTTATTTATTTATTTTATGCATATTAGTGCTCTAAGGGCAGTAGAGGGTGTAGATGGTTGTAAGCCACCATGTGGTGTCTGGGAATTGAACTCAGGACCTCTGGAAGAGCAGACAGTGCTCTTAATCACCGAGCCATTTCTCCAGCCTCTGAACAGAAATTTACTTCACAGTTTGGGAGGCTAAGATAGCCAAGATTTGGGTGCCCACAGATTCAGAGTCTGGTGAGGGCTCATTTTCTTCCTGGTGCCTATGTGTGCGTGTCTTCTTGTGGTGGAAGGGATGAAAGAGCTTCTTGAGCTCATTTTTTTTGAGGACAGGACGAGCTATTCATGAGTGCTCTGGCCCCCAGGACCTGGGCATCCCTAAAAGGCTTTCCTTCATGGTGCCGTTACCTGAGGGTCTGCTGTTTTCAGGGAGGAACCGGGGAGGGAGAGCCAAAGTGTTCAGACCCTAGCAATGCACATTTCCTAAGGAACAGAAAGGACCTCCTTTAAAAGTCAGTCAGAAATGATGGAGAGGTCTTTCTACGGTTTCTCTTCTGGTTCTTTCCCACCTCTAGAACAAGGATAGTCATGTTGCTTCTGTGTTCCCCTTGAAAGTGTTTGGATTTCTCAGAGGAAGCACGGTCTTTGTGCTGGTTGAGTGCAGAAGGAAGCAAGTATCCTCAGTGTAACGTATGCAGCATAGTCCGCCCTCTTCCTGTATTAACTCAGTGTGGATATTGAGAGACTGAGGATTTGGCTATTTTGTAACTGGGCATACCTTTAATCCCAGCACTCTGGAGGCAGAGGTAAACTCATGTTTTCCTCCAGCCTGGTCTGTGTAATGAGTTCCAGGACAGCCGAGACTATATGAAGAAACATTGTCTCAAAAACAACAACAAAGTTTTATATTTAATTTCCTAACAGAGAAATGGGAGTCAATTGAACACTAAATCCTATCCTAACTTCTGAATTATAATCTTAGCCTTCATAAGTACTGTTTTTGTGGTTTATTCTTGTTTAACATAATAGCATGTGCATACATTTAAATATCTGTGTTGACATGAAATGTGCATTCTTGTCTTGTTGAGAGACGGGAGCCTTATTCTTAACAGTGTACTTTCTATGAAGCATTTAGTTTGTTGGGCATTTAGATTGGTTCCAGTTTTTTTTTTTTTTTCTCTGCTGTAATGAGAATACATTTAGCAGGAATTATCTGTGCTTTTTTTTTTTTTTTTTTTTTAGATATATCTTATTTTAACTGTGTGTCTGTGTGTAGACGCATGAGTGCAGGTGCCCATGGAGGGCAGAGGTGTCTGACTCCCCGGAGCTGGAGCTGCAGGTCATTAGCCACCAGATAAGTGGGTGCTGGGAATTGAGCTCAGCTCCCACAGAAGAGCAGTGCTCGCTCCTAATGACTGAGCCATCTCTTCAGCTCCTATTTGTATATTCTTAAGTGTAAATTTAATTTTGTTTTCTGTGTGTGAGTGTTTTGCCTGTATCTGTGTATTGCGTGTACCTTGTGCCCAGGGAGTTCTTAGCTAATATCGGAACTGGAGTTGAACAACTTGATACCTGGATCCTCTGGAAGAGCAGCGTGGTTTTACCTGCTAGTGCATCGAGTGAGTGAATGAGGGTGCGCTGCGCGTGTTTCTATTCCTCTGGAGCTGGAGTGAGGAGGGAGCTGTGAGCCTCTGGAGTGAGCTGGAACCAGTCAGGTCCTGCTTGAGCAGTGTCCTAACACTAATGTGCGTTTCTTGGCTCCTTGGGTCGGGCTGTTAAGAAGGGGACCTTGCTCTCCTGAGCTCAGGTATAACCTGTTTCTAGTGCTGGGATTACGGGAGTGACCTGCTTCCAGGTCTGCTTAGTTAGACACTTCAGACCCATGTGATAACACCTTTTCATTTGTTGGAGTGTTGGGGATTTGGAAATGCTAGGCCGCTCTCTACCATTGAGCTGCAGCGCGGTTCCCGAGAGCGTCTTCCTGCATAGCCTTCAGTGCTGTTGAGGTGTCTGCACCTTTGTCAGTTGTTAATGCCATCACCGAGGGACGTGTGGCTGTGTGACTAGGTCAAACCTGGTCAGAGTGAGCAGACCCGCACAGGTCCCACTTAGTATAAAAGTTTTGACTCTCCGTGTTGGGATTTAGCTCAGTGGTTTGTTCCTCAGATCTGGGGGAAAAAAGACAAAAATTTTGACTTTCAGCTGCTGTGTGGGGCTTAGCTTTGGCCCAGGTTACAAATGGACTGAGAGGCTTGTAGTGTCTAATCATGAGGAGAGTGACAGTTCTCTTTCACGCTCTGTCAGGTATTTGGCTCTTCAATTCAGTTCAGACCTGAGAACTAAAACGCAAGTGCTCAAAACATTGGACCCTTTTTTACTGCGTAATAGAGGGATCATGGTCTAAGGGGAAGGAGTAAAATTTTCTTTCCTGGGGCTAGCAGGGTGGCTCAGCTGGTACAGACGCCTGTCCCCAGCCGAATGGCGTGGTGTACCCCTTTAATCCTAGCACTTGGGTAGCAGAGGCAGGCAGATGTTTGTGAGTTTGAGGCCAGCCTGGTAGCGAGTTCTAGGACTACAGAGAGGCCCTGTCTCGAAAAACACTTGCCAGCAAGCCTGACAATCTGAGTTCCATCTCTGTGACCCACGTGCGAGAGAACCTACCCCAAAAAGGTATCCTTTGACCTCCACATGCACACCATGGCATGTGGGCATGTGCGAATGTGTGTACGTGTACACACACACACACGATACAGATTAATGTAAAAGAAAAAAATTGAGATTGTCTTTGTTGTGCTGTAGAGAAAAACGACCAACTCTGCCCCCTAGTGGCTGACAAGAGCAGAGCTCAAATGCATTCGTTTAGCAGCCCTGATAAAATGAAAGCTTAGTCATACTATTAACCTTCCTTTCTTGGTAGTTATTTTTAGAAGCATTTCATAAACTGTGTCTGTTATTTTAGGAGCAGTTGCCTTCAAACATGGACTGAGTCAGACGGTAAGAGTTCAGCCAAGAAACAGATAAGCCCAGGATTGCTGGTGATCCCACAGCTCTGCCTCCTCACCACTCTGGGTGTCCTGGGCATTCCTCTCTTGCTTCCTGGGGACCGAGACTTCCAGAAGTGATGTGTTAGTCCAAAAAGAAGTTGTAGGTCTGTTAAAAAAATTTTGAAATAGTCAGATTTTTGGTTTTTTTCTGTTGGGGGTGTTTTTAGACAGGGTCTTGTGTAGTCCAAGCTGGCCTTGAGCTCCTGACCTTCCCTTCCCCAGCTCCTGAGCTCTAGATTGCACGTGCTTGGCATCACACCTGGGTCAGTGGTCAGGTTTATATTCTATTTTTGGATGCAGCCTAAAACCGAAAACTGATAGTTTTCAGAGGTATGAGTGTCCTGAATAAAAAGATCACCTCTCTGAACAACAAAACACTCCCAACTTTCGTTGTAACCTGAGTTCCTGTTTAACAACTTCCTAAGATTCTTTTTTATCATGTCCATATTATGTCAATCATGACTTCCTCGAGTCAGCCTCACTGTGGATGTCTCTAACATTAGGCAGTGGATCTTGTTAGCTTTCTCCTTTTATATTTGTTGTGTTGGATGTTAGACCCTTTTGAGATTGTCCTTGTATACAGAGTTCTCTTCTCTAGGGCCCTTTTCTCCTTATAGCTGTCAGGTGTGGCAGATGGGATAGCAATGGAGAAAGCAGAGAACAGGGCCGTAGAGGAACCCATAGCACTACATAGCACTAGAGCTTGACTGTGTGTCTGAAACACTGAAGCAGTTGGGACCACAGCTAGGCCTGAGTGACAGAGACTAAATAAAATATGAGCTTGGAAGGAGGGCTTAGAAGGGATGGCGTCTTCCTTGCCAAACTTACTGAGAAAGGTTAAGTGTTTGGTCCCACCTTCCTTCCTGGGTAAGTTTTCTTTCTCTCTCCCAGTTTCCAGTGCAGCTCCTAACCTAAAAGTGAGATTTGTAAAAATTTGCTGATCCTCTGTAGGCTCATCGAGTCAAGGCAGGCTCTTCAGTGTGCTCTTGGCATGTGGGGTCGATGTATAGAAGCAGGCACTCGGGTGCTCACATGCTTGCTGTGTGCCTTGCGGGGAGAGTCATCTCAGTCCTGCTTTGGCTGTGTGATTGAGGGTCCTGCGATTTAAATGTTTGATGTTCAGTTCTGTGTGTGTACTTGTGGTAACATGGCCAGAGATAGTTTGAATGTGGGTGCAGGATCAGGAGTTCAAGATATTCTTTAGCTGAGTTCAAGGTCAGCTTGGGCTCCATAAGGCTTGTAGAAAATATTAAAAATGGTGGGCTAAGTAATGTTTATTATTAAAAGCCTATAGTTATCACGGTGGTATTATCTAACCCGCCATCATAAGCGATAAAAGACATAGACACCTGATAGATTTTAGAAAAGCCTTATTCTTTTGTTTTTCGAGATGAGGTTTCTCTGTTTTGTCTTGGCTGTCCTGGACTTGCTTAGTAGGCCAGGCTGCCCTCGAGCAGAGCTCTTGACTCCCCGAGTGAGGGGTCTTAAAGGTGCCCAGATCAAAAAGCCTTAAATAAAATGAAAGCCCCAGATGGGCAGATACTTCCACCTAAGCTGTCTTGTTATCTCCCAGCCCCCATCCCATGCCATCTGCTGAAGTCATTCCTGTCTGGGCTACTTCCCATCCATAATTCCGTAAATACCTGCTTATGCTCATCTGGGCTGCTTCTCAGTCCATGCCAATCCACCCATGTGCTTCTTTCCACACTGTCCCACAGAGCCTGTACTTCCTCCTTTCTCCTGCCTGTGTCTCCCATGATCCTTCTGTCCCATCATCTCCTCTGCCTCCCCTTCTCTCTTGACCACAAGCTGGGGCACCCAAAACTCCGCCTCCCTCTCGTCTGCCCTGCCCAGGTGTAGACCCTTCCTAATTAGCCAGTCAACTTTCAGTTAGGTAGAGTGAGGCTTACACAAGCCTGTGATAATGTACTCGTCTGGGCTGCAGCCTTTATCTCGGGAGCAAAATAATAACCGTCAAATATAAAGCACCAGGCCATGCTGTTACATGAGACCCTGCCTTTAACACCTCTGTTTTTTATTAGCATAGTTAATTATATAGAATATAGGCTTTTTCTTCTTTTTCTTTGGACAGGCTCTCACTGTGTCGCCTCTGCTAGCCTGAAGCTAGTGGAACAGGCTGGCCTCTTAAGTCACACAGCCCCCCTCTGCCTCCCAAGCACTGGAATTTAAGGTGTGCCCTACCACACCCAGCCACAATGGCTTTTTATAGTTGTATATAATATACACAACATTTTCACTCATGTGTATACTACATTTTCATCATATTTACCCCATCTTACACCCATTACCCAGTCGTCACTCATTACAGTGCTTGCTGATTTAATAAGAAAATTAAACCCCACAGAGACTCAGTGCCTCTCCCTAACATATACAGACATGACTGCACCACAGGCATGCAGTGTCTGCAGAGGCCAGAGGAGGGTGTTGGATTCCACTGGAACAGGAGTTAGAGATGGTTGGGAGCCACCATGTACGTGTTGGAAATTGACCTGGGGCTTCTTTCTGCAAGAGTCCTGGCCGTCCTGGAATTCTCTGTGTCGACCAGGCTGGCGACAAGCACCCCGACGCATGAATATGCAGATTTGCTTTCATTTTCAGTAATTGGCATAATTGTATTATGCCAAATAATTATTTTATCAATAAATGTTTGATTTAATTAATTAGTTAGTTTATTTTGATTATTTATTTATTTTGGAGGCAGGGTTTCTCTGTGCAGCCTTGCCTTCCTGGACGCGCTTTGTAGGCCAGGCTGTCCTCATATGGAGCTGCCTGCCTCTGCCTCCCTGAGTGCTGGGGTTAAAGGTGCACACCTGGCTGTAAGCTTGATTTCTAAGGTCGTTTTAAACTGGGATATAAAGAAAGGTCTGGGCAGGCTTGAGGGAGTGGGTAGCTGTTGGATGGAGGGCAGTGTTTTTAGGACTGGCACCTGAGGCTAATTAAGGCGTTAATGCAAAACAAAATGTTGTAACTAACTGGTACTGTTAGGTCTGTAATAAATGTAATGTTAATAGTAATATAACTTCAGAAGCTTTTTTAAAGTTACATGAGAGTCCCAGCATGATGTACACATGTAACCCAGGATGGGTGGGGGGGAGGCAGGATACTCATGGTCAAGTCCAACCTGGGCTATGTGGGACCCTGTTCCAGAAATAAAATCAAAGTTATATGAGAGTAAAATGGAGTCCATTAAGTTTGCTGGACTAAATAAAGTAACTTCATTGGGTTTTGGACAAGTTTAGGAAGAATGTTTGAAAAGAAGCACCATATCCTTGAGGATGAGCACTCAGCCTTAGGTGTAGCGCACAGGAGAGAGGCGAATATCTTTGAAGATACAGAGAGGCCACTGAAATATAGCACTGCCATTCTATTCTAGGACACTTTGGTGTTTGAACCTTGAGTTTTGCTGTAGTTGAACGTGATGACATGTCTGCTAAGAGCGTTGTAGAGAGTGTAAAGTCCCAAGAAAACCAGCTGTCATGATAAAGATAGGTAACTGAAAAGATTGCAGCTTTTCGGTTTTCAAGGGTCAGCCCTCAAAGAAGACACCAGAGGTGAGGAAACGGGGACAGGAACTGGGACATGGTGGTGCAGACACTTGAAGAACTTGAAGAACGTTAAACAGTGTCTGAAAATGAGGCATACAGGTAAACTAGTCCAGCCCAGCTCACTGCACTCAAGCTACAAATTGTGTTTTTATTTTTAGGTGGTTGGGGAAGAAAGAATATTATTTCGTAATGACAGAAGATTGCATGAACATGTTTCTTAAGTCATTCAGCTTGGTAGACCGCTGGCATGTCCTCAGCTACCAGTTGTCGAGGCTCTGCTTACACTAGAGGGACAGAGCCGGTGGACCCTCCAGGGCCAAAGTGTTCACTGTCTGCAGGGAAAGTTCGAAACCTCCAGGGTGGACTAAAGTGAGAGTTGGTTTTTTGGAACAGAAAGACTGTAGTGACTGGAGTGAAAATGTTAAGTATATAAAGAGATTATTTATACATGATAGTCTGTTCCTTTGCTGTCCAGTTTGGAAGCCATCAGAGGCCATTTACACAGGTTCTGAACTGAGTATTTCAGCTGTGCTAACTGACCGCATGCTGAGTGGCCCGCTAGTACAAGCTAGGTGCCCAGTAGCCTCGGCTGCCAAAGCCCTGCCACATCCAGCAGTGCAGATGAAGCATCCCTCATTGAAGCTGTGTTGGGCATTGCTGCACAGCCCTGCGCCCTTAGCTTTAACCTTGGCCATGTTGCTGGTGAAGCTTCTCAAAAAACGGCTAGATTCATGATTATCATTTTCAGTCTTCAGATGAGAACACCGAGGCACGGGTGGAAAGGACCCTGCCTAGACACCCAGCTCGAGTCAGTGTGAGGACAGCCTGGCAGCCCAGCTTCCCAGGACAAGGCTGAGAAGGGTGTGCTTACAGACAGCGAGCAACTTGCATTATGTCGTAGCGCTGGGCTGTGAGGCTGCAAACATAGGCCGTCCTAAAATGTAATACCTCATTCCTCCGGAGAAGCCTGCAGCTGAAAACTGGACCTCCCCGGCTTTCCTAGACATCAGTTAGAGTATTTGAATTCAGATGTGTTTTCATGACAGTCTTAGAGAATGTTATTTTGCCTGAGTAAGCCATGAACTGAGAGATCCAGCTGCCTCTGCCCTGAAGTCCTGGGATTTAACGAGGTTTTGTGGTTTTGCTTTTTTCCTTCAGTAGAAGTGTAGAGTTCGCCTGTGAGGCGGTGCACACCGCTGACGCGTCTTTAGTTTAGTCTTTAGTTTAGGGTGAGAACGGGGATTTTATTGCACTCCCGTCTGTCTGTGGAGTCAGTCTTTTTGTCTGTACTGTAGGAGTGTGTTAGGCACTGTTGAGATACTTCAGAAATGGCACGCAGTAATCTAACATAGCTCTACAAGATAATTACCACCATTTTGCAGATGAGGAAACACAAGAGGAAACTGACATGTTAAATAATTTGGCCTAAATCATGGTACATGGTTGACCACACAAGGTTTGGACCACGCAGTCTGGCCTACAGTCTATGCGCTGTTCTGCTGTGCTTTACTTTTACTCTACTGCCAGTGTGCTTAACTGTTAGTTTAATGTCTAATTTTTTCTTATTATTAGTAGGGGACAGGCAAGTGTGTAGAATCCAGGGACAGTTAGTAGGAGTGGGTTTTCTCCTCCTTCCCCTGGGATCCGGACATTGAACTCAGGTTGTCTGGCTCACATAGCAGGAGCGTCTACCGGCTGACCTGTCCTGTCAGCACTGCTGGACTGTTTAAATTGCACGTTGCATGTCGTGTCTTGCTTTCCGGAGGTGGGGTGCTAACAGGTGTGGAATACTGGTGAGATCAGAATGGCATTGTGGTTATGCTGCTCCTGGCAGCTTCTCGAGCTCATCCACGGCAGCCACAGCAGTTTTAACACCGTGAAGACACTTGTCCCAACTAATTAGCTTAAATCTTGTTTAGTACCTAAAGTATTTCAGAGCACAAATGGCTTACTGGAAAACTTTAGTAGGAAGTTGAGTCAGCTTTTCTCCCTCACCTTTGTGCTGACCTGTCCTTGTAAACTTCTTTACTGTGACTGCTTGTAGTGTGCCATTCTCAGATTGATCCCAGCTGCCCCTCCAGAGTTAGACCACGTGCTTGTCTATCCACGAAGAGTGCACGTATGCAGGGCTTACATTCTCTGTGTGGTTGATTGAGAAAACTCCAACCAGTGTGGCAGCTTTTTGTTTTGTTTTGCTTTTTGTTTGTTTTTCGAGACAGGGTTTCTCTGTAGCCCTGGCTGTCTCGGACTTCACTTGTAGACCAGGCTGGCCTCGAACTCACAGAGATATCCATGCTTCTATCTCCGGTGCTAGGATTAAAGGTGTGCACCACCATTGTCCGGCAAAATTAATTAATTACTTTTCCTTTTTTTTTTTTTGTTTGAAAAATGTATACTTATTGAGACAAGGTCTCTGGTTGTGCTGTAACAGAAATTACTTTGTAAGAGATATATTTTGTTTGGAAGTATGTGCATATGTGCGCATGCGCTCTGAGAGGCCAAAAGAGGGCATCCCATCCTCTGGAGCGGCAGATGCAGGTGGCTTGAGCTGAACTGCGAGGTACTGTGAACTGAACTCTGCCCCTCCTCGAGAGCAGTGCACCCTCCTAACCACCTCTTCATCCCTAAAAGTAGAAATTGCTTTTGTGCTATAGAATATAGTAATGAATTTGGAAGTTAGCATTTTAAAAACAGTGTGCAATAATGCTTCAGAATATGTTTAATATTTTAGAAAGTTCAAATTTCAAGAGTGTTAGAAATATTGGAGACATTTGCATCTGTAAAGGTTATATAGGAGAATAGTTCAATAGTTCAAGTGTGTAACATTTTCTTCAGTTCCAAGCATGACCTGTGTCTGACTTCGGGGTTCATGTTCTAATTCTGTGCTTCCTCATTTCAGGCTGAGATAGAACTGTTTGTTAACCGGCTTGATTCAGTGGAATCTGTTCTTCCTTATGAATATACAGCGTAAGTTTCCCAGCTTGGTTTTATATAATCTCTTATGTGACTTAGAGAATGAACTGTGCTTTTTGTATATAGAACTCTATTCATTTCTTAAGTAATAAGGCATGAAGATTGGGCGAGATGGTGGAGACAGGGTCCCTCACTCTTGTTGGGGGTTGTTCTAATGCTAGCCTTCAAGATCTACTTAAACCTATCCTTGTTGTGTAAACCTGCCTAAGTCATTATATCTGTTTGGTTGATTAAACAGCCTGTACCCCTGCAGGGCAGAATGGGTTAGGCGTGGCTGAGGTTCCTGGCCTTCGGGTTCAGGAGAATCAGGAGAATAGGAAGAGAGGAGGAAGGAGGACACCACGATGGGTTAGGTAACCAAGGAACCATGTGGGTGAGGAGGAAGGACTCCAGTAATGGCGTGGAAAGGCCTAGATGAAGAATAAAAGCAAGTATTTATAAGCTTATAGATGGAAGATGATCAGTGAGGAGGATTAAGGCGGATGGCATTGGATGGGGGTTGGGAGATGAATGGTGAGGTTATTGAGACAGCACAGGTGAAAATCTGCCCTGCCCAAGGTAAATAAGGCAATTATAAAACATAACAGGTGTCTGTGTCTTACTATTTGTGGTAGTGGGTTAGATAATGCCGCTGCTTAGGCTACACTATATAGCCAACACTCATATATTTACAACAACACACTCCATCCCTGGCTGGTTCAGGCTCTTGGCAAGTCTATCTCAAGTCTGACACACATGCACGCACAAATACAAATTCTGCATGAAAAAATGAACTGTTCTTTTTGTGTTGCTTTGTGGTATAACAGATGCATCAAGTAAAGATTTTCCTTTTTTATCTGACTAAAAAAATGTAATTTTGTTCTTCTTAAATTTTTATTTATATGTGTGGGTGCTTTGCCAGCCTGCCTGTCTCCCCACATACATGCCTAGTGTTGGGGCAGAAGAAGGCATCAGATGCCCTGGAACTGGAGTAGAGGTGGTTGTGAGCCACCATGTTGATGCTGGGGCTTGAACCCAGGTCCAGAGAAAGAGCTAAGCCATCTCTCCAGCCTGTCCTGTACATTTTAAAGAGAATTCTGTTTCATGTTGTCCCCAGAAAGAACCACTATTTTGCCTGTGAGGCATATTTTTTGTGAATATTTGAATGTGTATAACCATACTGTGTAGTTTTGTTTTAAACGCCGGTAGGGTTTGCACGTTGTGTCTCTTACATCTTTCATGTCGAGATGCAGTCTTCATAGTCTTTTTGGTAACTTGCAGGGGTTATGGATAGGCCAATTGTTGACTAACTATTTACTTATAAGCATTTCCTTTTCAGATTCTTAAAGTTCTTATTTTCTCATGTGTGAGGTGTGTTTGCGGAGTCAGTGTTCTCCTTCCGCCTTCACTCCACTTAGTTGATAGGAAGAAGGTTGTCAGGCTTGTGCAGGAAATACTTTACCCAGTGAGCCATTCTCGGGCCTTCCAAGGCCTGGCTTTTGTTGTTTGTTGTCTTGTGAAGTGTGCTGCATGAAGCCCTGTAGTGTTTAACTGCTGGGTTACGGATTGTTGTTACATACTTCCTGGATTCTTAATGACTCCAATTTCTGTGTTGCTCAGAGTTTTAAAGGACAGTGTTTGCTATACAGAAAAGCATATGCAAAGGATATTACCCATGAGACTCTCTGCATCAGTGTATCTAAGAAAGTCAGCCACCTCATAGCTTTAGAGCCTTTTCTAGGGTGGTTAAGGAGTTAGTGTGTCTACTTGAACCTCTTCCCATTTGTCTTTGAAATTCACCTTCCTCTTAAGAATCTCACTGTCCTGTCGCCATTACGATGTTATCACATACTTGCCACATCATTCCGTGCTGAGCGCCCTGTGGTTTTCTGTGGCAACATTGAAATTGAGCTGTCACACTGAAACACAGCTTCACTGAAGCTAACTGTAACACGCAGGAATTACAGAAGAGGATCGTAAGGTGACTGTGCTTTTCCATCATTCTGAGTTCTCATAGTGCATGGATGAGTCAGTACCATACCTGTGAGGTAGGAATAAAACTGGTACATCTTCTGGAAATGCCATCTTATTGAAAGATTTGGACTAAGACGTTATAATAAGAAATTAATCCTCAAGAATGAGGATATGTTATAAATGACTTCATAGTTAAACTTCACAAGAATAAGGTACAATGTGTAAAATTTTAAATCCTTAGAGATATCTAATGTAGACTGTTTGTGGCTCTGGTGGGAACCTTGATGCCTGGGACTTAAATATGGGCACATTTCCTCATTAGAAGAGCTGCTAAAATGAGGCCTCTTTCAGGCCTGGCCAGTGACTCTTACTTTGCTGCTGCTTTGTGTGTTTAAATGCCCATGTTCTTTCCTCAGGTTTGATTTCTGTCAAGCTTCAGAAGGAAAGCGCCCATCTGAAAATCTCGGCCAGGTATTATTCGGGGAAAGAATTGAACCTTCACCATATAAGGTTTGTATTTAGTGTTAAATAAAAATTATTTAGTTATAGTTTTGGAGGTTTCTTTTTTTGTTTTTGTTTTGAGGACTGTCTCAAATAACTTAGATCTCACAGGTAAGGAACAATTCCTTTCTTTTGCACCAGGAATAATTTATTTCTTTTCTTTTTATATGAAAGTATATTTTATTTGCATAGGTATTTTGCCTGTATATAAGCCTGTGCAACACTTGTGTGCCTGATGCCCACAGGGACCCTTGGAATTGGAGTTGCAGGTGGTTGTGGGCTGCTGTGCTAGTGCTGGGAATCAAACCCTGGTCCTCTGGAAGCGTACCCAGCGCCCTTTACCACTGAGACATCTTTCCAGCCCCAGGAGTAACTTTTTAGAGCCACGATGTAGAAAGACCCTCTCCCTCTCACGGTCATTGAGAGGTTTGTCTTAATGCGCTCTCACAGGGCTGTTTCTGTGGTGCAGTGTGCGCCTTCCCTCTGCCTAGCACTAGCTTCCAGACCTGACAGGCCTGTCTCTGTCACTTGCTGTCTATTTGCTTTTCTTTTTGAACAGTGTGTAGATTTCCTCTGTCCTCAAGTGGGCTTCTCTGTTGGTATTTTGAGATTTTAAAATTTAATTTTTAATCTTGGTTTATTTAGCTTATCTTTCTGTTTGAATTATTAAAAAATAGTTTTGAGGAATGGGATATAGCTCATTTGGTACAGTGGTTTGTTGTTTTGTTTTTTACCAAGGACAATGGCCTGGGGCCTCTCCTCAGTACCACAGAACCACGTGTGGTAGCACAGGACTGTAATCCCAGAACTCAGGGGTTGGAGGCAGGAAGTGTGATTGTCCTCAGCTGCTTAGTGGACTGGGCCAGCCTGGATCTACCTGAGATCTGTCTCAAAAATGAAAACAATGTATTTGAAACAGCCCTCCTTTTTCTTTTTTTTTTTTAGGACACTAGTTAAAAATAAAACTGCACACAATGTCAGCTGTTCTTGTCAGTATATGTACTTCATCATTTCTTGTAATTATTTCCCTTTTAGCTTGTTCTCTTCCCATATGAAGCAATCCTCTGCTCATTTTATATGTGCTCTCTGCTGTACAAAGGGCATTTGACCACTTTGAGAAAAGTTAAGGAAGTTTATGATCATAACATCACTATATAAATAAGTGGTGTGGAAGAATGTAAAATGAAAATTAAGTCTCTCTTCTCCTGTAGTTTTACTTGTTCTTTTTTTACCTTTCCCGGAGATTTCTACACACCTACAAGTTGATATACATATAGTTGACTTCCTTATGGTTTACTGTATTTTGCACTTTGCATTGTTCCCTGTCTTTGCTTTCATCAATCCTGCTTCCATCAGGCATCTGACCCTGCTAGAACTTTCCCCATAATGGCCATTATTGGCTCCCCGGGGTTCTTTTCCAGCCCACAGTGGCCTCTCCTGGCTTCCCATTCTTCCCTCCTGTGGCTTCCACTCTACCGCTAGTGACCTGGTCTCCTCTTTGCTAAGCACTTTGTCTCTCACAGCACTTTAATACATGGAGCATCCGTCCAGCTAATCCCTGAGCCTGCATTGTTCCTGATAGCCATCTCACACTCTCTCAGCCCATAACCTATTCTGTCAAGTCCTAGAGGCAGAAAGAGATAATCGTTGTATAAGTTTAATCCGTTATAGTTTTTAAAAACTTGTTAAATTTTATGTGAATGGGTGTTTTTGCTTGTATGCATGTTCGTACAGTGGCTTAGGACCAGAAAATGACATTGGGTCCTCTGGAACTGGTTACAGGTATGTGTTAGCTGCCGTATGGGTGCTGGGAACCAAACCTGGGTCGTCTGGAAGAGCAGCCAGTGCTCTTAACAACTGAGCCATCTCTCTAGCCTCTACAGGCTCATTTTTGATCATAAATCTGTCCACTTCACATATTCTAATCTGAAAGTCTATGCTCTAAAAAAAAAAAAAATCAGTGGTTTTAAATTATTTTGAAAGATAGTTGAAGACCTTATGGAATGAAGTCACTGCAGGGAGAAGTCAGTGTGTCTGTATGGAGAGCATCAAGCAAAGTTCCCTGTTATAAGTTTCTTTGAGCAATTATTTTGATGGTAATTGTATTAATTTTCTAGTAGAGGGTTATCGCCAAGCATATCTGTGAAATTGTACACACAACTTAAATATTCCAGTGGTGGCTCATGCCTTTAATCCCAGCGCTGGGAGGCAGAGGCAGGTGGATCTCTGCTGCCAGGATCTTTTGTTGTCAGGGACAGGCAGCCTTTGGCACAAGAGTAAACCAAGAAAGCCAGGAAAAGACAGTTACTGCCTCTAGTGCAAACTCATTCTTGACATTTTAATGATATGTAAGACTCTTGGGTCCTGGGACTTTTCAGATTTAGTCCCTTATGCTGAGAGTTGAGGTGAAAGAGCAGAAGGGTGTTTAAGTAGAGAAAGATGTGCATTTTCAGTGACCTTTTTTCCCTTGCCTAGGTAATCTGGGAGGGAGTGGCAGGCGGTGGGGGCACACTGCTGGAGGCAGCTCATGAACGCCAAGTCAAGGGTGTGGAGATAGATGGGCCTCTCTCCTCTGCTGGGTTCCTTGCGGCTAGCAGGGCACACAGGAGACTCCCATAAATATACTGGACATCTTTTCATGTGGGCGTGGATGGCCGTGGTCTGTCCGAGGACTGCACATTTCCTGTTTACCAAGCTCTCTCTAGATGGGTGCTAAGGTTTCTTCCAGTTTGGAGTGGGTCCCAGTTAGGAATATACTCACTGATAGCTCTGTGCTCTTGCTGATAGCGCTGCGCTCTTGCTGCTCTGCACTTTTGGTCAGCCTGAGTTTCGCTCTCCTTCTGGCTTCCTTTTGCTGTTCACTGCTCCCTTTGCAGACTCTGAGACCAGCATGCGCTTTGGCTCCTCCCACCCCCAGACGTCACATTAACACTTTCTCACATTGAACAGGAACTTTTAGGATCAAGGTCTGTGTTAAGCAGGGAACAGTGTCATATGTGCCTGTCAGGTTGCTAAGGGGCAGTTCCAGGTCATCCTGGGATACATAGCAAATTCTTATCCCCCAAACCAAAGTGTTAGGTTCTTCACTTCCCAAGTGTATTTTCAGATATTTTCACCCTATTTAAATGTGCAGTAAAAGCAGAGTGATAACCAGTAGCCGAGGAGACTCCACGTCTGACATCTGCTTTGCCGCCTTTTTTCTGTGACATCTGTTTAGGTCAGGAAGAGTGCAGCATCACACACTGGGGATTGTGAAACCTCATTCATGTCTAAGTGCTCATTCATTTGATTTCTGGAGGATAAGTTCTCATCAGCTTGGAACTTACCATAATCACCCACTATAGGGGCATGTCAGGAGTGCAGTCAGGATTTTATAGCCCTCCACATAGGACTTGGTGCTGATTTATTGCTCAGGGAGGAGATTGTGAAGTAGCAGCTTCTTAAAGTCAGCCTGTTTTTTAAAAGTAGAGCCAAGAGAATTAGCTGAGGAACATGATGTAGGATGGGGTTTTGATTTCCTCAGGAGGAAAAACAGAAAAGGGGTGAGCAGAAGAGTACATTTGGGACATGGAAGTATAAGGCATCTTATGCACGCTTGTGCTTACTGTGGTGCCTGCACACTGCACACACACGGGCTCACACGTGGGCACACAGTACAGATTGAAGGTGTGTATTTCATAATGTGGAGAATGGTAGAGCAAGACACCTCCCCGCCACCACATACATGCACATGGCACTCCTGCATGTGTCTGTGCACACACACCGCACATACAGAGAAAAATGAAGTAAAAATAGGACAACATTGGGCTTGTGTGTCATCAAGGGGATGAGTTTCCTTGACGTCTAATAACATTTTAATGATTTAAAATAGTTTCCAGTTAAACATAAGGAAAGGAACATTGTATAGCTCAACTTTCTTGGGTCACACCCTGATTGGCATTTCTTAGTTTGTGTCTTTTCTGCCTTGGTTTTTCTACTCTGTAAAACGTGACGAAGAAGGCCGCAGTTACCCGGTTGTTGGGTGGAATACATGATCCTTGAGGAATATAAAGTATAGTGGACATAGGGAGCATTACGAGAATGCTAGCCCTTGCTGTATAATCAGACGGCACAGGGCTGGAGAGATGGCTCAGTGGATAAAGTGACTGCCACACGAAAGTTGGGGCGTGAACACACGGACCTGTAGTCCCAGCTGTGGAGCATGGAAGCAGGAGGAACCTGGAGCTGTGAGTCAGTGAGCGCCAGGTTCAATGACAGAACCTGTTTGAGAACTAGAGTGGAGAGCAATACAAGAGTGTCTGCATGGCCTATGGCCTCCATATGCTGCACACATGGAAAACACACACACACACACTCCCTCACACTCTCTCCCTGTGTCCTTTGGTCTTTTATTTTCCTGGACAGTTGAGTTGATTTAGTTAGGCAGTTACCACAGTGTAAGACTTACTATTGTCTGCTGAGAACAGGGGTAATGTCTCTCCGTACTCAAGTTTGACCTTTGTGCTTCTGATAGTCTCATTGAGTACTTTTGTGCTGCTACTTTTCACTTTTTAAAGGCGAGCCTTAAGGTTCAAAATAATGGTGCAAATACTGTCTTAGATGGATAGAGGTAGTGATGTGAAAATTAAACTGTTGGCTGACAGGTGGCAGCAGTGGGCCACACTTAACATTCACCATCAAAAACAAACAAGCAAAACCACACACAAACATTCGCCATCAGCTGATGGCTTACCACTTGGCTAGTGTGGGGCTGTGGGTAGACAACAGGTACAGAAGCAGACCGCCAGCCAGCTGTTGGTGTGTCTACAGAGATCCTGGCATTTGGGCGGCTTCGGTAGAAAGATCTTGAGTTTGAGGCCAAACTGCAACATAATAAGACTTGTTTCAGAACAAAAAGGTGACAAGTCAAGTACACTATCTAGAAAGGAAGCATTTTGTTTTGTTTTTTGGGAGAGGGTTTCTCTGTAGCTCTGGCTGTCCTAAACTCTGTAGACCTGGAATTGTGTAGACACGTAAAACCACCCGCCTCTGCCTCTCGATTAAAGGCGCATGCCACCACCTCCTGGCTAAACGTAATTTTTTGAAGGTAAAAATTATTATAGTCTATTTATCTAGTTGATGCGTCACAGCTACCTGAGAATACAAAGGTGTTTGTATGGTGGGTGTTTTTGCTTTGTTTTTGTGCTGGAGGTTGAGCCAGAGTTTCGGCTTACTTGCTCTGCAGTTTGCTCTGCTCCCCACCCTCCAGGCTAGAGAGCAGCATTTTCAAAACCAAGACTTAAATGCTCCCGGGAATAATAATAGGTTCATCGTGAACCTGTTATTAAAATGTTCTGGGAATGTCATGGGAATTAAATTCTGGACTCGATTGGAGGAAACTCTAGTTTTTAAGTTTGGTTTTTAAAATAATTACTAATTTTTAATGTACCTTTTTTAGAAATAGAATCCTGAAAATTAGCAGTCTTATATTTGAGTAAAGGGTCATGTTCACTTTGATTTTAGATGTTCAAAGATGATATTGTGCTGAGTCTTCTAGGGGACATTAGGGCCACTTGAGTGATTGATACCTGTCTACTTGGATGCTAGCACAGAAACCTTGGGTCCTTGTCATTAGAAGCCATGACCTCCAGAAAGTTTAGAACATTCCTGTGGGGAAACTGCTTTATCTTCTATTTCTTCTAGATCCCATTTACATGTAGAAGATAAATTGAAGTCATCAGAACAGGAAAGAAAAACTTGTGATAAGAAAAGTTGCAGACTGCCTTTATAGAGAAATGGATTGAAGGTTCAGTGTAATTGAGTGAGCTGTGATGGATTTTAGGTGTTAATCAGCAATGCTGATGACTTATAAAACTGTTATCTTAAGAAGAACTTGTGTCTTCATGTCTTTTTTGGGTAATTATTAATGTACCTTCTTCTTTCTTTTTGTACAGTTTACATTTAATAAGATGGAAACCTGTAAGCTCGTTTGTACGAAAACATACAATACAGAGAAGGCTGAAGACAAACAAAAGTTAGACTTCTTGAAAAAAAGCATGCTCCTGAACTATCAGCATCACTGGTGAGACAGGTTCAGCAACTGGGGATTTTAAGATGAAATTTCTGTTTACAGTGTCTATAGAAATGAAATCGTAAGTTGCATAAAAAGAGCGATTAACTGCCTTCTGTTGGTGCCAGAGCATGACTTAAAGTGCTCACATACTCGATTGTGTCAGGTTGGTCGTGTGTAGTTAACATGGGAGTAAGGTCATGCTGTGGGGAAGAGCTGGATCAGTCTTCTAGGTTCTGTGGGCCAAGAAAAGGAGCATTAACAAAGCGAATCTATTGTTTGTAAGTAGCACCTTCTTTTTGTCAAGACAGGGTGTCTCTGTGTAATAGAGCTCTGGCTGTCCTGGACTCACTTTATAGACCAGGTTGGCCTCGAACTCAAAGAGATCTGTCTGCCTCTGCCTCTGCCTCTGCTAGAATTAAAGGCGTGCGCCACCACGCCCAGCTAAGTAGCATCTTCTTACAGGTCAGTCTACTTCATGTTCTGTAACCATGAGGCAACATTAACAAGTTTCTTCCCAATTTGTGTGGAAATAAAAAAGCGAGTAGTTTTGTTTTTAAATAGTATATACTTGCTATCCAGTGTTCAAACATCAATACTTTAAAAGCTCTCCAACTCCACCTCTTCAAGATAATTGCGCTTGCACATGCCTGTGTCCCATGTAGGTTTATGGTATGTTTACGTTTTTTCTTTATAGGGACCAAGGTACTGCTGGTGGTGGTAACTACCATTCTTTTTTGTTCGTTCCTTGGGTGTCATGTTGGAAAGTTTATACACTCCTAGGAAAATGAGGAGCGCTGGACCCTAGTTCAGACTTGGGGTACCATGGCTGGTGCTCCTCCACACTTGTCAGCTCAGTTCCTCTGTTCCAAACTCAGAGCGAAGGAAGACAGTGGTGGAGCACATGCCGGTTCATTGGTTGGTCATTGAACCAACTGTTCTTAGATAAGCAGGGCTGAGTGCAGAAAGGCGGAAGTGGTGTTGGCCAGAGTGAGCCTGGGGCTCCATGTGAGAGGCTCTGGTAGTTCCCGGTACCAAGCGCTCTGCTGCCTGATACAATTGCACACATAGGCAACTGCCACATCAGTGGGAGCCATCTTTTCTTGGTTGTTCTCCTTCAAATTATTCTCTATACTTAAAAGATTATTTGAGGTTCTCCTCTTATATTTGTTTTGTGTATTTGTTTCACTTCCGTCTATTCTAACAGTGGCTCATTTGTTGAATGAACGAGGACAAACTTGTCAGGCCTATGGTTATTTTCATTCTCTCTGGTACCATTTTGTTCTGAGAGTACTGTTTAGACTCTGGGTCCTGGCAATAATGGAAGCAAAGACTGAGGGTGTCCTGGTGGCACAGTGGTGACTGACATGTGCAAGGCCCGTGGCTCTACCCCAGCACTGCTGGGATAGGTCAGAGAGATAACAGAACCATTTGTTCCTCAGCAGCTCTGAACAGGAGGGCACCTGAAAATCTTTAGTGAATCTTGCAACTAGTCTAGGTCCATTTTTATTTTAGGGAGTGTTAATAAGAAGAAAACCAAGTTAAGGTAGTTTCCAAAATTAGAAGGACTTCGCTAGTAAAGCTTCCTAAGCAGTTTGTAAAGGCAGCTGCAGAAAATGGCTCAGCTTTAAAAAGTCAACTGGAAAAGTGCTGGTAAATAATAGTTTTTGCCGTTGAATTGGGAAAGTTTATGACTTCAAATCTGCGTCATGAAGAGGAATTTAGAGACTGGTAATTCTATTCTAGACTTTAGTCCTTGAGCCCCAGGTCACTCTGTTTTTGGAAACATTGATTCTCAGTGGTTTTACTGAAACTGAGTTGAGTATATTTCTACTTTAGAAGGTTTATACTACATGACTTTAAGCAGAACTGGCAGAAATAAATGTGTCTCTCAGAATTTGAAAAATGCTCAGAAGTATTGAATTCTTATGCCATCTTGCTATGAAAGTTGTACATTGCATTTCATTCATTCTGCCAAGCTGCTTTAGGGGGGTTGTGGTAATTTTTCTAAATTACTAAGCAATGTATGCTGAGAGAAAACACCGGTCAGGTGGTACAGAGAAATATTAACTAGCAAGTCGGCGCCCTGTAGCCCCGCCAGCCGTTTGCCCTGCCGTCCCTCCCGGGAAGCACTGCCTGTCACGTAGGCTTTCCCATTTCTGCGTTTGTGGCTGTGTGAAAGGGTGGCTGTGTGAACCTAGAAAAGCGGACGTTGTGTCCTGGTGATTGCTTATTTGAGGACATACTAGGCATTCTCCTGGTCAGATGTCTAGATGTCTCTGTAGGTCTGCATTTTATTTGTTTCTATAGTTGTATGAATTCTCGGATGTGAATGGTGATTTTTTTTTTTTTTTTTTGTCTTTGTAGAACTTTGTAACTGAACATAAATTCTTCCTCCTTGATATAGAGAAAGGTTAATGGGATATAGTGTTGTTACTTGAGTAATTTTCTATTTTGACTTGGGTCATTAAAAGTGGGTTTGAGCTCTTTGGGACTGACTTTATCCATAGCCAGAGCAGCTCCATCATTCTAGAGCCTGCTTTTGATCCCAACACTGGTACCTGAACTCCCTTCAGCTGTCCTGTCTCTCTGTCCCTCTGCTTTCTGTCTAAGGTTGTAAGTCAGGGAGTGTGTACAGGTATCACTGCAGACCACAAACAGGGTCTCACTCATACTGAGTGGCACTGTTCCATGGAGCCACGCCCCAGCCCTGTGTGATGTTTTTAAGTGGAATCATACCCAGCTAGGTGCTTTCCTCGTCGCAGATCAATGACACAGAGCTTCTAGGCTGCAGCTAATGGTGTAGAAAGGGATTTTGAAGATAACTTTAGCACATTTAATCGTAGATCCTACCAGTTCAGCAAAGGAGAGTGGTGTGCAGTTTCCACACCTGCACACTTCTTATTACTACAAATCTGCTGTTATCACACAGTAGAACTTTATTGCCAAATTTCATTCCTCTTGGCTACAATTTTAGTTACTCCAGTCTAACCAAGAACTTTCATAACTAAATTAATAGGAAAGTGAGTTCTTTAGAGTAAAGTTGTATTGGTGGCAGTGTTTCACACAGAGGCCTGGATTTGAGGGAGGATGTTCCCTGTATACTGGAAGGGGCTCCTTCTGGAAGAAAGCTGAGACCAGTCACCCCACTTGGATTCCACCTGCACATCCTTTTGCACTGTGGTGAATTGGAAATTGGGTTGAATTTTTAGAAATTAAATACTGCTTCCTGACATGGGACAGCAGTAATTTTAAGTGATATTCTTTAAGTTTTCTTAGATTTATCTCAAAGAATTTCTCTTTCTGTTTAGTACATTTTAGTACTTGAAATAGCTGTTAACATCAAGGCATTAAGTAAATTACAAATAAGTAAAATGTTTGTTTTTAAAACCCTAATTGCCCCCAACTTCCTTATTGCAACTAGAACACTAAGTTTTGGGTGGAGTTTTCTTTCTACGGCAGGCATAGAGACATTTTGTATCTCCTGTCTGTGCTCACTGCTTATAGTTCATTCTGTCTAGAGCAGCTGACTACTTAGTTTCCCACAAAACTCTTGAATTATTTATATAGTGTTGTTTTATGTTTCTAATATTTTATAGTGTTAATCTTTGGGGTGTAATAGTAAACAGCTTAATAGTATAGGTGGTTCTAAGATTTGGTACATGGAGTGCTATTAAGTAGCACTTAAATATGACAAGACATGTTTTATTAGGTCATTAACATATACCTTGTGTGAATGTAGAATCATAATTTTACTTCCTAGGGCACACATTAATTAAAAAATAAAACATGCCCTGGAGTGTAGTCGTATGATTGCAGTACAGCTAGTGTATTGGCTAGTTTTTTATTTTGTTTCCTGCAGTGTGTTCTAAGCTTAGGGGACCACATGCTCAGACTGTAATGTGGTTTCACAGTGCTACAGAAGTTCATTATTCTTTTAATGCTTTTTGCAATAAACTTTGAAAGATTTGGTGTTCTCTTGCTTTATAGCAATGTTTCTTTTTTATAAATCACTTGGATTTTAAAAAAGACTGCAATTTCTACTTGTTTTCCTTGCCCTTTAGTTAAATTTTATCTTACAGTTATATTCTTTGCTTTTCTGTTGAGTCACTGTAATAGTCGTCATTTATATCTACCTAAACAGCTCCCAAGGAACCAGATACGTTGCTTTGCACCTATTTCAAGCTTCAAGGGCTCTGCCGAAGGTAAAAATTGTACTCAGGTGCCTAGATGATGTCATTAAACTCACAGCTGAAGCAGGCTAGTGTATAAAACTCCTTTTCTACATGCATTTGTAGTTTTAAAGCCACAGAAGTTTTATCCTTACTGCAGTGTGTCATAGATTTCATCAAAACCTTGTGAATACTGGAGTCTTAGGACAGAGAGCTTACATGTTGTACGGTGAGGGCGCTGACTTGTACAGCGCTTCTTAGCTGTGTTCATTAGCTTCTCTCCTAACTGACTTCTCCTTCCGTGCACAGGATTGTGGATAACATGCCTGTTACATGGTGTTACGATGTCGAAGATGGTCAGAGGTTTTGTAATCCTGGATTTCCTATCGGCTGTTACATTACAGACCAAGGCCATGCAAAAGATGCCTGTGTTATTAGTGTAAGTCCATGGTGAACTTGGCACTGCTCTTTAGGAGAATTTGGTCTTTGAACAGAGCTGTTACAAGCATAGAATGAATACAGATAGATGTTCTCAAGTACAGTCCTTAGATCTTAAACTTAAGGCAGGTGAATATTGTGCAGATTTAACTCCAGAATTAAAATACAGATTCAGTCCAACATTTACAGTCTCTTTCTTGTGTTAAGGTCTGTGTTAAGGGCTAACTAAGCCTTTGTTCTGACTCACTTAAATTTACACTCTGAGGCTGGGTGGATGTTCACTTCTTAAGAGCTTGTGGAGAAGACCTGAATCTGAGGGTTGGTGCCCATGTCAGTTGGTTCACAAAAGCCTGGCACTCCAGCTCCAGGTGCCCTCTGCTGTCCTGCAGGGTACCTGGCACTCAAGACACACATGCACTTACAGTACTAAAATACATTTATTTTAAGGGTTGACGCCATGGCTCGGAGGTTAGCAGCATGAACTGCTCTTGCAAGGAATTCAGCTTGAGTTCCTAGCTGGTTTACAACCCCTCGAGCTCAGGAGAACCCGTGCCTGTTTCCTGCACGGGCACCTGGACTTACAGGTGCAGGTACCGTGCAGACAGCCACTGTGCAGATAATTTTAAAAAACACATTAAGTTTTGGAGACAGAGTCTCAACCAGGTAGCCCTAGCTGTCCTGGAGCTTGCTGTATAGACCAGAATGGTCTTGCTATATAGACCAGAATGGTCTCAGATCTGCTTGTCTCTGCTGCTGAGTGCTGGGATTAAAGGCATGTGCCACCGTGCCCACACTAAAAATAAATCTTTTATAAAGAAATTTTTTTTTCATTAAAAAAGTTAGATTGAGGGCCAGTGAGATGGTTTAGTAGGTAAAAGTGCGTGCTGACCTGAGTTCAATTCCCAGAACCCCTATGGAAAAAGGAGATAACCGACTCTCTGAAGCTGCCCTCTGACCTCCACATATGTGCCCACACATACAATGGAACTGATTGTTTTAAAAAGTTACCTTTGTAGTTTTATGAATTAAACATTGGTTTAAAAAAATAGTTAAAAAAAAACCCTTTCTCTTCTCTTAAAATAGTTTCAAAAAAACTTTTTTTTTAGAGAAAACAGATTAAGGAAAAATAAGAAAAAACTAAGGGTAGGAGGAGCTCTGCAGGAGGAATATCTGATACATAAATCTTATGCATTAAAAACATGTAGATATGGGCGGTGGTGCACGACTCTAGTCCCAGCACTCAGGAGGCAGAGGCAGGTGGATCTCTTGAATTCGAGCCTAGCCTGTTCTGCAGAGTGTCCAGGACAGCCAGGGCTACACAGAGAAACCCTGTCTCGGAAAACCAAATTAAAAAAGGGAAGAAAGAAACCTGTCAGAAAGGCTTCTCTCTAAGTTCATGAATTTATATTGCAAAATCTTGAGAATATGCTTTTTATAAGGTTTGTTTGTCTTTGAAGCCCTGCTTTTATGATGAAAATGGAATACTTAGAACAGAGATATTAACATGGAATTGTTAAGATCAATGCGTAATAATCTCTCATTCTGTATTATTTTGTTGTGGCCACTATTGGGAGTATAAAGTTTCTGTGTCCTCAGGCAACCTGATTTTCTCTCTTCCTGGATATGAGCTGCTAAGTTAGCCTAGGTCTCGTTATATTGATTAATCCGCTTGTGAAAGTTGAGCAGAGGCACCTGATAGTATAGAATATTGGATGTAAACCTAAGCAGTTGTCAAAATTCTTAGAGAGGAGATATGCTTAATGTGGGCAATTTAGCAGATTCATATTATAACTTAACATTTTAAGTAAAGCTAGAAAGTATTAGTCGCTGTAGATATTTATTAGTTTTATGAAAAAATTATAACCTTAGCATCATTTACCTTCTCCAGTTATTTTTGGCTTACGAGGACTTCATGCTTAAAACTTTAGCGTTGTAATGAGGAAGGATTAAAACCTGAATTTAAGTGTCTGTTACTGTAGCTGTTTGTGAAATGCTCTGCTTGTTTCTCCCATAGTTACTGTTTCTGTCTTTAACTTTAAGTTCTGTTTCACAGTCAGAATTTCATGAAAGAGACACTTTCTACATCTTCAATCATGTTGACATCAAAATACATTATCATGTTGTTGAAACTGGGTCCATGGGAGCACGATTAGTGGCCGCTAAACTTGAACCAAAGAGGTAAATATGCAGTAGGTTTAAATATATACACACACACAATACATACATATAGTAGGTTCAAAAACCTTCTGCAACCAGGGGTGATGGCTCACACTTTGGGAGGCTGAGGCAGAGGGTTGAGGTGAGTGCATGGCGAGTTCCAAGCTGGCCTGGCCTCGTGAGTGAGAGACTGTATCTCACAACTTCCAATAAACTTAGGTCCAAAGAAGAAGTATTTTGAGATCAAGTAGCTTATTCCTTGTTATTCTGATATTTGCAAATTAATGACAGGAAAAACTTCCTTCAGTGTGGTATTTCTGAAGGTTTTTTTTTTTTTTTATAGGCTGCTCAGAGAAGTAGTTGTTATTTCTTTGTAATGGAAATGGTCAGAATTAGATGCTTTCCTGCATTTTGCTTTATTTTTCATTCAAGAATTTTCACAGCCTTTTGATGTATTGTAGGTACTGAGGGTTGCCACAGTGTCATGGGAAGAACATCTCTTTGGTGACAGGTGGCTTTCCTGCTTAGAGGCCCATGAGGCTGTTGGCACCGCGGTTGGAAAGTCTCCATGCCAGCCTTTGCAAGGGAGTCTCTTGAGGTTGTGTAGGTGTTAGCTAGAAGGTACCTGTTCTGAGCCAGGCGTAGTGGCACATACCTTTCCCAGCACTCAGGAAGAAGAGGCAGGGAGATCTCTGAGTTCCAGGACAGCCTGGTCTACAGAGTGAGTTCCAGAAGAACCAGGGCTACACAGACAACCCTGTCTCCAAAGAGAAAGAAGGAACCTGTGTTATTAGATATGAATTGTATTTTCCACGACTTTTCTTGCTACTGAATTAGCCATGTTTATTGGTTGTGAAGAAAAACAGGACATACTAACGCAGCAGTTACTTCACACTCCCTCTGTGTGCTTTCTTCAGGTTGTTTGACTTTTTGTGGTGGTGTGTGCCTGTAGGCCCAGCACGTGAAACAGAAGGGTCATTGAGTCCAGGCATCAAGGTCAACACACACAGCATGGCAATACCCTATGTTAAAAGAGGAGCGGGGCTTTGCTCTTCTTCTAAATGCAGCATTCGGATTTCTTGTAACTAAGCACATTATTTTTATGAAGTAAATATGTTATAAAATGTGACAAGATGGCTTGGTTGTAAATTTGTTTTCCAAGCAAACCTATTTACTTGTGTTCAAGCTCCTGATCCTACCAGTGGAAGGAGAAGACTGACTCCCCGAAAGTATCCTACAGTCTCCACACACATAAATGCCATGGCTTACATGCTCTCACATATTATACACCACCACACACAGACTCACACTAACAGTCATGTTTGAGAGAAGTTTGTAATGTGATATGAATGATGTTATCTTTATAGTTAGCTGCGTTAGAGAAAATTTATGGCCCTTGTATTTTACCTCACTTCCTAAACTGAAGTTTATCATTATCTTGCCAAAATGTTTCTTTCCACAGCTTCAAGCATACCCATATAGATAAACCAGACTGCTCCGGACCCCCTATGGACATAAGTAACAAGGCTTCTGGGGAGATCAAAATCGCCTATACTTATTCTATTAGTTTTGAGGTGAGTGTGTTTAAATCTTTAGTATAATTCAGAGATTAACTTCAAGTATGTACCACTTAACCTAATTAAAAATACTAAGGCTGAAGGTCTGTCAAGTTGATAAGCTTTGAATGAGCTGCTTTTTAGAATAGCCTGTCAGTGCACCAAGCAACATAATCATTCCTAAAACTGTTAGTTTCAATGAAAAGATACAGGAAATTGGAGAATTGTGCTTATAAGAGATGCTTATAAGACAAGCTGTAGGAAGTAGACATAGAAGGAGATAGGAAAATGTCAGACATCTCAGAAGCTTGTGGGAAACAATCAGAATGAGGGTAGAAATTTAAATGGAAAACGGAAAGCTTCATGTTGGGAGGTTTTCTTACAATACTGAAAAATGGTGGGGGGGTGGGGGGGTTGTTTGTTTTTTTGTTTTTGTTTTTGTTTTTAGTGGAAAAGGTCCTTAGGAAAGAAAAAATAATTGTCAAAAGTATAGGGCAGTGTTCCATCTCTGCTTTAAAATTTTTTTAAATGTCTAGCTAATATCGTTGTGATATTTAATGTCTGCGCAATAAACAGTGTGTGTCTTTAAGTAAGACCCCAGTATGAGTGGCATTTACCATGTTTATTGTACCTAGATTATAACTGTGGTCTTTTAGTCATCCCATAGGCGCAGTATAAAGAACTCATTCTTCTTTATTTTCTCAAGGAATTAAATCCAGCTCTAAAGTTTGGCATTGAAAATTCATTTGTACTAGTTGTAATTTAGAGCTCAACTTTTCAAAACACAAACGTAGGTATTTCTGGAACTCTTGCCAGGCCTCTTTCGTTTTTTTTTTTTTTTTGTTTGTTTGTTTAATTTACTGCTTAGTTTCATTCTGATTTGCACTTGACGTGAGTATATCTGCACCTACCTCATTCTCACTAGTAACTCGGATACTGCTGTTAAAATTACAGGTGTTGACTGAGTAGCAGAGTGTTGACCAGAATGTTTAGATTCTTAATGTGCCTATCAGAGGATTTCAGGAGTTTCCTTCTTCCCTCCCCAGGAACAGAAAGACATCAGATGGGCGTCGAGATGGGACTATATTTTGGAGTCTATGCCTCATACCCACATTCAGTGGTTTAGGTAAGAGTGCATTTAGTCTGCCTGGCGGGCTGCTGCTCTTCCGTGTCTTCAGTAGAGCTCAGATCCTGACGGGAAGCCAGTGGCTCTAGGGAGCTAGGGCAATGTCCCCTTAATACAGCTCCTCGTGTTATAGTGACGCCCACCACAAAATTGTTTTTGTTGCTGTTTGTAAGGTGCTACTGTTAGAGATAACAGTTTGCGAAAGGAGTCCCGACCCACAGGATGAGAACCGCTGCTTTAAGCCGTGGGGCATTTAGACCACCCATCTATTTCAAAGTTTGTCTCTTACTGTGGAAATACTTAGCTTTGGGAGTGGAATGACGGAAGGGTTAGAGATCATGGGAGGAGCTTCTGAGGACATTGCTGGCGGTGGGTCACGGTTGAGGGAGTTGCTGTTGTTGAAGCTGTTCTCTCCAAGGCATGACTCAGAACTTTTCCTTGGAGCTAGCTGACTGTGCTATCTCCCTCCTTTTCCTGCTTTGCTGGCTAATCTTTTGACATTCACTAATTTGCTCAGTAGGTTTGCCCCTCAGTAAGTTTGTGAAAGGTCCAAGCTAGTCCTTTGCCTTGCTGTGTGTTGCACTGGAAACAGTAGTTGGCCTATAAAACTAGAGGTGAGCCAGGTGTGGTGGTGCACAGCTAGTGGCAGGGGCAGGCAGATCTCTGAGTTCTCAGCCAGCCTGGTCTACAAAGTTAGTTCCAGGACAGCCAGGGTCACACAGAGAAACAAAAGAAAACAACCTGTATGGACCATGGATATGGAGTTTCGTGGGAAAGGGCTTGCTGGGGTGGCCCTGGAATCAGTCTGCAGTACTGCACATGCACCGGAATAAGAATAGTGAGTCCGAGCACAGTGACTCTTGTTGATGAGGGCTGGGGTCAAAGGTGCAGCACCTCCGCCTGGCCTTGGCTGAGCTGTTCTGAAGTTCTGTAGTGAACAGAGTTTGGGGTGTTTGTCCAGCTGGCTTGAGCTCCATCCTGGTGTGCTTCCCCCCACAGCATAATGAACTCCCTGGTCATTGTTCTCTTCCTGTCCGGCATGGTGGCTATGATTATGCTGCGCACGCTGCATAAAGACATTGCCAGGTACAACCAGGTGGACTCAACGGTGAGTGGAAACTTTCTGTTTCGTCTTTCGACACCACAGAGATTTCACATGTGGAAACCTTTAGTTGTAGAATGTGAAATATAGGGGGAAGAAAAAGGAGCTAAATTTTTTCTAATATAGAAAAACAGAAACCCCATAGATAAAGTATTTCACAGACAAATATATAAATGAAGTCAAGTACTTCTGTGACCTTAGGAACGCTTTTGTCATGAACAAAAACATTTGACCACAAATAAATATACACTGAAACAACTTTTGTAGAGTTGGCACACTGTGAGTAAATGGAGACAGTGAGAGAGAGATGGAGGAGTTGTCAAGGAGAGCCTGTGTATAACTAGTCTATATTGGGGGCTTAAGGGTAGAGCATGGGGCCTGGAGAGATGGCTTGGTGGGCAAGAGCACTGGCTGCTCTTCCAGAGGACCAGGGTTCAATTCCCAGCACCCACGTGGCAGCTCACAACTGTCTGTTCCAGCTTATCTGACAACCTCACGCCTATGCACATAAAATAAAATTAAATAAATTATTTTTAAAAGGATATGAATATGGACAAAAAATTATTTGGTGAAGAGTATTAGGATCAAATAGGTATTCATCAGGAAAGAAAAGAAGGAACTGGGCAAAGGACTCAAGAAAAAAATACAATCTGTAACAAAGAACAGGTGATGGGCTCATCTGGTAGAGCTCTTAGTGTGCCAGCCTGGCACACTGAGGTCAGTCTTCAGAGCCCACCATGCAAGGAGAGACCATTCCTGAAAGTTGTCCTCCAACCTCTACGCGGACACACACTGGTAATAGAGTTAAAGCCCACGTGGTGATGTCATCACAAAGAGCAGAGTGCCTGTCACAGTGGTGTTGGTTCAGTTGGCTCTGCATGTGTAGGCGATGAGAGAGCACATACCAGTGAGAATGCAGAGTTTGTGCCCTCTGGAAGGCACTTGGGCAGTACCAGTCCTTTCAGGTTGTGAGGACCCGGACCTGGCGCTTCGTGTTTGGAATTAACCAGGGTACAATGGATTTTATTCTTAGTTTTGTTTTTAAACAGTAGGTATGTTATACTTGCTTAGAAATTGTATAATATAAGCGATAATAGGTGGCTGGTGTATAAATTATGAAAGATCTACACAGTAGAATACTACACATTTATTAACACCAGTGAGACAACTTTGTATATAAAGTGAAAAGACACTTCAAAATGGTACCAGAAAAAAGAAGCAAAATTGAAAAGTGTACCTGTGGGGTTGTGTGTGTGTGTGTAAGAGAGAGAGAGAACCATTTTAATAGACTTTCTGCAGGGGTAGTAACCTAAGTTTTATTTCATTTTATTTAATAAGCCACATAGGTTTTCCCCAGGTAAAAGCTTTTCCTCTTTGGGCAAAATTTCTCTGTTCTTTGTTCTTGTTTTGAGGTTTTGTTTGTCTTTCACTGTTCCGTTTTTTTATTTTGAGGCAGGGTCTCATTATGTAGCCCAGGCTGGCCTTAAGTTTTGATCCCTGCAGTGCTGTGTTTTGGGGTCTGTGCCTCCACATAGGTGGTTTTTAAAGTCTGTCTGTTCAGTAAGTAGGAGGTGATGTGAAACAGTTCTCTGGCTAGCGCCAGCTCAGCTAAAGAGAGCTAGCTGCATGTACTGCTCAGCCTCCACGGTTGAGACAGGCCTTACCAAAGCAAAGGGCTCCTAAACCCCTTCCACGTCCCCCTCCCCACCCTGGGATTAAACCAGTCCCAGATAGAGTTTCCTTTCATCTCTTATGAGGCTGTGAATGTTTAATAATGCTTCAGTTTTGTATTCCTTTTAATGGCTGGAACTGTTAATACCAAAGTGCATGGAAAGTGGTCTGTACAAAGAAGGACTTTGGTCATTACTGCTACGATGAGCTAGCCTCGTGCCTGCATATGACTTCAAACCATTTTACATTTCAGTCGATTTATAGTTACTGTAAAAGAGAAATGGGATGTGCTAGCAGCAGCATTGCTTACTGCCTAGAAGGATTAAGCAGTTTAAGTGTGAACTTGTAAGAGGAATTCAGATGGACCTGGAGGGACAGCAGAAATTGCCAGCAGTGGCAGATTCTAAAGGACCAGGAAGCTGGGAGCTGGGTATGTGTATCTAGGGAAGAAAGGTCGTTGAGAAACTGCTGAAGAATTTGAAAATGACTTTGAAATGTTAGGTGGAGAATGGTTTGGAGCAGGGAGAGGTTGGAGAGGCAGAGGCCAGTCCAGAGGGAGTTACAGATCTCTCCAAGATGGAAGTAGACAGATACATCGGGGTGGGGGTGCGGGTGGGGAGGCGGGAGGATTTAGCAAGTGGGTGGAGCTGACTGCCTAATTAGCTCCAGAATACAGAACCGGAGAGGACCAGTGAGTGACCCAGGTTTCTGGCCCAGCCTTCAGTTAAAAGGCTCTCCCTGGCTGCTGCATTGAGGGTCAGCTAAATGGGAACAAGGGATGAAACAGGCCTGTTATTGTAACTGCACAGAGACCGAGTAAAGTGTTAGGACTTGAGCCAAGAGAAGGGAGGGAAATACGGCCTCTGTGGGCACATGGTGTCATATGGAAGCAGCACGAAAGTTTGTAGGCTGAGTGCTTGGAAGGAGGAGTGTCATCTGCTGGGGGAGACGTGGGATGGAGACAGCTGTGTTTATTGTGTCAGAGCAGCCAGGTAGAGTTATTGACACGGTACATCCATGTGAGGCGGTGCAATGGGGGCTGCAGGACAGATGTGTATAGCCGAGTGTCCTGCCGCAGTTAGGTAGCAATCATTAGCGTGTTTCCCCATCCTCTTCTCTTGGCAGTGCTGAGGCTCTTCCAGAGGGCTTTGTGTGGGGCAGTTTTCTGATGACTGTAGACGTCAGTGCAGAGCATTCCTTTGGAGACAATTCTAGAAGGCTGTTTAAGACTCCATGTTCACGTTAACCTAAATTGGAAAAATGTGTAGCAGCATATTGAGTGGTAAACAAACAAAAATGTTAGCACGCGACATGTTGAACTGAGTTTTTCTTTTTGTAGGAGGATGCCCAGGAAGAATTTGGCTGGAAACTAGTTCATGGGGATATATTCCGTCCTCCAAGAAAGGGGATGCTGCTGTCAGTCTTCCTAGGATCCGGGACACAGATTTTAATCATGACTTTTGTGACTCTGTGTAAGTTTTAAATGAAGATTAAGAGGAAAATACTGTTTCTGAGTAATACTTGGAAATGAGTTTCCTGTGCTGAGTAGCTGTGCTAAGAGCCCTTTTGATGCTCAGATTCTTTGTGCTTTGGCTGTGAAAGCCTCAGAGGCAGGTTAGATTCACCCACAGGCTGACAGGGCGTCCCTTTCTCGGCAGCAGCCAAGAGAGCAGCCTTAGCCTTGGTGAGTGGGGCTGCAGGTGTGCAGGTCCTTAGAAAGCCGGCTGCAGCCAGGGCCACTCAGGTTATCGGATTGAGCTGCAGAGGAAGCTCAGAGCCCATGCTACCTGTAGCATCCACTAGAGAAGACAAGGACCTGAAGGTGAGGCCGGAAGCTTTCCAGTGCTTTCTCATGTGCAAGATTTAGGGAGGAAGAACTCTCTCAAGCAGTGTTCCAGAACTACGGGGTCTCCACGAGCCACCTGGGCATCTTGAGGAATTTACTATAGAAAGTTTTATCAGTGAAATAGATCCCCTTTAGAGGACTGGGCAGATACATCGTGGCTCTGAGACTCCTCCCTGGGGCTGCATTAAGTCCCTGTTCTCTTTAGAGAACCTGCCTGTGAATAGACTTTTCTGTACTTTTTTTTTTTTTTTTTTTTTTCTGAGACAGGGTTTCTCTGTGTAGTCTTGGCTGACCTGGACTTTGTAGACCAGACTGGCCTCAGACTCACAAAGATCCGCCTGCCTCTGCCAGGATTGCAGGTATTTGCCACCAAGCCCAGCTTCATGTATCTATTTTTATTTTAAACCATGGTTTTCATTGTTGGGTCCCTCTGCTGGTGAAAAGGAACAACTGTCTGAAAGAATTACCGAAAGAATCCACAGATACCTTTTAAAGTTTTTCCATGGAACATATGATCTTTTTTGGTTCTAATATGTAACAGTGGATGTAGTCTTTTGTTGAGTGGGATCACTTTATACCCTGAGCTGCCCTGAAATCTCAGGCTGTAGACCAGACTGACTTTAAACTCGTAGGAGTTCCCCTGCTCCTGCTGCTAGTGCTGGATACAGTGTGAGGCAGCATGGACAGTCGTTCTCTGTTAGATTACTGTGTATTTGTATGATGCAAATAACTCATTTCTACATGAGAGCCACAATTCAGCCCTTTAGGCAGTACCCTCAGATTGCTAGCCTTGTTTTGAAGACCAAGTAGCACTTGCTGTTTTTTGCTTTTTATTTTTGGTTTGTTTGTTTGTTTTGAGTCAGTGTTTCTCGGTGTAGCCTTGGCTAACTCTGTAGACCAGGCTGGCCTTGGACTTCTAGAGATATGCCTGCCTCTGCCTTTAAAGTACTGGGATTACAGGCTGGCGCCATTACTGCCCAGCTCCCTGTTGATATTTTAATGTTAGCAAGATAGTGGTGTTGATAGATAGGGCTAGGGTTTATAAGAATGTTAAGACTCAGGCAGGAAGGTAGGCCTGGAGAAGGGATCTCAAAAAATCTGAATCGGCCAGAATCTTGGGATGATGCCACCAGAGAGCCAATAGACTCAGCCCAGAATTAGCACTTGAAGATAGAGTTCTGCTTTAGCATTTTATCAGGAACTACCTAGATAGACTCCCCAGTAGAGTTTACTCTGTGTGGAGTCCTGTTCAGGCAGTGTTAGCCGTCACTAAGGTTTGGCCTAGCGGCATTGGACTGTGTGTGGTCTTCATGAGTTTATTTGTTTCTTGTATAAAAACAGCAGCATTGTGCCATTTCACCACAGAGGAATAACATTTAAACTTTGATTGCTTACTTACTAGTTTTCGCTTGTCTGGGATTCTTGTCCCCTGCCAATCGAGGAGCCCTGATGACGTGTGCTGTGGTCCTGTGGGTGCTACTGGGCACACCTGCTGGCTATGTTGCTGCCAGATTCTACAAGTGTAAGTAAAAGCCAGAGTGACTGGAACTGAGCCTGCCACCCTTGTGGTTCTGAACCTGGGTAGGGATGGGTCAGGTATCACAGGTTGCTAGGCATGAGCCTGCATCGTGGGGTCTTGGTTACATGGTGACTGTCGCATATTTACCTGGAAGTGGTTTACAGTCGCATAGGCTGCTGGGATGCTGCTTGTCTGCTGTCCTCACTCCCTTTTTTTTTTTTTTTTTTTAAAGCTTTTTGAGTTCAACTAAACCACATGCCAACCTAACATTCATAAAGGAAACAAAGATGTCACTGTTTGGGGACTCCTGAAGGAAGGAACATTTGGTGTGTCATTAGTTGCTGTCCCTTCTGTTCTTACTCCTCAGAAGTAAAGTTTGAGAAAAGAGGTTAGAGCCACAGGTGTGGTCGGTGGCTGAGGACGTAGGATGACAAGGCAGTTGGGCTGCGTAGGAATGCTGAAGCCTTGTCTTCAGTGCCCTGTGGTCTGCTGGTAGGAGCAGTGTTTGAAGGGAGACCCCGCACACTGGCCCCGCTGGCCTTAACGTGGGGCTCTGGAGACCTCAGGCTGAAGTAGACCGGGCTAGACTTGATTCCGTGTGGGCCTGCTTACGTGTGTGGGTAGGGTGTGTGAGTCAGGGCGCCTTCCAGAGTTCTTCGTACTCTGCTGTCAGAGGGCCATGTGTGAGCACACGCGAGTTGCAGTCAGACCCTGCCTGGCTTGTTTCCAGCCACATTACTTCACGAGACCATCTGCTAATGTCTCTTCTCCCCCACAGCTCCCTAGATGGGTCAGTGATGAAGAGCATTTGTTGCTCTTCTAGAGGACCTAGGTTCAGTTCCCAGCACCCACATGGTGGCTCGCAAACATCTCTAACTCCAGCTCCAGGGGATCCCGTACCTTATAGTTTCCTCTGGTGCCAGGCACGAACACAGTATACATACATGCATGGAAGCAAGACCCTCACATACATAGAATAAATTTTAAAACCATGCTTAGAAGTTTTGAGTTGTGTTTCTTATTAAACTCAGCAGTAAGTTCACAGTCTACAGTAACTGAATGTATGTCAAATGTTAATAACTTGATTCACATTCATTTAATTTAAACAGGGACCAGAGAAGAAATGTTACTTTTTAGTCTGCACAGCTCATGATTTGATATTTTTAAGTAGAAGAAAAATATTAGGAGCAAAGGAAAGTAAAAATTACATAAGCAAATTTGTTCTGTAAAAAGGCTGTAGCCCTTTTCCTCCTTATTTCCTGATGTCACACACTCATTTCTCCATCCCGACTAGAAACCACAGGATTGGAGAGCTTGGAGATTCACACACACTGTGGGGATTTCAGTATGTTGTCAGGCTTGAGGGTTGGTTAACAGGTTCTGAGAGTGTCCACATGATGACCAAGCCTTCTCTGTGCCTTCTGGACCCAGGCATATTCACTGATGGAGCAGAGGGTTTAGGGGAGTTGTTTTGTTTTGAGGTGTCAGTACATGGGTGGCTTAGTCTGTAATACTGGACAGGCCAAGCACCGTGGGCCATTTAATAACAGGCCTCAGAGGGTATGTGACGGTCACTTCCTGGTGAGCCACTTATGTTGCCTGACAAACATTCAAGTTGTGAATGCATGGTTTGCTTTAAAGAAAAATCTGTGCTTACATTTTTGTTTTTCCTTAGCCTTTGGGGGCGAGAAGTGGAAAACAAATGTTTTATTGACATCATTTCTTTGTCCTGGGTAAGTGAGTTTTCAGTAATTCTTAATGATCATCTCTTATTCCCCAGCTGTTTCAATCCCTTAACATCTCTTAAGTCAGGTGCCTAAGAAAGCATTTCACTTTTGAAAAGTGAATACTTAGTAAACTTGTGCTAAATGACACCATGTACTTTATATGGGAAATTACCTTAAGATGCTAGAAGCATTTGCTGTCATATAAGTTTTTGTAGTGTGTGTGAGTGAAAAGGCTAGCTAGTACCTCCGTTGACAAAAAGTCTTTTCTGTCTGTTAGTCTGCAGCAATTGTTCTGACATGTTGCCATATCAGGTTGGGATAAAGCTTTTGACCTGATCATAACGAGGTTCCTTCCTGAAAGATGCCCAGGCAGACCAGTATGGGTTTTCATCAGATGTATTGCCAATATTTTGGTGTATTTCTTTATGTAGAATGACATAACTTAACAAACAGCACAAATCAGAACAACCTTGGCTTTCTTGAAGTGCTTCTGAGGTCATCTAGAGTCCTCCATGACCGTCAGAGTTCTGGTGGGCAGGAATGGCCACTGTCCAGGCAGCAGCAGTGAGGAGCACACACGGTGGGGCCTGGCAGGCTGGGAACAGCCATGTGGTGACAGCCAGCATCTTGATAGACTTGCAGCAGAAGCAAACACTTCCTTTGGAACTGAGATCCAGTGGAGACCTACGTGAGTCTCAGCCACTGGTGTTCTGCTGCAACGCGTGGGCTTTTCTCAGGCCACGTTCTTGTCATGGTCACTCTTCTTATTACCGTAAGAAGTGCCCTGCTTCCCAGGACTTCCCTGCAGCCCCTTCAGAATCCTGCCTTTCAGTCCTCACCCGAGTCTTATATCTCCTGTTGTTCCCTTTTATATGTTCTGTGTTTTGACTCTCATTCCTTGAAATGTGCTTAGCTCTCCTAGCTCCTAAAAAGAGCTTTCCAATACTTCTTTTCCATCGCCAGCAAAAGTGCCTTGAGAAGATAGCCTACATTCCTATTCTCACTTGCCCTGCACACATTTGCAGAAGCAGCTCATGTCATAGGTACTTTCCCATTGCCTCACTGAAATTGACAGAGACGGTCCCATTTTCAAATCTGGAAGCCATTGTCAGGGCTATTAGTGTCTTCCTTCTGGTCACTGTACTGCATCCTGCGTGCATTCTACTTTAGCCATCTCTCTCAGAGAGATGACTGCTCAGAGCTTTTTGTCTGTGCTGGGAATTAAACCTACATCTTTATATATGCTAAGTATTGCATGTGAGAATGTGGGTTCAATCCCCAGCACAGACAAACAGTGTAAGGTATGTATTTTTTATGATTAACATCCTTTTCTAAAACAATATATCTGGAAGCTTGAGCAGTGGCTGTGTTATCTTAGGCGCGATTATTGCTAATTGATAACTGTACCCAGAAAGCCCTGGCGGAAGTGTAACTGCACACATTTAGATGCTTACCTTAAGGGGAAGCATGGTGTTTGCAGGAATTAAGTGACAGGAGTATGGAAATTATGCACAACTGCTTTGCAGGAAGCATGCAAAATGAAAAGCGAGCAGGGGGCCTAGCCAGCCAGTGCAGAAGTGACGCCACAGCCAGCAAGCTCCAGATGCTCGCTGCAGTTGTCCACAGAAATGCAAGTTACAGCAGTTCTAGCTGTGATGAAAATACGTGGAAAGGCAGCTTCATCAGCTGCTAGTTGGAGTTTAAATTGGACAAAGCAGCCAGAAAAGCAATTTTGCAGTTTGTAGTAAAGTTTTAAATTCTGTGTACCCTGTGACTTTGAAATTAGGCCTCCTTTTTTGTTCTTTATCCTGAGTCACTGATGTAACATGAACCACAGGGTACTGTCCCTTCTTCACGTGGTTTCTGGTTCCGTTTGTCTTTCAGGATTGTGTTTGCCGACTTCTTCATAATGAATCTGATCCTCTGGGGAGAAGGCTCTTCAGCAGCCATTCCTTTTGGTACCCTTGTTGCCATCTTAGCCCTTTGGTTCTGCATATCTGTGCCTTTGACGTTTATTGGTGCATACTTTGGCTTTAAGAAGAATGTGAGTCCATAGGAGCTAACTTATTTCAGTGGGTCTCTGCTGAGGAAATTAGTACATTCTGCTTTAAAAGATGTCATAAAAATGTAGTAATGTGTGAACAACAAGCTCATGAAATAACAGTGTTAGGAATGTTGGAGCTTTTGTTTGTTTTTTTTGGGGGGGAGTGGGGTGGGGCAAGATTTCTTTGTGTAATAGCCCTGACTGTGCTGGAACCAGGTTGTAGACCAGGCTGGCCTCTAACTCACAGAGATTTACACCTGCCTCTGCTCCTGAGTGCTGGGATTAAAGACCTGCGCCACCACCACCTGGCCTAGAATGTTGGATTTGTTTTTTGATTTTGATTTTGTTTTTTTTAAAGATTTTATTTATTTTGAATGTTCTATCTGTATGTACACCTGCAGTAGTCAGCAGTAGAAGGTATAGATGGTTGTGAGCCACCATGTGGTTGCTGGGAATTGAACTCAGGACTTCTGGAAGAGCAGTCAGAGCTCTTAACCACTAAGCCATCTCTCTAGCCCCAAATGTTGGGTTTTTTTAAGACAGGGTCTCTGTAGCGAGCCTGATCTTCCCACTTCTACCTCCTGAATGCTTGGAATGCAGGCCTCCAGCACCACCTCCCTTGCCATAAGGTTTCTTTGGTTTTGTTTTTGTTTCCAATATTTCCTCCTTTTGTTCTTAAACTAGTGAGTTGGGGGAAGGAAGGGTAAAGGTATTCTTGCCCACTTCCCAGTATAAAAACAATGGGTGAAATTTCAAGCCAACTAATTTTATCAGTAAGTATATAATTTAAGTGAAAATCTAGAGTTGCCCTATTATTGCCGTACTGTGTTGTCTGTTTCTTGCTTTGTATAAAGTAACTGGTTGGTTGATGACTTGTGGAAAAAGCTTCGGCATGCGCTGAAGGCCGACCAAGTGCTGTGCCTGGCAGTGTCTTGGTCACTGCTTCTGGTTATGTATTCCATGTTGATGACTTAAATAGACCTCCAGTGTCCAGGTCACCAGTATAAATGCAGAAACTGAGGGGGAAATTGAGCAGAGTATTTTAATAGCTACTGATTTATAAATCCTTTTTTTTTTCTCTTCCTCTTGATGGAAGGCCATTGAACACCCAGTTCGAACCAACCAGATTCCTCGTCAGATCCCTGAGCAGTCATTCTACACGAAGCCCTTGCCTGGTATCGTCATGGGGGGCATCTTGCCTTTCGGCTGCATCTTTATACAGCTCTTCTTCATTCTCAATAGCATCTGGTGAGCTATGGACAGGCCTCCCCTCCTCACCGTCCCTGTTGTAAGGGACTGGCTGTGGGCTACAGATGTAAACAGTTCTGAGAACAGAACAAAAGGCTCTCTCCGTGGGTAGAGCTGGGTAGTGAGAAGAGCTAGCAGTCATGGAAGGCTTGTATTTCTAATCTTGTTAGTTCTTAGGTAAGTGTCGGGGTTCTCCTCCTTTCCAGAGAAGAAAACGAGCTTTAGAGGTGGAGTGATTACATCTGCTGCTGTGTGACAGATGAGCCCATCTCTGCTAACCCATGCTCTTAAGTAATACTGCTGCCGAGGAGCAGCTGGGAGCACGTGGGAGGTCGGAAGGAGCCCTGATGCCGTGCCAGGTTCTAGACAGTCACCAGAGCCTGCACTCACTGTTGTTCCTGGGGGAGAGCCTGTTTTGAAGTTGTGTTTCTCTGTGTGGCCCTGCCTGGCTGGGAACTTGCTATATAAACCAAGCTGGCCTTGAGCTCACAGAGACCTTCTCCCTCCAGCTCCTGAGTGCTGAGATTAAGTATGTGCTACCACACCATGGTAAACTATTGCAGTTTGAGCCTCTCCACTGTGGGGGTGGGAGGGCAGCTGGTGTATAGTGACCGCCTTTACTGATGAGATAGCATGAGATTGGAATAAATCTGAGCTTTGTAAATGGTTAGAACACCTTTCCTTCCCAGCTGTTACGGTAGGTCTCCAGGTTTGAAAGCCTTATGTGCTCTTGTGTTGTTTTTTTTCCTAGTTTGACTTTTTATTGTGTTTTTATCAAATAGTCCTGACTCCCTAGTAGGTAAGCAGGCTTGCCACGTTTTCCTGAATAGTGGTTTCAGAGTTGCCTGAACAGGAGGCTAAAATCCACTGGCATTGCCACCATAGCCTTCCTGTCTCAGCCCCCTCCATCATAAAATTATCTTGTTTGATTTGTTGAGAGAAAAGAACTTCCTAGTTGAAAGCAGAACGAACAGCATGCCATCTGTCGTGTGGAGATGCTTACCCTGGCATGTCTGCCGTGTCTGCTGCAGGTCCCATCAGATGTACTACATGTTTGGCTTCCTGTTCCTGGTGTTTATTATTTTGGTCATCACGTGTTCGGAAGCGACCATACTTCTTTGCTATTTCCACCTATGTGCAGAGGTACGTGCTAGCAGTGCTCAGTGTTAATTCACAGGTACTGGAATAACTTCGGCATATTTCAGCTTGAGTATCATTCAGGTAATTTTCTACACAGACATATTGTCAAAGAAACTGACCTCTGTTCATAGATCAAAAGAAGGCACCTTTAGGATTGAATCAAGATCCTGTTTTTCTTTGTTGTGTTTATTTAAAGAGGATCACTAGAGATTTAGAATGTTAATTTCTCAAGACTATTTTATTGTCCTGAAATTTCACTGTTGACTTTTATGACTATGTGCCTTAAAAGTTAATATTCTTATAGATGTTTGTAGGTTCTAAGAAATTGGTTTAAAAAAAATGTATTTGGGAACTGGAGAGATGCCTCAGTGGAGCACGCGCTTGCTCTTGCAGAGAACCTGCTTTGGTTCTCAGCACCACATCATGGGGCTCACACCCACCCCCCTGTCACTGCAGCTCCAAGGGATGCCATGCCTTCCTCTAGCCCCCTCAGGCACCTGCACACAGGTGATGCACAATCAGACAGGGAGGCCCACGCGCACGCGCCCACACACACACACACACATACACAGAATAAATATTTATGAAAGGTGAGTAGCTAGAGTGCCAGAGTTCACTGAGAAGTTTCAGTGATTACATTGTCATGAGTTGTAATTCATGGAAGCACCTCAGTGATAGCACCATTGGGTCAGAAGTTGAGTGATTGGGAAGGCTCCAGAATGTCCAGCCTAAGTCTATTAGACTCAGTTTGGTTTTCTTTCTTTCTTTTTTGGCTTTCCTTTATTTTTTCATTTTAGTTAAATTCACATTTTTAAAATTAAAAAAAAAAAAAAAAAAAAACTGGCACTTACCATGGTCTGTGCAACTCTCTTCTCTTGTCTGATTCTAAAATGTTTTCACTCTACACATAGAAACCACATAAGCAGTTTCTGTCAGGGTCCATTTTCCTCTGACCCTGACCTTGACAACTGCTAGTCCGCTTTCTATCTCTAAAACAGAGTGTGGTAGCACACGTCTATAGTCATAGAACTCAGATTGACACAGGAGGGGTCAAGAGTTGAAAGCCAGCCTGAGCCACGTAGTGAAAGCTCTTTTTTACAAAAACAAAAAACAAAGCAGAAAAGATTGTGGAGCTGCAGAGAAGGCTCAGGCAGAGAGCGTGCCTGGCGACCTGAGTTCAGTCCCTGAAACCCAGGAAGAGAACCCACCCCACACAGGGTCCTGAGCTCTACCGTGTGCCTACCCAGGCCCCACACACCACACACCCACAGTAAAGGAAACTCTCAGAGAGCATTAACAGCATAGGAGGTGCTCCTGAAGGGTTCTGCCCTGCCGTAGTTTAGTGCTTTTGTGGTTGAGTAATATTCCGTTGTGTGTGTAACGTCTCTGTACACATCACTGACGGGCATGTGAGTCTTTTCCACCTCTGGCTGTTGTGCATGCTGCTGCTGTGAGCACCCAGTCTCTCCATGTGTGTTAGCCCTTTGGGTTGCATTGCCATGTGACGTCTGAAGGCTGCATTTTATGTTCCCACAGCAGCATGCAGTTCCCAGCTCTCCGTGTCCATCAGCTCTTACTTTGTGGTCTCCGTGCCCTCCTGTAGTTGGCAGTGGGCGTGCTGTGTGCCACACCTTGTGTGTCCAGGGACTGTGGTGGTGAGCGCCTCCTCCTGGGTAGGGAGCGCTTTGTCTCTGCCAGTGTCTGTTCATCCCTGCCCTTCTGTAAACGGGGCTGGTTGCCATTCCTGTGTTCTGGGTACTAAGCTCTCCTCAGAGAATTTCTTCCATCCTGTGACTTTGCTGATGTCCTTCCTAGAGAGGCTTTCTGTTTTTCCAGGTCAGCTTGCCTGATGCAGCCCAACGCTTTGGCAGGACTGGCGGTGAGCCCTGAGGGTAGAGCTGTGGTCCCCGTGTGTGCAGCCCTCACTCTGCCAGCTGAGCCCCTGAGTCTTCAGGTTGTTGGTAGGGTTTGCACTGGCCCAAGTTCTTGTGGAGAATACTAGGGTTTGAGTTACTGTTTCAGGGATCACAGACAGAGTTTGCCTGTTCCTTTCACTTAGCTTTCCGTCATTTGTGATGATGTTGATACTTTTTGACATGTGAATGTTTCAGATCCTTGGTAGAAAGTACTTTTGTGTCCTTTTGAGTTGGTCCATTGTTGGTGTATAGGCACACCTGGGCTGGAGTGTAGCTTAGTGCCGCCCTGTGTGCCAGGCCCTGGATTCAGTTGTCACAGCACACCCTGTGTCCATCCATGCCCTGCTGGGTTCTGTGTGCAGGTGCTCCGAAACATTGATGAGTCATTATACAGCTGTGGCAGGGTTTTGCTGCTTGAGATTGTGCTTTTTGCTTTTTGCCATTGTCTCACTAACCTAGGCCGCCTAGATGTGCATGTGTGAGGCCAGTCTCTGCCTCCTGAGTGCTGGGAGTAAAGGTGTACTCAGCTCTTAGTGTCCCTTTTAAAATGCAGCACTTTCTTCCCATTCCCAAGTTGTAGCAGAGATTGAAGTTTGTTTTTTTTAAGATGCTCTGCTTTGCTCTAAACCTCTTTTATGTTAATTGTTAAATTAACAACCAGACCGTGATAGAAAATGGCTCTCATATAGAGTTGAATGAACCTTAATAAAGTGAATATTAATTTTGAACCATCAAAGGGTTTTGTACATTTCCTCAGAATCAAACTTTCAAATATAGTCGGATCCTCTATTGCTCATAAGCTGTTGAGTAATGTCTCACACATTTTTAGTGAGTTTTTAAGTAGCTGTACAACAAATAAGAGTGTACCTCTTAGCGCCGCTACGGAGCTAGGAAGTACAGATGCTGCGACCGGAGCTGCAGCGGAGGTCCCTGGGCTGCCAGTGAGTGCCGCTGTCTGTGGCTTTATCCAGGTCCGCGTTGTCTTACTCTGCCTCCTTCCCACCTAGGATTACCACTGGCAGTGGCGTTCCTTCCTCACCAGCGGCTTCACTGCGGTGTATTTCCTGATCTACGCCGTGCACTACTTCTTCTCAAAGCTGCAGATCACGGGGACGGCGAGTACGATTCTGTACTTTGGCTACACGATGATAATGGTTTTGATCTTCTTTCTTTTTACAGGTAAGACAAATGATTTTAATAGGATTTTAGGCAGCTTGTTTCTCCGTCATGGACATTTCTGCCACCTCCTGCCCTTATTGAATCCCCAGCCCAGCTCAGCACCCTTGGCCTGTCCACTTCGAGCTGCAGCTCAGGAGAGTGAAAATGCAAAAGTGGAAGCAAGCTCACACATCCAGTCTGTGTGGTGGGTTAGATCCCAGGTCGGAGCCCACTGCCTGACCTGTAGAATATCAGTTTGTGGACCCTGCTCTGCTTCTTAGGAAGTGGCTCTGTTTAAGGCATGGTTAGCACTACAGAAGCTTCTGAGCCACACCGAACCTGTTTTCTTTAAAGCCAGTCTTTTTACGCAGTGGAAATGACTGCCCTGTGAGCTAAGGAAAGGTGTCCTTTTCAGAATGTACGTTGTGCTGGTAGGCCTGCCAGGATGGTGGTGATGGGGTGTTTGTGTTTCACCGTTAGGTCTGTGAAACTGAGCCTGACCTTTTGATGATCCAAAAGGTGGTCTTGAGTCTTCCCCAGCAACACACCCTTCACCTGACTTGTCCTCAACACACGTCCAGTGTAAGGGTGCATACAGTAACATGTATAACCTCCCAAGGGTGTCCCAGATACTGTGTGTAGCTTTAGGAAGGCTTGAGTACTTTATCTTTGTGCTACATTCAGAATAATGGTGAAAAGCAGATGGGACATTAAACAGAAGCCCCTCCCAGGGGCCCTTTGGGGTCCCCTGTCTGTCTGGCTCTGTACCCTACCTGTTGGGCATTCCCAGAGTTGTTCCTAAGGAAAACAGTATGCTGAGCTCACGTGTTAAAGGGTTTCACAGTGTCCGCTGTGTCACGGGAGGTCTAGCCAACTCTGTTCCTGTAGAGCAGCTGGGTTCGTGTGCACCAAGTGCAGCTGGGGGTTAAACAGGGTCTTGTTCACTGGAAACCGTTTCCGTGACCCCCGGTTTACAGCTTTAAAACAGGTATTCAGGTTACACAATCACTGGCTCATTGTAAAGAACATTTATTCTTCTAAAAGAATTCTTTTGTGTGTGATTTAACCACTTAGTAAAGCTTAAACAGCTTGGCAGGGACTGGAGAGTTTGCTGGTGAAAAGCATGCGCTGCTTTCAGAAGACCTGATTGGTCCCTAGAGCCCTCAGGAGGTGGCTCACAGCACCTGCAGTTGTAGCTCTGACTTCTGCTGTGTCCTGGGGACCTGTACATGTCCGTACACAAACGCGTGACTTAAGAATAATTAAAAATTAATAGATGTGGTTATTTGTCTAACATGCTGTGATTGTAAGATACATTCGCATGATAGATGATGATAAGTAATGACTAGAAAATGGGAAAGGCCTTTGTTTTTCCACAGTGAAACAAGTGGGTTTCTTTAAGAACAGACACCTGTTATGTACATTCGAGACGAGGTTCACGTCTGTGCTGCGGCCTGGGGTGTGAACTGGGGGGTTTCAGGCATGTTCACGGGTGCTGTGTGCTGCGATGGTGCTGTGTGGTACTGTGAGTGTGCTCTCTCCAGGGCTATGGTGGCGTGTGGCACAGCACAGGCGAGCCCTGCTGGAACAGCTCAGTCTTACGAGGTTGATCGTGAATTAATTTCTGCTCACTACACACTTGGAAACCTCCTACTGTTTCCTACCCCCGGCTCAGCATGATTCTCGAGCAGCGGCTCAGCCTTCCTCACGCTGTGACCCCTTAGTACAGTTGTTGTGCTGTGGCCCCAGCTATGACATTATGTCATAACCACTTCCTAACTATTTTTGCTACTGTTACGAATCATAATGTAAATGTCTGAGGTAGAGGATGTCTGCTATCTGGCCCCGAAAGGGCTCACAGTTTACAGGTTTAGAACTGCTGCCGTACAGAATCACAGCTGGTGAGATGCCTCGGGTAGAAGCCCTTGGCACTCCAGCCTGCCAGCTTGTACTTGATCCTCAGTGGTGGAAGGAAAGGACTCATTCTGATTTCACACTAACCCCACATACAGTCATACTAAAAGAAACTTAAGAAAAGACAAATTTGGATTTAAAATAATACCACATGTCATAGCACCGGTAACAGATTTGATTTTGGCCATACTTTCAGCAAGGCTCCTTTGAGCTTTGTTTTTGTCACGCTGAAAGAATGTCCCTGTGTAGCTGAGATTCTTCGGATTCTAGGCTGAAGGTGGTGGCTGGAAACAAAGGTGCGTGTTTTTCTATGTGACAGTCTTTGCAGACATCTCTTTACTGTGCTCAGGAAGTGGGTTTGGAGTGCAGCAGTGGTAGAGGCCACAATCCTATCTCCCTGAGAGTCGAAGACCCACCTGGGAGGAGGGGGAGAGGCAGTGCTGAAGCCGCTGTCTGCAGCAACAGGGCCGGGGCTCAGCACAGCGCACAGTGCGCGAGTGCGGGCTGTTCACCAGCACACTGCTGCTTTCCGCACCTCTGCTCTTCCCAGCTTCATCGCTTGCAGACACTGCAGCATCTCTGGGCTCTCACCACGGCCCAGCGAGCCCTCTTAACCCCTAGCAACTACTTTGAAACACACCATCTGACACCCTGTGGCTAAAACGGTCGCTGCTCCGGTTTGTGATGAAACACACTCTCACACGGGAATCGTGGTGTGGCACACTTTCGTTTCTTAATTCAGTGATGTGTAGGAGAAAAGGAAAATAGGCACTGGGGGTGCACGCCCTTCCTTCCAGCACTCGGGAGGCAGAAGCTGGTGGATCTTTTGAGTTCGAGGCCAGCCTGGTCTACAGAGTGAGTTCCAAGACAGCCAGAGCTACACAGAGCATCCCCGACCCAAGAAGGAAAATAATGTGCGTTAAAGTTGTAAATGTTTTTGTAAGGAATTTAAGTGGTTTTATATTCTTCATGGAACTGCGTTATGTTCCTGGCCCACGAGGGTTTGAAAGTTTAAAGAAACCAGTCATTTCACATCTGTTTTCTGGTGTGAACTAACGAGCTTCTTTTAAAATGGATTTATTTTGTTTTGTTTTGTTTCTAGGAACAATTGGCTTCTTTGCATGCTTTTGGTTTGTCACCAAAATATACAGCGTGGTGAAAGTTGACTGAAGAAGCCGTGTGTCCAGTTAAAACAGAATAAAGTAAATCTTCATCAACAAAGACCTGTTTGTGACTACCTTGAGTTCTCTCAGACTTATTGGCCTAGTACTCCTTGAGCAACAGCGCCCTTCTAAGTTCACCTCTTCCCACGCACCCCTGCCCACAGGCGTATTCCAACACTAAAGCGTTTGTATTGTGATTCGATTAAGTACACACTCGGTTGTTCTCAGCGAAGAGCGAGTTTAAATATTATGTGCATTTGTAAATACGATAGCTATAAACTTTTCAATACTTCTAATGGCAGATTAGAGGAGGCCGTAATACTGATGAAAGACTGGACAGTTGATTGTAAATAGGATTTTCTAGGCTCGGTAGGTGGAAAGAATTATTTTTCTTTGAAGGAAATAACTTTTTATCATGGTAATTTTGAAGGATGATTCCTATGACATGTTCATTGGGGGGAATGTGGCTTTTAAAAATCTTGTATTGGTTGTAATTGTTCATATCTTCTTTTCTGTGTTGACTTCATTATTCCCATGGTATTGGCCTTTTAAACTATGTGCCTCTGAGTCTTTGAATTTATAAATTTGTTATCTTAATAAATATTGTAAAAATGTCTTCATTGCATCATTCCCTGCATAGTCAAGATTCGATGACTACAAATCTATTGACCACAGAGGCTTGAAGATGATTTACGTATCCTAGTTTATCAGGTGATGTTACTGTTGAATCAGCCCTCTCTCAGTTTCCACCCAAGCTAAATGTTAGTCTTTTGGGCCTTGTCAAATCTGAATTTCTCTCTGAAAGCAAGATAGGAATTGTCGTCACACTTGTCCGGTTAGGTACAGGGGCGCATTTAGAACTTAAACTTGGGCCTTATGTTGTTACTATTAAGAATTTACGTTCTCGGCTTATTTCCCAAAGTGTAGTGGTTTTTTTTTTTTTTAAGTCGGCATGATATAGGAGGCACACCTGTAGTTTGGAGATGGGGGTGTGAGGATGATGTTGGCCTGTCTCGGCTGCATCGTGAGCTGGAGGCCAGCCTGGGTTACACGCTTGACCCTGCCCTTGCACACGGTTTGGGCCAGGCTCTGTGCTCCGCACGTTAGCAGGGGTTAGTGGCCTTCACCCTTGGGATTGCAGTGGGTTAGTTTGACTTCACAGATCATTCTTGGCCTCGATCAGGAGGTCTCTTACATACAGCTGGCAGGTTTGAGTCTGTTGACAGGGAAGGCTGAGGTGGTTTCAGCCCCGGGTCTGTGTCTGAACGCCTTCAGTAGTGAGGCGTCCCTGCCGTCTGCTTAGGAGACCAGCTCAGACACCTGCTTTAAACTTAACCAAGCTCACTAGCCATCACGTCGCCAGGCCTCACTGAAGAGATTTTACACAACAGTTGGTCCAGGTGCACACTGGAGTCCCAGCCCGGGAACGTGAGGTAGCAGAGCACTGGAGACTGAGGCTAGCCTGGGTTTACGTGTTGAGATATGTCTCCGAACCAGGCAGCCTGGCTGGCCGTGTGCTATAGCAGTGAAGCCGTAGCTCACAATGCTGGCAACGCTTGCTCCCCTGCGCCGTAACCGCTACTTGTGAACTAGTCTGGTTGACCAGGCAGGAAGGGTCAGTCTTGATCAACAAGCTCCCACTTGACTCCAGGCTGATCTTACTGGCGCAGTGAACAGTCAGGATTCCACACATACCGAAGCGGAGAAGTGAGAGGCAGGCCTCCTGTCCCCGTGTAAAGGGCTTGGGACCAGAGGGTTTTAGATAAAAGAGCGACTGCAGCACCAGTATCCAGCTGAGACTCTTGAGTCTGAAATTCAAAGCTGTATCAGTGTTGTAAAAGACAAGCTCTGAGCTGGGGCTGGGGGCTCAGTGGTCAGTGCCTGTTTGACACACTGAGCCCAAGTTCAGGTTCCCAGCACCACACACACACAGATTAGGATTGGGGGGTTTCAGATTAGCGGTGTTTAACCGGTCAAAGTATTAGGGGGGAACTGGAAGATGAGTCAGCAGTTGAAAGCACATGCTGCTGTAGTGCCCAGCACCAGTGTCAGGAGGTCCACAGCCTCCTGTGACTACTGCAGTCCGGCAGACCCAGCCCAATCCCGAGACAGGACTGCCGTGTTCAAGGCCAGGTAGGGAGAGAGTGAGGCGGTATTGCTACCTCTCCCCTCAAAAAAAAAAAAAAAAAAAAAAGAAGGCATGGAGGGAGTACTGTGAAGGGAGGATCGCAAGGAAAAGCCAGGAAGGACAGCAGGGAAGCCCAGAGCCTTGCCAGGGCTGCGGGGTGAGCTGCCGTGGGTTGTAGGTAACCCATGGTACCTGTAACCCTTCCTGAGTGATGGGGCCCTGAGAATGTGGGGTGAGGGAGTCCTCTGTGAACCGTCCTGACTCGCGGCTTCTGTGAAGGGACCAGACTGAAGACCTGGGCACAGCTCCAGGAGCTGCGGTCCTGCTGGTGGCCGAGCGCTCCACGCACTCCTTGTTTCTGCCTGGTCCTCTCACATGGCCAGCCGTTCTGCTGAGCACTGCTCAAGTGAGTCTTTGCAGTTCTGTCTTCTTGTCCAACACTACCTGAAAGTCGTCAGGCTGTCACTATGAGACTGCCTCATCCTTCACCGTTCGTCTCTTGTGTTCAGTGTTTTTCCTTGCTGCTTTAAAATATGCCTGATTGTCTACTTAGTTTGAGAGAACAATAAAAAGCACTCTGACTCACTCACTCTTCTTCCTTCCCTCTGTCATCTCATCTTGGTGCATCCTTAGCATTCTGCTGGAGGTGCTGCCAAGGCCTCCAGCGCCCCTGGACCCCAACAGTGGGTACAGGTTTTGTTATACGTGACGTCCCAAGAGCGATAGCCCTCAAGGGACACTGCATAGAAGCCCAAAGAAATCTGCAGGCATGGCCCAGCCCTGCTCATGGCCTGACGGCATGTGCGGCGTGTGGGGACCGTTTGCCCAGTGAGTGTTGATGTGTCTGTCTGCTTTTCACCAGTGTGCTTCATCCAGTTTTCACTATAACCATTTCATCCATCTCCAGCTGCAGCCTCCAGCTGGCTTCATCCCTCTCCAGCTGCAGCCTCCAACTGGCTGGACAACCTGACTGGTCCTCACAGGCCTCAAGCGCCGTTTGCACTCAAGTGGACTTCATTCCCCAGACCTGCTTCCTCCCAGCCTCTCCATTGGCAGAGGGATCCCCGCAGCCACTTCCGAGGCGGGAGTTAGGGCACCGGGACCTCCCCAGTTAGTGAGCACGGTCTCCGTCTCACCTCCTCCTTGAGGCTGTTGTCACCTGCTCCACCTGCAGTGGCACCTCCTAGGACGTGTAGCCAGCTGTGTTCCTCGCACGACACCTGCCACAGAATGGGCCTACAACACAGAGATAGTTACGGTCTGAGACCACCTTTCACCTTCAGTTGCCCTCGCTGTAGTTTCTCTGCTGTGCACTTTACTAGAGCGCATTAGTGTTTGTGGCCAGAAAGAACCTGAAAGCACCTCACAAGCACCTGTGCCATGAAAAGCATACACTGCTGAAGGCCTGATCCCAGCTACTCAGGAGACTGAGGTGAGGGTGGAAAACCTTCCTGAGCTTCCAAAGTTCAAAGCAACAACTTAGGGATTTCCTCAACATTAAAGGTAAGAAGCCTCAAGGGTAGAGCTTGGCAGAGAGCTCTGTGTGTGACACACTAGGCTTAATTTCTGATGCCTCTCTCTCTCCAAAAGCCTGTTCTTGGATCTGAAAGCAAACTGCAACAGTTTAAATACTGGTCTGTCTTGTTTGAATGTGCTACTGGACAGGAATGCTGCAGTGGACTGTCCTGGACAGGGTTTTAGGTGCCAGAGAGTAGCCTTGAACAGCAGAGATTTCTTTCTCAGAGCCGGGAGCTAACAGTCCACGATCAAGGTGTCAGTAGGCTGAGCTCTCTCAAGATCAGGTACCTTCAGGGTGGTGTGTCTGCAGACGGCTTGGCTCTCTCGGGCCCCCGTGGTGGGGGTCGCCCTTGCCGTGTATTCCACCACCGAGGAGCCAAACCAGGGCCTCCAGCCCTGAGGGCCGCCAGCCCTGAGGGCCTCCAGCCCTGAGGGTCTCCAGCCCTGGTGACTGGACAGCCCTGCTGCCTGTCCCCTCAGGGCGCACCCTGATCGTGCCTGTCCAAGTGCCCTCTGAGACTCCATCCCGACCAGGTTAGGGCCCGTGTGAAGTGATTTAGACGTAACCACCTCCTGATAAGCCCTGTCTCAGAACAGGCCCAGGGCCGGGTGCGCTGGAGTCTAAAGCTGCACTACAGACATTTAGGAGGGCCTGTCTATTCTGTGCATCACAGTATACTTCCTTTATATAATGCTACGTCAGAGGAACTGTGTCACTTCTGCTTTTTTACTTTATTCGGTGGATGTCTGTGTGGGCTGTGCACAGCACTAGTAAGAAGGGCAGAGCACAGCCTCTGGGTTTTCCCCATCATGAGCTGGGGGTTGAAGGGGTTGGGAGCAGTTGTGGGCCACCAGATCATGCCATCACCAGACTCGGCAACAAGCATCTTTACCTGCTGTGCCGTGCCACGCGTGCTCTCTGTGGTTCTTTGCCAGCATCCTTTCAGCATTGAAGTCACCACTTCGCTGAGCCAGGCGCCACAGCGTGCTCCCCCGACTACGCTGCAGCAACGCTACTGACCACTGCCTGAGGACACTGAGGCTTGGATGGAAGCTGGGGCCTCCCCTGGCCAGGCTCTCACCTGATAAAAGCAGCCTGGTAGGCAGGAGGAAGCAAGGCAGCTCTGACACGCCGGCTGGGCCTCTGGACAATCGGCCAAGGCCTCTGGGCTGGATTTGATTCCTCAGCTGGAGGCTTGTTTGCTGTTGTTTTGTTTGTTGTGGGACTGGGGGAGCCTGTCAGTAATGTTCTGTTGTTACCCTGATTCTGACATAACCAAAACTGAGGAGGAAGAAAACAAAACCAACAACAGCGTGTGGGCCTGGGGAGACAGATGGCTCAGTGGTAAAGCGCTTTACGATGAGGACCTGGGTTTGGATCCCCAGTGCACATGAGCTGGCTGGCCTGTCACCCTGATGCTGGGAGAACAGAGTAGGCCCAAGAGAATCCCAGGGAGCTTGTTGCCCACCAGACTCACCGCTTGGTGAGCTCGGGGTTCAGGAGCTCAAAAATAAAGATGGCTTCGAGGTTAGCGCCGAGGCTGCAGAGGCCCCGGGTTCAGCTCCCACTGTCCTCATGGTGGCTGGCTCTAATCCCAGGAGTCTAATGCCCTCTTCTGAATTCTGCGAGTACACACACATGCTGGCAAAATGCCATACAAGGTGGAGAGCAACAGACGACTGGGGTCTGGCCTCTGGCACACAGGCGTACTACCCACAGACACACATCACACAAAAAAGAACTCAGAGGGACTGTCTTCCGTGTCTGTTAAAGAAAGGTCAGAGGACAATCTGTCCCAAGGATTGAACTCAGGAAGTCAGGCTTGGTGAGGGCTTCCTTACCCTGTGGTGGCGATCAACGGCCTTCTTTCATTTTGCTGTTTGCTTCTTAGGTTTTTAAACCGGTCTCCATGCAGCCCAGCTGTGCTTGGACTCACCTCAGACTCACAGAGAGCTGCCTGCCCTGGCTTCCTGAGTGCTGGGACTAAAGGCGTGCCAACACGTCCAGCTACATCTAATAGTAGACCTTGGCTATCGGTTTGGAAATGTTCTTATAAACCCTCATTGTAAGGATCTTCTCCAGTGAAAGTGTGTGTTAGTGTCCCTAACGCCATCAGCACCAGTTACGAGGAAGCTCTTTGGGGACAGGGTTCTCTGATTTGCACCTGTCAGTTGCCAAGGGACCAGGCACACGGGGCAAATGTGTGCGTTCTGAATTGAAAAACAAATGCCTCCAAATCTTTTCCTGTCACTTCAGCGTGTTCCTGGCCGTGCTCTCTTTAAGCGCTAGCTCTAGGCTAACGATGTGTACAGCAGTGGGCAGACGGACTTAACGCTGTTGGGCAGCTCTTTCGTCAGGCCTTAGGTACCTAAAGGCGCTGTTGAAGCCGGGACCACGGACTGCGCATGGGCCGAGTTCCAGGAGGGTGGGCACCGATGCACACACCTGGACGGCAGTGCGTGGCTTGATGCTTACCTACCGGTGGTTTGCTGCCAGTATCTCCAGGGTCCAGACTCTCAGAGACAGTATCTGAAGTGACAGAGCCAGGGACGACAACACCGCCGAGCACTGAAGATCCTAAGAGGTTCTCTTTGTAGAGGTCAGCTTCACAGGGCCTCGCAAAGCCCGGCTCTGTGATCACCACCGTTTGTAACTCGCACCCCAGGGCTCCAGGGCCCCTGGCTTCTGAGGACACCAGGCATGCACACACGTACTCACAGGCAAAACTCTAAGACACATAAAAGAAAAGGAAATATATTTTTAAGGCAAACACTTTTTCCTCGTATCGTTGATCTTATTGTAGGCTCAGATTTTGGTCACCATCCGTTTGGATTAGAGGAGAAAAAGTATACATTTGAAAAGCATTTTCTTTTCTTTTTTTTTTTTTCTTTTAAGATTTATTTATTTATTATTTATACAGTGTTCTGTCTGCATGTATGCCTCTGTACACCAGAAGAGGGCACCAGATCTCACTATAGATGGCTGTGAGCCACCATATGGTTGCTGGGAATTGAACTCAGGACCTTTGGAAGAACAACAGCCAGTGCTCTTAACCTCTGAGCAATGTCTCCAGCCCAAGAAACATTTCCTTAATGTAAAGTTACCTGTTAATTAAATACAGACTGTCGTACCATCTACAGGCACCAAGCAAAGAATCCGTTGTGCCGGCAGCTCATTTCTCCTGCTCGCCGAGAACCAAGGGCTTTTGCTGCAGGGATGCGGTCGAGGTCTGCCTGGCACGTGCTGGGCTCTGGGCTTGACCTTCAGCACCACAGTGAAGAGAAAAAGCAGGGCTCCTTTTACTAAAAAGATTTAAATTATGGGATCTCAAGAGATGGCTCAGCAGTTAAGAGCACTGGTTACTCTTCTAAAGATCCTGAGTTCAATTCCCAGCCCCACATGGTGGCTCACATCGCCTATAAGTGGTCCAGTGGGGTCTGGTGTGCCAGTGTATATGCAGACAAAGCGTCCGTACACATGCAATCCATAAAGAAAGAAACCCTTTAATTTAGTCATTACTTACCTCCTTGTGCATGGATGTGCTGAAGGTCGGGAGGCTCTCAGGACGGGGTTCCCGGAGCCCACTCAGGCTGCCAGGCTTGCGGCAAACGCTTTCCTCTGCTGCAAGGCAGGTCTTGGGTGTTTCACCCCACCTGCATGTGTATGGGTGTGCCTGGTGCTCACAGCGGTCACAGGAGCCGTAGGACCCCCTGGGCTGAGGTCACACATGGCGATGAGTTGCTTCTGGTCGCCGGGAACCAGAACTGAATCTTCTCTAGCCCCTTTTTCTCTATTTTTACTTTGATAGAATCTTTTGTTTGCAACCTTAATTGTATATTTTTAACGACTAAGCACACACACGCATGCACACAATCGTTGTTTCGTTAGCTCAGGGGAGTCTGTTGGTGTCCTCCAGACTGCTCACTTGAGCTCTGTACTCACAGCCCCAAATCTGATCATTTTTCTTTTTGTTCTTGGATTTGGTGATTATTGATTTTCTCAATAGTGAATTACTTTATAAAGAGAAAAGTATGACTAAAAAAACACTCTTAGTGTTTCCTCTGGCTACTCTAGCAGAGTCTAGTGCTGGCTGTCAGAACGGTCATGATGAGGGCCTGAGGACTTCCAGATGCCGGAAGGCCAGTGGCCCCAGACGTGGGTCAGGGAGGGTGAGGGACAGAGGAGGCACGGGCGGCGGGCTGTGCCTGGCGAGGCTGGCACTCAGGTCAACACAGCCTGGCCCTGGGCTCCAGATCCTGCCGTGCGGGGCTGTGTGTGTGCCTCCTCCGGCACTCACGGCCTCGTGACTCACGCGGCCCCCAGAGCACGTCAGCACGGAGCCCTCCGGCGCACTGTGCGCAGCTTCCTTACGGGCACTGCTGACCGGAATTAGGATGTAAACGGTAAGTATATTGATCTTAAATCGTTCGGCACCCGGAAGGAGCCTTATCACTACTGTTTTCCATGCCCAGACTCCAGAACACGCCGTTTTGATTCAGGAAGTCTTCCTGCGCGTCCAGCAACACGGTCTTGTATGCTCTGCGTTCCCTGACAGTTGTCGGAAACGTGTCAGCGGTGGTGGAACATGGACTGCTCCTCGCTACGCTTACTTTGACCTGTTAGCCGGGAACCAGCCTGGACAGAAAGCTGCGAAGAGGCTAACTGAGATCGGAATGCTGGGCTCCTCCCTCAGCAACACATGGCCTCCTCGCACACTGTCTGTCAGCGTGTGGAGAGGGGCGCGTGGAAAGCGTTTTCTAACCCCACACATGCTTATTGTGAAGGGATAGTCCATCATTCCTGGAAGGCTGGGGCGCGGGAGGGAGGCCTCTTCATCTTCCTCATGGCAAAGAGAAAGCTTTGGATTCTGAATATTTCATTTCCGTGTATTTAAATCCCTTCTCCCCTTTGAGTGGATAGCTGCGGCACAGAACACACAATTCAGGTCGTTCGATAGGATACAAAGTAGACTCTGGGGTCTCCTGGGACCCTGCTCTTCCCCCCTCTGGTGTCGCCCAGACCTGAGGCTCCTTCTTTCAGCCACGGTTCTTGACACTTTATTTGGATACTTTTAAACTGATCCTAGTAATGATATTTACAAACTCAGTGTACATGTTTTTAAACTGATCCTAGTAATGACATTTACAAACTCAGTGTACATGTTTTTAAACTGATCCTAGTAATGATATTTACAAACTCAGTGTACATGTTTTTAAACTGATCCTAGTAATGACATTTACAAACTCAGTGTACATGTTTTTAAACTGATCCTAGTAATGATATTTACAAACTCAGTGTACATGTTTTTAAACTGATCCTAGTAATGACATTTACAAACTCAGTGTACATGTTTTTAAACTGATCCTAGTAATGATATTTACAAACTCAGTGTACATGTTTTTAAACTGATCCTAGTAATGATATTTACAAACTCAGTGTACATGTTTTTAAACTGATCCTAGTAATGATATTTACAAACTCAGTGTACATGTTTTTAAACTGATCCTAGTAATGATATTTACAAACTCAGTGTACATGTTTTTTAAAGGAGGAAAAATATTTCATTATTTTTATTTTATTTTTATTTTTATTTTTACTTGTGTTTTGCTGGTATGTATGCCTGTGTGAGGGTGTCGGATCCCCTGGAACTGGAGTTACAGATGGTTGTGAGCTGCAGTGCGGGTGCTGGGAATTGAACCCAGGTCCTCTGGAAGAGCAGCCAACGCTCCTAACTACTGAGCCGTCTCCAGCCCCTGGTTGGCTTGCTTTAGAAGCAACTGAGGAAATGAAGTTTTATTGTGCAGACACATTACTGTCATGAAATGACCCTCCTAGGTCATGGAAAGTGACAGAGGCCGCCTATGGGACTGTTGGGAGAGAGAAATGAGCATGTTCGGAAATCTGACTAAGAAGTGGTCGCTCCGTCCTCACCTCCTCAGGGTTGACTCGGATGTCAAAGGCCCACCAAAGCGTTGCTGGAGCCCGGCTAATGGACCGGTCATCCCTTCCCCCCATGGGCCCTCGCTAAAAAGCCCCGAGCAGCCATGTAGGCCCAGCCTGCTGCCCGGCCGTCACGTGCCTGGCAGGGCCTGGCTGCTGGATATGCAGGCTGGCTTCCCGCTTCTCACAGCGGCCCCCGGCAGGGAGCGAGCCCTGGCTGGCTCCTTCCTACCGAGGCTGAGAACCTTGACCGCCCAGCCGGTGGGTGGCTACAGACAGGGCAATCCCCCCCCCCATACACCCGGGTGCAGAGCACTTGCCTGGCTGAGAGCCACCTCCTTCCTTCAGCAGGACTCAGGGGTGTGGCTGATTTGATGCTTTTGGAGTGATTTGCCCTGGGCTGGCTGGCAGCGATTGCTTCTTTATAAGACTCAGGCACAGGTGCCTCCAGGTACCCCTGCAGGCTCCAAGCTCCAGCACCCTAAGGACCTCCTCCAAGCCCCCCGGCAGTTCCCAGGAGGCTGAGCACCTCCCAGCACCGGACTCAAAGCTGGCAGTGGGCAAAGACTCTCACACAGCCCAACAATGCCCCTTACCCTGCAAGATGCAGCCTATTTGCAAAGCCCAAGGGACAGGCCTCCTTTTCGTCCTTTCTGCCTGGCCTTGACGTTCAAATAGTCAGCCTGCAAATAGACAACCTGTAGTTATCTGTGGATGTGAAGTGTGTTAGCAAATGGCAAAAGGCGCCATCGGGAGGCCAGGGATGTTCTGTAACTGCCATTTCCCTGCCCCACACTGCATTGCAATGGGCGGCCCCGTTTCCCAGAATTCTGGGGTTGGGTTTTTTAGACATTATGAAGAGTATGTCACTGGGTTTTCTTTCTTCCTCAGAACCGTAAAGTGGCCGCTGTGGGAGAGGGATGTGCCAGTGCGGGTGTCGTGTACACTTGCCCTTTCTCCCAGCATCCCAGAGGAACTGAAGATCTGTTTGACACGCTGACTGAGGGAGGGAAAAGTCAGAGAAGGAGGCCAAGATGGTGACCACCTGGCACCTCCAGCCACGTGGAGAAGGTGTCTCGGAAGGCAGGGCCTGTGGAGGTCAAGGGCTGTCCAGGTCAAGGGTGTGTGGCGGTCAAGGGCCGCTGTGAACCCTCTCTACCAGGCTAGTTTTCTAGACATTACAAAGAGTGGCTTACTGGGGCTTCGGCGCCGCTGGGTGCTCCGGGCTGCGCTCACACCCATGGCCTGTGCTCACACCCATGGCCTGTGTGCACCCCGGGTGGACTGGAGGGCGCATGGCCACTCTTCACACCTGAGTGCTGAGGAGGTGTAAGCTGGGATGCCCCAGGCCAGCCAGCTGTGGCATCCTTGGAGAGACCCGTGCTCCCCAAACCTGTGTCACCCACCAAGTGTGTGCAGCGTCTCAGGCAGAGGCAGGTGCTGCTTTCAGTCGGGGGCAAGCCCGGGAAGGGATTCCTGTGGTTAACCTGGTGTCTGCTTGTGACGCACTTGCCATCCTGAGGGCGCTGCACACCCCTCAGGGGAGGAGCAGAGACCCAGAACCAGCTTCTGTCAGGAAAATAATGGTTCAAGTCACCCTTTTCCCGCCACCGTAGACAGGGAGTTGGTGAGAGCAGCTTAAGGGGTGTCATGTGCCTCACGGCTTCCTGGTGTCGTCTTCTCCCTGGGGAGAAGTCGTGTGACAGGGCACATGGCTGTGGGCGGCACATCAGGCGGCACAGAGGCGCCGCTGCTCGGCTGGCATCTCCTCTCCCTCCAAGTCCGCCATCTCTGCTTTCTCCTGTGACGACTTTCTTCCTGGACAGACTTCTCCCCAGAGCAGCCGGATGGGAGGACTGTCAGAAGTGGGCTTAGGGGTGTCTGAGGCTCTCGGCATGGGGAAGAGACCCACGCTCACCCCGATGTGACTGCTCACGGTTGGGTCACTCTCTCTCGCCTGGGTGGTGGCAGTGGGGCCGGCGGTGGTGGGCAAGCCGCCGAGCCTGAGGCCACCCTCCCCGGGGGACATGCAGAGCCACGAGCCCTGTCCGGAGAGCTCTGCAGTCCCTGCTGCCTGCCCTGTGCCGCTGTGCCCCGGCCCGGCCTGGGCTCCGGGCAGGTCTGTGCCCCCGCACGTGCGCGTGCAGCTCTTCTCCCAGCCTCTCTCCCCTGGGCGCAGTGGGTGTGCCGAGACACGCTTTCCTTGCTGGAGTGACAGCAGGATGAACCAAAGGGTGCAAGGCTCCTCCTCACTCTGCAGTTGGAAACTGTGGACACAATCACCCTCGCTCCACCCCGAGGCTCCATCTCTGCATCTGGACGGCTTCCACGAGCCATCACCCCCACCCAGGCTCGGACAGCTCTGGAAGGACACACCTCCAGGCCTTTGGGAACCTCACAGAGGTCGGGCAAGCTCAGACAGTCCAGACGGGACTCTGTGCCAGCCATGAGCGAGGCCCCTTCCCCACAACCCTGAGGGCAGGGATGGCTGGGTCCACTTGGTGGGTGGTGCGCATTTCTCTCTAGCAAGTACACTGAGGAAATGACTGCCCACCCCTGGGGAAAAGAGAGCTTAAGGAATTGTTTTGTAAGTAAACACTGGCAAGTTTATTTTTGTTGGCTTGCTTGCCTGCTCCCCACCTCTTTTTCTTTTCTTTTCTTTTTGGATTGAGACATCGGCTGTGGAATTTAGAAAAGATGCTGCTTCTTTCTTTCTTCTTGCACTTGGTGTCTCTGGCTGGAACATAAAACTGAGCCTTCCTTCTGCAGCCAGAGCACTTCAAAGGTGTAAAAATTTGGATAAAGTACATCAGGGTTATGGCTGTTCTAGATTTTAGTCTTTTTATAACTTCCTCAAATTTCACATTGGTTTTGACCTCAGGTTAAAGGAATGCTTTTGAAAAATATAAGGATTTGATCCAGCAATGGATATAGCAAAAATACTGAGGTCAATAAGTTAAAAGCTTTTTAAAAACCAAGATGAAGAAGAGAAAGAAGCAGAAACTAGATTTTGCAAAGTTGAAGCCAAGGACTGCATGAAATAGGCGAGCTTCCTGGCTGTACACTTACTTTTAAAAAGCTATGATGTGAAAATATTTTTCCAAGTTTACCACTGCATAGAAGTTTGAATTAGAGCCAGATGTGGTGGTGCACACCTTTGATCCCTGCATTCAGGAGGCAGAGGCAGGTCAAGCCCTGTGAGTTCGAGGCCAGCCTGGTCTGCATAGTGAGTTCCAGGCCAGCCAGGACTATATAATGAGACCTGGCCTCAGAGGTAGGTGGGACGGGAATCTGATAGGGAAGCCAGCTTCTCTGAAGCCGGAAGCACTTTCTTGGTTCCCACAGGCACTTCCTCTGGATTGGCCTTTAGTATTTTTGTGTGCATGTTTTCTTTCTTCTCTTTTGCACAAAAATCCGAATATCCCATGTGCGCTAGGGTTTTGCCAAAGTGCCTAAGACTCATGCCTGTTGGTGGTGGTGTTTACTTTTTAGGAAGGATATAATTTACGCGTTTGTGCAAATGTGTGCCACACGTGTGTGCATGCCCCGGCATCCGGGAGACAGAGCTGGGGCTGGAGCTGCAGGCGCTGGGCGCTGGCTGCCGGACCGGGGTCCCTGAAGGACGCGTGTGGTCCTAACTGCCGAGTCCTGAGGTGGTTTGTCCAGTCACGGTATAGCCTGGGAAGAGTCTCAGCGAGGGCTGTCCGGATCAGCGTTGCCTGAGCTCACATCTGTGAGGGACATGTGGAAGCCATGTGGTCACGTCTTGATCATGCTCTCTGGTGTGAGAGAGCATGGCACCACCATGGCACCGTGGCACCACCACGCTGGCACCACTGCCTGTCTTGGGTCCCTGATTGCACTCGTAGAGAAAACAAGCTGAGCAGGAAGCGAGCGCTTTTCCCTGCTCTTCATGGGGTGGCTGGCTGCTTCCGGCTTCCGGCTGGACGTCCTGAAATGATGGGCTGCAACTGTGAATTAAAACGAACCATTTCTCTCTAGGTTACTCTTTGTTAAGATGTCTTTTTTTTGTTTGTAAAAGGCTCTCTGACATTGTGTCTGTATTGTGTCTTTTTATCATTAAATCGTTTTACTCCATCATCTTTTTTTTTTTTTTTGAGGCAGGGTTTCTCTGTGTAGAATGGCTGGCCTTGAACCCAGAGATCTGCCTGCCTCTGTCTCCCACGCACTGGGGCTGAAGGCCTGTGCTGGCAGCCCCAGAGTTACAGCTCATGGTTCATGTTAGGTCAGGTGGACACTTCTGGGACATGGTGTTCACGCTGGGCTGGCTTAGGGCTCAGCAGCGAGTGGGGGGGCTTCTTTAGCGGGAACAAAACTCTGGGTTTCATCCCCAACACACACACACACACACACATGCACAGGCAAACAGACACACATGCACACACACACAGGCAGACAGATATGCACACACAGACTGACAGATGGACACAGACAGACTGACACACACACACACACACACAGTACATTCACATTGCTGGGCAATTGTCAACATCTGCCTGTAGGACTGTCCCATGTTCCCAGGCTTAAAGTGTTTTCCGTGAGCCATGGCCTTCCTACCCTCCCCATGCCCCGCTGTGACAAACACACCATGTCGTGTGTCATCAGAATGAGGTGCACACTGAGCTCATAGTGAGCCACAGAGAAGCAGCAGGCCTTCGGCCCTGTCTGGTGCCTCACTGCTGGTGCCTGCTGGTGCCTGCTGGTGCCTGCTGGTGCCTGCTGGTGCCTGCTGGACTGGGGCTGGCCACCTCTCAGTTTATTTAGCGTGTTGACCAAGTCCACTTGCTAGCACAGGGTAGCCTCAGCCCTAGAAACGGGCATCTGAGTGTGTACCACGTCAGCTAACAGGAAAGAGTGTCCCTCCCTGAGGAATGGAATAAGGCCTTCGGGGAGCGGGGAAGTGTGACGGGGAATCGACCCCACTGTTCAGAGCAACCTGGGCACGCGCACCCTGGGCACATGCAGCCCAGCCCCTTTTGCTGCTGTCTAGCCCAGGCCCTTCTGCTGCTGTCCAGCCCAGGCCCTTCTGCTGCTGTCCAGCCCGGGCCCTTCTGCTGCTGTCCAGCCCGGGCCCTTCTGCTGCTCTCCAGGCTGAGCCCCAGCTTCACAGGCTGTCAAAGGCGGCTTCGCTGCTGCTCTGAGCATGCAGCGCTCTCAGGAAGTGAGGCTCACAGTTCCTCACCATCAACCTCTCCTGCTGTTTCTTTGAATCTGACTGCTCAAGGGTTCCATGCAAGCTCAATGTTTCTCTCCGTAGCGTGAAGTCACAGGACTCAGGCAAAGGCCACGTGGGCTTCTCTTTATTTTCTTTCTTTCTTTCTTTCTTTCTTTCTTTCTTTCTTTCTTTCTTTCTTTCTCTCTTTCTCTCTGTCTTTCTATCTTTCTTTCTTTTCTTGGCATGGGTTTTTATTTTTGTCTGAAAGAATAAAATAATTCTGAGGAAAGCTGCCTGCAGGGGAAGGAGTACACGGAGATAAGACGTGATAAGCGACAAGGTTTTTTCTGTGTCCTCTTCTTGCTGGTCCAAAGATCTGAGCTCTCTGTGCACACTGATGGCTCACAGCAGTGCGCTCACGCCCTCTGGGTCGCAAGTGAAAGGAAGGAGACTTGCTGGCCTAGGCCCGGCGCGCCTGGGATGTGCAGGTGCAGTGCCCAGCTCCGTGTCTGTGGGGCTGCGCTCTGTGTCGTCCTCTGCCCTCGCTCTACTGAGAACGCCTCAAGTCCGGCCCTCGTTCTGATGGGAGCAGGCCCGGTGACAGCTGGTGGCCTTGGTGGACTCGAGCCGGCAGTGGGTAATGCTGAAGCACATCCCGACGCTGTTGGGTGGGCCCCTGTGGGTCCGGGGATTATCTTTAACGCGCCAGACAAGCTCGTTAACCTGCTTCTTACTGGCGTTTTCTATTACCGCGGTGGGCAGACGGCTGGAGGATTAGCCTGGCTCCGCAGCCCCGCAGGCCTGGCTACCCTGTTTGGAAAGGAGTCAGATCTGCTCATTGCTGATAGTAGGCAGCATGCTAACACGCAGCTCAGCTGGCCAGGTGTGTGTGCCGCGCCTTTTAGTTTTTCTTTTAGCAATAGGAGTCACATTTGGGTTTATCCTGATAAGGGAGATATCTGGACCTCACGTGGTCTAGTTGCCCCTGGCCGCTCTTTAATCCCTGTGTGCTGGCTCTCCACACCCTGTCCGCGTGGCAGAGATGATGCGGCCCAGGACTGAGGCCGCCCAGCTAGCTGACAGGGCCCTGGCCCTGCCCGCACACCCCTCGCAGGCTCTCAGCCCTGCTTCTGCTTGTCTTAAAGAACAAAACATTTCCTAGACTTGTTGCTGTGGTCAAGTGAAGGCAGCGCCGTTTCTCTCATTCCTGTATTCCCACCAATGGTGGGACACGCAAGGAGTGCTGAAAAAGGTTTGTTTTCTTGCAAAAACACCGAATCTGTTTTTCGTAGTTATTTATCTGTGTGGGGAGGGAGTGGGGGGTGTTTTGCCTGCGTGTTTGTCTGTGCCCCGCGTGTGTGCAGTGCCCACACAGGCCAGAAGGGGGCCTGGGATCCTCTTGAACTGGATTGAGGTGGCTGCTTGTGGCTATGTGGGTGCTGGGACGTGAATCCAGGCCCTCTGCTGCTGCTAGGGACCACCGAGCCACCTCTCCAGCTTTAGTTTTCCCTTGAAAAACATCCTGCTTAGTACTGCGTAGGTAATGGAAGATGTTTGTCACAGACAAGCTGAGACCAGCAGAGCTGGGAGTGGGGGGTGAGGAGACGCCAACACCAGCAGGAAACAGCTGTGCTCTGAGCCCGGCTCTTCCAGCTCACGGATTTTCCTCCCGGTGTGCATGCTTCTCTAGGTGGCTGCAGACCCCTAGGCAGACGGACAGGTGATAGAAGAGCACACACACACACACACACACACACACACACACACACACGATGAATCACGGCTCTTTCATACACTGTAGTTCTCGAGACCTTGGCATGCTAGACAGGTGCTCCACCACTAAGTTACATTTTCAGCCCTATTTCATTCCGCTTTGAGACAGAGGCTTGGTAAGTTGCCAGGCGAGCCTCGAACTTGCTGAGGCTGTCCTTGAGGTTCCGGTCACCCTCCATCAGCACCACGAGTAGCTGGGACTGTGGGGACCAGCCACCATTTCTGTTCCTACAGTAGGACTGTCACCGGCCAGGAGCAGTGGCACGTCCCTTTGATCCCAGGCCCCAGAGGTAGAGGCAGGCAGGGCTCCGCGGTTTTACATTTGTGCTTGGACGCAGTACAGTCTACTCCTATGAGCTCTTCTGTCATTTCATGCAGAGGCTGTCCTGGATCCCACTCTGTGCCAGGCTGGCCTCGAACTCAGAGACAGCCTGCCCCTGCCTCCCGAGTGCTGGGATTGAAGGTGTGCACCACAGTGCTCGGCCCCTCTGAAATTTCTTTTTGTGTTTGAGGAGATAGGGTATTATGTAGCTAGGCTGGCCTCAGGCTCCTGATGTGGCCAGGATAATCTTGAAATCTTTTAACCCTTTTCCATTTGTCTTCATTCTGTGCACAGGTGTGTGCATGAAAGTGCATTGCACGCTCATGCCCACCTTGTCCGAGGAGGCAGCAGGCCCGAAGCTGGAGCTACAGATGGTTGTGAGCTAGCACGTGGGTGCTGGGAACTGGACTGTCTTGTGAGAGGGCAGCAAGCTCTCTTAATGCCCGGGTTATCTCTCTAGCCCCATCTTGGGCTCTCGCCCCTCTTGCCTGCCCCTTAATTGCTGGGATTACAGGCATGTGTGTGTGTCTACTGTATGCACTAGGCACGGAGCCCAGGGCCTCGTGCAGGCCTGGCAAACATTTTATCCACTGAGCTACATGCACACCCCTTCACGTGCCTTGAAGTCAGTGTGTAGGAGCCATGCCTTGGCAGAGGAACGCTGAGAAGGTTTTGTTTTCACTGTGTGCCTCAGGGGCCCTTTGCTTCTGCACTCCATTACAGCAAACTGAGAGGCTCACCTTCAGACAAGGGAACAATTATTACTGTTCCAGAGGCCATAAGTTAGTTCTAGGTGTTAGCGGGCTGCATTTCTTCGGGATGCGGGTGGAAGAAGCCCGTGACTTCCAGGTCACGCGGCCTTGGCGGTACCTCCCAGCGCTTCCAAGTGTCATATGTGCACCGTGATTTGACTCACTTGCTTCCTTCCTGGATGGATTCTTGTGGTGACATTGGGTCCCCTTCCCGTCTCCAGACCCTCCTCACACCTGCTGAGCCACAGACACGTTCACAGGTCTCCTGTTAGGGGTCAGACATCTTTGGAGGCCAGAACTTGCCCGGCCACACCTGGAGATCCAGAGACTGAGCCTGGGGCGGCAGCTCAATAGAGTGTTCGCCCAGCATGTCCGGGGTCCACCTCAGCACTTCATAAAATCATGCCGTAGCCCCAACACTTGGGGATGTGCAGGGAGGAATATCAAGAGTTCAAGTCCAGCTTTAACTACATAGTGAGCAGGCAGCCAGCCTGGGCTAAATGAGGCCATGTCTCAAAAACCCCAAATAAATAAATAAATAAATAAATGGTATAGATAGGTAAGTGCTGGAAGAGACAAAGCAGAGACCACGGCCTTCCGAATCCACGGGCGCTGCAGTGTGCCTTCTGGGCTGACGGGGTATTTTAAAGGTTATGGAGTCTAACTTCCTCCGCTTAAGGAGAGGGAGCTGAGGCCAGCAGGCTGGAGCCGCGACCATTAGTTATTCTGCATTTGGCCTAAATCTGAGAGTCTCTTCCTCTCTCCCCAAGGAGCCAGACGCAGCCATCACCCTTATCAAAGGCAGCTCGGCCCGGGAGGGCGCGGGAGGGTTTTATGTCTTAGCAGCAGGAGGCAGCGATGATCTCAGAGCCAAGTTCTATCTGTGCCACTGCTTGAAAACCATTTCACAGAACTTCTAATAGGCCTCTGTCTAAGTGCGCCATTCTGAAGTCTGCAACCGGTGACACCGGCCCGCTCAGCCTTTGAGACTCAACTTTGGTGAGAAAACCTCCATCCGGCCAGACAGCAAAGGAAGGAAAGAATGGACTGTGATAAAGAGCCTTTGGCTGCGTTTTCCTAATTGGCCCGCTCTTTCCCACTGAAAAGTTATTTAAATGTTAGAGCAAACAGTGAGGCTGAGGAGACGTCTCGGCTGCCTTGTCCCAGAAGGTGTTTGTGGCACCAACACAAAGCGAGGACAGAGGAAGTTAATTGAGTTTTCCCCATCATTTCAGGGCCATGAAGTGGAAATAGAACTCACGTCTATCTAGGACATCTGTGTTTGTGAGCTACGCTAAGATTTCAGCAGTCCAGCCAGCGTGTAGCTCGGGGGCAGTGCCCGCCTGGCTCCAAGGGCGCCCAAGCTCTCCTCCGAGCACATTATTGAAAAGGTGTTTGGCCTGTTTGGCCAGGTTGAGTCTCAGATCCTACATCCTGCAGCGCTCTCTAGCCTGCTCTCCTTTGCCCTGAAGACTCCCCGCCCCCAACTGCCCTCTTTCCAAGCTGCGCTCATCCCTCCGTCTTCTCAGGCGCAAAAACTGCAATATCCTCTCATATGCGTGTAACCAAAGCTTTACGTGACTCAGGAGACTTGAGAAGTCAAAACCCCAGCCCCGAGCGGTGTTTTTATTTTGGACGGCCATGGAGAAGTGTGACAGGAGAAAGAATGATCTAGCGTGCGGAGACGAGGTCTGCCTGCTCACAGTCTTAGCACAAAATATTGGTGTGTAATTAGAGATGGGATGAGTGTTCCTGACACCACTGCTGCCTCAGGCTCCACTTTGACCTTCAGGGCCCAGGCTGGGGCCTCAGCGGAGGCCGGAGAGTGGAGTGGTCCTTAGTGGGTGCGGGCAGGGGAGGCCCGGGCGCTGTGGGGCGCCCAGCCTGCCCTGCCGGGACCACAGCGAGCGCAGGAACGCAGTCCAGCACGCGTTCCACATCCACGTTCCCACTCTGCTTGCCCACAGCTTTTCAGACACTTTCAGGGCGGATGGAAGGCAGTGACAACTAAAACAACGGCAGAGCTGGGCCCAGAGACGCGGGGTGGGCACGGCGGCGTTAGGGAAGGCCGGCCTCTGGAACTCGGGCCTCCGCGGCTCCTGCGAGCCCGCAGGCGGGGTGCAGCGCCTGCCTGGGCCCGGCCTGCACCGCTCCAGCTCGCGGGCACGCGGACAAGCAAACAACAGGCCCCTCGGAAATCTGAATCAGCTCTGCAGAGAAAACCCAAGTTTCCCCAACTCGCTTCAGGAGCGCGGCGGGGGTCAGGCTGGGTCTCCGAGGGCTCCGCGCACAGACAGCGCGGAGAGCAGAGCCGGGGGGCACTGCAGACGAACCGGAGCACTTAGGGAGCGGCGGAGGGGCGTGGCCGGCGGGGATGGGCGGGGCCGGGCTAAGGCGGGCGGGCGTGGCCAAGCCCGGCTAGGGCGGGCGGAGGCGGGGCGAGGGCGGGCCACCTCGGGAAGATGGCGCAGAGTGTGCTGCGGAGCGCGGTGCGCGGAGCGGCGGCGCTGCCCAGGCTGTGAGTTCAGGTCCCCAATACCCGCCGCGGGGGAAGGCGGTGGCCGGAGTGGCCCCGGGAGCCTCGGGCACCCTAGCCTGCAGCTTCTGTGCCTGCCTCCCGCCCTTGACTTCTGCCAAGGTCGAGCGGCTGCTGCCTCCCAGTGGGAGGGCTTTGCGTGGACCCGGCACTGGGTATAAATGTTGCTGGATTGGCAGGGCTGTCAGGCAGGGCACAGGGTGCGCTGGCTTCTAGGGCCGCTCTGCAGTAGCTGAGGCAACACATCCGGTTCCTGTATGACAGCGGTTCCCGCACGTTTAGTCTCTGGACCTGCTCACCTTCTAAAGATACTGAGGATCTCAAAGAACTTTTGCCAAAATCTGTTCTTGAAAAAAACATTGAATTTTTGTAGGTGAAAAAAAAAACATAATTTTATATATTCTGAAATTTTCTTTGTCTTAACAAGAGATGATGAGTCTAATGTCATCAGCTTAGGAGTAAATATGTGGAATTCCAGCTCTTGGGAAGTAGAGGCAGGAGGATGTAGGTTCAAGGCTACGTTTGTCTACAGAGCAAGTTTGAGGCCAGCCTGGTCTACACAGCAATACTAGTTGGTGAAAGATGGACGGACTGTCACAGAGCTCGGACTGTCACAGAGCTCGGACTGTCACAGAGTGGTACCCGTATTACCATTTGAAGGAGTAGTGTGCCCTGTTGGCTGTGAGGATCAGAGTCCAAGTGACCATCTCAAAATCCCAGGGAGTGAGGGCTGGAGAGACAGCTCAGCAGTGTCTTCTAAAGATCCTGAGTTCAATTCCCAGCAGCACATGGTGGTTCGCAACCAACCATGTCTATATCTGGACCCGATGCCCTCTTCTGGCGTGCAGGTGTACATGCAGGTAGAGAAAGTAAAGAAATAAATCTCAAAAACAAAAAAACAACAAAAAAAAAACCCTAGAGTAGGAAGCCAAGGTTCATGGTCTAGTAATTTTCACATCTCTTGTGGGCATGGTTCCTTCCGACTCACGGCAGGACCCACGTGGCTTTAGGCTCCCCACTTTCTCCATCACCTGTGGCCTTGCGCCCTGCTCAAGGAACGACCCCGGAACCAGAGTGGCAGCTAAGGGAGTGTCCCAGGCCTGCCTATGAGGTCCCTTTTCCCAAGTGTGAAAAGGCTGGTCTCTACGGCGTGCTCACCCCACGGTCACGGCTTCTAACTGTGACCGCTGCTCCCTCCCTTCGTGTCACAGCCGCGTCTCCACCAGGCTGACATCACCGAGCCAGTGGTGTCACGTTAGCGCAGCCCGCTGGCGTGAGCCAGTGCACGCTGCCGGGCCGCCCCCAGTTCCTCTGTTGGACTGAAGTTCAGCTTTGGGCCAGGGGCTACGTCCGGTGGCTCCTTCCTTGCTCCTAGTGTCTGAACCGTGGCGGGGCAGGCAGGGCCATGCTAGCCCTTCAGGCTTGATCCTGGTCCCAGTCCTGCAGCGTTTGCCTGAGGGCTGGACTGTTTTCTCCTCCGTGCTGCCGTCTGCGGCCATGCTGCAGTCATAAAAACGGCCCACACTCAGGAGCGAACACAGCTCACCTGACAGGCGGAGGAATAGACGGGAGTGTGAACGCCCCGCCCCACATCTGTCAGAGCGGTTAGAGTGTGAGCACCCCACGTCTGTCAGAGCACCCCACATCTGTGAGAGCGGTTAGAGCGTGAGCACCCCACGTCTGTCAGAGCACCCCACATCTGTGAGAGCACCCCACATCTGTGAGAGCGGTTAGAGCGTGAGCACCCCACATCTGTCAGAGCAGTTAGAGCGTGAGAACCCCACATCTGTCAGCACCCCACATCTGTCAGAGCAGTTAGAGTGTGAGCACCCCACATCTGTGAGAGCAGTTAGAGCGTGAGCACCCCACGTCTGTCAGAGCGGCTAGAGTGTGAACACCCCAAGTCTGTGAGATCCGTTAGAGCATGAGCACCCCACATCTGTCAGAGCACCCCACATCTGTGAGAGCGGTTAGAGCGTGAAAACCCCATGTCTGTCAGAGCGGCTAGAGTATGAACACCCCAGGTCTGTGAGATCGGTTAGAGCATGAGCACCCAGGTCTGTCAGAGCCATTATAGAGCCATCTGGAGCCGTTTATCAAACAACCCACGAGTTTTTCCGATGTCGCCCGCTCTCGTCCGTCACTGCAGGGACGAGCTAGCCCCTTCCCAGGCTTGCCTGTGGGTCACACTCCAGCAGGAAGGAGCCTGCTCCCGCTGTCCGCATCCCAGCTCGCGCACTCGGCAGGCTCAGCTCAGCGTGTTGGGGAGGGGGCCATCCCACGCATGTTCCCTGCACCCTCGTTCCTAGAATGGCTCCGGTCAGCACCCTTTTCTCCCCTCCGAGCCCTTCTGTGCATTTGTGGCAGCTGCCCTCTGCCTGCCAGGCGATTTGGCTTTTGCGTTTACTTCATTCACTGTGTGTGCGTGAATGGGTGTGGGCGTGCACCCTCTCAGTGAGTGTGAGGAGGCTCTCGGCCGGCTTCTGGGGGTTGATTCTCTTCCTCCAGCGTGGACTCCAGCGCTGAGAGCCAGGCAGGTTGGCAGGCCCGTGTAAATGTACTTTTCTTCTGATCCATCGCATTCAGAATGTCCTAGAATTTGAACTGTACTGTGTGTAGTCTTTTTAGAGTGTTCTTTTTAATTTAAAAAATGCATATGAAATTTGTTCGTGTCTCGTGACTTAATAACTCAAGTAGCATTCGGCCCCATAACTATTCCACAGGTGGCTCAGACAGTCTGCCGTGGAAGGACTTCCGTAGCTTCCAGGTTTAGGATTGCGCGTGTGCCTGTGTGTATTCGTGTGCAGGTTTGTGTGTAGACATAATCACCTAGGAGTGTGCCTGTTTATGGTGTGAGAGGATTGTGTTTGGCTTTATAAGAAACTGCCGTAGCCAATGCACCACTTTATCGGTCACTGAGAGTCCTGGCGCTTCGCCAGCTCCTCTGTGGCGGAGAAGTCACCTCTTCTGACAGATGGGTAACGCCCACCAGAGAAACTTGGTTCAGTTTGCTCGATGCGGTGCAGAGCAACAGGGGTACACACACACACACACACGCACACAAGGTGGAGGAGACATGCACAGAGATGGGTATGTAGTTTTCTGTTTTAGTTATTTGGAATCTAGTTTACACTTGGGCTGGTAATGTGCACCCGTCAGCAGTTAGGCAGTTTTCTGTTGCCCGCCTCTGCTGAGTGGCATGCCCAGCCTCTGAGAATTGATCCAGCCTGGGTGTGGCATTTGTCCAGCTCATCCTTGGCGTGTGGCTTCCTTCTCTTGGCCCGTGGCAGTCTGACCCTCATTGCAGTGTGTGTCAGGACGCCATCTTTCTTGGCATCCCATGCTGCCAAGGCATCTTCATGGTCTGTCTGCTTTTGACCTGCACTACTTCGCTCAAGGAGGTGCAGAAATGTGAGCTCTTGTTCCTCTTCCTCTAGAGCAGGGGCCACCTAAGGGAGTGGCCGGTGAGTGACCAGAAGTCCCGGAGAGTCACAGGAGTCAAGTGTGCAGTCCCTAGGACGAGCCGCACGAGGCTAAAACATGTTTCCCATAGAGGCCTTTGAACACGTACCAGCCGTGAACAGACTGAAGTGGACACACGGGCAAGCCTGCGTTGTGAGGACACTGAGGTCCGAGACTCCATCTTGTTTCTTGGAGTTTCTCACACGCACTCAGAATTCTCGTGACTTCCTGCACCGGGTTCTGACAGCGTAAATGTATCTGTCTTTTTTTTTTTTTTTTTTTTTTTTTGCTGGCCTCATGGTTTTGTGAGCGTGGTGTGTGTGGTGTGTTACAAATTCAGTAACTCATGGTTGTAATTTGTATGAGTGTATGCATTTTATTTTCGCTATTTGGTTTTGGAGGTCTTACTATGTACTACTGGCTGGCCTGGAACTCCCTATGTAGCCCAGGCTGACCCTCAGTTCACAGAGACTGGCCTGCCTCTGCCTCCCAAGAGTCGTGCTGCCACGCTAGGTCAGGCATGTGGGGATCTAAACAGAGTCCGAGAGAAGGCCGGGCTGAGCGGCCCGTGGGGAAAAAGTTGCGGCTTGTAAAACAGTACACTTTTCTGTCACCGAGAGCGGCTGTGTCGTGTTCCCCATAGCCCGCCTGTTTTTCTCCACCTCGTTCGTGTTCTCAACAGGGTTAGGATTTTATTAGGTCATAAAGATATTATGGAGGAAATGGTGTTTGTGTTTTCATACAGGCCGCTTGGGGATGAGTATAAACCGCCGCCAGTTAAGCTCGGCCGGTCTTGGGCATGTTGCTTTACGGCTTGTTGCTGTGCTTTGAGTGTGCTCCTCAGAGCCGTGTGGTGGGAACGCAATCCCCCAGCAGGGAGCTTAGGCTGTTCTGTCCCGTGAGGGGCTGGCAGTGAAGAGGGGCTTTAACAGTGAGTCCGGGGCTGGGGTGTGGAACCCTGCAGTGAAGAGTGGCTTTAACGGTGAGTCCGGGCCTGGGGTGTGGAACCCTGCAGTGGAGAGTGGCTTTAACGGTGAGTCCGGGCCTGGGGTGTGGAACCCTGTCGGCAGTGCCGCCCAGCGTGTGAGAAGCAGAGACTGACAGGGTGGTGCACTCTGTAACAGCATCTGGAGGTGCTCGGGGCCAGAAGTTCACGGCCATCCTTAGTGCACAGTGAGCGCAAGGCCATCCTGGTCTACCCGTTCTCTAGAGAGTCGTGCCTTCGGCCTCTCCTGCCCTCCTTTGCAAAGGCTCAGACTTAGGATCCCAGTGTGCACAGGGTGATACACAGGGGACCATTGAGGTAGGCCCAGCCAGCACTCTCTCCTGAAGGAACTCAGAGGGGAGGCACTCAGCAGATGACAGCTGCTCTTCCAGGAATGAGGGCAAAGTTTCCATTCCCATTCTTTCCCTTTCGCTTTTGAGACAAGGTCTTACTGTCTGCCTGAGACTGGCCTCCAGTTTGTGAGCCTCAGTGCCGGGTGACAGGCATGTGTATTATCCCGTCATCAGCCACCATTGGAGCAGCAACACAAGATGGGCTAAGCCAGGTAAAGGACGCTCTCGAGTGCTTCCGTCAATGCTCGGCCTCAGAGCTGGGCCTCCTCTCCCTTGGCCCCTTCCCACCCGGTTCAGAGGCGTGCTCACTTTATTATTTATTTTTATTTTGTTTTGTTCTTATTTTAGGGTATTAGTCTAACAATGACATTCAGTGACATCCTCTGCTTTACGTGACATCACGCACACACACACACACACCTGCAGACAGGGCTGTGCTCCTGAGCCGTTGCCCCCACCCATCTTTTAGAGTTTTCCTCTGACTAATTTATAGGACAGACTTTCACATTCTGCGCGTGGGCTCATGTTCTGGACATGGGCACAGCCACAGCGGCTTACTTAGCCCCAAGTTTGCTTTCTTGGGAAACGCAAGGTAAGTGTCTGCGGGATCCCTGGAGGATCTTGGACAGGTGGACGCAGGTCCAGCGCTGTGGCCTCTGCAGCCCGCTGTCAGCCCGCTGACTCTCCAGGCGACTGGCCAGCAGGCCACAGAGGGCTGCAGAGGAGCCCGTTTCTAACTGACACGGGTAGTGTTAACAAGCGGTGTGTGGGCAGGAGCCGGCGGTGGCTGTGGAGCGGCTGCCGGGTACTCCAGACATAATTTCCAACAACAGACACTTCCCATCTCTCTGCCCCTCCATGCGAGCCACATTTAATTTATTCATTTTCTAAAATCACAAGTCTTTGTTTTGTTTTTGTTTTTGAGAGTGGGCCTCGCCGTCAGCTCTGGCTGTCCCGGGCCGGGGTTAGAGGTGTGTGCCGCCACGCCCGAGAGTCCCAGTGCTCGTTTATTTACACAGACCTGTGTGAGTGGGTGTGCACAGGCCTGACTTCTCATCGATTTGCACGCACCTGTGTGAGTGGGTGTGCACAGGCCTGACTTCTCATCGATTTGCACGCACCTGTATGAGTGGGTGTGCAGGCGCTGCCGGCCAGGTCAGGCACAGAGGTCAGAGGACAAGCCCTCTCTTTCCCTTTACGTCCTGTCTCAGAAAACCAACGACAAAACACAGCAGTCCTGAGTTTCTGAAATGGCCCCTTCGCCTTTGGTCAGAACCTCTGTAGACCTCTTGAAAGGTTTAAATGCTGTGGAAACGTTGCCACACGCAGGTGGGTTAGGGGCAGGGGGGCCGTGTAAAGGCATGTGGATGTCTCTTGGCTGATTATCTAACCTCACACAGGCCTGGGGAGAAGGTTTTGATGCAAATGGAAAGTTTAGCATAGAAAAGGCGTGCCCAGCCCCCACGCCAAATGCAGCACGTCTGTGAGACATGGGAGGGCGCTCCAGCAGCGGTGATGGGAATCCACAGCCGTCGGGGCTCACAAGGCCGCTTTTCTTAGGTAAGGCCGTGTTTCTGCTCGTTCTTTAAGACAGACAGGAGACACACGTCCACATGCCCTATAAATGGCTTACAAGTCGATAGAAGACTTCATCGCCCTGTTCTCTGTACCCATGACCCCCTCTCGCTGCTCCAGGCTGCCGTGCTCCAGCATGGGGCATTTAGCTCCTGAGGCCAGATGTCACCAACCAGAGAGGTCTTCCCTGGCTTCCCTGTGACAGGCTCCGGAGCCCAGCAACTCCTCAGACAGCCTGGCTTTCCCCGACACTTCCTCTCCCAGAAGTATCAGGTGTTTGTGTCTAGGTTGCTGGCCACAAATGGGCCCGAGGTTAGGCCTGTGTCTGCTGTTGCTTTTAAAGCAGCTACAAAAGCCTGAGGTTGCACTGTCAGGAAAGGCGGTACTGAGCTGCAGAGGGGCTGACAGGATGGAGCTGTGCCTGGCATGCGCAGAGGACAGATTTGCCCTCCATCACTGTAGAAACCTGGCAGGCGTCGCGGCCTGCAGTCCCAGGAACTGAGAAGGCAGAGGCAGGTGGACCTCTGTAAGGTTATGGACAAAATTAAATAAAGACGATTAGACTACGACAGATCTGATATAAAGAGGGTTATTAGGTGGAGATGGAGGGAGGGAGAGAATGGAGAGCAGAGAGAAGGGAGAGCAGGGAGAGCAGGACATGATGGGGGAAAAGAGAGAAGGGGCGCCTCGATAGAGAAAGGGGAGAGGAGCAAGAGAGAAAGGACCCAGAGAGGGACCACATGTCGGGTGTCCCTTTAAGGGGCAAGATAACCATGCCTTCCAGGTGTGGCTACCCGGTCGTCGACATGATAACATCATAAGTTGCTAGGCAACCCAGAAGCAGGTTTAGTTCCAAAATCCTAACACCACCCATCATCCAACCCCACAGAGCCATCAAACCACACCGACCATGCACACTCAGCCAGGCAATCACACGCTCCTCAGGCACACCCAGCCCTGACCCTGCTTGTTCACACTCTCCCCATCTGTCTCTCAGGGCCCCTGCTGCCCTCTCCTGGCCTCCTTGGGCCTGCCCTCCTCGCTGCCTCCCCTTGGGTGTACTGAGGTTCTGTGTGAGCCCCATCCCTTCTCCGCTCACACCTCACCGACGCTCCCCATTGTTCCCCAGCCCTTTCCCACCGAATGACTTAGAGCCTGGCACAGAGCGTGGCACATACGGGCGCCGATAGAACACCTCCTTATATGGAGCAGAAGGCAAAATTCCTTCCTCGTTATCCGGCGGACATGGCAAAGTCCTCTGTGGATGAGTGAAAGGATGAGTATGGGTGTCTGTGTTTCCTAGATTACGGATTTGTCTAAACATTCCCTGTAATTTAAGATGTCAAATCTCAAGTTTCTTTCTTGGCTTGGGCTCTTGCACACAGGCTAGGGCTGTTTTCAGATTCCACGATCTTCATCTTTTTGTCAGAAAGTTTTCTGAAGAATAAACCAGAGAGAGGCCTGTGCTCACTGCGTTGTTGATGTGTGTGCTTGAGCGTGCTTGTGTGGAGATGGCACAGGAGGCACGCCCAGCCCTGAGGTGCCTTCTCTGCCCCTGGCCAGTGTGACCCAGTGGACCCGAGGCGCCTCCTTGCCGCTGTCGCCAGCCTTCTGTTTGCTTCGGAATTGTCTCCCAGGCAGGCAGGGCCCACGTGTCCAGGGAGAACATTAGCTGTGGGAATGCGCCGGGCTAGAATGCAGGAATCTCCGGGCCCTGTCAGCACAGCGGAGGACAGTGTGGCCTTTCGGCGGACGGCGTGCGAGCCAGCTGGGAGCGCTGTTCAGGTTCAGCTTGAGATGGCCTTTTGAAATGTGTGTGGGCACACGTGGGCATGTTTGTGGTGTCCCAATCTCTCATTGGTCTGGAGCGCACTGATTAGGTTAACCCGTGCTGGCTGGCAAGCCCCCGGGCTCTGCCTCTCTTCACCTCCCAAGTGCTGAGATTGCAAGTGTGTGCCAGCACCTGTGGCATTTTATGTGGGGCCTCACGTGTGCAAGGCAAGCACTTTCCAGTTGTCTGCAGTTCTGGTGTGGGGTGCAGTGTGGGTGCTCCCGTGGCTGGACATCCAGCTGTGGATCCAGCTGTGGCTGTGGCAGAGGCCTGTGCATGCTCGTGTGTGTGTGTTTGTGTGTGTGTGTGTCTGTGTGTCTCCTCAGCCTGCTGGGTCCCCAAGTGGACACTGAGGACAGGCAGCTACTGGGACGCGGCTGCTCACACTCAGGGTTGGGGTCCGGGGCTGCTGACCAGCCTGCCTCTGAGGTCGCCAGCAGCCGGGACCAGCGGGATTAGCAGCTCTTAGGGCACAGACACCTCGGGTGTTAAAATTCGGGTGCAGGCGGCGGCCACGAAGGCTCGGGAAGTGGAAGCCGCGCTGTTGACACAGGTGCATGGTACTAATGAGTCCCTTGCTTGGGGAGGAATTAGTGAAAATGCTAACATTTCCCGGATTATTGTTAGTGAGGGTAAGAAACGGGTCTTTTCATCTTCGCAACCATATGGCTTCCTGCTCGATGTGGCTTTCTCTCAGCACATTTTTAAACTTGTTGGTTTTTTAGTTTTCTAAGGACAACACCGTCCTCTGCAGAACTAATCGCTGGCTTCATTGTGCAGGAAAATTCGGATGGTGTCTTCTTCCTGGAGCAATTTGTCACCAAACAATTCTCCAACGTCAGCAGAAGAACTGTTGTTTCTTTATTACCCAGGCACAGTTCACAACTGTCTGAGGGAAAGTGAAGCCAGGTTCTACTAGGCCTGGAGGCAGCGGCTCCTGGAGAAGGAGGAGGAAGAGGAGGAGGAGGAGGAGGAGGAGGAAAAGGAGGAAGAGGTGGAGAAGGATGGAGAAGAGGAGGAGAAGGAGGAGGAGGAGGAGAAGAAGGAGGAAGAGAAGGAGGAGGAAGAGAAGGAGGAGAAGGAGGAGGAGGAGAAGGAGGAGGAGGAGAAGGAGGAGGAGGATGGAGAAGGAGGAGGAGAAGGAGGAGAAGGAGGAGGAGGATGGAGAAGGAGGAGGAGAAGGAGGAGAAGGAGGAGGAGGATAGAGAAGGAGAAGGAGGAGGAGGAGGAGGATCGGGTGCAGACCCTCTGGGGGCCACAGGGTCTCACTTGGTCCATGATGGGTTCAAGTGAGATGTGGGCTCTGCTTTTTGTTTGGTTGCTTGTGAGACAGGTGTGTGTGCATGCACATGCGCGTGCATTTGAGTGTGTGCTGTGGCACGCACGTGGAGCCAGGACCGCCCTGGACGGTTCTTCCTCGCCGTCTTGTATCGTCCTGCCTCTCTGCACACACGTCTGGAGTGTGCACTTGGCCTTTGGATGGTCCCCGCTGCCTCCCGTCTCACAGCAGGAGCTCGGGGCGTGTAGCCGGGCACTTTTCTGTGTGTGCCGGGAATCTGGATTCAGGCGGTTACTCAGGCTTGCTGAGCAAGCGCTGCACCGGCCGTCTGCCTCCCAGCCCTGACACACTCCCCCAGAGCCTTATCCGAGGTGCCCGTGAACTCCTGGGCACCCGCCAGCCTCAGCCACAGGTTTGTGTCGCCACTCCGGGTTGGTGTGTGTCTCGAGCGTGGTGTGAAGAGGCTGGCTGTCACTGTCACTCCTGTCACCGTCGTGTCCCTGTCTCCAAGCAGCTCTGGCCTGTAGGTCTTCGCTGCCTGGCTGCTCTCAGAGCTTGTGTAGCAGGGAGGCCTGGCTGCTCTTCCTGGAGGACCTGGGTTCAGTCCCCAGCCCCTCCTGGCAGCCCACAGCTGGAAGGAATAGTCCCAGGGAATCTGATGCCCTCTTCTGGCCTTGGTGGGCACCACAATCATGTGTGCACAGACACACATGTAGGCCGAACACTCACACACGTGAAAATACATTTTTTAATTTTGGAGGAGTGAGCTCACTCCTCCCCAGCACACCCAGGCCTGTCAGGTGTCAGGCTGACAGCTGAAGTTAGATGAGGACAAGCTCAGCGTGCCCTGGGGTTTCACGGCGTCTGGATGTCCTCTTAGGAGCCATTATTGAAGGCTGACAGAGAGCTGTGCTCCCGGGAGAGGAGCTAGGACAGGGCACGGCAGGTGTGGTCCCGGGCAGTCTTCATAGCAAAATGGGCGTCCGGGAGGCCAGTGTGGTGCGCTGCTCTGTCCCAGCCCAGAGCATCGAGAGGCCACACAAGGAAGGCTGGGCTGGCCTGGCTCAGGTTTGAGGGGCCATCACAGGACCCTCCGCTGCGGCCCGAAGGCCTGGCTCGCTGGCTCGCCACCTTGGTGAGGGGAGGGCGAGGGCCTGGGTGGGATGGTGCTGTCCCCTCAGGTACCCAGCAGTCCAGGCTGCCCGGAGGTGTTTCAGCTCGCCGTCTGTGTTCATGGCTCGTCATGGTGTCCCATGGCGGCTCAGTCTCCCGCTCCTCGCCTGTTCACAGCCCGGGGGTCCGGGATGCCGTTCAGTGCTGAAAAGCCCCTGGTTCCAGCGCCTCAACCCTTGGTGCTTGGGAAAAGCCGAGTGAGGCAGCAGGCGCCAGGACTGTGTGCTCCCGGCGCTCACTTTGGTGAGCTGGCTCCTGAGCTTGCGGCTCTCAGGTGACGCTTGCACACTTAGTGTCCTCCATCTGCAGTTAATTTGTTAAGAGACCTTAATTACAAACTTCAAACAGCTTAACTGTCAATCACCAGCGCAGCGCAGTTCCCGGTCCCAGCGTTCCGCCGGTGCTGGTCATCGAGTCCCAGGTGGACGTAATTCAAGCCAGATGGCGTTCCTGGCTGCAGCCACAAGGGCCTCTAGTGTGTGTGCTGGCCAGCCGGGCCCTGTGGCCCATCGGCCGGAATGACCAACCAGCTAGGACGGGCGACCTTCCATCACCGTCCATGGTGGGCGCTGCTTCCGCGTGGAGAAGGCCCGAAGCTTCGCTGTGCATAAAAAGTGCATGGAGCTCGCGGTAAGTGCGCTGATTTCTGTGTTGATACTGCGCTTCTCAGAGGGAAAAGCGACCGTGGGGTTGGGAGTGTGCGGTGGATTTCTTAATCATAGGCTGGCAGGCACTAACAAACTTGGAGCTCACAGATGTTGGCTTCCTGCCACTTTCTCTTTTCTCTGTTCTTCCTTTTGTCTCTTTTCAAAACGTGATGAAAGGGTTAAGCGTGGCAGCGAGTCCTGCCTGAACAGAAAGCGAAGGAGCAGCAGACTAAGTCAGCCCCGCCTTCCCTCTGCCCAGTTAGTGGGTGTTACATCCTTAGTCATTTGTGCCACAAAGTAAATAATTTTTGGCAGCTGGGTGACTTTTCACCACTTCGAAGTTTATGACTGATGGTGCTAGAAGTTCTGCGGTCATAAAGAGGAAAACTGTGTGAGAGAGTTTCAAGTTGTGTTTTGTTGTGTTTTGAAGGCTCAAGAAGATACATATTAAGAAATACACACAAAGTCACTTATGTGGAATTTTATTTGAATTTGGGATTTTTAAAACTAGTTAAAATCTGTCATACTTACCTGTGTTTTGCTGTTGTATTTTTGCAACAGGATTTCTCTGTGTAACTCTGGCCATCCTGAAACTTACTATGTAGATCAGGCTGGCCTCAAAGTCAGAGATCCCTCTCCCTCAGAGTGCTGGGATTAACGGCGTGTGCCACCCTACCTGGCCCCTGAACTGCTTTTCATATATTTTGTCATTTAAAAATTAATTCCTAGTTTTAAAAGATATTGAGAAAATAAATATTTGTCATTTCTTAGGAATAAAGATGTTACCTTAAAAGTGCATGTGTGTGCAAGAGAGAGCAAGAACACGGTGTGTGTGTGTTCACTCGTGTGTCTGCAGTGCGGCGTGCACCGGGCGTGTGAGGAGGTCAGAGTATGGCTCCCGGGATGGACTCAGCTGGCCGGGCTGCTGGCGCCTCCACTGGCTGAGCCCGTGGGGCCTGTCAGCTGCTTTCGAAAGCTGAAAACTTATCTTTACTTTGTATGATTTCGAGGTTTCGTTTGGCAAACAAAGTCTGCTGGTGGTTGGCTCTGGCCAGAAACGCTCTCCTAGCCAGCAGCCGGACACCCCCACGCTCGTGCTCACGCATGTTCTGGTGGCCAGTGTCTTAAAGGCTTCTCGAAGGCGTTTTCTTTTGAAAGCAGCTCACTGGCACGGCATTTGGTGTGCTGTGTGTTGTTAAGACTTCATATAAATGTACACATATTAAAACACGAGTTTTACGGAGCCACTGGGGCCTTTTTCCTTGTGTGGTTCCCATGATTGCCCCTGTGCCTCATGGCGCTCCCTGGGCTGCGAGCCCGGGCACAAAGACGCTTTATGTGGTGGGAATGTGCAGCTTAGCATGTTCTTCTAATTACTTCAGATCGAGGGCCAGCTGAGAGCCAGCCATCTGTTTGTATTCAGGTGGGGACCCAGCGGCCGGCGGCTCCAGCCAGAGTGTTGGGAAGTGAGTTCAAATCTCTCCCCCCCCCCCCCCGCCCCAGAGAGAACCTGATGGCTTATTCCTGGTGGCCCTGAGCCACACATGAATCCCTGTTCTTACCAACCTGTGGGGAGTCAGGAATCCCAAATACCAAGTGGAAGAGCTCCTTCTAGAAGAAGCCGAGCCCAGGGCAGGGAAGACACGGCCTCATCCTTCCTGGGTTTGTCACGTGGAAAGTTGCAGCAGGGTGGCCATGAAGATCGGGGCTCATTTACGTGACCCCCAAGCAGCCTGGGAAGTGAGGGCTTGTAGCCGATCATACTTTAGGACACTGGAAGACCGTCTGGAGGACCAGCGGGAAGGCAGGGCGGGATTCTGGACTGTAGGTGCTGGACAGCAGCCCCTTGTGACACAGTTCTGAGTCTGAGGTTATCAGACTCACAGATGCACCTCAGAGCACGGCGGCACAGTGCGGTTTTTCACTGCTTGTTGTGACAGTGTGGTTCTGATCCCGACTCTGGGTGGGGATGTGCTGGCCAGCACAGACGCTGAGTCACAGTGGCGGTTTCCTGAGTTGACAAGAGGCTCTGTCACAGCGATTGTGAGTGTCCTAGCCAGCAAGGTTCTGAGTGTGGAAGCAGCAGCTAGCACACACCTCTGCTGTGTGGGGGCAGAGTCTGGGGTGGGTGTGCAGGCACACTCTCAGAGCTGGGGAGGGGGCAGTGCCATTCACGTGGCAGTGGGCTCCCTGAGGTGGGACAGGACGCAGGCTAGCTTGTGCGGCTAGCAAAAGAGCCAGTTCCAGGCCTGTAAACCCCAGAGTGGGTCTTAGTGTTTTCTAATTAAAAATAATTTAAATTGCAGTTCTTTGTCTGTAGTGTGTGGGCACTGTGCACAGGCAGTGAGGACAGCTGACAGGTGCTTCTCTCCCTCTATCATGTAGGAAGCTCCCAGGAATCGAACCTTACCCGCTGAGCCTCTTGTCAGCCCCAAAAATGGTTCTTTAACTGAAACCATGCAGAAAACCAAGTGAGAATTCAGGGCTGCCTCTGTGCAAAGCTCTCTAAGGGGTGTTCAAATCTCAGTGCTCCGGCCCCACTGTCTGTCTGGCCTCCTCTCGGGACGGGGTGGGGGAGCTGGCCAGCCATCCAGCCTCCGCTTGAGGCCCCTGTGTGGGAAACCCTGTTCTCCCCTTCGCCTGTGAGCGGGGCTCCACTGCTGTTTTTTCCAGCCTGTGGGCCTCCTGTGGGGCTCAAAGGCCTTGCCCGGACAGGCGTTGGCTGTCCTTCCTCTCCAGGTCTGATTCTTTCCACAGCACACGGGGGAGATGGTGAACTCTGCATCAGGACGTGTGAGTGTGTGTATGCGAATGTGTGGATATGTGTGTGTATGTGTGTATGTGTGTATTTGTAAGTGTGTGTGTGTATGTGTATGTGTGTATGTGTGTATTTGTGTATGTGTGTCTGTCTGTATGTGTCTATTTGTGTTTTTATGTGTGTGTCTGTATGTAAGTGTATTTGTGTATGTGTATTTGTATATGTGTGTATGTGTCTGTATGTGTGTAATTGTGTATATGTTAGTGTGTCTGCTCATATGTACATATTTGTGTGTGTGTGCGTGTGTGTGCACTTGCACTCAGGACAGGACATCACGTGGTCCAGGCTGGCCTCACACACACTGTGTGATGAGCTCGGGATGGCCCTGAATGTCCGCCTCGGCTTCTGAAGCATCTTGGTTCGGGGTGTACTGGGTTTCCGTGGTTTGGGGCTCCGTGCATGTGGGCGTGTTCCACCACCGAGGCACCCTCCCGGGCAGCTGTGCCCACGGGCTCCTGTGGACGGGGTGCCTGCATCAGGTTCCCAAGCGCGTGCCCTGTGGGGACACTGGTGGGGACAGTTGCTCCTTGGGGAGCTCTGGCGCCTGCTCACACGCAGCCTTATTGTGTGAGGGTGACTCGCCCAGAGGCGCTGTGCTGTGTTCTCCAGCTGGCGTGTCCGGGAGGGCATGTGCGCCGCCACGCTCGGCGCCACAGGGCTTTGCCCATGGATCTGCTTCTGTCACTCGGGGGCGCAGGGAGCAGAGCCGCCCTCTCCACTGCAGGAGAGGGTGTGACACTCGGCCTCTCTCAATGCTGGCCGGGAGGCTGCGAGCGCTCAGGCTGAGGGAGGTCACCGGCAAGGCTGGCCCACGCCCCAGGATGGGTGCTGCCTGGTGACCAAGGCTAGCCCACACCCCAGGCTCAGTGCTGGCTGGTGACCTAGGCTAGTCTGTGCCCCAGGACAGGTGTTGCATGCTGGCCAAGGCTAGCCCGCGCCCCAGGATGGGTGCTCCATGCTGACCAAGGCTATCCGAGCCCCAGGACGAGTGCTGCACGCTGACCCGCCTACTTTAATAGTAAAACTGCCCAGTGAGATGACTCAGTGGACAAAGGCGCTTTCCGCACATGCCTGCAGACCTGAGTTGGATCCCCATGGCCTATCCAGGGACGGTGCTCCTGAAAACAACTCAGACATAAAGTCTCCTCAGACTGGCTGTGGTGCCCCCGCCCCTCATGCAGCGTGGGTAACGGCAGGTTTGTGAGAGGGCACCCCCGAGGGTCTCAGGGCGCTGGCTAGTGTGCACCCTGAAAGCCGAGGCTGGCTGTGACACAGGCACCAGGCTGCGGGAGCCGGGCTTGAAAGCGGAAGGGCCGGGCCGGGAGTGGGAGTGGTCAGTGTGACTGTCGCTGGCGCCCAGGGCCGCCTTCGCTGGCCTGGCGGCTTTTCACGGAGGCGGCTCTGAGGAGGGCAGCGGTCCGTGGGCTCAAGGTCGGTATTTCGGGCCTGTCCTCTCTCTGCACTCCCATTCTTCTTGCCCCTTCGCCCTGTGACCCCTCTGAGGGAGGCCAACCTGGAGGGTGCAGAGCACCTGCTCACTGTGTCCAGCGCTCTGTAAAAACCAGCAAGGCCGAGGAGGAGGGGCACTCATGCCCACACTGTGTGCATATCAGGGGCTGGAGATCAACCCTGGAGCGAGCCGGAGCAGCTCAGCTCCGCCTTTGCCTTCTACTGCTCACAGATATCACCAGCTAGAACTATAAACCCCTGGACCAGCACAGCCCTAGAGCGTGCGTGCGTGTGTGCGTGCGTGCGTGTGCGCTCACTTCTAAAGGATTCCCTGGGCCCAGCAGTTAGATACCCGAGCCCCTGTGTGTAAGACAGGCTTGTGCAGGGAAGGTGTGTGGGGTGGGTGGATCTGTGTTCCGGAGGCTGAGAGACTCGGAGGCTCCTTCAGCTCGCGTCCTTCTTTATTTAGAAGCCCACGTGTGGGAGCGTGCCGCCCACAGCCGGCCTTCCCTGCTCCCTCAGCCCTCACACACCAGCCGGAGGCTTGTCTCCTCCGTGACACCCAGATGCAGCCTTGCCTGGGCGGGCACACCCTCCCTGTGTGTGAGCCCGTGGTAGGACGGGACAGTCTGGACTGTTCGTACGTTTCTAGAAGGTTCTTAGCAGGATCAGGGTCTGCTTTACTCCTATTGTCTTCTAATAGGTTTTATCCTTCATTGGTCTTGTTTTTGACGGTGAACCAAGGTGTCTCTGTAGAGCCCAAGCTGGCCTTGAACTTACACAGAGCCTCTTGCTTCTGCCTCCCAAGTGCTGTGCTCAAAGGCGTGCATGACCACACCGTAGTCGTCCTGTGAGTCACCAACGCAGGCTGCTCAAGGTCACTACAAAATCGAAGCACCGAAGGCTGTTTGCCAATTTTTAAAAATGAGTAGTCATATAGGTTAGGATGAATTTTAAATGAATCAAGGTGGGAACCCAATAAATAAACACTGTTCATATTTTTGTATTACATTCTATGTATCTTTCCTTTTACACTTAAAAAAAATGAACTTTTTTTAAAAAAAGTTCATTTTTTTTTTTTTGTCAGAAAAAGAAGGGAAGAAGCTCCAGAAAGTAAGGGCTGATCTGAGTGGGGTAGCAGCCCCAGCTCCTGGTGGGCAGAAGTGGGAGGGTTGCAGGGCAGAGGTTGGCTTCTTGATGTGGGCGACCCTGTGGGAGGGGAGCGAGGAGGAGGGAGGAGGAGGGAGAGAAGAGAGGGAGGAGGGAGGCTTCTTTGGGTTCCCCTCTGCAGCAGTCTCTTCTTGAGAACCTGTTGCCTTTTCTCCACAGAGAACACACTGTGGTCTGTCCCAGGGCCTGGGGAGGCTTTATTTCCTCTTTGGAGGTAACTGGAAGTAATCCTTGGTCCCAGGGCCAGTGGTTGGCCATTGTGTGCTGGTCGGTGCTTTCTGTGGGGTCATTTTCATGCCTTCAGAAGAACCAGCATCCTCCTGAGTGGGTTTGGATTCTCCGCACACGATGTCATAAGCTTGTGTTCTCTGTCAACTCCATTTTTACCAGGATGGAAATGCAGTAAGAAATTACCCGGAAGCCTGAACAGAGGAGAAGGTGTTTCCACACTTTGTAGGAGGCGGGGTACCTTGTATTTGTGCTTGTAATTAGGATTCTGACATTAGTCTGTGACACGGCATGGCCTAGGGTCTCTGCTCCCACCTCCCGGCCTGTGTCCTTCACTGCAGCTCAGAGGAGGCGTGTGCGCTGTACACTTGGCTTCTCGGCCCCTGGCTGAGTTGTGGGATATTGATGAAGTCATGATCAGAATCTTAAAAGGAGAGGGAGGGAGGGAAGGAGGAAGAGAAAATTGACCAGATATTCTACCACCTAGGACCTATCACACACTTTGTTTTTAATTTTAATTTTTTGCATATTGTGCCTCCCGAGTCCTGGGTTAAAGGAGGCTCAGTGATGCTCTTGTCTCAGTCTCCTACGCGCCTGGCTGTGCGGCTTTGTCAGAGCAGGTCTGGGGCTGTGATAGGTGAATAGAAACATCTTTCTACCCGCAGTCAGAGCTCCTGGAGTGAACCAGGGCTCCTGGTTCACTGGCACCGTGGGCTTCTGGGCTTCTGTGACAATCCTGAAGGCCTGCCTGCCTTTTGGAATTGTGGGGGCCGTTGCTGTTTTGAGACGGCCTTACTCTGTAGCCTGGACCTCACTCTAAGGCCTGTCACTGCCTCTTGAGATTAGAGAGCTGGTCTGAAGACGTGAGCCCCATGCCTGGCCACTGAAGCTCTTTATTTGTTTTTCTTTTTAGAGGCTTTAGAGACGCTCTATTAATGTGCATGTGTGTGCCCACAGTGCCCACACAGGGCAAAATAGAGTGCTGGGGCTCCAGTTCCTGGGGCTGTAGGTGCTGGGAGCTGAGCCTAACCACAACAGGCGCTCCTAACCACTGAGCCATCTATCTCCCAGCTCTGGCGTGCCTTCTTGAGAAATCCCTTAACAACCAAAGCCAACACAGAACCCTTTGTATGATTTTGAGTTCAACGGAACAGTTGACAGGATGCAAGCTTGTGGGTAGACGGCATGAGAGAGGAAGTGTCAGTGTGTATCAGATTAAGAGCTATAGGCTGAGCGTGGTGACACGTTCCTACAATTTTAGTATCCTGAGGCAGGAGGATTGCCATGAGTTTGAGGCCATCTTTGGCTATAGGTAAAATTCTGTTTATAAAACCAGTCAAGCAAAGTAGATTTATTGCTCCTGGTCTAGGGGTGTCGGTGGGAAAGTGTGTGAGGCCCCGAGTGTTAGAATAGTGATTAATACACCACATAGATATGGTATAAAGGAGATTTGTTGTGAGAAAGGGGGGAAAGGGGAGAGAATGGTGGGTGCCCATGACAGAGAGAGAGAAAGAGGCTGAGAGAGACAGAGAGAAGCTGGGAGAGTGAAAGAGTTAGGGAGGCTGTTAGGGTCCTCTTATCAGCACATACCTGGCAGGGGCAGCTAGTGATGACAGAGAGGTGGCTAGGGCCCTGACAGACAGGCTGGTGAGAATGCTTGCACACTAACACTGAGTGCACACACGCACGCGCACACACACTCACACACACACATGCATGCACACACACGAGCACTCACACACATATGCATGCACACACACTCACACACACACACACACATGCATGCACACACACTCACACACACACATATGCATGCACACACACTCACACACACACACATATGCATGCACACACACTCACACACACACACACATGCATGCACACACACGAGCACTCACACACACAGAAGGAGTAGATTTACTATTCTAAACAATTTCCTTAAGGAAGGCGGTGTGTGTCATAGTGTGTGAGTCTTGTGAGGTCTGCACACGTCATGCCACAGCCCCCCATGCAGGAGGAAGGTCCCCGGTGCCTGGTTTCCCTAAGGACTGTGGAAGCGGAATGTGGAAGGGGTCGTATCTGATTCTTTGGGGACCAATTAAACAGATTCTAAGGAAGAAATTGGGGAAGGCTCAGCAGAGTTAAGATGAGGGGAAGTAATTTTGGGGATAACAGCCGTCAGTTATTTTCCCGCTCAAGTGTTTTCTGAAGGGCAGAGGGCAAGAAGCATCATGCATCCTCCAGAGCTGAGACACATTTCATCATGGAGACATTAGAAGCAAATTTGGCGCCCAAGACAGGTGCCAGATTTTAATTACAGTTGGCATTTCTGAGCACGCTTTTGGCAGAGGTGGCCATCCTGTTGGAAAAGCCATAGATTTTGACACTAGCAGTATGGGTGCCCAGTTGAGAATGATTGCAAATAATTTCCCTCAGATTCCCATCCTCTTGGTTGTGAGCAGAACTTCAGTGGTTCATGTTTAAACAGGGTGTTCTCTGTTCAGAGAAGACAGTTGTCAGTTGCAATTGTGTTGGGGGTGTGGTGTGTTGGATCTTGGAGTAAGGTAATAATTTCTATCTTAGAGCCAGGGGGAAAAAACCCAACAACAATAAAATACGATATTTCGTTACAAGAAGTGAAGTTGGCATGCATTGGGTTTTCTGTTAAGTTCCAGGTCACAGACAAATAAAGAAAAGTATGTTACAGGGAAAAATCCTTTTTAAAAATAATTAGGGAGCTGTCTGTTTTGTTCACCAGATGGAAACTCCGTGGTTGTGGGTGGTCTGTGTGAGAGGGCAGCCACAGTTGGCAGGACTATGCCTTTAGCTCTCTCGTCCCAAGACAAAATCCCAGCACTGACTGTTGTGAAGGCTTAGGTCCACGGGAGTTCGTGCGGCTCGGCTTCCCAGGCTCTCCTCGCTCTCCGAGTAGGTAGGTGACAGGTCTATGGAGCGCCACAGTTGATGTCCATTGTTCTTCGGGTTCTGAAGCACTATTCTTGTCCGGCCTTGCCAGCCGCTCATTCTGACGACAATCTGATTGGTGGCTCGCCTGTGTTCCCTCTTGGAGGTTGTCAGAGCAGAGAGCATGGCCAGAATGTGGACAGCTCCAGTGTGTCAGAAACGTTGGGTGTGTAGCTCACGGTAGTGACCCAGTGTTCGGGAGGCCAGGGGGCCAGCCTGGGCTCTGTATGCGTGCTGAGCCAGCCAGGGCAGCAAAGATGGCTTGGTGGTTAAGGGTGTGTACTCCTTTTGCAGAGGGCCCAAGCTCAGTTCCCTGCATGGGTCAACTCACAACCACCATAACTCAAGCGATAGGCCTCTTCTGGCTTCCACAGCCCACTCCAGGCACGTTCTCCTACGTGTAATTAAAAGTAAAAATAAATTTAAAACCCGGCGGCTGGGGACAAGGCCTGAGAACCCCCAGTGTGGCTGTTCGGGGTTAGGCCGCAGCACGGGAGGCCGGCACAGGCGGTGGAGCTGCCGACCCCTGAGGTCCGAGAGAGGAGCATCCTGCCCGGAGCTCTCCCCTGGCCTACATACACGCGTGGTTGGTGAAGGCGATGGCGCCGCCGCTCACGGTTAAAGATTTAAAGATACGCTGGTGTCTACACCAATTTACTCTTCTCCATGTTTGTTAATAATGAAAACAGTTTCCACATGTGCATGGATGTGACCTTGTTTCTCCACCTTAGTCTTACATGTCACGTGGTCCTACATCTGCAGACTGGACCTTGAAATGTTCTGTGTCTGAATATGAGGACATATATGTGTTTATATTCATATTTCATTCATAAATCTATTCAACTTCCCCAAGTAAAACTGTTAGTGAGTAGGGGAGGGTTAAAATTGTCAAGGATGCCCAAGAGCACATATTTTCATGCTGAATGCAGATTAAAAGGCCCGGGATGAGGTGGCGTGCTCGGACTAGAGCTGTGTCTGGTCTGGGTGGACCGGGCCCCCTCGTGTGGAGCACGGCATGGTGGAACACGGCGTGGCGGAGCACTCCGGTGCCCACACACAGGCTGCAGGCTGTCCTGTCGCTGGACACTGAACACTGGGCTGTTTTTTCAAACCACAGTTTACTCACATTTTCCGCTTGCATTCTGTGGGGCTCCGTTTATAGCACCTTTGTGGGTGGTGCCAGCCCACTTCCAGTCAGGATGATAATGCACAGTGATGGGTTTTAACTAAAATCCTGTCACACAACATGACGGTCCGAGGGCCGCGTGAAGAACAGCACCCCTGAAGCCGCGTCAGGGGGCACAGAAGCTAGCGGGTTAATTGTGAAGCAGGCGTGAGTAATGCCACTGCTGCTCTGAAAGGCTTGTTTCTCTGAACATTACAGTCTCTGTGGAGTAGGCAGCAGCAGAGGGCCGCAGTCAAAGCCTCGGGGCTCGTCTAAGAGACCCCCCTTGCACAGAGACATAGAAGCTGTCATTACTCTCACATATCTTGGGGCCAGTGAAATGGCTTAATGGGTAAAGGTGATTGCTGCGACCTGGGTGTGATCCCTGTAAGGACAGAACTAGCTCCCACGAGTTGAACTCTGACCTCCACATGTCATGTGTGGATGGGTGCAAGCACATGGGCATGCGCACACGCACACACGCACACACACGCACACACACACAAACACACACACACACACACACACACGACCGTCCAGGACCGTATAGCATCCTTTACACTTGGACCCCAGCTTACCTTTCCAGACTCTTCTCTATTCCATCCCATCTGCCTGCCTCTTCAGTTGAATAAGGAGCCTCTAGGCCTTCTCTCTCTTTGCCATGGCTCACTCTGTTTCTTCTGCCTGTCCAGCCCCCTCCCACTTTTGGCGTGATGAGGTCAGCTGACCCAGTGTCCCTGTCTCTGTGACAACCTAGCACTCACTCACTCACACTGGCTGACAGCTGTCAGTGCAGCCCCTACATTCTGCTTTGCTCATGGCTGATGGGTTGTGCCCTCTGCTGTCCTTCTAGCTAGGCCTGATGGCACATACCAGTAATTCCAGCACCTGGGAGGCAGAGACAGGGGAGCGCCATAAGGCCCAGGCTAGCCCAGGCAACCGTGTGAGACTCACACCAACCAACCAGCCAACCAGCCAGCCAGCAACAACAAGACCCCAGAAGCATATACATACGCTCACAGTTAAGTGATTAAAACGTGATCAAACCTCTCAGAGAATGGGTCACTTTCACACCTGTTTGAAAGCCCTGTGCTTATCCTGGTACAGAGCATTCGATGATGATGACAAAACATTTGTTTGTTTGTTTTGGTTTTTCAAGACAGGGCTTCTCTGTGTAGCCCTGACTGTCCTGGAACCTGCTCTGTAGACCAGGCTGGCCTTTGTGTCCCCAGCACACCACGGAGTTGGGCATATTGCAGATGAGCCCAGCAGCCTGGGAGCTGTGACTGGATGCAGCCAGTCCTCAGGAGGAAGAGCAGCTTTTGGGTGTCGGTAGCCAGTACTGTCTGGGGAGACTGGGCCTGTACATCTGGCTCCTGTCTGGTCTGGCTTGTGTGACTTGCTGAGCATTCGGAGCAGGAGAGGATGGACCCTACTAAAATGCAGACATCTCAGCAAGACCTGGGCCCTCAGCCTTGCCAGCCACTGGCCTTAGACGAGGAGGCGGGGCAGAGTCCAGGAGATGATGTGGGAAGGTTGTAGCATGCGCAGATGAGGGCACATAGGTGCAGCTCGGACTCAAGTGACCAAGGGGAGGAAGGGTGAGGGTGGACACAGTGGATTCAGCAGGGAAAGGGTGTGTGGCAGGCATGAGGAGGTGAGGTGGGAAGGGCCAGGAGCGGCCTAGCAACACTGCCTCTGCAATGACTTCCTTCCTGCCTGCGTGGGAATGAGGCCTGTCAGGGGGACAGACAGCTCTGGGGTCCAGGAGGCAAGGCTGCCCTTAAAATGCGCTCCCCTTTCCAAAAGCTCACATCCAGGTGACGGCCGCCCACGGGCGCAGTCCGAGGCTGACAGGATGATGGTCTGTTGGCCATGGGCAGCACATGCAGCGGTCCCATAGTCAGACCAGCAGGGCCATTGTAGAAACTGTGGTGTTTTAGTGGCCAAGGGCCCACGTGGTAGAGCAACCCATGATACGACACGTGATGATAATCGAGAGGGTGAGCAGGCTTTGCACCGTGCTTGCAGGTGGCCCCAGGAGGCGGATGACAGAGCAACTCTGGACCTGGGCTGTTGAGAGAGGAAATCCATGCTTGAGGGAAAGGCTTTGCGTAAGGGAGTGATGAGAGTGAGCGTGCTCCAGGTTGTGAACACTGTAAGGTTGCAGACTCAGGGTTCTAGAGGCCACGGGGGACAGCTGGAAGTCTCTGGGAGTGCTCCGGAAAAGGGTTCGGGGGTTCCGGAGTGGGGTGCGAGGGTTCTGGAATGAGGGTGTTGGGTGGCATGCACTCCCACGCCCTTATTTCCTGTGGATCTGGAGCTAGAACCCAGAGCCTCTGCTGCTATGAGCGCATCACAGTTGACTGTCCTTTTGGCTAATTGTCAGTCTTCCTGCTCCTTTCTTTAAGGAGCAGAGATGAGCAGCCGCAGGTTAAGAAGCCTCAGCTGAGGCTAACCCCTGGAATCAGAGCAGGGATCATCAGGGGGCCCTGCACCCTAGTTGCCAACCCACTGTTGATTCCCAGGCAAGCGTCTTGCCGTGTGCATCCAGGGTGCTGGCAGTTCTCTGCTGGTGCTGTCACGGTGCATTGAAACAGTGATGCTGTGCTTTAAACGTGTCCCCTTGTGGCTGGAGAGATGGCTCAGAAGTTAGGAACTCTTGGTGCTCTTCCAGAGGGCTCAGGTTCAATTCCCAGCACCCATGTGTTGGCTCACAGCCATCTGTGACTCCAGGCCCAGCAGATCTGATGCCCTCTTCTGGTTTCAATGGGCACCAAATGCACGTGGTACACAGATGTTCACACAGGCAGGGCATCCACGCACAGAAAAAGAAAAGTAAAGGAAAAACATTTAAAACAAGGCAAAATAAAGCAACCAGAAAGAATTCGGGGAAGCTGGACAGCGGGTAGAGGCTTGTGTTCCGCCATGTTCCATTCCCAGAACTCGGGTTTAGAAAAGCCAGGGGTGGTGGCACACCCTTGTCACGGCCACCCTAGGGAGGGAGGACTGGCACACTCGTGGAGTTTGTTCACCAGCTCCCCTGTCTCCTTGGCAAGCTCCAGGCCAATGAGAGAGCCATCCCCTGCAGCCCCCAAAGGCGAACGGCTCCTGGGGAATGATTCCTCCGGTTGTTCTCTTGCCTTCTCACGCACATGCCCTTCCAGAAAGCAGAAATAGACAAGTAAACACTAGCCCAGAAGAAGTATAAAGCACAGAGCCAGCGGTGCACCAGACGAAGGTGATCACGTCAGACAGCTTGTCACACGGGGAGCTGGGCAGCCAGACAGTGGCCATGCCTGCAAGGACACGCTCATGCTTTTAAAGATTCGCTTAGTCCTCGCTCTAGGTGTGTGAATGTTTTCACACAGATCGGCGCTTAGAGTGGAACTCTGTCCCAGCAGGCAGCATTTCCACCGCCAGGTCATCTTCCCAGCACTGTTTGCTTTTTGAGACAGGAGCTCTGAGGCACTGGCTCCCACTTGCTCTGCAGCTCAGGCTGGCCTTCTTGGGCTGTGAGGGATCCTGGGACTGGAGCCTTTCCTGTGCCATCCTCCAGAGCCACAGCCTTCGAAGGGCTCTCCCGCTGTGCTGTCTCTTCCCAGTGGTGTAACTGCTCCCGTTGAAAGGCTCTGGAAGCACACTGTCAGCTGTGTGGGACGCGGCGTGAACGCGAGGGAACGCCACCATTCAAAACCAGCATTTTAGGGCCCAGCATGGTGGTACATAACGCATAATCTCAACACTTAGGAAGCCGAGGCAGGAGAAACTCACGTTGCAGGCAACAGGGTCACACAGCTAGACCCCACCTCAAAGGCAGCCCAGGTCACATTGGTGAGAAGGTGCTCCTGCGCCCCCTGGTCTCCTCCCTTCAGAAACGAGCCCTTCCCCTCCACTCTGCCACACTGCATTCCTCCAAAGCAGAGATGGGTACAGAGCGAGGCTCACTGCCCTCTGGTGCTCCAGGCTGCGAATGACCCTTGGCATCCTCTTCCTCCCTGCCAGCCAATGAGTTCCTCCAGCCACCCGAGCATTGCGTGGGCACTGCCTCTCTTTCCCTGCAGCTAGCCCAGAGAATGAGAGGCAGCTGGCCTAGGTTGAAGAAAGGTGGGGGGCAAAGGCTGGACAGGGACCCCAGCTCTGAACAAGCAAGGTGCTGCTCAGTGAAGTTCCTGGGGACAAACTGTGGGGTCCTTTAGCTGCCATTCGTGGAGGGAAGGCTGGCTGTCTCTCCCGTCACACCACTGAGGAAACTGAGGCTCAGGGACATGCAGGCTGCTGTGGAGCTGATGGTGGCTGGCGTGGGAGAAGTGGCTGGCGTTCCTCTCCGGGAGCCCACGAGTCTGGCTGCGAGTAGGGCTCCCATGCCCACGCTGTACTGCTAACATTAGCCCCGGGGAAGTCCATGCACGAAAGAGTGTCCAGGCCAGGGCTTTTCCTCAGGAGAGCCGAACAGCAGACAGCACAGGGCAGGTGTGAGCGGCCGGCTGCATTTTCACAAGTCTGTGCTTAGCGGCCTCTTCACCCTTCCCTGCGTGGCCCTGCGCAGCTCCGGCCAGCGAGTGCACAGCAGCGGCAGTGAGGAGAGAGTGGGGAGGCAGCGGGGAGGAGGCCGGCAGCCGGGAGGAGAGAGCGGGGAGGTGGCAGGCAGCCTTCTGTCTCAGCCTACAGTGGCGTGGTGGCCAGGCTGTGCTGTGCAGTGGCCACTAGATGGCACTCACACACTGGGGTTCACGCCAGGGCAGGCGCTTTCCTCCCTGGCGCCTGTGAAACCTCAGACTGCCAAGCTCTGTCTCCCCCCATTCCAGCCCCAGCCACGCCTGGTGGTCTACAGAGATGTGGACAGACAGACACACGTCTCTTTCTAATCATTTCACCCAGTATTAAGTGATCTTAAGACCCGGCAGCCGCTCACTGCGCCTTGGTCAGCGCCTCTGAGGAAATGCCACTCTGCAGCGAGCCCAACCTTGCAGAAACTTATTTGTTTCTCTTTTTGTCTTTGCAAAGATATTTTCAGTGGAAAGAAAAGGAAGTGAGGGCTAGGGGGTTATGGAAAAGATTAACAGGTCAGAGGGAGCTTTAAAAAAATTTCTGTTCAGAGCTGTAGTGTAAGATACAATGTGCTGTGCTGGGGATTATTGTTATTTTATTGGTGTTATTTTCTGTTGTTGGGCGGTCTTGAATGAGCCGTACACCAGCTGCCTGGAGTAGGAGGAAGGGGAGACAGGGCGGCTCACGTGCTGATCTTCCCACAGGTCGAGTGTGTAGACCCAGGAAAAGCCACCTTAACTGCAGCAATCTGTTCTGACGTTCGGGGAGGGGAAGAACTCAGTTCTCGCATCCGCTAACATGGAGCCGGGCCCCTCGGAGCTGGGTGGGCGTCCTGGGGAGGGCCTCGCCGCCTCATCACCGTGCCCTGCCTAGCTGAGGTGACTGTGTGAGCGCCGCTGCTGAGGCCAACCTGGGTGCTGCCGGGAGCAGATGGGAGTTGTGGTGTGCGGCCACTGCAGAGAAATAAAAACATGTTCCAGCGGGGAGAGGGGGCTTGTGTTCCTGCGTTTGAACCTTTGATCAGCATTCCCTTCTGACGCGAGGGCTGAACCTTTTGGTGGAGACACATGGCTTGACATCTGTGAAAACACAGCTGTATAGGGCAAAACAAAAGTTGTGGAAAATACAATGGCATTGCTGTGTCAGGGCTGCTAATGCTCAAATTCTAGACAAATATTGTCTTTTGATAGCGCGCTCAGAAGGCCTTCTAGATTTCCCATGTAATTGCTTAGTAATGTCATTCTTTGAATTTCAGATTCTGAGCCACTTTTTAAGAAATAAGACATAGGTCTCTTCATCTCTCTAAAAAGACGGTAAAACAAATGGATTGCTGTGATGGCATTACCTAGGGCCAGCCTAGCTAGTGTCTGGGAAGAGGAAGAAATGAAACACTTTGGGGCAGATTAAGGTAAACTCGGTGATTTGCTGTGGTTTATTTTTTAATAGAAATACTGCACTGCAGCTTGTTAGCAGGCTTAGAGGCAGAGATGGGTTCCAGCACTAGGCCTTGGAAACTTGCTTTGTTTTGAGCAATTAAGCTTTGTCACTGAGCGAGCAGAGCGGCCAGGCTTCCATTCATCTGCAAATAGCCTTAGCATCACCGACCCCCCCTCCCCCGACCCTCGGCATCGCTTCGAACTCTCCCCTCACCTCCACTCTTCCTTCTGCTTTCCTTCTCACCTCTCCCTTCCCCCCCAGCTCTCCGCTGCCTGTTGGGACATCTCCCTTCCAGTGCACCAGTGTGGCCAGCACACATCCTAGGATGAGGTTTAAAGTGGAGGCGGGAGCCTGGATGGTGACTGTCCCTCCCCTCCCCACTCTCACTTTCTAGTGTCCACCAGTTCCTGGGCAGTTGCGTTCCAGAAGTAAGGTGGCTGTGGGCTTTCTTTACAAGACAGATGCAAATATCCACCCTCACGGGCCATCCTGCGGCCAGAAGGAGCCTGAACTAGGGAAGTCCTTCCAGAGACCCCAAAAACTTTCCTCTTTGAAGTCCGGTCCCGCCTTCCCCTAGCAGGAACGAAAAGAAAAACAGGGCGGAGGCCAGGCCTCTGAGGAATGCTGACTTGACATCTCTCCTGGCCTCCTTCTGTGGCTCATCCTCTGGCCTTTCAACTGTTCCTTTTGAAAGTGCGGAGTTGGGTGGCCAGGCCCTTCCACGGGCCACCAGCGTCTGCTACAAGCAGTGTGGGGAGATGGCCGCAGAGAGAAGGAGCAGAGGGGAGAGAGGAGGAAGACGAGGGGAAGGGCAAAGGTCTGATCCACCTTGTTGACGGAAGAAAAAATAAATGCCCTCCCCCAATCAAACAGCAAATCCCGCCAACCGAAGGCCCCTCTTCCTGGCTGCATTTTGTCCCTGGGACGGTGGGTGTCACCCAGCTTCTGTTTTTGCAATTTGAGCTTCTAATGCGAAGGGCTTGGAAAAAGCCTATTAAATTTTCAGGCAAAACAGATCAAGGCAAGCCTTTGATGCGGCTGCTCCCTCATTTAGTATTCAAAGGTAAAGAACCTACCCTCTTCTCTTTGCTTTTGACATAATTAAAAGAGAACCCCCTCAGTGGCCACAAAAAAAAAAAAAAAAGTCACTAGTATTTTTTGAGGTAAAAGTCTAACTTTTATACCAGGTCTGTTTGGGGCCTTTCTGAGGTGTAATAACCAATGTTTACTTGGGCAGGTGGGTGTATTGGCTCCTTCCCTTCATCTCATCAGACCACATACATGCATGGGTACAGCCAGAAGGCTGAGGTAGCCTTGCACACCTTGGTTCGCCTCTGAGGCCTCCTCAAGTTTCTTGGGCTCACAGGCTCACCCATCCACTGTGCTGACCTCAAGTTGTGACCTGCGCAGGCCCAGCCAGGCCCGGATAAGGCTGGGGGAGGCCTCTGGTCTCAGCACACAGGCAAAGAGCCTGGCTGCTGCTTGTTAACTCCCCTTGCTCTGCTTGCTGCTGTCGTTTTCCATTGTTTTGGTTGCCGATATTGGCGAAAGGCATTTCTATGCCAGGGCCACTGTGCTTTCTTCTTCATCGGCCTTGCCCCAAACATCTCAGAATAGTTTAAACATTCATGCACAAGGTGGAATCAGTTACCTGTTATGATGGTTTTATGTCTAAAGGTAGGCAATATTTTAAAGGTTCTGTGCCCATGTTGTCACCAGAAGCCAATTAAAACTGCCAGCATCCTATCCAAAACCTGTCTGGTGGCATAAATAATTGATAGCAGGAAATAGAGCTGTCCAGGCAGCCCTGCTGCATAGCAGCAGTTCCTTTCTCCCGAGAGCCCCGGGGGCCAGTGCTGGCCGCCCTGTCACCTGGGTTTAAAAACTTGATAATAAGGCCATGTACAAACACAGTTTAAAAAGAGGCTCTTTGGCCTGTGGAGAGGGAGGAGAACATGACATTATTTACAGGTGTTTGAGAGAGAGAAATCCCAGGCGCCTCTTGGGGCAGATAGGGTGGAGTAAATTGAGGCACTCACTGAAACATCAGCTTTTCAAAAGTGACGTGATTAAAAGGGACATCTGAGAACAATTTTATGAAGTTGTTATAGCAACTGAAATGCTCGGATTGAAATGTGTATCCAAAACATGAAAGATTGCAGGAGGCCAGAGAAACAAGGCCAGCATTGTGTTTGGGAAAGATGATGGAAAAGTGGCGGCTTATTGGCATTTTCCCGTGCTCGTCCTTCAGGGTAACTGCCTCAGTTTCCTCTTCTCAACTGTGCCGATGGATGCTTTCGCTGTCACCTGAGTCCTCAGGCCTTGGTCTAGGGCCTGCTCGTTGCCCCCCTGACCTGTGGGGAGGGCAAACGCTGGCTGAACTGTGTGTGCTACAGGACGGCCTTCGCAGTGGGCTTGAATGCTGGTTTGTGCTCCTCTGTTCTCTCATTAATGTCTTTGTGAGCAATCTGTCTCCACCAGGCCTAACCCACTACCTGCCACCTACCAACAGTTGAGCTCGACGTCCAAATATTTAAATAGTCCTAGAAATTTTCTTTTTTAACCCTCTCCCTAAAAACTATATAGCAACTCTTCTCTGTGACTTGACCTTGAATTTCTCAAAAAAAAAAAAAAATGATGTTTTTAATTTTCTTCTCCAGTGCTGGCAAGGGTATTAAACGATCATTGCTTTTAAATCATGGGTAAGACTATATAAAATTAACACATACATATAACTGTATATTATCCTGTGTTAAAGCTGGTTGGAAAATCAATACCTTAAGGGCAATCGAGAAAGCCTCTCTTCAAACTTAAAATGTTATAAAAATTTCTTGCAATGCACTGTGGGTTTTAAGGTAGCTTTTTTTTTTTACATTGACTAAGGTGATAGTTTGCTATCAATTATAAGTTTACTAGACCATCCTGTAAGAAGTTTACTATTTGAATAGAAAAAAAAATTAATGAAACATTTGTTTCCACAACAAAATTCAAACAAAACAGTTTCTCCTTTAATGGTATTTATTGTTAAGTATTGATTATCAATCTGGGCCTCTTACTATAGGTGTAAATGTTTTATTTTGTTTGATAGTATCAATTCCTAAAGTTGAGCAAAGAAAAAAAGGTTTTTGTTGTTGTCTTTGTTTTGTTTTAAGAGAGTAATCCTTGAATTAGGAATTTATCTCCTAGTGTGGATTACCTCCTAATTCTTTAATTCTGAGATCAAAATTTTTTTTCCAATTTCCCAGCAGCATTAACTTAATCTTGATCTGTCAGGCAAAATGCTCATTTTCAATAGTCTTCCGAGAACTTGTTTTGCATGTGCTCCTCGGTTATTGCAGTTTGATATAACTTCTTGATTCTGACACCTGCAATCCAAAGACAACATGATCAAAATAATCAAATCAAAGAGCTTTGAGATTCTTTGTACACATTTTCTGTCACAACTCTCTCTTTTTCCCTCTTTGGCCTTTCCTTTTTAAGGAGCCTTTTCTTTCTTTCTCACTATGATTCCGAGTCTTCCGAAGTGGATACTATTTTATTTCAGGTGGGTCGGTTAATAGCTTGCTGGTGTTTTCAAGGTCCCTAAGACAAAGTCTGACGTGTTAACAGTCTTATTAACGATGTTAAAATAGAATTGACAGCTTGTGGATGCGCGGAGCACAATGGCCAGCCTCCCCCCTCCCGCTATAAACGGTGTCCCCGCTGCCTTCCCTTTGTTTCAGGCCCAATCAGCAAGCCAAACTTTTGTGGTGCACGGAGGCAGCGAGGGGAGGAGCGAGCCTGGAATTTACTGGGAGAGCGGTCGGTGCTGGGGAGAGTGACCCCGCAGGGAGGAAGGGCTTTGCTGGTCTGCACGGCTCTCTGACCTCGCTCTGAGGTTTTCTTCTCTTCAAGCATTTTGTTCTGGTTGTGTTGATGAGTTTCCTGAGGCCCAGAAGTTTGAGAAGTTCTGGGTTATGGAATGCAGAACTAACGGTGCTACCTGAATTTCAGGAGCGTGACTAGATGTGAGCATTCAGTTTTTCAGAAGCCTTATGTGAACTCTTAAACTATTTAAAATACTTATTTATTTATTATTTTTTTAAAGAATACAAGTTTATCAATTCTCTTGAGCCAAAATAACCTCCAACTTTCTCTGGTGTCTTGGGAATTACTGAGGTCGCACACTGGACTAGCTGTGTTTGTTCTGTCTTGTTTTATTTGGACTTTACAGAAATAGATGTGTGTGTCCAGTTCTTTAAAGCATTGTCTTTTCCAGACAAGGCATAACAAAACAAAGATTTTTAAAAGAAAAGGCCTACTTTTTTCATCTGTATCGCTAGCAGCAAATGTGACAAGCCATCTCATTTTGAAATGCAGATTTATTTGGGCAGCCTGGCGAATGGGTGATGCGACATCTGATTTAGCGATTTGTGCAGTGCAGGACATCTACAGATTCTCTGCCCCACGTATCCTGACCCTTAGAGGATTTTTGGTGAAGGCCAACGAGATACTTATTTTTTTTCAGGGTTCAGGAAACGTGTCTTGGTTCGTTTGTTCTTTTTTGTGGTGTGTTTTGTTGGTGATTTTTACTTTTCAACAGTCCACTGTTCAGTGACTTCAAATATAGCAGTAAGACTTGGGGTGGCACCCGTAAGTACAAAGAAGAAAATGTTGGCTGCGCACTGGCACTGAACATTCTCTGTGGAGCTAGTCTCCATGAAATTACTCACGTATACGGAAATACAAATTATTTGTCAAGGAACACGCCAGCTCCCCTTCTCTTAGCTCACATAGTGTTACTTAGGCAAAACCCCAAGGGAAATATTTTCTTCTACTTTGTAAGCCCTAAAAATATGCACCATTGATTGAACAATGTATGAAACTGGAGCAAACAGGCGTCGTTTGGTGCCAGCCACACGCATGGGTGTGAATAATGCCATTTTCTGGCTGGCGTCCTGAGCGAGTGCTGTGTGATGGGGACTTTTACCTGTGCGGGGGAAGAATGGCTCAGCGGTGGCTCTCCCTGGATGTTTCTGCTTGTCCTTTCCCGGGGCCCACGCGGCTGCCCGCCCTCGTCGGTGGCCAGTGTGTTCTCGGGTTCCACTGCTGGGCCACAGAGCCAGCTCCTGTTCAAGTGTAACTGACCCCCTTTCTCACGTGCCCACTGAAAGGGAGTGTGCCCGGCTGTGCAGCTGAAACGCCTTGGATTGCGTGCACCGTGCTGCCGGCATCAATGCTGCGCCACCCGACGGGAGGGCCTGGAGTGCCCAGTGCGGGGTTGTGTGACTTGGGGACACTAAGAAAGCCAAAAGGATTAGCAACAAACAAAGAAAGCTGGCACCTTTGTGCAGAGGCCAGCTGGCACCTCTCACGGACAACCTAACCAGCTCCATTTTCACCAAAGCCAAGCTACAGAGTGCTGCAGGCCTAAATAGGGTAGGGTGTGGGGATGAAGCCAGGGCATGAGGAGGGGCCTGCCTCTTTTCTTACAGGTGACACAGAGAGGGATAAAACCCTCAAATGTGAAGAAACTTTCATTAACAGTGAAGTCGCTCTTCATTCCTGGATAGCTTTGGGCCATCCAAAGCCCTTTCTCATTTATTTTCCAAACTGAAAGGGGGAAAGAGAACATCGGTGGTCCCAGCCTCTGTTTTTCTGTAGTGACCTAACTCTTGGCCCCTGGCACTAAGAGAAATCAGTGTCCTGAGCCAGGTGCTGCCATGGCTCAGGGGCCAGCGCCCTAGACAAGTGTTCTCATGCTTTTCTAGAACTCTGGACTGGCCAGAGTAGCTTTTGGGGAAACCAGAGTTTCTGAGCAGTTTTTATGTTTTACATTTGAAAATCTGTCAACTGCAGTGACATTTTCCTCTGAGATCATTGTATGATGCCCCGAGGTGCCATTTAAAAAATAATCCATAAAATTGTTCTTCTTTATTTAATCAAATAAAGGAGATTTGGAGAAAGAACATTTTTCCCCTGTGGAGGGAATGGAGGAGATGGGCACAGTGAGGCAGGGTCTCTCGTAGCTGTGGCTGACCCGAAAGTCAGTGTGTAGACCAGGTGACAAACTTACTCTGTGGGATGTTAAATAATAGCTGCGATTCTTAGAGCCAGCCAGCCTTAGTGTGGCTTTTCAGACACTGCTGTACACGCTCTTGGGAAGGACACTCTAGCAGGATTTAAAGAAATGACAAATGTGTGTGTTTCTCATGCGCTGTATTGTTCCAGCTTTTCAGAACTTGCCAGTGACTTATATTTTAGCAAATACATCTGATATGTAAAATGGCCAAAGGCTTTGACTGTGTACATGGTACCTAGGAAAAATGACAAAAATTAATAACACAATAAGGTGATAATGGGCAGTCTCTCTTTGGTAGCCAATTACATGAGTCTTGGTTTTATGATAGCTTAACGTCCGTGTGTAAAATACTGTAATGAGGTACATAACAGCAGCCTAGCAGTAAAGCAGGAAACTCGCCCCTTCTGTATTCTAGTCATCATGTTGGTCCTTTTGTGGAGAATGTTTCCAGTTAAGGGAGAGTCTGCTGAGTCTCACATGACAAACACTCACAGTAATCCTGTTCTGCTACCCTTTCACCCCCTACGTTTCTTTTGAAAATAATTTTCCTCTACTTGTTAAAGATGGGCGGCCACAGAAGATATTTGGGGTCTTTTTTTTTTTTTTTTTTTTTTTTTTTTTTTTTTTTTGCACCGTTTCAGAAACAGAACCATGTTATCGGCCATGGGAGATCGGAATGATGGTTCTAGATGGTGTTTTACGGCCCAGGCAGACAGAAAGCACTCCAAAGTGGCGAAGGTCAGAAGGAGCAAAGGCCCCTCTCTCCAAGAAAGAGCAGATGAAAAACCTGTTTCTCACAGGTAACTAAAACTGCCTGCTGTTTCCTGATATTTCTCACAATAGTATTTTAATAAGAACACTTTAGTTGAGGGGTGAAGGGGAAGAATTAATAGTAGAAAGAGAAAAAGAATCCTGTTTTAAAATATATGTAGTTTTCAGTGGAAACAAAACTGAAAAACCAAAGTGAACTTTAGTAGGACAACCCTAAGAAACGCCCCGCCGATGGTCCCAAAGGGTTGCGGAAATAAAGCGTGCAAAGAACCGTCGTGAGAGGAGTCAGCGTGGAATGGCCGTGGCCGTTAGAGGCCAGGCGCGCTTCGGTTCCAGGCGCTGTGAGAACCGGGGTCCCTTCTCATCCCTTCTCATCCGGGGACTTGGAGGAAGCTATTCCACACTACAGAAGGATGCTGCTTTAAAGCGCCCCGACATCAGAATGGCCCAACTGCGGGCCGGGCGGGCTGGAGGGAACAGATGGAGCTCTCGGATCGCGCTCTGTTCAGCCGTTTGATGGAATTCGCCACCCTGACCAGCGAGCCCAGATGGCGCTTAAATCTGTCACTCCTTAACGACCCTACTGTTTTTTAAAAATATTTTTATATTGAGCTCATTCAGTTTAATCGGGGAGATTAATCATTTCCAGGATCTGTCCGGGGAGGGCCCGGCTGAGGCTTCCTGGAGCAGAGCCGAGGGAGGAGGGTGGCGGGGCTGGGCCCCCCGGGCCTGGGCGGGGACCGGGCTCTGGCACAGCCTGGGCGCAGGCCGAGGAGCCCGCCGGTGGGGGCAGCGGCTGCGGCGGGGCCACCGGAGCGCCGGGACCGAGATGGTTCCGGAACCCTTCCAGGCCTTCTCCCCATCCCGCCCCCGCCTTCCTTAGTCGCTGTTTGAGGCAGTGGCTAGTGCGCAGGTGGCTGCCATTGCTCCATCCTCACACGGTCACAGTGGCTGTCATTGCTCCATCCTCACACGGTCACAGTGGCTGTCATTGCTCCATCCTCACACGGTCACAGTGGCTGTCATTGCTCCATCCTCACACGGTCACAGTGGCTGCCATTGCTCGTCCTCACATGGTCACACACTGGCTGCCATTGCTCGTCCTCACACGGTCACACTGGCTGCCATTGCTCCATCCTCACACGGTCACAGTGGCTGCCATTGCTCCATCCTCACACGGTCACAGTGGCTGCCATTGCTCCATCCTCACACGGTCACAGTGGCTGTCATTGCTCCATCCTCACACGGTCACAGTGGCTGCCATTGCTCGTCCTCACATGGTCACACACTGGCTGCCATTGCTCGTCCTCACACGGTCACACTGGCTGCCATTGCTCATCCTCACACGGTCACACTGGCTGCCATTGCTCCATCCTCACACGGTCACAGTGGCTGCCATTGCTCGTCCTCACACGGTCACAGTGGCTGCCATTGCTCCATCCTCACACGGTCACACACTGGCTGCCATTGCTCGTCCTCACATGGTCACAGTAGCTGCCATTGCTCGTCCTCACATGGTCACACTGGCTGCCATTGTTCCGTCCTCACACGGTCACAGTAGCTGCCATTGCTCGTCCTCACATGGTCACACTGGCTGCCATTGCTCGTCCTCACACGGTCACACACTGGCTGCCATTGCTCATCCTCACATGGTCACACACTGGCTGCCATTGCTTGTCCTCACACGGTCACACTGGCTGCCATTGCTCATCCTCACACGGTCACAGTGGCTGCCATTGCCCGTCCTCACACGGTCACAGTGGCTGCCATTGCTCGTCCTCACATGGTCACACACTGGCTGCCATTGCTCGTCCTCACATGGTCACAGTAACTGCCATTGCTCGTCCTCACATGGTCACACTGGCTGCCATTGTTCCGTCCTCACACGGTCACAGTAGCTGCCATTGCTCGTCCTCACATGGTCACACTGGCTGCCATTGCTCGTCCTCACACGGTCACACACTGGCTGCCATTGCTCGTCCTCACATGGTCACAGTGGCTGCCATTGCTCGTCCTCACATGGTCACACTGGCTGCCATTGCTCCATCCTCACACGGTCACAGTAGCTGCCATTGCTCGTCCTCACATGGTCACACTGGCTGCCATTGCTCGTCCTCACATGGTCACACTGGCTGCCATTGCTCGTCCTCACATGGTCACACTGGCTGCCATTGCTCCATCCTCACATGGTCACAGTGGCTGCCATTGCTCGTCCTCACACGGTCACAGTGGCTGCCATTGCTCCATCCTCACACGGTCACACACTGGCTGCCATTGCTCGTCCTCACATGGTCACAGTGGCTGCCATTGCTCGTCCTCACATGGTCACCCACTGGCTGCCATTGCTCGTCCTCACATGGTCACACTGGCTGCCATTGCTCCATCCTCACACGGTCACAGTGGCTGCCATTGCTCGTCCTCACACGGTCACACACTGGCTGCCATTGCTCGTCCTCACATGGTCACACTGACTGCCATTGCTCCGTCCTCACACGGTCACAGTGGCTGCCGTTGCTCGTCCCTGCAGGGACTAGGAGGGGGAACTGAGTGGGTTTTCATCTGCAGTTGTGCTTTTTGGCCTCTACGTTTGCTCCTGGTTAGCGGGTCAGAACAGGCTCGGGATTCACAGCCTAAGGGAGAATTTCCCTTGCGGGAGAAGAGTGCTGGCCGTGGAGTGCGGGCGTGGGGAGGGCTCTCTGGGTGCCGCCTGAGCTCTGGGGACCTCACGCCTCTGCCCTGATGGAGCTTCTCCCTCGTGAGCCGGCGTGAGGAGGGAGCGGGCTGTGCTGGGGCCTTGAGGCAGGCGTGAGGCACTCAGGGAGGAGCCACACACTCTCCGGGGCCCGACGGGCAGCCTGGGGTGCAGCCGGGTGCAGCCGCGTGCAGCGGTGGAGGGCGGCTGGGAGCCGGCCGCAGGGAGAACGAGAGGCCTGGGGGTTGCTGGTACTAAGAAGCCTGGCGTCTGTGTGCCCCCCGGCCTCTGTGTGTGCCCCCCGGCCTCTGTGTGTGCACCGGCCTCTCTGTGTGTGCACCGGCCTCTCTGTGTGTGTGTGCACAGGCCTCTTTGTGTGTGCACAGGCCTCTCTGTGTGTGTGTGTGCACAGGCCTCTGTGTGTGCACAGGCCTCTCTGTGTGTGCACAGGCCTCTCTGTGTGTGTGCACAGGCCTCTCTGTGTGTGTGTGCACAGGCCTCTCTGTGTGTGCACAGGCCTCTGTGTGTGCACAGGCCTCTCTGTGTGTGCACAGGCCTCTCTGTGTGTGCACAGGCCTCTCTGTGTGTGTGTGCACAGGCCTCTCTGTGTGTGTGTGCACAGGCCTCTCTGTGTGTGTGCACAGGCCTCTCTGTGTGTGTGCACAGGCCTCTGTGTGTGTGTGCACAGGCCTCTCTCTGTGTGTGCACAGGCCTCTCTGTGTGTGTGTGTGCACAGGCCTCTGTGTGTGTGTGTACAGGCCTCTGTGTGTGTGTGCACAGGCCTCTCTCTGTGTGTGCACAGGCCTCTGTGTGTGCACAGGCCTCTCTGTGTGTGTGCACAGGCCTCTCTGTGTGTGTGCACAGGCCTCTGTGTGTGTGTGCACAGGCCTCTCTGTGTGTGTGTGCACAGGCCTCTCTGTGTGTGTGTGCACAGGCCTCTCTGTGTGTGCACAGGCCTCTCTGTGTGTGTGTGCACAGGCCTCTCTGTGTGTGTGCACAGGCCTCTCTGTGTGTGCACAGGCCTCTCTGTGTGTGCACAGGCCTCTGTGTGTGTGTGCACAGGCCTCTGTGTGTGTGTGCACAGGCCTCTCTGTGTGTGTGCACAGGCCTCTCTGTGTGTGCACAGGCCTCTCTGTGTGTGCACAGGCCTCTGTGTGTGTGTGCACAGGCCTCTCTGTGTGTGTGTGCACAGGCCTCTCTGTGTGTGTGTGCACAGGCCTCTCTGTGTGTGTGTGCACAGGCCTCTCTGTGTGTGCACAGGCCTCTGTGTGTGCACAGGCCTCTCTGTGTGTGCACAGGCCTCTCTGTGTGTGTGTGCACAGGCCTCTGTGTGTGTGTGTGCACAGGCCTCTCTGTGTGTGTGCACAGGCCTCTCTGTGTGTGTGCACAGGCCTCTCTGTGTGTGCACAGGCCTCTCTGTGTGTGTGTGCACAGGCCTCTCTGTGTGTGTGCACAGGCCTCTCTGTGTGTGTGCACAGGCCTCTCTGTGTGTGCACAGGCCTCTCTGTGTGTGTGTGCACAGGCCTCTCTGTGTGTGCACAGGCCTCTGTGTGTGTGTGCACAGGCCTCTCTGTGTGTGCACAGGCCTCTCTGTGTGTGCACAGGCCTCTCTGTGTGTGTGCACAGGCCTCTCTGTGTGTGTGCACAGGCCTCTCTGTGTGTGCACAGGCCTCGGTGTGTGTACAGGAGCGTCTGTGTGTGCAGGCATCTGGCAGGACACTGAAACATATGTACAGGCAGAAGACAAAGTTAAGTAAATTATGGAGAAAATTTCTTTAGGTGTACATTTAAAACTCCTGGGAGAGTAAACAGAGGTGGAAGGTTTGGATCAAAGAGACGTGAACATGGGAACCTCCATTTACCTGAGGGGATCACTGGCAGTAATTAAAACGGCTTTGCTTTGGAGCTGTCGTCTAAGGAAATTGAGGCCAAGTTTGGTTACAGAAGTATGTGAGCTTAGAGGCCCTTAAGTGGGCACTAGGTGTAGAAGTCTGAAGTTCTCCAGAAGACATCCTGGAAGAGAATTTGGAGGAACGGACGAATCTGGGGAATAGACTATTCCCATTGGGCAGGTAGGAGTCAGTGACCTGTCAAGGTGTCCCAAGAGCAAGGTTGACTCAGTAGAAATGCTCCTACCTGATCCAAAAGCTCATGTCATCAGCTTTGGCCAGAGACCAGGGCCACAGCTGCCCATAGGAAACACAGTTTACCTGTCACCAGGATTTTCACCATGAGGGGAAGAAACTGTGCACGTAGAGGGAAAAAAAATCTCTCCCAAGAGAAAGAGGAAGTCCTAAGTGGAGGTCAGCAAAAAGGGTCAACTGTAGCCAGTGAAGACTGTGGTTGGAGGCAGGGGTCCCTCTGTCTCAAAAAGTAGTAGGAAGTTGCTGGAACTCGGTGGTCAAGCTTCCCCTACCAAGAGAGGTGTTTTATGCTGATAAATGTGGTGAACTCACCAGTCCATTGGCTGGCCAATGAGGAGAACTCACCAATCCAGCCAGTGTTGCCTGTAGAAGCTAGCAATCTAGTAGCCAGGAAAAGGAAGTCCCAAGGGAAAGGGGAGGAGTTCCACCCTCTGAGATAGGCAGTAAGTGCAGTACTTATCTGGAGCCCAACTGGCCTGAGAGCTGGATTCAGGTGATTTCCTGCAGCTTACAAGAATTACTTTCAAATTTTACGAAGGAGATAAAACTTTAGACATGTTAGCATCACAATTGTAATGCACACTGAAGTATACATTGTAGAAAAGGCAGTGGACATACACATTTGTGTTAACAGCATAACCATTCCTTACGGTGAGCTCTGAAAAGGCAGAAGCCTTTTGTGAAGTAGAAGGGACAAAAGCTCACTTGATCTTAACCTTTAGTATAAGCACACATTATGGAGATTTAAAATCTTGAGCTTGGAACCATGATAGTGGGTGGTATAGTGGAATGTTTTGTATTAGAGTTAGATTAATAAATCAGAGCTCTATTGATGAGAGTCAAAGCTCTGGACAGTAGCATAGCAACAGTAGCATAGCAACAGGAGGAAATAATAAACCTTTTTACCTAGTTAGGATACTTTAAAACAGTTCAGCCCTTGCAACCTTTATAACTTTCATTTACCAACCTTAAGATGGTAACATTTTCTTAGACCCTCAAACATTTATAACTTGTGTTTACCAACCTTAAGATGCTCTTACACTCTCCAACTTTGCTCTTTAAAGGATCAACCTACTACTTTGTCTCTCTTGTCCTCTTGCCATCTCCTCTTTGCCCTCTCCCCTTTCTCTGGCGAGGTACCTCCTCCCTTCCCCCTATCATGTCTCGCTCTCTCCTTCTCTCTCTTTCTCTTCATCTCCATCCAATAAACCTCTTTCATATAAGATCTGCTATGTGCCTCATCATTGTCTTAATTCATCCTAACATTGGTCCATGGGCCAGGAAAGGGAAGTCCCAAAATCAGGGAAAGGGGAGGAATCCCACCATCTGAGATAAGCGATCAGTGCAGTGCTTATCTGGAGCCCAGCTGACCTAAGAGGTGATTCAGGTGGGTTTCCTGCAGCTGACAAGAGAGACAAAGTGGCAGGCTGCTCCTTTGAAGGAGCAAAGTAACCTGCTAGTGTGGCCACCGGGCTGGCGACACATGATGACCTCAGAGGTTGCTAGGTAACCCAGAAGCAGGTGCCTAAATACTAACACACTGATAAACATACATACACACATACATAGAACTTACAAACACACACACACACGGCACACACACGGCACACACACACACACACACACACGGCACACACACACACACACACACACGGCACACACACGGCACACACACGGCACACACACACACGGCACACACACGGCACACACACACACACACACACGGCACACACACACACACACACACACACACACACACACACACACACACGGCACACACACACGGCACACACACGGCACACACACACACACACACACGGCACACACACACACACACACACACACACGGCACACGCAGTCTTGGTGAAGTCACATAGCACATGCATTTGGTTTTATTGTGAGGGTTGCTGCGCTTGTCATTGTTGTTTTGCCATGTGCCTGTGTCATAGTGAACCTTCTTAGATTTGCCCTTTCTTACTGGCTGGTTATTTTCTCTTGTTGAGTTTCCTCTAGAGACTGGAACCTGTGAAATCTGTGTAATCTTCACGCTGCAAACTGTGGACTTGAATGGAGGTTGCAGATCTGAGGTCGTAGCTGCTGTTTGTAGACACAGGAGTCCTGTGCCCTCCGCTCACCAATGAGGACATGAGCAAGAGTGAACTGTCACCGTGAGATCCTCTCTGCTGCTTGCACTGATAAAGTGGGCGTGGAAAGAAAGAGCGGCACTGGAGCCAAGCCGTGCATCGGCTGTGTGTGAACCTCCTGTGTAAGGGTGGACATAGGCCGGGCCCACAGCCTGAGTGTGTGGTGGTGACATGGTGAGGCCCGCAGGGCTGGGGCTGCGTCGGGAGGCCCACCCTGGTCGTGTCTCCCGCATGCGTGTGTGGTCCCGGCGTAGGTGATTGGGGTAGGCGTTCTGAGAAGTTGGCAGAGCTCACACTGGCCTCTGAGCGGGCAGTGAGGGCTCTGTGGCTGGAAAGTCAGGTAGGCAGCGAGCCACAAACAGTCCCAGGTCCCAGAGGAAGTACTGGAGGGCTGAGAGGAAGTAGCCACAGGTGCCGCTAAGGCCACCGACCGGCTACGGGGTGACAATTGGCCTGAGTGTTTCTGTCAACATTTCTAACACTGTTTGCATCGATACCTGTAACTTTCCCCTGATTTCTTTACTATCAGTTCTTTACCATGAGCTGAGAGAATGTTGGTGTTCTGATACATAGTCTGAGACACTGGAAGAACGTCCTGACCCACATGGCCACCTCCTCTGGAGTTTATAGTGTTCGTGCTGCTGTGAAGGGACACTTACGCCAGGCTGGTTGTGACCTGGTGAAATATACAGTGATTTCCGATCACGCATGAAACGGTTCTGTCGTGTCAGGTATCAACGATGCAGTTGCTGTTTTGTTTGGGTATTAAGTATGATGGAGGAGATATGGCCGCATGTCATCAGGTTGGCAAGGAGTGGACTGGTGACGGCTGTTCTTGGTGGCCGGCTTGGCTACATCTGGGACCACTAAGACCCAAGAGGCTGGCTCTACCTGGGAGGAGCTTCTTTTTCTCTTTTCTTATTTCTTTCTTTCTTTCCTTCCTTCCTTTTTTTCTTTTTTCTTTTTTTTTTTTTTTTTCTTCCAGGACAGGGTTTCTCTGTGTAGCCCTGGCTGTCCTGGACTGGCTTTGTAGACCAGGCTGCCTTGAACTCACAGAGATCTGCCTGCCTCTGCCTCCTGAGTGCTGGGATCGCAGGCCTGTTCTACTTCGCCTAGCTGCTCCCGTGGTTTTTTTTTTTTTTTTAAGACAGGGTCTCACGGAAGCTGGGGTTCACTACTTTGGCTAGCATGGCTGGCTGAGGGCCCCAGGGTCTGCCCGTCTCTCACCCCAGGGCTTGGGTTCTAGGCATGAGCTGCCATCCCTGAAATCACATGGATGCTGAGAAGCCAGGCTCAGGTCCTGCCCAAAGAGCAAGTGCTTTGCCCACAGAGCCATCTCCTCAGCCCTGCTGTTAGTTCATGTTTCCCGTTGGGTGGAGCTCAGTGGAAGAGCACCTGGCAAGAGGGAAGCCATCCGTTCAAGCCAGGGCACCAGAGCAAAGAAGCAAGGAAAAAGCCTCCTGGCGGCCTCCTGTGGGGCCTGCACTCTGCCTCCCGAGGCCTCTGCTTGCCCTCTCTGCCCTCTGCACTCTGCCTCCCGAGGCCTCTGCTTGCCCTCTCTGCCTCCCGAGGCCTCTGCTTGCCCTCTCTGCCTCCCGAGGCCTCTGCTTGCCCTCTCTGCCTCCCGTGGCCTCTGCTTGCCCTCTCTGCCTCCCGAGGCCTCTGCTTGCCCTCTCTGCCCTCTTCTCTGCTTGCCCTCTCTGCCTCCCGAGGCCTCTGCTTGCCCTCTCTGCCTCCCGAGGCCCCTGCTTGCCCTCTCTGCCCTCTGCACTCTGCCTCCCGTGGCCCCTGCTTGCCCTCTCTGCCCTCTGCACTCTGCCTCCTGAGGCCTCTGCTTGCCCTCTCTGCCTCCCGAGGCCTCTGCTTGCCCTCTCTGCCTCCCGAGGCCTCTGCTTGCCCTCTCTGCCTCCCGTGGCCTCTGCTTGCCCTCTCTGCCCTCTTCTCCGGGTTTGTCCGTTCAGTGCTTGTGGTGATGCCAGCTCCTTCCACCCGGAAGCCCACACCTGCCGCCCTCAGCTCACAGCGTGATTGTCAGTGACCGCACCTTTCGCCTCACCGGGCACTCCCTAAGGAGCTAGCATTCTTGGTGGTGGTGCTGTGTTCTCACGAGCATGTCTCCCTGTTGCAATGTGAACTCTGAGAAGCCAAGGACTGGGGCATCCTCAGCTGTCAGACCGTCTCTAGAGTCGGCAAAGGGAACAAAGGCCTAGGAGAGAGTCGGTGCCCATAAATATTAACGAGTGGGTGGATGAGAAGACAAAGCTCACCTTGTGGTCCCAGGTGGACAACTTGTGGTGTGCCTCGCTCTGTCACACTCACTTCCAGGCAGGCACTGGGGAATATGTGAAGAGTGAGTCTTCAAATCCCTAGGTTCTCTCCTTGGAACACATGATGGTCCAAGAAAAGGCCAGTTCTACTTTTTTTTTCTTTTATTGAAAATAGATTTTTCTGGGCTGGGGAGACGGCTCAGAGGTTAGATGGCTCAGTGGCTGCTCTTCCAGAGGTCCTGAGTGCAGTTCCCAGCACCCACACGGTGGCTCCCAGCCATCTAGAGTGAGATCTGGTGCCCTCTGCTGGTGAGCAGGTGCACATGCAGTCAGGACACTGTCTACATAAAAAATAAATCTTTAAACAACAAAGAAAGGAAAAGAAAATAGATTTTTCCATCTGGGCAAGGTAGCACACTGCTCTGCAGGCAGATCTTCGTGAGTTCGAGGCCAGCCTGGTCTACAAGGTGGCCAGCCTGGTCTACAAGTTGGCCAGCCTGGTCTACAAGGTGAGTCTAGGACAGCCAGGGCTACGCACAAACCCTGTCTTCAGACTCCCCTTTCCCCCCAAAAAATCAGAGGGCCTGGGAAAATGGCTCAGCAGTGGAGAATGCTGGCTGCTGTTCAAGGGCTTGACTTTCGGCACCTGCGGGTTGGCTCAGAACCGTGTGCAACTCTATTCCCAGGGGAGCCAGCTACCTCTTCTGGCATCCAGGGGCACTGGGCACACGTGTGCAGAGACATTCACACAGGGAGAACGTCTATGAACATAAAAATAGTCGTAACAGTAATTCACTGTTGTTTTGTTTCACTGTGTAGCCTTGGCTGTCCTGGAACTCAGTATGTAGACCAGCCTGGCCTTGAACTCACAGAGATCTGCCTGCCTTGCATGTGGAGGCGGCTGCACTGAGGCAGTTCACCAGGAAACAAAGGCTATTAAAACCTCTGGAGGTGAGCAGGGGCTGTCTAGGGTGAGAGTGCCTCATTGGCCAGGGCGCTGGGATGCCTCATTTGCATAAGGAGGATCTTGAGGTGCTTCCGGACATTGCCTTCCCAGGGGAGGGGACCTGGTTGCCAGGCTGTGTGGCAGGGTGGTGGGCTGGGACACGAAGGCCCTGGGCACAGGGCATGGAGCCCGCTCCTGCCAATTGGGAAGCAGCTCTCTGGGATGTGGACATGCCTTGACAGCGCTCTTGCTCCAGGCTGGCTTCCCTGGCCCTTCCGCGGGTGCCCTAGCACCTAGGGTAAGGAAAGTGGAGGCTCGGGGCTCAGTGTGCTGGCTGCTCTTACGGAGGACGCACTGGAGGCTCCCGCGCCCATGTGGCAGTTCACAACCATCTGCAACCCTGTGCCAAGCCTCTGCAGGTACTAGGTGCATACATAGTACAAAATACCAATACACAATTGGGAAAAAAGTTAAATAAAAAGAGGACTGACTGCGTAGCTTGGAGCTGGCATGCACAAGTTATAAGATTCACTCTCCAAACTGTAAAATAAACAGACGTTTTCTGAGGTGAGAAAGTTTGAGGGCGAAGTCGCGTCGGTGGTAGCACAGGCGGAGAGCGGACATGCAGATACTGTGTCAAATAATGGAAACCATATTCTCTTGACGTCGGGGACTCAGGGCCGTGGGCCGTGCAGCTTGTTGGACATAGGCCGTGGAGTTAGGACTCAGCTTGGAGGAAGCGACTACAAGTGTCTATGCAGGAGAAGCCTGCCTGCGACCACATTGCAGGCCACTGAGCCCTACGCATGGGAGAGACAGACTGCAGGAGAAAGCTCAAAACAGACAGTCAGTTCTACAGTCCCGTGGAAAGGACAGTCATGAGCCCATGTGTGGGAAGCGGGAGTGACTATTCCCCTTCGGCCAGGATTCACGGCCCAGGCGTGCACCACCCCACAGGCACTTACTCCCTGGTGATGGTACATACCTGTAATCCCGTCATTCCGGAGATGAGGCAGGAGGGTTAGAAATTCGGTCCATCTGTGGCTGTGTAGGGAGACCCGGGCTAGCTTGGGATACAAGTCTTGAGCTTGGCCTTAGAGAGCGTTGGGTGGTGCTGAGGGTCTCTGGGTGGTCTTAACATTTGGAATACTCTCCTGTGCTGGTGTCTAGTATCCATGCTGACAGAAAGGTCTCGAAGTGGGAGCCATCTCTCCAGGCAGCTCTGTGTCGTCTCTCCCGTGTCTGGTCACAAAGCTGCTCTGGACCAGACCTTGGCAGGTGATGGCACCGCCATTCATTTATGTGGAGATGTGTATGGAGCAGGCCTGCCAGGCAGGGGGTGGGAGCCCTGAGGTTGACACAGGTTGACAGTGGCTCAGAGTGGTGAAAGTGCTGGGCACATTTGTAGTGTGTTTTGACAGAACCAAGCAGATTTTTTGGTGGATCAAATATCTTTTGGTGGCAAAGAAAGGAGGAATTGGAGAGGCATCCAGGGTCTTGGCTTGGGTGCCCGGAGGGGATGTGCGCTCTTCTGGGGGGCTGAGGCATGCTGGACAGAGCGAGCACAGACCTTTCAACCCCAGGCAGTTGCAGGAGCTCTGCCCGCAAGTCTGCAAGGCTTGGTGTGTGGGGAGGGCTGGGCTGCAGATCTGCGGTGGGCACTGTCCCCCGAGACAGCAGAGAGTCTGAGCATGTCACTCCAGCGGATGGGGGCGAAGAGGAGAGGCGCTGGCCTGGCCGTTATGGGGACAAAGGTGTCCCCTGCACCTGTTGGCAGCCGTGCGTGTTTTCACCCGAGCCTGCAGCCCCCGGGGCTCTCACCTGCTCTCTGCTCTGTGCATTGGCCAATGTGGAGCCTGTTCTATCAAAGGAAGCTTGCGGTGCATGCCTCCTTGTCATTGCCGTCTTCCTTGACATACATGTTCATGATTCATCCATGGTTTAGCACAGACCAGTACTTTATTCCAAATACTTCAGCCGCTGTATCTGTTAACTTGCGTTTATTACACTTGCCTGTTGTGTGTGCGCACCCATGTGTAGGTAGGTGGGTGAGTGGGTGTGCAGGGCTGTGTCGGGCCGACCTGCCCACTCTGTTCTGTCCTGGCACAGTGAGACTCCTTAGCCTGGCTGCAGGCTGTCAGATTTGGTGGCAGGCACCTGGACTCACCAGCCCAGCACAAACCAGATTTTAATTATGCATTTATTACTTGATAGAAATGCAGAGAGTGTGTCAGTGGACATTTAGGTACAAAAATTTGAATGTTCTTTTCTGGGTTATAAGTATGAAATGCAATTAGATTTCTACTTTTTTTGTTTGTTTAGAAGATTAGTTAGTTTGTTTATTTATTGGTGTTTTTGAGGCAGGGTTTCCCTGTGTAACTGTCCTGGCTGTCCTGGACTTGCTCTGTAGACCAGGCTGGCCTTGAGATCCCCCAGCCTCTGCCTCCTGAGTGCTGGGGGCCAGGCTTGGGGCTTCTGAAGAGCGGAACAGCAGTGCATATGCTGAACTGCTGGCCTCTCCGGCCCCCGTTCTTGTCTTTGGCAGTCTCGGTACATGGTCCTGGCTGGCCTGACAGACCCCGGAGCTGTCACCCTGCCCCCGGCAGCAGAGTGCTGAGATTACTGGTGTGTGCGCCACACCCAGCTCACTTTCTTGAAGACCCTTGGGATGGCCTCCCGAGTATGTCCTAGTTTTAGGAATAGAGGAGAGCTGTGCTGGGCTGTGTGTCCTCAGGCCTGTAGCTGTGGTCTCTGTGCAGCCTGGACTCCAGAGCTACCAGGGTTCTCTACAGAGAGGATGCTTGGATAGGTTACACTGAAAAGGGTGGAAGGCAGCAGAGAGGTTCCCTGCACTGGCCTGTTGGGAGGAAAGGAGGTTATTTCAGAACCATTGTTTGCTCTGAGCTGCAGGCTTCCTGAAGCCTCTCCAAAGAAGCAGGAAAGCGGCCAAGCTCCCCCGTCCAGGGCAGGCACGTTTGCCATGCCTGTGGCCCTCTGGATCTCTTTGTGCAGAGCCCCAAATGTGGCTTTTTCTGAGGGATTATATTGTGTCCTTTTTATGATCAAATATGAGCTCGTGTGCGCGTGCACATGAGTGTGTGTGTGTGTGTGTGTGTGTGTGTGTATGTGAGCACGCATGCGCGCATGTGTGCCTGTGTTTTAAACATTTCCATAATGAGTTCCCAAGTGCTTTTTGGCCGTGGTTATTAAAGCTTGTGTGTTTGCGATTTATTTGGCAAAATGCCTTTCGTGAAGAAAGGATATAGTGTTCTCTTGGTTCTTTGCCCAAAGTAATTTTGGAGAAGTCTGTGACTGTATTTAGTTCCTGTCACTCGCTGGAGACAAGTCATTGTAATTACGTTTGATCACACTCGGTTTACAGTTGTTTTATCGTGTTTTTGTGCTGAATATCTACTCAGACATCATAGCAAAACTTAATGGCTACTGTTTTATTTGTTCATAAAATGTTTTACGGCCCGTTTTTTTCAGCACACATCGGGTTTCAATCATCACCCTTGCATAGCAAGAGGAAGGCAATGGATGAAGAGCTATCAAAATCCTTGACTACATAAAATTTTATTTCAGGTCACATTGCCATAAAAGATATTGAACGTATTTTGTGGCTTTTTCTCCCGACATGCTCGCCGTGGTTGAAGCAAGCCACGTGGAGTGTGGAATCTGGTTCACGAAGAGGCCGAACCTGAGCGTGTTTCCCTTGGACCTGGACAAGGGTTCCGCACAGAGGCCCCTGGACAGTGAGTGTAGAAGACAGCAGGTTCCTCTTGGTCATTATCGAACATTCTCGGGATTTGTAGGCAGGCAATCTTCTTAACCAAAAGGCATCACGCTTGGCCACTGTTATCGCAGCTCTGACTCTGCTCTGTGTGTTCACAGTGTGTTTACTGGAGCCACCACATGCCCAGCTCTCCCGGCTGGGCCAGCAGGCTGGAGATCACCAAGACCAGCATACACACATACACAGACACACATACAGACACACACAGACACACATACAGACACACACAGACACAGACACAGATAAACACATAGACACACACACACAAACACACACACACAGACACAGACATACAAACACACACAGACACACACACACAGACACACACACAGACACACACACACAGACACACACACATACAGACACACACACAGACACACAGACAGACAGACACACAGACACACAGACACATACACACAGACATACACACAGACACACACACAGACACATACACACACACAGACACAGACACAGACACACACACACACACACACACACACACACACATACACACACCGGCATTTTCCTAGTGTCAGTTCTCACTATGTCTTGTTCTTCCTGAAGCCTCGGCCCCAAGACCCTCTGACGATTGTTCCTGGCCTGTCCGTCGGAGCGTCATAGCTGTGGCTGAGGAAGTACGCCTGTTAAAAAGGTGTAATTAATAGGAAACTTTGACATCCAGCTGAGGAAATTAGTTTGCATCAAAAAAGGCAAGATAAAGGATTAAAGAAATTTTAGTCCTAATCTAATTAACACCAATTAAAAGATGCAGATGAATTTGCACCAACAAATTGTTAATTATGCACCAATTTGCCTTTTCTGCAACCAAACTCACATCAGGAAAGTATTACTATCTTTTTTGTTTGAAGAGATTTACATAGTGGGTTTGTTACAATCATCTTTCGCATAATTAAAGGAAAAGTAGGCGGCAGGCGCAGGTGTGAAATACTTCTCTCCTGCAATTTTAATTTAGGTTAACTCTTTCAGGCAGAAGGTAAGGTGCCTCTGCTCCTCCCAGACACTCCCCAGGCCTACTGTGTGCTGTGCTGTCCTGCGGACGGAAAATTAACATTTGTGGGGTCCTTTGTCCTTACTCAAAACCTTTTAACTTGTCTGCACTTTTCATATCCTGCTCCTTAGAAGAGATCGCTGTGGGACAGGGTGGGGCTGAGAGAGAGCTGGCTGCCATTTCAGAGGCTCCCCTTCCTCTCCCCACCCCCAGCTGTGCCCAGTGGCTCTCCACAGCCCACAACTCCAGCTCCAGGGAATCTGGTGCCTTTGGCCTCCAAGTCCAGCTGCTGCCAGGGGCACATTCCCTCCCCACATAAGTGTAATTAATAATAAGAACAAATCTTTAAGATCTAAGAGAAAAGAAGGGGCTGGGCAATGGCTTGGCGTTAGGAGAACTTGGCTGCTTTCACAGTGGACCTGGGTTGGGTCACCCACACCAGGCTCTAACTGCTCTGGGGCACCTGGCGCCCTCTTCTGGCCGGTGCAGGCACTGCAGGCACCTGGTGCACATCCATACATGCAGGCAACAGTCTATGCGTAAAGGAAAAGAAAGCTTTTTTTAAAGGGCTTTTGGCTGAAATGGACAGCTAAATATAATCTCTGGGATATGTGTTCTAGTGGACACTTGAGCTGTGAGGACTCTGAACTCGGATTTCCTCTCCAACCAGGATTTGCAGCTGTGTCTTCCGGCCTTGGCAGCTCAGGGTCTGTGTTTACCAGAGTAACTGTGGCCCCACTGTGCTGGGACCTGTTTTTCCCGGTGCTTGCTCTTACAGCTCCTCAGATGGTGACTGTGCAGAACTGTGACTCTGCAGATAACACATCTGTGCGAGTGTCCCGCGGCCCACATTAGCGAGCCATATTTCTCCTCCTCAAAATGGGTGAGGGAGGAGGGGGGTGGATCCCACCAGCCAGTGTACAGAAAGCCCACTGCCTCCTGCTGCCGTGCCCTCGGAGAAATGCCCGCCTGCACCCTGACGCTGAGTGTTCTCTGCAATCCGTGCAGCAAACAGCACCGAGTGGCCCGGCCGCCTCCTCGGGCGCTGATGCAGCAGCTGGGGCACGAGCCCGTGTTTCCACAGTCCATGTTTGAGCTGAACACTTTTCTTCAGGGCTTGGCCTGAACAAGACGTCTGACGTTTTCAAGGATTTCAAGTCGGCCCACTAACCCTTTTTCTCTGTGACAGGAGACTATTTTGAAAGGATTTTGCACTAAACACAGGGAACAGGTTTCAGGGAGCTGCCTTTTCTCCATCATGCTTGGCCCTCTAGGAGTCCGGCCTGCCTCCTCATAACCCTTCCCTGGGGCAGCCATGTTCTCCAGGGCCTTGGGATCGTTTCCCTGCTCCACACTGCAGGGAGAATTTCAGCAGAGAGAAGGCGCTCTTTACAGACGCTGCGTTACTCCGCAGCCGCAGGCCGGTACCTGATCCAACCCCAGCCGATGGAGCTGAGGTTCTCGGGATGTGCAGTGCTATCCCAAAGCATTGTAGGATCTAAGGTAGGAAGCTGTTGGAAGTGCAGAATCCTGGGTGCCTCCTGGGAGTCACAGCAGTGGAAGAGTGAGGCCAGGCACCGTTCAGCAAGGACTGTCTGTGACATTTGTTCCAGCTGCAGTGTGAAAACTTGGGTCTCTTACGTATGTCTTCCACGAGACGTATTCCGTATTCCTGTGTTTTAGGTTTGACTTCCTCAGTAGGGTGAGCATAGTTGTCCCATAGGACTGAAGAAAAAAGTATTGTAAGTGACCAACTCTACAAGGTAAGCTGAGGTTCAGTCAGCATAGGTGTGGTTTGCTGTCTGACTCTCAGATCTGTAGTCCTTCCTTCCTTCCTTCCTTCCTTCCTTCCTTCCTTCCTTCCTTCCTTCCTTCCCTCCCTCCCTCCCTCCCTCCTTCCTCCCTCCCTCCCTCCCTCCTTCCTCCCTCCCACTCTTCCTCCTTCTCTCCTTTTCCTCCTCCCTTCCTTCTCCTCCCTCTCTCGCTTTCCTCCTCCCTCCCTCCCTCCCTCCCTCCCTCCCTCCTTCCCTTCCTTCCTCCTCCCTCTCTCCCTCTCTCGCTTTCCTCCTCTCTCCCTCCCTCCCTTCCTCCCTCCCTTCCTCCGTCCCTCCCTCCCTCCCTCCCTTCTTTCCTCCTTCCTCCCTTCCATCCATCCACTCATCCATCCACGCACACTTGCACCCTCTGTCCCTCCAACCATCCACGGTATGGTCACACAGACTTCCAACCACAGTTGAAGGCAGCTGTTCTGTAGAGGCCATTTGCCACGCCCAGTGTAAACTCTAGGGCTTGTTTACCTTATGTCTAAGTAAGACCGTAAGACTCTTCCCTCATAGAATGGTCCAGCAGGGTAGGGTAGGGGTCGGGTGTGTGCGCTGCTTTCGGAAGACCCGTATTCCAAGCCAACTTCGCTCTGACTAACTGTACAGGCACTGGGGGCTGCCAAGACTCAGGAGCCACTTGGTGGTGTTAGATGGACCTTTGGGGGTTTCCTTAGGTAGAACCTTAGTCCCATTGGCACCTAGTCTGGACCTGGCGGGCATTTTGTCCCATCAAGGTGAGCCACCTGCTTGCCATGTTCTACTGTGTTCTACCCAATATGTTCTTTCCTAGCCCCCGAGGAGAAAAAAAGATCCTTGGAATTGCTTCACAAATATTCTTTTTTTAAAAATGTGCTTTTTAAAAAAATCATTCATTTATTTTTTTTTAGATCTTAGGTACATTGGTGTTTTACCTGTGTGATGTCTGTGTGAAGGTCTCAGCTCCTAGATTTATTTATTCATTTATTTTTTTAGCTCTTAGGCACATTGGTGTTTTACCTGCGTGATGTCTGTGTGAAGGTGTCAGCTCCTGGATTTACAGTCAGGAACTGTCACGTGGGTGCTGGGAATTGAACCCAGGTCCTCCGGAAGAGCAGTCAGTGCTCTTAACCACTGAGCCAGCTCTCCAGCCCCTTGTGTGGTTATTTTTGACCAGAGCTGTAAGGTCTGAAGAGCCTCAGGAGTGACTGCACCCAAACTTCAGGAAAGGGGGCGGCTGCTTGCCTGGCAAACTTGAACTTCTGGGTTCAACCACTGGCATTAAGTAAGTGTACACATTTGTGACTCACAGCTGGGGAAGAAAGGAAGGAGGGAGGTTCAAGGTCGTCTTGGGGATTGGAGGCCAGCCTGGGCTACATGTTTCAAAAACAAACAAACAAAAAACAAAAACAAACAAAAAAACAACAACAGAGAAAGTCTGGCTTATATCTACTGTCTCAAGAGACCGGGATAGGAAGGGTGATAATTGATGGGCACTGGTGTGTTCAGGAGTTTTATTTCTTAATTTATCTCCTATTCTTGCAGCTTCTGTGAGTTTGCAAATATTTAAAAATGAAAAAACAAAAAATTAAAACCCAGAAGCTGGATTCCCTTTGGGTTACCTGGAGGGTGGGAGGCTTTGCCAGGCTGGACCGTGGGGCTCAGGCTTCGCTGCCTCCCCAGCGGAGGATGGTGTCATCATCCTGGCTGGTCTGTTGTGTGCCACAGTCTAAGGGGTTTCTGAAAGTCTACCAGCCTGGGGCTGCAGCAAACTAAACGACCCCCTTGGAGATGACAAATAACAAGATGAAATGTCCCCAAGTCCATTTAGCCCCCAGGCCTCCCACCCTTGAGCCGCAGCTCCGGTTTAAATGAACGCTGGGCTTGAAGTTGACTGTATAGAGCGTTCCAGTTCAGGAGACTTCGCAGAGCCCTTTTATGAAGAAAACAGCGGCCAATAAAGTGGCATTTGAGTACATTATATACGTGACCAATCATTTCATAAAACCTGATGTAAGCCTTCAGGCATAATTGGAGTTCTTAGTGAAATACTTCGGTTTTTAATATTTCTATGACCCTCTAAGGGGGACTTGGCAATTACTCTTAAATTTTCAAAGTGGGGCATGGAGTTTCAGCGGTGTGACTTCCATTAAAGCCCATGGGAGTCTGGTTGCTAAAAACATCACACGACTGAAGAAAATGTACTCCTTCTTGTGAAATTGCCAGAAGTAATGGGTACAGAAGTATAGCCCAGCGTTGCTGGGACATTTACAGTCTTTTATGCATGTTTCAAATTTCATACTTTTTATAAAAACTCAGTAGTTCTGTAAGAATTGAAAAAAGCAGGAAGCTTATTATGTGTTTCTTAAAAGTAAAGGGTAGAAAAATATAAAATGGATTTTAAAAATTAAGGGATAAATTAAAATAATCCTTTAGAAAAACCCAAATGTTTGAAAATATTTATTATTTCAACATTTGCATCATTGCTTCCAGATTTGTAACGTAAGTCTTAAACTTGAGCTTTAAAGTAAGATGGTTAAAGACAGTCTCTGGCTGAGCACAGAAAGATTCCCGGTTTTCAGCGGCCTTAGGAGAGACAGGGAGACCTCTGTGCAAGTCTCCATTCCTTCAGATGAACGCAGTCCTTCCCTCTGGGGCCAGGGGACTCACTGCTATTATAGAGTCCGTGAGGAGGGTCAGGGCCACATCCGGCTCCAGGTAGCACACTTCCTCCTGGGCCTCCTGGGCCGCCTGGGAGTGCCAGGCCTGGCGAGGCGCGAGAGCGCTGCTGGACGAGGCACATTCTTCCTGCTGGTGCACCCTGGGAGGAGAGCTCCTGCCACTGCTCCTGGAAGTACCGAGCTCCCCAGAGCCTCAGCTGCCTCAAAGAGCAGAGCCAGGCAGGCCCAGCGTAGGCCCTGGGAGGTGGGGTCACCACAGCCATCACACAGCCCGGGCAGAGTCATTTCCCGAGTGTTTCCATAGTGCTTTGGGGCGCACATCTGTTTGATTTTGTCACTATCAGAAAAAGAGAGAGAGAACCTGAAAGACTGAGGCCCGAGGACGAGGCCCGGGGTAATTATTGTCCGCCGACTTTCAGCACTGTGCTTGCTATCTGTCCCCTCCACTGGGCTATGACGACTTGTCGCCTTTGCTCATTAACCTTTAAGTGGTTTCGGCCTCCCAAAGGCCCCGGCCCTTTGATGCGGCTCCTCATGTTGAGCTAACCCACCCATAAACACAGTTTGTTGCTCCTTCTAATGGTAATTTTGCTGCTGTTATGAGTCATAAAGCAAACATGATTCGCAGGGCATCTGCTATGCACCGCAGAGGGGTGTCGGCCACAGGCTTGACCACACTGTCTCAGGGCGCTCCGCAGACAGGTTTGTCCTTAGCCCGTCGGCGACGTCCAGGGGCAGAGTGGATTTGGGGACAAGGGTGTATTCTGCTTTGTTTTCAGACAAATGAAAACTTTTTAAAAGGGACCTAGAGCGGTCAAGCGTACTGGCTGCCCTTTCACAGGACCTGGGTTCAGTTCCCAGCACCCACATGGTTGCCAGTGGCTTGCTACCACCTGGAACTCCAGTTCTGGGGGACCTGCCACCTTTCTGAGCACAGCAACAAGTGCAGGCCAACATCTGTACACAGATTAAAATTTAACTTAAAGAACAAGTGATTAAACTTCTAAAATTATTTTAAAGCCTGGTCTACAGAGTGAGTTCCAGGACAGCCAGGACTGCACAGACAATCTATCTCAAAAAACAAAACAAAACATTTTTAAAAGATTTATTTGTGTATTATAATCTCAAAATAAAAAGCAAAATGCTTTTATTCATGTATGGGTGTTCTGCCTGCCTGTGCCTGTACCCCCTAACCGAGTGCCAGGAGAGGACAGAAGAGGGCATCGGCCCCTTAACACTGGCATTAAAAATGGTCTCCAGGTGCTGTGGTGCTGGGGAAGCGGACCTGGGCCTCTGAGAGCAGCCAGGGCTGTGAACTGCCTGCTGAGCCATCTCTCCGCCCGAAGGGAGTTTAAAAACGCAGAGAAACATTCCAAAGGACCATTTTTCCCCACTCACACAGCCGTGGCTGAGGGGCAGCTCCTGCCAACCGACTCCCCAGCCAGAAAGACAGCCGTGAGCTGGGTACCCAGTCCAAAGAGGAGGGGAGCATTGTTCCCCTAAAAGCTTAGTGCCCCAGCAGCGAGGGGCCCGCAGCGGTTCCTTTTGAACAGTAACTCCCTAACTCGACAGCCCTAATGGCTCCAAAGGGTCACCGTGACAGAGCCCGGGGCTACACCTGCCTTGCATAGATTAGGGCCCCGCCGCAGCTGTCTTCATTTGCAACACTAAGGTGTAGCTGAGGACTGCGGTGCTCAGCGGGGCCCCGGCTACCTCCGTCTCCTGAGGCTGGCATCCAGGATTAAGATGGCCTTTGCAAGCTAGGCGCAGAAATTGCAAGATGAGGCAGGTAACAATTTCCTGAGTTTTATGTTTCAGGGAAGCGGGAACCTTCCACAGGTCTGCCACGAATTAGCCATTTTTACAATCAGCTCTCTGGTGGAGCAGCTGCCAGCACTGGCCGGCACATCCGTGGGCCCTGAGAGCCTTTGGCACACGAACTCGAGAGCACAGCAATGTATGGGGTGGTCCCTGACAGAAACAAAGGGGATGGAGCTCTTTGAAACCCGGTCTGCGGGTCGGACGCGCTTCTTCCTGTAATGTGAATTCAGTTCTCAGAGAATAACAATTAGGATAGTTCTGGTGTGTTCTCTACAGGAAGTGGTGTACTGCTTGTGAGTGGCGGGCTCAATGAGGGAGCCATTAAGGGGTTTAATAGACTTTCAGCTGAAAGACATAAGGGACTCTAGTTCTGTTGCCTTAATTGAGAAATAGTTTTGCCTTGCGAGGAGGCTCAATCAAGTTTTCATTGTGTACCTGGTCAGGGACCAGGCTGTGTTTCTCGTGAAGCACTTGGATGAAATGGGCGTGCAGACGTGGTAGTTTGTGGGAACTCCTGCGTGTCGCTCGTGTCTCCACGGGCGCCCGAGGACCCATACCTGGTTTGCTGTGCTGGGCTGGATGCGTCTGTTCTCGTTTCTAATGAACTTTACCACCAGACTGCTTGATCATGACTAAGCCCAGGAACAATGCAAATGGAATTGCCCCCTGATGGGGAGGAATGGGCCCAGATGGCCCTTAAAAGGTGATAATTAGGAAATATAGCATATCTGAGTAGCTAGAAGGAGAGGAGCTTGTTAAAGACAGTCAATCTGTTTGAAGCGATGGTCTTTCCTTTAATTATATGCGTTTTCATTTAGAGTTGCTTTAAAGTAAGAATTTCCCAGGAAAAAAAGATCAGTCCCTAGAAACTATGTCTTATACTATTTCATATGATTTTGAGTAATTACTTCTCTTCATACTTTTTTTGTTGTCATTTCCCAGATCCGTGTAACAGACTTGCTGTGTGTTTCAAGAAGCTGTTTAGGTTATTTTAACTCTTATGCTGAAACAGTAGGGGAGTGATTAAAAGTGAGAAAAATATTGGTATATATTTGTAAACTGAATTTTTAAAATCAAGATAGTCACAGGGTATTACAGTCTGTGATTTCATATACTTTGTAAGCTTGCCTTAAATGTATTGACTTCTTGGCAGCGGAACACACTGACACTTTTCAAATATGTCATTAAAATAATTTTGCATATGACAAGTTGGACTTGGTGGATTGTATTTTTATCTGCATTAGCATATTTGCATTTGCTAATGACACCACTCACTTGGCTTTTCTTTAGATTCTTTTTTTTTTTTTTTCCTAGTATACAAACTTGGCATTGCTTTAAGAAAAGCAAGCGAGCTGGGATCCAGTGGTGGCCTAAAGAGAGTGGGAGATGCCAGGCCTGGGGGCAGTGGTTGTCGCTGCCCTTCCTGTGGATCAAAAGCCAGGGTTTGTAAAGGCAGAGCGGGAAAGGGCCTTGAGGGCTACCGTACCGTCGTTTATCAGGATCTTTCTCCAAAGTTGCTCAGCACCACTGCTCTCCCTGACGGAGGCACACGTGCTGCTTGGGGACCTGCTATTTCAGGGTCTGCCCACGGGGCCTTGCAGGGGCTCCCCATGAAGCCGGCCTCATGGTAAGCACCACTGCTTCTGCCTTTGGAAGATACAGTGGGTGAGACATGGTTCTGGGAAGGATCCGCGTTCACAGACTCCCCCAGCACCCCAAGGCCTGTCAAAGCGTCTTTGACACTTTAAGCCTTGCTACTGAAGCGTGGATCTAGATAATTCTGAGTTTGGACTTAGAATCCAACACACTAAACCCGAACCAAGCTGAGTTGTGCCTTCCTTGACTCATCGTCAAGTGTGCTCAAGGTCATGCTTGCAGGGGAATTTGGGCATTTCCTGGAGATTAATAACAGGTTGTCCCGAAGAATTAATCCAGCTCAAATCTCCCATGTTATCAGTGAAAAACAAAAATTATCTAGCTCAGACACGCTTAGGGGGAAGACAAAGTCAGAAAGCAAGTGGAAGAAAACAGGAACAACAGCTCCTGTGCTGTCTGGTTCCATGATTCACAGAGAGGCTTAATCCCCGTACCCCGGCGGGATCAGCAAACCAGAGTCAGATTTCAGCGATTGCAACTTTTGAGTCTTTTAGGATAGGACCTGAGTCCATGTTCCCCGTCGAGATTTTCCTCCATCACAGAGCAAACTCCCAAGAGCGACCTCAGCCTTCTCAGCCGGCTTTCTAAGGGTGAGTTTGAGCAGCCAGCAGCTTGCCTCTGCCTGCACCTGAGATTTTGTTTAACAGTGGGAGTAAAGAGCACAGCTGAACGGGTGAGCCGGAGAGTGCCTGACTCTGCACCTCTCAGCGGCTTTATTAATTAGCCCTCTGGAAGAAGGTTGCATCCCCCAGTGGTGAATTGCATTTGAAAGCTCTGAGGACGGAATTGCAGTGGCCTAAACCCTGCCTACATTGTTGTGTAAAGTAGCATTTTTTCTATCTTGGGTTTGTCTCCTGCCTCCTCCTCCTCCAACACCAAAGAAAAGTTTTACCCACACCTCATGCAAGGGAAGCTTGCCTACATTGTGGCTTTTTTTTTTTTTTTTTATTTTTTTATTAAATCCACTGCCTGATGGTACCAGACAAGCCCTTGGTGCTTTGATTGCCTAAGCTATCGGAGTTCTCTTTGCTGTTTATTACAGGGAATATCTTCAGCTTCTGGATTTGTTTAAGAACTGATTAAAGGGAACGTAAAAGTTTTCAGTTCTCCGTCTCTGTCTTCCTTTCAGTTTTCCCATTGTTTCTGTGGGCGTACCCTTTCCCCCAGGAGCATGGGACCCCACTCATCCCTTTATCCACAGGCCACTTGGTGGACTCTGTGCCCCGTTCTAGATGCCAGGGATCTGAGGATGCTCCAGAACTGCCTAACCAGCTTTCCCAGACATTTAGACAGAAGCTCCTGTCATTTAACTTGGGTTCCCGAGTGCAGCTCTTTTTGAAAGACAATATCAAACTTGCGTGTGAAAATCTGCTATTTAATGGGGCGGGGCGGGGGGACTTTCCAGTCCCCACTTTACAGTTCAGCACAGGATCTCTCCCATTAAAAAAAAATCATTAATCACACCCTTCTGACACTGCCCTTTCGGTTTCGGCAGGGAGGGAAGTTATTTGAATAACAAACAAACAAACCCCATCCGGGCATGCAGCTGTCAGCCTCCCCCCAGCAGCAGAGGCTCTCCGAGTTTCGTCCCCTTAGAGGCAGAGCGTATTGGGGACCTTGCTGAAAGGCCAGGCTTAACAAGCACTTTCAGAGCCACTGTCTCTCCTGATTGACTCCCCGACCGCTTGCTTTGAGTGGCTGACTGCTCCCGCCAGCCTCCAGAACCCCAACATGGTGGCCTGCTCTGCAGACAGGCGAGGGTGTGTGTGAGCACTTGAGTTTAAAAGTGTCACCTCTTGTTTCTGTGGCCTAAGGCACGACGTACTTCTCTTTTACGACAGGGCCCACGTGTAGCCCTGGCTGGCCTGGAAGTCACTGCAGACTGTCTCAGGCTGCCGCGTCCACCAGCCTCTCCGGACAGGACTAACGTGGCTCCTGGCTGCTTCTTGGTGGATATTTGAGTTCTCTAGAGTAAGCTGTGTAGACCAATTTTCAGGCACAAGTTTTTGGTTCAAACTGACCCTTGTATAGAAATTCTAACCTTTTCTGCTTTATTGGGCTTCCAATCAGCATGGTTCTCCCATGGCTGCTCTGTGGTGATTTTTATAAAATGTGTGGAAATGTTTTTGCATGCATGTATGTGTGTGAGCCGAGAGCCCATGGAAGTCAGGCCTGCAGTCACAGGTGGTTGTGAGCCACCACGGGGGTGCTGGGAACTGAACTCGGGTCCTCCACAGGGGCAGCTGGGGCCTGAGCCATTGAACCAGTGTTCCTGTGTTCTGTAGGTGGATGGAGCCTTAGAGCGCCATTAAAAAACAATGTGTGCGTGGCTGGAGAGGCAACACCGGCGGGTGAGCGCACGGCGCTCTCATGGAGGAGCCGGGCTCAGGCCCCAGCGCCCACATGGCAGGCCACCACACTCGGGAGCCATGCTTCCTTTCCCGGCTCTGTGGGCCCACATTCACTTGGCACACAGATACAAGGCAGGCAACATGCCCACACACGTGAAAATGATACAGTTTGATTTAGAAATAACTTAGTGAAATAGCAGCAAGGGGGTTAGCGCCCTGGAGGCAGTGAGGACACAGCTGGTGGGGACCCTGAGTGGGCCAGGGAGCAGGCGTGGGGTGTGCAGACTCGTCATTCATCCCAAGAAGCAGGTACGTCATCTCCATCCAGTCTCCCTGGCAATTTGGACGTGTCCTCTTTCGGAGCCCCTCACTGCAGGAGGTTGTTCCTCATGGCTCCTTCTGCGGTCCTCAGCTCTGCCCTCCCCCTTTTCCCTCCGTGTGGCTGCTCGCCTAGGAACTCAAAGCCACAGGCTTGGGGTGGCTTTGGTGGCCGCTGACCTGCTCCCTGCGTTAAGCTCACCAGCAGCCACCCTCAGCCCCAGTTTTGTCACCCTCAACCCCAGCAGCACAGGGCCATAACTGTGCGGATTTGCTGCCCTTTGGCCTGTTTTAACCTGAAAGAAAAAACTGACATTTTTGTCTCTGCCTTTGTTCTGCTGTAACCTTGCCCCTACCTGCTACTACGATAGGAAGCGGAAGGATCAATCAGGCTGTTCGGATGTCCTTCCCCAGCCACCTCGTGGGTCCTTTCTCTGTGCGGCTTTAGGAGGAGAGGCAGCCATCTCCGCCCCTGCCTACCAACACGTGCAGGGAGGCCCACGTGCCGGACCGGCCCTGGCAGCCGTGCGTCCCACAGAGACCCAGGCCTGTGCTTAGAGCTCTGTGGACACCACCCTCCTCCTGAGTTCCAACAAGCCAGAACTCAGAGCCGGGAGCTAGGACCGTGAGAGGAGTCTCCAGCCACTTGGGATTTTCATTCTGTTCTTGTTCTCAATGTTCTCAATGTGACCAAGAGGCATATTCCTGTAATGCCTAGGAGGCAGAGGCAGGAGAGGGAAAGTTCAGAGCTAACTCCTGCTCTACAGGGAGTTTGTGGCTAGCCTGTGATACATACATAATTTGTAACAGCAGCAACATTACAGTTATCAAGTAGCAAAGAAAGTACTCTTATAGTTGGGGTCACCACAACATGAGGAACTTTATTAAAGGGCTCACAGCATTGTGAAGGTTGAGAACCGCTGCAGTATGTCTTTCTCTCTCTTTCTTTCTTTCTTTCTTTCTTTCTTTCTTTCTTTCTTTCTTTCTTTCTTTCTTTCTTTCTTTCTTTCTTTCTTTCTTTCTTTCTTTCTTTCTCTTTCTCTCTCTCTCTTTTTCTGTCTCTCTCCTTCAAGATTTATGTTTACAATGTTCTGCTTGCATGTACACCTGCAGGCCAGAAGAGGGCACCAGATCTCACTCTAGATGGTTGTGAACCACCATTTGGGTACTGGGAATTGAACTCTGGAAGAGCAGCCAGTGCTCTTACCCTCTGAGCTGTCTCTCCACCCCCTGTTTTTGTTATTTTGGAGGCAGGCTCTCTCTTGGTAGCCCGGCCCTATTTACCGCTCCACTTGTCAGTCTCTGGAAGGCTAGGGTCACCGATGGGTCAGTGCATCCAGTGTGTGCTGTTCTGAGGCCACCAGCACTGCTTCTTTCGTCATGGTGAGCTCCAACTGTAAGCTGCCGTAGCACCTACTGTGACTTCTTTTTTGAGACGTAGTTTAAAAGCTGCAAATTTAGCTGGGTGGTATTGGCACATGCCTTTAATCCCAGCACTTGGGAGGCAGATGCATGTGGATCTTTGTAGGTTCGAGGTCAGCCCGGTCTACAGAGTGAGTCCAGGACAGCCAGGGCTAAACAGAGAAACCCTGACTCAAAAAAACCAAAGCACTTGCTAATTTAAGTGCTAATAAGCACTTGCTATTCAGGGATAGAGGACAGCGGTTTTTAGTGTGTAAGTTATAAGGAAAATCAGCATCAATTCTAGAACATTTTCCTCTTTCTCCCTTCAAACTCTCATGCCATTGGCTTCATGCCCCAATTCCTGTCTTCCCTTCCCCCAACAATCACCGGTCTCCTTTCTTTTTTTAAGTTTTGTTCTCCTTTAAATTGACTGTGTGTGTGTCAGGGGTGGTGGGAGATGTGTGCACAGGCCTGTAGGTGCCTGTGGATGCAGGAGAGAGTATAGTTATAGGCCTTCGTGAGCTGCGCAATGTGGGTGCTGGGACCCAGACTTGGGTCTTCGGCAAGAACAGTACAAACTTAAACTACTAATTTGCTTTCTGAATAAGTCATTGGACAAATTCTGGGCATTTCATGGAAATGTTGTATAATTGTGGTGTTTTATGTCTGCTGCCTTCTACGTAGCGTGATGTCCTGCGTTCTACGTAGCGTGATGTCCTGTGTTCTATGTAGCGTGATGTCCTGTGTTCTACGTAGCATGATGTCCTGTGTTCTACGTAGCGTGATGTCCTGCCTTCTACGTAGCGTGATGTCCTGCGTTCTACGTAGCATGATGTCCTGCGTTCTACGTAGCGTGATGTCCTGCGTTCTACGTAGCGTGATGTCCTGCGTTCTACGTAGCGTGATGTCCTGCGTTCTACGTAGCGTGATGTCCTGCGTTCTACGTAGCGTGATGTCCTGCGTTCTACGTAGCGTGATGTCCTGCGTTCTACGTAGCGTGATGTCCTGCGTTCTACGTAGCGTGATGTCCTGCGTTCTACGTAGCGTGATGTCCTGCGTTCTACGTAGCGTGATGTCCTGCGTTCTACGTAGCGTGATGTCCTGCGTTCTACGTAGCGTGATGTCCTGCGTTCTACGTAGCGTGATGTCCTGCGTTCTACGTAGCGTGATGTCCTGCGTTCTACGTAGCGTGATGTCCTGCGTTCTACGTAGCGTGATGTCCTGTGTGTGTGCGCGCATGTGCTGCATTCACATATGTGTGGTGCACTCACGTGTGTGTGTGCGCACACTGAAGGCCAGAGGCGGACATTGGGAGGCTTTCTCCTTCCTCATCTGTCCCTCCTGTCTCCTCAGCAGGCCTGTGCGTGGTCGCTCGTCTCCTCCCGGTGTGCTGGGGTCCACACTCAGGAGTCAGATCTTCATTCATCATCAGGGCTGTTGCCCCTCGCCAGCTTTAACATCCCGAATGTCCCTGTGTGCTCACGCTGCGCTCTTCCTGTGGTCTTGCCTTTCCTCGCGGTCTGCTTGTTCATCCAGTCAGCCAGCGGTGGGTATTCCACCATTTTCCTCTTCTGGCGTCCGCCGTTTTCCTCGCTGGCTTCCACCATCGTGGCTGCTTTGAGCCCTGAGAGGCCTGGGTTTGTTTGTCCTACTTGTTCACTTTTCCCGGTAGGAGGGGGAGCACAGGTCGCTGGTGCCAATCTTAACATCCTACGGCCGAGGAGCAGTTCTGCCCGTATCATACAAGTCCTCAGGAAGCAGCGTCGTTTCTCCTTGCTCATCTTTGCACCAGAACCCAGCCCCCACGAGGGTCTGCAGAACATTCTAGGGGATAAAAATGACCTGCAGCAGCCTTCTCAGCCTTGGGATCCCACAGGAGCACCTACGTTCACTCCTGTCTTCTCATCTCTGGCGATGACAGCCCATGGGTCATGGAGAGAGAAGCCTCGGGTTCCAGCCTGCCCACCCCGCCTCCGAGCTGGGCCTTCCTCAGCCTGCCTCAGCCTCTGATCCTGCCTCGGGCCTCCGCCGGGCTCTGCCTGCCTGGGCGCCTGGCCTGGCCTCTCTCCTAGCCTCTGCACAGTTCTCTCACTGGTTCTAGTCTACACAGATCCTGATTATTTTAAGCAGAGGCAGGTGAGGGAAACCCCAGCTTTGCAGGGATTTGGCAGGGAGGCACCAAGACATCATACAGGAGGATTTTTTTTAAGACTCTCCGAAGGCAGAAACGGCATCTTTCCGATTTGTTGAGTCCTTTTTTTCTGCCGGAGCCTGTCGTTTTAACCTGTATCTCAGGTTGGATTAACAGCTCCAGCTGCCCTCTGCTGAACTGGCACCTTTGATGTTCCAGCATTGAGGAGGGGGGAGGACAAGGGACAAAAGTCGTAATTGCCCAGATTTACAATAGGTCCCTTCAGCAGCCAGCACAAAAGAAATGTTAATGCAATAACCTATAAATGGGGGAAGCTAAGCCGCTTTATGGCTGGTGTGTAAGCTCATCAGGACAGCCTTCCTCTGGAGGCGTTACAACGGCTGCTCTAGGAAGGAGCTCTCCGACATCAGTGGCCACTCTGCTCCCCCCCCCCCCCCGTGCGCATCCCCCACCCCCTCTACAAACCGACACAGGAATTCTGACATTGCAGGGAACCATGGGACGTGGAAGGCTGGACCCGCAGCACATGCTTGTCAGCTGTGAACATGCCTGGTACAGTTGCAGCCAAAGCATTTGTTGTCTTCCTGCTAGGCTGCTTTGGGCACTGCCCTGGGCACAGCAGGGGAACATAGGGTGCCTGTGTTCTGCCGTCAAGGGAAGGGCAAGTTGGCATTCAGCAGTCAGGCATCTGCCTCTGCACCAGGGCTGTGGCTCTGAATGGCTGTCTCAATGCCTCGGTCCCATGCAGCACTGTCCTGCAGGCCTTCCTGTGGGTGTGGGTGTCTGTTGCTAACTAGCCAAGGGGCACAGTCCTAGCGGAAGGTGCTTTCTGGGATCTTAGTGCCTGACTGCATGCTGGGAGGGGCCACAGCAGTAAGTACATCTGTGAGGAATGGCCCTCCTGCCTATGTGCCATGGGTACTTCCTGTTAGCGGGAGCTCTGTGTGAGACCCAAGGCTTAGGTATTAGTCAGGAGGTAGAATTAAAGCAAGCCGCATGGTGGAGGCTCAGCCCTGAAATCTCAGCTCTTAGGAGACAGAGGAAGGAGATCACTGGGCTTCGAAGGCAGCCTGATCCACGTAGTAGGCTCAGGGTCAGCCTGGGGTACGCAGAGGGTGATTACCTTGACAATTTTTTAGAGGGAGCTGGGAACTCAGCATGGTGACGCACCTCCGTAATCCCAGCACTTGGGAGGTGGAGAAAAGAGAATCAGACTTGATGTCAGCCTCGGCTACATGGTGAGTTACTGGATACTCTAGCTTACATGAGACCCTGAGTCAGACACAATAACAGCAAATCACCCCAGGACAGAGAGACAGCCTACTGTTCCTCTAGAGGACCTGAGTTCAATTCCCAGCACCCGTATCAAGCAGCTCATGGCATCTGTGACTCTAGTTACAGCGGATTCTACACTTTATTCTGGCCTCTGAGGGTGCCTGCATTCATAGGCACATACCTCCCTCCCTCCCTCTTCCTTCCTTTCCCTCTCTCCCTCCCTCCCTCTTTTCCTCTCCCTCTCTGGGCTTGCCAGGCCTGAGGAGCATGCTTTGAATCCTAGCACTGAAGAGGCAGAGGCTGGTGGATCATTGTGAGTTTGGGGCCAGCCTGGTCTGTGTAGTGAGTTCCAGGACAGCTAGGGTTATATACTGAGACCCTGTCTCAACAAATAAAATAAAATAGGGCTGGAGAGGTGGCTTAGGCCAAAAAGAAAAGGGAGAAAAGGAGGAAATATTTGTGAACAAAGACCATCTGTGCTTTCTTCCTTCTCTGCCTTTCCTGTTTTCTTCTTTCGTGTGTGTGTGTGTGTGTGTGTGTGTGTGTGTGTGTTTGCACTTGCAGAGTCACAGAGGCCAACCTCAAATGTTCTTCTTTAGGAAACAGCCATCTTTGATTTTTGTTTTCAGTTTAATTTTATGTATGTGGGTGTTTTACCTGCATGTATTCTGTGCACCGCTGTGTGTCTGATGCCAGCAGGTGCTGGAGTTGGGCCTGGGCCCCTGGAACCACAGTTTCAGATGGTTGTGAGACCGCAGACCCCAGTCCTCTGGAGGAGCAGCTTACCCACTGCTAACCACTGAGCTTGTCTCTTGGCCCGATCCAGCTTGGCCAGGGATCCCGGGGGCCGTCCTGGGTCTCCCCGTGCCAGTGTCTCCCCGTGCCAGCAGGCCCGGCTTCTGTGGGCTCTGACTCAGGCCCTTCGGTTCGCTCACACGGCCCCTTCCCTGGCATGTGAACGCTGCGCCTCTCGTGCACTCTTCCCCGGCTTGGGTCTTTGTGTCTGAGCCCACTGGCCTCTCTGCTAAGTCCTTGTTTGTTTTGAGACAAAAACAACAACAAACTTTTAAGATTGCATTTCTGTACCAGGCATGCTGGCATGTCCTTAAGCCTGACACTCAGGAAACAGAGGCAGGAGGATCTCTGTGAGTTGCAGGCCAGCCTGGTCTATGGCATGAGTTCCAGGCTTGCCAGTTACATGGTGAGACCCTGTCTCAAAAACCCAAAAAGTAAGTTAAAATATTATATTATTTTTAATGTGCTGCCTCTGTCTTTCTCTCTCTCTCTCTCTCTCTCTCTCTCTCTCTCTCTCTCTCTCTCTCTCACACACACACACACACACACGTGGGTGTCATGGCCCTTGTGCCAGTCAGAGGGCGGCTTGTGGGAGTCAGTTCTTTTCTGTCCACTGTGTGGTCTGGTGGGAGTCAACAGTATCGTGCGCAGCCACCTGGCCGGCCCCGCCGCTACGTTGTTGGCCTTTTCGCTCTTTTGAGTCTTAACTGATGCTGATGTGTGTGGCGTTAGGGGGCCGGTGGGAACAGGGCTGGACCAGGAGAGCCGCTTTGGCAACCTAGCCCTCAAATGGCTGTGCCGGTCTCAGGCGGGTAGCTGTGATGCTGACAGCGAGGTTAACGGTAGGGTTGCTTTGGCTTGGCGTCGACACAGCATCTCGGGTAGCCCACGTGGGCCTTGTGCTTGCCGTACGGCTGAAGGTGGCTTGGAACTCCTGACCCTGCTGTTCATGTGCTGCTGACCATCAAACCCAAGGCTCCACACGTGCAAGTGCACACGACCAGCTAAGCCTTAGCCGTCTTGCCGGCGTTGCTGGTGTGGGTTATGGGTTTCATGGTCCGCACAATGCCATCAGCTGTTGGTGTACTCTGTTTTCTTGTCCTCTGAGCTGCGGTTGGCCCCTTTTTGGCACTCAGGCCTGGCCAGATCAGCAGGACAGGTTTGGGAGGAACGTATGGCGCCTACGTCTGCCTATGTGAGACTAGGAGATAAATTAGCGGACGGACTTAATGTAGAAAGGGCAGAGCTGGCTCAGCCAGTCCAGTGCTGGCCGTGCCTCAGTGCTGGGGAGGGGACCCTGGGTTTCCTGGCTGCCTAGCCTAACGCAGTCAGTAAGCCTTGGGCTCACTGAGAGAGCCTGGATCAAAACCGAGGTAGAGAATGATGGGAGAGCCCCTGATGTGGGCCCCTCCGACACCCACACCCACACACTTGCTAATTTGGCCTAACTAGATCTCAGGAAGTCTGTAGGGTATGTGATACGCAAAGACGGCATACCGCTTTCCCTCGGTCCTGGACATTTTGAAGGCATGCTTGGCTGCTGGCATTTTAAAAAATCATCAGGTTAGATGGCTCCACATTGATTGCCCTGATGGAATTTTCCGTTGAGGGATCAGTGACATTTCTGGGCCTCATCAGAGTCACACTCAAGCGAGAATAGTTATGTGAAGTCATAGGTTAAATGCTTTGGGAATAGAATGTCATTTGACATGACAGAAATGAACCCTCCGAGGCCCGTCCTTCCTTAGGGACGAGCCCTCACGTGCAGCTCCCATGTTAAGTAATTTTATCATCTGAGGCAAGAAGGGGCGTCTGGTGACGTGGGAAATCTTTTTTTCCTCAACATTTTACTCATAATCACAAAATTTATGATGGGTAGCTTTGCAGGCATGTGAGCTAAAAAGCAAAATTTAGAGCTCACGTTTCTCTTCCCAGGTGTTATTTAAAGCATTGTACAAATTGTCAGAAAGATTAATTGTTGCTTGCAGCTAAACAGATGATAAATTTTAAAATTATATTATTACTGTGTGTTGGTCTGAAAGCTCTGGGTCCCAAACGTGTCACCTTTTCCTGTTGCTGCTGACAAGGTTCACATCTCCTAGCGCGCCACCAGAAGGCGTTGGCACACACTCAGATCACCGATTAAATGTTTTTAAAACGTGCCACTCAGGAGCTAACCCCGATGGTCTATGAAAGTCATTTTTAGAAGTTTTTCCTTCTACATCGCTGACATGGAAGAGATTTTAAGTATTGCTGCTTCGTGTCACCATGTTTTCTGCTTTAAATGGCAGCGGGCGAAGGAGACAGGCAGGCATCCTCCCTTGTTCGTTCCTTTCTCTTTCACAGAAACAGCAGCAGGATGGTGCAAAAGCATCTCTAAGGAAGGTGATAAACGCTGACTTGTAAACAGCTCCTTTAGGCATGGGACCCAGAACAAAGGGAGGTGATGAGTGGTCTGGGGTGCACAGGAGTCCTTCCCTTTTCACAGCTGACAGGGCTCCGGTGCAAGCCTGGAAGGCTGCATGGGCTCTTGACACTGGAACTCGTAAAGATAACGACGGTTGTGGCTTTCAAGATTCCGTGGACGAAGCAGGCCTTGTGGCACAAGGCTGTAACTCTCGCTTCTGGAAGGTTGAGGCAGGAGGATCAAGGCCTGCTTATGCTCCACCTGGACAATTTAGTGAGACCCTTTCTCAAGATAAAAAGTAGAACAAAGGTATTGGCCCCAGAGATATGCTAGTGTGCCCTGAATACCAATTGAAGGCTTGAAGGCTACCCAGAGCTACATGGTAAAGGCTGGTCTCAAAACAAAAGCAAAAAGAACCCTAACACACACACACACACACACACACACACACACACACGCAGTAGAGTAGTGGTGCATGCCAGCACTCAAGACAGAGGGAGAAGGTTCTGGGTAAATTCAAGGCCAACTTGATCCACATAAGGAGTTCCAGACTAGCCTGGGATACATAGCCAGACTTTGTCTCAAAATATAAACAAACAAATAAATGTGGGGTGAGACAGTTCAGCTGTGGAGCACTCGCTTTCCGTATGTCAGGCTCCAGGTTCAGCCCCAACACTGCAAAAGTAAACACGGAGAGAGACAGTTTTGTGGATGAAATGGGTGAGTTACAGGTCTTAATCCAGCTTCAAAGAACCCACATGTCTGCTTGCCAGGACAGGAAGTAATGGTAAAGACCTCATGAGCTGCCACTGGTGTCGAGGTTGGTGGGGGCTGCCGAGGTTGGTGGGGGCTGTCAGGGTCTTCTCCCCCCCTGGGGCACAGCAGGAAAGAGGTGCAGAAGAAACGTCAGTGTGGAAAAGGTGGCACGGTCTCCATCTCCGAGCTCAAGAAAACCGTGGTCAGAGATGACAGGTTGGTCTGTGGACAGGACAGCCACATGCGTTGGCATGGCCATTGTCACCTTTGTCACCTCACTGTGGTGCAGTCGGAGGTGAGGGAACACACCTGGCTCAGGAGCCGGTGTCTCACCAACAGTTCCACGGAGGCTGTTTGTGGGGCTGGATGCCCCGGACTGTTGCCCAGGCAGTATCTCGTGTATTCAGCCATGTGACTGCAGGGAAGGGAGTGCCCTGTCCTGTGCGTGGAAGGGCACGCACACTCCCCGCTTCCCGTGTGCTCACCTCACACACATTGCATTTCCTGGAACTTCTTAGCATGGAGCCACATTCTCATCTATGACTTAATGTTGTCACGTGTAGTTGTCACAGGAACGTGCTTGCTTCTTACACAGGCTCTTATTTTGCAGGAGAAAACTTCAGAAAGGTGTGGGCATGGGTGTGTGCGTGTGAGTGAGTGTGACGTGGCTGTGTGGACACCTGTGTGTCTGGGCGCACCTCCCTGGTGAGGGCCAGAGGTTCCCATGAGAATCACTGTCGTCCGCCTTACATTTTTTGAGGTAGGGTTTTTCACTGACCCGGGAGCTCAGTTTTGAGCAGTTGGCCTGCCTGCTCCCCCCCCCCGTGCTCCCGTTTGCCCACTCCAGGACTGGCACAAAGGAGATGGGCAGCTATGCCCATCTCGGGTCTTCCTGCCTGCGCAGTGAGCGCCTTACACACTGAGCCATCGCCCTGGACCTCTACCTAGCTACCTTTTGTGCAAAGCGGTTTTTGTTTTTTCTTTCAAAAGCCTTTCTGCTGTGCTTCACGTGGAGCAAGAATCTGGCTTCATCTTTTCGTGTCTGGTGGCTGGAACCTTCCGCTATTATTAGGCAAAGTAAAACGTGACACCAACTCTTTGCACCTGTGGTAACGGGTCAGTTCTGAGCTTGTGAGGCAGAACCCAAGCTGACAGAAAGATGCCTGCTCTTGTGCAGGGCTTCTGGAGAAAGGGGCCGCTGTGTAGGCGTGCCTGCCACCCGTGCTGGCTGCTTGTGCTCCGGCCACTGGTGTAAATTCTCTCTTCTTTGTGCTGTTAAAGGCTTTCCCGTCTTTTCTCTGACTGTGAGTTGTCCGTCACTCCCTCGAGCCTGGAGATGTGGTTTTCTGCTTATCTGACCCACAGGGGAAAGGTTGCCTGTTTGTTTTTTAATAATGCTTTGATGTTTTCCTTGTTTGGTTGGAAGTCTGGTGACACAGTTGTGAGGACATTTGCTGAGTGTTTAAAATACTGCTCTGACTTGTGAAATAGCTTGTTGGTTTCCTAGAAACCTGATGGTGATGGTCCATGGATCTGAACATTAATCGCAACAATCACATTCCTTTATTAATGTTTACATTCCCTTGCTGATAGTTTATGGAGTTGAAGCGTTTCCTGGAAACAGGGAGAATCAGGGATGTATTGAAAGAGGACTTTCCAGGTACCAGGAGCTCAGCGAGGTCCAAACTCTGAAAGGCCAGCTTCATGTCCTAGATTGAAACTCAGCTCATTGCAAATATCTTTTGTTTAAATTGACAAACTTAATTTAAAAGGAAGCAGAGATGGGGGATATTTTCTTGTCCCATAATATTAAGACTTTGTTATTGACAAGTTTCTTTTTTTGTCTTTTAAAAAAAGATGTATTACATTAAGCTAGCTGCTGTCGTGGCACATGCCTTTGATCCCAGCATTTGGGAGGCAGGTGGATGTCTGTGACTTAAAAGCCAGTCTGCTCTACAGAGCTGGTTCCAGAATAGTCAAGGCTACACACACACACACACACACACACACACACACACACCAAAAACAACAACAACAACAAAATGTGTCTAGAAAAAAATAAAAAAGAATTAATTACTAGTGTGGTGGCTCATGTCCTTAATCCCATCGCTTGGGAGGCAGAGGCAGGAGGCTCTCTGAGTTCCAGGACAGCCAGGGGTACACAGAGAAGCCATGTCGTGAAAAATAACAACAACAACAAACAGATAACAACAACAACAATCATAGCAGCCCTGTGTGTGTTGAAGAAGTGGCTGTTGGACCCTAGAGCTGAGTCACAGTGGTTGTGAGCTGCCTGACCTGTGTGTGGGGTCCAGACGTGGACCCAGAAGAGGAGCAATGGCTTCACCACCGTGTCCTTTCAGCCCCTGGTGTGTTTCTCTTGATAGCAGCAGTTTTCAGCCTTCCTAATGCTGTGACCCTTTCATACAGCTCCTCATGTGTGGTGACGGCCAGCCACAAAATTATTTCATTGCTACTTCATATCTGTATTTTGCTGCTGTTATGAATCGTAATGTAAGTACCTGATCTAGGAACCCAAAGAGGCCCAGAGCAGGCAGATAACCACAGCTCTGTGCACATGTCTCCCCTTGGGGGGGCCGAACTCTTCAGTTCCATGTGGTAGAAAAGCTGACTTGACTCTTTGTTGTTGTTTCTGAGACAGGGTCTCTCTGTGTAGCCCTGGCTGTCCTGGACTTGCTTTGTAGCTCAGGCTGGCCTCGAACTCACAGAGATCAGCCTGCCTCTGCCTCCCTGGATGCTGGGATTAGAGGCGGCTGGCTGCTGAATTGACTGTCAGTGACTCATTCCAGGACCTCAGCCAGTTCGCAGACCTAAAGCACGCGCGGCAGTATGTGACCACACTGACATTTACAACATTGTGAGCAAGACAGGAAGGCACCAAACTCACACTTACTAGCTCTGCTTCCCGGCAGGTCCTAACAGGAGCTAAGAGCAGGGCCTCGATACCCAAGGCCAGGGAGGTATTGTTCACATGGCCCCAGAGTGGGATCGGTCTACCTGTCCGTTCAGTGGGCAGTCGCAGGTGGCAGAGACAGACAGACCTTTAAACGGTTAAGCGTCTGGCACCTGCTATGATACGGTTGAATGAATGAGGCTAAGTGATGCCAGGGTTGGCCAGCACTTGACCAGCTCAGCTATGTAGAGTGTCAGGTTTACATGGGGGGATCAGAATGGGGCAGGACAGAGTGCCTCGCACACCGGGAGAGAGGGCCCTGCGGGTGAGGCCTTGGTCTGCAGGGCATCTTCCAGCGAGCGGAGAAGAGGCCAGCCGTGTGCGGGCAGGCCAGCCCTAGGCAGGTAGGGCTGGGTGTGTGCTGGGAGGTAGCTCTCTGGTGAGGCCGGGAGCAAGTCGATGAGCAGCGTTCCTTTGGTTTCTGTCTGTTTTTTTTTTTTTTTTTTTTTTTTCTTGAAGCTCCTGCTTGGCTTCCCTTCATGATGGGCCGTAATCTGAGGCAAACCCTCTCCTCCCTGAGCTGCTTTTGGCTGTGGCGTTTATCACAGATTCCACCATTTCCATGGGAGACAGAAGTGAAGAGTGTTGTGCAGTTTTGTGAGAGAACACAGGTACAAAACAGACCTAAACGTGGTTCCAGCAGACAGCTGTGTGTGCTGAACCGCAGGGGAGGGAGCAATGATCGAGTTCAGACAGAGCTTCTGGGAAAAGCTATAACGTGGCCGTGACCCAAATACACCACAAAAATAAATAAATAAATACAAAAGCTGCGGCAAACTTTTTTGTAAAGTCACTTTCTTGCCTGCAAAACCATATTCTTGGGATGTTTTGCCCTTCCGCGTCTCTTCCTGTGGGCCTTTATGGCTGAAAAGAGTTTCTCTTTTCTCCTGCATTTCATTTCTTATCCTCAAGGAGGTTCATCTGTCTTTGAAAAACTGCTGGGCTAGGTCTGGGGCCGAGATGCAGAGCACTTGCGCAGCCGATGCAAAGGCCCTGGTGTCACCCAGCGCCGCAAACAAGAAAGGACAGGAGCCCCTTATAGACCGTTAACTCCTGGAGAGAACTGCTCCGCTCAACCTTAAGCCGGAGCCTATTTGTGTCAATTCTCTCAAAATAAAAGGAGCTGTGTGCGAGCATTCTTAAGGGCTGAAGTTGTGCGCCGCAGAGGCCTGCAGACACAGAGCTTTGCTCCTGTTTCGGGAGCTGAATTCATGGGACTATCTGTCGGTTCATGCCTGGCGTTTTATTTGTCAGTTCGCTTTTAAGGAGAGTTGAGGTTGGAAGGCCTCTGCCTCTACCCCACCCCCACCCCCCAGGCTCGGAGCCACACAGCAGGGTGCAGCAGGGCCCATTCTGGTCTGGGCAGTCAGGCAGCCCGAGCATTTGCGCGGGCCTGTACCTTCTGCTCCCTCTCTCTGCCCCAGTGGAGCTGGGGAATAATAAAGCTGTTATTATTTATACTGTATGGTTTCATCAGTAGTCTTTGTCATTGAGACTTTGGAAGACAAAGTAAAGGAATGAGGAGTTTCTGGGTTTTCTTCTAGGCCAGGAAGTACAATGGGGAGGGCTTTCAGGGAGTGCTGCTTGCCAAGGCCCCCTTCTCCCAAGTCCCTTTCTTTCTTCTTTTACCACAATGTCCTCTTCCGTGATCTCTGACCTCCCACCCCTGGCCCTCTTGCCCCTCTGCCTCAGCAGCCTGTCAAGGTGCCCGCCACAGCTGAGCTAGCCTGTGGCGCCCAGTACGGTCTGCTCACAATGGGGAATGTGTGAAGTCAGCCCTGTAGAATGTGGTTTGGTGCCGTCAGTGCTGGTGATCAGCTCTGCCTACCAGATTGGCGTTTCTCTTTGTTTCCATGGGGTCTCCTGTCCTCGGACCAGCCTCGAGCTGCGAGGCTGAATATGATTGTTGACTGCTGATCCTGCAGCTTCCACCTCCCGAACGCTTTGAGTATAGACACAAACTCCAGGCCAGGCCTCAGCCTCCTTCTCTTTTGAATTACGTTTATTATTTTGTGTGTGCCCGTGAGCTTGAGGGCGGCTGTGCACGTGTGGAGGTCAGAGAGCTCCTCTGCCTCTGCCACGTGGGTTCTAGGAAATTCACAGTCTGCTGAGGAGGGTCTCCTGTGTAGCTCAGGCTGGCCTCAGGACCAGCTGCAGGTGCTGGAATTACAGGCGCGAGGCAGTCATCACAGCTGGCTTGGGCTCTGTGCCCCTCTCAGGGTGTTAACAGGTCAGGGCCAGCCCTCTCCCCTGAACTCCTGAGCCTGGCTGACCACAGAGCACCTGTGCATTCTGGCTCTTAATTTTGTTGTCACTTAACTACTTTTTTCTAGTTTTTTTGTGTGTTTGTTTTTGTTTTTCCAGACAGGGTTTCTCTGTGTAGCCCTTCCTGTCCCAGAACTCAATCTGTAGACCAGGCTGGCCTCAAGTTCAGAGGTCTGCCTGGCTTTGCCTCCTGAGTGCTGGTATTAAGGCTATGCGTCACCACCCCCAGGCTAATACTTTGTTCTTTTTGGCAGAAAAGAAGCAATTGTTCCTTTCCAGAAACTTCCAGCCTCAAGGCTGCTCTTAACCTAGTTTCCCTGATTCCAAGAGCTTTGGGTGCTCATCGCTGAAGGCTCCTATGTCATGCACAACTAGTATTAAATAAATATTTTATTTTGTTTTGCATGTTAAGCTGTCCATTTCTACTTTAGTGTCTGTGTGGGTGCCCTAAGTATGTGTGTGTGAACCGCCATGTGCACATGTGTGTGTGGGTGGAGGTTAGAGGGTAATGCCAGGGTGTCTTACTCAATTGCTTCTCTGCCTTTTTTAAAATTTATTTATTCATGTATTTATGGGTTTTTTCTTCTTTTTTTGAGACAGGTTCTCACTATGTAGCTCTAGCTGTCTTGGAGCTCACTCTGTAGACAGTGCTGGTCTCAAACTCTCAAACTCAAAGCAGAGATCTGCCTGCTCCTGCTTCCCAAGTGCTGGGCTAAAGGCAATGTTAGGCTTCAAACTCAGGACAAGGGCTGAGGTGCCTCTTTACCAAAGTGGACCTGGCCTCCAGGTTTTCTCAGTCCCTCTCAGGGTGTTAACAGGTCAGGGCCAGCCCTCTCCCCTGAACTCCCCAGCCTGGCTGACCACAGAGCACCTGGATGAACCTGCCACTACCGCCCAGCACTAGGGTTTCAGATGCAGGAAGTCATGCCAGGTTTTCACGTGGTTGGAGGCGCCCACAGCAAGCACTGTACCTGCTGTGCCTCTGTCCCAGACCTGTCATCTCCATCCTTGAGGCTCCTGTCTGCTCATTTCCGCCCTGAACTTGTTCCGAGCGTCTGCACAGCAGGGCTTTTGCAGCAGGTTTGCCGTGTGCAAACTCTGGGAGAGAGAATGGGAACAAGGGGAAACGCAGGCAGCTGCCCAGCAGGATGCCAGCTGGCTGGGCTGGGCTGTGAACAGGGATTCCCTCTGTTTTCACTCTGTTTGGGGATGTGTTCGGTGGCGGGCACGGAATCCAGGGTCTGTGTACGCAGCAGAGGCCCCTGGGCAGCCCAGGCTGGCCTCTGACTTGTTTCCGAATGTGGCTCAATCTGGTTTGTGTCTATTGTTTATTGACTCATCCAATTCAATAGCGTGAAGTTCTTCCGACTTTCCGGGTTTGTGCTTTGTGGGGCTTGAACCCAGGACCTCTCACTCGCTACACACAGTGTCCACCTTAATTCCCACATACTAAGATCTATATGTCTACACACACACACACACACACACACACACACACACACACACTCACGCACTCACACAGTTCTCCAGTCTGTACGTCCTTGGTTCTTTTTATTTTTGTTTTTTCAAGACAGGGTTTCTCTGTTTTAGCCCTGGCTGTCCTAGAACTCACTCTGTAGACCAGGCTGACCTCAGACTCAGAGCTCTGCCTGCCTCTGCCTCCAGAGCATGGGGATTAAAGGCACCACTGCCCGGGTGCCCCCCCCCCCGGTTCTTCATTGTTCATGTCTGATCTACACTTTTGCCTATTGATCTCAGAGATTTTACTCTAAAATTCGTGTCTGGTTTCATTTTATTTTTACGGTTTGCTTATTTGATGAGTAGGAGAGTTTTGCTTGCACATCTGTACATGTATCACACGTGTGCCTGGTGCCTGAGGACGAAGGGCTGTCAGATCCCCCGGAACTGGAGTTGCGGATTCGTGAGCTGGTGTGTCCTCAGCAAGAGCCGAAAGCCTCTCCCACCTCCGAGCACCGTACAGCGCTCAAATTTACGTCTTCTTTCCAGATGGTGTCCTATTTTTTGGTAGTTGCAGTTTCTTCTTTTTAGCGTTGATAACTGTGCAGGTGCTGCTTTTTAACCTTCCCTTATTAGGTGTTTTGGAAGCCTCTACCTCCTTTCCGTCCCCAACCTTAGGTAGGAGAGAGAGAAGGTTAGAAGGGACAGGGGTCATGGAACCTCTTGAGACTTAGTTCCGCCTGGCTAGGGTCATCAGGTTCTTGGGGGAAACATCCATTTCAGTTGGGAGGCTGTCCAGCTGTCCAGCAACGGCAAACGGCAAAGGGAGCAGCAGAACGCACAAGCAGCCTGCTCCCTCCTCATCAGTCTCAGTCTCTGGCTCTGTTTTTACTCTCCCAGGGTCCTCGGAATTCCACCAGCTCCGGCAGGCAAAGCCCACGGCCCTCTCTGAGCCGGCGAGGCAGTTATCAGCTGTGGACAAACTAATCCCGTATTCCTCACTTGGGATTCAAACAAAACCTGCTTACATAACACAACTGAGTTCTTAAAGAAAGCGTCCTTCCACCACCAGACTGTGAAAGGGCTGTGTGTGGAGGCTGTCGAGTAAGCTCTGGTGACATCCTCACAGAGAAGCGCTGTCCAGATGAGGCTTCAGTGGTTGAGAGCATGGTCGCTTGTCCAAAGCCCGTGCCCAGCACCTACTCTGAGGCTCACAGTTGTCTGTAACTCCAGTCCTGGGGGCCTGACACGTTCTCTGACCCCCATGGGGCCCCAGGTATGCGCCTGGCGCAGACTTAATGAAGGCAAACCAGCCACGCACACAAAAGTAAATTAAAACAAAAGCTGTACCTCGTTGCTGAGGAGCCGTCTCTCGTTGGCTTAGAGGTCACAAGGAGGCTAGACTGACTGGGGACCTTCTGCCTGAGCCCCCAGGACTGAGTTAACAGGAGCACAGGCCTTTGAAATGAGGCTTCTGGCCGAACTCAGGTCTGTGTGCTTGCAAGGCTGAGGCAGGCTTCACTCTGCTCTGTGGTCAGCATGCGAAGAACGACGAATGTTTGCGTTCTGGGCACTTTCTCCTTTTCACTTGTCTGTGTGGTTAGGGTAGGGCTTCCCACCTCTGAAGTGGAATCTCTCACAGCCGTGAGGAGGTGACCTAGTGGGATCTCTCACAGATGTGAGGAGGTGACCTAGTCTAGAGATCATATCAGTTTCTTGTGCTTTGCCAGGCCTGAGCTGGTGACATGCCAATGATCTTCATCATAATCTAGAGAAAGCAAGCAAGCAGGACCCAGCAAGCACATAGGCATGTTTACATCAATTAGTTTGAGTCATGTTATACATAATTAAGAATATAGTTAAGAAAAAAGTTAATCACAGAGATACTTTTTTCTGAGATGGGGTTTCTCTGTGTAACTTTGGCTGTCCTGGACTTGCTTTGTAGACCAGGCCAGCCTTGAACTCACAGAGATCCAGCTGCCCCTGCCTCCCTGAGTGCTGGGATTCTAGGTGTGCACCACTGTGCCCGCTGCTCCTTCTATCTTTACTTGACTGTATCCAGTACTTCTGGATAGCGTATGGAGTGGGTCTGCACCACTTAGGCTACCAGAAGACTCACTTGCCAGGCAAATAAGTTTGAGGCCAGCCTGGTCTACACAGTGAATTCTGTGACAGCCAGGGAGGTGTAGAGAGACCCTGCTTCAGGTAGGTAGGTAGGTAGGTAGGTAGGTAGGTAGGTAGGTAGGTTGGTAGGTAGGTAGATAGACAGACAGACAGACAGACAGGGAGATATAGAGAGACCCTATTTCAAACAAACAAACAAATAGATGAATGAATGAATGAATGAATGAATGAATAGGATGCTAAAACCCCACCCTCATCATTTTTGCACTCTCCAGCCCTGAACAGTAACATGTGTCAAGCAGACCTGACTGAGTAAATGAGCGAAGGAAACGTCCCTTGTAGTGCAGGTGGAAGCCATGTTGCGGTGAGCCCTGCTCCCTGTCTAGCAGTCTGCGTGACTTGACTTCTCAGGCAGTCTCCGCGGACAGATAGTCCAGGCTGGCCGTCCTGTGAGTCAGCTTCCGGAGGGCCTCGCTGCCCTGCCCTGCTCTGCTCGCCGCCTTGTGAAGGTGGTGAGTGAATCCCACACTGTGTGCTGCTAGCTTCCCCGCTCCCTCTCTGGAGGAGGGTTAAAGAGCCACAGACCAGGACCTGGCATGTGCTTCCTTCCCCAGCTTCCTCTGGGGAAGAAAAGCAAGCAAGAAAAGCTTGCTTTGATGAGATTGAGCCGCAGGCTCTTGTTTCACGTTTTCAGTCAAATACCTTGTCGGAGGCCAGTTATTGATGCTAGGCCCTGTTTTAATTCACACTTCTCTGCTAATCAATTACAGCGTTTATCCATTAATCAGGTGTTCTGACAGGGTCAATAACTGGTTCTCGGATCTTGTGTGAAATTGCACATCATCAAACTAGGAATACTGCTTAGGAGTGAGATTTAAAACCTGGTGTGACTTTCCCAGGCTGGTGGACTAACAGTAAGAATCATCCAGTGGATTTTAATATATTGGGGTGAAAGGATTTTCTCCCCAAGTAGTTCATTAACAGGGCTCAACACTACTAAAGTATGGACAGGTGTCCTCAAAGCACCAGGAAGTGCTATTCTCAGCGCTTGCCATGGCTGCCTTCACCCCAAAGCACCACGGCTGCCCTCCCCATCTGCGGGGTTGCCAATAGTATGTTGGCATCTGGGATTGAGAATAAAGAAATTCAGCCCAGCGTGGTGGCACATGCCTGTAACCCCAGCATTCAGGGAAGCAGAGGCAGGCAGATCTTTGTGAGTTTGAGGCCAGCCTGGTCTGTAAACTCAGTACAGGACAACCAAGGCTACACAGAGAAACCCTGTCTTGAAAAACAAAAAACAAACTAACAAACTAACAAAGGCATAAAGATATTGAAAGAACAAATGTTTGAAGCAGTTGCTAGGTAAAATTCAACCCCAAGTTTATATCAAGTATCTTATTTATAGTGTGAGGAGAGAAGAACATAGTTATAGTTGATTTTCTTTATGTAAATATCCTCTAGCCCAGTTTCCCATGAGCCTTGAATCACATTCCCTTCCAGTGTGTGCACACAGTTTTCATATCCCTTCGTATCGGGGATTCACTACCAGTTTACACAAACCCTGCAAAGTGTCACAGAAATGGAAGCTCTTTGCTAAGGGGAGATTAAAAGTTTGTGAGTGGAAGCATGGTTCTGGCTTTCTGGGTTCTGTTTTGTTTTTATTTTTAATGACAGATGTACCAACATTGAATTGTTTTCGTCGAGGGTGGAGAGAAAAGACGCTTGTGTAGATTTTTCAGTTCTTCTCCGTGTCACTTAGCTGTCCCGGCATTGTCCGCTCCTTTCTCTCATCCTTTGGGCTGCACTGAGTTGTGTCATTCCCTCACGGTCAGCACTTTTGTTGTCTTTGTTTTCTGCTCTACCTCGGAAGCCCATCTCCCTTTCATCTCCGTCCCATTCAGGCACCAGGAACAGTTGTGTCCTGTTGCGGGGGTGTTCCGCTGGGTTCAACCAGTGGGGGTTCCCTTTATTCCGCTCTGAGCACCACAATGGGCCGAATGCCTGCTGGAGAGTGCACACTCTAATATGCCAGTTATTTGGTTTCTAAGAAGTCAATAAAAATACTATATTAGGCTCAGCCCTTGGCTCGCCTCACCCCTCCCCTGCTTCAAGTCTGTAGTTATAAATCTGTTTGTTTATTTCCGATGGTAAACTATACTCTTCCATATTAATTCAAAAAATGTTAATCCATGTTTTGAATTAATATGGAAGAGTATAGTTTACCATCGGAAAACATGAATTAGCATCAACAAACACTCTGAGGAAAATGATTCTGGCGGTGGATTTATTTATTTTTTTACCATAGGCAGCCAGGACTTGAAGAAGATGCCAAAAAGAATGGCTTCCCAAACTGATCTTGGCCAGACTTCCTGGTTTAAGAACCTAGCACCAGTGTGCATTCAGACTGTGGCTCTGGGGATTCTCTCCCAACCACCCTGCTTTCTTTGTGTGTGTGTGTGTGTGTGTGTGTGTGTGTGTGTGTGTGTAGGGGTGAGTGTGGAGAGTGTATGTAGTTAACAAACAGCCCAAGGGCCAGCAAAAGCCACAAAAGGTCAAATAATTTTTGTAAAGCTTATGATATCTCAGCACACTGAATTCATGTTCAGGGACAATCTTCAAAATTGTTCTTATGGCTGGAGTCATGGCTCAGAGGTTAAGAGCACTGGCTGTTCTTCTAGAGGTCCCGAGTTCAATTCCCAGCAAGCACATTGTGGCTCACGACCATCTGTAATGAGATCTGGTGCAGGCAGAATATGTATAAATAAGAAAAATAATTCTTTAAAAAAAAATCGTTCTTAATGAGGCATAAAAGAAAAATCTCAAACAGGCCCCCTTTTACCTTGCTGGGGTACTCACGTTGTCAGGGTCACTCCCCATGTCCTGTTTAAAAAGGGATTGGGGTAGGTGGCTCAATCAGGATTGAGTGAGACTTTGATTAATTCTCTCTGTCCTTTGGTGCAACAGATAATTCCAGCAAATGTGTGTTTCTCCGAGCTGCTGCTGAGGCTTTAGGTTCGGGGTGCGCCCTGCTGAGTGCTAGCATCGTGGGGCCCTCTTGGCTGGATGAGGAGGAGAGTCCCACATGGAGCTCTAATCCTTGAGGGGGCGAGGCTGGGCTTCCCTCTCGACCGTTATCTGGGGCCCTGACGTAGTAGTACGGTTGGGCTGGAGGCAGAAACAATCCTGGAAAGACCGAGACCCAGAGGTTGGTGCTTTGTGTTTTCCTGATTTTTGAAAGATCCTTGGATCAGCCTCTTGCTCAGGGTTTGGGTAGGTTTCTGGGGAGACTCTCCAGGAAACAAAGCAAGAAAGGGGAAAGTGTGGGGCTGCAGTGTGAGCTTTCACTGCCGTCTGACGGGAGGCTGGGACGCATGGTCAGGTGGGGAGCCTAGGCTATTGTTAGTTTTTTTCTTTTTTTTTTTACCAACTCTTTTGTTTGTCGAGAGTCTGTCAGGGAGGTGATGGGCGGGCGCTCTGAAGAGAGCCAGTGGGGAATGTTAACTTTGGGTGTTTTGGTCCGGAGGTAGGTCACCAGGATAAAGTGCTTAGTGTAAAAACTCAGTCACACCTATTGTATAAGAGCTGGGTTGGGAAATGTGTGTGTTTTTATTTTCTGCAAATGCAAAGTCTATTTGGTAGCCATACATTAGGTGCTTTGAAAAGTTGGATTTGGATCCTGATGGAGTGGAACGGCCCCCAGGGAGGCATTGTGATGATGCGAACCCCTTCATTTTCGGCTCACTCCCTGGGTGCCCTGGGTCTGTTTTTAGGGCTGTTGCCTTCTGCCCTGTTAACCCAGGCAGCACACATGGAGCAACAGGTTAACAGTCTGTGCTTGAGAGCAGTTTGGTCCTTAGGGAGGGAATCCCTTAGTTGCCATGTTGTGTTTGTATGTTTTCAGTCTTAAGTAGACGGATTGGTTGCTTTACATGGATTCATCACACACAAACTTTTTTATTTTAAGTCAGGGTGAGAATTTTAGAATTAATTTCAGAGCATGTTTGCATGATAGTTACTACAATTCTTCTAAAAGCTTAACAGTCAATTACAACTTTGAACAAAGTTCCAGCTGTTGTGTGATATTTGGCTGCTTCTCGACTGTCTTCTGGTAGTGTTTCTGGATTTAGAGAAAAGATGAACTCGTTCGCTTGTCAGTTACTGTTTATTAAGTGCTGACTGTGCTGACTGACTGCGCACAGTATTTTGGCATCGTTTTGATGTGAATACAGTTGCTTTTTAACTTCCATGTAGGACAACAGTTTTGTAAACAGCAGAACCTTCCGGCAACCTTAGCGCTCAGCTGCCGGTGTCTCTAGGCTGGGAGTGCAGCCGTCTGTGGCCTGACCTCTGGGCCTTCGTGTGTGCTGAGTGACTGCCACACTCGTCAAGATGGAGTGCTGGAGAGGCCGTGGAGGCAGAGCGGTGGTGGAGCGAGGGCACCAGCAGCCACTGTCTTCCTTGCCAGGACAAAGAGCAGTTCAGCTGGGTGTGAGAGGTCAGTCCCTGGTGTGGCCTGGTCCACGAGGCACAGTCCACGGCGACCTCTCCCCATCTCCCTAGAGCCTCAGTGACTAACATTCTGGTTCCATCAAACACCCCGAGAGGGGGGGAAGTTATTTCTGTGCCCCCAAAAGGGTTATAAGAGTATCAGAGCATCATTCATTCATTGAAAGTACCTCGAAGGCTTCGAAGACCAGAGAGCTGTCTGCCTGGTTGGTTGGTTTGAGGAATAGTTGCAGACGTTTTGGGCATCAAACCTCACACACTCTAGGCACAGTGCTGGGCCAGGGAGCTGCCTCCAGGTGTTTTACAATGCCTCCTCTAGTGCTCCATGGACACCTGTGTGCCAAACTGCTTGCTCAGGAAGTGAGCGCGGTAATGTTGGGGATCAAGGACGCCCACCAACCTGAGCCCAGCTGAGACTTTTTCCAGGATGGCAGGACTGCGTCAGACAGCAGGGGGGCGTGTGGAAGATCTTGCCCCAAACTGGGGGTCATGCTCCTCTGGCCGGCCTCTCCCTGAAACCAAGTGGGAAATGGAATCCCCTCCTTCCCTTCCGTCTTCTTGCTTTCTCCTTGATTTTCTGAGGCATCCCACTCTGTAGCCCAGGCTGGCCTGGACCTCCTAGCAGCCCTTTCTCAGCCTCCAGAGCCCAGGCTGGCCTGGACTTCCTGGAAATCCTTTCCTGGCCTCCTAAGCACTAAGACATGTGCCGCCATGGCTAGGTGAGAAAATCGCTTCCCTGGCCCTGGACAAGGCACAGGGAGCTAAAGTTCGATTCTTTCTGTTTGCAGAGGGTATTAGTATTAACGGGCCCACTATGTGTCTCCCTGTGAGTTTTGTCGTGGGCGGTCATCATTCAAGTCCAGCCCTTCTCAGTACACAGGAAATGGCGGTTTCGAATCTGTTTAAAACCCTTGGTCTGCTTTGGATGTTGCAGGCTGCTCTCTGAGCAGCCATAGCCTGGAAGCAGTAGCCAGTCTTGCTCACAGAGCCGGGGAATCAGAATGCAGGGGCCACCAGAGTGCCCTCTTCCTGTAAGGGGATGAAAGGCTGCCTTGAAAAGTCTCATCTTAAGCTGTGAACAGGCAGCACTGGGAAGAATGATGTGGCTCCTTGTCTTTTCCAAGCGTGACTTCTAAAGCTGAGAGAGGTGTCTCTGTGTGCTGAGGTATGCTGGCCAACAAATGTCATTTAGGTGGAGGCGGTGCCTGCGCAGAGCCCAAGCCCCTCTGCTCCAGGCCAGCCATCGCCGCTGCTCCGCCGCCTTCGGCATCAGCCCCTTTGGTTAGCCTGTGTGGGTATTGCTCGTGTTGAGGATTGGTGGGCAGTGATTGCCATTCGTGTGTGTCTGCGTCTGTGTCTCCTGGTCACTGATTTGTGTGCTTCTGGACACAGGGTGACTTGGGACAGTAGCACAGGCACAGAACACAGGGTGAGCTGAAAGCTGGCCTTCCCTTCTTCCTAACACTACCGACAGAAGAAGCACAGACTTTGCTAACTGACAGAGAAAGAAAAAGAACTCTTTTTTTCTTTCTTTTCTTTTTTTTTTTTTGAATAGGGCTTCATAGCCCAGTGTGACTGTGTGTGTGTGCCACTGTGTTGGGCTCTTGTGATTCTGGGCATCTAGACTCAAGTCCTCATGTAGAGCAAGAGGAGGTGGCTAGTCCGACCCCACGGTCCTAAGCTGTTAAAGAATGTGTAGAAACATTACAGCGACGGGCGTTTATGCTTTCTCCTTACCCGCCAGTCTCAACAGGACGAGAGAGTAGAACTAAAATTACTTAGAAATAAGTCAGTTTTCCATATTGTGTCATTGTGTTTTATTTGAATGACTAACAGAAGCACATGAGCAGGCAAAGCCTGTCATCCACCCCCAGCCCTGGATCTCAGTGTGTAGCCAACACTGACCTTAAAATCCTCCTGCCTCAGCTTTACTAGAATTAGGATTAACCATGCCTGACTTGTTCATCTTGTTGTTTTCTTAGTGTATATGTGTCTGTCTGTATATCTGTGTGTGTGTTTATGTGTCTGTCTGTATATCTGTGTGTGTGTTTATGTGTCTGTGTGTATGTATCTGTGTGTGTGTGTTTATGTGTCTGTGTGTATGTATCTGTGTGTGTGTGTGTTTATGTGTCTGTGTGTATGTATCTCTGTCTGTCTGTGTGTTTGTGGCATCTACAGTGTGTCGGGTGTGCGTGTGTGTGCTCATGGATGCGCATAGCCACTCGTGCATATTTAGAGGCCATATTTAGGGCTTCATGTGGCTCCCTCTCGCTTCTGGCCTTATTTCTTTCAGAAAGGTGCCCACTGACCCAGAGCTCTCTGTCTCAGCTAGGCTGAGTGACCAGCACGCTCCCTGCCACCACTGCGGTCACAGGCGCATGTGGCCACTCCGCTCTTTCTGTGCTTTCCTGGGGATTTGAACTCAGGTCCTCAAGCTTGCCCTCTCTCTGGCTGCTGAGCTGCCTCCTCAGTCCCGTGCACTGATGATCAGGATCCTGCTCCCGAGATGGCATGCGTGGGGATGGCTAGAGCGGAGCCAGCCTGGGAGGAAGCTGTGGTTCCTAGGAGCTTGACTCCCCGCAGAGAGGTACAGCCATGGTGGGACACTGTCCCTGGGACAGCCGCGTAGACAGGGGAAGCTGCCCTTCTTTGTGTGTTCTCACACCGTTCCTTCCCTTCACGCTGCGCACTTCTCCCTTAGCCTGTTTTCCTTGCTCTGTGTGCTACAAGTGCACATATACATGCGCACACGCACGCACAGGAACACGCACGCACACACGTGCACACTCGAGTGCGTGCACACGAACGCACAGGAACACGCATGCACACACGTGCACACTTGAGTGTGCACACACACACACGCACGCACATACACAGGAACATGCATGCACACACGTGCACACTCGAGTGCGCGCACACACACACACACACACACACACACACGCGCGCGCGCGCACACACACACACACACCCCTATCCTGGATGCTGTCTAACTGCTCCTTGAAGGCATCATTAGCTACTAGGTGCTCTAGTTCGCTATGGCTGCTCACCCAGCTACTTTGGAAACTTCGGGCCTTCCCTCTGAAGCCGAGGCTGCTCTGCACGCTCCTGGAGCCACTGCTGGAAGCCAGGACTCGGCTGCCCTCAGTGACGGGCCTGTCCCCCACGAGTGTCCAGTCCCCACGAGTCTGTAGACACAGGAAGGAGGAAACCACACTTGGGCCGTGTCCTGGGCCTTTGACATGGCTTCCCCCACATCCTGAGGGAAGGAGAGAACGCTGGTGGATGTTTTCAATGCCCTAGGTTTTTATTCGGTTCAGACTAAAGCGGGCCAGATAGAGAGGCTAAAATCTCTTGTTCCATTTGAGTTAGCATGAAGCCCTGTGCTCCCTAATCTGTTAAAAGAGAAATAAGCCTCGCGTGATTGTGGGATCAGGTCGGTTCTCCTGCCCTGGCCCCTGCTCTGCATTTTTATTCCAGTACAGCCTGGACCTTGTGCACCCTCGCCTCCCCTCACCTCCCCTCTCTCCCCTGTGATCACACAAAGAGCAGGGAGCCCAGGAAGGCTCAGCTCCTGGGTCTGTGCTTTAAAAGGATGAGCTGTATGCTATACTTAGCAACACAGAACTGATCCTTAGAACCTGCCCCCAAGAGGAATAGACTGATGCTAGGGTCGGAAGTGTGAGGGATGTGGGAGAAACCAGAGCTAAAATCCACAGCCTGACTGAGCGGACAGTCAGTCCTGTGACAGGGCCCTCTGCCCCAGCTTAAGGCAGAGCCTGCCGCTCCCAAGTCCTGGCTGCTTCAAGGCTTCCCCGGGGACCGTCTTGCTCTGTTGTCGTGGGGTCTCTTTGTCACTCAGACCCTCAGGCTCCAGGGTGTGCACGTATGACAGCGGTGGAATTTGAACATGGATGTTCTATTTCAGATTATTGCTTCTTGTTTATTTCTTGTGTGAGTGATTGAACCCAGGGCCTCATGCACGGTAGATGAGTCTGACCAGCTGAGCCCTGGCCCTGCACACCCATCACCGCCCCTGTGCAGCCTGTGTCTGGGAATGGTTTTCCCAGGTGAATGAGTTAACGGTCTTGTTACCTTTGAACCCCAATTGAGCAGAATACCCCTAATGTAGATTCTCATGTTTTCTTTTAGAATATTGCCAAAAAAGTGCACCCAATTTTATTTCTAGTCATGTGACAAGCCTGTGGACATTTGTACCTCTCTGCGGCCACCCTACACTCCAGCCCTACAAGCTGAAATGGCTCCTACCTGGTCCTCCTAGGCGGAAGTTTTGTTCTAACTTGTCAGAAAACGTCCCTTTTTGCTCTGTAGTCTTTGCCTGACCTTTTTTTCTTTTTTTATGAGAGAATGAAGCCAGGCACAGTGACGCATGCCTGCAGTCCCAAGGGGGCAGAGGTGGGCAGATCTCTAGGAGTTCAAGGCCAGCCTGGTCCACAAAGTGAGCACAGAACAGTTGGGGCTACCCAGAGAAACGGAGAGACAGAGAGTGAACACGGCAGGCACTCACACAGGGTGGCCGTGTGCGGCGGTGAGAAGACAGCTCTGGCCGCCAGCCTGTCGTGGCAGGACCACCAGGCTAGCCCACCAGCAAACCCACACACCCTGCTGTTTCTCCCGCTCATCCTGGTTTGCCACAGCTGAGCTTTTTGTTTTTGTTTGTTTTGTAAGATTTATTTACTTATTTTATGTGTGAGCGCTCTGTTTTCATGCACACTAGAAGAGGGAACCGGATCTCACTATAGATGGTTGCGAGCCACCATGTGGGTGCTGGGAACTGAACTCAGGACCTCTGGAAGAGCAGCCGGTCTTGTCAGCCGCTGGGCCTTCTCTCTAGCCCTGTTTTTGTTTTCTTTTTAAAAATGGTTCCTCCAGGCCATCAATCAGATTTCTTGTCTTCCCAGCCCCGAGCCTCATTCGTGTGAAGGCTTTGTGGACAGGGGAGAGGAGAGTGCCTGTGTTCTGGTGTGTGCAGTGCCTGGAGACAGCTTCTGTGTGGGCCTCAGAACTCCAGTTGTAGCATTTGGTGACCAGCGTCTCCATGCTGCGCCAGCCTGAGGAAGCCTCGGGAAATAAAAAGAAAAAGCTACGAGGAGTGAGAATGTAGGTTTGTTCGCTCCAGCAGAGCACAGGCACCAGCTTCACACAGGGCCCGCACACTGTAGGTACCTAAGTATTGTTTGCTAGAAATGATCCTTAAGATAAATGTAATTTCGTTGTTTATCATTAATGTAATTGTGGTTTTAAAGCGGTTTCTGAAATGAAGACTGGAATGGAATAATTTCCTAGGTTTCATACATTTCTGCGATGGTCTGAGAAGCATAAACAGACCTGATCACAGGTGGCCAGAAAGCAGCTTTTCTGGTGGAAGGTGACTTTGGGCATCACTGTCTTACTAAACAACTAATGTTTATACCGGGGAATTCCCCACGTGTAGGAAATAAACAGATAGGTCCCGGAGGTGTGAGCAGCATTTGCAGAGAAAGGGCGAGGTGCTAATTGAGATGAAAGTGGGGGCCCCACCTGGGTTCCTCCCCAGCAGCCACACCGACTCACAGATTTGTTCTCTGGCCCCCAAGGCGGAATTCACAGTCATCACCTCCTCCTCTAAAGCCCCTCCGCTCTGCTCTGCCCTATAAGCCCTGCCCATCCTAGGCTCCAGGGGTGATTGTTTGAGGGCTTGTTAACCCTTTGATGTCCAAAGTACTTTCCTGAGTTGTCATTTTGTTGAGTCAATCAAATACTAATTTTTTAAAAGTCTATATTAAAATGAAAAGCAAGACCGTTTTGAAATTCATCTCTTTTTAGGTAGAGATGTTGTGCACAGATACCAGCTTAGAGCTGATAAAGTTCACAGAGAAGCCTCCATTTGTGTACAGCTGCCTCAGCGGTTCGGCTCTGGTAGCTTTCACTGACCTGGGGACGGCTGGGCTGCGGGACCCATTCTTCCCTTTCCTGTCATCCCTCTAGGCCAAGGCTCAGGGGCCCAGCCACTGTGCAGGGATAGTACTTTCCCGCCCTCCTCTGAGCTCAGAACCCTTGATTCCTCAGTTAGGAATTGTGCTCAAGCCTCTGGTCACCGGAAACCCAGAGCAGAGTCCAGGTGTAGATGTGGCCAGGCGCTGAGCCCGGGGCAGCAGCAGGTGGCGCGGGCTGCAGCCTCCGAGCCAGACTCCTTGAAAGGCTTTCTGTGGATCGTGACGGTTTCCAAGTTTTCCGGGGGCGGCGAGTCCACTGAGCATTGTGCACTGTGAGTTTCAGGCAGTGAAAAATGAGCTTTGTGATAACCGAGAATGAAGTTAAGGAAGAAATTTTTATTGTTAATCAAGGGCTTAATTGCCTTTGGGACATTTTAAATAAGTGCCATGCAGTGCTTACGGAGCAATGCTGCCTAAGAGATGCAAAATTCTTTAATTAAACCATCAAGGGCACTCCCTGATTGAAATATCCCCTTATCGTAACAGTCAGGCCTTCCTGATTCACATACCAGCTCAGCCAGGGATAGAGTAAATGAAGGCTCCTCAGAAGAACAAATCAATTGTGAAAACTGACTGAAGTTATTTCTGGGATAGTTTCCTTACAGCTTCCTTGTATTGATCAAAACACATTTTGTGTGGAGTTTGTGTGTGGAGTTTGTATTTATTTGCCTTAAGTGGTGTTTTAGCTTGTTATATAGAACGTAAGAGTTTCCTGACTGTTTGAGCCGGCTGGTGGCTTGTGCCTTTAATTCCAGCGCTTTAGGAGGCAGAGACAGGCAGAGCTCTGTGAATTCAAGGCCAGCCTGGCCTACAGAACAAGACAAGTTCCAGGACAGCCAAAGCTACACAGAGCTTAAAAACAAAAACAAAACAAAAAAAAGTGACATTTTCTGGGTGATGCGTTAGGTTGCCCCTATAATTAATTAATAAGAAATGCTGAGTCATTCAGACAGTCAACAAGCCTGAGCACAGCACGGCTTCCTGCTGATAACTCAACAGAGCCAAGCTTCACTGGGCTGGGCTGACTCCTTATCGTCTACAGGAAACCAAACAGAAAGCAAGGAAAAGCTTAGACATTCAGAGTTTGACTTCTTGATTACTCATTTTCAGTCTGTGATTGGTTAAAGTTCTTAGCGTGGGGCTAAGTGATTCTATGTGATAAAAACTAAAAGTCAAGACAGGCCCCGGAAAGCAGGAACAGAGGCTGGGCACCTGGCTCCTGGGCTGCCATGCCAGGCGTCCTCTAAGCAGTGGGCCTCATCCGCTACCCGCCATGCACAGAAGTTGTCACGGGAGCTGCTGAGAAAGGTGTCCGCTGCCAAGGCTGATGAAAGCGGGTCAGTCTTAGCGTGGAACCTAATGCGAGGGAAGGAGAAAACCAGCTCCTGAAAGTTGTGCTTGGATCTACACCAGCAGGTGCACACACACAGACACACAGACATCTATACACGCACAGAGAGACAGAGAAACAGACACAGGGGGACGAGACACATAGAAACAGAGACACACACAGACAAACACATTGAGATACAGAGATGCACACACTGAGACACATAGACACAGAGAGACATACATAGAGAGACACACAGAGAGACATATAGGGATGCAGAGAGAGAGACACAGATGCACAGACAGAGGGACAGATTCACAGAGAGAGACAGGGTACTCTTTCTTTTTGAGACAGGATCTTATGTGACCCTGCTGGCCTGGTTTCATTTAATAAGAGAGACATTGTTCTCAGAAAGGTTTACATTTTTTTTGTCTTGTGTCTTTTGAATTGTTCTGTAGCCCAACGTAGCCTTGACTTGGTCTCCAGTGTGCTGGGACGGCAGCCCCCGGTGCCACGGACTGTAGCCCCTCCCCCCATCATGCTCAGTTAAAACCTCAGGTCTGGGACGCGCTACAGCAGAACACAATATCAGTTACTTCTGCTTTTAACACTTGACAACTCAGGATATAAGGGTGAAAAAGTTGTCAGAGAACAGTATGTTTAAAGATGCATGCATGGCAAAGTTTCTATACTTTGTTTCTGGCATTGAAAACATTGAAAGGGGTTGTATTGCTGGGCATGATGGTGCACGCCTGTAATCCTAGGATCTGAGTTCAAGGCCAGCCTGGTCTACAAAGTGAGTCTAGGACAGCCAGGGCTACGCAGAGAAACCCTGTCTCGGAAAATTAAGAAGAAAAGAAGGAAGGAAGGAAGGAAGGAAGGAAGGAAGGAAGGAAGGAAGGAAGGAGAGGAAGGAAGGAAGGAAGGAAGGAAGGAAGGAAGGAAGGAAGGAAGAGCAAGCAGGTCCTTTACTGTGTCACCCTGCCATGTAGCCCAGGCTGGCCTGGAACTCACAGAGACCTATCTACGTCCGCCTGCACAGCACAGGGATGAAAGGCAGGAATCACCGTGCCCACCCTACGTAGGGTGAGACTTTTGAGGGTATACTTTTGTATTCTTTAGTTGGCAGCATCTGTACTGACTTAAATTGCTAGAAAGTTTATATGGAAAATGAAAGTGAGCCTGTGTCTAATGGAAGTGCTGCCGGCCATCTTGAAAGCCATATTTGGATTTGAGTGTGCAATTGACAGCACACCCTCACCTGTTTACACATGCTAGTTTTCAGGCCATAATTACAGTGTCTACTAATTTGTACCTGGAATGGATTTGTTGGGGTCTCTGTGATGCTCAGGACTGAAGCGTCTTGCTGTCAGCAGCTTCCTGGACCCCTCTGCTGAGATCGCCCTTGTGTCTTTGTGGAAAAATCCTGCATTTCCAACAGCACGTAAAGAAAGGCACTGATTTAGCATTTTTCTCTGACATTCTTTTTCTCATTTTTGAAATGTAAGAGAGGAAATGTTGAAGCACAGACACTTATTTCAATTCCTTGTCTTACATCTGTTGAGTTACATTTTAACTTGAAGATACTGGGGTCAAGCATTAAAGCAGAGAATTGCGCCACCCCATCACCATGGTGACTCTCGTTCTCTAAATCCAAATGCTTAAGTACTTCATTTTGTAAAATAACCTGAGTCATTTTGGGGATCTGCGCTCAGCTTTTTAAAAGTGCTTGTCCACATGTGGCTTCTGTGAGGAAGCCAGAGCAAACCAGAAACTTACTCTGTACTTCTTTAATAAGCTTGAATTTCTTATTTTTATTATTGCTTTGTGGACAAGGCTCCACTTTCACATTTTCAACCCTGGAACGCTTCTTCGTGTTCAAGAGGCTCCTAGCATCGTTACACGTTTTGTTTTTCTTTCTTAAGTGCAAAAGTTGAATGCAGACGGGGGATTTAAGTTGGAAAATGGCAATTTTCTTTCTTCTTCCTTTCCTGTGTACTTTGTTCCATTTTGTAGTTGGGGGTTGCTGGTATTTTTTTCCTTTATTTGATTTGTTTTTCTCTTCTCTTTACAGTTCACAATAGAAGAAGGTAGTGGGATTTTTGTTTTGATTTTGATCTTTTTTTTCCTTTGCATATTTTCCTTTTCCAGGGAGAAATGTTTCTGACCAGATTTAAAGCACTTGGTGTTTTGGACCCCTGTAGGGCCGTTTTAAGTATTTGGATCTGTAAAGGGCCTCAGTAATAACTACCTGAATTGCTTTTAATTACACAATATAGCTGCGTCATTTCACTCCACATTCGCTTTGATTGATGCTGCAAGGCAATTGTAACTGTGGATGATGGGCTTGAGGGCCTCTTGAAGTGACTTTAGCTTCTTGCAGGAACAAAGGGACAGAGGGAACACTCCGCTCCTCTCTGCCGGAGAAGCCTTTCTCTTCCCCTGCCAGATAAAGAAACACAATTAACAAACATTATCCCCAGAGGTAAATTGAAATGTACATGCAGACAAGAGGGGCTCTTGACCGCAATTAGACATATATGATCCAAGGTATTCTGGCCATTCATTAGTACTAATTGTTGGAGGAAGACGCTCAGAACAAATGACTAAAACGTAGGCGGATTAAGAGCCATGGTGACAGGGTGCAGGCTCTCAGCTGTGGCCATGATGTACTCTGAGAAGCTGCTCTGTCAGGGGCCTGCTTGGTGGTGCTCTGTGGCGAGCTCTCAGGTGGGTGTTTATAACAAAGATCTGTGGTGTTTATAACAAACAGTGTCTATCTTACTTTCTTAATTAGCGGGAACTACTGTGCAAACGTTGGTATTCGTAATTGAATATCCTTTCCACTCTCCTGGGCCTTTGGGCTGTGGTGGAGTCTGTTGGCTTTGCTGGGAATCTGTCTAAGCTGAGTTTTTTGATTCTTTGCTTTCTTTAAAATGTCAGATGCTAGGGAAGACCATGAGAAAGTTTGCTAGTTTGTACGTCTGACTGATGGACACAGGGATGTGGACAGCCCACGCTGTCCTACAGAGCTCAGGCTGGCTTTGAACTTCCTCAGTGCTGGGATTACAGGCTGAGTACCCAGATGCCTGCCTGGTTTACAAGTAACGTCCACACCCTAGTAGGACAGACACGTTCGTTCACCAGCTCAGACTGCTAGTAGGATCCCCGAGATCTGATGGGCACTGCCTGGGAACGGCTGCCCGAGATGGGTGGCATTCTGCAGGGTTCCTAATGGCTGGGGGACTGGAATATGGGTCAGTCCATGCCGGACTAAATGGAGCTAACCCGCTGGACCTGTGGTCAGAGGAGGATCAATTTGGAGAGGGAGTCGGTCATTGAAAACTCTCCCGTCCGCCTTGACAGTCCAGTTATTGGTCATCAAGTCAGCCGCAGATGATTAGCACTGAAGAATGAAAGTGAGAGGAAGCCTTGGTGGAAAAGAGGAGCTTCCTTAGGCAGGCAGGAGCGGGACCAGCAGCTCCTCCAGTAGATCTTTCAAGCTGTTTGAGGCCTGGGACCGTCGCTGTGTGCTGCTCAAATTTCAACACTAGGAGAAGGGTCTTTGATGCCATGAGAAGCAGCAACAGGCCCGGGGATGCAGCTCAGCGGGTAGAGTGCTTGCCTGTGTGCAGAAAGTCCTGTGATTCATTTGCAGCCTCACTTGAGCCCGGGGTGGTGGCACACCTGTAATCCCAGCACGGGTGGTGGCTCAAGGGGACGAAGAGTTCAAGGTCATCCTCAGTCATATGAGTCTGAGGCCAGCCAAGCTGCAGGAGACTGAAAGGAAAGGAGAAAACCAGCAGAAGCTTTCCAATCTCAGGGGTCGAGCCTCGTCACCCAGCAAAACTTCTGAGGCCACTACCGAGCCACTTAGCCAAGCATTCGCTACTCCAAAGCAGATAAATCATATCAATTTTATAAAATACATTATCACATTATGAACATACTTTCTCTCTCTGTCTCTGTCTGTCTCTCTCCCGCCCTTAAATTGCAGCAGGTTGTAGGCCTTGCATAGACAGAGATGGAGAGGGGTTAGTTCCTGCAGTCCATTAAACACTGAAAACAGAAGTCCATCGTGTTACAAAGAGACCTCTTGCTCACAGCCATGTGCTTTGCTTTAATTCTCATCACACTTAGCTCTGAATAATTATGAAGAAGGAAACAGTCCTAATCTTACTGTGGGCTCCATACAATCAAAGCTGCAGCTTGTGATTCAAGATCACAGCTTGTATTCACAGCTTTTGTGTGTGTGGTGTGGCTCTGGCAATTAGACCCAGGCTGTATTTTTTTTCTTAAGAAATTAGAGTGAAAAAGAAAGAGGGGAGGGAGATCACAATATTAAATCTACAGACCAGAATAGTCAAGGGACTGTGGCCACAAAGACATCAAAATTCAAAACTGTGTCATTTTTGCCTCGTTTTCATTGTGATTAACACTTGAGAGAAATTTTTGAGCAATCTGGAAAGAACAAGAGAGTCCACTAAGCAACACCAGTTTCATGACAGTTATTAAAAAAAAAAGCAGAACCATTTTCTCAAAATTGGAGTGAGGAAAGGTTCTGCCTGATTCCTCTCTATCAAAGAATCCGGGCCTGGGGGCACATTACTTTGAACTTCGGGGAACTGTGACAGGGCTGCTGGTGCTTGCTTGCTGGAGTGCATGCTCAGCATTCGTGAAGACCTGTGTTCCGCCAGCACCACTGTGAGAACAGGGCTCGGTGGCACAAACCTCGACCCCAGGGCAGAGGGATCAGAGGTTCAAGGTCGTCCCCTGGTACTTACTGGGCTGAAGGCCAGCCTGAGCTCTGTGAGTAAAAGCCAGCAACGGCACCTGCAGCGGCATTTGTTGTGAGGTCTACAGTTCCTTCTGACCTCAAACAAAAGTGTGGAAACAGGCTTTCCCACCTCACACTTGCTCATTTACCACTAAAATCCAAAACAACACAGGAAACAGTTCCTTTTGCCATAAAAGCACCCAGTGCTAGTGGAATCTCTTAAGTGGGAAGAGGCTAATGGACATTTATTTTTATTAAAAATGTTTTGCGGGCTGGAGAGATGGCTCAGTGGTTAAGAGCACTGTCTGCTCTTCCAAAGAACCTGGGTTCAAGTCCCAGCACCCGTATGGCAGCTTACAGTTGTCTGTAATGCCAATTCCAACGGATCTGACACCTTCACGCTAATGCACATAAAATACAAATTAAATAAATTATTTAAAAGTGTTTTGCTTTTAACTGCTTTTACACAGATGATATCCCTTGATCTCCACCTCATTTCTGTAGTGGAAAGGTTATTATTCATCAGTGGGTTTGTTTGGATTGGTTGGTTGGAGACGGACTCCCTAGATGCCCTGGCTGGCCTGGTGTTCAGCGTGTGGAGCAGGCTGACCTGCTGTAACCCTCTCCCCTGTATCTCCCGGTTCTGGGATTGCAGGCATGTGCCTCCTGCACATGGATTTCTTTTGCTCCTTATTGTTTAATTTTAACCGTTTGGTCACATAGGGATGAGCGTGCACATGGCTGCGGGATGTAGGAATGGTTTGAGGGGCTGGTTCTCTCCTGTAGGAGTCCAGGGATGGAGCCTACGTCCCCTGGCTTGGCAGCAAGCACCTTGACAATCTGTTTTCCAGTGAGTCGCACTGCGTCGCCCAGGCTGGCCTTACACTCCTCTCCAGGCTCCCGTGATCCCCTGCCTCCCTCCAAGGCAGTGGAGCCGCAGGCGTGCCCGCCACACGGCTAGTGGCTGTATTCGATGCCACAATGGCAACATGGCTCCCATCCCCTCCACTGAGCTGCTTCTCACATGTTTGCTGCCAAATATTGCCTTTTCTGCGTTTGGTTTCACAACTGATCTAGGAGATCCAGCACTGGAGAGTTGAGCTAGGTCTGTTCCCAGGGGTCCTCTGGGGCTGCTTGTGGGAATCTTCCTCTCCTTTGGTGGTTCAGTGTCAGGATCCAAAGCTGTGATGAACTCTGTTGAGACAAGGAAGCCTGGCTGGAAGGTCCTTTAGGCTTCGAATCACAGTTTGTGCCTCAGTTCCCCGCAATGGCTGATCATTTGGTCTCTAGGCAGAGGCCAGGAACACCCTGTGGAGCACTCTCCAGGGAGCACTGGCCATGAGGATGTGACGGAGGCCGTCCTGCAGTCAGTCTCAGCTCAGGCAGGCAGGACCATCTGGTGGCGGGGGGTGGGCAGAGGCAGGGGCGGTGGGGTGATGGGGGGTGGCTCAGCCCTCATGTGGCTGGTGAGGATGTGAGGTTCCCTCATTCTTATCGAGAGAGCCTCTTGATGCAGCACAGTGCTGTGGACGCTGCGTGTGTAGACAGGGCTGGCCTCGAACTCACAGAGTCTACCTGCACTGACTCCCAAGTGCTGGGGAAAAACAAACCCTCCGGATTTCCAATCACATAAAACTCCTGCTCCGTCTCTCACACAGAGAAAGTATAAGGATTAAGGAGAATAAACTAACAGGATAGGCTCTCTTGTCAGCCCCAACACACGCATACACACACACAGACACACATGCACACAGACACAAACACATAGACATACAGAGACACACAAACACACACACGCATGCACACACACAGGAGCACTCCCCTTCCCCCCCCAGCACAGTCCCCTCCAGCACCCATCTTCCTTTCCTCTCACCCTTGTTCTCCTCTTCCTCCCCTACTCCCGCGTGCCCGACCTCAGCCTCCGCACACTGGGCTGCTCTGTCTTTTACTCCTAACCTTTCGTTTACGGCTCTTGTGGACAAGTGTTGCTCTTTAGCCCCCGGGGCCGCCGGGGCCCTGAGTGAGCCGTGCTGCTGCTGTACCAATAGCCCGGGTGTGAGCTGAGTGTCCAAGCGGGGCCACTGTGAGCAGAGCAGATGTGTTCGGCTTCCCTGTTCCCCAACTTGCTGCCCTCTGCAATCCTCACCCTCACCCGGACAGCCGGAGCCTGGTGGGCACACGTGGAGGATGCGGGCAGTGACCGTGCGGCATTTCTGACCGCTAGCTTCCGTGTCTGTGCAGCCATGCTCCTTCCTTAAGAAGGGCGGGCTTATTGTCTGCACGCTAGACCTGGATTTAGATAAGCCTGTGTGTGTGTGTGTGTGTGTGTGTGTGTGTGTGTGTGCGCGCGCGTCCTAGCCAAACAGATTCAGAGCTGTCCTTTGTGAGATATCGTGTTGTCCAGGCACGACTTACACCTTTGGGCTTCATCCTCAGGCACGCTCACCATCGCTGTGATGTCTGTTGTTAGGTGATACCGTTAGCCACACCCAGGGCCTCACTCCTGCTAGACAAATGCTCCTCTGCTAAGCTAAGCTCTGCCCCTCCAGCTCTTGAATTTTCTTATTTTTATGCTAAAATATACAGGACATGAAGCAACCCATTTCTTATTTTTAGTTGTACGGTCCAGCGGTTTGAGAACTTGAGACGTTCAGCTATGGCTGTTACTGATGTCACATCTCCAGAACTTCTCCGTGTTGAGACCCTGCACCCTTTAATCGACAGTCCACTCCTGCCCCCCTTCTGATAACAATAACCACCAATCTTCTGGATCTTGTTTTCCCTTCTACAGTGTGTGTGTTGAGGTGGTTTCACTATGTAGCCCAGGCTGGCCTTGGACTGGTGATTACCTGCCTGGAGTGCTGGGAGCAGAGGCTGGAGCCACCCACCTCTGTCCCTGTGGGGTTGACTTTTCTAGAAACCTTGTCAATGAGGCCCATGAGCCACTCATCCCTTTGTGGAAGCTTAACCTTTGAGATGGTGTTTGTGTGCACACAGACTGCTGGTTCCAGGGTCGCTCACAGGAACTGTCTGTGCCGTCTGCGTCCTTGTCGTCTGAGGAAGCTTCGCTGCAGGCCCCACCCAGGCCAGCTCATGTATGGTGTGCACGCCTGAGCGACACGTATGACCCGGTAAAGACGGATGCTCCTCTGGCTGTTGTGTCTGTCCGTCACTGTACAGACACCTCCTTCCTAGGGCATGCCCGACCAAGGAACCGGCAGGCAGCTCCTGCGTGGTCATGGGTCACCAAGGCCGCCTCAGGGAGGGAGGATGGCCCTCGGGGATGCATGAGTGAACCCCGTGGAGACCTCACAACACAGGCTCTGTGTTCTGCTGTGGCCCTGACGGGAGCTTCTGAGGGGTGCTCTTTGTTTGCGGGGTTCGCATTGGAAATACTTTCTCGGCTTTTCTGAACAGCCACACACCTATCTACAGCGGGTACCAATCTCACGAAGGGCCTCGTCTGCTTGTAGGAGGACGAGTGTGTGGCTCTTCCATCCACGGACCTCCCCCTGGTCTGCGCACTGTTGCCATGGTAACTGAAGCAGTTTTTCAAACTAGGGAAGGAATCTCTGGGGCACTTGGGAACTGAGCAAAGTGAGAACATAAGAGGGGCCTCAATGAGAGATGCTGGCGTCGTCGGTACCTGGTTATTAATAGCTCAGGCCGGGTGGAAATTGGTAGGTGAGTCTTGCTGTCATTCGGAGGGCAGGGAGGACGCACTAGTGGGCTGATTTTCACTCAGCACGCAGATTCCTCAGTGCCTGCGTCCAGGCAGGGCCAGGACTGGGTTCTTTTGTTTTTCCCGAGTGCTAGGAACGGAAGTAGGTCTCATGTCCTAGGCCAGCATTCTACCCCGGGCTGCGGCCTTGTTCTGTGTGGTGTGTGTGAGTGCAAGTGCATGGAGACGTGACAGCACCTCTGGGCGATGTGCTCCGGGTGCTGTCTGTGGCCTTTGAAACAGGCCTGGCTGTCTCAGGATGGCAAGTGCCTATCTCCATGCCTGGCATTTTGACGTGGGTCTGCAGGTTGAACCTAGATTCTCCTGAGTGGGAGACAAGCACATACCAGCCTGAGCTCTCGCCCCAGGCCCCCTCTACCTGGTTTTTGAATTTTGTATTGTTTGAGACAGTGTCTTGTTATGCTGCTCTGGTTACTTGCTATGAAGCATAGCCTTGAACTGTCGGTGGTCCTGCTTTTTCCTCTCAAGAGCTGGGATTATAGGGATTTGAGGCCTGAGCCTTTAATTGTGGTTTAGGGGTGTTTGTCGACCAGAAGCTCTTGTGTCAGGGCAGCTGCTCACACTGGGGAGACCTTGCACTGTTGCCCAGACACCTAGCTGCAGGTCAGACCCTGACAGGAGCTCAGCAAAGGCCCGCAGCCCCAGTCACGCCCCAATGATGTCACATCAGTGTCCAGCATTGGCAGCCCAGAGGTCTACTGCATAAAGGCGGAGCCTCGGCCTTCCTCCAGAAGGAGCTCTAGAATGAGCCAGGGTGGTGCAGAGTTGGGAGTTCCTCAAAGGAACATTTATTTGGCAAGGTGTGGAGGTGTCTGCTTGCTTGTTTGTTTTGGTTTTGGTTTTCCAAGACAGGCTTTCTCTGTGTAGCTCCGGTTGTCCTGAAAATCGCTCTGTAGACCAGGCTGGTCTCAAACTCAAGAGATCCCTCTGACTCCTCCTCCCAAGTGCTGGGATTAAAGGCATACTCTACCACGCCCAGCCCCTGACTTTAGTGATTTTTGGTGTGTTTTACTGTTTTAGACAGGGTATCATGTAGGCCAGGTTAGCCGAGAATGACCTGGAGCCCCTGACTCCCATGCTGGGATCACAGACAGGCACCGCCATCCCTGACTGAATTTGATAAATATTTAAATGCTCCCAGGTAGCTGGTCCTGGGTTCTTAGCTTTCAAGCTCTCCTGCCCCTGGGACCTAGATAAGGGAATAGGTAAGTAGGTAAGGGAAGGAGGAAAGCGGAAAATGAAACCAGGCCAGGAGGGCCTCCCTCTGAAATGTCACCTCTGCAAGGGAAGGAGGAAAGCGGAAAATGAAACCAGGCCAGGAGGGGCCTCCCTCTGAAATGTCACCTCTGCACAGGTCACTCAGTAGAGAGAACTCACCATTTTTTTAGCTCATGCTTTGCATATTGTCTGAATACATTTACACATTGACTGTGAGGAGGCCGTTACTCCAAGTGTGTAAGAGAAAATAGGTGTCATCTGTCTCCTGTTGTATTCATGACAGTGTCAGTGCTGAACACATCTCAAGCACAGGACAGGTTGGGGGCAGCCAGGGAAAGGAAGGAAGAGGACCCAGCAGCCAAAAGGGAGGGGAGACTTGCAGAACCCCTCATCCCTCTGTGGACCGTGAGCTCTGTGCCCGAGGCCCCTAGAAACCTCGGAGTCCACAGCGGAGCTGGAACCCCAGAGCGGCGCATTCCTCCTTCTTCTTCCAGACTTACCCTTTTCCCCCTCAGTCCTCACGGTGCCGGCCTGAGCCTCTGACCTTGCACAGGCCCCTCTGTTGGCTGTCCCTCTGGGGAGGATGGGTGCCCCGGGACCTTTGTAGGCACGGTGTCTGCAGGCCACAGAGGGCTGACCTCTGCAGTGTCCCCAGGACCCGGGCGACGCCCCTGTCCCGGCACCCGGATGTTGGTTCTCGTCCCACTTTCTGGTACACAAAACACTAGGTCAAACGCAAGCGTATTTTACAGGTTAAAACTGGTTGGATTTCAGCAATTTCAAATCATTTGGCATTGTTATCTATCACCTTTTCCTGCCATTCTGACCTTTGAAATGCTTTAGTTTTCAGCCAACTGTAAGAGAAATAAGAAAGAAGTGTGACGTTATTTCTGGTAATTGTTTAACATAAGGGACCTGTGTGGAAGCAGAAAGTCAGAGCTTCAAGGCGCGTGTAGGTATTTCTCGTTGACTATTGACCACGTCAAGACACTAGCACATCTACGTGACATCTTCCTTTAGGCCAGCAGCCAGGAGGCCTGAGAGGTGCCCGGGGGGAAAGGGGCAGTGCTGGACAAGCCTGGCCACCTGAGCCCACCCCCAAAGCTACATAAAGGTAAAAGGAAAGAACTGACTCCTTTGACCTCTACGTGTGCACACGTGCCACCCACACTCACATGTGTATCACACGCACGGATAGTATAAACAGTATAAACTTACACGTAAAGATACCAACTGAAACATTCTTCATTGAACAGTAGGTGTCTCTGTAAATATTTTTCGGCTTTAAACGAGATAAAATTGTCAAGACTACATATTGAAGGTGTTTGCTATGATGTTCTGATATAAATATACATTATGAAATTACATATACACAAATATATTTACCTCACAACTAATTCATAGTGGCCCAGATGATTAGAATCTGCCCTGTCAGTAGAGGAAGTGCATAGAATCTGCCCTCTCAGTAGAGGAAGTGCATAGAATCTGCCCTGTCAGTAGAGGAAGTGCATAGAATCTGCCCTGTCAGTAGAGGAAGTGCATAGAATCTGCCCTGTCAGTAGAGGAAGTGCATAGAATCTGCCCTCTCAGTAGAGGAAGTGCATAGAATCTGCCCTCTCAGTAGAGGAAGTGCATAGAATCTGCCCTCTCAGTAGAGGAAGTGCATAGAATCTGCCCTCTCAGTAGAGGAAGTGCATAGAATCTGCCCTCTCAGTAGAGGAAGTGCCTTGCTGGGACAATCTGCAGGGTTATCTTTCTGTCACTAGGTTGGGCCTGTCAACAATGTCCCATTTCCTTCCCTTTCTTCTACTTCTTCCTCCACAGCTCCCCTGACTCTCAGAGGTGGGCCTTGTGTGTGTGAGGACTGGGGCTCAAGATGTGGTGTCTTCTCCAGTGCCCTCTCTCACCTAGCCTGGAGCTCACACTTTGGCTAGACAGGGGTCCCCAGGGACCTGTCCTGCCCCTGCAGGAGCTGCAGGAAGACAGAGTGCAGATGCTTGTAGGTTAGGCAGTTGGCACTCTGGAATCTGGAATCCGGTTTGTTGTTTTTGTTTCTGTTTGGGGTGTTTTTTAAGCCAGGTCAAATTATGTGCCCCAGAGTGGAGTCAAACTCAAGTTCTCCCTGCCTTGGTCACCCACCACCGCCCCCTTCTTTCGTCTGCTCTGTAGCCATAGACGATCTGGACTGAGCCTTGCTCGCCTCCTAGCTGGTGGGGTTGCGTTGTAAACTGCCCAGCCCCCGCTGTGCATCGCTGGGAACTGGCCTTGGGCTTTGTGCATATGCTGTAGTGCTGGAGCAGGGAGCCACCTCTGTAAGGCGGTTCTGCCTCTGGAACACAGGATTACAGGCGGGAGCTGCAAAGTCTGGAGCCCGCTGAGGCTTCTCATGCAGCTTGATGGCAAGAGTACTTACTTGGGGTCACTTGGCGTTTACTGTCCCGTTTCTCATTATGTCTTAGCTGTGTGCGTGTTGGGAATGGTATGCACACTGCCTGACGGACACAGGGTAGACCAGGGTTGCCCATGATCTGTGTTCTGCTCACTGCTGGGCCGCTGGGAGCAAGGAGGCTGCTGCTACAGTGGAAGTGTAGGCCCAGCACTGGGAGGGTGAAGCGGAAGCCCTGGCGCTCAGCTCATTTGGGCTCTAGAACAAATTCCCATCAGGAAAACAAAACCCAACTACAACAACAAGAAACCTAAGACATACTAGTCGTCTTAGCATCGTGTTATGGTGGGGCTGTCTCGGATTTTTACAGATGGCTCTTACTGATCTGGCTTTGCTCTTGTGCAGGGTCATATTCTCCTATTTCTTTGCATGGCTTCTTTGATGTTGAAAATTGAGTATTTAAATCCAAACATGTAGTAAGTATGTGAATCAGTCTCCAAGATTTGCCCTTAGTTTGAGTCCAGCCCAGACACCATCCTAATAAGCCAAGGTTATGTATCAAGACCCATCTCAAAAAGGCAAAAAATAGGTAGTGGCTTACACCTTTCATCTCAGCACTTGGGAGGTAGAGGCAGGCAGATCTTTGTGACTTCAAAGCCAGCCTGGTCTACCCAGTAAGTTCAAGTAGATCCAGAGCTACATAGTGAGACCTTGTCTTTCAAACGAACAAGCAAGCAAGCAAACAAAGAAACAAATCAAAATAGGGCGAGAGAAATCGCCCAGTGCCTGAGAGTGCCGAGGCCTGTGTCCAGCACCTAGCATCAACCCTGGTGGCTCATGGCCCCCTGTAACTTCAGCCCCAGGGGCTCATAGCCCTTCTGGCCTCTTCAGGCACCTGGCTACTTACATGCACGTATGTGCCCTCCCTGCACCATATGCATGTAATTTAAAAATTTTAAACTAGTTTTAAAAAGTCAAAATGAGTGAATGAATAGGTAGAGAATTTGGTCACAACTTTATAAAGGCAGAATCTCCTTTGGACTAACCACAGCTACTTCCCTTGCAGGAGGGCATCCCTGGCGGCCAGTGTCTGCAGGCCTGGGCTCAGCTCCTTGGCCAGTCACAAGTGCGTGCCCCGCAGGGCAGTGCTGTACGTGCCTGGGAACGAGGAGAAGAAGATAAGGAAGATCCCATCCTTGAACGTAGACTGTGCAGTGCTGGACTGCGAGGACGGGGTGGCCGGAAACAAGAAGGTAACAGTATCTGCCTGCGGGCTGGGCTGGGCTGGAAACAAGAAGGTAACAGTATCTGCCTGCGGGCTGGGCTGGGCTGGAAACAAGAAGGTAACAGTATCGGCCTGCTGTTCAGAGCCCTGGGCTGAGCTGGGCCGCTCTGGAGCTAGCGTTGAGCACTGTTGGAAAGTATCTGTTGTCCTCAGCCTTTGCTTAGTGATTTGGGATTCAGAATTTTGTATCAGTTCTGCCTCTCTCTGAGGGTTAGTGATTTGGGATTTAGAATTTTGTATCAGTTCTACCTCTTGGTGTTATGTGTCTTCTCTGAAAGGGGGGATGCATTCCATCAAAATCTATCTTAAAACCATGGTATTCTGTGGCTGTGATTGGTGTGCATATAAATAAAGAACTGATCAGTTTTGCTTTGCATTATTGGTTAGCTTAAGTAAATGAGTTAGACGGTTCTAAATTCATGGCAAAAGATTTCCAAGCCAACTGAAATACAATGAAGGGATTTATTTTTCTTCTTTTTTATTAAAACTTTTTTGAGACAGTATTTCTCTGTGTAGCCTTAGCTGTTCTGAAACTCACTGTATAGACCAGGCTGTTCTCAAACTCAGAGATCCACCTGCCTCTGCCTCCACAGGCCAGGCACAGAAGTTTCTTATCTGGTAGCTGTACAGTAGACACTTTGGTTTCACTTTGCTTTGATTAACTTTATTTTTAAAGGTTTTAATTTTTATTATTTTATTTATTGTTTGTTTACTTGCTTACTTTGGTTTTTGGTTTTTGGAGACATGGTTTCTCTGTGTAACAAGCCCGGACTGTCCAGGACTTGCTTTGTAGACCGGGCTGTCCTTGAACTCACAGAGATCTCCTGCCTCAACATCCTGAGGGCTGAGATTAAAGGTTTTTGATTGGTTTGGTTTGGGGTTTTATGTTTTTTGAGACAGGGTATCTCTGTGTAGCCTTGGTGTCCTAGAACCCTCTTTGTAGACCAGGCTGGCCTGGAACTCACAGAGATCCACCTGCCTCTGCCTCCTGAGTGCTGGGGTTAAAGGTGTTTACTACACTGCCTGGCTTATTTTCAAGCTTTTAAGCAATGAACACACATTTGTTTGATAATTAGGTGAAATATGTAAATCTGTATAATAATAATTTATGTATGCATGCAAATGCTTTGGTTAAAAACATGCTTCCTCCAACCTTTGTTTACCCATTGGGTCCCTAGGCCATCTGGATTCCTGCTGTCTGGGTAGTGCTTGCTCTATGGGATCAGAATGAGCCTGTCTGAACTGTACAGTTTCCAGATTAATTACTTTCCTTGGAGATTCTAGCAAACAAATATTTGGCTTAATTAAAAAAAAAAAACAGTTCACTTTCCATATTTTTGTAATGATAAAACCCAGATCTCCCAAATATTTGGAAAAAGATTAGAATAAACGTCTTTGTTGTATAATTAATACAATTAATCTTCTTTCTCCTAGAGAGTGAAAGCAAATAGACCTTTTTTAGACACTGTGATTTGGTTCCAGTGTGCCCATTCCCAGACTCATGTAGTGTACTCTAAGATTAGGTACTAAGTTGTAATTCCTGTGTAACTCGGCCACGCACCTTGCTTCTTCCCCTCAGTGTGGGGATGACAAAATCTGCTTTTGTTAGGGATGGGGATCATGAGGGGGAAAAGCTGATAAAGGGCCTGCAAGTAGCTTCATCTCCTGCAGGGAAGGGGTCAGGTAAAGCCTGTAGCCATTTCAAGAGCTGGGCTACAGCAAGTCCATGGAAGCCTGGAGAAAGTTCTCCTGAGGCTGTCCTCTGAGGCCCACCTGAGGATCTTCTCTGTCCCTCTCGTGAGAATATGACTCCTTCCTGCCACACAGCTTGACTGTGTATCTGTGTCCTCAGCCCTTCTTACCGGGTGTCAGCAGTTGAGCTGGTTAGGATCCTGAGCAGGTGAGCAAGCTATGTCTTGAGTGAGTGTGCATCTGCCTTTTTGTTGGGGAGGGGGTGTGTTGAAACAGGGTCTCACTGTGTATCTCTGGCTGTCCTGGGGGGGGCCTCAACTCACAGAGATCCACCTAACTCCGCCTCTGGAGTGCTGGGATTAGAGGGGTTCGCAATAAACACAGCTGTGTGCTTTTGCACCTGTGCACACACGCATGTGGATACTACGGGTCCTCAGGACCTCTTCTCCTTATTTTGTGATATTTTACTGGCTGGTAGGTTAGGTCAGCCTGGCTGGCCAGTGGCTCTCAGGGATCTACCTCTCTCTGCCTCCTCAGTGCTGAGATCACAGACCTGCTACCACACTTGGCTTTTTACAGGGTCCTGGAGTTTGAAGCCAGGTCCTCATTCTTTTTTCTTTTTTTAAGATTTATTTATACAGCATTCTGCCTGCACACCAGCTCTTACTATAGATGGTTGTGAGCCACCATGTGGTTTCTGGGAATTGAACTCAGGACCTCTGGAAGAGCAGTGAGTGCTCTTAACCTCTGAGCCGTCTCTTCAGCCCCCATGTCCTCCTTCTTGTGGATGACTGAGATACTGCGGGTGTGTAAGGGACCTCAGAGTGGGTTCAAGGCACCCCAAGACCAAGCACAAAGGAGATTTATTTGTCCCAGAGGGACAGAGGGCAGGGAACAAGGGACAAAGGCAGGCCATAGAGGAAGAGGGAGAAGGGGGATGGGATCAAGAAAGAGGGGAGACAATGGGAAAGGGGATTTGTCCCAGGAAGTTGGGGGGCCACAAAGGACTGCCTCTGGATAGAGAGGAGATAGACTTGGCCCATAGCAAAAGGCAGCTTATGAACAGAAGGGAGAACCCTGAGCATGGCGAAGGCATTTTGTTTTGATGTTTTGTTTGTTTTAAAAGATTTCTTTATTGTATGTGCCCTGGTGTTCTGCCTGCATGGCCGTTGGAGAGCGCCAGGTCCTCTGGACCTGGAGTTACAGGCAGCTGTGAGTGCTTGGAATTGAGCTCTGGACCTGTGAGTTACAGGCAGCTGTGGGTGCTTGGAATTGAGCTCAGGTCCTCTGGACCTGGAGTTACAGACAGCTGTGAGCCGCCATGTGGGTGCTGGGAATTGAGCTCAGGTCCTCTGGAAGAGCAACCATACTGTTCGCTGCTGAGCCATCACTCCAGCCCCTTAATTGGGCCTATTAATTAGGTGAGCCAAATCGAACCTTTGATTGCTAGACTTCAATACTGTGATAGCTGGACCTTGGTGGTCAGCCTCAGGAGGAGGAAGTGGCCAATAAGGAAACAGACCTGGGTGGCCAGCTTTAGGAATGGAATCTAAAAGTTTTTAGCAAGGCGCGGGAGGTGGGGGGTCGCCTGCACAGGCAGGCCTGCTGTGCTCACACTGGCCAGGGCCCCTTCATGGTATTAGGGTTCTCAGTTTTCTCATTACAGCTGAATAGTGCAGTAATTGCTAACCATACTTTTCCACATGCTGTGTTGGAGTCAGTCAAATTCCCTTTAACAACCCTCAGGAAGTCCCAGTAAGTTAGTATAGAACTGTAAGAAGGGGGCTTGGATTTATTTGTTAAGATGTCTTTCTAGATATGAGGTTAGAGCGGTGATCTTGACAGACTGTAGAACAGCTTGGAGGTAAGCCTGGGCATGCCTGTGGAGGGCCATCTTGATTGAGCTTACCTGCTGTTGGCATAGCTGACTGGGCTCTTGGACCTTGTAAAGTAGAGGGAATCCCTGCAGCTGGAGAGAAAGCTCAGCAGTTAAGAGCACTGGCTGCTCTTCCAGAGGACCTGAGTTCAATTCCCAGCACCCACATGGCAGCTCACAACCATCTGTACTGGAATCTCATGCCCTCTTCTGGCATGCAGGTTTACATGCAGATAGAACACTCAATCATTAAATGAATAAATAAATCTAAAAAGAAAAGTAACTTAAAAAAAAAGTGGAGGGAGTGAGCCGAGCATCAGTTCCCTTTCTGCAGGTGCTGTCGTGTGCCAGCCAGTTTAAGGTCCTGACGCTTTGATTCCCCACGATGATGGAGCGCATCTTGAACTTCCTTCCTAATTGCTTGTCAGACTACTTTAACCGACCCAGGAAAATAAGAAAACAAACAAACAAACAAACAAAAAAACCATAAAAGGGTTTTAATTTCATCTCATACACTGTGCTTCATAGTGAGCATCTCAAGGCTTTTTTTTGGATTTTGTTTTCATCATCTGTCACTCACGTCATCTAAGCATCTGACAAGCGTGCATATGAAAATCTAACAAGTTTGATAGTAACTGTTGAAGAGTCTGGAGCCAAGTGCTGTGGAAGACATCCTTGAGAACTTCTGTTTGAGTTTATTTAACAAATATTTTAATGGTGGTGACAAAATACCAGACACTGTCAATTACACGACAGCTCAGAGAGGCACTACAATCATACTCTTTTTGCAAATAGGGAAATTGAGGCATCCTGAGGTTACGCTCATGATTTATCCTGGGAATATGACTATTCAGTCATCTGAAGCCAAAAATCCAGTGTCTTCATGAAGTTATTGAATTCTGTCACATTCGTTTTCAGAATGAAGGTACGTTCCTGATGGGCCCAGACACACACCCATGTTTACTAAGGGCTCTCCACAAAGTCGTCCCAAAACCTTTGTTTTTGTTTAGTTAACAGTGCTGGGATCAAGTCCACAACTTCATGCCTGCAAGGCAAGCCTTTGACCAACTGTTTTGTTTTTCTCCATCTTCCTTCTTCCCTTCCTCTCTCCTCCTCCTCCCCCTTTCTTTTTAAGGTAAACAACCAAAATTTATTTAGCAGTAAAGTGACTGACTGGTGTTTCTCTGTTTCCCTTTTGTAGGTCTGGGGATGAACTCAGGGGTCCCTCATGCTGGGCAAGTGAGCTACTCCTGAGCTGATAGCCCAGCCAACACATACCTTCTTAAAATCTTATTTAGGTATTTGTTTAGACAGGATCTCACTAGGTAACTGTCCTAGAACTCTCTATGTAGACCAGGCTGTTCTTGAACTTCCTGATATCTACCTGCCTTTGCTTCCCAACTGCTGGGATTAAAGACATACAGCAATATACCTGGAACATTTACCATTTGAAGCCAGTTAGTTCTTGGGCTGGACAGAGGCTCAGTGAGTGGCTCAGTGGTTAAGAACACTTGTTCAATTTCAGTTGCTAGCATCCACAGGGTGGCTCCCAGCTACCTGGATTCCAGTTTTAGGAAATCACCCCCGTAGGCCCCTGCATGTTCGTGGCACACATAAACTTACACAGGTTCACATGTGTACACGTAAATGATAAAAATGTTAAATAGAGGAATTAATTCTAGAGTTCTTCTATAATGCTTTTCATTGCCAGCCAGATGGAAGACCCTTCCCCATCGTAAACATATGGCTTCTGTTTCACTGCTCCTTCTCCCGTGCACATGTACTCACAGACACACTCACACACACACACACAGTACAGCTCTCACACTCATCCACACTACCATACACACTCTCTCTGTCCCTGTCTTCTCTCCCTCTCTCTCCCACACTATCTACATACACAGGTCCATTTGACTGGGATTTAGAATCTTGAGCATTAGCAGTTTTGTGGGAATAAATGAGAGTGGTTAGGTGTGTTCTCCCCACAGGGAAAAAGCAGGAAGATGTGCAGTGAGTGATTAAATGCTCACAGGGCACAGGGGGGCAAACCCCTCTTCAATAGGGGTGTGGATTAGGATGGAAAGGTCCACTCCCAGGTGCCTTGCATCTATTAAAAGACTTAAGAGCTTGGAAGATTTCTTCAATAGCAATTGGGGCATCCAGGAGCCTTTTCAGAACAGTATGGAAAGCTGAACTGTGCTTGGGAACGCGGCAAGGTCTTTTTGATCCTTAAAGGTTCTGAAATAAAAACCTATGCAGGATTTTATGCAAGCAGTAAAGTGTTTCCAGTCATTTAATAATCCCTTCATACCTTATCCCTGACAAATAAATAGCCTTATCCCTGACTAATAATTGTGGGAAAACAAAACTAAACAACCCTCTTCCTCTTCTCATTGTTTTGTTCTTTAGTCCTGGTGTCCTCTTAGTGGAAAGCCGCCATACTTGGAGGTCTCTATTTAATGAGCTCCACAAAGTCTCTTCATAAAGAGATGAAACCTTTAAATCATCAGTTATTTCTTCTCCTACAATTCCTAGGAATCCAATTAAGACAGGTGATGACCCATAATGTGATGTTTCTAACTTCTGAAAAACCAGGCTGGCCAATGAAATGTACCTCTGAGTTTCGGCTTTACATTAAGGTTAAAAAGGGGCTGGCAGTATGGCTCAGTCTGCAAGGCGGTTTCTAAAAGTAAGCAGACTTGAGTTCCACTTCAGGTCCCACGTTAGAAGGAGGAGGAAGAACAAGAGGAAGAGGAGGAGCAGGAGGAGGAAGAGTAGGAGGAGTAGGTGCAGGAGGAGCAGCAGGAGGAGGGGCAGGAGGAAGAGGGGGGCAAGAGGAGGAGAGGAGCAGGTGCAGGAGCAGGAGGGGAGCAGGAGGAAGAGCAAGAGAAAGAGGAGGAAGCGGAGGAGGAGGGGAGCAGGAGGAGCAGGAGGAGGAGGAGAGGAGCAGGAGGAGAGGAGATGTAGAGGTAGCAGCTGCTAAGCAGGGGTGCCTGTACTGGGGAGGCAGACAGGAGGGTGCCTGGGCCTGCTGGCCAGACCCTTGAGCCCTAGAGCAGTGTTCTCAGCCTTCCTAATTCTGCAACCTTTCAATCGAGCTCCAACTGTAAACTTTCTGTTTCTTTTTGTTTTGCTTTTTCAAGACAGGGTTTCCGTAGTTGTCCTGGACCAGCTTTGAGCTCACAGAGATCTGCCTGCCTCTGCCTCTGGAGCTGTGGGACTAAAGGCACCCACCATGGCTACCATAACTTATTTTTGTTGCTACGTTGTAGCAATAATTTTGCTACTGTTCTGAAATGTAATGCAAATATCTGTGTTTTCTGATGTTCTTAGATGACCCCTACTGGGGATCATGAGCCACAGGTTGAGAACCACTGCTTTGGAGCTAGCCCTTATCTCAAAACCTAAGGTGGAAAGAGACTGAGAAAGATACCCAGGATCAGTCTATGGCCTTCACGTACATGCACACACACTCACATTCACACACGCTTTCACTCATAGATACTCACCCACACTACATTAATTAAAAATAATTTCCTTTCCTTTAAATTTTTTTTATCTTTTTTTTTTTTTCCAGAGCTGAGGACCGAACCCAGGGCCTTGCACTTGCTAGGCAAGCGCTCTACCACTGAGCTAAATCCCCAACCCCTTAAATTTTTTTTAAACCATGAGACAAGAACATGATTTTCACAAAACAGGTCCAAGATATGTATTAACTTTTATTTAATTAATTTTTTAAAAATGTATAGGTCTTTTGCCTGCATATATGTCTGTACATCACTTGTGTTCCTGGTGCCCGTGGAGGCCAGAAGAGGGTGCTGGAGCCGTTAGCTCTAGAGTTCCAGCTGGTTGTGAGCCGCCATGTTGCTGCTGGGAACCAATCCTGCCGCCTCTAGAAGAGCAATAAATGCTCTTAGCTGATGAACCATCTCCCCAGTCCCATGGCTTTATTTTCATTCTACACTGTTATACATAATACTGTGTGAGGAAGATGGTTTCTTTGGTAAAAGAAAAGTTAAGAATTAACCCAAAGGAAGCCTTTGTATTAAAGAACTGCCCTGCTGTCTCCTTCAAATGCATTTTTCCCTGCATCCAGTCGTGTGTTGGAATTGTGCTTGGGTTCAGTGGTCGGAACCTACCTTCCAGAAGTTGGTAACTAGTATGGAGCCTCCCAACCAGTTCTGGTCAGAGAAAGTAACAAGTTCTTGGATGAGTTATTAATTAGGTACAATGAACATTCCAGAATGACCTCTCTAGGCATGTATCAGCAGAAACTTTTAAGGAGAAGGATGAGCCAGAGAGCTGACCCGATATGAGAGTGGGCTTCTTAAAGACACCTCAGATTTCTCCATCAATAATAATTTCTTGGAGTCATCCACTACCTGGTAGAGATAAGTGGGGCTGCGCACCTTTCGCTTCAGCACTTGGGAAGCAGAGGCTGGTGGATCTCTTTAAGTTCAAGGCCAGCCTGTTCTACAGAGCCAGTTCCGGGGCAGCCACAGCTATACAAAGAGGAAAGCTGTCTCAGAAGCCCCACCCACTCACACAGAAATGAAGATGCAAAGCTGGCTCGGGATAGCAATAGACTTCTTGTCGGTCATTTCACCTCTCTGGTCCCCTTTGCGGTAATGGGGCCCTGCTGGGAATGGGTGTGCTGTCAAGAGCACCTCTTTTTCAGTCCAGTGCATAGCTAGATGCATCAGGGGCTGTAAAGAAGAACCAGGGCCAATGAATAAGGAAATCTTTGCCGCTAAGCAAAGGGAGGCTGAGGCAGATGCAAAGGCCCAGATTTGGAGTTAGTTTGTGTGGCTTTGGGGTTAGTCATCCATCTTCAACTCTGACACTCAGGAAGGTCCAAGCATCACCCTGTCCCCTTTCTGGGGTCAGCAGGAGATATTGGTCCCTTTGCCCAGGCCCAAGCTCAAGGTAGTTTCTGGGCGTCCCTTGGAGCTCTGGAGCTGACCTTGGTGCTGACAGTTGTCTGAGGCTGACTCTAGAGAGCCAGCAAGGGCTTCTGTTTGCTAACACAGTCTGTAAGTGTGGGTGGATTACTTCCCCTCCTTCTCTGGCAGCTCAAATTCTCAGTGACGGACAATACAGAGAGGGGAGCAGACTGTTCCGGGTAACAGCTGATGAGTGCCCAGGCAGGCCCAACTCCAAACTCCAGTGTCCCAATACAGAGAGCCAGTGTCTCCCTTCTCAGGGAGCCAGGATGGTTGCTGCGGACTGAGGAGGAAAACAATGGTTGGTCAGGGCTGAAGATGTGGGTCCATTAGGAAACTGCTTTTTCTTTTTTTTACATACTTGACGCTTGCCCTGCATAAAACCATGCAGGCGGTACATGCGTGTCATTCCATCACTTAGGAATCCTGTGTTCTCCTTGGACACACTACTGAAGATGGAGTTAGAGACCATCGTTGGGCTAGTCTCAAAATAAACAAACAAACAAAACTTGGGTAAGCTGCCATCCAGCGACCCCATGAATGGATAGAAAGGCTGTTCAGTGTCTACTTGCCCGCCAGACTCTTGGCTTTGTAAAGACAATTCCCTTCTGTTCCTGAAACTTACCAGAGTGTCTCATGCTAGAAGTTCCGCAGCAGATATCTGACGAGTAAATCAGTTCTGTGTGATCGGTGCATTGTCATCATTATTCTATATGGGCTAATTCAGCCCTAACAGCGCATTGTCTTGTGGAGACCATCAGGTCTCGGGTATATTGTGCATTTTCACGCCCAGTTAGCAGTTCACATGTGTTCAAATGCATGTTGTTTGTTTATTCTTGAGACAGAGTTTCATCATGTGACAGTGGGACTCACTTTGTAGATCAGGCTGGCCTTGAACCTACAGAGATCCTCTGCCTCTGAGTGCTGATTGAAGGAGCATAACCATGCCTGACATATCTTTATTTCTTACAAATGCATCTATAAAGACCAAATGAAAGAGAACTGGAGCGGTGGTTTGGACTGTCCAAAGGCCTGAACGAGCGTCAGACTGGATTTTTGTGCTGTTAGACTTAGGGTCTTGTGTGGATTTTAGATTTGAGGAGACACGTTCCGTGGTAACCGAGCACACGGCAGCCCGTAGACCACATTCCAGAGAAAGCTCCCACTTTGGGGTTGGGTATACTGTCCCTTTGCTGTTTGATTTTAGCCTAGTTGGTGTCCTGGGCGTGAAGGAGGCCCGCATGTCTGCCGTCTCACTCACAACACTCCACAGCTGAGCTCTTGGAGGCCCAAGCCTATTTTGACAGCTCTCCTTAGTCCACGCATCACCAGGCTCCGTCCCTGCCAACATGTCTCACATGGATTTGTGGACATGTGTAGCATGCCTGTGCGACTTGCAAACACCCATACATTAGTCCAATAATAATTGGGTTTCTGTACAACTGGAACCCGGTACTATGAAGCTGCCAGCATTTCCTCTTGGCCACCAGTATGAGGCAGGAAAATTATAGTCTAACTGTCTTCCTATTTATTGATAAACAAAGTGGCCTGCCCAGCAATGGAGCCTGATTAGCAGTTTGCACCCTGTCTGAAAGGGTAAACAGAGCCCTACTGTTTTCTGTGTTTGACTGCAATTTGCATCTTTAAAGAGGTTGGGCTCCCTGAGATCCCTGTTCGACGCCCCAGTGCTGGGTCCTCTCTGATAGTGAGGTGCAGTCCTTATTTCAGCCTCCTTCATCTTGAGCGGGCCTTTGCCAGCATCTCCCTTCTCCATCTGTCTTGTCATGAACTCCCCACAGTCACCTGTCTGAAGGGGGCGGGGAGGAAGGGCAGAACGGAGAGGAAACACGTTTGTTTCATTGTACCCAAATTTGACATTCCTGTGAGGCATGTCATGCCCACTGCATGTAAAAGAGACCAGCAGACAAAAGGGAACCTGGTAACCCCCTTCTTCACCCTCAGGCCTTCCTCCTCCCTCTTCTTTACCCACTCACCAGAAAGTGGCCTCCCCCTCCATTTTGTAAAGTACACAATATTAGTTTCTGCCTGAGTTTGGTGCCGTGCTTATTCTGAAATGTATTCTAAGCTAATTAGGTTCTTAAACTAAATGGTAACAGATCACATAGCTGACTCCCTCTATAATTATTTTCAAATGAAAGAAATGAAGATCATTTTAACTTGAATTTGCATAGTGTAGAAGGTCGCATAAATACGGGTAAACACGCATTAATCTGTTTAAACAAACTTTCCCCATAATCCTTACCGCATGTAAACAACATTTGTTCTGCCTTAGAGATACTGCGTGATTGGACTCCTGAGACCCAGTTATCCCACTCAACAGTTTCCTTTTATAACTTCAAAAGAAACGTTATATATTTATTGGAGGCCGCAGGGCGTTAAGTGTAGTTGGGCATAGATTGTACCTCAGCTATTTCCCTAATGCCAGTGGGGATTAAATTAGATTTTATAGCAGTTGTAGAAGTCTTGTTGGTAGTTAACACGTGGGATTTTTAAATCCTGGAAAACATAATCCTATTATAAAACAAGCAGCTGAATTAACATTACCCAGGAAGAGACTCTTCATGGATTAGCAGGTTTTTTAAAATAATAACAAAGAAAATCATCAGTTCTATGGGGGATATTACATGCTTTTCTCAACAGTAAGAACAATGAATTGGAGAGAGAGAGGAGATAAATGGTGGAGCATTTGCTCAGGGAACAGTACTCTTTTGGTGGGCAAGGGCAGTGGAGGCTAAGAAGTGAACTGTGAACCCCCTTGTCTGTTACCTGGGACTGGCCATGAAGCCTGTCTCCCCTACAATGGCAGAATCCTTATTGTCAGTTATTTCCTGCTTTCCTGAGACCATCAACTTAAGCAAAACAGTCACTGGGAACCAATGTCGCTACCAGAAATACAAATTGTGCGGTGAATAGAATTTGTTTGTTTTCCGTGAAATTAGTAATGTTTTTTCATTGGTCAGCCTACAGAATCAGAATTTTAGGAAGAGAAAGGTCCGTAGTGTTAATATAATTTTTAAACTTCGATTCTGGGTGTTTTTTGTGTGTTTGTTTTTATTATTGCCGGTGGATATAGCCTCAGCCCTCAGTCTGGGATCTCAGAAAGCAGCCACAGTGATCAGCTCAGCCATGACACATGGCGTTACAGAGCAGTCAGGAAACTGTAAGATCCAGCGGGGTCACCTGGGAGGTATGTCCCTGTGAGCCCCTGCAGCCATTGGTTTCTTGACCCTGACTGTAGGGGCTGCTGCTGGGCTTGGGAATGTTCACCTGAGCCAGGACAGTCCCTTTAGGCTTAATCTCGTCTGGATTATCTTTGTGCCCAAATGGGCAAGTCACTGGAACTTTTCCTGAGAAGAGAGATGAGGTCCCTGGGTCAGTGAGCTAGCTCGTGGGCGAAGGCCGCTGGCACCAAGCCTCGAAACCCGACCTTCCTCCCTGCGGCCACACGACGGAGAACTGATTCCTTCAAGTTGTCCCTGACTTTATAGAGTGCCGCGCCACGCCCGTGTCCACACATGCGCACTCACATACAGAAACAGGGTGCAATCGTTCTTGAAAGATGCTGGGCGCAGCGAGAGGAGCTGCTCTGTGGGAAGAAGAGCTGTCCCGAGGTGAGGCCTCCATCCTGACTCTCGGGGGAGGCCCCTCTCTGGGTTCCTTCCTCAAAGTCCTTTCAATGCCCTACCAAGTTAGTGCTTTCGCTTTCCCTTTTTGTGGGAGAGGGAGGGAGCGAGAAGATTCCTGCTCTCCTGAGTAGGCTGCTCCTTAGAAAAGCCACACAGCAGCAGTGGAGCGGCTGTTGCTGGGGCACAGGTGTCCACCGTCCCCGGAGCCTCCGTGAATGAAAATGGCTTCCCTCCTCTCGTCCCCTGCAAGTGCACAGATTGCATTCCTGAAGGGCCTCCCATCCTGACCCGTAGACACCCGGGTCCCGCCTCCTGATGCTATTCCACGGGGACTGGAGTTCATGGGGAAAGTGAGCGTAGCCACAGCCATCTGATACCCTGCTCTTCATTTAGTGACCCCAGCCTCCTTAGTGCCACCGTTATCTGATCTGTATCACAACTGCCGATAGGAAAAGGTGCTGCCTCCTGTCTGGAGCTGACTCCTTGGGGTGCGGAGACAGCGCAGTGGTAAGGACACCTAAGCATAAGCGTGAGGGTTGACGGTCAGACGCCAGCACCCACATGAGGAAAGTGGAGATGGTTGCACTCACGCCTGTAGCCCCAGCACTGGGTTGAGGGAGGGCAGAGACAGGAAGATGTGTGATGTTTGCAGTGATGGCGCCTTCCTCTTCAGGATGCGTGGGTGGAGGCAGGAGCACCTGCATCTGCCTGACGCTTGTGCACACCCTCTTCTGTTGACTAGAGCATTTCAGAGGTGGGAGCCTCAACCAGAAACTCCCCGAAAGATCTGGCTGCAGGCAAGCCTGCAGGCCATTTGTTACCCAGTGAATGAGGCCAGCCAGCCCCTTGCGGTGGTGGTCCGCCCGTTGTGGGTGGGCCTCCCTGGGCTGTGCTCCTGGGATCTCTAGAAAGCAGGCTGAGCAAACCGTGGGGGCAAGCAGTGAGCAGCGCCCTCTGGGCCTCTGGCCAGCTCTGCCTCTGCGCCCCTGCCCTGCGCGAGCTCCTGTCCTGACTCCTTCCGTGATGGGGTAGAGTGTAGAAGTGTAAGCCTGAACCCTTCCCTCCCCGAGTTGCTTGTGGTCCTGGTGTTTGATCGCAGCAATAGTGACGCTGACTGGGAGAGCCATGCAGACACCACGCCCACACACACTTACATACATGAGTTGACGTTCACGTCCTTTGAAGAGCCCTGAGTCCAGTAAAATAATAATAATAAAATAAGAGGGTAGTGAATAAGGACGGGGCAGTGAGAGCTGGCTTCAATAACAGATTAATGGTTCTGTAGGTAGGTGTCATCACTGCGAGGTCCGTCTGCTGTCCTCTTCTGCTGCAGGCTCTCAGTTTTAATTGAGTGCGTGTAGAAATGACGGATAAATGATGGGTCTCGTATCACACTTGGTGGAGTGTGGGCTTGCCGTTCTGTCTCCGCTTCAGGATTCACCTGTGGCCTTTCCTCTGCCCAGTGTCCTTGGTCTTGGCAGGGGCGTCCCCCAGCAGGCCTCCCGCGACCGCACGTGCCATCATTTCTCTACTTCCGCTCTGTGTGTCCCTCGTATGTCTTTCTCCTCTCTGGCTGTCTTTCCCTGGAGGCCTCACAGGACAGGACAGGTCAGTCTTGCCAATACCCAGCGCTCCCAGCACACGCCACTGTTCTCAGTGGGTTGTGGTAGAGTGTCACATCTGTCTGTCTGCTCTGCAGGCAACCCTCACGCAATTAATACATCCAAGGCGACCCATCGCAGATCAAAGGCTCAGTCTCCTCGGCCCTTCTTGCCAACAGTCATGCCATCACCATATGGCGCCTGGAATGACGTATTGACGATGCCCGGTGTGGTGGTCCTTCTTCAGAGAAAACCGTGGCAAAGTAGTCTTTCCTTCCTGTTAACTGGGGACACCCTGAGGACAGCCTGCCTGTGACCCGAGGCTCGGCTGTGGTAGCACGGTAGGCAGGAACGAGAGAGCTGTGCTGACCTGGCTGAACCTGGCTCAGTTTCGCCCAAGTGTTTCTGGTCAATGCCCTCAGCAGTCTGAGCCGGATCTTCCAGTCTCTGTAGCCGAGGGTGTCCAGCAGAAGTGTGTGGGCCCAGAGGGGCTCGGGGAGCAGGTGACACTGGGCTTGATTCTTCTCGCTGCCCTGAACTCAGGCTGTCTTTCCTGATAAGCAAAAGAGAAAGTGACATTCTCATGTGAAGTTGATGTATACATGACATGAAAATACATTTGTAGCCAGGCCTCGGCTGTGCACACCTGTAATCCCAGTCCTCAGGAGGCCGAGGCAGGGGGATCTCTGTGAGTTCAAGGCCAGCCTGGTCTACACAGCGAGTCCAGGACAGCCAGGGCTACACAGGGAAACCCTGTCTTGGAAAACCAACTAACCAACCAACCAAATAAATAAATAAATTCTGTCTCTAAAATCCAAAATAATAAATTAAATATGCAACGCGAGGAAAGAAGAGGTTATATTTTGACTCCCAGATCAAGGTCCGGTCTGCAATGGCGGGGAGCTGAGGTGCAGGGGCTGCTCACATGTTTCCACAGTCAGCGACCACGGAGGGACGGAATGCCTGTGGTTGACCCATTTCCTTCCTTTGACACAGTGGGCGGTCTCAGCCCAGGGCTGGAGCCTTCCACAGCGGGGGGGGGGGGGGGGGGTGTCAGCCCACCTCCTGCCCCGCCCATCTATCACCCCGACAGCTCACACTCTTACCCAGTGTTTTTGCTGGTCTCCATGGTGACCTGTTGACCTTGGGGTTGCTGTTGGGTCGACGCGATCAGCGGTTGTATGGAGGGTCAGGTGGCTTGCACGCAGCGGAGTCAGTGGGGTTTCATGGCCACGTCAGCTGCAGAAGAGTATGAGATTAAAGGGACCCAAGAACCTGGCCTGATCACATCTCAAGGTTGGAGTTGAAGCCAAGAAAGAGCTGAGAGACAGAACGTGCTACCAGTCTCAGGGAAAGCCTCGAAGGTGGCCACACAGAGAGGGGCTCTGGGGCGACTGTGGATCTTTAGAGGCAGCAGCGTCGAGACAGCTCCTGGCGGCAAGGACTTGGGTGTGAAATTTCAGCTTTATGTGTTGGGAGAAAGTGCTCGAGAAGAGCAGCTTTTGGAGGGCAGGCAGGCTGTGTCTTGGCTCTCCTCTGGAGGGGACAGTCCGTGCTGGCGGCAGGAGCTGGCGGTGTGGGCATCTGCCTCAGGCAGCAGAGTGTAGTAAAGGCTGGAACTCCGGCAGCTTTCTCCATGCCACCACGGACACAGGGTGGTCTCCCATCCCAACCCAGTCTGGAAAGTTTCTCCCAGGCTTGTCAAGCTGTCTCCTCTGCACTTCGAGCCCCGTGGAGGCAGAAGATGTGATCAAAGCAACTGTGATCAGGCACACGTACCAGTCACAAGATTGGCACTCGTGACATCCGTGTCTGCTCATTGCTCCAGAGGCGTCACTTGTTGTTGGAGGTGTGGGGTGTGAGCTTGGTGGTGTGGCTGCCAGCAGGTTTCCTGTGCTCCTGTGAGCAGCCTAGTTCACCAGGCTAGACTTGTGAGCCTTTGTCCTGTGCTTGGCACCCTCCCCGGGGCGAGCAGACATTTGTTCCTGCCTCCCCCGGAAAACTTAACACAACAGTAGGAAGAAACTACCCAAGCCGGAGCAGTGCATGGTGGGAAATGCAGGTCACACAGCAGGAAGTACCTCAGCCAGAGGCCAGGCCACCTGACTTCCCAGGGCTCCCAGGACTGGGGGACTGGGAGGAGACATTGAGCTCCACAGCTTCTGTTTTCTTCACGCCCCTGTGCCTAGGCCCCAGCTCCTCCCCCTCAGCTTTGGCACCTCTTCTCCAAGCAGAGGGCGAGCCTGCCACAATGCAGCTTTAGAGAACTGAAAGCCCCAAGCGCGCTCTCCGGGGATCTCTGCTCTCCTTCCTCCCTCACTGAAGTGTCACCTCCAGAAGGACTCGCTGAGCTGTCTGCACTGCACTTGACAAGTTGTGTCCAGGTATTAGCTCAGAGGAAGGCCGCCGTTGGCGTTGACACCGTGCCCGTTAAAGCAGCGTTGGGAAGGGTGCAGAACCTGTAGTGTTTTCACGGTGTGGGTGTTGCTGTGCATGTGTGTGGACCTGGAGCTGAGCCTGGAGCTTTGCAAGCCCAGCAAGCACCCTGCCTCCCGGCCGTGGCCTCCCAGCCGTGGCCTACGGGCTGTGGCCTCCCGGCTGCCTCTAACTAATGTTCCGTGACATTAGTCAGGGTCTCACCAACTTATCAGGCTGGACTCACTCCCTGTCCCACACGGGCCTTGGACACTTGTGCTGTGTGTGAACCACGCGTGCCCCAGAGGGGTTGTGCTGGGAATGGGCTGACACGTTGGACATGGAGGTGGGTGAGAGATCTTAACCACGCAAGGCCCCTTCGGGACCCCTGTCCCTCCCTTCCGCTCTCGGTTCCTGGCATGAGGTCAGCAGTTTCTCTTCACCAGCCCTTCCACCATGGCTAGCTACACTAACACAGGCCCAAAGCGCTCGTTCCCACCACTCAGGGGCCAGTTTCCACAGCCGTGAGGCCTTCCTCTTAGAAGAGCCGACTGTCAGAAGTGCTTTGCTGTAGTGAGGGAGAAGGCACTGTCACACACAGATCGGGGGCAGACATGTAAGTGGTCGCACACAGATCGGGGGCAGACATGTACGTGTGTGCTCCTGGGTGCAGGTGTGCTCACTTGTGCCAAAAGTTGGCCTCTAGTGTGTTCCTCCGTCCCTGTCGCCCAGAGAGAGAGGTCTGGTCTCTCACGGACCGGCTAGGCTGGCTGGCCACCAAGTCGCAGGGGTCCTGCTCAGCTCTGGCGTCACAGGCACGTGCCCGCAGCTGGCCTCTTAGGTGGCGCGGGGCGTCCAGGCTCAGGCGCTGCCTGTCACATGTTCAACTCCCGGAATTGCTGGTGACTGAGTTTATCTTGCAGACTGCTGTGCTGTTTACTACCGAGTTTAAGAACTGTTCTAAGGGGAAAGGGACAAGGTAATTTTGAAGAGAGTAAGTGTGAGCAGCCAGGGCCTGCGGAGCTCCGAGGTTAGGAGCTGAAAACAGTGAAGAGTAAGTCAACCCTTGCTGAGGAGCGAAGGCGGGAGGGGAAGCCGGTCTCCTGTAGGCAGCCCTGGCCCGTTGACTCTGCCCCGTCCTGTGCTCCTTGGGAAGTCCATCAGGTACTTCAAGTTTATCATTTTCCTTGCTTTTGGCAGCAGTAAACAATATTTTAAAGGAGGGATGGGGAGAGTGTGGAGAAACGGCGCCGCAGCTAGGTGACTCCGGTTCCGGGAGATCTGTGGCCCTTTCTGACCTCCACAAGGGAGCACACGTGCCGTGTGCAGGCCTACACACAGGTGAAGCACCGCGCACAGAAATAAACGTTAAATGAAAAGAGAGCGAGGGCTGCTATCTTGTTGGTATGACGGTGTGTCGCTCAAGCCTGAGGAGCTGAGCTGGGGTCACTCGTTGGGAAGAGGAACAGGCTCATACCACAGCAGTAAAAAGTTTAACTGTTTACAAGGAAGGAGATCATTGTAAAAGCTACGCGACCTGTTCCTGACGTGCTGTCTCAGTCCTGTGGCACAGGTTACATGTTTTACCGGCTACAGTGTATCTGCTGAAAATGTTACAGCTCACTGTGCAGCTGAAATGGCCTTGCTTCCGCATCTCCCTGCCTTCCCAGTGCTGAATTCTCGCTGTGCATGGTGTGACTGGCTGCTTTTAGAACCGTATTTATTGCTTTGAGATTACCAGATGAATAAGTAGAAACATTTTATGGCTTTTCTTTTTTTCTTGTTTTTATGTATGTCTGTGCGTGTGTGTCTCTGTGCGCATGTGCATTGTATGTGTGTATGGATGCCTGCAGAAGCCAGAAGAGCATGTAGGAATCCCTGGAGCTGTAGTTAGGCAGTTGTAAGCTACCAGACTTAGGTGCTGGAGACTGAATTTGGATCCTCTGGAAGAGTAGTAAGTACCCCTAACCACTGCGCCATCCTGGCCCCATTTGTACTGCCGAAGTGTTTTACAGAAGGGGTACATGGGGCGTGGGAGGAGCCCAGTGGGTGACTGTTTGCTGCACAGGCATGAGGATGTGAGGACCACAGCACAAACCCTCGGAGAAGCCGGGCACGGCCGCTCGCGCCTGTAACGCCGACGCTGGAGGACAGAGACAGTGGAGCCTGGAGCTGGCTGCCCAGCTAGCCTCGTGGGAATGGTGGGCTTCAGGCCCCTGCTTGCACGTACGTAGGTGCACACCCTTCCACAAAGAGAGGTGCACAGATGCAGGCACCCATGCACAACAGGGATCGAGAGAACCTTTTCAGAGCTCCTGTCCACCGTGTCCCCTCATTAGCTATGAGGTCAGAGCCCAGACCACTCCAACAAGGCGAGTCTAGGTAGCCAGTTGTCCAGGGATTCCCTGTGTCATCTTCTGGAGCGATTGGTGGCCTCCGTGCTCCGTGGGCGTTTTGTGTGGGTTCTGGACCTGCCTGTCCGACGCTTTAGCCGCTGACCGTCTCCTATCCCCGTGCTTGTTAGCTTTGGACGGCAGATTCCCGAGAACTGTGATACTTTGTTTTGATATTTTGGCATTCACTAGATGGGTGGAGGTATTCTCGTTAGTGAATTGTCATAAATACACTTTCAATAAACGTAACTTAACCAGGAAATGTCTGGGGAGGTGGCTTAGTGGCTGGACAGTGGCAAGTTGTCTGGCAGCTGTGAAGTCCTCGGTTGAATCCCCCAGACAGCAAAGCCCATGAGTCTCCTAGCCTTTATCCTTGTTCATTCTGTGGGTTTCTGCTCAGTGGGATCCACCTCATAGGTGTTTCCTCTAAGCCCCCACAACTCTGTGGAAAGCCAAGGGTTACTTTTAGGAGGCGCCCTCATGGGAAAGGCCATGCTCTGCCAGGCTGGGCTCAGATAACGAAGTCAGAGCACTCCACTCAGAGAGGCACATTGGAATTTCAAGCTTAGCAATAAAGAGATGCTTCCCAACAAATCTCGGGAAAGCCTGGGGGAAGGAATGTCATCATGCCTGGCTTCCTTTTTTGGCACCTTTTCCCCTCTGGAGGAAGGGGGGTGGGGCGCAGATCCTGAAGTGAAGAAAAGGACTATGGGCCGTCATGCTGCTACTGATTAGCTGTTTTCGGCAATTATGCCCTCCATCCAGGGTGTGGCGGCTGGCACCTCTCTTAATGAGACAATTTCCAGGGCTTGCGTGTGCGGCCCTGCCGGCTTCCTCTTGGCCCTCACTTGATGCAGTCCTTGGCAGCTTCAGAGTTTACTGACATTCTCACCAATGTGGCGCATTCGTCTTGGCCAGCATGAGCCGTCGGGGAAGACACGCCAGTCTGCCATCACACGGGAGCTCGGGGAGAGACGTGGAGCCCGAGGAGTCCACCAAGCCAGCGTGTCTACCCGGAGTGGGGACATTGCCTCTCTCACCCAGACACCTAAGTTCGGGGTCCTCAGGACGCCCCAGGTCTTCCTGTCAAGTGAGAGTTTCTGTTCTGCACTGGAGCAGCCGGCGCCGTTGCCCAGCACCTAACCACCAGCCGTTAGGAAGGGCATACCACAAGGGCATCAGGTAGGGGTGGAGCAGCCACCACCTGACTGACACAGGAGTGGCCACTGCAGCTGTCCGTGGCGGAAGCAGCCTAAGTCTTAGGCCTCCTCCGGAGGACCTCATGGCGGTACCATAGACCCACTGTGCACCGAAATACACGGGGGGGGGGGGGGTGGTGCTTCAGAGGCAGCATGTAGGAAGAGACGAGAGGGAGAGCTGGGTTCGCAGCCCAGGCCCAGCAAGAGCTTGATGGTTTTGGAGGCACCGTGACAAGGGAGTCGCGGAGTACCTAGTGCTTAGGGCCATACAAGATGAGGCTCGAGGCCAGCAGGAGCTTGGTGATGCAGAGCCAGGGGCCACATAGTAGGGCTTTTACCTCTCCACCTGCTGCCACGGGAACAGTGGATTTTTTTTTCTTTGAAGGGCTTTCTAGTTTTCTCTGTAAAATCCTGCTTCCTGTCTTCGTGGGCAGTCTTCCGAGACAGGCACCTACAGTTGTGTGCCATGAGAAAACACTTTCAAGGAGCCACACCTTGACTCTGAGAGGGACTCTGCGTCTCCTCCGCGGATACGGTAGACCCTCCGAGATCCCTGTACCGAGAGCCATCAGAACCCCAGACAGCGGCTTTCCGTCAGTCCCGAGGCCAGCCGAGCAAGCCCACATTGCTGTGACTCCCTCCCGTCGACAGTCGTGAAAACAGATGCAGGTCCCGCTGTGGTGCAGGAGTCCTCTCTGGGAGCCCGGGGTGTGTGTGGGGGGGAGGGGTGTCAAGTGCCCATTATCCAGGTAAGCAGCATCTCCCTGGGAGACCAAAAATGCATGTCAACATGCCAAGCATGGGCAGCCAGAGCCACCAGGGCCACCTGGGAAGGGAGGCCTCAGCCAGGCAGTACTAATAAAACCAGACAATGCCATAGCACTGGCGAGGCTCAGCCAGGAGCCCGGCAAGGGCACGGTGGGAGGAAGGGCCTGCCTTCCTCCAAAATCAATGTCCCTGTTAACTTGGGCAGAAGAAAATCTGACAGCTCTGGAAACCTGCCCATCTGAGGCGAAGGAGGAAGCCGGGAAGCAACTGGAGCCAGAAGAAGACTCGAAATGGCAGGTGAAATTAGCTGCCTGTTGGGAACCAGGGTCCAAGCTCTCTGCTCCATCCAGTTTAAAGATGAGCGTGATAGCCCTGGGCACAGGTGCCACTCTCCGCCCACACGGCCTCCCAGCTGCCCTCTGAGCAGCTTCACCCCTGGGGTCTAGTTGGAGCTGGTTTTGAAACAGGCTCTCAGCTGCAGGCCCAGGTTCCTGAGGGCTGGTAGGTTTTGTTGTCTGGGGTGTAACTGGGAGGCCACGGGCCTCACCACAGCCCACAGAGAAACAGTGCCACAGACAACTCTAGAGGAGACGTGCCTTCTTAATGGCCAGGGGACCCCCACTGGCCAGTGGGTCTTCACACCTCTCAGCCGGAGAGGTTGGTGGGAGTCCTTGGTACTCCAGCTCCTTTTCCTGAGACGGAAAAGCTCTGAAAATCTGAGCTCAATAAGCTCTGAGCTTACTGACCTCATGGTGTGACGTGGTCGTCTGTTCTGAGGAGGGAAGGCATGGAAAAGAGACCCCAGTTACCATCCTCAGGGACATGCCACTCTGTGTTCGGGCTTCGGGCCTTCTTTGTGCTGTAAGAATGCATGGACTGCGTAGAGGTTTGCAGCTGCAGAACTGCAGAGCTTTGCTTTTCTTAAGTTTGGATTTCAGTGGGAAAGTGTGCCGTGAAAGACAGCGTGTGTGCCTACACAAACGAGCCCATAGTTTGCAGCCCCAGCAGTGGAAAGATGATCTGTGCGGGTTTGGGAGTCAGGAGGATTTCTATGTCCGCCACCCAAGCTTGAGGACCAGAGTTCTGCTCTCACCATCTTCACAGTAAGCGGAGCCCGGGGCACAGGCTGTAATCCCAGTGCCGGAAAGGGGGCCACAGGTTCAGTGAGAGACCCGGCCTCAAAGTGTAAGGTGGAGGGCAATGGAAGATGAGACAAGGCATTGACTTCTGGCCTACACACACACACACACACACACGCACACGCACACGCACACGCACATGTACACATACATCCACACACATGTGCAAGCACAAAAAGGTGGGTACTGATCATGATTCATTGCTGGTGGGCAAGTCTTGTTTGTTTGTCTGTTTGCGGGGTTTCTGTGTAGCCCTGGCTGCCCTGGTACGTGCGTTGTAGACCGGTCTGGCCTTGAACTCGGATCCACCTGCCTCTGTCCCCAAAGCCCTGGGATTAAAGGTGTGAGCCACCAGGCGGGCGTTTGTGTGATGGCTACACACACTTCTGGTTTTCAGATGCCATGTTCCCTGACCTACCTCTGCTGTGGGGATCGAGGCCCAGGCAGGGTGCAGCTCAAAAGAGGACCCCTTCCTTAACACAGCCTCTGTGAATGGTGAGGAGACAGATGACATAAACCTCTCCATCGGTGTGGCACGCCCAGGGATGGTGACAGCTTATGAGGCGGGAGGCAGAGGAGGGTCCTGGCTGCTCAGGCTGTAGCACTGAACTCTCCTGGAGCCATGCCTGGCAGACTGACCGGGTTGTGATGCTGAGCATTTTCTCTGCGCAGGGCCAACCGTGTGTCCCTTTGCTGGTCTTTGCCTTGGTTCTCTCCCCCAGAAAGGCCGTGGTTTCATCTGTTTGAGTTAGGGGTGGTAGAGGCAGGGTAGTTTCCGCCTCAAGATTCTACACTAATGTAGAATCTTTATCTTTTGGCATATTGTCTCAGGGGGAAAAAAAGAAAGAAAGAAAAAAGAAGAAAAGAATATGGCCAGTCTCTTCCTCCTGATTAAAGATCCTGACCTTAGTGGGACCAGGTTAACTTAAAAGGACTTTGCATTTCTGGATGCTTTCTGTGGCCCTGGTTAGTGGACAGTTGGTGCTGCCGTCAGTGCTCATGGGTGGAATGTACTAGGGACTTGAAGGCGGTAGGGACGGGAGGGCGGTATGGGTCAGGCAGTCAGTCAGACTCAGGCTTTGTCTGTTGCTGACTTTATGTGTTGGACTGAAGCCAGGCATTCTCATCTATGAAACGGCTGGCGACAAGGAGTCAATGAGCAGGTGTCCATACAAATCCAACATGGCGCCTGGGTCTGTCCCGTCGGGTTCTAGCCTTTGGAAGTAACATAGTAGCTCAAAATGAGCACTTGTTTGGGTGTCACCATGGACCACCGCCTCCCACATCCCAGCCTCTGAAGGCCCCTTCCCTTCCGTCTCCATCTACGACATCTGTGTATTCTAATTACCCCGATTTGCTGAGAAGAGATTTTTTGTCTTGTTCTGAGAACTCTTTGGAGTCTCTCTTATAAGGATACTAACTTTATTCATTTGGGCTCGGCCCCAGTTACCTCGTCACCCCTGAAAGGCCACACCTCCCAATGCTCTCACCCTGGATATTAGGCTTCAGCTCACGGATGTGGGAAGGACGTGAATATTGAAGCTACAGCAGAACTGCAGCAGGCGGGGTCCCCACCATCTACCCCAAGACAACTCTCCACCAGCAGTTCCCCGGCACACTGGACCCTGCCTCCAGAACGGGATGTGGAGGCAGGAAGACCAGCAGCTTGAGGCCAGCCTGGGATACTTAGTGAATCTGATTCCATCCTGGGCTACATGAGACCCAGTTTCAAAAAACAAAGTGGGGAGAAGAGCTGGCTGACAGTATGCTGAGAATGCTTGGTTTTTGTTTTGCTCTGTTTTAAATGGGGGCTCACTTTGTAACCCTGACTGGCCTGGAACGTGCTATGTAGACCAAGCTAGCTCTAAAGTTATAGGGATCCCCCTGCCTCTGCCTCCCTGAGACTAAGATGCCCGCCCCACCCAGCACTTCAGGCTGCTTTGCCAGGGAGTGGCTCCCGGTGGTTGTCCCCTGTTTTTGCCAGTTGCCCTAAGGCAGGATGAGTATAGTTCTGCTGTGCTCTGAACATTTTGTCCTTCCAAAAACCCTTGGGCTGAAAAGCAATATCCAGGGTGATGGCATCTGGACATGTGGCCTTGGAGAGGTGACACCTTGTAAACTAGGTTAGTATCCTTATGAAAGAGACTGAAGTGTTTCCAGCCCCCTTTGCTGGAGGGCTGGGGGAGGCACCGTCCACGAACCAGGGATGGGGCCCCATAGGTCTTCAGACCGCAAACCTGCTACCGCTGTGGTCTCGGACTCCCGCCTCCAGAACTGTGAGAAATCAGTCATTTGGTCACCGAGCCACCCACACTGGGGGGCCTGACTAAACAGCCCCCAAGGAAGACCAAAGGCCCAAATCTGCCTAACTCCTCCCGGCTGAGATCTCGCCGGAGCTGGTAGGGGTCTGAGTGCATCTACAGGCAGGATGTTCTTGTCTTCTCACACACAGGGATAATGCCTGGGCAAAGGTGTGCGTAACACTGGAGATTCGAAAGGCATGTGCTGTGTAGGCGCTTCTCATTCTTCCTCAGCAAGTCAGCTCTTAGCTGGGACATGGATTTATCTTGTTAACTATTTCCTTCCCAGGGATAATTTTCATTGTGACCATAATATGTCCCCTAAAAAAAAAAAGAAGAATCAGACTGTGTTAATATATTGAATATCTTGGAGGAAGAATTTGTCTACTTAATGCTTATTTATCTTTAATGTACGTTTGGGGAGTGGGTGAGAGAGAGAATATAATTGAGAGAATATTTAAATTTTTATCACTGGGTTAAAAGTGAAATATCTGGGTTCTGATTCTTGTGCGATAGTATGGTCGCATGTGAGGATTTGTGTGGCAGAGCTCAGCAAACCCAGTCCCTCTTCCCTTTGGCATACAGTTATATTCCTCAGACTCTTCTGCAGCTATAGGTAGCCTTGGCGTTAAGTTTGGGCTGGGAGGATGTGGGTGGAAGTGATGTGTGTGACTTCGGAAGCGGATCTTAGGCACTTCTGTGTTCTCTCTACCTCCCTGGGCCTGCTGCTGATAGGCAGAGAGAGAAAGTTTGGGAGTTACAGGTTAAAGATGTAGACCCAGGCCTGGAAAGAAGCTCGCAGAGAGAGCACCTACTGCTCTTTGGGAGAACCTGAGCTTGGATCCTAGCACCCAGCCCCATACAGGGCAGCCCACAGCCCTCAGTAACTCCAGCTCCGGGGATCTGCTACCCTCTGGCCTTTCAGGCACCGACATACAGGTGACATATTTACATACATGTAAACCTTTAACAACAACAAAAGGACTACTGACAGCCTGATCTCTGAATACAGACACAGAAACACACACACGTACACATACAAACACACATATGACCACACACACACACACATACACACACACAAACACACGAGAGAGAGAGACAGAGATGGAGAGAGGGAGAGACAGACAGAGAGACAGCCAGAGAGAGAAATGACTGAGAGACAGAGACAGAGAGAGAAGGGGAGAGAAAGAGAGAAACACTGAGGTATAAGTATGTACAGGGGACTTTGGGAAATGTCTCAGAGCATCGCAGAGGTTAAGAGATTCTGTGAGCCAGTGTCTGTACGCTAAAAAGTAGAAAAGACATTGGAGTAGTTTAGTCAGAGCCCAAATGCCAAGAAACCCTGGCAGACTCGGTGCCCAAAGGCCCAAGAAACAGAACTTGAGTGGCCAGAGGCAGAGAAGCAATGATGCCCCAGCTGGAGGAGACAGCATGTGAAAGAGTCACTCATTTGCTCTCAGCCTTTAGCAGATTGGATGACGCCCACCGCTCTGGTGACTGAAGTGCTAACCTCTTCCAGAACCTCCCCCGGAGACACACCTAGAAGTAATGTTTCACCAGCTCTCTGGGCCACTAGCCCAGTTCACGCATCACATAGAATTAACCCTCAAAGTTCCATGCCCGTCAAGGTGCACACCCTCCTGGCTATTCATTTTCTTTTTAAAGATATCCATCGACTTCCATCTGTGTAAGAGAAGGAATGAACTCTTACCCTTTTCCCTATCACCATCCTCCACGTATATGAACATACAATTATATTAAAAGTCACTGTATAATGTAATTATGTAAACAACCGCACAACTATGGCAACCACTGAGGGCTATAATTTTGTCTGTTCTAAAATGGCATCGTGTTCAAGTCGGATGGTATAAAGCATTTTCAAATGTTCTCTTTGATTTAACAATATCCATTTAAGGTTCTCCATGTCTCCCCCACCTCCTGGCTCCATAACTCATTTCTTTTTACTGATGAATAATATTTTGTTGTCTATATGTATCACAGTTTGCTTGTTGTCTTTTGCATTCGCTTCATTCATTTGTATTGATTACCATTAGAGCTCCATTGGGAGCCGGGAGTTGGAAAATGTCTTAAAATGGCTTAAGTAACCAGTAAGTCCCCAGTCAGTCCCTAACTCTGCTGCAATCTGAGTTGGCTAGGTTGTTAGCTGACGGCCTCTGTTCTTGTCATCTAGGGGAGTCTGTAGGTCTTATTCTGAGTTAGAGCTTTTGTTTGTTGGACCTTGTGTCTTTTTCTTGCTTGGTTTATTTGCTCATTTTAATGGAGTATGTTCTCTAGTCACCTCCTCAGAAAGGGTCTATGGCATGTCCGAGGAAGTATTTATTCTGCCTTCATCAGTTCCTGACTGAAGAGGGTTCTATTGTCTCTTCTGTCTCTCTTCTGATTTCTTTGAGATGCACAAAGCCTCTGAGTAATACCCTTCCATCAAACCCAGGTGCAAATCGCCTAGTATTGGCTTGTTTGCTTAACTAAGCATTGGGAATGTTCATCTCTGTGCAGAGCTATACATTGGGGTTGGGGGAGGGCTGTTACGCTCACTCACTAGGATTTCTCTCCCCACTTTTGGACTGAAGCAAGCACAGAATAATTATCCCAGAGATTATTTCTGGCAAATAAGATAGTCAGTAGTTGGAAAGGTATGTTTCAGTGAAGACTGTTTATAAACACACCTCTTGTTGCCAAGATCTTCAAGTCTAATTAATTAGCATCATTGCAGCCCCGCCTCTCCAGTTACATCACTTACATATATGTATACTCTCTCACACATTTGTACACACACCCTGTCATTCACAGGTACATACACTCACGGAGTGCACCTGCCTCACTCTTGTTTTTGTTTTTTTACAGTCTGCACAAGTCTATGCCCTCGGTTGACTTGCTCTCTATAACTATTTCATCTCCTCACTCCATCAAAAACTATTTTCTGCATCTCCAGTCTCATCAGGATGTGCCTGGCTGAGACTGTCAAAACCACTGAGCAGAAGTATTTAATCCAGAATTGGCTCATATTAAATTGGTGAGGATCAGCTGAGGAAGCAGCCTTGAACTTCTTCCTAATTGTTTACTGGAATGGAAGTCTTTGTGCTATGGGATGTATTCAGCATCCTCCATCCTCCCAGGCCATGGCCTCCCACTGACTCAGAGCTCTCTGTGCTCAAGACAGTGCAGGGAAGAGTGCCTGGCCGCGTGCAGGGACACTGCCTTTGACAAAGGTTTCCTATAAGCGGGTGTTTTAGTGCCCGATTGGGTGGACACGTTTTTGTAAGCCCACTTACGTAACACCATAGTGACAGGGCAGCAGTGGGCCCTGAGCTGCCCAGCTAGGAGCTGGGGACGGAGTCAGAGCTTTCCTGGCGGTGTGGCAGCTGAATGTGTCTCTTCAGCACTCTGAGCCCTGGAGCCCTTGATTGCAGGTGAGGACATGCACCAACCTCCCAGGCTGCTGCAGAGGTGAAGATCAATGTACGTCAAGGCGCTGTGTCAGGAAGGGGCTGTATAGATGCTGCTCCTCCTCGTCTGACTTTAGAGAGAAGGAAAAAAACCAGTTTTATTTTATTCCATATCGTCCCCCTTCCCATGGAGAGCTGTGAAGGGAACCCAGGGCCTTGGACATGTTAGACAAACTATCCCACTCAACTACGTCCCCAGCCTTAGTCTTCTTTTATATGAGGAATGATCTGTCACTTAAATAATTCTGTAAGTGTAGACATGACAGGAAAGATTTGTCAGACACTTATGTGTCTTCTGTGTCCTGCAGATATGAGTATCTGTGATGTGTTAGCTCAGCACCACAGTGCGATGGTTCATGAAGTCCAACCCCCCTTCCCGAGAACACAGCCTCACTCAGAGTAGGTGGCTGAAGACAGTGGTGAGGGGGAGGAGCAGCAGGGCTGAGCGGTGGAGGTGGTGGCAGCACAGGCCGCCCGGCCTCTTTCCGGCATTGGGCAGAACCGTGTCCCAGGGCCCTGGCAGAAGTGGAAGGGATGCTAGGGTAGGCGGCTCACAATTCCTCCATCCTGGATCTGCTCACATCCGCATGGGGCTCAGCATCCAAATTCTAGGCACATGGCTTTCTGGTGAGGAGACTAAAGCATGGAAGATCACAACTGGTGTGGGGAGCAGGCGTGTGTAGGACTCGCCCATGGGGAGAAGGCTCAGTCCTGGACTGAGGACATGATTCTTATTCTCAGGGTGGAGGGAAGCTCCTGGGGTGGACGGCCAACTTCAGGTGCCAGTGTGGCCCTGCTTTCCTCAGTAATTACCCAAACACAGAGTTTTGATGGTGCAGGTGGGGTCAGCCCAGTAGTCAGTTGCTTGTGGAGAAGAGAGGAACTCAGCCTTGCAGTGTCCCCTGTCCTGTGGCCCTGGCAGGCCCCCATACCTCCCCGTGGCCCCCATGCCTCCCTGTGGCCTCCATACTTCCCCCATGGCCCCCATGCCTCCCTGTGGCCTCCATGCCTCCCCCATGGCCCCGGCAGGTGCCTTAAAATAAATCTGTCTGCCTGTGTCACTCCTCCTCCATCTGCCTCTGCCCCTCCCGGTGGTCACTGTCCTGGGTGGGGTTCATCTGTCCTGGGCCCTGCCCAGAAATTGCCTGTGTCTTTGACTGTGTTTTAACCCAACACACAATAGTTCTGGGGCTGAATGTTTCTTTTCACTGGAAATATTGAACTGCGTTACTAGAAAGATAAACCCTGTAAGTGAATTCCAAATTAAGCTCTAACCTCTCTTTTGGAAATTATTTAGCTTGATAAGACTGGAATACTTTTAAAATGACATTTATTTAGTGGGTGGGAGTTGGGAGGCATTTCCACACCACAGAGCTCATGTAATGACGGTTTGTGAGAGTTTCTATTGCTGTGGTAAAACGTGACCAGAAGTAGCCCAGGAGAAGGGTTACTTGGCTTGCACTTCCACGCCACGATCCATCTTTGGAAGAAGCCAGGACAGGAACTTTGGGCAGAAATCTGGAGGCGGAAGCCGTATGACTGCTGTTTGCTTACTAGCTTGCTCCGCAGCACTTGCTGAGCCGCTTTATACAATTCAGGTCGCGTGCCCAGGGCTGGTGCCCGTTGGTAAGCTGGTCCCACCCGTATCGAACAATGATCCGGAAAATGCTTGTCAGCCTGGAGAGGCCTCTTCCCAGGTGACTGTAGCTTGTACGAGCAGAGAAAAAACTCAGCACTGTAGGAGGACAGAGCACAACTCACAGACATCTACAACACTGTCTCGTACCACACACTGACATACACCCGTACATACACACATAAGCTAGGAATTTAAAATATGTTTGTTGTGTTATGGTTGTGCACACTTGTAATACTCAGGGGGTTAAGGCAAGGGGTCATGAGTTCAAGGGCAGCCTGGACTGCATAGCAAGACACTATCTGAAGAAGAGGAAAAAGGAAGGAGGAAGAAAAAAGAAGGAGGAAGAACTCATCTGAAGCCTCATTGGAAGTGTGAAAAGAACCAGGCTGCCCAAGGCCATCCTCAACTCAACGCACCAGGCCTTCAAGATCAGCCTGGACTGCACAAGACCGTGTGTCAAAACAAAAACCAAACAGACCAAGCCCAAAACACAACAGAATAAACAAAACAGATGGTTCTGCACTCTTGTTGTCTTTCGTGACTCCATGTTCTCTGACCGACCTGTGTGAACACGCACCCATCAGCAGTGAGTCTCAGCACACTCGATGAGCCTGTTCACTGCTCTGCGCGCAGAGGCCACGGGACCCACGGTTCACAGGTTTGGGCTTGCAGTGGCCCTGGCTCTCTGGGGAGGGACACACTCTCCCCATTTAAGTGCTTATTTTTTATCTTGGAGACTGGCTGTAGAATCCTCCCTTCCAGTGTGCAATGCTAATGCTCACAAATGTCTCAGCCATTCTCTTTGGTCACACCCAGGCATGGCCCGGACCTGGGTTCCGTGAGAGTCACTGACCACAGACTTCAGTTCGTAGCGGTTCCCTGCGGGGTGATGTGTGAGGCTCCTCAATTGTCCGTGACAGTGCTCCATACACACAATCGATCCCTTGGTCCCCAGCGCTGCAGCCCAGCCTTTCTGTCTGGCTGGGGCGGAGCCCTGAGGGCTGGGGAAGCGCAGTGCCATCAGAGTCCTCTTAATGGCGGTCCTCCAGTGAGGCTAGCAGGTGGTCTCGCTCTGCCGCAGGACTCTGTGCATGATCGTCATACCTGCTGCCCGAGGAGCCTGTCAGTCCCGTCACTAATCAGCCTGGGGGCTACTCAGAGTGGCAGCGGGGACCTCCACCCTGCCAGCCACGCTGCCCACTCTGCTCTCAGCTGCCTGGGGTGGCCACGCCAGGGTGAGGCCATCAAGCCAGGCCCCCCATCACAAGCCAGGCCCCCCATCAGCCACAATCCTGAAATATTTATAGTAATCCAGGCAGGGCTCAGACTCACACTGTCCCAGCTGAAGCCCCAGATGCGAGGGCACGGCTTGGGAGGGTCTTCTGACGCCCCCTGCCTCAGATGGCTCACTTGGGAAGGCAGGTAGATCAGATCACAATGAAACAGCCAAGATGTGGCCCTCTTCCCAGAGGCATGCTTTGGAAGAAAGTGACATGGCTCCGCTTCCCCTTAACCCAGGTACTTTAGGTGACGTGTATGTAGGAAAAAGTCAAAATGTCCCTTGCTCTCAAATGTCAAACACATTTTCTGGGGAAGATCATGGTGAAATAGGAGTAGGCAGATTTTCCCCATGGCTGTGATAGCTGTCTCCTCAGAAGCAGCCCCCATTTTGTCCCTCAGCTCTGGGTTCCACTAGCTTGGGTCCCTCATCAAATTGGTTTTCGTACATGGGAATTATTGCTAAGTACTCTGAAATGGTATCATTTGCTAGTTGCAAATTATTTGGGTGTGTATCTTGAAGCTCATTAAAAGGGAAATGTCCTATTCTGTAAGGAGCTGCATTTTTATATTTTCAAAATCAGCTGTTCTCAGTGGGGAGCAGGGTTTTATCTTTGTCAGTGCTGGCTTTAGCTAAGTACATTCCAGATTGAAAAGTCTAAATGAAAGAACCACCAGGGAAAGCATGGGGGAAGTTTATGTTGGGAGACAGGAGGGCGACACATAAACACACATATATGAAATATGCACAGGGTTTATCTATGAATTTAGAAAGCCTTTTTTTGTGTTGTGGTTTGTTTCCATCTTGCTAGTTGTTCGTGTTTCACTGGGAACGTTGGAGATACAGAGCTGCAGAGGTGCCAGGCTCCATCGTGGTGTCCAAAAATTGGCTTTGTACATATGCTAAATTAGAGATTGGCTGGCAGCAGCAGCTCACAGACCCTGCATTGGCAGGGGTTCCTCTCGAAGGAAGGCAGGGCTGCGAGCCCGCAGGACTCGCTCTGCGGCCGGCAGAAATGCAACATGCTCCCTCCCACATGCCAAAACCGGTTTTTAAAATAAATCCTGAACCTTTCAAGGCATCGGTTCTGGCCCAGGTAGTAGGCCCTCAAGGGTCTAGGCTCTTATCCTGCCCCAGGGAAGGGGCCTTCTCACTCCTTCAGAGGACCTAGTTTCCAGCTCTTCACCAAAGAGCCCACTTTGGTCACTTCCTTTAGTCAATGGGGCACCCTGGTGCCAAAGGATAAAGGTGGAAACGCTTCAGATGAAAACCTTTTTGTTTTTCTCTTCTCTCCCCAACCCCCACCCCCAAACAAGCAAACTTCCGTGATGGTTTGATACAAGCAGAATTAACTCAGCGAGGAAGCATATTAGACAGCCGAGCAGAGAAGTCTTTGCCAAAAGAATCAACCATCTGGGAGTTTTTCTCTCTCTGCATCAACCAGAAACTGCCTTTCTCATTTACAAGTAGGTAGCTGATGGCTTTACTCTTCCTAAGAGATAACACTTCATTTTCTAAGCAGTGATGAGTTTTAAGCAAAAACAGGTTTGTTCCTAAGGCTATGGTTGTTGATCCTAGAGACCTGCGTAAGGGTGACACCTGGAAAATCAGGAGCCCTGCTTTCCAGCCCGGAGGCCTGGCTTCAAATGTCGACAGTCGGCATTTCCTGGAGCCCAGAATATGTCACATTTGTTTCAGCCACTTTCCCTTTTCCGAAAGGGCACAGTGAACATCCAGGAGCTGAACAAGGTGACCTCAGTCCTAGTTGGCTCCAGAGAGTCGCAGCCTTAAAGCCCTGTTTAATCTGTGTTTAGCCCCGTGAGTTCAGAGAGCCGCATGGAGGAGGCTCAGCCTCACTCTCTATCGCCATGTTGGCTGGTTTAATGTCAGCTTGATAGAAATTATCATTTTGGAAGATGGAAACTCAGTCGAGAAAATGCCCCACCAGACTGGCCCATGGGCAAACCTGTGGTACGCTTTCCTGATCGATGAACAATGTGGGGAGGACAAACTGGCAATGGGCAGTGCCACCCCTGGGCAGGTGGTCTCTCCTTGGAGGTCTCCTTGGAGTCACGCCAAGCATGAGAGGCTCGGGCTTTATACCTCGTCCTGTACCACATATGTCCTGGTATGGAGTAAGCACTTGGCTGAGCCTCAGCTGACCTGGGTTTTAGTTCTGATTATGCCTTCAGCAATGGCATCAAGTCTTTTGCTGATTTCTTTTATCTTCTTGTTTCAAAAATGCCTGGCTCTATTGGGCATGGTGGTCCATGTCATAATCCCTAACCCTGGCAGATAGGGGAAGGAGGACCAAAGGCTTTAGAAGATGACTCAGGAGCAGCAGGGTGGGTCCAAAGCTATGGAGCTAGGGGGTGCAAAGGCCAGGTTCCTAGAATTAGTGACACATCAGTCTAGCCAGCTGGTGAGTTCAAGGTCATATTTGGCTGCATAGGGAGTTTGAGGCCAGCCTGGGCTCCATGAGACCCTGTCTCAAACAAACAAACAAACAACCCCAGAAAACAAAAAAACCCAAATAATACAAGAAGATAAACAACTAGAAAATTGTGGACCCATCTTCAACCCTAACGTTAATTGACTTTGTGATTCTGGAGCTGGCCTTCTGGAAGCACATTCACCCAGCAGTGATGGAAGGAGCCTGTAGGACCTAAGGGAGAGGCAGAGTTTCCTTAGGTAAAGCTGCCCAAGCCCAACACAGGTGCCTTTCCAGTACAGGTGAGCAGCAAAGGGCACAGGTGCAAAGCTGGTAAGGACTGGCATGTGGACCATGTCCCTCAGACACCACGTTTGAAATGACCAAGAACAAAACTGTGGGTTTGGAAGCATCTGAACAGTTACAGGAGCCAGTGAAGCCAAGAATGCTAGAAAGAGGTCATGTGTGAGCTTAGGGTCACCCCAAGTCACCTCTAAGGTCAACGAAACCACTAGGGCCACAAGTTCTGTCTCCAGGGCCCAGTGACACCGTAGAGATCTGCCAAAGACCTCCAATAGCCCATCTGCTGTTCTCCACACAGTGCACTGTGATCTGGGGAGCGAGCATGAGAACGGGGTGAGGTCCCTCTAGTCTGTACCCCTGGTTGTCCTGGACTGGATGTGTAGACCAGGTTACCCTTGAACTCACAGAGATCTACCTGCCTTGCTCTGCTACGTGCTGGGATTGAAGGCACGCCTCCATGCCCAGCCCCGAGAGAAGGGGTTTAGTAGGAGGAACTCACTTCTGTTAGCTTACCGCTTTCTAGCAGCGTTAGGGAGCCCTTTATGCCAGTGTTCCCAAAATGTGATTTCAGGCCTGGGGAGATGGCTTAGTGGTTAAGAACATTAACTGCTCTTCAAGAGGACCCAGGTTCAATTCCCTGCCCCCACATGGCAGCTCACACATTGTGATATCTGTGGGGGATTAAGTGGTGGCCTCCCAAAAGACACACCCTAACCTGACACCTAGAACCTGTGGTTGAAACTGTCTGTAAAAAGCATCTGTGAAAGTGTAGCTAAGGAGCTACAGGCAAGGTTACTGTGGGCTGGCTCGGGGAGCCCTACACCCGTGCCCCTTGTCCGAGCTGCAAGGAGAAGCGGTCGGCCCGAAGCTGGCGGGATGGCTGTAAGGTCCGCCACCGCCACAGAAACCTGCAGAGGTCCTCTAGGGGTCCCGAAGGCCTGCTGACATTGACGTCTGAAGCCTAGAACGCAAACTTTTGGCTTCTGGAACCATGGTAGAGTAAATCTCTTTTTCCCTAAAACTTTACAGATTGCCTTTTATTTATTTGGGGTGGAGTTACGGGTGGCTCTGAGCCACCAGCAGGTACTGGGATTTGAACCTGGGTCCTCTGGAAGAACAGCTAGTGTTCTTAACTGCTGAGCCATCACCCCAGTCCCAAGATCCTTATTCTTAATCAACTTTATCCTTTCAAGTATTTGGTATTAATAAAATTCTGATGTCTTGAGACATATTTGAATGTGCTGGCCTATTTTTAGAACTCTCAGCCTATGCTTGGAAAAGCGTCCTTCCAACATGCCCTTCATTTCATTTTAACTATTTTATTTAGATTTTTGTATATTTATGTGTGTGTGCTCATGCATGTGGGTGGCTGCACAGGGCAGAAGGTGTCGTCCTCTGGAACTGGAGTTCTAGGCAGTTCTGGGAGGCAAGGCTGGGTCGTCTGCCGGAGTGGCCAGGGCCGTACGCGCCGAGCCATCTCTCAGCCCTCATTGCGGTTGTAGAATATGGTGTGCAGCGGTTCAGCTCACAGTTGATGCTGAACAGCTTATTGTTCTGGTATTTATGACAATATTGGATCTATTTCTTTCCAAATGAGTGGCTTTTAATAACAGCAATGGTGTTCTTGTTTTCACAGTCCAAATTCAGCATATGAACAACTTTCTCTGATGGTTGATTTCTATCAGGGAAACTGTGGAAGTGTTTGCTTCATAATTATCCTTTCCTGCCTGTCTGTCTGTCTTTCTGTATATTTAGCATGCAGGAACATATTTCTACAGTGTATGGGTGTGGAAGGCCAAGGCCGACTTTGAGAAGTCGGTTCTCGTCTCCGCTCTGCTGCTGTGCTTGCGGACGCCAGGCTGATGGCCTGCTGGCTTCTGAGCAAATCTGTCTTCCTCCCACCTCCCTGACCTCACAGCCACACGCCGCTGTCTGTTTACTCTTCCATTAGGACTCTTCTCGCCACGCAGACTCTTCTGCCTCCTGAGATCTAGGACCAACCTTGTGCCACCATGTCCAGTGCTTATTTTTCCTCTTTAATGTGCATTCCAGGAATTGGGCTTGGGTCCTAGGGTCATCAGGCTTGCTCGCTCTGACCCCATCTTTATCTGCTGATGTTTCTCTGGCCCCGGCACTGTTCTCGATTCTTCTGCCTTTCTAGAGTATAAATCAGTCATTTCTCCTTCCGTGCAGCCTTGACTGGCCTGCAACTCACTGTGTGGGCCATCCGGGCAGTGAACCTGTAGCAGAGCCCGCTGGCCTGCCTCCTGAGCGCTGGGATTACACTTGTTAGTCAGCACACCTGGCCCAGACTGCCATCGCCTTGGAAACCTCAGGAACTTACTTCAGTCCCTACTGTTTTGTGTACCTACTTATTATTATTTTTTGTATCAGTTTGGTTAAGCAAGCATTTAAAAGCAAGCAAGCAAACAAAACCCTTGCCAGTTGCTTGCCAGTAGAAAGCAACATGTTGGCAGGACGGGTCAGTAGATGTTTGGGCTTGATGGGACAGGTGCCGAGCAAGTGTGTTCATTTATGTCGGGTGTGGATTGGGGCGTACGTGTTCAGAATTCAGCCTAACCTGGGGAATGACCTGGGAAGGAATGTGATGGTCAGACAGAGCTCTGGAGTCCTGAACTTACATTCCAAGCGACCCTACAGATTTGTCCTTGAACTAGCCAAGGAGGCCGGCCCTTGCCACTTGTCACAAACAGAATTAGGTAGGGCTTGGCTGTTCCAATAGCCATTCATTTCTGGTAGTAACTGAACGGGAGAAACTTGCAGGTCTGTATGCATACCAGGGGAGACACGCCAAATGTGGGTTAGATCATCAAATCTGTTGCTGAGAATGGAGAAGGAGCAGGCTGTGGTGGAGCCCTTCCTCTCAGCATTTGGGAGGTGCAAGCAGGAGAGTTAGGAGTTCAAGTCTGGGGAGATGGCTTGCCAGTAAGGTGCTTGTCGAGCCAGTGTGAGGGTCTGAGTGTTGGTCTGCAGCACATGTACAAAGCCCGGCGTGGGCATGCACCTGTAGGCCCAGTGCCGAGGAGAGGGTCACAGTAGAAGTTGAAGGGAATTGAGGGTAAAGTTGGGTGGGTTCCTGGAACAGCTGCTCAGCCAGTCTAGCCATTTAATGAGGCCCAGGTTCAGCCTCACAGTTCACTCCACCGTGTGGGGGTGGGGGAGGGGAGCAAGGCAGCAAGAGCCTAAGGGACATGGTTACATCCCAGCCACAACCAAGAAGCCGAGAGCAAGGAGTTGCAGCTGCGGCTCAGCCCTGTTTCTGTCTTCATGCAGCGCAGGATCCCAGGAGACTTCCACTCACTGTGGATGGCTCCCCCTCAGTTAGTGCAATGGAGGTAATCCCCAGGGCATCACAGAGCCTTCTCCAGGGGTTCTGCACTCCGTCAGGTTGAGGCCCAGTACGCAATTGGAGGCTGCTCTGCTAACGACAACCCAAAGAAGCAGGGAAGACTATGTTCTCCTGCTTGGGTTTGATGCCGTGCAGGAGGATAATGACCAAAGGGCTGACCAACAGAGCAACTGGGAGTTTAGCGAGGTCTTCTGACTCTTTTTCTCTGGGTCTTTGATGGAGATGGTGACCCGCTCCTTCACCTGTAGGAAGGGTACCACTGGGCCGAAGCTTTCTCAAGTTGCTTTAGGGAAAAAGAACAAAAATGACAGTAGCCTTCCTGTTTCTGCCCCTTCCTTAAAAAACAATAAACACTTTGGTGTGTGTGTGTGTGTGTGTGTGCACACAGTCTTCTTCCTTCATGTCAGGTCCTGAGGAATCAACTCAGTCATCAGGCTTGTCAGCATGAGCCTTTATCTACTGAGCCCTCTCACCTACCATCTGCGCCTTGCTTAACTGCCATCATGCCACATTTGAGGGTAGCTCTTACTGAGCCCTACCCATGGGGCTGTGTAAGCAGACTGGCCTCTTGGAGGGAAGCATCTCAGCTCCAAGGGATCAAGCTGGCCTTCTCTTGGGGCTGGACAGCAAGGACACCAGAGCCACAGCTGCACTCCCACCTTGCTCACAGTTCTGGAGTGAGAGCATCTGGAGTGAAGCAAGGGTCATGCTAGCATGAGCTAGACCCCACCCCAACTGCAGGGTACAAGATCATGGGTGTTGAAATTTGCATAATTTGGAAAAGCAACGTTCTCCACATGCTATAACCTAACAGATATTAAGTACTTACTTCAAACCTCACATTACCTCCATCAGACACCACTGCGGTTTCCCCAGTGACGTACACACGTACACAATATTTGACACTGGGTCCCAAGCTTACTCTACAGCTGAGGATGACCTTGAATTTGTCTGGTCCTCCTGCCTTCCAGAGACTGGGGTACAGGGATATGATATGATTATAAACTGTCCCTGTAACCCAGCCTGTCACTGCTTCCTGCTCAGTAAGAAGCCACAACTCCTACAAGTTCTCCCATACCCCACCCCATCTTCCATACCCCACCCCATCCTCCATACCCCACCCCATCCTCCACATACCCACTCCATCCTCCATACCCCACCCCATCCTCCATACCCCACCTCATCCTCCACACACTCACTCATCCCCCACATACTCACTCATCCCCCACACACTCACTCCATCCTCCACACACTCACTCATCCCACATACACTCACTCCATCCTCCACACCTCACTCCATCCTCCATACCCCACTCCATCCCCCATTGACCACTCCATCCCCCACACACTCACTCCATCCTCCATACCCCATTCCATCCTCCATACCCCACTCCATCCCCCACACCTCACTCCATCCTCCATACTCCACTCCATCCCCCACACCTCACTCCATCCTCCATACCCCACTCCATCCCCCATACCCCACTCCATCCACACACTCACTCATCCCCCACACACTCACTCATCCCCCACACACTCACTCATCCCCCACACACTCACTCATCCCCCACACACTCACTCCATCCCCCACACACTCACTCATCCCCCACACACTCACTCCATCCCCCATACCCCACTCCATCCCTCACACACTCACTCATCCCCCACATACTCACTCATCCCCCACACACTCACTCCATCCCCCACACACTCACTCCATCCCCCACACACTCACTCCATCCCCCACACACTCACTCCATTCCCCATACAATGCCACACTAAACTTTAACAAGTTGGGGCTGTTAGCACTGGCATTCCCCTGTCTCTGCTCTCCTCTGCCTAGATATGAGCAAGCAACCTTGTGCTCCTACCAAGTCTTTCCTAAATAATGCATTACAGCTTCTCTCTTTCTTTTTTCTTTTTGTTTGTTTGTTTGTTTATTTTTGGTTTTTGGTTTTTTTAGACAGGGTTTCTCTGAGTAGTTCTGGCTGTCCTTGATTTGCTCTGTAGACCAAAATGGCCTTGAACTCACAGAGATCCTCCTGCCTCTGCTTCCCCAGGCTGTGATTACAGACGTGTGTCATTGCGCCTGGCTCTGTATTGTACTTTCAAAGTGGCTCAGTGAATAGAGGCAGTTGCCAGCATACCTGATAGCCTGAGTTCAATTTCCAGAACCTCTCTATTTTTGAGGTGGCTGTGAATAGTCAAAATTCACTGATTCTTCCCCAGGACTGTTGTGAAAACAGCCTCCAGTCAACCTGTGCTCTCTACAGCCTGGCGCTCCTGGGATGGATGGTCTGAAGGCTAGTCATTGCGTCTCCCTTTCTAACCCAGGCTGGCCTGGAACTCCTGAGCTTCCTCCTGCCTCAGCTCTCATGGATCTGCCCTTTGTCTTACAGCCTGTTTAAGGCCTGAACCCATTATAGTTAAAATCGCTGGGGCCCCTACAATGGCTGGGGCTCCATTGTTCTGCTATCACTCTGGTCAGAGTTGAGCAGGGTATGGTAGTGCACCCCTTTAGCCCAGCACTCAGGGAGGCAGAGGCAGGCGGATCTTCCTGAGTTCAAGGCCAGCCTGGTCTATAAAGGGAGTCCAGGACAGCCAGGGCTACACAGAGAAACCCTGTCTCAAGAAAACTCAAACACAAACAAACAAAGCAGAAAGGGTAAATTTGCTGCTGTAACTGGGCACTTGTATCTGGACTCAAGCCTGCACTTTTTCAGACTCACTAACCTCCTCGACTTCGGGGAACTTTCTCCTCTCTGAGGCCTGGCTTCTGTCGGCAGCGACGTCTCCCAGCAGCCTGGCCGTTGCTGGGTGAGCTGACACCCGATGTCAGCCCTGGCCACTGTCCCATCGGGGCTTCATGCAGAGCCCAGCACAGCGTGCCTTAAAGGGCCGACACAGAGTTCTCCTTTTTCTTAGGACTCCATCTTTTGCATATTAAAGTAAATCCTTGGATTTCCTGCTCCACTTACAGTTAGGGAGAAACCGTGCTGTACTCTGGCAGGAAGCGGGCTCGGATGGCGTTAGAAGTCAGTGCTCCAGACAGGTGTGCATGGCCAGACGGGAAGCCCTTCCCCTGTCTGGCCTGTCCGGAGGCCATGCGGGCAGAGCTGCCCGCCCGGACCTCCGCCGCCATCGCACAGGAAGGGGACCACTCCATCGTGACACAAGCCATCCGTCGTCCACACAATCTGTTCTACGAAATCGCACCTGGGGCTCGCACCTGGGGCGGTTCAGGGAAGGATCTGGCAGGGTTTCCGCTGCCAGGGCCGAAGCCCTGCCTTCAAGCCGAATCGCCCTGGCGGTGCCGCGCACTGAGCTCGCCCTGGGGAGGTCAACCCACTGGTTCTCACGTTAAACGCTTCATGAAGATTTGCTGGGCGCAGAAAGAGGAAAGAAAACCCAAGTGGTTCCACCCAGCGCTGCTTTGTTAGCAGTCATGGGGGTGCGGGGTGCCCGGGGATCGGGCGTTTAATTACAGACGCTCCGGTGTGCAGGGTTGGCGCGCTGCGTGACTTCTCCCGCCACCTTCTCTGCAGCGCGCATTTGCGGGGACTGTGGCCTGCCTGTGTGCCTGGGCCCAGAGGACAGCCCTCTGTGGGGACCCGCCTTAGGATGAAGCCTGCCCTGGGCTGGGCCTCTGGAATCCTCATAACGGAAGTTCAGAACAACCCCACAGTCCCCTGACCTCCACATGTGGGCTGTGGCACACTCGCAGCCCCCACGCCCACATACAAAACAGATGAATGTAACTTTTTAAAAATAACTTAAGTATGTTTCTACAGCTGAGGGTGTCGGCCAGTTGGTACCTGCTTGCCTTAGTGTGTAGACTGGATCCCAGCACGGCCTGAACAGGTCAAGTACTCCCAGCACTGCCGAATTGGACGGAGGAAGAGTTCAAGGCAGCCTTGCCTGCGTAACTCAGCAGAGCAAGTTGGAGACCAGCCTGGGTTACATGAAGTGCTTCTCTGTCAAAAAAATAAAAGGATTTGTAGGCCAGGGCCATCTCCCTCCTTCCATCCTTTTCCTTCCTTCCTTTCTTCTTTCTTTATTTTTGGTTTTCGAGATGGTTTCTCTGTGTAGCCCTGGCTGTCCTGGAACTCTCTCTGCAGACAACCTGGAACTCGGAGATCCACCTGCCTCTGCCTCACCAGTGCTGGGATTAAAGGCGTGAGCCACAGGACAAGCTGTCTTTTCTTTTCATTGTTGATTTTAAGAAAAAAGGCGTGAATGAGATGGAAAAGTACAGCCCTTTATGATGCTGTGGCCTTCTTCAGGAAAAGCATCCTTTTCCTTTCAGATACTTGGGCCAGTGAGGCGGCTCAGCAGGTAAGTTCACTGCTGCCAAGCCTGATGACCGGAGGAGTTTTACCCCCAGAATCTGTGCTGGCAGCTAGCCTGGTCTGCAGAGTGAGTTCCAGGCCATCCAAGGCTATCCAGCAAGATCCTCTCTCAAAAAAGAAAAAAAAAAGAGTGCCTGAGCTAGGGATGTGGCTCAGTGAGAGCTCGTCTAACAGAAGTACTGAGCACGTGACACCCTAGCACTTAGAAGGTGGAAACGAGAGTGGGGAGTTGAAAATCACCCTTCATTTTTTGAAGGCTTGAGACCAGCTTGGGAAACATGAGACCCTGTCTGAGACGAGCTCTGGAAGGCTTTAGGGTGCTTTTTTTTTTCTTTTGTGTTAATTTCTTTATAGCTTGAAAGCCTTGCCTGTGTGAAAGGTCAGTTCAGGAGAGGCACGGTCTGGTTTAATGCCAGAATAGCTCCTTTTCATTTGGTTTCTGCTAATACACACATCATTGCCACACCTGAGTTTTTCCTTCCTGGCTGAGAGGGAGACGGGTACGCCTGCAGATCTGAACCACCTGGGCTTGGTGTCCTGCTGGGGAAGGCGGTGTTGAGGGCTTGCTCGGGACTCACTGGAGTCAGGCTGAGCCTGGTCTGCTGCATGATGAGGCTGCGTGTGGCACTTCCGTGTCCTCCTTCGGAACTGACTCCAGGTTCTCTGTGACCTTAGGAATCGCTGAAGCAGCCGGCACAGAGGCAGGGATTTCTTACCCGGTGTCACTGTATGTTTATAACCCGCCATGGACAGCCTGAAGAGGTGTGGCCCAACAAGTTTCCACGACTTGGTGATGGGTAGAAAATTATGTCTTCCTACATAGAAGTAAGCTAGCTTTCATTTATTTATTTATTTATTTATTGAGACAGGGTTTCTGTATGTAGCCCTGGTTGTCTTGGAACTCGGAGATCCACCTGCCTCCGCCTTCCCAAGTGCTGGGACTAAAGGTGTGCTCCACCACTGCTTGGCTTTGGGTCTTTCTTTCTATTCCCCCTTAAAACAAACAAACAAACAAACAGAATCTTGGGCTGGAGAGATGGCTCAGAGGTTAAGAGCACTGGCTGTTCTTCTAGAAGACTGGGGTTCAATTCCCAGCACCCACATGGTGGCTCACAACCACCATGTGTAGTGAGATCTGGTGCCCTCTTCTGGTGAGCAGGTGTACATACAGATGGAATACTGTCTACATAATAAATAAATCTTTAAAAACAAAACCAGAATCTCATCTAACTCAAGTTAACAAGAACCTTGCTGTGTAGCTGAGGATGACCTTGAACTTCTCCACCCTCCCTGTCCCCGACAGCTGGCATTACCAGTGAGCGCCCGCTCACCCCATTTGTGTGGGTTGGGATCAAATCCAGGTCCTCAACCATGCTAGGCAAGTGCTTGTACAAATGAGCACGGTGCCCAGCCCCAACAACTGGTCTTGATGTTCACATGAAGGGGAAACTTGATCCGTTTTCCACACCGTAGCTGGAAGTTACCTGACGGAATATGCTGCCAGCATCATTTACAAGTGTTCAGGCAGGGCACAGGTGACGGGCTGTTATCTCCAGCACGTCCGGCCCTCGCTAAGCCTGCCTCATTAAGTTATGAACCCACCACTCTTGATTTACCATTCAAAAGGACGAGAGCGCCAGGATCCTGCCCCGAGCGATGATCCGCAGCACCTGCGGCAAATGGCGCGCTTTCCCTCCCATAATGAAGGAAGGTGGGTGCTCGGGCCTTTGATGACGGTGCTCCCTTTGCTTGTTTACTTTGATTCTCCCACGCAGACTGCGGCCCAGCAGGAGGGCTTTTAAACCAAAACAGTTAATTACCTTCTCTAACCCAGAGAAGTCGTGAAATAGAAATACCGAGAGCTGGAGAGGGCAGCTTGGCTCCAGCTGTACTTTGTACCCTTGGGAAGAGAGACACCTTCTCAGTCCCCCAGGGCCCTGGTGGAGGAAGACCAATTAGAGCCTGTGCTTGGCGAGGTGGCTGGCCACCCACTCTGATGTGTCAGGGGCTGGACCAGGAGGGCCCAACACGGAGACCCATGTTCTGAAAACATACGGGAGTGAGCTGTTCTGGACCTAGCGGCCCTCCCAAAGGAAGACGCTTCAGTGTGGATGGGGTGGAAGCAGGGGCCAGGCCAAGCACAGCAATCCCTGTGCAGTCCTGGGCACGGGGCACCAGGGCCACGTCCGAACTCATGTCCCGTCAGCTCTTCAGCCTTCTTTCCAGGGGAGCCCAGCCCTAACTCCCTCATTGCTAGGCCCTGCTCTAGTGATGCTTTTGTCGTTCTGTCCATCCCTGGCATTAAGCAGGGCTCCCCACCCCTGGCCATCTACTATGTGTGTGGGGGCACACATACACGCATGACCCAGGTCAGCTTTCAGGAGGCTGTGTTCTCCTTCCGCCGTGGACTCTGGGGATGGAGCTTAGGTCACCAGGCTTGTACGCGGCAAGTGTCTGTATCGCACAGCCGTCCCATCTGTCCGCCTGGGCTCTTGGGAGCTGTTCCTTCTGCTGCTGCTGTTAAAACCCTCAGCTTTCAGAGGCTCTGGTCCCACTCCCATCCTCCCCTACCCCTCGTGGGCTTTATAGGAAGTGCCGCCCCTGCCGTGGGCAGCAGGTTCTGTCCCCTGATTGTTCTTTCACTTCTAACCCTGTGGACGTCTCATCACTAGCTGTGGACTTCTGGTGTGGGAATGGTAAATTGGGGCAGCCATTTCGAGAACCAGCTAATGGTTCCTCAAAAGGCTGAATATATGCTTACTCTATGGCCTTGGAGTCACACTCTCCTTTCAACACAAACTCACGAGAAGCAGAAATCTGTGGGAATGTTATAAAAAAGAGGGGATCGCAAATGTCCACAGAGCACCGAACAGCTCCAAAGTGGAAGGCGCCCTAAAGTCTGTTAGCCGGTAGGCGACTGTAATGTGCCTAACCACACAGAGCCTGTGTTTGACAGTGAGAGAGAAGTGCTGACGGTGGCAGGACATGTGAATCCTGACACATAGCACATGTGGAGGAACCGTTGGCAAAGCCGAATGCTGTGTCTGTGAGTTTCAAATCAAAGCTCATGTGCAGAGGGAAAGGTCCAATGGCTGAGTTATGTGTTGTGTGACGTTTACATCTTTAACCCATTAGCGAAGGGCAGGAGCCATGGCTCAGCAGTGAAAAACAATTGTTGCTCTTGCAGGGGACCTGAATTTGGTTCCCAGCACCAACATGATGGCCCCTGGCCACCCGCACACCGATTACAGGCGATTCAGTGCCTTCTTCTGGCCGGTGAGAGCACTAGTCATGCATGCATGTGGTGCACAAAAAAGAACTCTAAAAGAAAAAAACAAACAAAAACACCACCAAAACAACAACAGCAAAGCCCACCAAAACAACAACAAACCAAAACAACAACAAAGCCCACCAAAATGGCAAATAATTTTACACAAACAACAAAGTGGAAGTTGTTATTTTAAATTTTTTATTGTGAAAATGCCCAAATATACAAGAATGTTAAGAGAATTGTGGGTTTTTGGGTAGTCGTTGAGCAGCTCCCCATGTATGAACCTTTTAGAAATCTTTTCAGAATTTTTTTCCTCAATTAATTCCTGGAATTTCAAGAGATGAGCCCATGATGGAAAGAGGACACGTGGGTATAGATGAAGGCAGAGGAAGATGCTAGTGGGAAAATACAGCAGAAATACATGGAATTCATTGTTTAATCTTCCAGATTTTCCGATGTTCAAAATTCCAAGATAAGCCCATGCTTCCTCCAGTCCTGCTTCGTACTTAGCCTAGACTGGATATTTGTTTATAGTTCTTTTTCTGATTTTTGAGGTGAAATTTACATACAGTGAAATGCACAAATGTAAAGACTCTGATATGAGACAGATGTAAAGGCTTTTAGAAATGTTTAACCTACTTTTACACTCATTGGAGACGGGGTGCACGCCGGGGCGCGCCTGGCTGCTGTGGGGTCAAAGGACAGCGCGCTGGACCCCATTCTCTTCCTCCTGCGGTTTGGGGTCGGGCTCCGCAAGCCTGACAGCGGCCTCCACCCTCAGAGCCTCGCACTGGCTCTCTTAGACATGTTTTTAATTGCTCGGAGACTATAAACAAATTGTTTTCATGGAGGTTTGAATGCTGTCATCGTGTTTTATATGCTGTGTTTGTCTGTCAATTAAATCTCTGAGATGGAAATTCCAGTTGCATGCTGTCAGCCTCGAGAGTGAGCCATCTCAGTCTTGAGGTGAAGGATGGTTTGTGTTTCTCTCCACAAGCCTCTGTGTTAGTGTGTCTTTCATGATAAGGACATCTGTGGTTTCAGAGCCAATAGGGGTCACGTGTGGGGTAATGTAGGCTGAATCGAGGCTTGAGAACGTCATTTCTGCAGGTTTTTCTACCTTCCCTCTTTCCTTCCTGTTTTTTTCCTTTCAGAAAACAAACCATGATTTCTTTTCTACAACAGTGAAAACTAGTGAACTAGAAATTCCTATGATATATATATCATCTATTTGTATGTCCTGTACATGTTTGAAACTCTCAGAGCAGCACTCATTGCTTTGTATCGTTAATGACCTTTTAAGAGGCAACACTGTCTCTCCTCTAATGAAATACATTACAAGTTTGCAAGTATCAGGGAGCATGTGTTTCAGTTCGGTTACTACATCCCTTTTTGTGACCTGTAATGACAAACCCTGTGCCTTTATAAGGAAATGCAATATGGTGCCCTGTGATGGCCTCTTTTGTGTAACAGGCATTTCTGCTTTCTGCCATAAATGCCCACAAAGCAGATGAAAAATGAGGTCTTTGAATAGAACAGTTCACTCAAAGGTTTGGGGGGTTTTTTGTTTTGATTTAAACTAAAATTGACTTTGAATTTTTATTTTATTGTTTTTATTTTATTTATATATAGTTTGTTTGTTTGTTTGTTTTGAGACTTTGGAAATTTTATGCTCGAAAATTGGAAGAAGTCATTCCTGTGACCTCACTTGACCAATGAGATGAAGTGGAAATGGGTTAAGATGGGCCAATCTAGAAAAAATAAAATTTACTAGTGCTTTGGAACACCGGAATGGCACTCATCTTTATGATATGAAAGTACTAATTTGATATGTTTTTTATTACATATGCTGTACATCTCCCTGGGTCTAGAAGGTCCTTCCTATTTCTTAATTACCAGACCTCGGCGTGGGGTGGAAAGACCCCACCCCCACCCCCACCCCGGTAAAGCGTGTGCTTTAAGGTTCACAGTTCGGGGCGTGGACAAGCGAGGGAAGGTGCTAATTCAGATGTTGGGGATGGTGATGGTGCGGCTATTCAAGGCACTTCTTTGCCCGTGTTTATCCGTTGTGAGTCTGTAAATAAGCCCGAGAGGGGTCCTGGTTGTCTGATGCTTCTTGAGTCCCGTGCCCTGTCTGTCTCATCCTATCCCGACAGTAGAATTGATGCCCCTCTAATCCCTGGAAGTTTGGGGCTAATGAACTGACTGCTGAGCCGCCGCCACGGAGCTTGGTCCCAAACTATACTGTACTTCACACTCGATTTATTCTCCAGATGGCGACTGTGCCGCCCCGCCGCGAGGGACCGCCCCTTCCACTGGAGTGTAAAAGTGGACGGGTGGCGTTTCCTTTGCAGATCTCGCCGTTCTGAGCCAGGAACTCGCGAGGATGATTACTTATTAGCTGTAATGGGTGCCAATTGAACCAACTGCACACAGATTTTCTCCCTTCCTATCGGAGGCCGCGGGTCTCGGGATGGCTGACTTCTCTGCTGCCTTACGTCACCGAGCAGTCTCCTCCCCAGGTGACAGGAATCCGGGCTCTGAAGTCAGAGCATGCCTTGGTGCCCGGTGCAGACACGGTCACGTAGTGCTGTGGCTTATGGGTAAGGACAGTTTTGTTAGCCTTTGGTCCACTGCACCGAGGAGCCCCTGGCACGGAATATCGATCGCCTGATGGAACTTTGGGAAGAGTCTGGGAAAATTCTGGCCCAGCCTTGTCTGAAAGCCTGTGAAGGCGGGAATCAGGCATGACCCTCAGCACGGTGGCCGTCAGGGAGACCTAAGAAACTTTTCCTCAGAGGCCTTGATTCTCTCATCCAGCTGTCAGATCTGAGAGGGCAGCTCAGGCCACCGTGATGATCCCTCAGCGAGGCTGTTCGTTTGCAGGGTGGTCCCCGCTCAGCCTAGTGAGGCCAACCGTCCCCCCAAACGTTCTTTCTTTCCCCACAAAGCATGTTCCTTTCCAGATTTCTGCAAGTCACTCTAAGGACCCCACCGAAGAGTCCGCCAGCACTGTGGACCGCTTCTTAACCCTCCGAAAAGATGGAGGTCCAGGGAGGAGTAGGGCTAGAGGGTAAGAAGGACCAAGGGAAGGGAGAGACAGTGGTGAAAGAGACGGTGGCGAGAAGTCAAAGAGCAGAGCACAGGGTGTCTTTCTCCTCACACCTGGCTGCCTTTCTTCCATCCCAACAGATGGCATGGGTGTGTTTACCAGCACAGTGACATGTATTGAAGTAACAGAAAAAAAAAAATCCACACACTTGTTGGTTGGTGCACATTCAGGAAGGTTGTTGGACACGAGGGACCCGCTCTTCATTGCTGTAAACTGTGGCAAGCCACAGCCTGTTAGAGCTCTGTGTGCGGCACACCTCAGACACAATCCTACGTTTTGGAAAGGTCTGGTGTGATGCCAGGAAACAGCTCCCTGTTTATTCTGAGCTGAGAGAGAGAGAAGAGGGAGAAAGAGAGAGAGAGAGCAGCACACACACACACACACACACACACACACACGCACGCACACACACACACACACACACACACACACACACACACGAGGAAAAGAATAAAATGCCGAGCGCTCAGTGCTTATTATTATAACACGAGAAGGCCTAATCAGATTACACCTAGATCCTGAATTAGGTGCTTCGTTTGCAGCCAGTTTCACAAGGATCGAGTTTTGCTAAGTCAACAGGAATGTGCCAAAACCATGGCAATCTGACTTCAGATGAAAATCATAAGCAGGTTTAGCACAGGAGGTCTGAACAAACAGTTCCCTTCAAATCCATGGACATAACCAAACCGCTTAGGGGTCAGGCCCTGTTTGATACCAGACAGAACTTGGGAAGTTTCTGGGGATGCTGCTTCGCCAAGCACACATGTTTGGTGGACATGTTGATTGTCTTTCCTTTTTAAAGGCAGGGTCTTGTGATGTAGACTGGGCTGGTCTAAAACAAGCCATCCTCTTCCCTAGCCGCCTGAGTGTGCCATCATACTGAGTATGGGTGTACGATAATTTTAAAGTTTTTTTTAAAGACGTTTTAAAGTTCATTTCTCCCTCAACAGTCTCCAGAATTACTTTTTATTTCCCATTCACTGTGTGCATTCTGCGAGCCTGACTTGCTGTAGGACAAGAACCCAGGAGCTGGGATGTCCAGAGACCCAGGCTACCCAGGGTTCTGGTGGTCCAGGCTGTGTGCAGCATGACTGCTGTTTAGGTTCTCTGATGCTGTGGGTCTGGAAACAGGACTCCGTCCTGCTACTGTAGGTGGCCATCAAATCCTGCTCATGCCACTCTGCACTTGGTCACCAGAGGCCCCCATCAGCTTCGCAGCCACAGCACATAGCAGGGTGGCTGGGTGGGCTCTGCGCTGAGGAGCAGGCAGTCTGGTGAAGGAAATGGTATGTGTGGACTCAGGCCACAGCAGCTGCATCATCTCATGAGCCTTCTCTTGCTCCTGCCTACATTTGGCCCAGTTATTCACCATCAGCTGTCTGCTAATCAAGTCTGCGGAGACATCCTAACTCCTCCTCCTGCCATCCCCATGTGACCGGGTAACTCTGCACTACCCTTTCATCACACTGTTTACCTCAGACCCCAACTGGACACCTTCGTGGTCCCCAGCCCGAGGCCGACTGACTCATGTCTGCTTTAACTCGACTGTCTTGGGTTGTCTCTCTGACTGGATTTAGACTTCATATTGGCTTAAGTAATTGGGTCACTTTTTGTGTTCGATGGGCTCTTGCCGTTCTGCAAGTGTGGAGCTCAGTGCGTGCGGGTTGTCTTCCAGCTCAGTGTCCGCCCGCCTGCGCCCCTGCGTGGCGGGCTCCACTCAGCAAGCAGTTCACTGTTTTCTGTGCTCCGAGAGCTCTTGCCCTAGATGTGTGCTTCTAGCAAATGGCTGCATGTTGTTAAAAGTTTTTACATTTATGTCTTTTTATTATGTGTGCTTGGAAGATTGCCTAGACATACATGCAAACATGGCACACACACATACACACACACACGACTAGTCTGTGACTAGTGCGCATGGAGGACAGCAGAAAGTGTCGCTCCCCGGAACTGACAGTTGTAAGCCACCATGTGGCTTCAGGGGACTAGAGCTGGATCCTGTGGGGGAATAGTGAGTGCTCCTAACCACTGAGCCGCACCCAGCTCCCAGACTTCCTTCCTTCCTCCTTCCTTCCTTCCTCCTTTCTTTCCTCCTTTCTTTTCCTTCCTTCCTTTCTCTTCCTTTCTTTTTTCTTTTTCTTTCTTTCTTTTTCTCTTTCCTTCTTTCTTTCTTTCTTTCTTTCTTTCTTTTCCTTCCTTCTTCCTTCCTTCCTTTCTTTCTTTCTTTCTTTCTTTCTTTCTCTTTCTTTCTTTCTTTCTTTCTTTCTTTCTTTCTTTCTTTCTTTCCCTCCTTCCTTCCTTCCTTCCTTCCTTCCTTTCTTTCTTTCTTTCTCTTTCTTTCTTTCTTTCTTTCTTTCTTTCTTTCTTTCTTTCTTTCCCTTCTTCCTTCCTTCCTTCCTTGCTTCCTTCCTTCCTTCCTTCCTTCCTTTCTTCCTTTCTTTTCAAGACAAGGTTTTTCTGTGTAACAGGATCCCAGCTGTCCTGAAGCCGTTCTGTATGCCAGGCTGGCCTTGAACTCACAGAGATCCGCCTGCCTCTCCCCCGCTCCCACCCCCCAAACCCGGGTGCTGGGATTAAAGACAGACGTGCACCGCCATTCCTGGCTCTAAGACTTTTTTTTTTTCTTTTAATGCATTCATCAGTAGTTAAGATGCTTTAAATTTTTATTGGTGTAATAAAAATTCTTCCCAAATGAAACTACCTTTTGTAAGCATTCGTTCTTGCAGTGAGAATTTGTTGAGGGCTGTTGGCAAGATGGAAAACTTTGTTTTTGAAACCAGAATTGGCAGGAAATAATGGCCCCAAGAGCTTCCTTTGGCTCAGCACCAACCCCCACCCCTTTTAGTGTGCACCTTGCTCACACCCATCGAACTCAAAGCTCACACGTAGCACACTTGGTCTCATACAGTTTTTCTCAGGATAATTCAAATGTGACTTTCAGCTTTTCATAACGGCAGCAAAGACTGTCAGGTCAGAGAACACAGTCCGTGTGTCAGGCCTCTGTGGAGGGATTTCTTGCTTGAGGTTGGCGTTTCTGCCTGAGTTGGCAGGAGCTTCTCACGTGGTCCGTCAGGCCCCGTGAGCGCCTTCTTAATCGAATGTCAAAACACAACTTGGTCACAAAACAAATAAAATAAAAAAGAGGATTTTTTAAAAGTGTGATCCCTGTGGAGAAGGAGAGCAAATGCTTAGCTTTCCCTAGTGAGAATATGCTGACAGGTGACACAGCCACAGTTCCAATGGCATCCAGGTTCTGAGACTTATTAAACGAAGAAATGTGGGTAGAAGACCTGGAACCTGCTTAGTTCACCATTAATGCCCGCTTCCTCACCTGGAAAGTCGCTAACAAGCAAATCACTGCCGTTCAGAGGTGTGCCAGTGTGCCCGATGGTGCAAACCGTGTTTCAACCATCTTCGTTCAGCTTTCTAAACAGTGCGCAGAAAGCCTTCACTTCCAGTATCATTGGGTGGGCAGAAAGCGTGTTACTCCAATCACAGTGTTCATGAGTACCGATCAAAGCTCTGGAGACTGTTAATTTGGGTTCTCCTTAATGGTAAGAATAAACTTGGGAGCTACGTTTTCTTAATATTTACAGACTGAAGCCCGATTGAGAATAGCAGAGACTCTTGACGACTTTGACCTGGGAAGAACAGAGAAGTGTGTGAGAATCAACTCTGTGTCCAGTGGTCTGGTGGAAGCCGACCTCGAGGCACTTCTGCAGGCCAGAGCTCTTCCCTCTAGCCTGATGCTGCCGAAGGTCGAAGGCCCTGAAGAGATCCAGTGGGTAAGTGGTGCTTCTCTGTGCCAGGCAGGCCAGCGAAGGAGCCCGGAGAGAGGGTGTGGGGGCATCAGTTTAGAAGTGCCCACACAGGCTCAGGAGGCAGCCCACGGGTAGTGCAGTTGCTTGGCGTGTGTGTGAGGCCCCGGATTCACTCGGTGCCTCAAGAGTGAGCCGGAGAGGAGGGGAGAGGGAAATGTGCCGCTCAGCTGGAAGACTGCCCCGCAGCCACTGGCCCTGGTGTGACTCCCGGCTGTGGTGGCAAATGCATGTAATCCCAGCGCTCAGCAGATAGGTACAGGAAGATCACAAGTTCCAGGGCTTCCTCAATCCCGTAGCAAGTTTGAGTCCAGCCTGGGCTCCATGAGATCTAACTCAAAAAAAGAAAGGAGAGAAGGGACTGTGAGGAGTGAGTGGTAAAAGGAAACATTCCCCACCCCACCCCCTAGAATCCAGCTTCCCCACTGTTCGTGGAATAGCTCTCTTTGGAAATACTGCTTTTGTCTTCTGGATTTGTGGTTTGGGCAGAGCCACCTCCTCAGCAGCCCTCCGGAGTCTGTTCCTGCAGACTAACTTGCCTGAGCTCCCTCCCTGCCCAGGAAGCCAGGGCTTCTACTTGGCAGAGCCATGGCATAGCTGTTCTGGCCAAGGCTGGTCTGAAGCCCTTGTAGGCAGGGAGGAACTCTGGCTGCATATGAAGCAAAGAGCCAGTGAAGGGAGGAAAAGGTCACTCCTTAGGGCAACTGGAGGAAGAAACAGGAAGCTTTTAACTCGTGGTTTTAATTAGCTCAGATATTATTTCCTGAACAGCTCTGTGCTGCGCCCTTTTTAAATTGCTGTCAGGTGTGTTTGCATTTCATGACAGACTTTTCAGCCAATAAAAGCCTGAAATGTAAAGTGGTTGGCATGTCAAATTACTTAAGAAAACTTTGAAATGGGCCCAATTATGCTATGATTGTTTTAATTGTGAGATGGGGGGGGGCTGATAGGGAGTTACTATTATCCCGAAAGGGTCTTGAATAAAATGCCAGTTTATGGTGCCACTCGGGGCAGAACCTCTGGGAGTGGGGACTGGGCGGATAGTAGGGGTTCCCTGAAGGTGTGGGTCCAGCTCAGCAATGTGCTGTGTAGGTGCCATTCCTGGTAAAACTGCTGACTTTCAAAACAATTTTATTTCACGTGCATTGGTGTTCTGCCTGCATGCATGTTTGAATGAGGGTGTCAGAACCCTTGAAGTTACAGACAACTGCCGAGTAGGTGCTGGGAATTGAACTCGGACCCTCTGGAAGAACACAAGCACTCTCAACCACTAAGCCATTTCTCCAGCCCCAAACCACTCGCTTTTTAATCCTCTGAATGTGCTGGGTCTTTACTGCCCAATACCTGGGTCACCAGCCACGGAAATGTGGCTACTGAGCATTTGAAATGTGGCTGTGCTCCAAACAAGAAAGATGCACACAGGCCTGAGCTTAGATGCTTGATATTCTTTCCAAGTAGAGAAAGAAAAATGAAAAATAATCTCAATTTGTTATATTGATTCCATATTGCAGTAATAAAATTTGGGATCTATTGGTTGAATATAAGCTGTGAAGTCACTCTGCTCCACTTGACTTTTTTGTTCTACGTGGAGATGCCACGGTATCTGTGTTGGCAGCTCTACACTGGGGAGGGCTTGTGTTTGCTTAGTAAACTGGGGATCTCGCCAAGGTTAGGCTTAGATGCTTAGAGATACAGTTTAGAGCGTATTAATGTCCTGAGGGCTTCAACCCCATTCAGATATGTACTAAGCTGATGGAGGCCCCGAAATCCCTCTTCCTTCTGCATTCCTCCTAATGCCTTAGCACCAGCACCACCGGTCAGCTAAGATGGGGTGACCGCCCCCATCCTGAGCCACAGCTTCCTGGGACGTGAGGGACATTCTGAAATCGGAACAGGACTTCCCGTTAGCAGTCTTCGGGCTGTTTATTTTTCCTCTCCGTTTGTATTTATGCGAAGCCTAAAGCCTCAAGCCCGATGCGCAACTGAAAGATGGGCTTACTTGTTTTCTTTTGTGTGAGAATCGCCCGCTCGCCTTTTGTCGTTAGTGTGGGCTCTTGTCTGACTGGCACGGCTTATTGGGCTGTAACAAGCGTAACTCTGCCTCTTTTGTCGTGGGACAATTCTCCCACAAATCCCAACAGCGCGCTTTCTTCCAACACGCTATTGGGTGTGCACTGGAATTGAAAGAATCGCTGAGCCCTGCTACTTCATCTCCTCCCCCGCGTCTTTGTAATTTTCCCCCTTCTTTTCCTCACGCCCCCCTCCCCAGTCCCCTCCACCTCGATGAAATGAACACTTTACCAGGCCGGAAACATTTAATCGTCTCCTTTTGAAAAAATTAATTGAAACTTCTCCACTAGTTACCTTTTGTGGTAGTGCTTAATGCAATTTTTTAAGAAAGAAGGCGATGGGAGGGGGAGGGGCCGGCATGTTTAATTTTTAAATGCCCCTATTGGCTATAAAGCAAATGGCATTGGAGACTTCGTTCATTAAGAACAGAGAATATCTTGTAAAAGATTTACCTAGTTGTAAACTTTACGATTTTTTGTAGTTATAATGACCATCACAGAGAATGGTACAAGTAGCCTTGGGAGTTTTCTTTTTTTCTTTCTTTTTTTATTTTAACGAGAAAAGAAAATCAGCAGCAAAGTATTCAACACCCAAGCCACCAATATTTCACTACTCATTTTCAAGGTTAATTATAACATAAATTATGTTTTCTTTTTCACGGCATCTAGTACCATGCAGGCTGCGGGTCCCTTCAGCCTCCTCACCCTGGCTGTTGTGGTGGTTATTCCATCCCCTGAAAGTTACCAAGGAGGTGATGGTGATGCCGGCTGCAAGGGAGGGGCAGGGAGCAGCGGGAATCATTCTTCATTACTGAAAGCTGTGATTTATTTTAGCCTAATTGTAAAGTTACTGCAAATCGCTCAAAAGCTTTTTAAAGATTCCAGTGATTAGGTTTTTTAGGGGGGCGCTCAGGCAAGGAGGGGCAGGTAAGAAGGGAAATAACACCTTTAATCCTGCTCTGGTAAATAGGCTGCCAGCCTTTAAAATGAGTTTCCTTTCTATTAGTGAGAATATTATGCTAAGCCCTAAGCATTAGTTTTTTATGTTGCCATAGCAGCCTTCCTCCGGCAGGGTGCTGACCTGTGATGATTACAGTACAAAGCTTATAGGGTCTTGAAACCCCCTTTGAAGATGAAAAGTCTTTGATGGTTTATATTTATGCAAATCTCTTAGATATGATTTACCCAACTGAGACTGAATGGAGAGATGATTAAAATTCCCTTTTCCTTTGATATCCATTAATGGTTGAATATTCCTTAAATTTAAATGGATATATATGTTTTCAACTTTATTTACAAAAATATCTTTATTATACCTGTGTTTCATTCTTTTTTTTTTCTTAATCTTCCCACATCTTATTAGATCTAGATAGACATAATAGATTTACAATTTAGATCGTGGCCCCCCCTTTTTGAAACAGGGTGTAGGGATCTGCCAGAGCTTTTGTATGTTTCCAGATGATAGATTTTGGAATTTGGGCTACCCCACTGGCAGCACAGAGCTAGCTGTGAACTGGTCTCATGGAAAAAATTGGCAAGCTTTGGTCTTCAAAGAATTAAACTTGCTTTTTAAGGTCTTCCTAGGTAAGCTTAAAAAAATTATGAGGAAAAGCCCCCCGAACAAAGGGTGAGGGTACTACAGCGAGAAACATGGGTCTACGGACGGAAAAGGCAGCCAACAGTTGCACATGTGTTGGGGTTGGGTTGGAAACAAAACAGAAGGGGCAGGTAGAGAAGTGGGCTTTGTTCTGGGCGCCTGCCATGTGCATTCAGTGGAGGAGAGGGGTGAGTGGGGGCGAGAGGCCCCGTAAAGATGTGTTCCAGGAAGGGTTAAACCTGGGGCTCTCTGCTTTCCTCTCACTCCTGGGCCCCAGATTATTCCTTTTGGAGGAAGGGGGTTGTGGCGTTTGAGATTTCTCTCTGGGGTTTGGGGGAACTTGTTACCTTTCGTTTTCCTCCCTGCCCCTCCCATTCCTTTGTTGGGTGTAGGAGGCTGGGGGCTTCACTTCCTCAGGTCAGGCCTTCAGCCCCTCTCCTCTGTCTGCCTTTCAGGGGCTGAGCTTCTGGTTTGTTGCTAATCACCTGTGACATTTCTGATTTTAGTTTTCAGACAAATTTTCATTCCACTTAAAAGGCCGAAAACTTGAACAGCCAATGAATTTAATCCCCTTTGTGGAAACTGCAATGGGTTTGCTCAATCTTAAGGTAAGGAAGCCATAACATGGTTGTGTGAGTTAGTGTTTTACTTCCATCACCTAAAGAGAATTTCTGGTTTGTTTTTTTTTTTTATTTGAACATCTATTTAATTTTTTTTAAAGAAAGATTTAGAAACAAAGTATTTAAACCATTTCTTATCTGTCCTACTCCAATAACAAGGTTGTCAATGTCTTGGAAGACAAAGAAACTAGTTAAAAAGGCCTTCTCAGACTCAAAGATCTACACAAACATTTATATGTTCCTGGAATATGCATAAATATAAAAATCACAGAATAAATATGTGCTTTGAATTAGTACATGTATAGATTTAACTGTGAAATTTTTATTGTGATACCTTTACATATTGAATTTGAATTGTTTTTCCTACCAGTTGTCTTTCCATCTGCAAAAATACTGGCCTCTCCATGGCGCTGTGATCTGTAGTCCCTTGCAGATATGATTACTGTTTATAGTTTGTATATATAAGTAATTTGTAGTCTCTTGTTTCATTTTGCCAGGTTTCAAAAATAAAGTGTTGTTGTTGTTGTTTTTGTTTTTTTTTTTTTTTTTTTTTGACACACATTCAAAAAGATTAGCTGAGCCAGTTCTCAGCCACTGTGTGGCTGCACTAAGCTACCTGCCTTACCAGCTTCATCACAAGCTCATTTGTCCCCCTTGACCCGTGGGCCTTTATATCATTTCCCAAAATGTGCGTCTCATGCCACCTGCCTTGAATGGCTGTCTGGCACCCCTGTACCCTCTTCTTAGAATTTCTAGCCCTTGGTGTTTTTGTTTTGTTTTTGCGTTTTATTTTATTTTATTTTTTCACTCAAGAGGGCAAGATAAAAGAAATGACTAAAAACAGAAGTAGCTGACCTGCCACGGAGAATGTACCAGCAAACGCTCGGAGGAAGCTTCAGAGGGGCAGGAGGGGCGGAGGGCTGCTTCGCGCCCTGTCTCGTGACCAACTCCTTTAGACAAATAACCACGAACTTCCCAGCCCTCCCCAGCCCCCCGGAATAGACTGAGAAGCACAGCCCTGAGCTGGGATCAGAGGCACGGTGATTTAATTTTAGAGCATTATTTACCGTGTTACTCAGTTCTGTCCTTAGAGCTCTCACAATGCCTGAGACCAATCAACGGTCTCCCCGCCACCTTCTTCATGCTTTTCCCATCCACACATGTCGGCACATTGCAGCCCCGTGACCCGAGACTCACCATTAAATGTCTACAGCGAACGTGATTCGTCTTTGCCTTCCTTCGGACGAGTCAGAGGTGCTTTATTCACACGCCCTGGGTGACTGGTCGCGTTTTTATTTTCCCTCCGAAGCTGTAGGTTGTGCACTGCTGACTTTAAGCCTGAAACCATTTTACTTGATCCTAATGCAAATAATCCAATTAGTTTGATTTCAGAAATTTTTTCTCCTCTCTTGTGGTTTTATGTTTATTATTTAATAGTCTCTTAAAGCAAAAACAAATTCTGGAGAGACATGAATTACTTATAGTAGAAATTAAAAGAGTTAACCCAAAGTTGTCTAGCGAATCGAATGGCCTGTAATTGGAGCATTCCGTGTCCTAACTGGTGATGGCTGTATCGAGGTAGTCACCTGGCAAAGCCAATGCGCACGAGCATTTCTCTGAAGAGCATTAAGTGCTTTGGGGAAGGGCTTAGTTTGTTGCCCCCACAATTGCCAGGACCTGAATCTTTTCTCTGCCTCGCGCTGCATCCAGCCTGAGACTGTCCTGCTCTTCTCCAGGCCGTGTGTGAAGAGGCACTGAAGACCGGACCTCCAGTGGGTCTTTTCCTGGATGCAATCGTTTTTGGAGGAGAAGACTTTCGAGCCAGCATAGGTGTCAAAGATCTCTCTCTCTCTCTCACACAACTCCTCCTGCCCCCAGTGGTGTGTGTGTGTGTGTGTGTGTGTGTGTGTGTGTGTGTGTGTGTAATTTTTTCTTTGCCCCTTCACAAATGGACATTTACATAACAATGTGTATTTACTAGCCCTGACCATGGCTCTTCATGACAACTAGCTGACCACCACTTCCTGATAATTTAGGGCTTCACCCCCTGCTTCTGGAATCCTGCATTCTTACTTTTGCTCATTTATAAAATAACTAATAAAATCCCTTCCAATGTCAGACATGTTCAAGAACGTGTGGGGTCTACTTGGATTCTACCAATGTTATATAAACAGCCTGATACTGGCTTAAATCTGTGTCTTCACGCCAGTCCACGTCCTGGGCCTCTAAAAAAAACGTTAAAGTGCGGTAGTCCTAATTCAATACTTTCTGCATTCAATGTAGTGAGTGAATATTTTTGTAGAGAGATTATAAATCTGCCTTAGTATGTATTTCAGAATGTTTATTGCTAAATGTTTACTGGCCCTGCTCTGACCTACGGATGCACTTCACCCGTGTTCCTGTGGTTGGAGGCCAAGGTTACAGAAAGTGCTTTCAGACCCACGTCCCAGTGGGCCGGGGGCACACACTCCCTCCCCTCAGGGCACAAAAAAAATGCATTTTAATATAAGTCTTCCCCGGAGACATCCCTGTGCCCACAGCTAAGCGGACTGCAGAGAGCATGCAGGCACTGTGTGCCTCTCTCCAGACGGGAAACTTTCCCAGTCCCCACGTGCTCCAGGAGGACCACACAGCACTGGCGGGGTCACCCTTAGGACAGGTGTGAGGAAACCAGCACGTGCCACTGAGACCCCCCCCCCCCCCAGCCTCCTGGACACTCTTTGGACTCACCCTCTCCAAGTGATAGCACGAAGGGGAAAAATCTGTCAGGGGCTGCTGTGACCTCCAGAAACACAGGAGGGGCCTTTCCCTGGTGCGTGTACAGGTGATTATACTGAAAACCAGGCCATTCACCAGACACCTGTGCCACTCACCATGTCTTCCCCAATTACCTGTCTTCCGGGGTATTTGAGTAATGGCTTTTCTGGACACAGTGCGCAGGGGACATGCATGTCTTGGTAACCTGGGTTCTAAGGTATGTGTCTGGCTGTGCCTCCAAGGTCCGGGCCTCACATCTCTGTGCATATCCCACTTTTAGGTGCAACAAGCAATAAGGACAGCCAGGACATCCTCTACGCCCGGCAGAAGGTTGTGGTGGCGGCGAAGGCCTTTGGCCTGCAAGCCATAGACCTCGTCTACATTGACTTCCGGGATACAGAGGGACTTCGCAGGCAGTCGAGAGAAGCAGCCGCCATGGGCTTCACTGGTACGCTTCCTGCCATTCCCTTAAAGAGCGCGTGTCCGTTAGGCATTCCAGAAAAAAGAAAAAAGACACCTCTCGCCCTGAAACACGGGAGGCTGCTCAGGGCAGAGGACACCTGGGGTAGTACCTGCCTGAGGGTGCTTCTCTCTCCCCCTTTCTCTCTTTTCTATTTCTTTCTTTCTTTCTTTCTTTTTTTCTCTCTCTCCCTCCCTTCCTTCCTTCCTTCCTTCCTTCCTTCCTTCCTTCCTTCCTTCCTTCCTTCCTTCCTTTGTCTCTGCAAATTACAAAACATAAATTTGATTGAATTTTTTCTTTACAATTGTAACTTTTTTTTCCTGTCTTTTTCAGTATTTCAGTATAGTTTGAGCTGATCCCAGGCAAGGGCTGAGGCTATTATGGGTGGTTTCAGAGTAAGTAACTGTCAGAATTTAGATTGGTAAAATATAAGAAAATGTTCCTAGGGCTGGAGAGATAGCTCAGCTGTTAAGATCACTGACTGCTCTTCCAGGGGACACGGGTTCAATCCCCAGTGCCCACATGGCAGCTCACGACTGTCTGTAACTCTGAGATCTAACACCCAGAGACATACAGGAGGGCAAAACACCAGCGCACAGAAAATAAATAATTAAAAAAGATGTTCCTAAAATAGCTTTAATATTATTTAAGTTTTAGTTGTACTGCCTGTGATTTAATTTTTGCTCATGAGTTTTTAAAGTTATTTGGCCACTGAAGGCCCTCTCTCCTCCATGTCTCCCAGTCAGTGTCTGTACCTTCGGCACCTGTGAGTACGGGCTGGCCCTGGGTCAGTGGGTCCTGCACAGGCCTGTATGGGGGACAGGCAGGTAACCGATAGCCAGCAGTGTGTTCAGCACTCCCGTACCCTTGAGTCCAGGGAAACTGAAAATCAGGCTTTTGCAACAGAATTTTGTCTTTTGAAAGCCTTAATAGAATCTTATGCATAAATTGTCCTGTTTGTGTGTTCAGGCATGTTTGTGTGTGTATTCTTTCTCTCTCATTTATTCTTATGGTGAAAGTGCTAAGATTGTTTACTATAGATATACCCAGCAAGAAGGAGGAGGAGGAAGGAAGGAAGGAAGGAAGAAGGAAGAAGGAAGGGCTGCTGTTATCCCCTTTTTAAAGAATTTTGGTACTGCACTAGTTAGGGTTTAACTGAACGTCTCATAAAGTACTTTGAAGTGAAAAACTGTCTGTTGGTGGAGGATGTCTCATCCTAAAACAAGCTGAAAGGCTTAAACAACAGTGTAGTTATCTTAGAAGTAAACTCGATGGCCTCTTCTGTGTATACTAGAGCATTGAAGTAAACCTGAGCCCCTGATTTTTTAAGCTTAAAAACATATGATCCCATGCACAGAAATGTTTTTTTTTAACGCTCTGAACTATAGGGACTGAGAGAAAAGGGACCCCCTTGCTGATCCAGACAAGGGTGGGGCCTGCCTGTCTTTGCCTCCTTTGAGTGGCCAGTTAGAATGTGGCCCAAATGGAAAAGTTAGAGAAAAAAGCTCCATGAAATCTATCTAATAGAGCCTGGTGTTGTTGGGCTACAGTGTGCGGCATTGGCTGCCAGGCATTCTGGCCTCAGCCGCCGGCCCTGCGTGTTCTTGGTTTGGTTTTTAGTTTGTAGTTTTGTTTTGGTTTGGTTTTCCCCCAGCTTCTTCTGAGCTCAAAGGTTTCTCAAGATACAGGCCTGAATTAAATTGGTCCCCAACTCAATCTCAGAAGACAAGCTCTTTCAAATCCGGTTTAAATGTCTAGACTGTGCCCAGCTCAGCGCGAAGAACTTCTGGATCTGGCACTATTGTCTTTGCCCAACGGGGAGTGTTAGATCACAGGAAGATGGAGGCCGGATGTGGGGAGGCGCCGAGGCCCCAGGGCCCATTGTGCATCCAAGGGACAGAGGCTGTGAGCTGGGGCCACACTTCATACACGCTGATTTCGAGAAAATAAAAGAAAAAAAAAAAAGAAAAGAAAAAGGTCTTTCTTGCCCCAACTATGTTTCTACATACTAATAAAGGATAATCAAATGCTCTGAGACATGTATAGTAGTTTTTAAATCATGCTCTTACTATTTTAAGCCATTCATTATCTTAGGGTACTGATTTTTAGGATTTAATTGTGATACCGTAAGCCTTGTACAAGAGAGGGAAGGAAGTGGCAAAAGAAGGGGAGAGAAGGGAGAAGACAGCATCGTCACCAACTGTGCAGGACTCTGAAGCAGGTGGTCGGAGGTCTCAGCATCAATGAAAGTGTCGTGTGATTTGTAACACTGATGAAGACTAGGTCAGAGCAAGGGTTGTCTGTGCTTCAACATGAAAATTTAAATGTATACGTGCACGTGTTTAGTTTTATTTCATAAGATTATAATAAAATTATGTCATTTCTCCCTTCCATTTTTTCCTCCCCCCCTAAAAAGCAATTAGCATCACGGCAAACAGTGGGCTGTAGTTTGGTTTTTGCCACTTTATTGCATGGGTCCCCACTCACACTGATTGATTTAAAAATCAATCCATTGGCTGTATACATGGCCGTTAACTTTAGGATTTTTTAAATAACAAAAAGATAACTAACCTAAAAGCGAGAGAAAACTTTTCCCATTGCCTTAGCCATTATAGTTACTATATGCTGCGAGGCAAGATTATAAATATGAAGCAATTTAGGTTTTTTCTATGTTTTTGCGGTCTTTTGTAGAAGACAAAAATGACACCATCATACAGTTACCTAAAAGGCTTGACAGGTATTGATTTAAAGCAAGATATATCAAGTGCTCCTGAAAAAGGATCTCACGCTCATAAATTTTAATGTCGTCCAATTTTGCACCCTCTTGGTAACTTGTCAATAACAACTCTTGTGGATAAAATATTTGCTTGGTTCCCACATGGCACTAAAGCCGGTTTTACCGTCCCTGGAATGTATACAAACTGACAAAAGACTCATTGGCATGAGAGCGTAAAGCCAAGCACATCCTGGCAGCGGCCTCCACCTCAGACGCGGGTGCCCTGAGCCATCAGGGGGCCTCAGGAGGGCCCAGCTGACTAGTTCCGTTTGCCCCTCATATCCCAGGGCCTGCACCAGAGTCCCCTGCAGTCCGCATTTTTGCGCAGCAATGTAAATTATGTACATACATTATGAAATCCAAGACTAACAATTAGGAAATGACTACTGGGTGCTGACAAGCTTTTAAAATAATATTATTACAACTATTAAAATAACTAAATGTGGAATTGATACCTACTATTTGAAAGTAGTTCACATTTGTAACTCCTATTATTTGTCTCCAAAAATTAGTCTTCAAATAGTTTGAAGGGCTTTTATATACATAGATTCTTAATATTTTTCTACTATGCCAACAGGCAAGAATGAAGTGATAACATAGAATGTTTTAATTATGCTGGGATTTAAAAGGAGTATTATCTATTCATCTAAGCTTCTTTTCTTGAGACACATGAGGAAATTCCTGTTGTACTATTCTTGCAAACATTGCTGTTTCTTTATTCAACAGAAAAATAGTAACAGAAACTGGTATTTTATAAAACGTGTGAGCTCTAACGTATAGTGGCTAAATATTGAAACGGCTGTTTTAAAAGCAAAGCAATTTGATGTGGTAACAAATACAGCTAGCAGCCATTAAGTACACATCAGGTTTAAAGCGTCAATTTACAGTCATAACTTTGTCAGGTGACATGATCTCATTGTTATGACATTAAATTATATTGCATTTTATTAATGACCTGATTAAATACCATACTTCCCTGATTGTGAAATTGTTTTTTATTATTATTAAGAATGTCATAATTATGTAGAATCCTTTGAGGCCTACGTATAGATAGTGTTTTTATTTAACATCCTTAAAGTTCAAAGAGAGTCAAAGATTTTTTTAAGGTATTTCTGTGTAGATATAATTTCTTATAATTTAAAGACAAACCAACTCTCATAAGAAGAAAGAGATGTGGATATATTTTTGGAGGATAATTTTTTCTGTAATCTTTTTATTTAAAAATTTTAAATATAATAATCTAGATGCCACAGTACTCAAATTTGCCATTTACTTTACAATTCTAGACATAGGTTCGTTGAAATAGACATGTTTAAAATGACATGCTCAAAACAAAGGAAAATACGTTGGTGCTGATGTGGTCCTAACGTCTGCTGAGCCAATGGCACATCGTGGATATGATAACCATCCCAAATGGGCAGAAGGCTCACACAAGCTGAGAGAATTCTCATTCCATTTCATTCTACCTTTAACTTAAGATAATGGAGAATTTGCAGAAATCTCCAGTTAAAATCCAAGCAAAGTAGTTATTAAAAAAGCTACCTCGTCCGCCACCTATAACTAAAAACGAGAGATTTTCCATGCTGAAGTGGCACTTCTGTGTACACCTAGAATACTCGTTCTCACGTGGTTTTCTGGGAAAGCCTGTCTGGAGGTTTAGGCTGTGGTGTTGGTGTCCTGAGCGAGGAGCGCCCGGCTTGTGTCTGTGCCGAGCCTGCAGTGTGGCCCCTCTCTCTGCAGGTAAACAGGTGATCCACCCTAGCCAGATCTCTGTGGTACAAGAACAATTTACTCCAGCCCCGGAAAAAGTTCAGTGGGCTGAAGAACTGATTGCTGCCTTCAGAGAACACCAGCAGCTGGGAAAGGTAAGTGTTTTGTCACTGCCTCGAGTGGTAGAGTTTAAATTACTATGGGCAAGAGTGAAAACGAGTAATACCATTTGGATGGCTTAAGGAGAACTCATTGCGTTGGCAGGAGGGAGAGGAACTGTGAGATGGAAATAACATTTGTCATTGAGAAAATCGCTGAGTGTGGACAACCATCCCTTTCCCTAAATACCTCACTAATCGGCTCCTCTCGTTTTATTTTATTTTCCTAAGCTGTATTGGCAGCTTTAGAAGAGCGAACGTCTGCTTGGGTTCTGCTGCATAGTCTTCCATGCAGCACCTGTACGAAAATAATTCCAGGTCCAAGTGAGAGCGTGGTGTAGCGGAATAGACACAGTTTGACCACATGGTTCTTGTGGAGAAAAGAAATAAATTTCAAGTTATTTTAATGGGGGTGGGGTGTTATGAAGAAAGTACCTCCGTCTCCTTCGGTTCAGTCATTTCGGGGTGGGAGGCTGGCTATGGGTTTGTACCGATTTCTGGACCTGAGGTTTGGAAAGAATGGAGGGAATTAACACTGAGTGCGGTTGTTCTAATTTAGTGCTTCATTGAGCCTGGCGTCTCCCGCTCTGTGGGTTTCTGCTATGTAAATATTGCGTGGGTAATGCACAATCTGTCCCCACTTTGTGCCAGTAACACTTAAATTAGGTGTCGCCTGAAGGAAGATTTTATGCTAGTTGCAGTATTGTCAGTTAATTATCTTAAAGGTTATTTGCAATAATACCGCTAGCCTCTTTTTCAGGGGGACGGGGGAAAGTTGCATTTATAAATCAGTTCTGCAGATAATCCCTCACCTCAGCCATGACTTCTGAATGGAGTTGCCATGCCTTCCATTCAGAACTGTTCACGAGAAAAAGAATGCTGAGAGGTTATTAAAGTCCTAAATGTTAAATACTCACCCTTGTGAAAATAAGTAACAAAGACAGCAGAGAAGAAGCAAAACCTGCTCTTCAGTGGTGGCTCTGTCACATGACACATGTTCCTTGCATGTTCTCTGGCACCAAGGACACCCGAAAATCCCAAGACTTATACGAATGGGCAACAATGTTAAGTAGGTCACGGCCCATAGATGTCTTCCTTCAACCCCGACCAGGTAGACACTGCCACCACACATGCGTGAGAGAGAGACAGATCTTTGTACAGACTCTCAGATATCCTGAGGCAGAAGGTCTATCTCTATAGGAAAGATCCCATTTGGGCATTACACCAGTTTTATGATAAATATCATTTCTTTTTCATTTCATGTCAATGGTGGCCATTGAAAATATTATACATTTCACAGAAAAATAATTTTAGGTTGACATTGTATTTTATGTTAGTTTCTGTATTTCAACCCAAAGGTTGTAATAAACATCATATTCACCTAGAAGGAAAAGCTGTGCACTCTTCTACTGACACATGTACACAGCTCCATCTCCCTCCCACACAGCCGTGAGTGTGCAGACACACACACTCACACACTCACACACACAAACTCACCCCACTCTCTGTGCCCTTTCCCTAGTTCTGCCTTATGCCAGCTGACAATAAACACTTATTGAGATAGTAAACGGAGGCAGCGCTCGCTTCCTTCCAATGGCAGACAGACACAGGGAGGCTGGTGCTGGCTCCGTGGACCAGGCACGCCATTTCACACTGAATCACGACAAAGGCAGGTACCTGGCCTTGTAAGCAGACGGGTAAGGTTACCCCCAATTTCACCCGCTCCCGAACAACAGTCAGACAGAAACACACCCTTCCTACCCTTCCTGAGTAAAGACTGCAGCCTGCACTGCCCCCCCCCCATGATATCTTGAAAATACTATTCCTAGGAAAAATTGCCCAGGCCTTTGATAATGGCGATGTAAATGTTAAATTCTGGGCTTCCCCCCCCCCCTTCATTCGTTCTCCAAATAAGAAGTACCCCTCTTGTTGGGGCATAAGTGGACATAAGCTTTCACAGCAGCCTGCAGGCCGGCCTTCCTTATCAGAGGACACACTGCCCATTAGGTCCTTCCCTCCCTGGCCACTGTCTGGAGGTTTGTTTCCTACAGCAAATGGCCCTGGTGCTTTTTGTCCCGCAAGGCTTAAGTGACTCCAGTAATGGAGCCTCCAGTAGGGACGTGCGGTTATGTTATCCAGCTAGGCTCTTTTGCTGTGCCTGTCAACCGGCCTCAGACTCTGGGGCTGCAGGTAGGTGCTCCTGGATCTTGAGGGTTCTCTTGGTTTAAATAGTGTGTGGGTTCCTTTGGCAGAGATCTTACATAAATAAGCACTCAGCTGTTGGACGTGTCACCTCCCATAAACATTTAATCTGTTTTAGTCCAAATGTTCCATTTATGAAAGCTAGGACCCCCGATGTCTTGTCCAGAGCACAGGTGACTCCAGCGACGGAGTGGATGTCTTGCTCCTAGGGAGGTGCTCATGAATTTCCCTGAGGCCTTGTCCCGTTCCTCTGATGACAATCGTTTAATTAATTCCTTTAAGTAGAAACGGTCCAAGAAGGCCAGTGCTGTGGCCTCGCCTTTCTCCCAGCCCTCCATCAAGCACATCAGTTCTGCTGGGAAAGCAAAGCACAGCTGAAGCTGCCCGTTAACCCTGGGTCACTCACTTTCTGAAGTGACGTGGTAATAGTGCAAGTCCTACTTTCTCTTTCTGTCTCTCCAAATGACACCAACCAGGGGAAGGCTTACATCACAGGCAGGTGAGTGCTGGGGCTCAGACTCTGATCACACCGTCTTTATTATTATTATTATTATTATTATTATTATTGAGTTAGAAGTTCCATGAACATCATGTCTAACGCACTTAGTATGAGATCATGAAAAAAAATTATCTTAGAAAAATAATGACATTCAATCCACCTCGTCTATTACCACTCCACAGGTAATGGTACTCAAAAGAGAGGCTGAGATGAGCCAGTTTTTACCTGACACAGCTATCCCTTTAATACAAACGAAAGCAAGAGGCTAGCATTTGGAGCCTTAGCTTGGCTTCTCTTATTAAAATCTGTTATTAAAAGGTTATCCAGCATAAGCTCTGTTCCTGTTTTAATACCCAGGAAGTAAAATATTTGTAATTTAGCTGACATTATTAACCATCAGATCCTTCCTTCCTTCCAGAAAAATGTATTCTGAGATATAGCCTACAAATCATTAGTTCTTCTAGCTTCACTTGGTAAAATATTTTAGCTTGGATAAATCACTTTCATGTGATTTGCTTTAAAAGTATAAAGAATTTTCTTCAAAGTTACCATTTATAATTTACATATATATCATTTGTATAATATCTGGAAATTCTCCATTCAGAATTGGATTTAGTGTTTGCTTAATGAAGAAACATGGCTTTCTTGTCTATATTTTTTTAATCCACTTAAAATTACATAATGTAAAAACTGGGTAATTCCAGCAGAAACTTCTCGAGTCATTAGTTCCTGTTAGGATCAGCAGAAACCGTAAGTACACAGAAGTAAGTGCCTGTAACATGTATTAATACAGTATGTAAAAGCATTTGACCCTGTGTGTGTCTCACTTCTGTAGTAGGAGGCTGTGCTAAGGCTTTCTCTCATTCATTGCTTGTTAGACAGAGATAACAGTCAAGGAAAGAGCTCATTGCATTTAAAAAATGGTCACTAATCAAAGGAAATCTTTTTTTTCAACATGTGAAAATACAGAACGCTTCGTGAATTTGCGTGTCATCCTTGTGCAAGGGCAGTGCGAGTCTTCTCTGTATCTTTCTAATTTTCTTATGTGTACTGCCAAAGCAAACACGGCCAAAGGTGATCTTAACGTGAGTTAAAACTTCTCTCCAGGGTGAGAGGGTATGAAGGAACAGCATATACCCACAGATTATTTATGGTGAGTTTTGAGGCCCTTTGTTAGAATAGACATATTCTTGCAGTATCTGGCGACAAATCCGAGTTGGACTTGGTTTTCCAGGCAGCCTCTTTTTAATCCCATCATGGCCCTGAGTGTGCCATGTGGGTTTGGAAGGATTTTGTTTGAACATTTTTAGCAGTTTTCATTCATTACAGCCTCACAAGCTGACTAAGCAGCAAGGGAGGGGAAGCTTCGTTCAAGATGTAGGTCCCAATAACAAATATAAAGGGCAAAGACAAGGGCAGCAGTAACATAACGACCGTAAATACTCCACATAACTGGAACATTCCTGTTCCTTCTCGAAGGAGCGACAGTGCGGGCTAATGAGCGGACGTTAATAAACTGTGGGGAGAGCACTTACAAGCGTCTCTTGCTAAGGCAGAGAGGAGAAGTTGCTCCTTTTTCACCCCAAGGCTGCCAGCTGTACTAAACCGCTCCTTCCAAAACCAGAAAGCAAGTGGCGTCGGAGGTACGGTCACAGCTCCACACCTGTCCTTTATGCTTCCAAGTGAGGAGCGTTACAGAAAGAAATCCTGTGCGATCCAGATGGTTCCCTGAAGCTCCCTGAGCGAACGCGGGAGAAATCTCCGCAGCCAAAAATGCTGTTCTCACTTGTTCAAGTGCCAGAAAGCCCACCGCCCCTCTTTCATACAGATCAAATAAACCATCTAAAGATGTGCTTATTTTCTTTGTCAGCTGAAAGAGTGGACCACTCACAGATGACCGAGTGCCCACATCCCACCCATCCACATCCCCCCACCCACAGCCTCGCCATCTATTTCTGAACAGCAATGGTCCGACCAGCACCGGTGAATCCTGGTGAAAATGAAAGATAGGGCAGGAATCTACTTCTGAGATTCCTGGTAATTGCTTTTTCCTTTTGTGTCCCTGTTCATTTAGAGTTTTCAGAGCTGTATGCTATATTGGCTCCAAAAAGTCCAGTCCTTAGGAAATCTGGGTATGCCAGTGATGACTTTATGATGAATTTGATACACACCAAATTACAATTTTAAAAAAGAAAGACACATTGAAAGCATGCTAGTGGGATTCCCCTGCTGCTTATAGCTAGCCTCATTGTTTTTAGAGGCAAATGGCCAGCCCAGCATCAAGGGATAAGAGGATTTTTGTTTGGTTTGCTTTGGCTTTTATTTTCATTTTTTTATAGGTTAGGTTTCGTAACCTTTTAAGTTGTTGGCTTCATCTTTAATATGATTCTTTAAAACTGATTCTTAAAGGTAGTATAATCAAAATAGCTTTACTCTGTATTTATATTTCCCCCTACACTTGAAAGGTTGTTGTTGGTGATTTGTGGTGGGGGGGGTTAAATATTATTCTTGTTGCTGGATAAATTCCAGAAATCGTATAGTCAGACCTGAAACTCCCTGCACAACCCCCACCCAAACAACAACAACAAAACAAGGTTTGGAATCACTCAATCCAAGGTAGTTCTAAAGCAGCCCCCACCATTCTTAAATAAAATAGTACAAACATGCTTTCCACTGGGTAACAGTAAATACACAAATTGCAGACTGGATACGATTTTTTAAATTTTGTTGTGTGTGTGATGCATGCCTGTGTGGGGATTGTCTGGTGTTCTCTCCGAGCCTGGAGCGTGCCATTTTACTAGACTAGCTGCTCAGCAGCCTCCCAGGTCCTCCCAGCTCCATCTTCATAGCGCTGGGGATGCACACAGCCCACAGCACCCAGCATTTACAGGCGTTCAAGGGCTCTGAGTTCAGTTCCTCAATCCTGTGCAGAAAGGTTTTTACGTGCTGAGCCATCTCCTCAGCCCCAGATAAAATATTAAAAGTATTCCCATTATAGTCAAAATATGAATAGGGGTAGCTCAGATTATATAGAGATACAAGTCTGTATATAAAGAAGGAAGGAAGGAAGGAACAGCCTCTTCCGGGAATCGCTCAGCCCTTCCTTCCCTGTGCTGTCCTGATTTTGTCCACCCTGCCCCGGAAGGCCTCTTGATTGGCTCAGTTTACTCCAAACCCATTCCACATGCCCAAGGGATATTGGAAAGGGTCAGAGGAAGGCTGGGGAAGCCTTAACCACAAGGCCTCATGTAGTCCAAGGCTAACTTTCACCACACGCAAATGATGTACACCTAGCAGGGTCCCAGGGCCAGGAATGTCCCTCCTTGGACATTCACCCTTTTCTGCCTCTGGGTCTAGCTCTGTAGACTGTGTCTGTTGTCATCACCCCACCATTGCCTTCCCTGGCGTCCTCCGTGTGTTGCCTCTCCCTTCAGCTCTCACACATCTGTCTGTACCCTCCAGCTGGCTACAGAAGCCTGGGGAGTTTTTTAAACTGCTGATACTTTTAAGGTTTCCTTTAATTAGTGGGTGCAATGCCTGCTCAGGGCTGAGGTGTGGGAGCCCTGGAGCAGAGTTACAGGAGTGCGTGAGCTGCCTGGCGTAGCAGCCGGCAGCCAAACTCGGGTCCCCTGCAAGAGCAGTCGAGAGGTCTCAGCTGATGTGCCACCCCTCCAGCCCTGGTTTTGGGCATTTTATGATGGAATTTTATCGTTCCTGTTTACACTAAAAGCCAGAAAATGACATTTTGTTTTATTAAAAAAAAAAAAAGCCAAGCATTTCTAGAACTCTCTATTTTTTTCACTTTAGTGGAGCTATCTCAGTGCCCTCCTACGAACAGAGAATTCTCTCTGCTGTCTCCACGGATCCCTATAGCACCCTAAGTAGAAATGGCCACTGAAAACACATTAGGAAACACTATTGAACCAACTTCTTACAAATTTCTTTCTTTCAAAAAGTTTTTGTTTTGTTTCAAGACAGGGCTTCTCTGTGTAGCCATGGCTGTCCTGGACCCACTGACCAGGCTGGCATTGAACTCACATTAATCCCCCTCTGCCTCTGCCTCCGAGTGCTGGGATTAAAGGCGTGACTGTCTTACTCATTTCTAACTGTCCTGAAAATAAATTGCTGGGTCTTTTTGTTTTGTTTTGGTTTTTGTTTGCTTTTGCTTTTGAGGCAGGCTCCTCTGTGAGTCCCTGCCTGGCTCGGAACGCACTGTGAAGATCAGGGTGGTTTCAAACTATGGCAACTGATTGTGGGTATGTGCCACCATGTCCTGCTTCTAACGGTGCCTGTGACATTGCTTTCTTGCTGTCTTCTAGAAGAATTTAAAGGCTTTCCCCCATCTGCTGTACTTGGAAAAACTACTCAGTGTTCACGTTAGCCCGTTTACATCTGATTTAAAAGTGGAGGAGGAGGAGGAAGAGGAGGAGGAGGAGGAGCAGCCCAGGGGCTTAGCATTGTTGGCCTTGGCTAGACACTGGGGTAATATGGCGCTTACGGTCAGGCTTTCCGTCAGCAGCTACTGCTTATGTTGGCCTGAAGTATCTGTTGGTTGATTGGCTGGTTATTCACGAAGCAGATGAGGACGACCTCTGACCCGCCTACCTCTACCTCCAGAGTGCTGGGATCACGGGACTTGGCCAGCGCCCCTGGTCTGATATGGTGCTAAGGACTGGACCCCGGGTTCCTGTCTGCTAGGCAAGCCTCCTACCAAACGAGCTATATCCCCAGCCCACCATGAAGTCCTTCACACCACGTAAAAACACCCTCACGCTTAGCCAGGTCTGCTGGGGGGGAAGTGTGGGAACCCTGTGCTCTGTCTCAGCACCAGAAAAGCACAGGGGCAGGGGTGGAGGATCAGACAGAGATAGACTCACCACCAAACACTGTGCACTTAGTGGACGCTAGTGAGTCTACAAACTGACTCGGGTGAAGGGGGATAACATCAAACACTGTGTACTTACTGAAACACTGGTGAGTTACACACTGACAATGTGTGGAATTTTTATTGTGTTAAGCATTCAAAAAAGCCATTTTCAGAGGAAAAAAAACCTACAAAAATAACCACAAAATTGACTTTGCCGGCAAATTTAGAAACTCCTTTAGGTTCTAGGACTCCCAGAAGCCCTTGGCAGAGAGCTTTCTGTGCTGCCTGACTTCCCTCACCCAAAGATGCTTAGAACAACAGCTTCTCTGCCACCGGGCCATTCTGAATATTTACGGTAAATCCTGTCCCTGCGCGTCAGAGGACACAAGGGCCTGCTGGTCTCTGTCACTCTTTGTAGAGACACCCCTGAGCCACAAAGACCCTCCATCTGTACAGACTGGTCACAGGCCACGAGAAGCCCGGTGGTCCACCCCGGCTGTCCACCCCGGCTGTCCTGTCCTGCCTGGCACCTTCCCCAGCCACACTGTCCCACGGTCGCCTCTCCCTGACACCTGCGTTAATCTTACCAAGGACGACACACAGATTTTTCCCCCCATTTCTGGAGAGTGAGAACTGAGTGATTTTATGTTTCCTCTTTCCAAAGCTAAGCGTGAGCACTGCCGTCCACTGTCTGCCTGGGAATCTGCCCCGTTTTTAGGGATTCTTCTGGCCACTTGTCACTGCTCTGATCTGCACATTTGATGAGCATTTTCTCTACCTTTCTAAATTCTTGTAAATCTAATTTGTCTTGGTCAAATATCTAGCACTCCTGAGTCTAGTTTCTTTTCTTCCTTTTTTTAAAGATTTATTTATGTATTTTATGTGTGTGGGTGTTCTGTCTGCATGTGTGTACACACCAGAAGAGGGCACTGGCTCCCATGGTACTATAGTTGTAGACGGTTGTGAGCTGCCATGTGGGTGCTGGGAATTCAACCCAGGACCTCTGGAAGATGCAGCCAGTGCTCTTAACCACTGAGCCACCTCTCCATCCCCTGAATCTAGTTCTTAAAGAGATGGATGTGTCATATTATCAGTGCTAATGTCTCTCGAACCATTAAAGCCACTGAAATCCAACCCCCTTATGGGTGGGATGCTCTCCTCACGGGAGCTTTTGATGGCAGATCTGGACAAGCATCTTTGGCGATATCAGGAGCAACACGAGGAACGCTGTGATAGCCTGTGCTATGAGTTCTGAACGCCGTGAAGCTACAGGAAGGTGGAGGACGGAAGGGAAGGCTCACAGGGCCTTCTCCGGGCTTTGACTTGGAAGGCTGTGGGAGCCCGACCCTCACAGCCTCCCCAAGCGAGGCTCTGAGGCAGACACTGAGGACCTTCCTGGGGTGCTCAGGAGGGCGCCCCGTCCGGGGCTTCTGCATCCCTAGTCAGGAGCCCGGCCCACTCTCTTCAGGTCTGTTACACGCTCTGATGCTATGATTGTGCACATGGCTTACCTATCAAACGCAGGGTGGAAAGGGTGGAAGGGACCTCGTGGTGCTGCTGGATCACTGCTGCTGGCCTACAGCATCACCTCGAGATACCTTAGTGTCTGAAAACTGCCTGGGAGTAAATGACTGCCGGGTTAAAAATTAAGGTGCTATTAAAATAGCCATCAAGTTATCACTACAAATTGAAGCATTAAAAAGGGGGGAGCCAGTCAGCGGATGCCCACGCCTTTGATTCCGCACTCTCGGCACTCCAGGAGGCAGAGGGGTGGGGCTCTGTGAGGCCCAGGCCAGCCTGCTCTACAGAGCAAGTTCCAGGACTGTGGTGCTGAGAGTGAAGGCACATGACACCGTCCCCTGACTACATCATGATTTTTAAAATGTGCATCGTGAAACGAAGTGTCAAATGCCTGTTCTTTTCTTATTCCTTTTAGCAAACTGTGTGGTTCTTTCAAAGGCTCAAAATATCACTCACATATCGTACTGTTGGTATTTCTGCGACAGGACTTTAAGATTTCAGATTTTTCCAGTTCAGTTGTGGAATTGCCTTTTGACATAGCGTCTGCATGCCAGTTATTTTCACTTTTAGCTCCTCCTAAGTAATAATGCCCCTGAAATAACAGTACAGATAAACTAGCCTTTAAATTTTAAATGTAAATATATAGTATGTAAAAATAAATGTTATTAAATTTTCAACTGTTTCCGATCACCTCAGATAGCTGCTTTGTACCCATCAGTCACACTTTGGGGCTCACTGACAGGACATTAGGATTTGGAGGAAAGCCTTGGTTATTCTAGTGCTAGTCTGTTCTCTTCACAAGTCCTCATGTGCTCAGCTGACACAGCTGAAATGAGGCCTCAGCAGAGAAGAGCACTTGCTCTGGAAGCCGGCCCCGAAGTGGACCCGAACCTGTGGTGGGAGGACCACTACAGAAAGTTGTCTCTGACCTCCACACACATTGACCTCCACACATTGTCTATGTGCGCACACACACTCACTCGGATAGTAAGAAAAACGTTAGCATTGTAATAAAAACTTGATGCCTTCACTCCGCTATGAATGAGAAATTATCTTTGCAAATAGGACTGAGGAAGCTGAGGCAGAGTTTTGCCCTGAGTCTGAGGCCAGCCTGGGCTGGATAGTAAATTCCGGGCCAGCCTGGTACACATAGCCAGACCTTGTTTCAAATACAGAAAATATTTTGTAAAGATATAAAAATACGATCAATTCGGCATGGTGGCGTACACCTTCAATCTCAGCTCTCAGGAGGCAGAGGCAGGCAGAGCTCTGTGAGTTCGAGGCCAGCCTGTTCTACAGAGTGAGGTCCAGGACACCCAAGGCTACACAGGGAAACCCTGTCTCAAAAAAAAAAAAAATTAAAATGAAAGTTCGTGGGGCTGAGGCGTCACATGGATGAGCACATGCTTAGCCTGTGTGTGGCCTGGGTTCATGCTCCTGCGGCAGCAACAACAAAAACCTTTGGTAATGGGTCTTTCTAATAATATTGCCCTCCAGCTTTCAGTTTGGAAAGCAGCGGTTTGGGATTTGCTGGGGCTGCAGTTTGCATGAGGCATGGTTGCTGATGCAGTTGCTAAGGGAATCTTCCCATTTCCTCTGGAAGGGAAACTATCCTTTCCCTACCAGCTCACCACTAGGGCTGTGTGTGTGTGTGGGGGGGTCATGGGTAGGAAAGCCAGAGAGCCCACTCCTAAGGGTCCTGTTCAGTGGCAGGGCTGGGAAGAGGTTGCCGAGGCCAGCTCCCAGCTTCTTAGTGCCCAGGTTCCTGATTTAGGGGCCTCGGATCTTGGGGGTAGTGCAGGCAGCCAAGGGAGGGGAGGGGCCAGCTCTTAGAGGCCTCTTAGAGGTGACCTCGTGCAGTGAGTCCCAGGCAGGCTCAAGCAGGTGAAGAGGCTCTCTCCAGTGCAGCAGGGAGACCGCTGCCTCTTAGTGAGCTCTCTGTCCAGCAGCCCAACAGCCACAGCACCCAGACCCCACTAAAGTGAGCACCACACCCAAATTGTCCCAGAATTCTGCCAGTGAAACAGCCGCAGGATGGGAAGAAAGAGGAGTGAGTGAGGGTGAAAGTGAGTAGGTGAAAGCTGGGCAAAGGGCACTGTAGTTCCAGGGCTGATTCAGAAGCTCCAGGCTAAATGAAGACCCAGTCTCAAAATGTTAGCTGGAGACTCCCAAGGTTGACCTCAGGCCCATTTGAGGCCAGCATTTGACCTGGACATGTGATAGTGGCCAACAGTGACCAAAAAAAAAAAAAAAAGTTGTGCACGTCTCTCATCCCAGAGTCAGGTGGGTCTCTGTGAGTCAAGGCCAGCCTGGTCTACAGAGTGAGTCTAGGACAGCCAGAGAAATCCTGTCTCGAAAAAGAAAACAAACAAACCAACAAACAGAGGGCAGCAAGATGGCCCAGTGGGTAAAAGGCACTCCACTCCAAGCCTGAGTCTGGCCCGGCCTCCCAGGGAAGAGAAGACTGAGTGTCTTGTCACCCTCTGGGTGCTGTGCGTGTGCATGCACACCTCCACACACAAATCAATGTACAGATATTTACAGCTGTCTGAGCAGAAGCCCTGGCGCCATGTTGGAGCAGTTGTCGCCGTGAGAGGCCGGTGCTGAGGCGCCTCTGAGAGGGACGGGCTACACCCCGTCTGCACATGCCAGAGGACACCCTTGAATGTCCAACGGTGCTATCTGGAAGCAAGTGGGCGGGCAGGGACCGCTGGGCACACAGCTCAACTGGGAAGACGCGCCGCAGGTGCGGGAGGCCTGGGCTCCCCCCTGGTATGAGAAGAGAGCTCACAACAGAGTCAGCCCCGAGCAAACTGGTCTTTTATTGTTCTAGAGAAGGAAGAACATACAGACCCCTTCAGGCCTGAGTTCCAGAAACTGACTTCCCTGCAGATGTGATCACTCTTCCGGTATCACCCATTTTCCCATCACCACCTTCCCTAGAAGACACATGTTCTCCTCAAAAGGCCTGGGGGGGAGGAGGAGGGTCTCGTTACCTCAGGGCTGCCCTGAGCCATCCATGCGTGAGTGTGTGTGTGTGTGTGTGTGTGTGTGTGTGTGTGTGTGGTGAACTTGGAGCCCCTCAGAGCTAGGCCAGCGCTTTACAATCAGGCTGCAGTCCTCAGTGCATACATCACCAGGGATGAGCTCTGAGCCTCGTACCCAGAGCCTTCGTCGGCCCCTCCCCTCCCTTCAGATGTCATTACTTCCAGGAATCTCAGTCTCAGACCAATATGCAACAAGCAGTGCCAGGCCACTGACTAGGGACCTTCCATGATAAACGACCCAACTGGCCAATGCAGAACAAAAGTTTGCATGGCCTGAGCCCTAGGGCAACTCATGTGGAATGTATGTGGTGCCCGCTGTGTGCAAAGCCTCGTGCATAGGAGGTGTGCAGCCTGGTGAGCAAGGCGCTGGCTGGCAGAAAGCCAGCACCGAGCCACGGCCCTCTGTCCTGAGGCCTCTGCAGCTTTTCTTCCTGCTCACAACTGGAGCTCCAGAGAGGACAGGGATGGAGTCCTCCCCTCTGGTCCTCAGTGGGTCCCCCAGGGCCTGGCACAGGCTGCTCTGTCCACAGTGGGCGGATAGTGGTGAGCAGCCTACGAGACGTCCATGCCTGAGCACCGGGAAGACACTCTGGATGAGGTCACAGAGGCCTGTGTGGTCTTGCACTTTGCAAGCATGTACTTGTAACTTGGCCACTTCAGCTCAGAGCAGCGCAAGCACAGGTCACAAATGGAACTGACTTGGAATCCTGAGAGATTCCTGGCCAGCCTCCAGGCTTTCTGACTGTGCTGGACTGAGCTTGGAAGCTGCAATTTTAACAGAGCCCCTCCAAAACAAAGAGCACAGCTGACTAAGAGTGGTTATTTGTGTTGGAGTCTGATCCTGCTAATCACAGAACATGCTCAGCACAGTTCTTAACCCAAAAGCTTTGAAGAACTCACAAGATTTGAGTCAGGTAAGTGTGTTTTGAGGCCAGAGCAGTGGCTCGGTGGTTAAGAGTATGTTCTGCTCTTGCAGAAGTTCTGAGTGCCAGTTTGCAACACCCAAACCAGCAGCTCACAAACACCTGTAACTCCAGCTCTAACACTATCTTCTGGGTGTTCCACAAGCACCTGTGCTACCGTGCACATACCCACGTACAGAAGCACACACATACAAATATATAATTTTAAATAAACCTTTAGAAACATGAGGCCAGGCAGTGGAAGCACAGTCCTCTCACCCCAGCACTCACCCGGAGGCAGAGGCAGGCGGATCTCTCTGAGCTGGAGGCCAGCCTGTCTACAGAGCAAGTCCAGGACAGCCAGGGCTACACAGAGAAACCCTGTCTCCAAAAACAAAAGAAGAAAGGAAAAGAAAAAGAAAAGCAAATCTGTTTTGTTCCTGTTCTATTCTAGTGAGCTACAGGGCGGGCTTGCAGCAGGTTCTGGAGTTGCAGATCTGAACGGAGGGAGGAAGCAGGGCAGCTGGGACGGGCAAAGGGGGGTTGGTGCCGGGTACAGGTTTAGTTTCGGGAGACGGAACAAGCAGGAGCTCTGCCGCCCGGCACCGTGGGTGTTTGTAACTCTGCCGCCCTCGCCCTCTTTCTGTAAAGTTAGCGTAGACGGTCACCTCTACAGTGCATGTTTTCTACAGAAATGAAAAGGGCTTTTGTGTGTTTGTGCAGCTACACGTGAAGGCCAGAGGTCACTGACAGGGTCCCTCTGTTGCTGGCCACCTTCGTTTTTGAGGCAGAGTCTATCACTGATCCAGGAACACAGGGCACCAATTCGGCTAGGTTGGTAGGCCAGCCTACCCCAGGGGTCCTCCCGTCCCTGCACCCCCGCCCCCGCCCTGGATTGCAGGTACCCACAGCCATGCCTTTTACAGGGTCTTAGAGACTGCGCCCAGGTCCTCATGCTCAGGCGAAAGCACTTTCCCAAGTAATGCTCTTTCTCAGTGTCCGGAAAGGATGTTTTCATGGGATGGATGCTGGTGTCTCTAGCCATGTGTCATCATGGGCGGTACCCATGAAACAAAGTGTGAGGGCTCCGGCGGTGGGCTCCGAGGTGAGCAACTGCTCAAACCATTATAGCTGTTACCATGCTCTCACAGTCTGTGGTCACAAGCGCGGGGCTGTTAATAGTCTCTTCTAAAAGATTTGCTTACTTTTATCAGCACGAATGTTTGCCTCCACGTGTGTGTGTGTGTGTGTGTGTGTGTACCATGCGCATGCAGGACCTGCAGAGACCAGGAGAGGGTGGTGGGCTCCCCCGGAACTAGAGTTACAGGCAGTTGTGAGCCCCCATGTGGATGCTGCAAATCAAAGTCAGCCCTCAGCAGGAGCAGTCAGTGCTCTAACCATAGGGCCATCTCGCCAGCCTCTTCAAGAAGTCTTAAAACAAAATGATAACCTGAGTCTTATGCTGACAAGTTCCTTGCGTATTTTGAGATGTGATGTCAATTTTTTAAAAAGAAGCACCAGCCAGTGAGACAGAAACTCCTCCATTAGCATCAAACTGCCCCCCCCAAATCCAAGTAACCTTTTGACAAGTTCTGTTTTTTAAAACAAGTCCTGACTACCAGACTGTTTACGTTTCCCAGGGAAATCCATACACTAAAAAGCAGGCATCTTATGAACTGATGTATGAAGACATATGGATACCATGCCAAGTTCTCTAATTCTGATGACCAAGGTCCTCAGTTTACACACAAAAAGGAAATCAAGCCAGATCCACCCCACAAAAGAAATGTTCTCTTTGGGTCTTAAACAGCAGTGGGGAGTATTTCTCAGCTCTGATGGGTTTGTGAAAGGCAGCAGAATTTCAGGAGACAGGGCCTAACCCAAAGGGATCACTTTTGATTCAGGGCTCATGGCGTGGGGGCTGGGCTTCTTTGTTTTGTCTTGGAGGAGTGTTTTGTTTGTTTGTTTATCTCATGTGCATCTGTGCTAACTTTCTCTTGCCAGCCTATTAGTCAAACCTTGGAAGGACAGACACTGTTTTACAGGGGCCATAATCCCCTCGGTGGGCCAGTACCCAAGAGGCCTTTGTGATTCCTCTTTACTCCAATGGGAAAACTGGCCTATTGCCTTGTAAAACAGCTTGAGACCACCCCTGGTCTCCATGGAATGCTACCCTGGGAACTTCCCCAACCAGATCCATAAAGTTCACCATGGTCCTAGATGACCCAGATCAGCTCTAGGCTGTACGGAGTGAGCCAAAGGCCAACTGAAGGGTGTAAATACTGAAAGAGAGGATCAGAAAGTGACCCAAATGCAGGATTTTAGGTCACACAGGGGTGCTAAGAGTTGGATTCATCATGCTAAGAGGACTAGGCATTCCTAGAAAAATGCTAGTTATGTAGGCACTTAAATCTCTCTACTGAGAGATCAAATCTGAACACTGCCAAGGATTCCCTGCCACAGTTCTTTGTTTCTGTAGTACCTCTGTGTCCACCTCACAACCCTCCTGGCAGCTCCCGTCATGCCCGTCTCAGAAGCGGGGGCAGTGCCCACTACTGACAAGCTCTACTCTGACTTATGAAATAGGAAGTGGGCTGTGATACATAAACAAACCATCAAGGGTGAGCATGGGTCCCCCACCTCCGGGCTCTCTCAGCAGCGTCCTTGACAACAGAGAAGAGGAGGGGAAAGCTGTGGATTAGCCTTGGCTGAAATGTGGTTCACTGGTAGAGCCATTGTCTAGAAGGGTTCAAGTTTCATCTCCAGCACTTCAAAACAAACAAAAATGTAAAACTATTAAGAGCCAGGAATGATGGCAGAAGCCTTTAATCCCACAGCTTAGGAGGCAGAGGCAGGCAGAGTTCTATGAGTTCAAAGCCAGCCTGGTCTGTATAGCAAGCTCCAGGCTGGGGCTACATTGTCAGGTGCCGTTTCAAAAACAACGATAAAAAAGATTGAAATTGCGCGGAGCTAGATATGGTAGCTCATACCTGTAACTTAGCACTTGGAAGACTGAAGCAGTATGATTACCTTGACTTGAAGGGCAGCCTACAACATGGCGGAGCGAAAACAAAAAGCAAACAAGAACACAAGTACTTTGGGATCTGTGCCTTCTGTCAGTTGAACTTTCCTGCTTTTTTTTTAAATTTATTCCAGTAAAGGCTTGAAGTTGGAGATTCAGACCCATAACTCCAACCCTTCCCATCATGTGACTTTGGCAGCTGACTATTGTAAGGCTCCAGTGTCCTAACGCATCATGTGCCACACGGAATGGGTGCTTGAAGAAGGCTTAAGAAATAAGGAATCAGGAAAACGGTGCGCAGGGTTGGAGCAGCCGCCTCCCATTCTGACTGGCCAGCCGTCTAAGAATGGCTTCTTTGCCATTGGCTCGTGCGTCTCAGTGGCATGGTCTCGTCTTGCTCACTGTGGCCCTCTCCACATGTTCTCATCCCCCTGGAGGAGCACCTTCATTATGTCTGGCAAGAAGGAAGCATTGTTAGTAACCTAAAAACAGCAATCACTCGCCAGAGCACATTACTGCTTCAAAATCCCACACAATATTTCAAATAAGGAAGTATTTAAATTTTTCTTCCACAGTTGTTTTCTGTTTGATTTTTCAAGAGTGAAATGAACAGTTTGCACGTTTTGTGTCTGGTGTATTTTTTTCCTCTTCATTAAAATGCTGAAGGATTTTCCCCCCCCCACCTCTGTAGGAGGATAAAAAGAAATCTCTCCCCTGCAATTTGCTCTGGCGTTTCTCAAAAGTTGGGCAGGAAAGTCAGCCCGACTCAGGTGGGATCTAAGTGTGCTCGTGGCACAGGAAAAGAAGCCTGTAATTTGCGATCATTCTTTCAGGAAGTTTGTGTTCTGTTTTCCAGGGAGCCTTTACTTTCCGAGGAAGCATGATCGACATGCCCTTACTGAAGCAGGCCCAGAACATTGTTACGCTTGCCACATCCATCAAGGAAAAATGATCTGCTAAATGAAGCCCTCCTCAGGCGGCCTGAGTGGATACAGTGGGTTTCTAAAGACAGACCACAGTCCCCAAGGCAGCATGCTAGCATGCCCGGCCAGGCCCTGGCTTCATTTACAGTTCATGTTAGTCACAGCCGCCCTCACCCCTGTGTCCTACTGACCGGTTATTCCAAAAATAAACTCTCTTCCTTTGGAGTCTGAGCTTACAGTTTTACAGTTGTCTATTAATGTGTTATAAATACGGGTTTATTATCTCGTGGGGAGATAGAAGTGGGAGGAAAGACAGATGAGAAGGCGCCTGTCCTCAGTGAAACATACTCTGATGTGTTCTGGAATGTTTCCTATTCTTCTCTTATTAAGAAATATTTCCAGTTTTGTTCATTTGGATGCCGGACACCACAGATAATTTCAAGGCCAGGCTTTTTAAGCATATCAAAATCAAGGTTTCAGCAGTTTCATGAGTTATAAGTTAAAACAACAAATGACATTTAAAATGGTATGTATTATATTGTCTTTTAAAAAATTCAACTTTCAACGCTGATTTCCAGGGAAGCCACTATCTGCAAAATACTCCACCCATATGGTGACCCCTGAAAGCTCTCCTCTTGGGTCAACAGTTACTGTCAATTAAAAAATCAGTGCAGGGAAAACGAGACTGTCCTTTCTCCCCTTCATCTCCCTGCTTAGCTGTTGGCCACCACCGAGGCCATTTCCCCTGGAAATGCAGGGCCAGGGTGGGGCTCTCCACCATAGCCTGGTCTAGAGGACACAGAGCCACAGGCTGGTGCGTGCGTATGGCCTGGCGGGATTTGCATCGCATTAGAGAGGAGCTGTGGGTCTTCTGGGTGCTGTGGTTAACGGGCTTAGGAGAGCTGTTTTGAAGAGGTTAACCCAGCTTGTAGGAAGGGTAAACAAACATAACAAGCAGCCATTGTCCTCTATTCAGCACGGACTCTTCCGCTGAAGGCCAAGGGGTATTGAAGGCCCTGAGGATCAACGTGCGTGCCAGAGGACGCCAATGAAGTTTGAAACACCAACAAGCGGAGATTTTGTTTCTCTTCCTCATTAAATCATGAGCCTTTGTGTGGAGACTCCGGACCACTGTTCTTTAAGAAATTAGCAGAATGGGACGTTTAAGACTCCACAGCAACCTTTTCATGACCTCCTCAGCAGCGAGGCTGCTCCTCTGGGGCAGACACCGCAGGGGAAGGCTGTTCTGTTTATTTAAATTTGTAAATAGAAAACAGTTGTTTCCCAGTCTCATTTTTCTCCTCCTCCCAGGCCCTTCTGGTGTATTCCCTTCATGGCCCCTGGCGTGTGCCCCATCCTCGATCTGCCTCTCACCCTGATCCTTTCAGTGCCTACAGACAGCCCTGGGAGGTATGTGGCATGTCATCACACCTCTGCCAGGTTGGAAGCCACTGCCCCACGGCCGCCGTGCTCCCCGCTGCAGGGTTCCGAGGAGAAACCACAGGCCCGTCCGGCGTGTGGCCGAAGCCATACTGAGGGACCTGGAGAAACGTTCTTGAGACACGAACGCCCACAAGCAGGGTACCTGAGGATTTTCCTCTGAGGCCAGCTGGGCTGCGGCCACCAGCTTTGGGCCCCATGTCTCCCCTTCTCATGAGCACCCTGTCAGGCAATCACCGAAGTCCCTCACCTGGGTTGCCCTGTGCTTCCCCAGAGATTCCGGGAAGGGTGATGGGAATGGGGGGAGGTGGCTGCTCCAGGAAGCACCGGGACAGCAGACAGGGGCCATGGACAGCATGTCTGGACAAGAAGCCCCAGGTCCCCAGGCTGCAGCTGGGAGCGGCAGGGCCAGGGGCACACAGGGTAAGGCAGGCCGTCAGGCCTGTCTAAAACAAAGACTTAGGAAGGCTGCTAGAAGCTGCCAGGGACGGCGGGCTTGATGTCCTCATGAATGTGCGCACCCCACACACACACCTTGGGAGTAGCAGGGAGCACTGACTTCGGGTAAGCCATTGGCTGTAATAAAGACAGGGCACATGTGCCAGTCTCCACTCTGGTAGAGCAGCCCCCCCCCCCAGTCCACACACACTGGGGTCCTCCAGCCAGGGCCCTCCAGGGAAGCCCCACCGGCATGGTGGAAGCCATGGATCCCCGAGAAAGCAACCGTCTAACGTGGCCCTGAACACGGGCCCAGCGAGGCCTTTCCGAGGTCCCTACTATGCTGGACTGTCTCTAACCTTGTCCCCTACTTCCTGTTCACACAAGATCACTGTTTGGTTCCAGGTTTGATTTTGGAGCGCAGTCTTGACGTGTACCCCAGGCTGACTCATGACATCAAACTCATGGGAGTCCTCCTGCACCATCCTCCTATGTGCTGCGATTACAGATGTCCACCACCAGGCCCAGCTCAGAGCCACTTCATTGGCTAAGTCTTCTCAGACCTCAGGTTGACCAACCTCATAACCAGGAAAGGCCGCTGACGGCAGGATCTATCCCAGACTGGGCCACAGGAGGCAAGATGTGGGCACATTGCCAGTTGTTGAGCAGATACGAGGGCCCCAGAAGAGGGTCAGTGGCCGCCGCAATCCTACGGGCCTCACTCCCGAGAGACAGAACTCTAAACCAGGAAGACTGGAGAGGCCGGTGTTCCCACGGCCCGCACCCGCAGCCTCAGTGCCCGACGAGGTGAAGGAGCAGGACAAAGGGCTGAGTGAGCCTGGCCGGGCCCTGCTGTCGGCCACAGGCACGAGGAGAAGCTGGGCAGAGCACAGGGACGGGCTGCTCGTCAGATTAATTAAGAGCATACCTGTTTATAGTTTTGTGTACCTCATGGCAGCCACTCCGCCAATATCAGCCCCTTGTTATTAATTCCAGGAGGCTAAATTATGGATAACACTGTTAAAACATTATCAGAACTAATGAGAAACAATTACTTAGAAAATGAGCCAGGACAAGATTGAGTTGAGAACATCAGCGGTTGAGCGCCACAGATTAGTTTAATAAATCATCAGGTGCGAAGCAAGGCCAACGGGATGGACGGAAAGCCTCGTCACGGGAAAATGAAATTGTGATTTTTTTTGCATAATTTTTTCATTAATCTCAATAGGACCCGTGTGGTGTGGATTGCTTTATTCCTTTAATACCTTGCCCGAGGGACAGGGGGGCCCAATAATGTCTTCATTGTTTTACTGAGGTCTTAATGACAATCTGTGACAAACTCATTTTAATGTATGGAGGATTGGATCGGTACAGTCATGTTTTATTGAAAGGGTGAGGGGAATTCCGGCTGGCCGGATGAGGCTCCGGCTGGGGCCGCAAGTTGGGGAGATTCTTCGGCTTGCCCTCTAGTTGTCCTGTGGGCCGAGCTGGCCCTGACTCTCCTAGAAACAACAGGGAAATAGTGTCCCTTCCCCCCCACCCCATGAAGACTTTGCCTCCCAGGGTTTGAATTTGAAAGTCCCTGATTGCCTGGCATGTTCTGCTGGGTAAATAGAACCAGCCGCGGTGTCCTCGATAAAATGGAAGTCACCTTTGCACTCACTAGTTCTGTGGGAGTTGGGGAAACTGGCTTTCTTGGGCGACTATGGAATTTTCTAAGTTGCCTCAGGGAGAGAAAAGAATTCCAGCCCCCCCCCTCTCTCTCCCCCCAGGAAATTCTGCTTTTAGAACTTGCATTTATTTTGCAATCTGAATCCTCTGGATTTTTATTTTTCATTTTCCCCTCTAGTGCTAGGAAAGCAACTGAAACAACGAAGCCCAAAGCGGTGGCGAGATTTTCCCACGGCAGCTTAGGAACACTGACCCTGGTGGAGCCACGGGACCGCTCTGTAAATTCAGGATTTGGGGACACCGTGCTCCCCCCCCCCCCGCCCCCTGCAAAGCCTTCACTTTCTGCAATTTAGGGGAAGGAATTACCTGAACCTAACTTTGAGATGCTAAAGCCTAGCTCTTCTCTCTTTGCACCCTGTTTCGGCTGAGGCCAGGGGAGGGTGGCTAAGACAGCGACGGGCCTGGAAAGGGAATTGCTTTCCGGTACCTGTGACACTTGCGCAGGGGACCCGGCAGCTGTCCCTGTGCTGGGGCGGGCGACTCTTGAGGATGTGGCTTGCTTAGATTCTAGTAACTATCTGGCAGCCTTGGAGGCCCGGAAGGCTTGCCAGGGCAGCCGAGCGCGCTGGGCGGCCCCGAAGTCCTCCGAGCTCCCACTTTGTGGCGAGCGGCTCGGCTTCGTCCAAGCGGGTTACTACGTTCGGGGGACTGTGGGCTGTGTCCTTCCTTTTGGATATTTTTTCCTTCATTTGTTTTTCATTGTGACTGGCTGGGTTTTCCTTTTGCTCCTCGCGATGGGAAGGGCAGGGTGAGCCTGCCGTCGGCGGCTGGGGGGAGCGGTGCCTGCGTGGTGGACGCGCGTGGAGGCGCGGCGCCCCACGCTGCCCACGGCCGCGGCCGCCCTTCCCGGGCGGGGAGCTAACGGTGAGCGGCGCTGGGGCTCCGGCCGGGCCCGCGGCCTCCCCGGCCCCGCGAGCCTGTCGCACAGCCAGGCCGTAATGGTGCGAGATCAAAGGCTGCCCGTGTCCCCGCGGAGCCCGGGACAATCCCTCGCCTTTGTGCGCCGTTGCTAGGAGCCGAAGAAACTAAGAGAAAGTGTCAGCAGCGTGTTAATCAGACTCGTTACAGTGTAACAATAACGTCTCTCTTGGGGCTCCCGGGCCCCCGCGCACCCCAGCACAGGCCGGACACCTGCGCGGGCCCCAGAGCCGGTGTGGGGACCTGCAGCCCGGTGTGGCCAGCACAGAAGCCGGCTCCCGGGATACGCGCGAGACGGGCTCCCGGAGAGCCCCCAAACCCCAGGCGTCCTGGGAGTCCTGGTGCTTTCCTCTCCCTAAAGATCGCCGAGCCGGGCCAGGGTCTGGGAGCACCCTCCCCGGTGGAGGTGCTCTCGTTCCTAACCCGGGATTTGAATCAGGAGAAAAAACGGACACCCCAAAGCAGACAGCTTCCCACTTAAGAGTCCCAGAGACGCTGTAAGCACATTTGTGGATTTCTTTGCACATCTGTGAGAGAAAACCCAAATTCTAATCCCCAGGTTGAGAAGGACACGGAACTGAGCAAATATACTCCACTGGAGTTTTTACGGGGAAGCGCTGTGCTCACAAACATTTAACTAAATTCACTTTTGAGCTGACACCGGCTGAGGCCACTGGGTGCCGGACAGCTGTCCACACGTCACAGGGCTGTCCACGGATGTGGTGGCTCACGCCTTCGACCTAGCACTTGGGAAACGGAGCAGGTGGGGCTGTGAGTTCCAGGCCAACCTGGCCTACACAGTGAAAATAAGGCTGTCGGAGGTTCAGGAAGGGACTCGCTCATAAAACAGTGTTACAGATTAAAGCACAGACAAATACCGTTGGCCACCAGTAGCTATAAGAATAGAAGTTTGAATTAAGAATTTAAAGTGTTGCAGAGGTGGCACACACCTTTAATCCCAGCACTGAGGCAGAGGCAGAGACAGGCCGATCTCTGTTCAAGGTAAGCCTGATCTACAGAGCAAGTTCCAGACAGTTAAGGCTACACAGAGAAATCCCATCTCAAAGAACAGCAACAAGAAGAATTATTTAAGGCGTTAGGAAAGCCAGCAATCCCTGCTCCTCCTCGCCTCTCCCGTAGAGGATGGGCAGGCTCTAGGGCTGCAGAGGGAGCCTGAGGGCCTCGGAATGCACCTACCCTCCTGCAGTGTGCACTCTGCTCCACAGACTTGCTAAAGAACCAGCTAGCTGGCCTGCTGCCTCCGTTTTCTCCCTAGGCCGTGCACAGGGCAATGCAAAGCTGTGCTGAGCCACAGTGAGGGATTTGGCCAAGGTGAGGTAACTTTCTCATTCCTGACTTCTTGACAAGCAGCTGGAAGAGGAACCAGAAGCAGCCACAGCAAGTCAAAGGCAAGGCTAGCAGCCTCTTAGGAGGCCCCATATACAGCTCAAGAACCTGAGGACTCTCCATCAGTCTCAGACAATTGGGGGTGGGGGGACTGAGACAATCTGTCTGTGGCCCTGACTAGCTTGCAGCTTGCTTTGGAGACCAGGCTGGCCTTAATCTCAAAGATCTGCCTGCCACTGCTGGATTAGGAGTTCCACTATGCCAACCCCAAGCCCCCAACAAGCCAATTCTTACATTGCTGTTGGTTCCTCATAAGCAAACAAAAAACTGGACAGCAGCTGGTGTGGTGGTCCACCACACCTTTGATCCCAGCACTCAGGAGGCAGAGGCAGGTGGATCTCTGTGAGTTCCAGGCCAGCCTGGTCTACAAAGCCAGTCCAGGACAGCCAAGGCGACACAGAGGAAACCCTGTCTCAAAAAACAAACAACTGAGCATGTTCTGTAGGTTAGGGTCTTAGGCCTATGAGGAACTCTAGGGAAAAGAATACATTACACACACAACATGATGGGTGACAAAGTTTCCTGTTGTGACAAAAAACAATAGGTAACTAATGAGATGGTTCATGGGGTAAAAATCCTCGTCTTCAAGCCTGAGACCTGAGCTTGCTCCCTGAGACCTACATGGTAGGAAGACAGAACCAAAGGCCCCCAGCTGCCCCCTGACACACACAATAAATACGAAAGAAGGCAATGCAAGGGGACGGACAGTACGCATCACAGTGGCCACACTCTCTGCTGAGGGTGGGGAGGACAGAGGGCAGGCCAAACGGCTGCTTTAACCAAGTTTTTTTGTTTTGTCTTAAACAATGGACTAAATTGCCTTTGTTATTTAGATACATGGCTAGCATCACAAAGACAAGAATGTTCTGCCGCTTCAGATGGCTGCCTGTGGTGTCCGCAGAGCACATACTCTGGGCATCTGGCTTCATCTCCTAAGCACCACAGGAGAAATGTTGAGAGGCAAAATTGCGCCACACACACACACACACACACACACACACACACACACACACCCGCCACAGGATTACCAGGAACTAGAATTCCCACAGAACTTTGGCTGCTGTGACTCCCAGGGCACTGGCCAGCAGGCACTGGCTATGTAGTTCCGGCCTCCTCAACTGCAGGGACTTTTTTCTGAAGTCCCTCTCCACCACCACCAAGACTCCTAACCTTTGCAGACTTGCCTGTCCATCAGAACGCCTCAGGCCCGCAGCCAGCCTGCTGGGCTGGTTGTGACTGGCAGGCTTATGGAGGTGTGAGCGTCACACAAAGGACGGATACTGGACAGCATCTTTTCCCTCTGCAAGCTCTCCTTTTCTCGTTCCTCACCTCCAGGTAGAAGATCCATAAGATGTGTATTCATTAAAAGTAGGGCTTGAGTCTGCCCATCAGGTAGCTTTCTAGTCCTGGCTTTCTCACTCACCAGTTACGTCACAATCGCACTAGACATTTATTCTCTAAGTCACAGTCTCTTCCGCTCCTCAAACCAACGAACAGCAGCAGCCCCCTCCCCAGCCCCCAGTGTTGCTGTGAGGATGTGGAAGTCAGAACGATGGGCTATGAAATGGCCCTTTGAGGGACCCCCCAAGATGAGGCTGTAGGGCCCAAAGCCTCCCCATTCCCAGGGTGACTGCATCAGAAATGCTCCAGCTCTGAAAGGAAGGAGCCTTGCATTTGCATGTGTCCAGGCTGTGTTAGGGCAAGGGTACCCTGACATATTTTCCAGAACTTCAGTGGGGTTGGCTAAGACTCCTCCTCGTTCATCCTCATCCTGCACCTTCTCTCTTTCCTGGCATGGATCCACAGGATCTTGTTGTTACTGTTGTTTTGAGACGGGGTTTCACTATGTAGCCAACTGGCCCACAACCTGCTGTGTAGACCAGGCTTATCTTAAACTCCCATGAGTGATCTTCCTGCTTCTGCCTCCTGAAAATGGGTCCATAGGTATGCTTTCTCGTCTACTAATGGACCTAGTTTTCTCCTTTACTTCTATCAATGGATGAAAAGATATGTTTTGACAGGAAAATATATTGATCTGGCAACCTCCATGTGCATTCCAAGAGAGCCTTCTCCTGGCACTGTCAGCCCTCTCCTAGACCTGGTGTTAGACTATAGAAATTTATCTCAATGCTTAGAAATGTCCAAGCCCCTGACAGAAACTGAAGCCCTGATGGCTTTCAGCACCAGTCCTGGCTGAAAGGCCACCATGCACATAGAAAACTAGACTACCGGGGACTCTGGGAGCTGAGCAACTGTAGATTTACTCAGGGTCTAACACGGTAGAGCCACACCTAGGACCAAGATCCCTCCACACAGTCACACATCCCAAGGCCGAGTCACAGTTCCTCTCTCTGTCTTCAACAAATCTACAAAGGCTCTTCCTGACACAATACAAATGATAGCAGAACCTTCCTTTTCCACAAGGCTTCCTTCCAATTCCAGTAATGGCATCTGAGTCCATCTCAGTTCTAACAGCTGTCATTCAAAAACAGCCAGGAGGCTGTTGTCCTGCAAACATAGCTTTCTGCAGGATTCCCCATCAGGGCGGAGCTGATTCTGAACTCTGGAGAGCGTCCTGGGAGGGAAGTGGTCTTGGGACTCATCCCCCAAGGCCTTCAGACCATTTGTGTGTTCTGGCTTCATTCCACCTCAGCCCGCTGAGTGTTTAAAGCCAGCCAGCTCTCCTTAGACCTCACCTTTTCTCCAGCCCACCCACCTTCAGTGGTCCAAAAGCACAAATTCCAAGTGCTGGAGAGGAAAGCAAAAAAAAATTAGGCAATCCCACCCCCAATTCTGAATCCATGTTTTGGTGGTAATTCTAGCTTAAGTTCCTGCTGCTTAGGGAACATTCCACAATCCTTCATTTACTGTGAGGTTGGCAAAGGCTGTGTATTATTCCCATTTTACTGGGGAGACCCCAAGTGCATGGCAGAGACACCTAATGCTGTACTTTGGGAATCAAAGGAGAAAGGACAATGAGACCACTACTTGTTCAGTAAATTAAATGTTGCTGCTACATTGGACCATGCTGTAAAGGCAGGAGCACGCAGACGGCATTTTGGGGTTTCAGAACACAGCAGTTTGTTATGGGTTCCTAATGTTGTAGCAAAGGTTATCTGAGTGTCTCGTGATGTTTGCGTGGGAGTCGAGAGAGCTGCTTAGGGATGCTTAGGCTAACCTTTATAGAAATCAATATCTTTGTAAAATTCTAACATGTTAAATTTATTTATGAATAACTTATAAAGGTCTAAGGATGCTTAGATCAAGCTTATAAACTTTGATTTCCATCTAAACTTTATTCCTTTAATGGGTGAACAGTACCAGAAACAGTAACAAATGATCACCATGAAAACTGACTTTCAATCAAATTGTGATAAAAATTCCATTTTAGGATGGGACCCCACAAGATCATTCTAATAACTCTGCCTCATGAAGTCACACGCATGCACACAAACACACCCCACACCTGCACTCATTTTGTATTATAAAAGACATTTCAAAATGTGAACTGTGTTTATGAGAATATTGAAATATTAAAGGTAAGTACATTCTAAATTAACTGGCCAGTGAATTTGTCATGAATTTGCAAGTGCCTCTGAAAATGAGTGCATTTTAAAGATATGTGTTCAAAAGCTTCCACTGGCCTTTTCCCCAGCTTCCTTCTTGAAGGGCATGTGTGTTTGATTAACTCAGAAGAGAGAATATGTTTTCATAGCCTCCAGTGTGGCTTTTATAAAAATCCTGATGATTTTAGGACAGCAGCTTCTTCTTTTTTTTCTTTTTTTTTAATTTTCAAAACTTGCCCTCTTTTACTCTTTTATTTTCTTTCAACAAAACAAAGACAGAAGACCCCTTTAAGAAATGTTATACATTCTCAGGGAGCCCCGTTTGCTGACCTTCAGGCCATGGAGTAAAACCTCCCTTTTAAGTCAAGCATTCCCCATTGGGAGGCACTCCAGCCTTTTCTTTTTATGAGGAATTTTAACTGCTGGACTTAATTTAATTATTGTATTTTGTACATACTCCCAGAAGCCCTGGGGCATGGGCTGCTTTGCTTTCCCCCAAACTTTCAAATAATATCTTCAGAAATGCATGTTTCTATCATCAATGGCGCTCTTTTGATTTGATTTCTCATCTAGGTCCCAAGCATGGGTCTCTCTGCTTCCTGCCTTTGCATTGCAGCCCTCTACCTCCGTGCCTCCCTTGCTGCAGCCAGCATGGAGCACACTGAAGTGCACTGCCCTTGCAGGACTGGACACTCCTACAAGAGAGAAAGAAAACCCATCTCCAAAGCTGAGCAGATCTGAGGAGCTGGTTTCCCAGACGGGCGTGACCCAGAGGGTCATGGGATGCTGGCCTGCTCTCCCTGCCCGTCCCCTGCAGTGTCTGCAGTGTGCCTCCCCTAGTAAGGACTCTACTCCCTGTCTAGAGGCTCACTACACACACACACACACACACACACACACACACGCAGAGGCTCGTAGTATCTTCTCACTTCTTTTGGTGTTTTGTTTGTTGGTTTGTTTTTGCTTTTTGAGACAGAGTCCTGCTCTTTAGGATTGACTCATGTCAATCCTCCTGCCTCAGCCTCCCAAATGCTGAGATCACAGGCTTGCATAGGCTAGTGAACCATGCTGTCTTGGCACAGCTCATCTGTCTGTCTGCAGTATACAAATTTTTGTTTGGTCCTTTTGAGTTCCTAAATTTTCTCCTGAAACAAACAAACAAAAACTGGCTACCTTTTAATTCTCAAGGACAAAAAGAAAATCTATGTTTTATGACAGACTTAAAACTCACGGAAGCTTATTAAAATCTGGGAAATGTAATTTTTCCAGACTCGTAAGACCTGCCTAAAATACTTTGTGGGACTAATGAAGTAGATTGGAGACTTCTGTAGCCTCTGGATTTTGTAAGAAGAGGTTTTTCAATAGATTATTAAGCGTTTTAAATTTTTTTTATAAATAAAGTGGATTTTTTTATTCTTTGTATTTAAGTTTTCAATTATACAAATTACAGCAGTTGGCCAAATATGGGCTTCTGTGATCATCTGGGCCAATGCACATTAGGGCTATCTGCTGGGTGGGCCATGATAATATACCCCTATAATCCCAGCACCCAGGAAGCTGAGGCAGGAGGCTCACCATGAGTTCACCGCCAGGCTAGGTAATAAATTTGAGAAAACCAAGAAGAGAGAATTTTTCCCAGTGGCACACACCTTTAATCCCAGTACTCATGAGGCAGAGGCAGGAGGATCTCCTTGAGTCTCAGGCCAGCCTGGTCTACAGCGTGAGTTCCAGAACAGTCGAGGAAAAAAAAAAGTGTGAGAGAAAGAATTGTCCAATGGTGCTGGGCAGGCGCCCGCAGTCCAGCTGCACAGGACACTGAGGCAAGTCAGGCCCAGGGGTTCCAGGCTGACTGGGCAGCAGCGCACGGCCCAGCTTTGTCTGTCTTTAATTCTGGTAGTCTCATCCTAGACTCATGAAATAAGAGTCCAGCCAGCTTTCATTTTGCAGATGAGATAAACAGCCAAGTCAAACCATGGAACCTTCAGAGGTGAAGTGCAGCTTTTGTGTCAGAAGCGAAAGGACGGGAAAAGACATGAACCTCACCCCTTTGGTAACTAAGTTTGGGGCCACGGGAGTTGGTCTCAGCAGTGGCTGAGCTGAAAGCCTCTCGTTTGACCTGAGCTTTAATCAAATACACAGTCGTCTTCAGTCCAAGCTGATTAGAGAAGGAATCAGAAATCTCAATCTCGGAGGTTTTTTTTGTCCTTTCAAGTTATCACTTTCAGGTACACTGGTGTGGGAACTGGCCAGAAAAAGTGTGGCTCCGTCGTTGGCTTGGCCATGCTTCAGGACTGGTATTTTTATACTTTTGGTTGTGAGCCTAGCCTGTAACGGCTGAGCCATCTCTCCAGCCCAGGACTAATCTTCCTATGTTTATTTGTCTTACAAACTTCAACTACACGTAAACTCCCTGTTCCAGCGTCTCTGCTGACACTGGCACACTGCTGGGCCCGACCGAGCCCAGCGGCGGCTGAGGGGAGCAGGCTCGGCTGTCAGGTTAGACCCCGTGGGCGTGGGCCGAGCTCAGCCTCTCTGGCCCGCGGGAGCCCGCGGCCTGGAGTCTAGGGACCAGCGAGGGCCGCTGGCTGCTTGCTCGCTTACCTGTGAGTCACATAGACAGGAGAGTGGGGGTGGGGCTCTTCAGGGCTTTAGTCACTTTGACTAGAGGGCCTGGTCCCAGGCGGGCTGTTCCCTGAGGCCCAGAACCTCCCCTAGAGATGCCAGGAATCTTTGACGACAACTATTTGCCTCAGGCCAAAAGACCCCGTTTAGTCACCTTTTCCCCAGCTCAGTGAGGCCGGAACTTTCTGAATACTTTTTTAGAAAATACTTTCACTCCTTCAGCAGAACCTGTGCTGAGGTTCTGTTATGTGCCGAAGTAAGAGGTGTTCTCCATCTGGAGGCAGGTGTTTCAGAAGAGGCCAAGACCTTTCCTCTGCGCAATAATTCTATTAGCTGGGAAAGCCGGTATTCAGTTTAGGCTTTTCTTATTTTAATCTTTCTCTACTTCTTCCTGCTACTCTTCATTATCTTTTAAAACAAACATGCAAATTAGCCAAGAGCCTAGTTCCATTATAAAGGGGGTATTGGGGAGGTCAGGAAAAAAGCAGGAGATTTAATAGTGGGTAAGAATGTGGCTATTCAAAAAAGGGCGTTGGGGACGCTCAATGGCAAGGAGAAATGCTGGAGGGACCTTGTACTGTGTGCTATCACAGGGCCGTGGCTTCGCTACCAGATGGAGCAATTCTCAGAAGCTGGGCCGAGTATCACAAAATACCCCACAGAGGCAAGAAAGCGGAATCCAAGCCCTGCGGGGTTTTAGAGCAACTCAGGTCCTCCACAGTGACAGAGAATTAGAAAAGAAAGTCCAGGTGGCGCTGGGGGCACTGCCTTCGTAGCAGAAAGTAACAGAAAAGGGATTCCTAGCTGGCTGGCAGAGGTGGCGCAAGCAGGCAGAGCTCGCTGTATTCAAGGCCACCCTGGTCTACACAGTGAATTCCAGGAAGCCGGAGCTACAGAACGAGACCCTGGCTCGAAAAAAACCAAAACAACAACAAAAACAAAAAAGAAAGGAAAAGGAATCCTCCAGGCCCCTGCTCTGTCTCCCAAGAACTCCCGTAGGTCCTGCTCTGTTTGTACACCTGGTCCCCATGCCGGGGCAGCGGAGTGGCGGTGACTCTGTATCTGTGGGGTCATTTCTACTTCCTGGCAGATGTTGTAGGCTTGCCTTTGAAGAGATCTGAGAAGCCAAGCATAAAGCCAAGAGTAGGCTGTCCAAATGCCTGCAGCTCCTCATAGGAGGAGCACTGAAACAACGGCGTTCCTCAGGGAAGGAGCAGGAGAGCCTCCATCCAATGGCCACCTCAGGTGAAGTGTCCTGTGGGGGGGGGGAACCAATTCACACCTTGCAGTGAGGAGCTTGCAGGGGAGTGAGAGTTAAGTACAGCAGCGAGTGTTAACTTCACTTCTCCCTGTGGCATGCTTAGAGGTTGGAATTCAACCAGAGGCAAAAGGTTCATCTGCTTTTTTCATCCATGCCACCTAGCCTGATGTAGTCACTTTTCATAGAATGAGTGAGTTCTGGGCCAGTGAGATGATCCTTTGGGTGAGTTTGCACCCAAGCCTGATGAGCCGAGGTGAGTCTCTGAGACCACAGAGTAGGAGCAAACTGACTCCTCTGACCTTCACACATGCGCTTGCTTGCTCAAGAGGGGACCTAACAGGGAAGAGGTCACTGGCTAGGTCACGTGTTCTAACCCTGTCAGATGCCGGGCTCCTAGAACACCTAATGCCACACACTACTGAGCAGTCCCTGTGGCTCCAGCCAGGCATGGTGGTGCATGCCTTTAGGCCCAGCACTCAGGAGGCAGAGGCGGGCGAATTTCCATGAGGACAGTGTGAGCTATACACAGAGAAAACCTGTCTCAAAAAAAAAGTGTGACTTCACAGAGAGTCTGCTATGCTAAAGTCTGCCTTTGGCCTTCCAGCCTACATATTTTAAATTTAAAATATAAATAAATAAATGTTATGGATGGTTGAGTGCTGGACAGTGAACCTGGGCCCTCCCCAAGAGTGCGCCTACTGCTGCGCCCCTCCCCAGCCCCCCCCATGCTCCCATACAGACAAAGCGCGTTCCCGTCGCTGAACACTTAAATGAGCAGGCCGAGCTGCGCTGCTTGTCCGCCGGGGCCCGCAGTTGTCCCGCATCTGGGGCACGGAGGGGAGGCTCCCATTGGCCCTACTGTGGCCTCCTCTCAAACAGCATCAAATACAGGTAAAGCCTGCTCAGTGCTCGGATGCCGGGTCGGGGTGAAGGGTGGTGAGGGAGAGATGGGATACCGATGAAGGCATGGTGACTCTTCATCATGCTCCATGCTGGGAGAGAGGGCCAGACCACACAGGGCCACGTGGCCTTCTCTAGCGCTAGTGTGTGGCTCTCACTCACCTGCCATGCTCAGTTCTGGAGCTCATTATCTCCACAGGCTTCCCAGCCAAGCATAGACCCTCCCCAACGCCTCTGCCTCCCCTCTCCCTCTGCCTCCCCTCTCCGACCCTGCCTCCTCCCTCCGACCCTGCCTCCTCCCAGCCTCTCCTCTCTGACACAGCCTCCTCCCTCTAGACTGCCTCCTGCTCTGATCAGGTCCTGTCGTGCTCTCAGCTGGTTATCGAAATCTCCCACCATATGATCTTGCTTCCTGGTCTAAAGAAACATCTTGAGACTCATCAGATGCCCAGACACAGAAAAGTGGTCCACGGTGGCCTCCGCTGGTTTCCCAGGAACAGCTGACCGTGTGCCCACTCTCCTCATATGTGAGCTACTGTGGGTCTGACTTTAGTCCTGTGCTCACGAATGGCTGAGACAGATCCCTGCCAGAGCCTGTCCTGGCCAGCCTGGCTTTCTGCTGGTGGCCGCTGCTTATCAAGCACATGTGTGCCCTTCGTGGGAAACACTGTGGGCATTTCAGACAATTCTCCCAAAGGCACAGGCCACCTGGGAAAACAGAGTGAGGCAGAAACTGTCAGGGAAGCAAATCCATACGCTGAGCGCGCGCACTGAGCCTTCAGTGCCATGAAGGCCAGGCACGTTCTCTTCTTTTAATTGCTCCAAATAAGCATCCCAGATACCATCCTCTGCAGCAGCTTCCCAAGCAGCTGCAGCCCCTCCAGCATGGGTGCGGGCTCCTGTTGCTAACAGGGCTAACAGAAACCCAGCCGCCTTTCACACAAACCTGAGAGTGCGCGTGCGAAGCACACTTCTCACGGTGCACACTCCATGAACCGTGCACAAAATTAAGATTTTCTGATTGAAACCCGCTTCCCTGGGCATCACTAGTGCCAGCATTTTGCTGATGGAGACACTCTTAAAACGGCAGCAAGGGAAAGCTCCTGTAAGAGATTGGAACCTGGCCCCACTGCTAGGCTCCCAGAGCTGAAAGCTCCGCGGGACACGTCCTGCCTTTTCCTTACAATTCCTCCAGAGCAAACCTGACCACTGAGTCACCAGGCAGGAGGATGCAGGTCTCCGAGGAGGCTGCTGCCCGTCAGCCTCCTGTGGCCGGGACAGGCCTGCTGCCCGCTGAGCTGCTGGGTCTAAGAGGCCAAATGAGGACCAAGGCGAGTGTGCGGCTGTTGGCCCTCTTCTCCTGAAAACAACACGTTTCTTCATAAAGGCATTGTCAGTGGAGAGCGGGGATAAAGGCCAAGCCTCCAGGCTCCCAGCTCAGGATGCCTGCAGCTTTTCCCTTGAAAGGTCTTATCTGTTGTACCCAGGGCCTGTCCCTCACAGCAAGGCTTATGAAAACCCAGACACCCTGCACAGTAGGCCAGATGCAGATGGCCAAGATAATCGCTTTGTTTGACAAAGGCAGAAGGCGAAACCCCAAAGGATGTTGGTTGGCTTTGGATTGTGGTTGTATCCTAAGGAGGTGTACTCTCGGAACAGCCAAGACTGCTCCTCCATCTCTCCTCACCCAACTTGATGGTCAAAGCAAACACTCTCCGACGCCAGCATCAGGCAGACACGCGCAAATGTCTTCTATTTCCAGCTAACAATTGGAATAGTTTGTGCTGGCTGTTTTTAACTGTCAGCATGACACAATCTAGAATCACCAGGAAGAACAACTGATGGCTTGTCAGATGAGGGAGCTGGCCTGTGGGCGCGTCTGTAGGGGATTGCTCTAATTACACTTATTAATTGATGTGGAAGAGCCAGCCCGCTGTGGGTGGCCTCATTCCTTGTGTGTGGGTCTTGGACTGCAAATGGGTGGAGAAAGTGAGCTTAGCAGTGAGTACGTTCATCTCCTGCTCGTGGCTGCGGAAGTGACGTGACTGCTGCCTCCAGGGCCTGCTGCCTTTCTCTCCTGAGCTGCTGTTTGCCAGGTACTCTGTCGCAGCAAATAGAAATGGAGCTAAGACAGCCCCTCCCGTTTTTGCAGTTGTTTTGTGGCTCTACTGATACCAAACAGCTTTGACTTACAAGAGAAAGGTTGGGGTTGGGGGGACTAGAAAAGAGAGAACACGGAATGATTGCTTCATGGAAGCATGGCTTGTATTTTGACACAAAAGATGAGGTCAGTGTGAACAGTCTAATCAGAACATAATAACTCTAATTTTCTCAAAAAGCACACCAAGGCAGTGCCAGTGATGACGCAAATAACCACTGCTTCCTCTGAAGGAGAAAACTCAGGGGCAGATGAGCTGGAATGGAGGATGACTCAGAGATCTCAAGGTCAAAGACACAGGTTAACTGGCAGAAGGGAAAGGAACACTCACACACACACACACACACACGCACAAACACACCACTGTGGAGCTCACAATGTCTTTTGGAAGCTTTTTTTCCCTAAAAGTCAGCTCATAGGTATTCACCTATAAGGAAAGTATTTGGGATAGAAGTAGAAAATGCCCAGCAGGGTCCCTGACCCAGCTTTCCGAGCATTGCCTACAGAAAGGAGCTGGGGGAGGGGAAAGCTGCATAAAAATGAAATACATTAAAACAACTTAAAAATCCACAAATTGGCTATATTTCAGCTTGCTTTTCTCTCTTCTCTTACACAGTATGCTGTCGTATAGTCTTCACAGCTCTCAAATATGCTTTTTCTACACAGAGAAAATGGGCAAGAGAAAAGACAAATATGTCTTCTCCTTTTTTCTTATTTCCTATCCATATTCATTCTGTCCCTTTAAAAACAATAAAGACAGTTGCATTCATGCATGCATATATTCATTCGGTCAGTCAACAAACTTGTGAATTTCCTCTTTCACTCTCTCAGCTTGTCTGGGAGTCTGTTAGAATCCCAGCTCCGCTGGTTCTGAACCAGGGTTTGAAAAGCTCAGGAGATGCACCACCTGCTCTTTCCTGCCTTGCCTGTCTTTCGTTGGCGCCTAGTCTTCTGCCTGTCTTTGCAGGCGGTCCTCTCCAAGGACAGCCCACCCCAGTGCCTTACTACTCCTCCTGTATGACTGCCTACAGCATCTTCAACCTCCTTTAGACTTGGGTACCATTTCCAGTATTGACTGCCTAAAGGATGCTCTACCTCTTCTTGTTTCTACCAAACCTTGCCTAAAGCTTTACTCTAGGCCGCCATTGATTTCTTTGAACACCATTAGTCACTTACTAGGAAAAGTAAAAGTTCGGTGTGCTGGCGTACACTTCTGCCCTTAGCATTCAGGAGGCCGAGGCCTTGGGCAACTCACTGACAGTCTCGCTCTAAGTAAAGTTTTCTTTAAAGGAAGAAAAGAAGAATTGTGTGAGTAGCTCAGCAGTGGGGACATAGATTCGATCATCGCGGGGAAAGTGAGGCAAGCAGCCAGCGGAGAGTGAGATCCAGAGTAGCTGAGCCTCGTGTGGCTGAGCAAGATACCCTCTCACCATATGATTTAGTTCACTACAATGGAAAATATCATTAGTCTTGTCAATTTGCTGCCTCCCGTCATAAACCTGATTTCATTCTACATCTCAGAAGCTCCATGTAATGTCTATTCATGTGAACCCTATTCCAGGTACCCCTCCCCACTCCAGAGATTTCCAAGCTACTCCCTGTCTTAACACATGAATGAAAGAGAAAGGAAGGAAGGAAAGGAAGGAGAGAGGGAGGGAGGAACAAAGAAGAAATAAGCCATCTGTAGTTCCGGAGGCACTCTTATTCTGCACCCTGTAAATCAAGGCTTTGGCCCTGGAATAAACCTCTCGATCCCTTGCTTTATTTGTGACTTCCTTCTTGGATAGGGACAAGAACGTAGACAGACTGGGTAAGAGTCCCAACCTACTCTGTTCTGTTTTGTTTTGTTCTGAGTAGTCCTGGAACCAGTTCTACTGACCAAGCTGGCCTCAAACTCAGGGATCTGCCTGTCTCTGTCTCCTGACCCCACACCCAAGCGCTAGGATTAAAGGCTTGTGCCACCACTGCCCGCCTTCGATACCCTGTTTTTGAAGCCTACCCAGCCGTTTACCCTGGGGAACGGTAGGCTCTGGCCTACCGTGTGTCAGCCTCCAGGTTTGACCTCTAGCCCCACTCCCTTCCCCCTCCCCCAAAGTCATGACGGACATTGGAGAATTCTAGCTTTAACGGACGGTGTGAACTACTCACACCTATATAGCCGTGCACTGCCGGGGGAGGCAGCCTCGGGAGGGAACTTCCTCTGAGGTAAAGGGATGCCCAGAGACCATCATGCCGTGCCACCTCTGCACAGCAGGACTCGTGAGGGTCAGACTCTTCGATGCTCTCTGCTCCCAGGTGTGAAAATCTTCTTGGAGCGTCAGCACAGTTACTAAAATTCAGGCCCCCCCTGTCCCCTGGAGGAAGAGCCTTACCCCTATCCAAGTCTCATTTCCCCATTCTGCTAACCTGAAAGGTGGGGATAGAGTTGGCCATCACTGGTTCCCGCAAATGAATGCCAAGTGCAGCCTTTGATGGCACTGCTATTTCTCATCACAGGTGCTTGGGAGTTTCAGATAAACCGGAAGAATAACCCAAAGGCTGACCTGCCTCCCTGAGCCAGGACTAGGTGGGCAGCAACCATCAGTCAAGGGGAAAGAAGATCTGACAGAAACGGACTGCCGTTTCGCCTGTGCTCTCTCATCTCTGTCTTCCCCCTGACATGGAGACATCGTTCTCTGTTCCTCCCACACCTCTTCCTTTTCCGAGGTCTGGGTCTTACACCAGAGGGCAACGCAATACTTCTAGCTCTCCATATTGCTAGACTGAGAAAACCCGTATGAGCTTCAAGGACGTGGAAATGATTTGGAAATGTGGAATTAGCTCCCGAAAGGTATTCTGTGCCAAGGCACTCTCTTCCTGTTGGCACAGAATTTGCTATGACATAGTTTAAGCACACACCAGATTACTGACAAACTGTCCTCCAGGCTGTGTTCTGCACCAAGACAGAGCTTTCATGATACGTGATTAAATTCACAGATGTTGCTCAGTCTTCAAGGTGAAATCCACTGCTTCGTCCTTCAGTCACCACTGAGTCTTTAAAAATTTGATTAAAAATTTGTTTTAATGATTCCTTTTTATTTTTTTATGCGTACTGGTGTTTTTGCCTGCATGTATATTTGTGTGAGGGTGTCAGATCCCCTGGAACTAGAGTTACAGACAGTTGTGAGCTGCCATGTGGGTGCTGGGAATTGAACCAGGGTCCTCTGGAATTGCTGCCAGTGCTCTTAACCACTGAGCCATCTTTCTACCCAACTTGAGATCTGATTTTTATTTTGGTTCAGAAGTCATTGGAGAGGACTTTATCCTTGTCTTGTTCTGGATACATACAATTTTAGCAGTGTAGGTATTTTGAAAGTACACCTGGGCTTACTAATGAAGGCAAGTTCATTAGACACAATGCTGAATTAGACACGTAATTCGCAGAGGCAACTGAGGGCCCAAGCAGCCACTGTCAAACATGATGTCCCCTGAACACTGAAGCTCTGCCTCCTCCCCATTCCACCAGGCACAGCCTAGAAACAAGAGGAGCTTCTCCTCAGAATGTATTTGGAAGGGAAGGACTCAGAAATTGAATTTACACTGTTGAACCAACTGTTTACCAAGAAATCCTAGAAATCCTCCTGGCCAACATTAAGCCTTTATAAGAGCAGACAACGTGGCGTTCTTGGCCAGTGCAGTTTGCTCCACTGGTTGAATCTCATTGAGTAGCTTGGGTATTTTCAGCTGGATCCCTAGCGGTTGACCTGCTTCCAAGCCCGGACCTTTACAGAAACAGTCTGTGATTTATTCAGATGACTTCATGTTCCTCTAACCCCTTTCTTTGATTAGTGAACTGATGGGAAGCTGACGTTTTATCGTCCTGAAGACCGGAGGTGGACTTGTGCACTCACATTCAGCATTTGGGATGAAATTCTGAGTGTGAGCAACATCAGATTTCAAAGGACACATGTCCTCCATCACTACAGAGCATTCATGCCACCTGGTGAGATGTCCGCAGGGCGTGCGAAGGAATGGGCATGAGTATTGGTGAGCCTCCGATCCCCATATCCCTCAGTGTGGAATGGCAGGGCCTTCATGCGAGGCATCGCTTGCTGAGAGCCTCCATCATGTCCTCTGTGTGCCATGGTGCAGAGATGTTGGGAAATACTAAGGAAGTGCTTCTCTTCTGCCCTACCCGTGATTTTGCTCTTCACCTCTTCCCTCACCTCGGCTTCCAGGACAATCTGGAGAGGAACGTGGCATCAGCCTGACTGGGGACGCAATTCAGAGGAACTTATCATTTTATCAGAGGCTATAATCTCCAGCAAACTTCAGGGAAACAGTTATGTCAATCTTTTTTAACTTTTTCTTTTGGGAGACAAGGTCTCTTACATTCCAGGCCAGCCTCAAGGTCACTCTATAGCAGAGAATGACCTTGAATTTCCCAGTGTCCCTACTTCCAGAATGCTGTTATAGGTGTGTACCACCAAGCTCCATTTCCACACTGCTTCGTGTCAAACTCAGGGCTTTGATATTCTGGGCAAGCGTCTACCAACTGAACTACCCCCAGCCTTGTTTTGAAATTATTTTCTGCATTTTCAAAAAATGAAATGCTGAGCTCTCCTCTGCAGCACATAACAGGGATTCATGGCAGGGCACAGACCTACTGATTCACAGGCCGTGCTGAGTGCCAATAATTATTTATGAGCCTGAGCCCCGATGACACCATCTTTGTTCTTTTCCCCGGAGGATGCTGAGGTTATATTTAGGAAAACATTCACTTGGTGCTCATCTCAGAAAAGCGAATGACAGAAGACTACCTACAAAGTGCTCATAGGACTAGAAAGTCTCCGTTTGCCTAGACTGCCGTTACCTGCACCCAGAAATGTCAGGGCAAGGCTGAGCTATCTGAACGTGTGGAGGGGTGTGGCCACACAGGTGCCTGTGCTTGTGGAGGCCATGTCCACACTGAGCATCTTCCTCTCTCAGTCCCCGCAACTTGAAAATTATTGATTCCTTCGTTTGTTTGGAGTACGCGTGTGCACGTGTGCTTGTGTGGTGGTTCCACACGTCCAGTGGTAGTCATGTGGAGGTCAAAGGACAGCTTTCACGAGCAGATTCTCTCCTTCCGCTGTAGAGATCCTGCGGTTTTGTCAGCTTTGGTGACAAGCACCTTTACCTGCTGAGGGTCTCTTACTGAAATTGGGGCTCACCAGCTGGAGGAGCTGGCCACAGAACCCCAGCAATCCTCCTATCTCTAGCTCTGCAGTGCTGACTTTTTATGTGGGAGCTGGAGACCTGAACTCTGACCCTTATGTTTATACTCTACCCACAGAGCCATCTTCTTACCCCTGTTTCTGATTTTGAGCAGCTCCTCTGAGCTGTTAGCTGTGGCCTGATGTCTCATTTATGATCTTGGGCAGTGTTAGGAGAGTGTCCACAGGAAGGCAAGATGGACAATGGAATCCCAGTCCTTCCTAAGCACAAAGCTGTAGGATAGGACTGCCTTTCCAGCAAGCAAGCAGCAGCGAGGTATTTAATTTGGAGTCTGATAGTTGCCTAAATTTTGAGATCTCCCGTAGATGCACAAAGAATCCTCCTCAGCCACTGGCAGAAATCCTTAGGAAAACAATCCTCGGCTGGGGGAATTACCAGCTCCCACTTTCACTCCCCCCTCCCTGTCACAGGAGAGGCTGTTTTGATTTGAAGTACAGGGACCTGTGCGGGCTGCCTACTGCACAAAAGCGCATGTGACAATGGACACTCCCTTCTGGCCACCCAGTGGTGGTGTTTCAAGCCCTGTCGGACAGACAGGCTCTCTGGTGAGTGGAGAAGGACCATACCTCAGCAAGAAAATTATGTATGCGTCTGTCATCTCCATGAACACAATGTCCTTCCGCCCGCCTCTCTGGGGAGGGGCTGAGCTGGGTAGATTGCTTCTGAATACAGAACAATGGTTTCCTCCTCTGGTCTCCGGGCCTGCACTGAATTTGGGGAGCCAGGATGTCTGTTGGGCCCCCGTGCAGCCCTGCTGCTGCCGTGTTCTGAGCTCACGACTCAGCAGCTGCGGGGGCATGGCATTCACGTGCTGACAAACCTCAGGGACTAACAGGAGCTTAGAGAAGACAGAGAGCTTGACAAGCAGAAACAACGGAATTACTTTTGGAGGGGTGAGGGAATGACGCCCCCCCATGGGCTTGATCTCACTATTTGGTTTAGAAGAGAAAGCCCTGGCAAGCTCACTTCAGGAGATCACCCAGATGCCATCCACGTACCCTCCTTCTGAAGGCAGGAGCCAGGTGTTTGGGGAATGCGAGGAAGAGGTAGAAGGCGCTGGCTGTTTGGAGATGAGGGTGGACATACAGAAAAAGGAAATAAAAAAAAAATTCAAACCCAAAGGGTTGAAGTGACAGGCAGCTCCATTGTGGTGGAACTGTTTGGGAAGGATCAGGAGGTAGACATGGCCCACCATGCTCACCTGGCTCTCTTGTCTGCCTCCTACGTGTGGTCCACTCCTGTGTGGACTGGCTGTCTGTGCCTTAGTTCCTCCCTCCTGGCTCTGACCCTCTGGAACCACAAGCCCAATTACTGTTTCTCCTGTAAGTCGCCGGGTCTCGGTGTCTTATCGCAGCTGTCTTATCAAGGATGGGCTGCGCAACATCCAGGGATTCGCCTGTTTTTACGCTCTGGACCTTGACATGCGCCTTCCTGCCTCCAGCTTCTGTGGCAGAGTGGGACATCCACACTCAGGCCTTCCAGCTTTCCCAGCAAATACTTAGCGACTGAGCCATTCCTGTTTCTCACATCGCCACTGTTTCCCCCTCTGTGTCCTAGCCTCAGACCCACTTGTTCTATAGTTCTCCCCAAGCAGAACTATCCCATTCCCAAGATTCCCTTGTAGAAAAATCAGCGAGGTCTTGTACGGTTCCCAGGTCATCACCTCCCAAGCAAGCTTGCTTCCTTTGCTGAAGGGAGAGTTCTCTGTGCTTAGACGGAAACTGTATTTCTCTTGGCATGCTTTCAGATTCTCCACCAAGCTCTCCAGCGGCTAGAGTCATGTGAACGGAGGACAGACCCGGCCAGGACTTAATGTTATCAAAGAAAGTTTAGAATACTGATCACACAGCCTGACTTGAGGACACAGAAAATACCCTTGACCGCCTCCAAGTGAAGTCAAGGTTCGCAGAGTACTGTACATGCACACTGAAAGTTAAGGCGGGCCTCTGAAGCATGCTGGCGTCAGTGCGCACTCCCGGTGCCACTGAGACAACAGACGGGCCGCGAGCATCTACGTTGGGCTCTGTTTGATATGTGAGTCCAAACCAGGAAATTTGGCTCAGTTTCTCTTTTGAAATTCCTCCCTTCATTAGATTCGAATCTCATGTCTCTTCATTTCGTTTCAAACTAAATATCAAAAGTCTTTGCTTTTTTCATCTCCCTGACAGTTCTTCAATATCTGTATTAAAAAGTCTCTGAGGACAAAAACATGCTTTCAAGCGCCGTTTAGGCGCTGAGCACCCTCGCCTTTCTTCCTTTCTCCTTCTTTTGGATGCCTCATAAAACAGAGGCGAAAAGACCAGAATGTGTGGAATCTATGCTAACTTCTTAGAAAAGATTCCTTTTGTCTTAGAGGGCAAACAATATGGTGGCCGTCAGATCCTTCCTACCAAGGACAGAGCCGCGCAATTCCCAGAGGGCCTCTAACTCCTGTGTGTGCTAATTCAAGCCGCTGACTTCCCTCTGCCAAAATACTCTGCTTCCCTGCGCCCCTGCCGAATGGGGGCGCTCGAGAGAGGGAAACCTGTTCCCTTTGCTCATCTTTTTGTCACAATTTACATTTCATCTCATTTGTTTTGTATTTGTTTATCAGGTGTGTGCGTGTGTCTGAATGTGCCATGGTGTGCCCGTGAAAGTGAGGCAACGGCCACCAGCCTTGACACCACGTCCCCTTTCAATCCCCGCGCTGTCTTGCTGACCCTAATTATTTCCCGTGTGTTATTATGGTTTGAGTTCTGAATGCCCCTCAGAGAATAACAGAAATTATTTTTAATTTAAAAAGCATAATAAAACAGTAAGCTTTATCATGCTAATTGTTTTCAATGCTGAGTTTTCTTTTTTCTCTTTAAAAATGTTATTATTTATGCAGTACTCTGACAGCATATCTGCATACTCCCCAGAAGAGCGCACCAGATCTCACTGTAGTTGGTTGTGTGCAAACGTGTGGGTGCTGGGAATTGAACTCGGGACCTCTGGAAGAGCAGACAGTGCTTTTAAACACTGAGCCATCTCTCCAGCCCCGCTAAGCGTTCTAGCTCGCATTCTCGGCTCAGTCCAGCCGTCACCACCTTCCGTCACTGTGACATGACACAATCATTTCCACTCGTTATACCTCAGCTCCTCCGATGAGGGCCACTTTGCCTTCTGCCTCTACCAGTGTGGTCTGCGCCCCTCAGAGAAGTCGAATGGTGGAGCAGCTATTCTTTTGACTGATTTACACACTAACATCGTATCCTCAAGGCGTCGAATCCTTAAGGTGTCACCTTGAGTCAGAATTCCAACAGGAATTCTGTTAGAATTCGCAGCAGTTCACCATAACACATCAAATGACTAAGCACTTCTCCAGGGGCCATGCTGAGCTGGTCAGGGGCAGCAGAAGGCAGTGGCCTGCCTTTCCCCGGACCCCTTGTTGCCTGGGTAAATCTCCCCACCCCTGCGTTCCCAGAGGACCGCACCCGAGGCCTCTCCTGTGGAGCTGAAAGCAGGGTGCCCAGCTCGCCAGCTTCCGGTCCCCACCAGCCCTCCCCTCCTTCTCTCCACCGCTGAGGTGCCCCCATGGACCCGTGTGCTTAATCCTGCCCTGTCCTTCCTCCTCTGATGCCCATCCGTGCCCGATGCACACGGCTCCGCCCTTTGCCGCTGGCTGAGCACATCGCCACCCAATTCCAGTCAACAAATGGGAAAGTGTGGGTGAGGTGCGTGTTTAAGAACTCACTTCCACCCACACCCACCCACACCCCCTCCCGTCCTGACAAGGAAAAACGAGCTTGCTAAGAGTTTCCCCGGCAATCATCACCCACTGTGTGCTTCCATTCCTCTCTTACAGTAAAGCAGTGTGTCTTTCTCTTCTCATTATTGCTATTATTATTTTTGAGGCAGGTCTTATGCAGTGCAGGCTGGCCTCGATACACTGAAGGTCTCCTTCCATGTCCTAAGTGCTGGGGTTAGAGCTGTGCAGCGCCACATCCAGCTTCCTTTGTGTGTGTCTTCCTTCTTCCTTCCTTCCTTCCTGCCTGCCTGCCTTCCTTCCTTCCTTCCTCCCTCCCTTCCTTCCTTCCTTCCTGCCTTCCTTCCTTCCTCCCTCCCTTCCTCCTTCCTCCTCCTTTCCTCCTCTCTCCCTCCCTCCCTCCTTCCCTCCCTCCCTCTTTCCTTCCTCCCTCCTCCTTCCCTCCCTCTCTCCCTCCTTCCCTCCCTCTCTCTCTCCCTCCCTCCCTCCCTCTCTCTCTCCCTCCTCCCTCCCTCCCCCCCTCCTTCCTTCCTTCCTTCCTTCCTCCCCTCCCTTCCAGCCTGATTTTTGGCAATCCAACACACAGTGCGTCCTTGACTACGTGACCAGTGATCATGTAGATCATGTACAGCTTATCCAAACAGTCCTATATTGACACATGTTTAAGTTATTTCCAGATTTTGATCACCATAAATCATGCCATGATGATAACATTGTGCGTAAATCACTTTGGATTTATGCCTGTTACCATTTGGGATCAACTCCTAGAAGTGACACTGAAGGGGGGTGACCTGTGTGGCTGTGCTATCTGGCCAGTTCTCCACCTCCTTGCCTTTGTTTTTGCAATGCTAGGAATTAACCCAGGGTCTCTGGCACCTTGGGCAAGTGCCCACACTGATCTGTATCGCCGGCCCTTCCCGTCCTTTTTATCTCCTGCTTTCTGAGAGATTTTGATTCTGAAAAATACAGCAATCTCAGATGAAATCTACACTCAGGATGTCAGAACTTGAAACCCACAGAGCTCTCCAGACCTCCTCTAGCCACCACTCTAGCCCTGCTCTGCCCACAGTGGGGCTTTTTGCTGAGGGAGAAGCATAAACCCTACAGTTAGGGCCACTCAGTCGTTCGCAGCATACAGAGGGACAACGAATAACCTGGCGCCCAGCAACTGTAATTAAAATCACCTTAATTGAAAAGCTTGTAGTTCATTAGTAAGTTACACCTACAAACAAACCACCTTAACTGAAAAGCTTGTAGTTCATTAGTAAGTTACACCTACAAACAAACGCTGAACCATCCAATATGGCCACCAGCCACGGGTGGCAAAATGAATTCAAGTTAAATACAACTCAACCCAACAGCACCTCGATTCCAGGCGCTGTCGGGGCTCCTCTAGCCCCGCCATTTAGCAGCTGCTTCTCGGGTGACCTGCTGGCTCTCCTTCAGCATCACTGGAAGCGGGGTGCCGGGAGAGCTTCCGCTTACTTTCCAACCAATTGTCTGGTATTCCATGACATGAGAGAGGCCCGGAGTCAGCTTTGTCTGTGAAGGGCAGGCCCCCGCCTCCTCATCAGGAACGTCTATGCTGTGGGAAGCACATGCAGCCTCCGCTTCAAGAGTGTGCTCATGTGGCACAGTGCCAGGGTATCTTTCAAGAACCGAAGTTATAACTCTCAAGGCACGTACACACAGGCACACACACATGCACACACAGAGGCAAACATGGACACAGAGTCAGATAACATAAAAGAGGAATGATAACTTGTGAAAAACGTGTGACTTAAACAGGCACAGCGGTCCATGCCTGCATCCCAGCGCTTGGGGAGCTGAGGGAGGAAAATGGGTTCAGGTCATCCTCCTCTATATAGCAAGTTCAAGAGCTTCAAGAGCTTCAAGAGCTTCTGCCTCAGAAAACAAAAAAAAAAAACAAATGAAACCAGGCTGGGCCCAGCCCGGAAGCCTTTTGCCACCAAGCCTAAAGACCTGAGTTCCATTCCTAGCATCCACGCAGCGGAATGAGAACCTACTCCTGCGAGTTGTCCCCTGATCTCCACGTAAACGAGGTGTTAGGGGAGGGGAAAGAGAAAGATAATTTAAAACATTTGAAAACTAGAAATAATAAGTAATAAAACATTGCAGTTAAGAAAAAATAATAGCTGGCCTCACCAAAAATAGAGCAGGCTGATGAAGAGCTCCAGGGAAGAGGCTCTGGGGCAGAGAGAGGAGCAGAGCCTCCCCGCTCCTCCTGGGCCTTACAACGTTTCACAGGCTGCAGCTGCCCATATTGTGTGAGGATATGGAATGCGTTCATCTGTCGCCCTGTCTGTTCACGCTTCCATTCATAGTCGACACACCTCTCCCCGCGTAAACCACCATATGCCTCTCCTCCTACCTAATGAGGTACAGGGTGTGCAGGAGCACGGGAGCCACGCTTTTCTCAGGCCTGTGGCCGGCCCCGAGGGGCCATCTCAGACCTTCTGTAGAAGGTTCAGGAGCAAGAGGGAACCGTAATAACCAGGTAACTTGAGAGGAGCTGTGACTTCTGACTCCGGAAACGGGAAGGAGACAGTATCTTTGAGTTACCTCTCGCACTCCTGCTCGCATATGGAGTTATATAGTTCGGTGCACCAGAGTCGGGGTGACTCCTTGACACCTTCTCTCTCCTCCTGCCCACACCAGCAGTCTCCAAGCATTTCCCGAGGGGACCCAGAGCCTGGAGGACTGCAGGAGAAACAGTGTTTAGGGGCCACATCCTTGGCGGGCGGGTGAGCAGCTCTGGACAACACCATGCAGGGGCACAAGCCTTGGTAATCTTGTTGAACCAACCTCTTGAAAAGTACTAAAATGGGCTAGGAAAGCGGCTCCGTGGGTAAAGTTTGTGTGGCACAAGCTTGAGAACACGGGTCTGGAGTCTCAGCTCCTGGGTGAAAGCAGGCGTGGTGACGTGTTTGGAACTCAGTGCTGGGGGTGGGGAGTGTGGGGGGGGATGCTGACCAGCCAGCCTAGCTGAGAACACAATGGCCAGCTCCAGGTTCAGAGAAGCCATGTTTAAAAAAAAAAAAAAAGCAAGCTGGGCTGGAGCGATGGCTCAGAGGTTAGGAGCACTGTCTGCTCTTCCAGAGGTCCTGAGTTCAGCTCCCAACAACCACATGGCGACTTACAGCCATCTATAGTGAGATCTGATGTTCTCTTCTGGCCTGCAGGCTTACATGCAGGTAGAATACTGTATATGTAAAAATAAATCTTAAATAAAATAAAATAAGTCTGTGAACAATTGAGGAAGAGACCAAACATTGGGGCAGGGGAGATGTAAAATAATATATTTTTGAGATAGAGTATCATGTAGCTTAGGTTGGACATTAACTCAGAGTAACTGGATGTTTGGTCAGAAATACCTGTATATGAAAGTAAATCAGGCCATTTTTGCAACTTGATCTATCAAGGGCTCAAGGTCTGGATCCCCAGCCTAGGACCCTCCCAGCCAGCTTGGCAGCAAGGGACAGCAGGCTTGGGAGCCTACTCTGCCATGCAGAAAGCAAAGCCAATGTAGGCTTCATTCCCAAAGGAAATATCAGCAAACTGGCCTCTCCTTATTTTTAAAAGAGCAGGGGGAGGAGAAAAGGGGGAGGAGGAAAGAGGGAAGGAAAAAAAACCTGGTTTTCTTTGCTTGTTTAGTCTAAAAAAATTAAAGTAAGTAAATGAAGAATACATGACAAGGGCTGGGGCTGTGGCAGCAGTGAAAGCCTTGTCCAGGCTGCAAATCCTGGCTTTGACCTCAGCAGAGCAAACACAAGGCAGAGGGAATTGAAGGACTGTTCCAGGAAGAGCTCTGTCACAGCCATCCATGACTCCTACTTCTGATTCCTGCAGAACCATAGGAGGCAGGGGAGCCCTGTTTTACATCTCCCTGCTGTTCAGAATCCCTAGCATTTACTATTATTCCTGGCAGGTGCCCAGGCTAGAAGCAAAGACCTAAACTGGCCAAGGGTGTGTGTGTGTGTGTGTATGTGTGTGTGTGGTGGGGCCACACCTGGGAGGGAGGGTGGAGCCAGGCTGCCTGAGCCACCCAGGGCAGCCAACAGCAGGAAGCCCGGCCTCTTCTCAGGAGCAAGGTGGAGGTCAGTGAGATGGGGAAGAGGAGTGGGCGTGAAGTCTGTTTGGTGAAGCGCGGATGGATGAGCATGCGGTTTTACCAGGAGAGATCTAGAAGGAGCCAGAGAAAGTATGGCCAAAGGGCTGGAATGCAACTCTGTTCCGTGCAGTGCTTTGCACAGGTGAAGCCCAGGGTTCAGTCCTCAGCACCTCATAGCTGGGCATGGCCAGCACAGCCCTGTAATCAATCTCAGCACTCCGGGCAAAGGCAGCAGGACAGGGAGGCTCAAAGTCAGCCTCCATTACCCAGTTCAAGACCAGCCTGAGCTACATGTGAAAGAGAAAGCAAAGGGAAGAGAATCACCAAACCTAACAATTGAGGGAGCTAGGTGAGCTGCTCAGCAGTGGAACATCCACACAGCCTGGAGGAGGCTCGGAGCTGGGTTCCGCTCCAGCACAGCTGGAAGAGGACAGAGATACAGCAGGGATGGCCTAGGAACTGGCCCTGTCATGGAGGAGGGATTTGAGGCGGAAGGGACTCCAGGACCAGCAGTCGGTGTGGCTGGTGGTGTGGACAAGCCAGCCTGAGATGGGGGTCGGCTGAGATGGAAGCCGACCCGAATACCTACCTCAAAGAACGTGTTTAATACTCCCTCAGGACGGAGAAGAGGGGCCGTGAGCGGAGGAAGCCAGTCTCAAGGGGAGGGGCTTTTTGTTTTAAAGGACCACGTCTTGGGTCTGTCCCCAATTTTCTGGATTTTGTTTCCGATATAAAGGGAGAGGTTTTATGTCACCCCCGAGAGTATGCATTTTTGTGGGATTCAAATATTTCTTAATTAGGTGCTGTCTCTTTACGGAAAGAAAAGACGCCTTTTATTTCATTTTACCTTGCAATTTTAATTTACTCCCTTTCGTGTTTAATAACTGGGTAGGGAAATGCTAAACAGCTGCTGTGAAATATTACAAACGCTGCTTCCTGAGAAGGCTAAGAGGGGGGAACTTTCCAAAACTATCTCGGGGCCCAGAGGTGGCCACTGGGGGAGAGTCCACGAACCCCAGGCTTGGCGAGCCGGTCAAGGGAGCGGTCCTCCCTCCACCGACCGACCAATGGCAGCGGTCCTCCCTCCACCGACCAACCAATGGGAGCGGTCCTCCCTCCACCCCGTGGCTGCCTCCCGCCCTCTTCTTTGGTGGATGTTGGGAACAGGAGTTATGGGGTAGAGGTGATGTTTGAAGGGAATGCTGGCCGCTCACTAGGCTGAGGCTCACACATTCCTTCTCCCAGTGGTCTGCTCTTGGGCCGCACTCTCTTAGGCTTCAAACTACTTCATCCCAAAGCAGAGAATTTGCCCCTGTTAATTCTCAAAATTCAGCTTGACCAGGGAGCGTATCCCTCTTAAGCCCAGCTCTCCAGAGACTGAGGCAGGAGGATGATCAGAAGTTTGAGACCAGTCTGGGCCTCACAGTGAAGCTGAGGTCCTCCTGAGCTATAGAAACTTTCTTAAAGCACCAACAGCAAGAGCAAAGAAAACTTTAGGAACTCAGTAGGGGGAGGGAGAAGGAGGAAGAGGAGCCGGGCACCGGCAGTGGCCATGCTACCATAGGAAAGCAGAAGCAGAGAGTGTTCGTGTCTTCTGGCTGTTGGATCACGCTCTCGGATTGAGAGAAAGGACTGAAGGGGAAAGGGCTGCTGGTTTTCCACGGGTGAAAACAGGGAGGGTGAGGCACGCTCCCTGCCTTGTGCAAGGACTGGCCCTTCAACAAAGGGCCAATACTTGTCTGCAAATTCCAGAAGTCTCCCCCAGGATCGGGGACACGATTTGCAGCGCACGCTAGCAGCAGCCTCCATCCGCGGAGCTGCGTGGGATCCCTGCACACTCCTTTTGTTGGCAAAAGCGCCTGTCATAAAATGTAATACTGACCATAAAACAAATCAGCGCTTTGAAACGACTTGCTTCAATGTCTTCATAAATCCCTAATGGCCCACGCTCTGCCTGCTATTGATAATATTAGTGTGTTAATAGTTTCTCTAAAGCAGGAGTGCTGGTAGGTCTGGACACACACACCTCACACACACCTCACACACACACCTCACACATCCCATACGCCTATATACACCATACACATAAAGACATAAACATACACACCCATACACATACATACCACACATACATACACTCAAACCTCATACCCATATATACACATCACACACACACACAAACCTCATACACATAAACACACCATACAATACACATACACCCTACACACACATATACACCCCCCCACATATATATCCACACACACACTCCCTAAACACACACACAACGTATATCACACACACCTCTGTACACACAGAGAAGAAAATGCCACAGAGCTAGAAGATAATACTCTGCCTCACCTTTGAACTCTAGCTGCACTTTGCTGACCTTGGAATGCCAGGTCCACGTGAGAAGATAGGACACTTAAGTATACTTAAATTCTTTTTCTTTTTCTTATAAAAGTGCATTGTGACATAGGAACACAAGTGCCTAAAGAGCTTGTGAGTAAGCTTGCAGCATTATATTGCCCCAGCTGGAGATAGTGCAAGCGCCGGAAACAAACGAGCAAGGGAACAGAATGTGACAGAATCCTCCAGACAGACGGCCACTCGGTTATCAGTAACAGCAACAGGAAGATGGCTCAACAGCTAACGGGCCTCCTGCAAAGCATGGAGGAAACTAGGGCGGTGCGTTAAGTGAACTAAGCCAGACGAGAGAGGACACACATCGTATGTGCACTGTAGAGTAGTCAAACTCAGAAACAGATAGTAGGATGGTGGCTACAAGTGGAGGGGAGGAGGGGAGAGAGACTTTAAATGTGCAATGGCTCAGCTGAAATATGAAGTTAGTGAGAGGACCCAGGACAGCGCAGCTGGAGCCCTGTAAGGCCTGAAGCCCTTGGTCCAGTCTCCAGCACTGAATAAGCCAGCACAGGCCTGCAATCCCAGCACTCTGGAGGTGGAAGCAGGGAGACCAAGCCTTCAAGGCTAGTCTGGGCTATGGAGCCTCGGCCTCAAAAAGAAAAGTCACTGACTGGGGGATGGAGCTGGTGCAAAGCGCTGTAATTAATTGAATACCATCGAACCACACAATTAAAAACCACAGAAATGGACTCAGGTGTCCACTGAAAACATGGCACTAGAGGCTCATTTCAGGAACTAGTGAAATGGCTCAGTGGGTGAAGGAGTTTGCTACCAAGTCTGACGACTGATCTTGTGCAACTCCTGCAAACTGTCTTCAGATCTCCCCACAGCTCTGTACACGGACTCTCTCTCTCTCTCTCTCTCTCACACACACACACACACACACACATCTCTGAGGCCAGAGTGATGGCTCAACAGCAGGAGCTCACACCACTCTTTCAGAGGCTCTGAGTTCAGTCCCCAACCCCCACAATGAGCAGTTCACAACTGGGAGCCCAGTTCTAGGGGATCTCACGTGCACGGATCTCCCACCACGTATACACGTATCATTAAAAACAAAGCTTTAGTAACTATATAAAACCTCACTGCAGTCTCAAAAAGTAATCCAAGGAACCAAGAACGGTCCTTTTTATGATGCAGTTTCCAGCTCCTCCGCGTCACTTGATCAGTGAATGCTGAACACACACACTCCAGGCTCCTTGGACAGGTGAAGGCACAGACGCTCTCTGAAAACACTTTTTCAGACTCTCTGGACCACGCCAGCGCCCTGCTCTCGTGGAGTAAATATGAAAGGCTTCTACAAGGACCTGTTGTCCACGCCTGCGCTTGGAGGAGAGCACGGGAGGAGGGAGCACCACTGTGGGATTTTCCTGAGCCCGCTTTCTCACAGCCCCCGAGAAGTGCTTTCTGGGGCTGTCTTCATCTTGCCCCCTCAGGTCTGACTAGGGGCAATACTTCAAGGTCTGAGGCCAGAGCCCACCCAGCAGTCTCGGTGTCAGGTCTGTCACTTGCCCCGGCTGCAGGTTTCAGAATTCTCGCTCCTGAAGGTTATTTAACAGCTGACGAAGTTACCACAGAGGAGACTGGCATTGCTGGCTCTTCTAAACCTTCGATTGTACGTGCTTACCCAAAACCACAGCACCAGAATCTAGGGTCCTGGGGCACAGGCTTTGGCCTGGTTTTGAACTTTAAAAAATGTCGGTGGCAGCCCTACTTTGTGCTAAGCAAGAGGCTGAGCCCCAGTGGTGAGAGAAGCCTCCGGAAGAAATGGCAGCCTTCCTGTGAGTACGACGCCTCACTGTTTGGAGACTGAGGGATCCAATGGCTACGACCCCAGGGAAACGACGGGGAAAGGCCTGAAAGATGCCTGCAGGGCTCCCAAGAGCAGGGCCACTCAGGTGGGGCAGCAAGGGAAGTCAGACTTGACCGTCACAGAAGAGAGCCGGAGCTCAGTTCTCAGCTGTCAAGATCTGGATCCCAAAGAGAGACTCACAGTGTGAGCACGCAGACCCCACAGAGCGCAGCAGGTCAACCGCTGCGCTGCAGCCCTGCCTTCTCCGCAATAAAACCGTGGAGGGGTCGGAGGGCCGGAGGGCCGGAGGGCAGACAGAAACGTCAAGGGGAAATTACATTTGAATTTAATCTAATTTTGATGTGGTCTTTTCCAGTCTTATGTTCTTTCAGGCCACCCTAAATCTAGTCACACCCAGAAAGTATAGGCCCTGATCTTCTGCAAGGTGAGAATTAAAAACAAAGCAAAACAAAAAACACGGAGTCCCCTGGGGCTGGTTTCAGTCAGCAGAGTCCTGGCCTCCAAGCATGAAGTCCTGAGTTCTTTCAGCAGCTATAAACCGAAGTGTTGGAAGATGCGAGGAGATGGAAAGGCCACAGGGAGGCCAGCCTGGCATGCATGAAGCACAATCTTAAAAACCTCAAAAAGGTTTCCAGGGCGTCACAGATGTGCATGCTTGCATCCCCAGCTCCTGGGGCCTGACACAGGAAGGCCTCTAGTTTAAGGGCCAGCCTGGGCTATGCAGTGCGGCCTGCTCCTTTCTTTTCTTTCCTTTTCTCTTAGTTTGGAGACAAGGCTTCATGTAGCCTAGGCTGTACTTAAACTCCCAATCTCTCTGCACCAGCATTTGGCTCACCTGTCCCATCATCGTGTGTGTTTGAGAGTGTGTGTGCATGTGCGTGCATGCTTTTGTATTTGTGTGCATGTGTGTACTTGCTTGGTGATACGTACATTTTACACTCCAACGTGTTCCACATACTGGAGCAGAAGTCTGCACAACACAGTGCCAGGAGATTTTGTGTTACCACGTTTGGGTTTGTAGAGACTTTCACAAACCCTGTTTTTCTGCCTGAGGACGTTTCCGGTGGCTCTTTTGGAAGTCGGTACTAGGCCTAGACACACCTCAGCAGAGAGGCAAGGCGCGCAGAGGGAAACTGGCTGTTCACGCTTAAAACCCTCCTTCCAGACGCAGGGCTGCCGTCGCCTGCGGCGCGAAGTGCTTCTCTGGACCTGTTTCTAGTCTCCTGTTTCTAGGCTGAGTTGGGTTCCCAGACACCGCGGTGGTCCCCAGCAGTCCAGCCCCCGACTAAGTCCCAGCCACCCAGGGAAGCTGGGGAAAACTCTGAAACAGGATCGCAGCAGCCGCCTGGCCTTTGCTCATGTGTGTCCAGCCAGCAAGCAATCCCTAAGGCCCTGGGGTAGAGAGCAGCATGACCTGAGCAACGCTGCTTTCAAAAGAGACGAGGAAAAAAAAAAAGGATGGTACGAGGTGGGATGGTGAAACCCGAGGAAAGGAGGGAAACCGGAAGAGACCGAGCTAGGAGCCCAAAGCCTCCGTACTGCCCCTGCACTCGATTATTTAGGACAAGATCTCTAGCAAGGTACGCCCCGGTGCCAAGAGGATCAGCCTCACACGCGTGTCTATGCAGGCCCAGCAGGCAGAGCAGAGAGGCCTGGAGGGCACCCCGGCGTCCTCTCCACCCTACTGCAGGGTGACCCTGTGTGCCCCCTGAGGCCCCAGGCTCTTCAGAGCTCTGACATGCAGGCCAGCCTACCCCACACACTCGGGGCCTGCCTCCGCGCGCCATCCTAACTGAGCCAGGCCAGGCCGTGCGCACTGGCGTAGAAATCCAGGAGGCTCACGTCCCCAAGGAGGGTCCCAGAAAGCGGCCCAGGGGCCTCGGCGTCTTCTGGGGGCCCTCTCACACATGGGTGTGGGGACAAAGGCGTTTGGGCCTGGGACCGGCCCCACAGCAGCACGCGGGGGCGTGGCGCCCACGTTCTGGCTGGGCAGCCGGAGCTGCGGAGCTGAGCGCGGGCCTGGGCAGGGTCGCGCGTGTACTCCTGCGGAGGGGACACCGCGGTGGTCGTGAGCCCCCAGGCCGCAGCCTCCACACCAGCACTCTTGCCGCCCCTCGCGCCGCCAGGCCCGCGCCTCTGGCCCCCGCCGCAGCGCGGGTCCCAGCTCTGCCCGGTGCGTGGAACGCCGCGCAGCCCGCGCTCACACTCATGGACACGCGCAAACGCGCGGGCCCCCAGCGCCGCCCTCACCCGAGCGCCCTTCCTTCTGTGCTCGCGGGCTCCGGCTCGCTCCGCCGGCGGCTCTCCTCGGGCCGGCCGCCCCGCCTTCCTGCCCCCGCTGTCCTCGGGCCCGGCCGCCCCCTGCTCTCGCTGCCCCGGGGACAAGGGGCGGCCGCCGAGGGGCGCTTCACGCGTCCCGCGAAGGCTGAGCTGGGCCGGCTGGGGCCGCGGGGCTGGCCTCCGGCCGCGCCCTGTGTGTTTTCCCTTCGCCCCTGAATGCTAGATTAAGATGTAAAGATTACCCCGGCCGAATAATGCCTGGAGTCAACACTCAAGCAAACAAAAGTGCTTGCACAACTCGCCAGCCCCGCTGGGACGCGGACCGCGGGCTGGGCGTGGGGGGAGAGCGCGCTCCTCGCTGCTAATTACAAATAAATGATGATGTGCTCACTAAGTAATTGATTTAATGACGTTCCTATGAAACTATTAAACCCGAGTGGAGGTCAGGCTGGAGGCGCCCCAGAGCGCCCATTGTGGGCTGTTTAACTCCGCCGGGCTCCTCGGAAAGACATCGGGGCTAATAGGTGAAGCCGCAGCTGCCGCGCCCGCTCCCGAGCGCCGGCCCGGCACCCTCCGCCCGCCCGCGCCCCGCCCGGCCCGCTTACCCAGCCTCTCCCAGCCCGCCGCCGGCCCCCGAGGGCCTCCGCAGAGGGATCCCGGGTCGAGCAGTGGCGAAGTGGAGCCCGGAAACTTGCGCGTTCTGCCAGCAGCCGGCGGCCCGCGCGCGGCCCACCGCGCCTTCCTCACCCACCCGCCACTTCTTGCAAGAACTTCAGCCAGTGTGCCACGCAGGGTGCCCGCGCGCTCTTGGCAAGGAGCCTGGAACCCAAGTGTGTGCCCAGTGCACAGACAGGGGCGGGGCTGGCGGGTGTGTTTCAGGTCAAAGGCCACCTTTCTTCCTTCCTTGCTCAGCCCTGTTTGTACAAAAAGGGTGAGGAACTAGGGATAGTGGAGTAGGAAAATGAGTAAAAGTGAAAAAAAAAAAAAAATCACTGGAGCGGGGAGGGAGCTTGGGCCCAGCAGCTTCCGCCCTAGGTTTCGTGGGAGAAGCACCTCTTGGCTGGGCACCCTAGCCCAATCGGTCACACCTTGGCCCTAAGGCTACCACAGGTACCACAGGGTGGGAGCGCCCTAGGCCCACGCTTCAGGGCTTGCGGGAGGGGTTCCTCTCGCCCTCCCGTTCCCCAGAACACAGCGGCCGTCTTGAGGCGAAAGGGCACAGACTCCTCCTGTCCTCTACCTCATGGCTCTTGGTGGGAAACGTGACCTTCCTGTCCGACAGGCTGGACAGCCCTCGGCGTGCACGGACGGCGCCCATCCAAGACGGAAAGGTCAAGGGGTGCGCGGAGACCTACAGCTAGGAGTCCTACACCCTCTGACGGACAGCAAGAGTCTAGGTCGCTCAGGCCCGGACAGCAAGTGCGTCGGGTCCCTCCGCTGCCCGGGGCCTTGTGCTCAGCTGGGACTCCGGTCCCTGAGAGGGCCGAGGGGGGCTTCAGGCCCGAAGCCGGTCTACCAGGATGACCTCTGCAGCCAGCCAACTCCATCTTTCCTCCCTGAGAAGCCATAGTCAACCAGTTAAGGAGGCATGGATTCATTTATAGCTCTTCCCCCGCCCCCCCCCCCAAGACAGGGTTCCTCTGTGTAATCCCGGATGGCTGTCCTGGAACTCACTCTGTAGACCAGGCTGGCCCCCAACTCAGAGATCTGCCTGCCTCTGCCTCCCAAGTGCTGGAAATCAAATGTGCTGGGAATCAGCACACCCGGCTTCCTTTTTTTTATTCTGTCCTGTCTAGAAATTTCCAAAGTAAATAAATAAAGCTGAAATAAATTTCCGTTTGGCCATTTGGTCTCTCTGAGGGCCTCCCTCAGCTCTCGTTCCTCAGAGAATACTGACGGAAGTGCCTCCAGAGCCACAGCACGGACTCGGTTTCCTCCGCTGTAGCAGTGGGGTCCGGAGGCCTTTATCTGTGATCTGTGGGTGGGACCTACAGGGAGCAGCGAGAGGCCTGTTTGAGCCAGACGTTTTTCCTTTTTTTGTAGGAGCCATACTGGGTAATGGATTTTTGTAGGGTTGGTGTTTTAATTTTCCTCACACAGGAATGATTAAAAAAGAGGAGGGTATCCAAACCGGGAGACCCAAGTGACCTTGTGCCCCAGGAAGGCACAGAGTGGGTCTCCTCGCCCTCCCTCCCCCCCATCCCTCAGACTCTTTTAACCAGGCTGCTGACTGCATTCCGCCCTTCGTGTGGGATGGCCGCTTCTCCTCAGCCTGCAAATGAGAAGTGACATTTCAGCCAACCCAAAAGCAGAGCGTGGGGACACAGGCCCATTGACGGAGCGCAGCCCAGGGGCCGGCCGGCTCCACAGCATCCGAAGTTGCCTTAATTAATACCATCTTAAATAGTGCAGCAGCCACGGAAGACAAAGTTGAAGACAGCCTCTGAGGCCGGGTGCCCGACAAGCTCCTTCCCCGTGCCGTTCAATATTTAATGCGCCCGCTTGGAATGCAACTACTGGTGCTCCTTTCTCAGCAAGGACATTATTTTTTCACGGTGCCCATGGCCAGGGAAAGCCCTTTAGGCAAAGAAAATCAAAATGTTTGTTGTTTTGGATGACTCATAACTCTTGTTTAACACAAGCACTTTCAGGCCAGTATAACAGGCGCAGCCTCCAAAGCAAACAACACAATCCTCGTGACAGGGTCGGACACAAAAAGCGCATTGTCTTCAGGAGTGCCCTTTCTCCGCTGCTGGATGGGGGCCTGTCTCCCGGTGAACACCACGCCGCCATTTCACTTTTGAACTATTGTTTTTGAGTTATGCCATGTGGTCAAAAGGAGGGAGAAGGGGGTTGTTTCCAAGCTCCTAAGACAAACGAGTCGCCTTTTGAATGAAATCCCCCCGCGATCCTTGAAAACGGAGTTTAAATGTCACCTCCGCCTTTCTAATGGGCACAGGGCTGGAGGCGATCCTTCAAAGCGCCCGAGTGATAAACGACCCTTATTAAATATGGCCCGGGCTGCTGGGAAAGTGGGGCGCCGGGCCCGCGCGCCCGAGAGCGCCCCTGGCTGGAGGGCCCGGGAGCCGCAGGAGGGGCCGGAGCCGCCGAGGAGCGCGGGTGAGGGTCCTGGCTGTAAGGCCACTTCTTATCTGCCGCCCCCAGCGCGCCCGCGAGCCCCCAGCCCCGGCCTGAACGGTTGGTGCGCCCCCCTCCCCCGACTTCTTTTTGTCCATGGCCCAGTGGCGTCTGCAAGTCTGAGCTGCAAAGTTACTGATTTGCAGGCCGCACGTTAAGGCAGCCCATGTAAGTAATTTCTCCGGGCACCCCGGCAAAGGAGAACAAATCGCTGACAAAGGCGGGCGCTCTCGATTCAGCGGCGTCGTTAGGGCAACCCTGGAATATCCCTCTCACAATAAGTTCCACTTCAAAGCGTTCCTCATTGAGCGGTGACTGTTCGCACTTTTATTAAGTCCGGGCTTTTTCACTCCGAGGAATCATCTGTTTGGTTATTTTTCATCGTGTTTATTTTTCACTATTCACGCAGTACTTGTATTAAATAAACAAAGAACAATTGCTCTGCAAATAAAAGTGCGTAGGTGGGGAGAGAAGGAAGAGGTAGTGGGGACCGGGCGCCCCGGCCCCTCTCCCTGCTCTGACATCACTGCCCCACCCCCACTGGCCTTTCTCCCCTTCCCTCATTCTTTCTCCTCTCTTTCAAGCCGGGAGGCTCTATCGGGAAGCCCTCATCAAGCAGAAAGCTCACACGAACGCTATGAGCGTGTATATCCTAGGTTTATAATCTTCGCGTGTGCACTTCTGAGGACGTGAGAACTGACTAAACTACCTGGCCATGAAAGCAAGGGTCACTGCAACTGTATCCTAACCGAGTGCCTCACGTTGCCTGGACTCTCCTGGCCCTGCCCATTGCCATAGCAATTCTGACGCTCTGTGTGGATATGCCATAAAAAACACTAGTTTGAATATCAAAGAACACGCCTTTGAACTGCTCCCTGCCTGATCAGGCGCTTGCGTGACGCGTGAGTGTGTGCCCTGGGGTGTCCCTGCGTGGGCGTGGGATCGATAAGAGGGAGGGGAGTGTGCTGGCCACCACAGGGTGCTCGCCCTGTGATTCTGCTCTCCCCTGCCAGGCTTGGAAGGCTCCTGAGGTCACGGGTGGTGTTTGGGCAAAGTGCTGGCAGATGGCAGGGAGGAAGTGCCGGGACTGGAAGGCTGGATTCTCTGGCCCGCATGGTTCTGCTTGCCTTGCGATCACTTTCGTTTTCTGTGATTTCAGGTGACCACTTGGGTCACCTGATGACCTGATGAAATGCATTCATCTCTCCTCTCAACCTCCTCTAACCAGACCGCCTGAAGCAGTCAGTGGGGGCAGCATCCCTTGAGTCACAGCACAGATGGAGATGACTCAGAAAAGCACAAGTCTTCCGAAGTTTCCACAAGATGAGACACATGCGTCAGGAGGCAGGTCCAGCCGCAAGGCCTTCAGGCCCCGGGGCACTTGTGTGGCCACCTCCAACCCAAGAGAACACAATTCCCACCCTGTAGCTCTTTCTAAGTACCCGAGGCTCTCCTAGCATCGCTTCACCCAAAAACATTTGAATAGGAGAAACATATAAAGGAGCAAGAACCGTGTGTTTGAAGAGCCTCCTGGCCTGGAAAACAAAGGTAGCCGATTCAGTGTTTGCAAAGGCCACATTTTTGCAGAGGGAAGATGAAGTCTTTGATGATGGCCAACTTAGTGTCAATAAGTGGCTTTCTCTGAGACATATTCAGACGGGAGCTTCTTGCTTGCCAATTGCCATAGAAATCTTAACACACCATGAAGAGTGTCCAAGCGCCAAGCCTTCCGTTCTGGACTAAATTACTTTGAAGTGGCTCAGGACGAGAGTGGTCAATTTTAACTCTATAGACTGGACAGAGGATGCTGGGAGCGGGAGATTGTGCGTTTTAAAGCAGAAAATAAGAAGGGGAAACGTGTTTTATACACTCCATACAAGCTCCTGCTCATTGTCAGGCATCTTTTATCTTTTCTATCTCCCATGAATGATTCATGTCTTGGGGGCTTTGTGTCACCCTTCTTTTCACAAGAAACTTCATTAGAGAGCTGTAAGTTTTCCCATTGATTGAAGCCCTCATTTACGAGTGTTTTTCTCCTTCGTGTGCTGGTTATTGTCATCAGGCTTAAAACAACTCTTGGCAACCTGTTTCACCTTTACTGCATTTAACAGACCTGACTTTGAAAAGCCACTATAACCTTTTGGAGAAATGCTTATTGATGTGACTAGTGATTGTTTTTTAAATGCTTGCCTTTTATCCGTTTTGTAGTGGCGAACATAAAAACAAGTAAACAGCTAGGCTTGCTAACATGCATAGCCAAACACACCAATCTGAGCAACAGGAATATTTTGTTACCATGCAGGAATTGTTAAATACCTACCCCAAAATGCTGAGCTTAATTTACACTCTCAACATAAACCAAAGTCGTACCTTGGCCCCACCCCCACCCATGGCCTGCTGTGCTGCTCACTAATCAATGTTCAGTGATTAGCCACCAAGCACATCACTAACTTCAATGGACGAAGCTGGCTCTGAGATTGGTGTAACTGCACTTGTAACCTGCAGGAATTCGTTTTTACACACAGTTCTCGACTTTCTAGATCGGTGGTTCTCAACCTGTGCGTGCTGGGGGGAGGGCACTGTCGAATGACCCTTTCACAGGGGTCACCTAAGACCATTAGAAAACAGATATGATGTACAATTCCTAACAGCAGCAGAATGACACTTATGAAGCAGTAACAGAACAACATGGCTGCGGCCACCACGTGGGGAAGTGTATTAAAGGGCTGCAGCGCTGGGAAGGCCCGGACCCACTGCTCCCGGCCGTGCCCTCCCCCTTGCTTTGGGAGCGGATGCAAGCAGGGAAGTGTAAGTCAGTGTCCACCACTTTGCAGCTGTTCTGCCTTGGAAGAATGGAGGAATGCCATTGGGTAAAAGTAGCAGTACATAGGAAAAATGCCTTTATTACATTTGTCCACCACCATTCCTGCCCGCTTGCTCATGGAGGTACACATTTCAAGGTTTTATTTTCAGTGTATCAGGAACCAATAAATCTGTGGCATTAACCTATGCATGGCAAAATACATAAAATACATATTCCTTTGTTTCATAATAAATAAACCTGTAGCATGATAAAGAATAGTGCAAACTACCATTGAAAAAGTTGTATAAATAAAACAACTCATTATACATCAGGAATATTTTGTTCTAACAAGTTTACAGTACATAAATTATCCCACTCAAGTTCATACCTTACCTTTTCTATTTGAAAGGACTTAGAAAGTGAATATCAGGAAAAGTCAAACTTTTTAAGTGTAGAATTATTTTGTATTCAAGTTGTAGGTCTTTCTCTCTGTAAAGGAGGGTTTGCATGTTTCGTGTTCACTGTAAGAATCTGAAGACAACACTGAAGGGTGTCCACCAACAGCACCGTGCACCGTACTATCTCTACAAACTACCCATAATCTCACCGACGTGAGGCAAAGGCATGCAGGAAGAGCGTCAAGGTTTCACGTTACCTTGTCCATTCAAGTAAGCTCAAAAATATAGTTTCTATTTTCCCACTTTCCTTCTTTTTTCTTAAATAAACCATGGATCATAAATGACAATCTTTCACCAAAATGTATAATATATTTCTTTGGTGTGCTTTGAACTCTTCCAGAAAAAGGATCTCTAAAAATAAATTAATTAAAAACTGTACAAATAAAACTATTCACAGACAAGTTATTAACAATGACAAGACTACATCAACCACTCACAGCACACAAAACAAATTTCTACAAATCATGGGGGTGTCTTCAGGGTCTCTGAGGATAAATGGGTACCTTAGTACGTGTGTGATGTTTCTGAAGGGCTACAGTTTGCACAGGACATGTGTTGTAACAACTGAACAGAAATTAAGAGTTATTGTCCTGGGTCCTTGACCCTTTGCATCCTGGCTTGACAGCTCTGGCAAAGGTCACACATTGAGTGTTTGGTGGCAACTATAAACCTTTTAAAATTTTTATCATGTATAGCAACTCCTCCTCTTATAATGTAAATCATATACTTTACACTGTCATTTTCAGATGACATGTCACAGATGAAGGAAAATTCATTAAAAACAAAGACATTTTTAAAAAAAGGTTGATAAAGTAGCACAAACGAGGAGCTGGCCTAAGCTTTAAAAAATGGTCAGGTTGGCACTCTGACACCACAGACCTCCCTGTGCATGTTGGCATCCTGAAGACCTTGTGGTCAAAAATACAGCTTCCTACCATCCCTCATGTTTGGGCACAGCAAGGAGGCATCTGAAATCCCCGATTTAAAATCAAAACAACACAACCCAGCAGAGGAAAAAGAGAGCACTTGAATTCCTTCTAGTTTATAAAAGATCAGTTTCCCAGTTTTCTGTCTCACAGCTCCTGTACCTCTGCTTGAACAGTCACAGTAGCACGGTTTATGGAGCTGTGTGAGGGTGTCTGCACGCCGCTGGCTGTTCTGTTTTTAAACCACGTAAGGAAAGACACTGACGGAACAATCCTGTATAAAAATAGCATGTCACGGTGAGGGCAATAAGAAAAGCACAGGAATTAAAATGATATTAGAAACCAAAGTTTGTTTGTTTGTTTGTTATACAAAACCTTTTAGACACAGGCACAGTCCAGGATCTATTGTCAGTGCAGAAAGTGTGTTTTACAATCAAGAGGCTCAAAAGCAGCCCTCATGCCAGTGCCTGAGGCATCCAAGAGGCACTCCAGGACACACAGAGGGCCTGGCTGCTGTGCTAACCTCTGACCTAATACTGGACACACAACACAGGCGTGTGTGTGCACATATATTGTATTGGCAGTGTATGTCTCAATTCCTTCCCTCATTTTCCTTGATAGAATCGGCCTCCAGGATGGCCCCCTGCAATGTACAAGCTCAGCTTGGCTGTTTGTTATTTGCTGTTACTGCCGGAAATTGAGCCCAGGGCCTCGTGCACAGAGGGCAGGTGCTCTACCACGGAGCTACGCCCCTCTTCCTGTTCTGTTTTCTTTGTTTGTTTTTGTTTTTGTTTTTTTAGGAGAAACAGGAAAGGAAAAACAAAACAAAACCCCAACCAAATATCTTAATTAAATTAATCAAATGTACAAACACCATAGGGTTTCATACTGAATAAATAGGACTAACAGGAGCCGGTGGAAGCCTGAGCCAGTTTGTCTCAGGTTAGGGTGCAGTCAGAGGGTTCCGGCACCCTGTCTCACGCAGTGGTGGTTCTAATGGAGCGTCCGCACGACTTCAGGGGTCCCGTACACTTCCTCGTCTTCAGACTCGGAGGTGGTCCCATTGCTGGAGGGCGTGTGGAGGTGGCCAGGGGCCCCGCTGGCCTGGCAAACGTACCACTCGTTGAGGTTGGTGACCTGAGGGGACAGCGTGCTGGAGCGGCTCCTGGCTGTGTCCAGAACGGGGGACAGGCTGTCGCAGCCTGGGGTCCCCATGGAGTAGCCGAGGGCTCCCGGGGAGGGAGGGGGCGACTTGCAGTGTATCTTCATGTGCTTCCTCAGGGAGCTGGGGTGGGTGTAGGACTTGTCACAGCCTCGGACCTTACAGTAGTAGGGCTTGTCGCTGGTGTGCACGTGGGAGTGTTTCTTCCGATCACTGCTGTTGGCGAACTTCCTGTCACAGCCATCGAATTCACATTTGAAAGGCTTTTCCCCTGTAACAAGACACAGGAAAGGTGAACAATGGCCTTCCAGGCCTCTCACTGGAAGAAGCCGTGAACAGAACTAGGGGCCCCTCTCCCCTGCTCCTAAGGGGCAACTTGCAGCCCTGTTCCTAACTACGCTGCTCCAGGCATGCAACGGAGCAGCCGCTGCGAGGACTGGCCTGTGTCCACCCGGCTGGACGCTTCGCTTAGAGTTGGGCTGTGAGGGACCAGATGTCAGCCCCATAGCAGCAGAGAGCTCAGAGTGACAGCTGAGGGCCAGGATGCGCCACCAGGACCTCCACGCTAACCCCACCCCCACCAGTTCAGAAGCAGAAAAATGCAAGTGGGCCATTTTCCCTGTGAAAAACATGTAAACGAAACCGCGCTTTCACAACCATGAGTGCAGAGCGAGAACGGAGGAGATCCAAACATGGACGTATACACTAAGCTCACAGCGAGACGACAGTGGTTTTTGTCTGAGAACCTTCCTAGATGTCACTTACGGGGAAAGAAAGAGGAAAAGCCAAGCACTCCACTCGTAGAGATGAAGACACCCGTGAAACACGACCCCACCTTGAGAGTTCACAGGGCTGGCTGGGCGGAAGGCAGGCCACCGGCAGCCCACCAACATCCCCACGACCCCGAGGGACAAGAGGGGGTGCAAGCCCGGCAGAACAGAGCAGAGTGGACACAGCAGACACCACGGCCTCAGCAGCCCACCCTGTGCCCGAGGAAAGTTCCTCCGACCATCCTCCTCGCCCCTGACAGTCAGAACCACCGCAGCCAGGGGAATCCAGCCACATCACTTTGGTTTATAAACAAGAAGACAACAGGTTAGATTCTGAGTTTTCCCTCTCAGCAGCTATAAGCTTGATGTATTCAGGTCCCAAACGGAACAAGTCACCCCACAATACTGTTTCATACTAATTTTTTGTTGTTCCATTGTAAGGATTAAAAAAGAAAAAAACAAAACCCGCAGCTCTCAGACACCGCTGAACCCAGGGCAACATTCTTTGTTTTGGATAATGTTTCAAAAAAGACAACAGGAATAAATTTCTATGGGTAATTCTTATTTTTTCTATACAAATATTTCAATGAAGTCTTTTTTTTTCCTTTCGTATTTCATCAATGTTAACTGCTCCAATGCCAGAGAATGATAACAAGACTGAAAGTGTTTAAATGCCTGAAATATTACTTTCCCTAACTGGAAATACTGTTTAAAAATGAAATGAGTTGTTCTTGAAATGTACTTCCTACGCTAACCTATGACTGGACACAAGTCACAATGATAATAATATCCTTTGCAAATTCTCTACAGATGGGATGAAATAAAACAAAACCAACCCCTCCCTACCAGAATATGGATGTCAGGATTTCTGTGTTATCCTGTAGGTCCAAGGCAAGCCTCTTTATCATAGTATATTATGTCCTGCATAATTCATAAAAAAACATGTATCATTATGTATTTATACATACAACAGCACTTCAGTATAGAGGCTTACTTGGCTTTATGCGTGCTAAGTCAATGCACTGCATTTCAAACTTCTTGTGTTTCTGGGCAGCTTACCTATCTTGGGTTGGAAGAGGAAGGAGATGGAGCATGGAAGGCAAGGCAATAAGGGGCAGCGGTGGGCGAGAAAAACAAGCTAGACAGAACTGAACAGCACCCGCTGTCTCCAGGCCCAGCAAGGCCTATTGGGAAGGCTGGGTGACCTCAACGTTCATGCTGCAGACACCGACAGAACTGAACTACGCACAGTTTTGGAGACTTAGTGTTTGTAAGAAAGCCGTGTAATATGGCCGTAAGATATCGCCTAAATCTGGCCAACTCCTCTGACACCAGCCAGACACAGGTTATAAACGCAGCTGAGGGCACGTGGGTCAGGAAGCAGGCCCTCGGGAGTGGCCTGGGGATTAGCCCTTTGATCCATCTGCTCTGGGATCCTAGATAACCCCACAAAGGGAAGGCAGTACTACAGGGAGGGGAGGAAGTGGAGCGGCCTCTCTCTGGACACAATGGCTCAGAAAGGCCCGGCACAGCCAAACACTAGGCTCGCTAGGAACCGAATCCGGGGTGCCAGCACCCCTCTCCAGGGGCACCCCACCAGCTCCACTCAGCCTCTGGGAGTGGGAACGGGAAATGTAACCGTCCCCGCTGCGTGGAACCAGAAAGAAAATCCTGCACTGGCTGCCACCGATGGGGTCAGAGGGCAACCTGTCCCGTGGGAACCCAAAGGCCACGACGCGAGCCGGCCAGTTTCTCCCTGGTCAGTTGCCAGCAGCCTCCGGGCCCACTCTTCTCCCGAGGCCAGGGCCGCGGAGGGGGCCCAGAGCCTGCCGCACTGCCTTTGAGGGTTCCCCCGGCCCCGGCTGAGCAGAGCCTGCGGCCGGCTGAGCCCCTGCGCGTTTTTACGAGGGTCTCCAGGGAAGTTTCCATTTGGAAAAATCATTAAGAAGGATTGATCCGGGTTAGGAAAGGAGGAGGAAGCCTCTAAGGGAAACGTACTTCTGGCTGGTCTTATCACTCTGTGGGTTCCCGGGCCACTGGGGGGCCTGCAAGGTGTAGGTCCCCAGGATCTAGGCCCGGGGCCGCAGCCTGGGACCGCTGGAACCAGGCTGCTCTCTTAAAGACCTCGGCCGGCGGGCCCCGCGGAGGGGCCTGCGCTTGGGGCCGCCTCTGCCGCCCTGATGCGCCGATAAATCAGTCAAGTGACTGTTGGATGTAAACTCAGGTGACCTAAGGGTCCTCGGAGGAGCAATATCGTGTCTCGTATAAATCTAGGCCGTAGTCGCGCCCCACGGCGCTTTAGCCCGGCGCGGTCTTGATTCTCCAGGGCCAAAGCACCTCCGGGGCTCGACCCGCACCGCCAGGCCTCAGCGCCCCCTCGGCAGGGCCACGGAGGGTGGTGCGTGCGTGTGTGCGCGCGTGTGGTCCAGTGGGAGGAGGACCCTCCCGGCGATAGTTGGGAGTTCTCTCCCAGTCCCAGACGGGCAGGCCTTACCGACGCGGGGAAGGCGCCCTCACTGGTCTAGAACCTTCCCCTGAAGGGCAGAGGCCGGCTTCTCCAGGGCCCGGCCCTCGGCGGTTGGCGCCCTCGGGGTGGGAGTCGGTGCTTGAGGTTATGTAAATCAACGTTGAGGCCGCCGTGCCCAGGAGGTCGCGGGGGTCCCAGGAGCACACCAGGTCAGGGCTGTGTGAACTGGTGTGACCCGCGCGCCCGCGAGGGTGGACGGGAGCGAGCGGCTGGTGTGAGGGGCGCGAGGCCCCGAGCCTCCCACCGCCTGGGGTCCCGCGCGCCGCTCCCACGAGGCCCGCTGCCCGGGGCGGGGTGGCACCGGGCGCTCCCCCAGGCTCTTGCCCGCGCGCGCCCTCGGCTCAGTTGTTCACGGGGGGGGGGAGCGGGGGCGCCACATGTGCGGGCGCCGCGCGGGCCGACACCCACCTGTATGAGTGCGCTTGTGGATCTTGAGGTTCTCGGAGCGCGCGAACACCTTGCCGCAGCCCGGGAACGGGCAGGGGAAGGGCTTCTCGCCCGTGTGCACGCGGATGTGGTTGATGAGCTTGTACTTGGCCTTGAAGGGCTTGCCCTCGCGCGGACAGTCCTCCCAGAAGCAGACGTGGCTGCTCTGCTCCGGGCCGCCCACGTGCTCCACCGTGACGTGCGTGACCAGCTCGTGCATGGTGCCGAAGGTCTTGGAGCAGGGCCGGGTGGCGGGCGGCGGCGCGGCCGGCGGCTCGGGCTGCAGCCACTGGCAGAGGAGCTCCCGCTTGATTGGCTGCCGCATGTAGCGCAGGAAGGCCGCGGGCGCGCCGGGGAGGCGCGGGGGGCGCGGCGCGGCCGGGGGCGCCGGGGGCGGCGCGTGCGGCTGCAGGTGGGGCCCGGGCCCGGCCGCCGCCGCCGCCGCTGCCGCCGCGGCCGCCGCCAGGCTCAGGTTGAAGTTCACGGCGCCGTAGCCGTGCAGCGCGGCCGCCACCGCGCCGTAGTGCGCGTCCCCCGAGCGCGGCGCGAAGGGCGGCTCCGCGCGGCCGTACAGCTCGGCCGCCGCCAGCCCCAGGCGCATCTGGCCGTTGAGCGGGGGCCCGGCCGGGGCGCCCGGGGCGTCGCGCGGCGCGGGGAAGAGCGCGGGGCCGCCGCCGTCCCGGGCCGCGTAGGCGCCGCTGGCCGCCAGGAACGCGCCGGCCGGCCGCGGAGGCGGGGTCGGGGCCCGGGGGGAGCCGCCGCCGCCCCGCTGCTCCCCTCCGAGCGGGGCCCCGTGCATGGCCGCCGCGGGGGCCGCGGCCGAGAGGTCCCTCCGGAGCACGACGTCCCTGCTGTGGCCTTTGCCGCTGCTGCCGCCGCCGCCACTGTTGGTGGCGGTGCAGCCCGAGAGGGCAGGAGGAGGAGGAGGGGGCGGGGGAGGGGGCGCGGGGGGCCGGGAGGGAGGAAGAGGAGGGGCCGGGGGCGGGGGCGCCGGGGCCTGCGCGCCGGGGAGGGCGCGGGCGCCGGGGAGCGGTCCCGGGGCGGCGGGCGCGGAGGCCGGGGGCTGCCCCGGGAGCGCGGGCGGCGGTGGGCGGGGGCCGGCCTGCGCCATGCGCCTGGGCCGTGCCGCGCTGTGTCAGCGCCCGGTTCCCGCGGGCGAAGGCGCGCGTTGGCGGCGCGGCGGTGGGCGAGGGCGCGCGGGCCGGGCGCCGGGGCCCGCCATGCCCCGAGCCGCGGGCGCTGCCGCTCCCGGCGCCGGCCCCTGGCGCTCTAGGGGGCCCCGGGCGGACCGCCGCCAGCCCGTGCACCCTGCCCGGGCGTCCGCTCCCGCCTCCAGGAACGTGAGTGTGTTGGGCGCTCTCTAACTTGTGGCGCGGTGGCCGACCGTCCCCGTCCCCACTCCGCCCTCCGGCGAGTGGCGGAGCCGGCACCACGTTCGCGCCGCACAGCGGGACCGAGGCTTTGGAATCGGCGCGAGTGGGATTGGAGCGAGCCCTGTGATTGGCAGCCGCCTCGGCGGCGCGATTGGCTCGGGTTCGGGCTCCCGGCCCAGCGGGGAACCGCCCCCGTCTCCCGGCCGCCGGCGCCCCCGCTCGGGCCCCCGCCCCCGGACCCGCGGCCGCGCTGCCCCGGACGCCCAACTTGCGCTAGCAGAAAGTTTGCGGCCGTCCCGCGCGCCCGGTCCCCGCGCCCGGCGCAGGTCGTCCGCGAGCTCCGGGCCAGGGTCCAGCCGCTGGCCAGGGCTCCGGGACCTCCGAGCAAGGGCAAAGCGGAGGTTGGAGCGGGTCGGCCGAGGAGGATCCCCGGACCCGAGCGCCGACGGCTCCTCCCTCGGCTGCTCTCCGGACCGACCGGCCATCTAGCTACCGCCTCCGTAGCGATGCCAGAAACTCCTGTGTGGTCAGCTCCCGGGCCACGTGGCGGGCAGACTAGAGGAGGGACGTTAAACTATCCTGGTCACAAAACAACTGGATGGAGCTTGGCAAAATACCAAAGTCAAAAAAGTATACAGTGCGTTTCCCCCCAAGGAACAGTCTGGATTCGACCTTTTAGCTCATGTGTTCAACACGGTTCAAAGGAAGGAGCTCAAGAAGTAACCACGACCCATGGGTTCTAGGTCCGCCCCTCCGGGTTAGAGCTCCCTGGGGCGGGAGGTCCGGTGTGGAGGGGGAGAAAGCTGACTTCTGCCCGGGCAGGCCAGCGACGCCCCTCCCAAGTGAGGCTGTTAAATAGATGCCCTTTAAGCGGAGTTCCTCCTTCCTGCCCAGAACGCACTCCACTCATGTGCCTCAGTTTCCACAAAAGGACCACAAGTTAGACTAGGCCAAATAAGATACTTTAGAACCAGTAAGTATCTAACCTATTTCTCTATTAATAGAATAGGCTTCCTCCTTCTTAAACCGAAACGCCATGCTCGAAGAAACTCGGATGTCACGGCCCAGGTTTTAGCGAATGCTACCCCATTTGCCACCAAAGAAGCTTTTACAGCTATAAGCAGGTACTTGTATCATGGAGGGGGGTCGGGCAAGAAACCGCGAGACACCCCCTAAAGAGAAGTTTCAGTCTCCCAAGTGTCATTTGTTGTTTTTTTTTAAATAACACTCTTAATTTTGTGATGTTCTAAAATGCTAAAATTCAAGCAAAAATATTTTTTCCCTTCAAAAAAATCATTTATAAAGCAGCGATGATGAGTTGAACGTGACTCCACACACAGCCAGAGGTGGAGAATGGGCTGGTGGAGGGTAGGGGCAGAAGAGCCGGAAACCATCTTTAAGCTTAAGTTGTTTGCAGCTTGAGCAAAGCTCAAGGCCCCAAAAAGCTGTCATCAACTCATAGTCCTCCAAAGAAAGAAATATTTCAGAAGAGCTGCTTTGCTAGTGCCATCGACATCGGCCTGCACCATGCTGCAGAGGAAAAGTCCCTAGGAACCCTGGGAATGTCACTTCTCTTACAAGCAAACAATCATGCCAGCACATTCCAAATGCCTTTTCCTTTTTGCTTAAATTAAGTTTAGATCTAGGGAAAATGAAAGGGCATGAGCAGAAACACACACACACACATAGTATCAGTGAGCAAATCCACATCTGTGTTTGGGGAGAATTCTTTGAAGACTTGTTTCAGAGACTCAAACATCTTGAGCCAACCATGGGAAGGTTGGTGGGGCACGGTGCCTTCTCTACAGATGATATATAAAGCAAGTGTCACACGGGAATTATTACCCCTGTCTGCATTTCCTTGAAGGACATTGCAGATCATTTTCCTTCATTTCAACCTCTTGGCAGTGGATGTCCATAGTGGCAGTAAGGACGGTTCTGAGTTCCCTTCTGCAGGTTATCAGCAGAAACAAGCCAACCCCAAAAAAGTGAATAAAGAAAATAAGTGCGACCTAGTTTATAATATAGACTGTTGAGCAATTTTATTGTGTAATAAAATGGGTACCTCCAGCCCCTTCAAAATAGCTTTTTGTCAAAATTATAACTACTTTGTTTTATTGAATTGCTGAAATTTAATGGTTTAATGGGTGGAGGCATGAAGCAAAGGTTGTAAAATGTGACTAATGCTACAGCAGAACCGTGTGGGATCTGGAACCCGCCTCCGTGTACAGCTCTTGTTAAACACAGCATGATATGTATCTGTCATCGATTTAATATGTCTTAATTCAAATATAGCTCCTTGATCAATTTCTTTTCATGGGAGCTTTAAAAAGAAAGAAAGAAAGGAAAAGAAAAGAAAGAAAGTGCTTCCTTAGGAAATAACAGAGATTTGGGAGGTGACTGGAAAGGGAATATTTACTAAATGAGTTTAATGAATATTCAAATTTACGACCAAACCCAAACCCTAAAAAGATAATTGACTCAGGTAAATCGACTTGAGATGCTAATTCTTAAAAGAAAGGGCTGGGGACCAAAATTTCAATCAACACCAATAAGGCGCCAATAAACCGCTTGCCAATTAACCCTGAGAATAGGCCCAGCCACTTGGCCATCAGGAAGGCTGGCCGTGGATTTCCGGGCTGGCCGCGCTGGATAAAGGGCTTTTATTTTGTAGACGCGCCTTTTGTCATTGTGATGACCTCCTTGCTCCCAGGTGCGCTGGTTCTTTTTCCAGCTATTTGGGAGCCAAAGCCAGACCCTCTTAAATCCTGACTTTCCAAGGACCCAGTAACTGTCACACTTGCTAAAAAACCAAGTTTCCAGAGCGTTGGAGAGACTAGTGTGCTGGTTTCCACAGCAGAGAGCGATGGGCGTGCTGCTTGCCCCCTCTTCTGTGGGTTAGCCTATTCTAATGGCGGAAGCGGGCCTCAGGGCCGCCTCCCCAAACTCATGCTCTGGTCTGCACTTGGTGCTGCAGAGGCCCGCGTGTGAAGGCAGAGACAGCTAGCCTTGGAGACACCCGTGCTGGAGGCAGCGGGGGATCTGGGGGCCTCACATTGGTTCCGGGAGCCCCAACTACTTTCAGCCCCCCCAACCCCACCCCAAACAAAGGCGCGGGGAGGTGGAGGGCTCAGACCACTACCGGGCGGCGGGAATCCGCCAGCCAAGCTGCAGCTTAGCTGCCTGAAGGCTGCAGAACTGGGGCGCCCGGGGGTGCTGGGCGGCAGGGCGGCGTCTCCCAGCTCCAGGTGCCCTGCACGCCTCCCTCCACACGGCCAAGTTTCCTACGATGGGTGTGGTCAATTAATAAGCTCTAAGGGAAGTGAACTGGACATTTCCTGGCCCTGGAGCCTTTGTCTGATTGTCTCTCCAGGCGGGAGGGCAGGGGCATTTGGGGGACCCCGCGCGATGCCTTTTATTGACCCTGAAGCTGCTTTACGGCTCGCCGTCCCGCGTGGCTTCTGAGAGTCAGCCTCCTGGCGCAAGGGCTGGGTGCCGGGCTGGTGTGCAAACTCTAGGGCCCTTTGGGTTGTGTCAGAAGCGGGTTCAAGGGCGAGTGGGGCCCACGTGGATGGACAAGGACGGGAAGGTGGGCGGGAGTGCCAAGGGATGCTCAAGCCAGGCGGCCTGGAGACGGCCATCAGACGGTGGTCCTCGCGGCTCCCCTACAGCCGGAGCCAGAGAGGCAGGCGGGCCAGCAGGCCGTCGTCTTAGCGGAGCCTGTGGAGGCAGGCGAGGATGACCGTGTTCGCGGGCTCCCCCAAACCGGGTGCGCAGGCTTCCCGGCAGCACGGCCTGGCTGGAGTCAGCAAGCCCTCCCTCTCCGGACGGGGACCAGGGTTCTCCACTCCCCCTGCGGCTGAAATCAGGCTGGCATGGAGGCTCAGACGGGCTCAAGAGACCGTGGTCCTCAAAACTGCCCAGTGGCAATTCACAGCCTCTGAGCATCTCCCTCTCCCCGAGGACTGTCTCTTCCCCACCCTCCTCAGCTCCACAGTCATCCGACTCCACGGACACGTGCGGTGTGAGGGAGGCCAAAAATGTATTTTATGATCCCCGTGACACACCCAAGAGCGTGATGAGGACGCCAAGACAAAAGTTCTGTGTTCCTGAGACCACAGTGCTGGGTGGAGAGTGGTGCGTGTGTGTGTGTGTGTGTGTGTGCGCGCGCGTGCGTGCGTGTGTGTGTGTGTGTGTGTGTGTGTGTGTGTGTCTTGTTATCTGAGTCCTTCGGGCAGTGAAAAGCTAGTCCCATCCTGTATCCACTCGACGTGTGCACCGAGAAGCTGCTGAAGAAATGATCAACTTCCTTTTACAGTACCAAAGATAGGTTGTGTGCCTGTGGCCGAATGTTCCCATTTGTATCAAAATTATCTTTACAGTTAGAGATAGATGTTGTCTGAGAAAGTCTTAGACCTTCGTTTGACCATCAGGATTGGGGTTTTCTTGAGAAACACACCAATGTGTCCTAAGAAATGTTCAGAAGCAGCAAGTAAGAACCTCAGAATGTTTCTTCATGGTCAAGATACACACAACAGCCTTTTTTAAAAAAAATTAAATTAGGCCTAAAATTTCTTCAGCTGTCACCCCTGGCTATCTTGGAAGTCAGATAAAGAAGCAAGCAGAAGCAGCAATGTATTTAGTTACTTTAAACTTTGGGCGCTGCTCCCCCTCTAGCCACCCCTTCAGTATCTGCACTTCCATATTTGAAGAAGCTGCTGAGATAAATCAAGTGGTGACGCGTTGATGGCTTTCCTTGTGTAAGCAATACGGTGGACATATGGCGCTGTTATTTATGAATGACAGCAGAAACTGTATTACAAAGTCTAGAGCAGTAACACTGTGCTTTACTGGGAAGCCGCTCTCTGCCGGCCCCAGGTCGGCCCAGGCCCGAAGATGGCAATCCTCAAAATAATTAAACATGCGTGCCACGGCCTCCTGCTTTTTGTTTGTTTGTTTTGGCTTTTCTGTTTGATGTTGTTTTGTTTTGCAGCATTAAAAACACTTCTAAGGAAAAGAGATGAGGCAAAGACAATTAGTTCTCTGTTCTCTGTCTTTTTTTTTTTTCCTAAACTACAATTACTGTCACCCAGTTGGGGGGTCTGGAGTGCTGATGGCTTTTCACCCCCTTTCTGACAAGTACAAAAGTGTTTGCAACCCTGTCACTAAACTACTGGTGGATACATATTTTATATTTGAGTTTTTAAAAAATTAGTTCAACTACAGAGTTTAACTATAAAGAAAAAAGAGATGAAGACATGGACGAGCTTTCTCTCATGAGATCTTCACTCAGGCTCTAGTTCTTAATGTTATTGAACAGTTGCAGCCTTGGCTCGGATTTTCACAACTTCCTCTTCTTTTACTTTACACCTTTATTGTCAAAGTCACCACAAAAGGCTTTTGTTCTAGGTGGGCCTTACAGAGGGGCTTCCCAGAGCACACACGTGGTCTCTGATGGGTCAGGGGTCACCCAACCCAGGAGTAGCTGAGAAAGCAGAATCAAAAGCAACCTTCAACTTAAAATCTTGTTGAATTTTGACTCTGATATAGGTGATGGTGGTGCTAGAGCTCTGTAAAAAGCAAGATTTTATTATTATTGTTTTATTATCATTACTACAACTATTATTATTTTGGCTTAAGATATAAAAACAATGCATTACATGCTTTTCCTCACAGCTCCTCTTCCCCATTTTTACTCCTTTCTTTAAGGAAAATAAAAATTAAAAAAAATTGTATGTTACTGGGGCAAGGGTCACCATAACACATTCAGTGGACGGAAGTGCGTGCTGTCCCTCCTGTCTACCTTTTTGTGTGAGAACACAGTGAGTGAAAACACTGTTCTTCTGTGTGTGCACGTCACGCTAAGAGAGGTCCAGTGGACAGCACTCAGAGGCCCACAGAGCGAGAGAGGTGCTCATTATGCCAGGACATTTGGGGGGTTCGTTTCCCCTCACCGCTATTTTCCCTTTTGTAAACACACCGTGGATTTTTGATTGCGCCTTGATTGTCTCCACTTGCCGGGAAAGATGCCCTCGCCAGCATCCCAGGGCAGACATCCTCCTCAGCCACAAGCTGAGGTTTCGCCCGTGCAGGTTCTGCCGTGTTTGTGAAGAACAATTTGGAGAAACTTACAAAGAAAGAACGTGCTTCCCAGCGCCGACAGTTTCCGGTTTGGGGAGTTTGACACCAGTGCAAATCTGCCCTTCTAGAAACCTGTTGAAAAAACTGATTCTCTCACGGTGTCTGCCTGCCTTCTTTTCCCTTCTTCCTTCCTTCCATCCTTCTGCTAAGGAACCCGAGGCTACTTTAGAGGCAACAATCCTGAAAGCCTTTGCGTTCCCGCAAACACACACACGCGCGCGCGCGCGCACACACACACACACACCCTTGTTCTCTTTCCCTGTCTCGCTTTTCCCTCTCCTTCCTTCCTTCAAAAAAAAAAAAAACTGTCAAGAAGGAAAAGGGATTTTTTTTTTTCGGTTTGCCGAGAAATAAAACACTTTTGAGAGGGGCCCGAGACGTGACTTTGAACTTGGCTCAGCTCTTCTGTTTCCTGCAGTGAGAGGAGAGCTGGAGCTGAGAAAGAATAGCCAGGAGGGCCCAGCCCGCGAGCTCTCCGGCGGGAGTTAAGGCGTCTGCGCCACCGCTCGGCCCCCGAAGCCAGCGCCAGCGAGCGCCCAGCAGCGCCGTCCTGAAATGCGGGCGCAGCAAAGGAGAAATCAAAGCGAAAGGAGAGAATGGGTCAGAAAGGAGAGGGAGGGCAGAGTGGGGAGGGGTGAAAACGCGGCAGAGCGGGGTGGGGGGGCTTGAAAGAAGGAAGGAAGGGCTTTGGATGAGTGAGGCTGCTATTCTCACAACCAATCTGAGGTTTGAAAAATTGGGAGTGGCAGTATTTTTGAGCAAAGCCTCATCATATGCACTTTTTATATAAACTGAGAAACAAGGCAAGCAAATGTGGAAGACTGAACTGGCAGGTTTATTTTATTTTGTAAACGGATTGAAGCCTTTCTGCTTATTTTACCTCCCCCCCCCCCCCGCCCCGCAGTTTAGCAGGCGAGCTTGGCATCTGCCCTTTGAGAGAAGAGGTAGGGGTCTGGGTGGAAGGAGGACCACCTTCCCCTCCAGTTTCCAGGAAGGCTCATGATTTCAGACAAGCTGCCTTCCTCGGTGGCCATCTCTCTCCTCCCCCGTGACAGGGGAGTGTGAGTACAGAGGAAGCGAGGGGGTCCTTGTAGAAGGGACTGAGGCCAGCCCCAGCGCTTGAGCCTGACCGCCTAAGGTATGACATCTCGCTGGAGCAGGCAGGAGAGCCCATCCTTGGCAGCAATCCTCAACCAGAGTGTTCGTCCAGCGTTTTTGGGGATTTCATTTCCACAGAAATTTCGAAGTGTGTCGTTATTCTCTTGCCCGAATTCTGTCTCGGTTTCCAGAGGGTTATAAACAAAAGCAGTTCTCAGGCCTCACAAAGGCGAAGACAGACCTTGGCCACAGGCTGAAGCTTCCTACGTCCCCGAAGTCTAGGCCTGCAAGCCCCTGCTGGAGCGCAGTCTGAGGGCCGAGGGACAAGGACTGTTCCTGGTGGCGGGCCGGCCTGGGTCGAGGGCGGCGCTGGGAGAAGCTTAGCGGTGGGTTCACCGGGCTAGCAGTGCAGGAAAAGAAGGCTTAAGGCCCAGTGTGTTCTCCCGAGGCCCCGAGCCCGATGGCGGCATCCAAACTAAGGCCTAAGCCGTGCTCGCTTCTGGCCATTCTACTGCCTGACCCAACGTGGCTGTAGAGCGGCCAGTGGGTGTCCACCCCGGGGGAGACGACCCCCAGCCTCCGGGGAGCGCTGCCCGGGTGTGCTCCTGTGGTATGAGCTGGCGGGAGGAGCGGGGAGCGGGGTGCGCGCAGAGGCAGGTGGGGACCGCAGCCTGGGCCGGGGGAGGCGCCGGGAGGAGGGAGCCGGGGCTGGAAAGCAGGGGCGGGTTAGACTTCATCTGCGCGCCCCGTCCCCCACCCCCGTGTGAGCGCCTCAGGGCGCACTGTCAGGGTGAGGACGGGGACGGTGGGGTTCCGACGGGGCGAGAGGCTCCGCCCGGCGACCGTGAGGAACAGCTCTACAGCCGAGGGCGCTGTGGGCCAGGGTCTCCGGGCGTTCGGGACCGTTAGGAAGTGATGCCATCTCGGAGGAGTCGCTACCCTTTGGCAAAGTGCGAGGGCGCCGTGTGGCTCCAGGCCGGGATGCGGCGGGGGGCGACGGCCTCGGGCGGTGGGGCCGGGGGCCGGGGGCGCGGGCGCGACTCCGCGGGCCCGCAGCCCCGGGCTGGGCGCGTCCGGCCTCCGCCGCGGCGGCTCGGAGCGGGCGGGCGGGCGGGCGCGAGGACGCGGGGGCGGGCGCGGGGCGGGGCGCGGGAGGGCCGGGGCCGCGGCGGCCAATGGCCGTCCCCGAGGCCGGGGTGGGCGGGCGCTCCGGGAGGGAGGGCGCCGCGCGGGAGCCGGGGCGCGCGGGGGAGGGGAGAGCGGAGGGAGGGACGGTCAGAATCCCGAGCAAGCGGCGCGCGGCGGTCCCGAACCGGCGAGCGGTGGCGGGGGCTGCGGGGAGGACGTCCGCGCGGGGCTCACGGCCGCGGCCGATGCGCGCGGGGCAGGCCGGCCGGGGCGGGCGGGCCGGGCGCGGGGCGGCGGAGGGCACTCCTTATTGTTGTTATTGTTTTTCCCGACTCCCCTCCCCCCGCCGCCCCCGCCCCCCGCCCCCGCCCCTCCCCTGCTCCTCCCCCCGCCCAACTTAAAGGAGGAGGGAGCGGCGCCCGCCGCCTCCATCTGGGCGTTCGGTGGCCGCCGCGATCTGCCGCTCCGGGCGCCGCCGAGGCCGGGAACGGAGGAGCGGGAGCGCTGAGGTCGGGCCGGGCCGCCCGGAGCCGAACAATAGCGCCGCCCGCAGCCCACGCGGGCCCGGGGAGGACGGCCGAGCGCGTGGCCCGGGCGCCCCGCCGAGGCCGGGGCAGCGGGGCTGCGGAGCCGGCGAGGCCCGCGCGCGGCGGCCGCCCGGGACGCCTGGCCCCGCGGGCTCGGTGAGCGCGCTCCGCCGGCCCCGCCGGGCTCCCGGGGCGCCGCGCCGGCTGGGCGAGCGCGCGCCGGCGCGCGGGGGCGCGCAGGGGTGGGGGCCGCGGCGCCCGCCCGCCCTCGCGCCCCCTCCCCGCCGCCCGCCTCCTCGCTCCCTCCTCCCGCCCGCCCCGCCGCCGTCTTTAATACACTTTGGTTCTCCGCCTGCGCTCGGACTCTCCTCCTCCGCCGCCGCCGCCGCCTCTCCGTCCTCTCCGCGCCTCCGCTCGCGGCCCGGCCGGCCCCGCGGCACAGCCGGGCGGGCTGCGCGGCTCCCGGGAGCGCCGGGGTCGCCCGGAGGACGCGCGCGGCCGGCCGGGAGCGGGAGCCGCGGCGGCGGGCCGGCCGGGCGCGCTGGCCATGCTGCTGGACGCGGGCCCGCAGTTCCCGGCCATCGGCGTGGGCGGCTTCGCGCGCCACCACCACCACTCGGCGGCGGCGGCGGCGGCGGCGGCGGCCGAGATGCAGGACCGCGAGCTGAGCCTGGCGGCGGCGCAGAACGGCTTCGTGGACTCGGCCGCCGCGCACATGGGCGCCTTCAAGCTCAACGCGGGCGCGCACGAGCTGTCCCCCGGCCAGACGTCGGCCTTCACGTCGCAGGGCCCGGCCGCCTACCCGGGCTCGGCCGCCGCGGCCGCCGCCGCCGCCGCGCTGGGGCCCCACGCCGCGCACGTGGGCTCCTACTCGGGGCCGCCGTTCAACTCCACGCGGGACTTCCTGTTCCGCAGCCGCGGCTTCGGCGACGCGGCGGCCGGCGGCGGCCAGCACGGCCTGTTCGCGCCCGGCGCCGGCGGCCTGCACCACGCGCACTCGGACGCGCAGGGCCACCTCCTCTTCCCCGGGCTGCCGGAGCAGCACGGGCCGCACGGCTCGCAGAACGTGCTCAACGGGCAGATGCGCCTGGGCCTGCCGGGCGAGGTGTTCGGGCGCTCGGAGCAGTACCGCCAGGTGGCCAGCCCGCGGACCGACCCCTACTCGGCGGCGCAGCTCCACAACCAGTACGGGCCCATGAATATGAACATGGGCATGAACATGGCCGCGGCCGCCGCGCACCACCACCACCACCACCACCACCCGGGGGCCTTTTTCCGGTACATGCGGCAGCAGTGCATCAAGCAGGAGCTCATCTGCAAGTGGGTCGACCCCGAGCAGCTGGCCAGCCCCAAGAAGAGCTGCAACAAAACTTTCAGCACCATGCACGAGCTGGTCACGCACGTCTCGGTGGAGCACGTCGGCGGCCCGGAGCAGAGCAACCACGTCTGCTTCTGGGAGGAGTGTCCGCGCGAGGGCAAGCCCTTCAAGGCCAAGTACAAACTGGTCAACCACATCCGCGTGCACACGGGCGAGAAGCCCTTCCCCTGCCCGTTCCCGGGCTGCGGCAAGGTGTTCGCGCGCTCCGAGAACCTCAAGATCCACAAAAGGACCCACACAGGTGAGCGCGGCTCCGCAGCGGGAAGGGGCGCCTGGAGGGAAAGCGAGTGTTCGGGGGGTGTGCGTGTGTGCGCCCGCGCGCGCTCTCCGGGGCTGGCCGTCAGCCGGGGACCGGGAGTGGAGAGCGCGGGACAGCCGGAGGGTTGTTTTGTTGGAGGCTGGTAGCGAACTGTTGGACTGGGATTTTTCTTTCCATGTGCGGAAACTGGACTTTAAAGGATCCCCGTAAAACCAAATATATACTTGGAAGCGATTGCCACCCCCACCCCCCCACAATACTGGTGAAAAATTTCCATCCTAGGTAGAGCCGACAAAGTAAAACAGTTCTGCCCTAACTCGAGGTCCGGGAAGCCAGCCTAGCGAGAGCTTTGCAAGCTTGTCTGAGGGAGCCTTTCTGCCCCAAGCGGAGTGGTTGTCTGCGTTTCAGAGGCTTGTGTTGTTTCCCGGGGTCCAAACGCCCTTCCCGGGACTGTTTCCCATTAACCGAGTCTGGTGTGAGCTGGAGCTGTAAAGTGGTTCTCATTTAAAAAGTGTTTTTAAAGCCCGTCTCGGTGGGTCGCAAGGGACTGCGGGAGGTTTGTCAGCAGTTGGTGAAATTCTCTAACGGGCACCAGAGGGTTGGCGACTCGGCGCTTCGACCCTCGCCCGGGCCAGCCGGAGCCCCAGGCAGCACCGCCCCGCGGGGCGAACGCGGGAAGAGGGGGCACGCCAGAGAACGCGCCTCTCGCCTCGTAGATGGTTCATCTGCAGCCAGGCCGCAGCCAAAACCGCAAAAGACAATTTCCCGAAAGAAAGCCAAATGTTTTAGCAACTTCCCTCGTCAATATTTACTCCGCCGTGGGGACGAGCCAGGGGCCCATTGTTCTCTTTTGGGAAGGGAGGGAGCCGAGGTGCGAGACAAGCTTTTAACAAGGTTTAAATTTTGAGAAATTTATTTGCATGAAATGCCCAGCGTCTGAGCGGTTGTCTTTAAAAACAGTTTAGGTGCTAATGGAATTTAACGTTAGCTGGTCCCCTTTCCAAGGGGAGCGACGTTTGGGTTCTCACACCTCTAAATGACTCCAAGCATTTGGAATCCTGGCAACAGGGTGCGGGGACCGCCAGAAAATTAAACAGGGAGATCGTCGAAAGCTTCTCCTGACTCCAACCCCTCAAGCCCTTGTTTTTAAGAGATTAAAATACCTTACCGCCATAATGCTTAACCCCCACCCCCATTGGAAAAAAAAAAAAGGCTGGCGTTCATACTGCGGTCATTGTTAACTCCATTTGCAGCTCTTGGATGAGAAATACTGGCTCAGCCGCTCTCCCTGCCCAGTCTCCAAACGGCTCCAGCAACTCCAAATGTGCTCGCCTACTGGCCCCAGAAAGAGCGACAGCAGCCCAGCCGCCTGTGTGCATTTCATAATGCCCCAAATATTTTGTCAAAATAACAGCTTCTCGGTGGCTAGAGCAACTTGTTAGGGAGCTGGGAGTCCAGAAAGCTCCGTGGGGAGGCGCGCAGGGCCGGGGCGCCCCGAAACTCCTTGGGAATTTGTGGAGCGGGTGTCGGGATGGAGGGGCGAGTTAGCGAGCCGGGCGGGATCTGCCGCCGCGGCCGCCCTGGCGAGCGCCCTATTTGCTGTCCCCAGGGGAGAAGCCCTTCCAGTGTGAGTTCGAGGGCTGCGACCGGCGCTTCGCCAACAGCAGCGACAGGAAGAAGCACATGCACGTGCACACGAGCGACAAGCCCTATCTCTGCAAGATGTGCGACAAGTCCTACACGCACCCCAGCTCGCTGCGGAAGCACATGAAGGTACCACCGCGGGGCCGGGCGGGGCCGGGCGGGGCCGGGCGGGGGCCGGGGCGCTCGGGGGCCCACAGCAGCTGCACTCACCCAGCCCCCACGGGCCCCCGCTCCCGGCTTTTGTCTTGCAGGTCCATGAGTCCTCCCCTCAGGGCTCCGAGTCCTCCCCGGCTGCCAGCTCTGGCTACGAGTCGTCCACTCCCCCCGGGCTGGTGTCCCCCAGCGCGGAGCCGCAGAGCAGCTCCAACCTGTCCCCGGCGGCGGCGGCCGCAGTCTCCGCCGTGCACCGGGGCGCCGGGGCTGGGGCCGGCGGCTCCGGAGGCGGCTCGGCGGCCGGCGGCGGGGGCGGCGGGGCGGGCGGCGGGGGCGGCGGCGGCTCCGGCGGGGGCGGCGCCGCAGCCGCAGGCCATAGCGGCCTCTCCTCCAACTTCAACGAATGGTACGTGTGAGCGGCCAAGCCTTTCTCCCGCTCCCGGCCCCGTCTCCACCGCAGCCCTCCCCAGACCCACCTTAGGATCGTCTTGTTAAAATTGCGGATCAGATTTTTACGGTGATGAAAAAGATTTTACCAGCAGGAGGATTTTTAATCGTTTTTTAAAAAAACAATCTAGGCATGAAAAGTAAAATCTTTGTGTGTCTCTGAAGCTGAAAATACAAAATAAAATAAAAATTTTAAGAAAGTAAACTCCACAGAAACGCCGAGCCAAACCCCCCAAGCAGCCCCTCCCCTCCCCCATGCTTCCCGGTCTGTGACCAACTGTACATAGCGGACTCCTTCCTGGTGATTTTCATGGCTTAATGGTGGGTAGAAGTCTGTCCATTTGTAAACTCCGGATTGCGTTCCTTCCCGCCTTTCTCCTTTCCCCAAGTGATAGCCTTTTCTTTTTCCCTTTTAGTTTACCTGGTTTCTTTTTTAAGTAATGTGGAAGAAAATGGTTTATTTGTATCGTGGTATTAAATATTGTGTTCCTTCTAACGAGGCAACTTGATTGTACACTTCATGCAACTATAGACTGGAAAAATGAGCCGTGCCAAAGTCTCCCTTCTGTTTTCTTCAGCGCACCAACCCATAGCACACATCACCACCAACGCTTGTGAATGTATTTTCTGTTAGCTGGGTTTCCACGTGATGTCTCAGTGCTTTTGCGAGTTCGGTTTGTTAGTTCTTGTATGAAAGATTAGGGGGGGGGGGTGGGAGTTAAGCGTGTGCCGTTAGCTTTTTCCGTATGACACCCTTCTGTAAATATCTGTTGCCATATTTATCCATTTGTAATTAAATTATGGTATTAACTTGCTACAGAGGAAACAATATTTATAAAGAATGTTTCTTAACTATAAATATGTACAATTGTGGGCATAAACTGTTTCAGATTTTTTATTTGAAGGTTTAAGTGGTTTGATCATTTCTTGTGATGTTTTGAGAGTAATGCATACAGAAATATAATAAAATGTGTTGAAACCGCATGAACATCCTTCTTACCCCCTAGCAAAGTTATTGAAGAGCAAGAAGGACACAGCGTGAGACCTGAGAGGGTATGGACCGGGAGTGGGGAGGGGCTGTCCCACCTTGCATTCTTTGGAGGAAGGTCTATTTATGCATAGAGAATGGGCAAGCTGCCCCCTTGGCAGAAAGTCTCAAAATTATTTTCTGCATCCTTTTGTTTGGTGGCTGAGAATGAATTAAATTTTTGGAAAGCCCCTGTGAGGAATGGCGGCGGGAACCTTCAGAGAGTCGAAGGGCTCCATTATCCGAGGGAATGCCTTTCTTGCTCTCAGCTATTGGGGCTGGCTTTAAGAGCACTAAACATTTCCTTACTCTTTGTTTTCCTCTCTACCCAGCCCCCTTCCTCCCTTTCTCTGAAAAGCTGAGGTACAGTTATTTTTAATTGCATGTTTAAAACTGAGCTGAGTACTTTGTTTTTGAACTTGGCCCACTGATTATAGTTTAAAGGAGTTCGTTTTTATTTTTTCCTTGATATTTTAAGCAAAGCTTGCTCAATAAATCCTGTGCATGTTAAGCAGCCCTGCAGTGGTGTTCAAGAAAAAGTAATAAGTAGAAATAGAATGTTTAAAAAAAATTTATTTTTTTGCCATCATAGAGAGGGATGCATCCACTCTTCCATCTTAAAGAAAGCAGTCTCCTAGAAAGCACTAAGGCTAATGTTGCCAGGTGGAAGTGACTGAAAAGGAGAGCCCTGTTTCTGGAACCTTGGCGGCGGGGCTTCCTATCGCCACAGGAGTCTGTGAGTTTTCAAACAGCATGCTGTAAAGAAAGTAAAAATAATTTCAGTAATAAAAGGGTAGGTACGGAGGAAATGATTTTTCAGTTCCCAAACCACCCGACCTCTCGCTCCCAGTGGGTGCCCCTGTGGCTCCGCGAGGCCTTAAGCGAGGGCGGAGGGGGCAGACCCCAGCGGCTCCAGCAGTTCCCCAGGACGAGCCAGGGCCGCCGGCGTCCGCTGCGAGAGTCTTCCGCTGCTTCCTGCTTGCCCTGGGCTGAGGGCCCGGAGTGACAGCCCCAGGGGACGGCTGGGAGGAGGCCAGGCTGGCCTCCACGGGCCACACTGCCTGTTCCGCGGCCACCGAAGCGCAGCCTGACTCACGTGCGTGCTGGCCTGTGATACTCAGGGGGACTAGTGGCAGGTTGGACCTCCCCAGCGGCCCGTGAGCTGCCTGAGCTCTGAAGCAATCAACCCTCTATTAAAATCAAATTTATAACCCCTAATAATATTAAGCAAAATTATTAAAATAATTGGCATATGTTCCCGAGCCTTGGGAGAGTTCATTGGACACATTATAAGCTGTGAAGAAAATCGTTCAGGGTTTTTCCTTATCCCTGGGGGAGTAGGCAAGAGTCCGATTAAATATTCATTTTGTGAGCAAGAAGGGAACGGTCCTATTGCAAATATTTTCAACCTTTTCATCGGGAGGCTGGAGATCTAGTCCTGAGATATCCCAAATACGTATCTGTGTGCTCAGAGGGCGGCTTCATTAACCTAAGGCCTTGAGGCCTTCCTAGATGCAGGAAGACGAAATGGATGCGCTCCAAGGTCACGGTGGTACGACTGCTTTCCAGAGGGAGCTCGCTCCAGCCCACAGCCCTGTTAGCGTTCGGCAGAGAAACACGACGTGTCTGGGCCTGGGCCCGGAAGATCGCCGCCGGAAAGTGTTCTAGCCCAGCCGAGGCCGGCAGAGCCCTCGGGAAAGGCGTCCTGCGCCTCGAGGCTTTGTCCGCAGCAGCCCTCGGCCGTGCGGCTTGGTGCGGGGCCCTGCGCGCACTGTCTCTTAGTGAGCCCTTCGGATTCCAGCAGGCGAATGAGAACGAGGGAGACCGCGTGGGAAGGGCGAAGACGCCCGGCCCCTGTCCTGAAGGGCGCGGCGGCGGTGCCCGAGCCGGGAGCCTGGCGGGGTGGGGGCCCGAGCGGGGATGACCCAGCCCCCGCCCCCAGCTCCAGCCCGGGCGCTAACCTGCCCCTCCGGGCTGCTCGCGCCTGGAGCGCGTCCTCGCCTCCCGCGGGCCCGGGCTGCGCCGCGGCTCTCCGCCGCCGTCACCTTGAACTTCAGGGAGCCGAGGCCGCCCGCCTCGCGCAGCTCCGCCCGCCGCCGAAGGAGCCCCACCTCGAGGTTGGCGCTCTGCGGAGGCGGCCGGAGCTCCCGCGGGAGGCGCGTCCCGAGCAGCCGCCGTGGTCCTCGCCGCGTCCTGGAGGGCCGCGAGGACAGCGGCCAGGGGCAGCAGGCTCTCCGCAGCCCCCGGCGGGGAGGAGGCCGCGCGAGCCGGGACGCGGCGGTTCTCCCGCAGCGAAGACGCCGCCCTGGCCCGGGCCTCTTCTCCCCGCCGCCGCCACCTTCCTCTCCCTCCACCCACCCTGTTCCCTTTGTCTCTTTTTCAGACGGATGTTTTCAGTCTCAAGTTGTTTTTTTTTTTTTTTTCTTCCGCACAAAACCCCGACATCAAGGGCAGACCACGGGCTGGAGCCGGGCTCGGGTTTCCCCAGGCTCCTGCTATTCGCCAGGGCCCAGTGTGAGGCTAGGGAGGCCTCGCCCGCGCTGGCTCGCGGGGCTGGGGAAGTGTGGCCCGGGACGGCCCCGGGGAGCTCGGTGGTGGCACAGGAGGCTGGAGACGCGCAGATTACCAAGTACGCCATCGAGACTCGGATCCACATGGTCCCCAAACTAGGTCTCAGAAATGATTCCAGGGGCGCTAGGCCCACTTACAAAGGTTAAGAAATAAGGGCCTTAGAATAACAGCTCCTCAAGAATTGGGAGAACTTTAGATAAGCTTTTACTTTAAAAACAAAATGCTGAAATAGGAACCGTGTGGAAGGCTCCTCTCAAAGCAGGGGTTCAATGTCCACTTGTGGGCTGATTATGAACGGATGCCCCAGAAACTTGCAGCTCCGAGTCCCAGTGCTAGCCAGCAGACAGGACAAAATGAAAGGTTTCTATTTTTAACCAGCAGCTCAGAAGCGAGGCCATAGAAACGCCATTATCCTCCCTCCTCTCTTCAAACCCTCCTGCTCCGGCTGGTCGTTGCTGGATTTTTTTTTTTTTTGCGGGGTGGGGGGAATCTAGATCTTTCCAGACTAGATGGGAAAACTCAAGCCCATCCCGCTGGGTCCCTGGGGAGGCGACGGCGGCGGCGATGGTGAGAGGAGAGTGTAACGAAAGAGGCCACCTGTAAAACTGCCTGGGCAGCCCGAGGGCCTGGGGTCATGGTCAAGGCTAGGGGTGGCCGGGGGACGGGGGGGCGCAAAAAGGCCCTCGTGTCGCCGCCTCTGAATGGCTACTGCGGACCCTGTGGCCGGCCCGGGCAGGGCCCTCCCCACCTGCCCCGCCTCTGCGTGGCGCCAGGTGCTGCTTTGGGCGCTGGGGGCCACTGTGCCCCCGCCCCAGTTTTCTTTCTGTTCTCGGGGCAGAGAAGCTTTCGAAGAGGTGCCGTTTGGCCTCCCCGGGAGCTTTGTGCTTCTCTCCCGGGCCCTGCAGCCCCACCTGGCTCGGCAGGCCGCGGGCAGGGTCCGGAGCCCCTGCGCTCGGCGCACCCACACAGCCTCGCGGCTCGCGCTCCCCAGCCAGTGCGCACCATCCGCGCACCTCCTGCGGCCTCGGCATCTTTCCACCACCCGTCCACTCATGGGTGGGAAGGACCTGAGGCCGCAGGCACGTGTGTGGGTGGCGCAGGACCAGCAGGCGGGTGCCCGCATCCCCTCCCCCTCCCACCGTCGGGGAGGGGGCCGGGCCTGCTCTGCACGCACCTAACGCAGCTTTGGAGGGTCCTGCCCTTAGAGGTGAGGCCCACGTCTCTGCAGGCTCTCGGTTGAGATGGGGCCGACGGAGGCCAGGTGGGGGTGAGGAATGCCGCAGCTGGCCTCCCTAGGTCCACCCCCAGGGACTGTAACGGGCCAGATTGTCCTGCCCACCCGCCGAGTTCTCTAGTCTCCTGGTGTGTGTGTGTGTGTGTGTGTGTGTGTGTGCAAGAGTGTGTGCGTGTGCGTGCGTGTGTGCGTGCGTGTGCGTGCGTGCGTGCATGTGTGTGTGTGTGGGGCCGGGGCAGTGGTCCTTCCTGTCAGTTGTGGGGTGAAGGGCTAACTACCCCACCTCATAACCCTTGCTTAATCCCAGTTTTATTTTATTTTTCAGCGGTGAAGGCAGTGGCGCTGGGGAGCAGAAGGGAGCAGCGTGGCCAGAGGAGGCACAAGGGGACAGACAGAACAGGAGTAGCACCCCAGATGACCATAGCGTAGTTGAAGCTTCTCCGGCTTCTCTCCGAGCTGCTTCTCCAGGGCTCCGAGTGCTCCTGACCCGGCAGCTCTAAGTGTGGGCATCCAGCTCCCTTTGATGGGAGCAAAGGGCTTTGACTGCTTTTCCAAAACCTGTTGCGGTGCCAGCAAAACCCCCAGCCCAGAGCGAGGCAGAGCTCCACGCTGCGAGCCTGCCTGGGACGCACCGCGCTAGGTTGGTTTTGCTTTGTCTTCTGGGCCCAGTGGACCCACATGGGCGAGCGTGCTTTCCTGAAACCGTGGAGTCGGCCAGTCCTGCCTGTCCACCGTCTCCAGCCTCTGGCCTGTCGCCCCGCACCCACCGCAGTCCCGCACTTCCCGCACGCCTGAGAATGGGGGCTTAATGAGCGCGGACGCGGGGCTGGCCCGTGGTTCTGAGGGATGCTCCGACCTGTGGGGAGGGCAGAAAGGTCAGGCTCACGCAGGGCCCGACTGGGGCTCCTCCCAGGCCCAAGCTGCTAGGATATTGATCCTGGGAGAAAGATAAACAGAAGAGCTGGACATTCAGCCACGAATCCTAATGAGCCACGGCGGAGTTTTAATTGCTGTGGACTCCCTTTTTTCAGTCCATCTTTCCTGCAAACTTCTCTGGAGTCAGCCTTCGTTTTGTGAGTTGTCGTTTCCCTCCTGATAGTTCCGTGTGTCAGCTTTATTTTTTTCTCCTTCTCAGTCTTCATCTGAGCCTCGGGAGCCGTCAAGAACAGTCCGTGTTCTCAGAGTGGCTCAGAATTCTGCTCACTAATTCTGGAAATGTAGGAGGATCCTATAAAATAAATTGTTTCAATGTGGTCTTGATGAGCCTGTTTCTTGACTTCCCCAATCTTACGGTTTCGAAGATTTGTTCGCTCCTGTCCTTAAGCTTCCCCTTGATGATCGCGCCTTTTCTCTGGGCACCCAGCCTCTTCTTAGCTCCTCCACTCCACACTGGTGCATTCTGTCCCCCAAATGGTCTCATTTCCCAAGCCTGTAGGCTTTGGCACGGGGCTTTACCAACCGCCGCGCTGGACTTCTCCGGGGGAGCTCTGAGTCCAGGCAGGCTATTTCACCAGCTCACACGAACTGAGTGTTTTCTTTGGTACCTATAAGCAAAACTGAAATATGAGAACGGAACCTAGGGAAATTTCAGAGGGACGTCTGCCCTGGTTACTCTTGATACGTATTTGATCATTTAGTTGCAACTGATTTTTTTAAACAGAAAGCTGTTTTGACCTGTATCCCCCTCCAAACTGAATTAATAGGTCGGAAAGCTCATAAAACACTTTGGCTGTGTGACTAGGAGAAGGAAAAAAGAAATGCAAACCCATTTCTGAGACAGGGTATATTAAAATGTGTCGAAATCTATGCCATGCAAAAAACTTGTGCTAGAATAATTTTGAGCATTGCTCTAATTCTTCAAGTTTTGGACAAAGTAATCTCATGTGTATTTTATGTCATTGCCACAGGCCCCAGCGCCGTAGCCCCTGAGGATTTTCTTTCACTTACACCTTCAGCCCAAACTTTTTCTTCTCACAGTGATTTATTATGGAGGTAATTTTAGGGGATACAGTTTACAGCTTGAGTTATTAGACTGAACACCTCGGCCTGACACGCCGCCGCCTTTTCTTTCTTTTCTTTCTTTTTTTTTTTTTTTCTGCTTGCAGCTGTGAGTCACAGCCCCAGTTTCATCTCCAAGCACTGCACATTCCTTCACAATGCACACTTCCTTCTTGCAAAGATCAAACATGCTTTGGTCAAAGTGTTTATTTTAAAATACAGGAAAATTAAAACTAAACACGGCTCTACTGTAAAATTCCCCGATGTATCATATTTTCCTCCTCCTGAGCCCACACAAAAAAGTAACAAATTGCACCAATTTCTGGCATCAGATTTCCAGCTGAAGCACAGTCACAGAGGGGCAGAATTTTCACTTTATCATTGAAATGTGCCAGAAAACCTCCCACTTTTGTTCATGATTGGATTCCTCGGGTTTGGATGTCTTTAGGTTTTGCTATAAAAAATCATCATAAGCCAAAAAATAACATATCATCAAGAAGATGCTGACAAACCTTTACTTAATTCACCAACCTGCATATGTCTCATTCCTGGTTCCCTTTCCTTCTTAGTGTTTTCCTTTTAATTGTGTTTTCCAGAAGGTAACTTTAAGGGCAGAAGTATATTATGAAATATTTGCTAAGTGGAAAACAAAAGGCCTCTTAGTTACTCAAAACAAGTCCACAATTTCCAAACCTGTCTATAGCTCTCTGCTCTGGGTGTTTGCTTTCAAGTTAAGGTGACAAATTACAGAGAGAATCACTGTGTGTCAGCATTGAAACCCTCCACAGCAAGTTTTACCTGTGGGTTTTGGTGAACACAAGGTCCCCTTCTATCCCCCTGCATTCTTTAAGCTCCCACCTATTCCCCAGTGAAACAGCTCAGACCCAGGCCTCCTCCTCTCTGGAGCAATTTACTGGGCTTCTTCAACCACACACTTCTCTAACGGGGCAGAAATTGTTAGGCTGTTTTTAATCAAGTTTGGAAGCTGAATCTTTTCCCTCTGAAGACTGCCAGCGGTGGATGCAGCGGAATGTCTGGGGCAGCAGGCAGTGGGCTTGGCCAACAGTTTTTCAGACACAACAGCAGAAAATGGCACTGAAATAATCTTCTGTGGCAGAAATCCTTAAAACAAATCCACTCGCCTTACTCCCCTTATCTAAGCTGAAAGACAAATGAAGCCAAAAGGAAAATTGAAATGATAACTCATTTACCTACTGAAGGCAAACCAAGAGTATGTAAATACTTTGCAAACACATCTTCTAAAATCTTTCAAAATAGATGCTCTTTAAGATAAATGGCAGTACATTTTTTCAGTATTGTATTGCATAATTTTTTAGATGTCAGAAATGAGAAAATAACAATTAAAAAGACTCAGTTCTAGAAAAAAATGGAAAGGTTAATAGAAAAACTGTTAATTTGATCTTTTTGTTCGTTAAGTAGGGACAAATTATAATGCATATTTTAACTGTAGAGAATAAACAGAAATGCTTATATCCTCTTAAAATCCTTTGTAAGAGCTTGAGGTTAGAGGTTTTCAAGATTATGCACAATACAAAGAATCAGATTACAGGTCACATTTAAGGCCTTCCTTTGCTGGGTTTCCAAATGTTACTAAATGTTCTATTTGGTAAACATTTGCTTATTTGAAAAATCTCTTCTAATTAAAATATATTGAATATCCATCCCTTAAAAAAAAAACCTAACTTCAGGCCCCCAAAATATTTCTTAAAGTTGTAAGAAAACAGTCCTCTCGTATTTGGTATAGTTGAATATATGTAAAATAAAAACAATTCTTAACCTGAAAATGCCTGCTCTTCTGACAAACACATTTGAGAAACTAATTTTATAATACACAATTTGGGGTTATGGATTTCATTTCCATTTTTGAAATCCAAATAAAATTGCTTTTAAAACTGTATTTGAATACAGTGGAGATGAAGATGTCAGTGAAAAGTCTTAAAGTATTCGATGTATCTGAACTACCATCCAACACACACACACACACACACACACACACACACACACACACTTCTTGAGAAAATGTTGCAAATGAAGAGAACAGTTACCAGTCACCTGACTTCAAATTTCCGTTTAGAACAGTCTAACTCACCTATTTTGTACAAGTAACAAAACTGTTGTCTAAAGTTATAGGATAACATTTTTTTCCTAAATCCTTATGCAATGATTTATTAATTCAGATCTGTAAAATGAATTGTTTGGCCATCTAGTTTTTAATGTAGACCTCCCATAGAAGGCTATAGTAACTTAGGTCTGCTCTCTCTCCCTTCTTCTCCCTCTCTCCCTTCTGCTCCCTCTCTCCCTTCTTCTCCCTCTCTCCCTTCTCTCTCCCTTCTTCTTTTCTCTCCCTCTCTCTCCCTTCTTCTCTCTCCCTTCTCTCTTCTTCTTCTTCTTCTTCTTCTTCTTCTTCTTCTTCTTCTCTCTCTCTCTCTCTCAGTAGAGTAACTAACAAGCAATCTCTCCTTCTCTGGTGTTCGCGGGTGGGAAACCAGGACAGGGGTTTTCTGCAGAAGGGAGAGGTGCCTCGTAAACAGACAGCACTTCAGCTGTCTGAGTAAAACTGTCCTCACCATTTGACTCTTTTTTTTTTTTTCTCCTTAAAGTTTGCAGTCCAAGAGTCGGCAGGCTTATCTTAGGAATGTCACCTATTTCTGTGCTTCAAGTTGCACTCTCTGTTCAAAATGCCATTAACACGAGTTTTAAATTCATCTTTTAAAAGAGCATTTCCCAAGAAGCGCTTCCTTTCCTGCTGGTAGGCAGCGCAGCTCCGCAGCCTCCGGGCTGGAACCCTTGCTTTCGATTTGTTTTTTTCACCCGTTTCCCTGAGGAACCCGGATCTTTGTGCTGCCTAATTCTGATTTTAAAATGCTAAATTTCTGCCCTGAATCCTTCTCGATAACAAATTGTTATCGAAAGTGGATCAGATTTGTTCCAACTGTGAGATCTGGATCAATACTGACACGAAATAAATCTTTTAAAATTTGTTGTTGCTGTTTTTTGTTTTTTTGTTTTTTTTTTCTCGAAAAGACCTCAAGTTTATAATGTGTTTTCAAGTAAAGTAGGGCTGCTTGCATTTTCATCAAAAACAAAAAGTTGCGATCCCCGCTGGCATGAGCCTTCCTCTATCATTATTTTTAGCCTGTGTATCATTACCTAACTGGTATGTGTTCTTCCGCCTCGCTCTTGCTGATCTAGTTGAGTCCTAGCCTTTGTGCCAAGAAGTGTATTTGAAGCAGATAAGTGCGTATAATACAAACGGGTTTTGTTAGACCTGATGGACGCTATTTTTCTTCTAATAGGTTTGTAGCAAACTAACACAATAACACAATGTATTCCTTTTCAAGGTACATTGTGGAATCAGGTCTATTAAGACCGCGTTGAGCTGTTTCTCGCTTCTTTTCAACAGTCTGTTGCTCAAACACAAGAGCCAACCAGCGGCAGCTGCCTCAACAAAAGTAGAAACCTAACCCTTTTATGCAGTGTTTTAGCAGAAAGGGTAGCTCTGTTTAATTAAAAACATCGATGGTCCAGTGAAACAATGGGAACTCAAGTTCAAGTGGTGTTCCATTCATTTAAGATGAGTTTTACTAGCTATGGGTGTAATTCATTTCCCCAGCTCTCCTGTGCGAGGGGTTCCTTCTTGGGGCATTATTTGGGTGAATAGAAAGACAGACACGGCTATTCCTTTAGAAACCTGATTAACAAACCTTGCTTTGAGGGTGAGGTGTTTAATTTATAAGTGCACCCCATATTTTTTGTCAGTTTATTCGCGGCGGGGAAGCTTTGAAAGCGGCTCCTCTCAGCAGGTTAAGAAGTGAAGTCCGCGTCCTGGCATTTAAACGTCTTTGTTATTGTGTCAAGCAAGTTGTGGAAAACTGCCTGCTCAGAATACTGAGGTTGGGCAGCTAGGGCGGCCTGTGTGTGTGTGTGTGTGTGTGTGTGTGTGTGTGTGTGTGCACGCGTGTGCGTGTGTGTGTGTGTGCGTTCGCGTGCGCGCACGTGCGCCCCTGGGCACAGGACGGTGCGTGCAAGAGCAATTCTTTTCGTCCGCAGCTGGTAGCCTGCACCCGGCTGCTCTCCGCGGAGAACCGACGGCCCTGGGAGCGCTCAGGGCAGCAGGCCGGCCCCTGCGGCACTCTCCGGTCTCGGGAGCCCGGCGGGGACGAGGGCGCCGACGCGGCCCCTGCGGGGCTGGCGGGGCACGCGGAGACCGGGAGGCTCTGGGTCCCCGCACCCGGGCGTGGCAGCGGGCAGGAGGCGGGAACGCAGGCCTCCCCGCGCCCGGCGGGCACCGCGCACCCCCGCCGCGCCCTCCCGCGTGCTTCCCGCTGCCGGACCGCAGGGAAGTGAGGGAGCCGGGGCACGCGGCTCCGACTCCCCAACAAAACGGTGGCCGAGGCCGGGGCGGGGGCCAGGCCGCGCTGCCCGCCGGCCCGCGCCGCTCCAGGCTGGCCAGGGGCACCCTCGCAGGCCTGAAGGGTGCTCTCCCGTCGCCCTGGCAGCCGGTGGGGCCCGGGCAGGCCACACAAAGGCCCCTGAGACGCGCAGAAGTCCAGGCGTAGGTGAAGCCGTGGGTCCGGGAGTCTTTGCGTGGGCTCTTGGGCCTACTGTCATGGTTGAAATCCAGGAGAACCCTGCCAGAAGCCGACCAGGGATGGGGACTGTCCCCCGAGAAGCCTCAGGCTCCGAGTGAATTATTTAAGCTGTTCCTGGTGTTTAAAGAGGTTTTTCAGTTTTAAAGAATGTTGTAAAAAAATATCAGCCCTTGTTAACTTCCTCATTACACGCTTCTCCCCTCAGCTGAACATACCCGGTTTCCTGAAGCCCAGGAGCTATGTAAGTGTTTAAACATGTGTCAAGTGTTTTAAAAACAACAGGAATTCACGAAGAGGAGGAGGAAGTTGACCGATACCTGAGTACTCCTTCATTAGCACACCTCCGTCAGCTGGGCTGGCTGTGGGGCTGCCCGGAGACCGGCCCCGTACAGAGCTCCTCCCTTCCCTTTGGCTCCTTGTAGTCATCCCTAATTAGAAATGCCTCAGAGGAGCCTTTATCCCGGCCATAAAGGAAGAGCGAGTGTTCCGCACGATATATATTAATACAGGTCCATACTCAGTAATTTGGAATTGTGCTTCGTCTTTCAACTCTCTTCTCTTTTTGTCCTTTTTCATTCAGATATTTGTGGCTAGCGACACTGCGCTGCCCTTCCTCCTCCTTTGCAGAGTGTTAGGATGAATGCTGCCCTGGCCTAGAAGACTGTAGGAAGGATGAAGTGTGGCCCTCGTGGTGGGTGTGCACCATCAAACCACTGACATTTCTGGGCTAGTCTCCTTGCTAGAGAAGCCTTTAAAAATGTTTTCCTGGCATTTTGAGAACTAAAGATAAGGACAAAGCATTATCTTAAACTGAAAGGATGTATTGTATGGAAAGTAGATTAAACCGTGGTAGTATTGTCTCTTTTCTCTTAGAGGAAAGTAGTCTTACCCTGAGCTTTGGTTCTGGTGTGACATTTTTCAATATTGGCTGTCATTTTGAGAAAGAGTTCTCTGTGTGTTCTATTTTTGTTTTAAAATGCCTACACCGAAGGGAAATGTAGAAATTTTCAGTTATTAAAAATAACTGAGTGCTCTCATAGAGTCTAAGTGTTGGTTTTAAAACATCATGGAATGAGTATGATTATCTTCAGTGTGACACTTTAGCAAAAGTGGCCACCAACTTGAGGAGCAACTCACTTTTTTAGGGAGCCATTTTTCAGAAGAATCAATTTAAGGCTTTGGTCTCTCTGTCTCATACCTTGGCCAGGTTGTTAAATTGGTCCCAATTCTGGTTCTCTGTGTTACCAGTGTTCTCTTGCCCTATCTCTTACCACAGCTTCCCTGACACTGGTAAAACTGAAAACATCTTTAGGGCATAAAATAGATATCTGTATTTTCAATAGCAAAAACCAGACTTACATTTTAAATCTTACCTCCGGCTCTTAATTCTGATTTTGAGATAGGGTTCCACTCAGTCAAGGCTGGCCCAGAACTCGATGTGTAGACTGTCCTTGGATTCCTGATCCTTTTGCCTTCCTCACAGGAGTTGAAAAGTCACAGCTGTGTGCTACCTGGCCCTGATTTTCTTCAACTGTTTACTTCCTTCTGCCCTATTGTTGCCTAGCTGTGTGTGCTACTGATGGTGCAGAGGAACGTTGCCCGGACTGTCAGACAGCTCTTCCTGTGGCTGCTTTCTCTGGATCCAGCTGGCTACAGCCATGTTGGTTGGGAAGACGCTGAGGCTTTGCGGTGCTCGTTGGTGCTTATCTTTCAGAAGATTCCAAGATGGTTGTACAGTACTCTGTCACTAGTTCGTATATGAAAAGATTTTTTTTAAACTTAAAATGTGCTTTCTTCTTGGCCCAGATCTGAGTTTAAAGTGGTTTGAACTACAGAGAATTCCTGTAGTCAGTGTGTGTTTAAGTCATTCCTCTGCCCTAAGCATCAAGAGTCTTTGCTTGTAGATTAAGGTACTCGAGCTTCTCTTTGCTTAAGATAGTCTGAGGAGGCTTTTGAGTCTTTTAGGTAAACATGGTGGAGGGGATTGTCTTCTTATCCTTACAGATTTGTCTAGGTATCTATGGGCTCCAATTACAGAAAAGTCTTAGACTGGACAGGCAGAGCACATCTGTAATCCCAGCATTCTAACCTGAGATGGACTTGGAGAATGGCCTGGAGGCTTTTCTCCCAGGCTGTAGATGGTGTGGTGGGTTCCACTGGCTCTTTTATCTCCGTGGTTAGCCCCCACTTGGTAAGAGGTATGGCCTTTTTGGAGGCAGTGTGTCACTGGGGGTGGGCTTGGAGGTGTCAAAAGCCCCGCCAGGCCCTGTCTGTTCTACCTGCCTGCCTGTCTCTCCCTCCCTTTCTCTCTCTTCTGCCTGCTGCCTGCAGATGAGGGTATTAAACACCCAGCTGCCACTGCAGCACTGTCTGTCTACCCATCATGATGGCAATGAGCTAAGTCCTCTGAAGCTGCAAGCAGGGCCCCAGTCGCTGCTTCTTCTATTCGCATGGCCTTGGTCTTGGCGTCTCCTCACAGGGACAGAGCAGCTTGCAACCCTATTGAAACTTCATCAAGAACTTCCACTTTTAACTGCTCTTTCATTTTTCTTTTCATGCAATATATTCTTTTTTTTTAATCAGGATTTTATTTTTATTTATGTACATTGGTGTTTTCCCTACATGTATGTCTGTGTGAGGGTGTTAGATCCCCTGGAACTACAGTTAAAAACAGCTGTGGGTACTGGGAATTGAACCCAGGTCCTCCAGAAGAGCACCCAGTGCTCTCAACTGCTGAACCATCCTCCAGCTCCTACCTTCCTACCTTTTCACTTTATATACATGTATACTTTATATATATGTATATATAAAGTATATATATATATATATATATATATATATATATTCTATTCTTTAGCATCTCTCTAGCTCACAAGCAGCCAGGGGAGAGGGCAGAGCAACAGTAGCTAGACTCTCAGGTGAGGGTGTCCTGACCCTCCTGTCCCCCATCTCTAGGGAGTGTTGGGATTTAAGTCATGCCCCACCGTGCCAGGCAGCAACTGGTTCTCATCATCTAGATTTTGCAAGAAACCAACAGTAGAGCCGCTAACCTTTGTGTGGGGCCATCCTGGCCAACAGTTCCCAGGAAGGTTGTCCACTGCTGGCTCTAATATTAGCCTTATGGCTTGTGGGAGTGCCCATCCTAACCTATCTAGAATAATAAAAAAAAAAGGCAGAAAAACAAGTAAGCAAGCAAACAACAACAACAAACCTCTTACTGAGATTTGTTCCTGTTTTTTAACTGTTCTCCAAATTTGCAAGGGACTCAGGCTGGCATGAAAACAGCCATTCAGTGAAGCCTGTCTTACAGCCTATGTAGATCCATTGGGGTCCATTCTGAGCAAGCACCAACTGAGCTAGGGTAGCAACAACAAAAGGGACACTAAACAAAAATGCTAGCGAGATCCAACAGCCTGAAAAGATTCCATCGCTTGTTTCCTTCCAGTCTTTTTTCTTTTTAGTTATTTTTTGATATTTTGAGATAGGGCCTTTCTGAGTAGTGTTGGCTGGCCTGGTACTCAATATGTAGAGCAGCCTGGCCTCAAGCTCATAGATATCTGCCCGCTTTTGCCCCTTGAGTGCTGTGACTAAAGGTGTATGCCACCATATCCTGCCACTTATTTCCTTGAAAGAGTAATGTTGGGAGGCACTATTGTAGCTAGCATTCTAGAACCCAGTCATTCCCCTTCCCATGCTACTGTCTTATTGGGGGCCTTTGGGGTGGTTTCCTGTGCCCGGCAGGCTCTGGGCTCTAAGCATTGCCCTGGTTTCTCTCTTAGCCATATGGTGCTTGTGAGACCAAGTCCAGCTTGGTGAGACTGGTGAGTTTACTGGCTTTGCTTCCAGGGCATGGGTAGGGGCTAATCACAGGAGCACGAGGGGCCTCAGGAGAGCTGCAGCAATGAAAGTCCCCCCTCATCTGTGGGACTGTGACACCTCAACTGTGTTCTGGAGTTGAAGTCTAGTTAGCTTGTAACTTGTTTATTTTGAGTCAGGGCTTCACCAAGCAGCCCTGGTTTGACTGGAAAACTAGCAATGTAGACCAGGCTGGCTCTGAATCGCAGAGATCCTCATGACCCCGCATCCAACATGCTGGGATTGATTATAGGAATGCTTGAGAAGTTGGTTCTCTCTTCTGCCACACGGACCCTGGGAACTGAAACTGCATCATAACTTGACAACACATGTGTTTGCTTGCTGAGCTGTCATCTTAGCCCTGTTTCTTTTCTTTTTTACAGTTGATTTATCTTAGTTTTGTATGTGTATGGGTTTCTTGCCTGCATGTATTTATGTAAACTAAACTATGTGTGTGCCTGATGCCTGTGGAGGCCAGAGGCCATTCGGATCTCTAGAATGGAGTTCCAGATGGTTGGGAGCCACTTGATGAGGTGCTAGTAACTGAACTTGGGTTTTTGCAGTAAGTGCTCTTAGCCACTGAGCCAGTTCCCTAGTACCAAGAAACACACTTTCCTACCCATTGGACTGGTGATAATTTGATGGCTCAATTTGCTAGAGATTGTGAAGGAGACAGAAATCGTCATGCTGGTGGGTACCTACATTGGTGTAATTGTTGGGAATTTTCAAAGATACATGGAATTACTTAAATGATAGCATATACTCACCACTAATTAAATGCCACAACAGCAGTTTATGCTTCTTAAGATAAAATCCCTCGTGTTGGGTGAGCTGTGTGGCTGTTCAGAATAAAGACCACATTTTTCAGAACTGCAAGACACCTTAGCCAGGAAAGTGCTTGATATGAAAATATAAAGTCCTAAAGTTAATCCCCAGTACAGGTGCAAAATCCCACTTGTGGTGGCACAAATTTGTGGTTGTTTAGTTGGTTGTTTTTTTCAAGACAGGGTTTCTCTGTGCCATCGGGCTACCCTGGGATTCACTCTGTAGACCAGGCTGGCCTCAGCTTGAACTCGGGGACCCCTCTGCCTCTGCCTCCTGAGTGCTGGGGTTAAAGGTGTGTGCACGAAGCCCAGCGGCTTCGCTCATGGATCCTGTCAGCACTGGGGTAGCAGTGACGGTGGATCCCTGTGAGGCCTGTTGGCCAGCCAATCCGCAGGACCAGGGTGTCCGGACGGACCCTGTCTCAGAAAATGAACTTCCAGAGGACCACACCTGAGGATGACACTGGCTTCCATTTACGCACACACACACACACACACACACACACCACATACATAGTTGGAGTAAAAAAATTACTCTTGTGGCAGTATTTTATAATGACTTTTTCAGCAACTCAACAGAGTATTTGGATCCATTTCAAGATAATGAATACAAATTCAACTTTAATTACATTTTTAAAAATTGTGTTAATTTCTAAAACTTTTCCTGTGTCATTTTTTTTTGTATATTTCTGGTGTTGGACTTCTTCCTTCCATTTGATTCACCTTTACATGCAGAAAAGATGTAACAACAATAATAAAATCCTTGGTGCACTTGGCCTTGAAGATACTGCTTGAGATTAGCAACTAAGCAAATTGAATTATTGACATATTCAAACAAGCCACATTAAAAAGTAATCTTTGAAAAATGTAAAACCTATAGGATGAAAATACTTAAAATTTAAGGGAAAACCAATACAAATAAAAACTTTCCCATGACAGTAAACACCACAAGTAATATTAGAGGCAAGTGATTATGTAGGAAGAATACATGAAATTCAAATTACAAGGAATGAAGATTCCTAAAATATCAAGAACTTTCAGGGGCTGGAGAGACAGCTCAGCAGGTAAGAGCATTGGATGCTCTTCCAGAGGACCCGAGTTCACTCCCCAATACCCAAAAGGCAGCTCACATTGTCTGTAACTCTTATTCCAACACCTTCATACAGACATATGTACAGTCAAAACACCAATTTACACAAAATAGAAATAAACAAATTATAAAAAAGGAACATTTAGAAAGAAATAAAGTGATAGAAAAATATAGAAAGTACTTAACTTGCAGAAAGAAAGAAATTCTTTACCTGGAAATACATTCAAGTTATTGCTTAAAATTATTCCACGGTAAACTTAATTTGTTCATCTTGTATGACTTGAATTTTACATAAAAGGACATTTTCCTCTTTGCAGTTTTTGTTTTGTTTTGTTTCGTTTGTAACTTTTGTGTTTTTTTTGAGACAGGGTTTGTCTGTGTAGCCCTGGCTGTCCTGGACTCCCTGTGTAGACCAGGCTGGCTTAAGCTCACAGAGCTCTGCCTGCTCCGCCTCCCGAGTGCTGGGATCACAGTGCGCCACCACGGCCAGTCTCTGTATTTTGGACTACTTAGTGGAACTTTAGTATTATGCAGACAGCCTGTATTTATTGATTGCACACACTTAATTACATCTCCTGTATTTTCTACTTTTCTAGGTTCAAGGTCGGAAAACCTTTCTACGTAATTTGTGATTTTCAAACTGTATCAGTTTCTTGTGTTGCCGTGATAAATATGGCTATCAAGCCAGCTTAGGAGAGAGCTTACTTTGGCTTTGAGTTCCGGAGCCGTAGATTCTGTAGCCTCGGCGGAAGGCTTGGCAGGAGCAAACCGGCAGTGAGGAGAAGCTAGGCCCTCTCTGAGCTCACTCCAGAGAAGTACTGCCTACAGCCAGCTGCTCCATCTCTGCAACAGTGGGAGCCTGCTCGCCCTCACGACTGAGGTAGGTTTGCCACTTTGGTTGTCACAGGGCAAGAATGAAGGACAGGGCTGCTGCCACTGCCCAGATGGGGCTCAGCTCTGGGCGCTCTGCAGCACACGGGCTCACTGAAAGGTCACAGTGTCACTTTGAGAAATCTTAATGCAGGTGCTGGATTAAGCGGCTTTCACACTCATTCGTTGCTCTTTTTGGAGACAGCAGTAACGGGGAGCCTGTCTTCAGCAGCGGTGGGAACGCAGTCGATGTGACAGTCTACTAGCAATTTCCCAGGATTGGAGCAAGGCAAGAATTTTACTACCCACCTGTCTTTTTAATTCCCAAATAGCTATCTTCTCAAGGAGAATTTAAATTGTTTTCTCTACTTTGAGTAAACTAATAAATAACATAAGGATTTAAGAAAACCAAAGAGTTGACATGCTGAAGCATTTTAATCTGCTGCTGTGTTTCCAGCAAGAGTTTGGAATGTCATCTCCGGAGCCCCAAAGCCAAGGAGGAGAAAATGGAGAAATGCCAAGCCAAGTTAAGAATTCAGTGTTTAAGAAAATGGTCCAGAGAGGGGGAGCAGAGTTCAGGAAGGGGCAGAGGAGTGCAGAGGGCATTTCCATGCTCACACCTGTAAGTTATTACGACTTTTGAAGTGGCTGTTGATGGAGGCACTTGGACATCTGAGCTGCTTCAGTGCATGCTCAGGGTGTTCAGAGAACGGCTCAGCTTCTGGAACATCGTCAGCTGGAATCCCAGATCAAACAGCCAGGCCCATGACGAGGGAATATCATGTAGCCATGTGACAAGCAGAAAAACCCAGACTGTGAGACTCAGTACCAAAGTGAGCACACTACGTGTTTGTCTGGCTTAGCACTGCTCTCAGGCTTGTACAACAGAACAGAAGAGAAGTCTGAGGTGCAAGATAACACATCAAGAGGGGGCTTTTGAAACGTTTGTTTTGCTTCATAAGGCTATTCCGAGGTTGCTGGAACCTAACTCTCATTTCCCTTCAAATCCAAATTGTCACTGGATAGCTCATCTAGCACGTGGTTGCTTTATATTTTGAACTTGCAGATGCTGTTGAGAGCCGGGGCAACCATTTTGTCTCCACTCAGCAGCTATCAGCTTACTTCATACAGTGAATCTTTAGAAAATCTGCAGAAAGCCTTTTGTTTTCCACCACTTTCACTTGCTATCACATACTATTAAGAGACAGTCAAGAATTCAGTGGGAATTTAGAGCATTCGCTATTTCCTGTGTGGAGTTTTTGTGTCCCATGGTGGGAGGTTCTTCAGGTGAATATTCTGATTACAAATTAAGAATCAGGACTAAGTTATTAAATTTTTTGGTGGTGTTGGCTTTGAGACAGGGTCTTGTGTAGGTATCTTTGGGTAACCTGGTACTTGCTCTATAGCCTGGGCTGATTTTGAACTTGCAGCAACCCTCCTGCTCATCCTCTAGAGTACTGGAAAGACAAGCATGAGTGTTTTTGTTTGTTTGTTTGTTTGTTTGTTTGTTTTTGACAAGCATGAGTGTTACACCCAGAGAATGTAACTCTCTCATGCATCATTTATGTTAACTTCTGGCTTTACTCTATTTTCACAAAACATGAAAAAAATTAAAAAGTATGTCATGATATATACATGCATATTAAAATTTATTTATTTTTTTGTGCATGTGTATTTTACTCCCGTGTATGTGTGTACCTCCTGTGTGCATTGCCCATGAAGGCTGGAAAATGGCACTGGATCCCCTAGAACTGGAGGGACAGGCAGTTGTAAGCTGCCATGTGGGTGCTGGGAATTGGACTTGGATCCTCTAAAAAAACAGCAAGTGCTCTTCACCACGTCGCCAGCCCCTACCTATTACTTTTTCTTATTCTTTATAAGTAGGATGAGAGAATAAGGGGTGCAAATGGGAAAGCAATGATACTAATTCTATTTATTTATTTGTTTTGAGACAGGGTCTCACTATTCAGCTCTGGCTATCCTTGAACTCACTATGTAGATCAGGGTAGCCCTGAACTACAGAGATCGGCCTGCCTTTAACCGCCCAAGTGCTGAGATTAAAGGCATACGATAATACGCCTGGCTCCAGACTAATTACTTTAATTTTGGAGGTTCCATCTATTGTTTCTGTTAGCAGGTTTTCTTTGTCTTCAAATTTTCATTGTTCTTTATGAAAGATATTCATATTAGAGCATCTTGAAAAGATAAAGCTTGTACAAGAAGTTCTCTTATGCCACACACTCAGTTTTCTCAGTGTTGGCTGTTTTGCCTTTTCCAGCAGTCTGTCACTGAGCTGTATCTCTGGCCCTGAGAGCCACCTCACTCACAAATCCTAGCAACATGTGCCAGAGGAAGCTTTTACACATGCTCATTAACAAATACAAGAATGTCAGTACAAAGGCACAGGAGAACACAAGTGTATGTCAGCGGTAAAGCAGGTGAGCAAGTTGCCATACAGACATACATTGGTTTATTTTGTAGCAGTAATTAATAGTGACGTGCGTGTAGTTGATCAAAGAGTACCCAAACACGTGTTAATTAAAAAAGTTAAGTCAGCCGGGCGGCAGTGCGCACCTGTGATCCCAGCACTCGGGAGGCAGAGGCTGGCGGATCTCTGAGCTTGAGGCCAGCCTGGCCTACAGAGTGAGTTCCGGACAGCCAGACCTATACGGAGAAAAAACAAAACTGAACAAAGCCCCTTAAGAGCAAAAGACTTTTGCTCTTAAAAGTTTAGAAGACTTGCTCCCAAATCAGGCATTGGTGGCTAAGAGCACTTGCTCTCGCCGAGGACCTGTTCAGTTTCCAGCCCACACCTGGCTCTCAGCCATCCAGCCCCAGGACACCCGATGCCCTCTCCTGACCTCCGCCAGCATGAGGCTCACACATGGCACACATATTTACTTGTAGATAACCCACTTGAATACATAAAATAAAATAAAATAAAATGGATTTTTTGTCAATGTAGATATTTAATACTTAGTCTCTTTTCCTTTATCAAGGACACAAATCATTCATGTTCTTGGAGATTCAGAGGAAAACATCGGCTTTTCTTGTTTACACAAAACACTATAAAACAAATATTTATTTTATTTGTACTTGTGCATGTGTGATGTATTCATGTGCTCACGGAGGCAGGAGCCCTGGCCGTGGAGCTACAGGGGTCACAAGTCACCCTGTGTGGCTGAATTCCTGTCAGGTGGCCGATCAGCATTTGAGTTTTCCTCCACTAGAGGCTGCAGTGTGCTGCCACATGACACTTCAGCTCTCTTCTGCTCCTTTCCCACGAAAAGTTCCTCAGCCCGGGTGGTGACCTCTGCAGCAGGGGTGTTTAGGAAGAAAGCTGATATTTTTAAAAGGAGAGTGATTTCATTTTCAGTTTGTCTGATGTTCTCTCAAGATTATATTTAGATTGCAGGCTTTTAATCAAAATGGTAAATTTGAGGTATTCTTGGCATAGCATTCAGTCCAAAGTAGCTGTCTGCCTCACACTGGTGATATTAATTGAGATAATTTGACCAAGACATGCATTTTGTCCACTGAATGATGAAAAGCTTTTACAAAGATTTTCTTTTCCCTCCCTAACACCCTTCCTTTTTCTTCCTTTTGTTGCTTGCTCTTGTCCTTCCTTCCTTCCTTCCTTCCTTCCTTCCTTCCTTCCTTCCTTCCTTCCTTCCTTCCTCCCTCCCTCCCTCCTCCCTCCCTCCCCCCTCCCTCTCTGACAGAGGAGGACTCCACCCTGTTCCTTTGGGACAGGGTCCCTCACTGAACCTGGAGTTAGACTGGCAGAAAGCGGTGGGAACCCTCACGCCTCCACAGCCGCGGTGCTGGGTGGCAGCCGTGTGCAGGGCCACGTTCTTCACCAGTGCCGGGACAGCTTCACGTTTCGCAGCAGCTGTTTACCCCCTGAACCATTGCCCAAGCCGTTAGCAAGACTTTGTGGAGATGGTTAGTTGAGCCCTCCTCTCTGGAGAAGAGAAGGCTGAATGTGATTTTCCTCTCATTTCAAACCGAAAGCTGCAGGTGCAAACCCTGGGTCCATTTGCTCACAGCTTACTGTTCCATGATCTCTTTTCAGGAGACTGGAGGAGAACGAATGCACTGAGTTCTCTCTGCTTAGAGCCTAGAAGAGGACTGTGCTTGGTTGGTAGGAAACAGACCTGTCTCCCAATTGGTCAGACAGTGAGTGTTTCTCAGAAGCAGAGTGTAAAGGAGAGAGCTGTTAGGGCCAGCCGTGGGGTGAGCAGAGCCTGGCAGAAAACTGAATTCCTGGTAGTGGGGCAGTGAGTGGCACCCGGAAGAGATGTTCTTCCAGACTAAGGGACTGCAGGGCTCCAAAAGAGTCATTCTCAGTACCTGCAAGCCCAGGATGGCTGGCCCAGTTCGAGACTTGTCCCTCGGCACACTAGCAGGACCAAGTGAGAAAGAATGTTAGTGAGGTTCCAGGAGGAAGGGTGGCCGTCCCAGGGGACAAAGACTCTTGCTCTGCTACGGCGGTGACTTTGAAGTTTTTTTTACTTTATGTGTGTGAATCAAAGGACAACTCTTACAGGTGTGTTTTCTCCTTGGCTGACTGAACTCAGGTTGACCGTGCTGGTATTGAAGGCGTATGCCACCATGCCCAGCCCTGATAAATGAAGACATTTTTGTTCATAAAAATGTCCTACAAACCTTATTACTCTGACCCTCTCTGTACTAATGAACAGGAAGTACTGTTTTTGTTTGTCTGTTTGCTCGGGATGGTACCAAAGGGAGGCAGACACTGCGGCCATGCAGTCCCTACCTGATCTGAGTTACTGACAAGCAGGACCCGCAGAGCACGTTTCCTGTGCATTCTGTATCATTTTTGTAGAAATGTCTGTTCAGAGTTTTTGCCTGCATTTGCTTCTGAGTTGTAAACATTTAAAAATATGTTCTAGTATTAGCACTTTAGCAGATATTTGATTGGTGTATCCTTACTTGTAGCTGTAACCAAGATGCCTGATAAAGATCAGCTCAAAGGTGGAAAGGTGTGTTCCGTTCAAGGGGACACGAACCTCCCAGTGGGGAGCAGGGCAGCAGGAGCGCCAGGTGGTCAGCCACAACACGTCTGATTGAGAAAGCACAGCCGGCCTGAGCTCTATGTGCGCCCTCTTCCTTCTTAGTCACAGAATAGGCCAGTTAGGACCAGAAACTCCCCGCAGACACGCTCATGATTCCAGATCCTGCCACATTGACAGTCCGTCATGATTGACAGTTTCTTCCCCCTGCTCTGTCCTTTCCCTCTGTGGTGCCCTTTGATACGCAGAACACTTGAAATCTGATGTAGTCGTGTTTGCACAGTTTTACTCTTGTTGCTACACTCTGTACTATCCCAGGTATTTTCACCAATTTTAGTATCTTTTTAAAAAGTACTTATTTTGCAGTACTGGGGCCTTGCAAGTGCTCTGCTACTGAGCTGTATACCCAGTCCTTAATGGTCCCCCAAACTCCCCCTTCCTTCATATAACTGTCAACAATACAGTTAAAGGTATTCTTTTATTTCACTTACTGTGTGTGTGTGTCATAGAAAGTGTGTGGAGGTCAGAGGACAACTTGTAGAGGTCTCTCTTTTACATCGTGGGTTCTAGAGATTGAGCACGCAGTCACACTTGGCAGCAAACGCCTTTGCCTGCTGAGCCATCTTGCTGGCCCTGCCCTGTGTTTTACCAAAGCCTGTAGAGGTGACCTCGTGCTAACCAGTAACTGTGGCCTTTGCTCTGTCTGTGCAGCCTGTAGCTGTTGTCAGTAGTTTGCAAATCTCTGCCTTAGAAACCTTGAGCTGCAGGACTCTTCAATCTTGTAAAATGGTATCTTTTCTGTTGTGTTTCTGTTTGCTTCTCCTGTCTTGTGTCTCACCCTTGGGGGTGTGAATTTATTGATTTCATCTATGTTCTTTCCACTCTCTTTGCCTTCCTTGGTCTTCTTTTTTTCTCCCCCTTAGTTTGAGACATTCCCAGATTTACTGCTTTCAAAAAGCTTATGTCCCATAGTGGAAACATATAGTCAGACCTATATTATCATAATACAGGACATGCCTTAAGGCTACTCTTGCCTTTTCCAGAGAAAGACTACGTAATTCCGATTAGAGAGAGCTAAGAGGATGCCACACAAAAATAAAGTGTGAGTTAGGTCTGGAGGACTGGGCTGGATTGCAGTAGCAGCAGCAACAGTACACCGAAGAAGCTGATTGGCTGTTGCAGTGCTGAAAGCCTTCCTTAGAGCCTCAACTTGCCAGGCAAGCACCTTGAGCTGCTGTATACGGAATTCTTCTGAAGTGAGATGCCTTCTAATCTCTGTGACTTTATCTGTTTGTTTGTTTTTGTTTCTCAAGACAGGGTTTTTCTGTGTAGCCCTGGCTGTCCTATAACTCAGTCTGTAGACCAGGCTGGCCTCTAACTCAGAGATCAGCCTGCCTCTGCCTCCCTGAGTGCTGGGACTAAAGGTGTGCTCCACCAGCTCCTGGTCCATAACTAGATCTTAGTAGAGGAACGCACTTACCTTATTTTACTGTGACCACATATCAATGTGACTGTCTGATCAGAACTGCAGAGTCGTGTATGGCCTCACTGGTACAGGTGGGCAGTAGATTAAAAGGAGTAAATGAAGACGACAGTGTAGCTGGGCATGCGGGCACGTGTTTTTAGTCCCAACACTTGGGAGGGAGACAGACAGGCAGATCTCTATGGGTTTGAGGCCAGCCTGGTGAACATAATAAGTTCCAGGCCATTTCACACTATATAACTTAGTGTGATTCTGTCTCAAAAAGAAAACAAAATAAGACCAAAACCAGAATGAAACTGTGAGCTGGAGTTGCAGCACAATGGGAGGACACTTACGGAGAATGAACAGGGCCTCCGGTTTGAGCCTGCGTTCCACACATACACAAATCACAGATAAATAGATAAACATGTAGTACTAAACACCAAAACAAAACAATTAGGCTGCCCGTCTACCCTAGTACCTGGAGGCTGAAGCAGGATGGTGAGGAAAGCCTGGGCTGTGGGCTGTGTAGCCAGCACACATGCACACACACAGAGAGAGAGAGAGACAGAGAGAGAGAGAGAGAGAGACAGAGAGAGAGAGAGAAAGGGCCAGAGACACAGAAGCAGAGAGGCGACTCTTAGAAGACAAAGGGAACATTAACGGTGAGTGGTGGTCAGGGCGAGAACAGCCTGAGCAAGCTGCGTCATGCTGAGTGCCTTCTGGGGCAAAGGCCACCGAGTTTAAAGATTAGGTGGTTGCTAAGGTCACTTAGTTATTTAATTTGTTTCGATTTGCTTCTGATACATAGTGACTACTGAGGTTCACATTGTTAGAGTTGTTTAAGATTCCCAGGTCGCAGTCATGTGTCTCTGCAGCCATGCAGAAGATTTCATCTCAAAATACTTGCATGATGGTTGTTAGAATGTACAGCGTATCTGTTACTTCTCTGCTCCAATGATAATCATTTACTTTTAATTTTCTGACTTTCTTTTCTCTCTCTGTCCCTCCCTCCCACCGTCCCTTCCTTCCTTCTTCCTTCCTTCTTTTCTTTCTTGCAGGCAGGGTCTCAATGTGTGTTGTTCAAGCTGTCTTGAAACCAGAGAGGTGTTGAACTGTTGATCTTTTGGCTGTTTCCTCAAATGTTAAGATTACAGGTACGCTCCATCATGTCTAGCTTTACTTCTTTCCTTAATATATTCAAACATTTTTAGTTTTTTATGTGAACGAGCCTGACGGTGGCACCTTGCTGCTTTTCTCACCTCCTATTCCTGGGTTCTTCCTAACAACAAGAAATAGTTTTGCTCCACTGCTTTGAGTGTGTGTAGACGATAGTAGCTGACTTTTAATGTTTCAGAGAGATCAGTGACATTGATTCATGTTGGCATCTAGCATTTGCCCATCTGGGTGGTGGCAGTAAAATTCGAGGCCGATGGTAACCTCGTCTGGTTTTGGAAGAAGCAAGTTGAAATTTCTTTGCTGGTTTGGCAAATTCTTGTAAAATCCTAACTCAGGAATCTTTCGCTAGGGTCGCCCTATCACTGAAGGCTCCTTTCAGTGGTCAGAGCGTCTCTAGGAAACAAACTAGAGTATGTGCACATGTACGTCTGGGGATGCTTTTCTGCCCCATTTTGGGAGATTGTGCCTTGGTAGCAAAGACAACAGAAAGAAAAATGATCCATTTTTCTGTCCAAGGACATGGGAACAGCACAGATAACATCACACACAGAGCTGCCTCAGGGTGCTCTCATTGTTCCTTGTGGCTTTTCCAGGACGAAAAATCTTGTGAGGATGTTGTCATCCTACATGAGTTCAGCTGATCCTCCCCAGCTTCAGTCACTCCACCGTGTGCTCTTCCCCATGTACCTGAGAATTAAATACTGACTTTGAAGTCTGACCCATTGCAATGTCATGGGTTTCCAAGGAAAATATGACTTCATCAAGAGCCTGCGTGTCTGTCCCGGAGCTGAAGGACTTTACCTTGTTTGTTCTGAATGTGGTTGACTACAAATCACTACTCAGAACAGTGGGGCAGAGCTCTGTGTCCACTGCAGATGGCTAGGGAGTGTTTCCTTTAGCTCGTTTCAGCTGCATCCCATTCACAAAGTGGCCACAGCCAACCTGGGATCCAAGCCATTTTGGAAAGGCCTCCAGGCTTCCCTGTTGTCCAACTTCAAAGGAAATCCAGAGGCTGTTCCTCCCTGCTGTCTCAAAACTTTCTTCCACCAGAATAGAGGCCAGCAGAGGCTCATCTCCACAACAGTGACATGTGGTCATTTCCACAGTGTAGCTTTACCACGTGGCTCTCAACCTGACGTGTCACAGTGTCTCCACAGGAAAGGCTCCGCTTTAAAGCTGGCAGTCCTAGGGTACTCTGTGCCAGCAGGGGTAGCCGCTACGCACAGTCAGCATCTTCTGTCTTCTGTCATGGCCCTTCATAAAGTTAGGCTCCATTGAAATCTGTGCCCAGGGACACTTTCTTGCTGATAATTTCCAATTAAAAGTAGATAAAGGCAAACACCTACCATAGAGCTGCCCCTCTTCTGTCATGAGGGCGCAATGTCACATCCTCTTTGGCTTTGCCATCAGATTCACGTTGTTTTACATCTTACGGTTGTAAGGTTCCGCCAGTCTGGACAGAGCCACAGAGAAGGGCAGTCCTTACTTAGATTGGCTGGGCTCCAGACAGCTGGTCAAGCACAGACAACTGGGGAAATCCCAAGCAGCAGTTGGGACATCCTCAGGACGAAATGCATCTGGAGTCTTGTGCGCAATCTTCATGGTACTCAGAAACTGATAAGAAGGTAATCATAGCTGCCGAAAGAGGTCCAGATGCCACCCATAATGCACTGGATTTACCAGCTCTCTGGGTATGAGCAGGCTGGCTGGCAGACAAAGCAGAGACAAAGACTTTAGACTCTTTATTTGTTTTTTATGCGTTTCTTTTGCGTGTGTATGTGTGTATGTTTGTATGTAGATACATGTGTACATATGTATGTGTGTACATGTGGAGGCCCAATGTTGATGTCAGGTGTCTTCCTCAGGGTTAGGGTTAGGATATATAGTCACATATAGTCTATATATATATATATATATATATATATATATATATATATATATAATATATTTGCAAGCTCCAGGGTCTTTTGCTGAGCTTAGAGCTTGTAAATTTGGTAGTGCAGCTAGCCAGATTGCTCAGGGAATCCCTTAACTTTGTTTTCTAAGTGCTGGGTTGGCAGCTGGGCTGTGCTCACCTGTACTTACATTTACATGGATTCTGGGGATGCTAGCTTCAGTCTTTCCATTTGTGGAGCAAGGGTTTTTGACTGCTGAGCTGTCTACCCAGCATAGTCATTGATTGTTCGTAATACCTCTCTCTATGTATTCATTTATCTCTTCTGCTTTGCATAAATAGTAGCAATCTGCACACGCTTTTCTATATCATGATTGTTTTCTCTTAGTATTGTATCCTGGCAATTACTCTGCAATTGTTTATAAAGACATTCTTCTCCTTTCTTTTCATAGTTGTATAGTCCTCTATGACATGAGTATTTTGACACATTTTAAGAGGGAAGTGAGTCAAGACAGAGTCGAGGGTTGGGGATATAGCCCAGTGGTGGAGTCCTTGCCCAGGACACCGGAGCCCCCGGGCCTGTCTCCAGTAACTGAGGGAAAGACTCAGAGCATTAGAAATCTGGAAGAAAAGCTCTTTGGTTTTAGAGAACCTGTGCATAGCTCGGGTGTCCTGAAAGAGGCTGGGGTGCTGATGGTAACAGAGAAATGGTTGGTTAAACAGTACACAACTGCCCCTGGCTCCATGAGAGCAAAGATTTGATGCGAGGTCAAGAGGAGCTAAGTGGAAGGATCCGAGGAGGGAAACAAGCCATTTCTCTCCCCTATCTTTCCCTTTTCTCTCTTATTCCAGGCCTTGAGTGACCCAAGGGATAGCTGTCTCTCACGGTAGAGGGTTCTCACCCATGAAAAGTCGGGGTAGTCCTGCTGTGCCACCGTGAGACCTTTTCTCTGGCCGTTTCTTGTGGGCAGAGGCATGCCTTTCCTGAATCCCTGAACATAGTCAAAGGGAAGGTAATGTAGTCTCAAAAATAATCTAATATTTCCTGTCCTGTGTTATGCCAAGCAATCCTGATTTATTGGGCAGTAAAGTGCCTCAGTGGGTAAGGGCACTTCCTGCCCAGCCAATGACCTGGATTCCATTCTTGGGACCCATAAGAAAACAATCAGTCCTGCAAGTTGTCATCTGACCTCCACAAATTCTCCATTTGCCCACATACATGCAAATCATACATGTATGAATAATGTGCCCACATACATGTAAATCCTACATACATACATGAAAACACAGAATTGGATTGCTGATGCAGGGGTGCAGTGAGCACCGCCCGGATATCAGCGGTAACACATGCAGGAGCCCAGGGGAGCGAACAGAGTGAGAATTACTGAAAGTATCCAGGTGGTGCGCATGCCTTTAACCCCAGCACTTGGGGGCAGAGACGGGCAGATCTCTGTGAGTTTGAAGCCAGCCTGGTCTACAGAGTGCATTCCAGGACTGCCAGGGGTTACACAGAGAAACCCTGTCTCGAAAGACCAAAACAAACAAAAATCAAGGAGAGTGGAACACAGAAGGGGCCGGCTTTTCTCTCAGCTCTCCCCAAAGAAAGCACAGGCTAGCCAAGCTGGCTCTACTCCTTTGACATACTCACACGGAAGATGAGATCGCTGTGCCTGAAAGGGTTACGCATGAAGCCACGTGAAGAAGGTTTTCAACAGTCCTCAGGGCATCACAAACGTAGGCATGATCATTAGCTTTCCTTGCCAGGTCGGCACAATTTAGAACCCCCAACTATCTGCCTCAGGCTGCCGGTGGCCATGGAGGTGCCACAGGGTACGTGAGACCTGTGGTGCGCACGAATGTTCTGGCCAATGCTCTCGAGAGCATCAACAATGCTGAGAAGAAAGGCAAAGGCCAGGTCCTCTGGGCTACACTCCAGTTTGTGACTGTGACATCGCAGCTTGTCTACGTTAGCAAATTTGAAATCACTGATGATAAGGGAGCTGGGAAGCTAACTGTGAACCTCTCAGGCACATCGAACAAGTGTACAGTGATAAGCCTCAGATTTGATGGGCAGTTCAAAGCTCGAGAGGAAATGGTGGAATGCTCTGCTCTTATCCTGTCAATTTGGTTCTGTCATACTGACATTCTCAATTGGTATCACAGACCACAAAGAATCAAGACAAAAACACACAGGTGGGAAAATTCTGGGATTATTTTTCTAGAAATATAAAACATATATTTAAATAAAAAGCCTCAGTGGAAAAACAACAATAAGTGAATAAAAGTTGAAAAAAGTGACATTGACCAGCATGGTGGTGGCGCACATCTTTAATCTCAGCACTTAGTAGGCAGAAGCAGGTGGATCTCTGAGTTTGAGGCCAGTGTGGTCTACACAGGGAGTTTTATGACAGCCAGAACTATACAGGAAAAACTGTCTCAAAAAGCCAAAACCAAAACCAAACCAGCAACCAAAAGAAGACACTGAGATTCATTTCATCTTAGTCAAAAAGGCTGCCATTAAGAAAACAAAAGCCTGCAAGTGCTGGTATAAATGCAGGGAGAAGAACCTTCCACACTGTGTTAGCGAGCTGGAAAGTCCCTTACAAAAAGTCGAACTATTACAGGACCAAACTATGCCACTCCCGCATGCACACCCAAGGAAACCTAAGCCAGGGTACCACAGAGATGGCTGCACACCCATGTCTGTTGTAGCACTGTTCACAATAGTCCACGGAGGGCTGGAGAGATGGCTCAGTGGTTAAGAGCACTGGCTGCTCTTCCAAAGGACTGGGGTTCAATTCCCAGCACCCACATGACAGCTCACAACTGTCTGTACCACCAATTCCAAGGAATCTGACACCTTCACACTAATACACATAAAGTAAAATTAAATAAACCTAAAAAAATATTAAAAAATAGTCAATGGATAATCAGCCCAGTGTCCATCAACATGTGAATGGAAATTTCATGTATTTCGTTCACATATATTCATGAAATATACATTCTCATGTTCATGTGTATTTGGAATATGCACATTTTATTGTTCAACTGTGTGTGTGGCAGATGTGGAATTTATTCATATAGTCATGTATGTCCAGCATAAAGAAGAAGAAACCCCATGCTGCTTGTGGGAGAATGGCTGAAACAGGAATCGACATGTTAAGTAGAAGACGCTGACAAACATCATGTCTTTTCTCATGTGGAATTTAGATTTAACAAAAAAGACATGGATATAGAGGAGGGATCATTGAGGAGTAAGGGGACCAAGGGAACAGAAGGGCGAAGAACAAGAGGGGTGAAGTAGGTGTGGCTATTCCAAATATGGCAGGGGAGCAGTCTTCTTCCCATAGTCACAGTGAAACCTAAACTTTGTACAGTTAACATAAGCTAATAAAATAGTTTTAAGAAAGAAAGAAAACTGCAAATATCTCTCGGCATATTTTTAAAATATATTTTATTTGGGTTCTTATATCTGTCACCCTTTTGACCCCAATCCCTTCCAACAGCAGGTAGGAGAGACAGAAGGTTAGTGGGCTGGGGGATCTTTTTACCACTTCCTGCTGACAAGTCCCCAAGCCCCAAGTCTTGTCTCTTTCTCTTGACCACTGGACAACCTGGCAGGAGCAGGAAGCAGCCGGGGAACAGCTGCTTCTCCTCTGTGGGGGCTCCGGTCTTTTCACACCCTCTCCAGAGTCCCCAGAATTAAACTATCTACATGCTCCTGCCAGAGCATGCACGAGGCCACGGTCAGCTGCCGTGGACACTCGGGAGCAGCCCACAGCCCACAGCTGCGATTAAATAAAAAATGAAAAGCTATGGTGAAAGCCACGAATGTAGGGGGTTACACCAGCTCCGGACTCACACTGTCCGGAATGTTCTCCCCGCTCTGCTGCTGGATAGTCACTTCATCAGTGTGTCGTCTGGTGCAGAGCCTAAGGCCGGCGCTATCTTTCAGAGTCCAAGGCTTGAGAGACATAGTCAGATCACCCGCAGAGGATTCCCTGCAGAGTGCTATCCATTCCCCTTATCTGAAGCAGAAACTAGACTTTGTAGCTATTTAATCTTTTGGGGCACAAAGAGTTAAGTTTATCCTTAATCTACACCTGTTAGTAGGAACAAACAGGTAACTTCCGAACAATAGTATTTACAGGGTTGCTTGTTCTCTAGAATTAGAAATTCTAGCTAGATATGTCAAGCTTGAGGGCAGTGGTCATTAGGTATTTTCCCTTTGCTTCCATGAAAACAATGATGGGCAGAAATGTGAGGGTGGGGCTGAGGACTGTCCAGCTTTTGTGAGAAGTTTGTAAATTGCCATGGTTGGGTTAATATTGTTGTTGGGTTAAAAGGGGGGGGGAATTGTAAGTTGTGGGCAGAATGAGCAAGTCCCTGGAACATAAAGCGTGACCCCTCAAAGCTTCCAGAATCTCCTGCGGTTCTCCCGTGGGTAAAGCTGAGAGTGTGACAGGCGTTTCCCGGGCTCTGTAGAAGGGGCTGAAGTGGAGTTTTGTACAGTTGGATTTTATCAGGGCTGGAGAGATGGCTCAACAGTTAAGAGCACTGCCTGCCTTTTCAGAGGATCCAGGTTTGAGTCCCAGTGCCCACATGGTGTCTGTACTTCCAGTTCTAAGGCTCTGACTGATGCCTTTTGACCTCCACAGACTAAGCACACATGTGGTACACATACATCCATGCTGTCAAAAACTCATACACAAAAATAGAAATAAAAAATACAACTGGCGATTATCATTTCTCTTCAGTGCGCTACTCTGTACTTTTCAGATTGAAAAATTATTTGTTTGTGTATGTGTGAGTGCGGGCCTGTGTGTGTGTGTGCACGTGCATGTACATAAACCATGATATGCATGTGTTGGTCAGAGAACAACTTGTGAGCCTTGGTTCTGTCCTTCCATGATCATGATTTGGGTCCCAGGAATCAAACTCAGGTCCTCATGGTGTAAGGACCTTTATAGAGCCATCTTGCCAGCCCCTCCCAAGATGAATGTTAAGCTTCTGTAGGAGACCATGCTTCTCTATTTCTTTCATACTGACTGGAACAGATGAACCAAATGCATTCTTATTGAATGAAGACAGCTCTCTAATTTTCCTATCAGATAAAGAAGAGAAAATGGTTTTGGCTAAAGTCTTGGCAGAGGTGAGCAAGAGAAACTAAGAATGTTTGGCTGCTAAATGGGGAATGTCAGAAAGGGTGCCATGGACAGTCCTGTGAGTGACAGTTATCTCAGTAAGGTTGTCACCTTTGTGGGGCTAGAGCCAAGCAGCATTTTAGGACGGCCTAGGTCAGCAGGGAGGAGTTGGGAACAGACAGTTGGAGGCAAAGTGAAGACTAAGGATTATCAGAAAACTTTGAGAAAATGTCCCTTATCTTACAGCTGGAGGGTGGTCACAGCGTGGCTTCTGTTGTCTAACAAATTTTCAGATTCCTCTTTTGATTAATCTAGGTAAGAGGATTCTGAAAAACATGGTTTCCAGCATTACTAATAGCTACCCTTCCTGCACCAGACTCAGGGGCAATTTCTCTTCTGCTTACTAAGTGTAAAGGTCAGGCTAACTCGGGAAGTAGAGCCGTATGGGTGTCATTCCTATGGAGTATGGTTCCTAGGAACTTAACCTTTACTCCGTGCAGATATGTGTCGTTCGAGGCTGGTGGTCTCCAGTGAAGTCGTAAAGTCTGTCTCCGTGCAGATATGTGTCGTTCGAGGCTGGTGGTCTCCAGTGAAGTGCAAGCTCACTGTTGGCTGTGGCTTTTCAGGACTCAGCAGGGCTCCAGCAACTTCTCGATTGCCTTGATAAAGTGCTGTGACCAGAGCAGCTTATAGAAGGATGGGCGTGCGATTCCAGCCACGTGGGAGCCCATCACCACCATCCTCATAGAGAGCATGGTAGCAGGCAGGCGGAGAGGGCACTGGGCAGTAGCTGAGGGCTCACATCTCCATCCACAGCTGGAAACACTGAGAAGTGACTTGAAATGGCAGGAGTCTTTTGAAACTCCAGAGCCTGTCTCCAGCAGCATACTTCTTCCTGCAAGCACCCCTCCGCCCCAGTCTTCCTCAAACAGTAGTCTGCTGGGGACCAAGTATCCAAATGCCAGAGACTTACAAAGAACATCTCATTCAAGACACCATACATTTTTTTTTTTGACAGTTTCTCTGTGTAGCCCTGGCTGTTTTGGAACTTGATCTGTAGACCAGGCTGACCTTGAGCTCACAGAGATCTGCCTGCTCCTGCCTCCCAAGTTCTGGAATGAAAGGTGTGAGACACCCCTGCCCAGCCAAATTACGTTCTTTTCTTTATTTTTAGGTGTATGGGTATTTTGCCTGTAAGTGTGCCTTGTCCATGAACTACGTGTGTTCAGTGCTCACAGAGGCCAGAAAAAGGCGTCTGGTCCCCTGGGACTGGAGTTACAGGCAATTAATTGTGATCTACCATATGGGTGCTGGGAGGGAACCGTGTCCTCCGCGAGGGCAGCCAGTGCTCTTACCCTGGTCCAGCGCCCCCATCCCACATCATGTCCTATCCAACTTAGGTCTGCTCGCTAGCACCGTACCATTCAGATGGTTCCAACAAGAAACGGAAGATCAGAACGAGTTGGCACTGGGCTTCTCAGGTGTCAGCCAGAAGCTGGAGAGTGACCTAAAGATGTCTTCACAGTTCTGAGGAGTCACGTCTGCTCTGCAGTGTCCCACACAAGTAGAAAACTGGATGAAGCAGAGAGATGGCTGAGAGCACTGGCCGTTCTGGCGGAAGGCCGGAGCTCAGTCCCACTCGCGTGGCAGCTGGCAGCAGTTTATGACTCCAGTCTCACGTGAGTCAATAGCTCCTTCTGACTCCCATTGGCACATGGTACACACAGGCAAAACATTCATACACATAAAAAAATCTTTAAAAAAGAAAATTGATGAACTATAAGGAATAATTGTTTTCAGACATTGCTAACAGGAAGCAAGCTTTGGGGATAATAACAAACCACACGGCATAAATTCTACAAGGTAGCAAAGCCCCGCTTGAAAGGCCAATCTCCCTTTATTGTGTAGAGTTGGTGTTCCATCAGGACAGTGTCGCCAGTACTGTTTACGGTACTGAAGATGACGGATTTACCAAAGCTGCAGTGGCCTTAGGGGAGCCGTCGTTTCCTGGTTCACACTGCTGGGGTTTTCTTGTGAAGTGTCTACACCTCAGGCTTCCGGTACTTAGTGATGAACCAGCTGGAAGACAGGGTTGGCTGTGTCTCGGAGCTCTGTGAAGCTACAGCCTCTTGGCTGACTCAGGCGGGCCCTTCTCAAGACTGGGCCCACTAAAGCTCCCCTGGTGAGCGTAGGTAGTGCCCAGAAGGCTCGCCCCTTCCTGACCCCAGTAGCTAATGGTCGCTGGAATGGGGACAGTTTCTGGGGGGGGGGCAGCACCCCTTAAGGTACGCGCTCTAAGTACTCCAGCTAAATTCACTGGTTCGCCAAGTCCGATGGGGGAAATCATTCATTTGGCTTGTCACTAGTGGGCTAACAGGAGGGTGGACATCCACTCCTATTCGTGACACCTGTTTACAACTGCCTAGGAAACGTTAATTCAATCAGCTGCCCCAACAGAGGAAACAGCAGGGATTTAAACAAGGAAAAAGAGTCCTCTGGCATAACCCTCAGTGCCCCCGGAGCTGCACTGAGGCTCTCCAGGGCCAGGGGCCTGCGCTCCTCATGCTGTGTTGTTTCACGGTCGTGATGTGGCTAGCTTCTGCGTTTGTTTTTAGACAGGGTCTCACTGTGTATCTGGCTTGAAACTCCTGCTCCACCTGCCTCAGTTTCCCACATGTGCCATTCTTTCTAACAGCATTCCTTTATTATTATCAATTATCATAATTTTGAGATAGGGCCTTATTCTGTAGCCCATGGTTGCCTGGGATTTGCTAAGTATCACTTGAACTTGCAGTGAACCTCTGCCTCCGCCTAGTGAGTGCTGGGATCAGGAAAGAGACCAACCGTACCATACTCAGCTACAAGACAAGCGGTTTTTGGCCAGAACGGCCAGTGCTCTCAGCCATCTCTCTGCTTCATCCAGTTTTCTACTTGTGTGGGACACTGCAGAGCAGACGTGACTCCTCAGAACTGTGAAGACATCTTTAGGTCACTCTCCAGCTTCTGGCTGACACCTGAGAAGCCCAGTGCCAACTCGCTCTGATCTTCCATTTCTTGTTAGAACCATCTGAATGATACCGTGGTACCGAGCAGACATAAGTTGGATAGGAAATGATGTGGGATGGGGGCGCTGGACCAGGGGACCACAGGCCCCTCTCACTGAAGAAAACTCTGCAGTAAAAACAGGACCTAAAAACAAAACAAAAAACTAACTCCGAAGGAAAAAAAAACAAAAAACAAAAAACAAAAAAAAAAAACGGCGCTGAGGGCAGCAGTAGCCAGAGGCAAGGACAAGGGACGTGGGTACCCTGACCAGGAAAAGGGGTTAGCCCCTGGCGCTGGAGAAACAGGCAATCCTTTGCAGTCCTCTACTCCAGTGAGAACCGGCCTCTCCCGGCTGTCGGCAAACTTGTTGCATTTCTTCCTGGCGCCCGCGTGATGTAGCCTGGCTTCTGTAGGACAGGCAGAGTCACTGAGCGCGGGTCCTGATTCGGAGATGTTTGCTGGCGAGATCTGCTTTACAAAGGTTACTGTAACTAATATTAAAAAAATAAAAAATAGGAAAAAAGTAAAGCGAATAATCTCTATTTTGTTAGGATAGATGGATGATGTATTAGTGCCTGTAAGATATTATTCCTCTAGAAAAATGCAGATGGATGGATAGAGAGATAGACAGACAGACAGGCAGGCAGACAGATAGATGACAAACAGAATACAATGAGTTTTCTAAATACCCTTTTTTGGGTAAAAATGTTTATTTACTGAAAATTACAGTCACTTCTAAATTGTTCAGCGTGTACCTTTTGTGTCATAAGAGAGTATAAAATAACCTCGGGTGAATAATTTAAGTGAGAAATTTAAATCTAAAGCCCATTTACTACAAAATAAATAAAATCCCGAGCAGGGACTGGAAAGGAGCCCGGGCGCACCGACCGGCGGGTCCCCGGCGGCCCGCTCGCCCACCTCCTGCCCGGGACTGGCTGCGGCGGCCGCGCGGCCGGCTCCTCCGGGTCCTAGCGCGGGGGGCGGAGCCTAGAGCTCGAGCCTGCTGATTGGCCGGGTCCCGGGCGCGCCCCTTCCCCGCCCCCCGCGGGGGTGAGAGGTCAGCGGCGGGCGGCTCGGCCGGGTCCACAATGGCGGGGCTGTGGGTCGGCGCGGCGGCGCTGGCGGCGGCCGGGCGGCGTTGGCGGCGGTCCCCGCAGCAGCTGCTGTGGACGCTGAAGGTGAGCAGGGCCGGGCTCGCCGCGGCCTGGCTGCCCGAGGTTCCGGGGCGACGCCCGCGGCGCGGCCCGCCTGCCGGGCCCGGGCCGGGCTGGCTGCCCTCGCCTCCGCCCTGGCCCGGGCGCCCGGGAACGCTGAGCCCCGAGGGCTGCTCGGGCGGGCTGGCCTCCCGGCGTGGAGCCTGTGTCTCGCGGCGCTGGCTTCCCCGCGGCTTTGGAGACGGCGCCTGTGGGAGTGCTCGCTCGCTGCCTCTGCAGACACTGAGGGGACGCTGCGTTGTAGCAAGTTTAAAACCCTGTGCTAAGGTGTTAACAGGGTGCACGGGAAAGCCTGCGTCACCCGTGTGACACCGCTGTACACCGCGTGAGAAAGGCATCCCCCGAGGTGGTTTTGCGTAGCTTGGTTAGAAACGTGGTCACGTCGCTGCTGGTCCCGCTGGGTGTCACGCTGACATTTTGACCCGCAGACTGGAGTTCTCCAGACGGGATTTCACTTGCCGGCACTGACTTTCCTAACTTTCTAAGTAGATTTACTAAGTCACTTGAACAAATTTCTTAAAGCGAGGTCTCCTGAAAATCCTCCGAAAGCCAGCTGCTAGGTTTCCCTGTCGTTCAGTCCATGTGTGGTGCCGTGCACCTGTAATCACGCCATTGGAAAAGCTGTGGGAGGATTGTGAGTTCAAAGCCAGGCCTGTTTACATAGAAGAAAGCTGTCTCAAATCCTTCCCTACCTCCAGGGGGGGGGGGGGAGTGGGAAGAAAGCTTCAAACAAAACAAACAAAAAACTCTACAATGTTTGATTTATGGTCATTGAAATTTGAGTTGGCATTTCAGAGATGATACTCCTCCTCCTCTTCTTTTTGAGAAAGAAGTCTCAGTGTAGCCCTGGCTGTTATGGATCACTCTGTATAGGTAAGGTTGGCTTCAAACTCACAGAGATCCACCTGCCTTTGCCTCCGACTGTAGTGTGTACTGCCATGCCCAGCTCATTTTAATCTTTTTAAGGAAGTAGAAACAGGGCCACTTGGGCAGTGTGACCTGGAAGGTTGTCTCAGGTGTTAGCCTCAGAATAATAGCTCTCACTGTTCTTTGTGTTGCTCCTCAGCTTTTGTTCTTTAGTTTTTATCATCCTGTAATCATTTAACCTATGTTTGCTCTTGCAAAGGCTCTGACAGGTTTACTTATAGAATGATTTGTAGTGCAAAGGTACTGTCATTGGAGCCATACTTTCTATATTTCTTCTTCTGTGGGGTGTGTTTTCTTGAACTAGGAGTTCACTTAGTAGGCCTAGGTTGGCCTCAAATTTGCTGTGTAGTGGAGAAAGATCTTGGTCTTCTGACTCCATTTTTCTTCCTCCTACCCCCCAGAGTTGAGGACCAAACCCAGGGCCTTGCACTTGCTAGGCACTGAGCTAAATCCCCAGTCCCCTGCTCCCACTTTCCAAGTGCTGGCATTATAGGTATGCACCACCTCATCAGGTTTCAATATTGTATACTGGATATATAGTTTTCTAGGTAGTTTAAAAAAAAAAAACAACAAATCTTTATTGAGTGCCTCCTGTGTTGGAGATGAAAGTTCCCAGTGCTTACAAAATCTCCTCTAGCAATGAGGCAATCACTTTAAAAGGCTATTAAGGAGTTTTGGTAATGGGATAAAATAAAATAGACTGAGCTGACCAAGTCAAGAATATTTTTGCCTTACACCCTAGGCAACTCTTTTGCATTAATTCATTCAGTCCTCATGTTAAGCACATAGCACCACTTACAAGAAATGGACTCAAGGTCTGAGGTGTTAGGAGGCTTAAAGCCCGAGACCCAGTAAGTGGCAGACTCGGAACCTACGCACTGGGGCTCCCCTAGCAACCAAGGGCAGAGCTGTACCCCGCCTCAGTGGCAGCTCCCAGGCGCAGTCAATGCTCTTAATCATATTATGCTACTTCACGTAAACGGTGTTTACTTTTGGAAATAAAAATTTCAACAAGGGCCTGGAGAGATGGCTCAGCAGTTAGGAGCATTGTCTGCTCTTCCAGAGGACGTGGGTTCAATTCCCAGCACCCACGTGGCAGCTCACAACTGTCTGAAACTCCAGTTCTAGAGGATCTGGCACCTTCACACCAATACACATAAAAAATAAAATAAATAACTGTTAGCACAGGGTTGAGCTCTGATCTCTATCAAGTACAGCTGGGGCTAGAGAGAGGCCCAGGCCTTAAAAGCACGTCAGAGGACCTGGTGCAATTCACTAAACCCACATGGCAGCCCACAACCATTTGGAGTTCTGGCCTTTGAAGGCATCAGGAACTCATGTGGTGCAGACGGCAAAACACTAACACACATAAAACTAGAAAAGAATCTTAAAAAGTTTTGAAGGATGAGGTGGCCTTTTCTCTAGAAAAGAAAAACAGTGTTGTGAGAGAACGGGGTGTGTGATGGGCCATGTCCAGAGGAACAACAGTTCACGAGCACCGAACATGTCCTCCGAAGCTCTGGAGCCCAGCCTGAATGCCCACTGCAGGTTTGTTGGTCTCGTTCTTTTTGGTATTTCCTAGGGTAGTGCTGTGTCTCAAAAAGTTGCCAAGGAAGCCTAGTGAACTGTGGGATGACTCGTGTATTGGGCAGGCCTGCAGCTGGTGAGGTGCAACTGTAGGTCAGAGGGCTTCGGGGAAGTGGAGACGGGCACTACAGACAGCTGTTCACTGTTGTTTGAGATTTCCAGAAAATATCGGGAAAGCAGTACAGTGTACTTGAAGAACATACAAGTGTAGGCCTTTGTCATCGGTCACTTAAAAAATCTTGTATGAGCATGGATATGGTTATTTACTTGCACATGAGCAATTTACCAGTGATACAACACAGAAGAAAAACTTCCTCTTTGTATCATTCAGGGTTTTGTAGAGAAACAGAACTGATAGCCTCCATCTACTATCTATCTATCTATCCCTCTATCTATCTGTCTGTCTATCTGTCTCCATCTATCTATCTATTGAGAGACCAAAAGATTAAAAATCAGCTATTATTAATTAAGGCCTAAACTAGGTGGGTGGAGAAGTTCAGTAATGCCCTGAGGGGAAGGACTGCCTTACTGCATTTTTCCCCACCCACTAGAGATACAGTTGCTAGGAAACTGGCCCATTCCCCCTAGGGAGGGACACCAGGTCGTTAATGGTCTGGGAACCTTTCTATAGTCAATCAATTCAAAATGTAGCCTCTTGACAAATAGATGCTTGCCAGGCAGGAATCGCCCCTGCCTTGGGCATGTTGGGATGGACCAGAATCTTTAAATCACCCAACTAACCTGGGCATGGGGTGCTCGGCTCTCACCACTTCGGCAGTGGGGGGTGTGGGCCCAAGCTGCAGCTTGTAATTTACAATAAAAAACCTCATGTATTTACAGTGGACTCTATTCCTGGTCTTTTGGGGTTCGCGAACTGGGCAGAACACTGTCTATCTATCTATCTATCATCTATCTATATCCATCTATCTATTATCTCTATCTATCTCTACCTACTGTCTGTCTGTCTATCATCTATCTGTATCCACCTATCTACTATTTATATCTATTGATCTATCATCTATCTAAAAGGGAATTATTAGAATAGAGAATAGCTTCCAGCTAGTCCAACAATAGCTATCTACCAGTGATGGTCTAAGATTCAAGTAGTTGTTTAGTCCATGAGGCTGTATGTCTCAGTTGTCATCAGTCTATGCTGGAGTCCTAGAGAAGTAGGCTCTAATGCCAGTGAAGGAATGGACTTGCCAGAGAGATGGAGAGAAAGCAGGCAGAGAGAGAGCACTTCCTTTTCCATATTCTTTATATGTCTGCCAGTAAAAGGTGTGGCCCTGCTTAAGGGTACCCATCCACTTGGGTTTCAGCTAATTCTGGATGTAGTCAAGTAGACAACAAAGAATCCATCACATTCCCCGCAGTGACCTTCACCTGCCAACAGCTCCTCATGGGGGAGTGCGGTCTTCAGTGTTTCTCCCTCGGGAAGGTTACAGCTGGGTCTTGTGGAGGTGACTGGTGTGATGGATAGATGGTGTGATAGAACTCATAGGTGCTGTGGGTTCACCATTGTAGAGCCCTGCCCTGTTTCCAAGGCAGTGTCCCAGCACGTTCTCCATTTCCTGCCCTTACATTGTTTCTGCTCCCTCTTTAGTGATGCTTTCTGAGTCTTTGAAGGGGTCATAGAGACTTCCCACTAGGACTGAGCACTTGATGGTGGCTTGTTCTCATCATGTGACTAGTTGTGAACATACCTTACCTACACCCACAGAAATAGAAGCTTCTCTGACCAAGGCTGACCGCCTATGGGTAGAGCAGTTTGACAAAATATCCCTTTTTTAATTAAAAATTATCATTTTATTTTAAATGTGCTGGTGTTTTGCCTGCGTACATGTCTGTGCACCGTGTGTGTGCCTTGTGACTGTGTAAGTCAGAGGCATTGGATCCTCTGGAACTGGTGTTACACGTGGTTGTGAACTACCATGTTGGTACTGGGAATTGAGGCCTGGGTCCTCTGTAAGCGCATCCGGTGCTCTTAAATTCTGAGCTCTGCAGTCTAACAAGATGCCCATTTAGAAAAACAGCACAACAGGCCCCAGGGCTTGAGCCTTCCCTGCTTTGTTACCGTTCTTCTACAAACGGGGTCTCATGTCTCTGTGGGCAACGGTCACCGTGTGAACTGCTGACTCGTAGCCGGCCCCTAAGCTGGAGCTCCTTCGTGTTCCAATGTCTGCGTAGTTTGTGCGGCAGTCCTATCCTGCCCTACGGAGTTCACGGGAGTTCACGTTTACACTTGTTTTGTAAATCAGCTTCAAAAACACATTCTGTTTAAATTCTTTTTCTAAGCTACATTCAGTGGTTAGAGGTGTTATTTTTATGGTAATTGCAATGGTTTATTGACATTTTATATGCCTTAAATGGTTTTCACTTCCCCTCCCCTTCTGACACTATTCTCTTGAAGGCTCAGCTGACTTCCAGCTCTCTTTGTAGTTGAGTTTGCCCTTGAACTTCTTGTCCCTTGCGTCCACCTTTGGATGGTGGGATGACTAGTGTATCAGCCATGTCTTGTTTGTGCAGGGTAAGTAGCCCAGTGGCTTGTGCTTGCTGGGCTAGCATTCCATCAGCTGAGCCCTATCCCAGCTCTTCCCGCACTCATCCCTGGAGCAGCTGTGTTAGAAAGCTGTGTTACATAAGAGGAAGCTAAGCCTGAGCAGTTAAGTAATTTAAGGACATAGTTGACTGGGTAAAGTTTGAACCTTGGACGGTATGAGTCCAGAGCCTGGCTTTTCCAGTAGTAACTTGTGTGTCATCCAAATGATAGTCTTACTATGTGATCCAGTCACAGCTTGTAACTTACCCTGTACTTTTGAAAACCTTAAGCAAAGCTAGTGCTTTAGGATTGGCCAAAGGTCAGTCTAACGTTACTTTGGAAAATATATCTAAACTTATTTCAAAAACTAATTTCTAGTGTATAAAATATTGATGGCATTTGTACATTTTTTTGTTTATGTGGTTTTTTTTTTTTTTTTTTTTTTTTTTTTTTTTTGCAAGACACGGTTTCTCTGTGTAGCTCTGGCTGTCATGGAACCAGGCTGGTCAGTTGTAGATTTAAACGTCTACATTTTGGCAATCACTAGTTTCTTCAGTTAAGAACAGAGAAAAAGTATCACAATTGTCCTGTTCTAACTAACAGGGCAAGTTGGTGACATTTTTGATCAAGAGAAAGGAAAAACAATTGCTTAAATGGGTCTGTGGTTTATCTATGTATTTGTTTTCATTTAAACATTTTATGTGTGTGAGTGTTTTGCCTACATGTATGCTTGTGTATGACATGTATGCAGTGCCTGTGGGAACTAGAAGACCCCTTGGAACTGGAGTCTAGACAGTTGTGAGCTGCCATGTGGGTGGTCATGGGGAATGGTCCTCTGGAACGGCAGCCAGGGCCTTTAACCACTGAGCCATTTTTCCAGCGCATCCATCCATCCATCCGCCCATCCATCCGTGTTGGTAAGTAGGTGAACAAGGGCAAAGGATGTGAATGAAAGTTTTGGGAGGAAAGCATTTTTCGACAGGAATACAGGGTTTATCTAGGTATCTGGTCACAGGCCTACCAGGGAGCAGTGTGTTAACTCCTTACCAGTGATGAGTACCCGAGGGGTGAAAGGGAGAATTGGCTAGTTGGGCTCCCGGTCGCATAGGTCTTATTTCACGATCGTGTGTTCTACTGCTGTGGGTCTAAGGTGAGGCTGAGCTTCGTAGTGCAGAGCAAGGGGCAGGGCAGCTGCTTCATGATGGACAGGAGGCACAGACACAGGAAGGAGCCTCAGACAAGATAAACCCCCAGAGACCTGCCCTAGTGACCTTCCTTTAGCCAGGCCCTGTCTCTGGATATTTCCACTGGTAGTGCTAATGTTAGTTTCTCCAAAAGTGCCATCAAATTGTGAAGTCACCATTAGAGTCAGAGCTCTTATGGTCCTGTCACTCTCAGGATCTACCTTTGGATGTTCCTGCATTGCATACCAGTCTTCAGTTCCTGACTCATTTGGGGCATGTTTCAAACCCAGTCCCTAACACAAGGGAAGACCATTGGAGAAGTAATTTCCATCTGTCCACCTGTCTGTTTGTCGTACCTGTATTTGCACTTTAAGAATATTTAGAAGTATCTGTAAGGCATCTTTTCAGTCTCAGGCATGTGGTGCTCACGGAGAAGACCAGAGAGAAGCGGGCTGCAGAGGTGCTTAGTGGCTGAGAACATACGTCAGCTCACAGCACCCTGTAACTCCAACCTGAGGGGGTAGGAAAGTTTCTTTTGGCTTCCGTGGGCATTGCATGCATGTAGTGTACCTGTATACATGCAGGCGCTTACGCATGTACAGAAAATAAACAAATCTTAAAAAATAAACTGCAGGGTGGTGGCTCGAAATCAAATAGGGCTTGATTGTGGCCTACCGTGGAAGGATTACATGTGAAGAGGGCACTAAGAATGACTCTTTAGACATAAACCCCACACAGCACAGGCTACACTGTATGATTTTGTTCATAGAATCTCAGTAGACACTCCCAAGAGGGACAGAGTGGGTCGTCCACTATTGTTCATGCCTTCTGCAGGCGCGTGTAACTTCTGGGAGCTCATGGGTGTGGTGGCATGCCGCAGCTCTGCCCAGTCCTCTAAGTTCTTCATGCCTCTTGTAGGATTTTTCCTTGAACACTGCAGGGAGGGGTGCACATGCTGCGTTGGGGCTGGGCACCCAGCAATTCCTCATACTTAGCACCCAGCCCGTTAGGAGTCTGCAGTAAGGCCGCCCACTACAGGGCGATAGCCCAGGCAATGCAGGTCCCCGCTGTCAGCCCTGGTCACCTGACCCCGCAGGCAGGATCCCTGTGAGTCATGCTCTGGTCTTCACATGCACAGCCACACACATGCACAGCACACACACACACACATGCACAGCATACGTGCATGCACATGAGATGCAATTAATTTTGTTTAAAAGAAGCTCCTCTGACGAAAGCTGACAGTAGCACTAATTTATATAACTAAATGTAACTATTTTGAAGATAATTTGAAGACAACATGTCCATTTAGAAAAGGAGAGCATAGTTTCCCCATAGGGCCTAAGAGTGCTAGGATTTGGGCTTTCAACCAGCCTGTATTCCGGCTGTGAGCTCCTTACTGTGGGGTGGGCTTCGCTCTCTATCAGGAGTGTTGGTTACCCAGAGTAGACTTTCCGTTATTGCACCAGCGGGCTGCACCCTGCCTGGCTGGCTTGTCTGTGTGCACTGTCCCGAGCTGACTAACGCTTGATTTTCCTCCTGCAGCCTCAGTTGTGCTTTTTGAGGGCATGCCAGCAGGGTGGCAGCTTCTAGCTCAGCTCCAACTTGCTTTCTTTATGTGCTATGGCGAGAGCCCACGCTGTCGTCTTCAATAGCATCTTACAGGTGGCTCTGACGGGCAAACCAAGAGCAGTGGCAACAGCCCGTATCAGTTGGTGCGTGGGGCTCAGGGTGCTTCCTGATGTGAACACCTTGTACTACCTATGGCTTCTGGGAGCATCTTGATCCTCCTATGTAGAGTGTCTCATTCAAACTTAAGAAAAGCCGCGCGCGCGCGCTCACGTGTATTTGGAAGTATAGAGACTAGAGGACAACGTAGTGCCATTACAAGGTCTCATTAGCTTGAAGCTCACGGGTAGCTAGACTGCCAGGCCAGTGAAATATGTCTTTAGTGCTTTAATCATACCATATTCATAAACCTGGCATAAAAAGAAAAAAACCCCAACTGCGTCTCTTAGGCATAAAAATGACTTTGATTTTCATAGTAGTCATGGAAGAGAAGGGATTAGCAGACCAGATAGGTGTCCGTCTATGAGTAAGGAAATTGTAATTCATCAGGATAAACAAGTCTTACTCTAAACCAAGTATGGCGGCTCATGCCTGTAACTCATGCCTGTAACTCTGCTTCTAGCACCAGGGAGGCTAAGACAGGAGGCTTGCTGTGAGTTCAAGGTCTGCTTCAGCTACATTGTCATATTAGGGACCAGGGCTCCACAGCGGAGCCTGCTTCACCCTCATCTGAGCCCTGAGTAGGTAGACCACCCATGTGATTATACAGATTTGATCCTGGGCTCTTTCTTATTGTTTTTAGCATGTAAAAAAAAAAAAGAAAAAAAAAAAAAAAAGCCAGTCCTGAAGAAACCTGATAGGCTAGGGTCAGATGGAAGGGGAGGAGACCTCCCCTCTCTGTGGACTTGGAAAGGGGCAGGGAGGAGATGAGGGAGGGAGGGTGGGATTGGGAGGGAATGAGGGAGGGGCTACAGCTGGGATACAAAGTTAATAAACTGTAACTAATATTTAAAAAAATAAAACAACAACAAGAGATGCTATAAAGGCAACTAGGAATGTAAGGAGTAACTTGTTACTTCTTTTACAAAAGATATGGGGATGTTTTCTCTCTAGCAGGGTGCTATGAACTTGGTACTTTTTGACAGGTCAGCTTATGAGAACAGTTCTGTAGAACTGGGTTGATGAGGTTCTTTGGGTAAAAGCTTGTGTAGGGCTTGTGTGTGAGTGAACAGAAGAACAGTTCCGCCGGCAGCCCTGTCTGGCTGGAGACTGCTGTAGGTTTTTCCTCAGGAGGCTTTAGAGCCAAGGCCCGTTCTGCACGGCGGTTCCCCTGAGCCGTGGCTGGGTGAGCCAGCTGCCCGTGCTCTTCAGCAGGCTGCCAGTGATCCTGATGCATTCTGCAGTGACAGCCCTGCTGGTGTCCGTGGGGTTTCACACAGTGGGAGGTGAGGTACAGGTGGATTAAAACCAGGCTGGCGTTTGTTTTGAAACTTGGAAGGACAGAAGTCAGTACCAACAATCTGTGTGTGCCAGCCAAGCATGAGAACCGAGTAGGCTCTCCAGAACCCATGTAAATGCATGGTGTGGTGGGCAGCCCTCACCCTAGTGCTGGTGGGCACAGTGGTGCTCGCCAGTCAGCGAGCTCTGGGTCCACTGGCACTGTCAAGTCGGCTTCCACACGCATGTACACACAAGTACATGCACCTGAGAGCAAGTGTGCATATGCACAAACACACCCACATCCTATGCATACATTTACACTAAAGAAAAGGACTAATTTTTGTCTTTGAAACTTAAAAGTCTAGATACTGGGCTCTGTTTTTTTGTTTGTTTGTTTGTTTGTTTGTTTAGTTTATCTGTGTTAAAATTAAAAGCTAGAAGCAGAGTACTTGGATCTCTGTGGGTTTGAGGCTAGCACAACAAGCTTCGGGCTAGCCAGAGCTTCAGAGCTCTGCTTTGTCAAGGAGGTTAAAGGCACAGGGTAACAAATGATTGCTTTGCCTTCAGGTATAGACTCAGGGGTCTCCCTCTTATAAGACAGAACTGTTCCTGCCAGTTGAGAGGAAGAAGCTGGTTTTAGAACAGGTTCTCAACCTGTGGGTCATGACCCCATTGACAGACTCCAAATATATTTATATTATGATTCATAACAGAAGCAAAATTGGAGTTATGAAAGTATTTTATGGTTAGGGGTCCCCACAACATGAGGAACTGTAGTAAAGGGTCTCAGTGTTAGGAAGGTTGAGAACTATTGTTTCAGAGGCTGAAAAGGGTTGGAGAAAGCACACAATTAGTCCTTTCAAAGTTACAAGGCAGACAGATCCAGAACAGTGGAAAACAGCTAAGTTGTTAACTCAGAGCCCTTGGCTTACCTTTTTGTATAATCACTAATTCCACAGAGCTTCGGTATGTTGGCAGTTAGAACCGTCCTTCAGATTTGTGGCTGCTTATCTATTAAATCCTGATTTCCAGAAAGATAAAACAGCTTTCTCTTGAGCTGTGTGACTTGGAGGTTAAGCCCTGCTCATTTGGGCCTGGAGCAAAAGCTTAGTCAAAAGAATGGCCTTCTGTGATTCTTAGAGATTGTTGCCAAGATCAAGTGTGTAATTTAATCTTTGACTCTATCTGGACTCAGCCTAATGGCCACCAGCCCTATTTCACATGCTCAGGATACATAGGTGGCTGGCTGCCATATCAAACAGTGCAGCTCAGGCTGTGTCACTGGGCTGGCTGACTGTGACCTTGGCTGCTGCTTGGGAGGCAGGAGCTTTCAGGACTGATGGAGAACTTCTGTACTCTTGTGGAGGCTCAGTGGTTAAGATGCTTCCAGCTTTTGCAGAGACTTAGGTTGTGACTCACAACCATTTGTAGCCCAGTTTCAGGGAATCTGACTCCTCTTCTGAAACCTGAAGATTCCTGAACACTTGGTACCTGTCGCGCCTGTCTTGTCCAGCAAGAAAGATGCAACCACCAGCTTTTCCTCAAGCAGTTTATTCAGGCCTTTGCAAGCTTCTTCTCCCCCTGTACCCCGGGCCCTTCCCAAATATATAGGCAACCGCATCAGCCAATCACAGCCAACCATGCTCACTCATCAGACCTGCAGCAGGCAGCCAATGGGCCAGTGCCACGCTCGCCTTGACTGAACATGGACTTGTTTATCAGCAGTCAGTACATCCGGCAGGCGCCATCTTTTAGGCGCGGCAACTTAATAGCCACAGCTTGCCACAGGTACCCACACATATATCCAGGCACAAAGACAGACATAAGAAAGAAAAAAGAAGCGAGAGAGCAGGATGGGATGGGAGGCAGTGGCCAGGGCTGGCGAAATGGCGCAGCAATTAAGAGTAGTTTCTGCTCTTTCACAGGACCTGGGTTCAATGCCCAGCACCCACATGGCAGCCCAAAACTGTAACTCTAGTTCCAGGATTTCTTATACTCTCATAAGGCATGCAATGCACATAAAATAAAAATAAATAAAATTATTAAAAAAAAAATAAAGAGCAGAAATGGCCATGATGAGGGGAGCTGGTGTGAGTTCTCAGTTGGGCACGCCAATTGAGAACTCCTCTCGTGCCTGGTGAGGAGGGTCCATGTGGTACCCTGGGTGCCTACAGGTGGGCTGGGAAGAAGAGAGTGGTAGGAGTCTAAGAGGGTGGATAAAGGTTTTGAGTTGGGAGTTCTAGCCTAGTGTGGAGGCGGAGCAGGAGAGTCTTGAGATTTGACTCTCAAGGAGCGAGCTGTTCTGCTTAGGATGGGTACTTCGGAATGGTCAGGGTGTGCCTGAGGGAGTTGCTGTGTGTGTTGACGAGTCTGGCCTCCATTTAGAGAAGTGTGTTCCTTAGAAGGTCGTGGTGATCTGTGATGCTGATGTGCTTTGGTGTCTTGTGAGTGAACTGTGGAGGAGACCACAATTGAAGACAGGAGGCCTCAGTGTGGCCTTCCTTTCTGCCAAGAGCGTCCTTTTTCTCTGAATCAGCTTCTCAGGGTTAGGTTCTGTTTTAGTTTTGTGCCCTGGTTGTCTGAGTGCTACTGTGCGTGTGTTAAAGGCTTCCGTCAGGGCAGGACAAATGTGGAGATTGTTCTTCCAGATGATTGCTAGAGGATTAAGAGACACAACCCCAGCCCAAGAGCAGCTACTATTTTGTCATCAAAGGAGATTTGTTTTCCTGTGTTCCTTCAGTCTGTCTGAAGGCATGATCATGTCCTTTGTTTGGGTTAACTCACCGAGTGCTGACACGGCTGCGTCAGCGCTCTTAGCTCTTCATGGCTGTGCAGGTGCTGTCGCTGCTCCTGTTTTCACACGAAGGCATTTCCTGTGCACTTGAGTAGTGTCAGACTTGAACTTCATTCCTGGCTGGAATCTGATTCTGATGAGAGTTGTTCAATGAGCATCGTTACTCTGTGGAACGTCCGAAGTAGCTTGCTATGTTTTTTTGAGGACAAACCGGGGCTCTTTGGGTTTGTGTGACATCCAGCCTTTGGGGACACTTGATACTTTGTAAAGAGTCATGTGATCTCATTAACGGGTCTCTTGGGTACTAGGGAGACACCATGACTTGCATTTTTAAGAAGGGAAACTCAGGCCCTTAGGAGTGACTTGTTCCATGCCGTACAGTTCTGAAACTGTAGACCTGAGCACGAGTGCATGTGTCACCTGCTGGCCACGCCCCACCTGTGTGCCATGCTGTCACCAGGCACTTCTTTCTTTCAAGGAGTGAAAACCACAAGGACCCTTTCTTTCTGAGGAAGAGAAGTAAAGGCACTGTGTTGTTACCTTGGAGCACCTCGAGTTTTCTTTTCTTTTCTTTTTTTCTTTGTTTTTGGCAGTGGTAGTTTTTGTAGGTGTTTTAAACGGAGATGTTTAAACATGTTTCCTCAAAACTTTTATTTTGTGTGGTACTGGAAAGTGGACCAAGGGCCTTGTGTGTGTCGGGACGCACTTGAGCACTGAGCTGTGGATGAGAAGCTCGTGTCTGAAAGAGAAGATTCTGGAGTTCAATATAAGTGGCGTGGCCTGGGACATGGCTTCAGGCTGCCCCAAATGTCAATGTCAATGCTTACCTAAACTTTATAATTTGGCATTGGCCAACTGCATTGGTGAGGAAACTGGGTATGTGGGTTAAAGAAAATTGAGGAAATCTGCTCTGGGTTTCAGACATTACTCAAGCACAGTCCTTGCCTTTGGCTTTAGGGAAGCTACTGGCCAGCCACTTTAGCACAGCTTTGGTGGACTTGAAGAGAGTCACTGCTAAATAACCGTTAAGGAGACTAAAGGGGCCAAAGCTAGTTCTGGACCTGTAGGATTTCAGTGCTCCGAGTCGCGAAGTCCTGTGTAGTGCTGTGGAATCTCTTCAAACCCCTCTTCCTCTCCCTCTGTCCCGTCCCTTCCCCATCTCCATCCGTTCATTTTGTGTGTGGTTGCTTACATGCCGTGGTGCAGGTGTGGAGACAATTTGTGGGAGCTGGTTTCCTCCTTTCTCCAGGGGCCTGGGCATCAGACGCCGGACATCAGGTTTATCAGCAGGTACCTTTACCCATGCCGCTCTCTTGCTCGCCCCTTCTAGAATGTGTCTGTAGAATCTCCTCCTGGGAGCCTCAGCTTATAGGCGCACCTTGAGCTTGTTCTGTTTGAGACAGACCGTGGCACACAGTGTCCCTGTACTTCAGTCCTCTCTCAGCCTTCCGAGTGGCTGTGATTACAGGCATGCTTCACTGCACCGGGGTTCCTTAGGACTTGCTGTGCCAGGCGGTGGAGAAAAGACTTCTCGGTTGAGTTTGAAACCAGTCTGTTATATACTTAAGGAAAAACATCAGATGTTAAGTGTTTTGTGTAAAGTTCTGAAGTAGCAGAATTTTACTAAGTTTGTTCCCTACATTTAAAAGCATAATTTTCATGTTGTGGCTTTTGCAAAATTATGTTTGCCTTGGGTTCTTCATTTTCAGATTTTCATGAAGGTCTTGCTGGGACTGAACAAGCAGAACCAAACCAGTTCAGACTAGCAGTTTCAGGCTGTGAGTGGGAAGGCTGTCTCACTTAGGCTCTGGTTTTTTCCTGTCGCTGTTTCCTCTATGATCTCTACCTCCAGTCACTGGCTAACGGGGCATCCATGCCTCTTCAGGTGCTGGGCTACGCTATGGAGCGTTTGCTTGTCTGCACACTGTCTTCTCTCTGTCTGTCTGTCTCTTACAAAAGTGGCAACATACAGTCTCAGAGCTTAAAAGCAAGTACTTTAAGTAGTAACAATGGGTTCCAAAGCCCATTGTGCTCACATAGGCATGCTGCTACATTTTCCCTATTAGCTTATGTGGTGTGTAATAGATTGGGCTAATTTGTGAACTGTGCAGTGGAGGTGTTTCTAAGTCTGATTTTACATTATTGACCCTTTCTTGAGAGTAAATACACAAGATGCTGATGAAGCTGGCTCGAACCTTCTTCAGAGATTAGCTGCTTAGAGCGTTCTGGAGGTTCTCTTTGGACAGAGCTCAGCCATGTCCATTGTTCTCAGACCCAGGGAGTGCACTCAAGGTTTTTCCTGAGAGTTACCTATACAGTGCATGTTCACATTCTCAAAATCATATAAGCTCTTTCATCTTCTGCTTGTTTACTATCACGGAGCTTGGCAGTGACACTGCTTTCACCACCGTGGCTGTTGTGTTTAGCGTGAATGCACTGTTTCCGGTGACTCCTGATGCTGTGTGCACAAGGGCTACTGCTTGCTTTGAGTGATAGCAGTCCAGGTCAGTGCAGAACTGTGGAGGCTGAGCACATCTTTTCTAGTGAGAACAGGAGTCGGCAGGTGGGTTTACGTTGAAGCAGCAGTGTGAGGCTGAGCTGGGCTGGTGCTCCAGTGCCTCCGCTCCCCTCCTGTGGGTGAGCTGTGAGGCTGAGCTGGGCTGGTCCTCCAGGGCCTCCGTTCCCCTCCTGTGGGTGGGCTGCTCTATGGGAAGTTCTTCCCAAATGCAAGCATCATTTTGCATTTTGTCATTGTTGTTTGTTTTTATTAATTATAGAACTTTCAGTTTAATAAAAATGAATATTTAGACCTAAAACTAGAAGTATCATTGTCCTCTGCTTGGCCACATTTGCTTTCTGTAGATCTGTCTCCCTTCTTCCTCTTAATAGCAATAACCATGCATTCTAGATACTTATCTGTATCCTCACAGTGAGGGCAATCTCACCCCTCCTTAAATGAAGACCACCACAGAAAGTCACAGCTAGTCAGCTGTAGAGGCTAGTGACCCATGGGGTACCTAACCCCACTTCAGGCTTCGGGAACACCCAGGAAGAGAGGACCAGGAGACAAGACACACAGAGGCATCTGCTGTGAAATAGTCTCTTAAAAAAACAAAAAAAAAAAAGACAGCACAAAGTTGGGCAGGGGCTACACAGAGAATGTGATCCAGATATATCATATGAACATTTCAAAAATTAATACAGTTTTTTTGAGACAGGGTTTCTCTGTGTAGCCTTGGCTGTCCTGGACTTGCTTTGTAGACCAGGCTGGCCTCGAACTCACAGTGATACACTGTCTTCTAGAATGCTAGGATCAAAGGTGTGTGCCACCGTGACAGGGTTTCTTTGTGTAGTTCTAGCTGTCCTGGAACATGTTCTTTATCTCTGAACTCAGAGGTAAAGACAGTAGTTGATTAGCTGTGACTTTAAAAAGACACAAATGGCAAGCAAGGAATTAGATTTAATCAAAATTAACTTTTTAAAGCCTGTGAGGACATGAAGAAAGTGAAAAAGCAAATGTATGGAATAAGGTAACGTAATTGTGATATATACCTGATATACAGAATAAGGTGAAGTAATTGTGGTATATACCTGATGCATAGAATAGGGTAAAATAACTGTGTTCATCTACCTGGTGAAGGGATGAGCCCAGACTGTGTCAAGAACCTGTAACACAGCAGTGAAGGAGATCCAGTTTGAGCTGGGCGGTGGTGGCACACTCTTTAATCCCAGCACTTGGGAGGCGAGGTAGGTGGATCTCTCAGTTCGAGACCAGCCTGATCTGCAGAGTGAGCTCCAGGACAGCTGTGCAGCTAGGGCTGCACAAAAAAAAGAAAACAATTTGAATAATGGACATAGAATTTAAATAGACATTCTTATAAAGAGATCAAATGACACATAAGTGTCTGAAAGATACTTGTATAAGCAAAGACATCTAGCTGGACATGGTGCTGTGCACTGTTAATCCCAGTCCTCAGGAGGGAGAGGCAGGCAGATCTCTGGGAGTTTGAGGCCAGTCTGGTCTACCACTCAAACCCAAATGAGTGATACAGACATCCAGTCAGAAGCATAGTCAGGCCCATCCCATTTATGCTACAGTTTTTATCACCCATCTTCTTAAGACATTAAGATGAGCTTTCTCTAGACATAGTTACAGTATAACTAGAAGTGAACTTGATTATTTTTGGATTTTTATTCATCAAATCCTTTTTGTGCCAGAAAAAAAAAGTCATAACTGGTGACTTTAACAAATAAAAAAAAGGAACACTTTAAGTTAGTAGTCATTGTTAAAACTGAAAAATTGATACTCCTTAAGGCCATAGGTTTATTATTTATTTATTTACTTGATTCCTCGGGCCTTAGAATGTAAGACTGATGATCTGAAACACATACCTGGTCGTGGCTTTCAACCCTGTCAGGTTCCCTGTGGTCTGAGACACGTCTAACTGTGCACTGTCAGCCTGCAGTGAAAGCCGGAGCCCCAGAGCCATCGCAGACACTGCTGTACCCTCAGGGGCTGCCAGTGGCTGCCTGCCCCTCGCTCCTTCTCTCTCCTGTTCCTGTGTCCTCCTTTCCCTCATATCTTTGGTTCATCTTACGTGTCAATAGGGTGTGTCTCCAGTTATGGCTTCCCTTTGGTAACTAAGTTATATTCTTTTTAAAATTTTATTTATTTCTTATTAATTACAGTTTATTCACTTCATATCCCACCTGTAGCCCTCTACCTCATTCCCTTCCAATCCCACCCTCCCTCCCTCATCTCTTCCCACGCCCTTCTCCAAGTCCACTGATAGGGGAGGTCCTCCTCCCTTTCCATCTGACTCTAGCCAATCAGGCCTCATCAGGACTGGCTGCATTGTCTTCCTTTGTGGCTTGGTAAGGCTGCTCCCACCTCGGGGAGCTGATCAGAGAGCCAGGCACTGAGTCCATGTCAGAGACAGTCCCTGTTCCCCTTACAAGGGAAACTAATTTTGTTAGTACTGCAAATATAAACAGAAAATCTTAGGTGGAAACAAGCTGGAAGAAGAACCCTGAAAAAAGGTAAATTCACAAGGATCTAACTGCTTTTACCTTTTTCTGTTTCTAATAGCGTGCTCCAGTCTATTCACAGCAGGGCCTCCTCATGCCGCAGAGCCCCAGGTCTGTGGGATGTGAGCCTAAAGAAAAAGTAAGTATTCTAGACACTGTCTGTAGCCAATTGGAATGGTTTCACTCCTTGTTGCTGCACGATGTTCAGGGCACGGACTGAATTGTAGTGCTATTGTAGTTATTTATTGTATTGCTGAAGTAGAGGCTTCTTTTCTATTTTTCTTTCTTTTTTACGTGAGTGTGCATGCATGCATGTGTAGAGGCCAGAGAAAGACGTCTGGTGTTGTGCTCTGTTGTGCTCTGACTGAGTCTCACTGAACCTGCTGTTAGGCCTGCAGCAGGCCCCACGGATCCCCCTCCCCTCTGCTCACTACACTGCTGCTACGGCACCTGGGGGGCCATGTCCAGGCATTTTTGTGTTTGTTAGAGATTTGAACTCAGGGCCTCGTGTTTCTGTAGCAAATGCCCTTACCCAGTGAGCCCCCACCTCCTACATCAGGTTTTAGAGACTCCAGCTTTGTTACAATTTTCATTCTAGAGCACAGCTGGAGTCTAACAGGAGCCCCAAAGGTGTTAGAAATGTGGATTCAGGGCTGGAGAGATGACTGAGCGGTCAAGAGCGCTGCTCCCCTTCTAGAGGACCTGGGTTCAGTTCCCAGCACCCACATGGTGGCTCACAGTGTCTGGAAATCCAGCTCCATGGGATCTGACACCACACCTTCTGGCCTTTGGGGGCATTGCATGCATGTGGCACTGTGGACTTAGATTTTTTAAATGCCTCTACCTCCCTTCCACCCCCACGCCCCCCGTAGGTAGGAGATTAGTTGGGAAAGGGGCTGTAGACCTCTTTTAGCTACTTACTGCTGGGTAAGGTCTTTGGGTTCTTAGTCCTCAGGATACCAGCAGTCCAGTCAGACAGCAGAGTGGCAAACCACAGCAGCAGCAGCAGCAACAACAGAAGCAGTGGGACAACTCAGCAGAAGCAGCTAGACTCCGCCCAAAGGGCGCGACTTTGCTGAGTTTGCCACGGAAGTGCAAAACCGCTCCAAAGCAGAGAGATGCAAAAAGCTCTGTCTCACTGTCTGCGGGTCTCTCTTTATCTCAGAGTCCACATGAGACTGGTTTCCAACTCACAAAAAACATACCCCCTACTGACAGACATCATGTGCCTTTTCATGGGGGTGTTTTCTGCGGGAGGGGGAGAGGGTATGGTGGGGTTAGGGCGTGTGGGGAGGGTACAGTGGTGGGGGGTTGGGAGTAGGGCACATAGGGGACATATTCCCATGTTCCACACTTGGGCCCAAAATATAAAACATATTTACAGGACACAGCTGAGTTTCCAAAGAAACCAGAAACTTCCACAAACGTGCCACACACACAAAATAGAATAGATAAATCATAAGGAAGACCTCTGTAGGTTTGAGACTGGTCTGCTTTACATAGCTCCTGGACAGACACAGCTACCTAGTGAGACCCTGTCTCAAAACACCACCCACAGAAAAGAGAGCATGTGGATTAATTTCTGAAGCTGGGTGTCTATTGTCTCAGACCCTCTCCGCTCCTGTGTGAATAGAGTCACCAAGAGCCCACTGGGCCTTTCATCAGTTGCCTTCATGATAACACTCAGACTTTCTTCTTGAGTGAGAGCTCTGTCCTCAGCTGGTCTGGTAGATTCCCTGATGGTGGGAACTTGACAATATGGCCAGCCACATGCTGACATGATTACCAGTGTCCCTTGGGCTCCTGGAACGTGTGAAGTAATAGTTTGGTGACCTGTTACTGCTTGTATATGTGTCGGGACTTGCTTTTATTATAACCCCATGAGGCTACAGGAATAGATGACTCATCTCTGACCCTTGTAGCCACTGACACTTATGAACAATAAGTGAGCCGTGGGTGGGGGCTCGTGCTCTAAAGCGTTTGGGAAGCTCAGGTAAAAGGATCATGGATTGGAGGCTGTTTAGTGGCTGGAAGGTGGTCAGTGCTTAGAGCATGTGCTGCGCTTCCCGAGGACCCAGGTTGTTTCTTAGCACCCACATCTGCCAACTCAGTCACCTCTCACTACAGTTCCAAGGGAGTCATGGAGTTCTTGGGAAATATTGAGCTGTTCGGTGTGTTGTTACAGTCTGGAGTGTTAAGGAGATCCGACCTTCCTTACCAGGACATTGATTCTTATGTGTGCTGGCTTTCTAACTGCTGTGCTGGCAAGAATGATGGAAATAACTTGGAAAGGTTTCTTTCAGTTTGTGGTTTCAGAGAATTAAGTCTGTAGCCTTGGATCTACTAATTCCTGGTCTTCGCTGTGGCGGTGGGAATGTGTGGTGGAAGCTGCTTACCTCGTAGTCGACAGGCGTCAGGGGGACAGACTGCAGCACTCAGACCTGTCCCCGTGATCTGCTTCTTCCAGCCAGGCTTTTCCAGAGCTTCCCAAAAGAGTGTCTTCTGGTGGGAGCCGGCCCTTATTCAAGTCTTCTGTTGGAATTACTCAGTATCCAAAGTGTCAGAGTTTTTATTTGAATATGTCACTGACTTCTTTTAAGTTAATCAATTAGGTTTATTTTTGTGTGAATGTGTTTATGTGTATAATGATTGTGCAGTGAGTGTGCAGGGACAGGTACATACATGTGAGAGGAGGTCAATTTCAGCTATCTTCTGTGGGCATTAGTCATTAAAGCTCTTATTTGTGTGTTTTTTTTTTTTTCTCTTTCTCCCTACTCTACCGCAATCCCTTCCAACACCCCAACACCAGGAAGGAGAGTGAAAGGGTTAGTGGGAGCGGGGGTGCAGCTCTCTTAGCTGCTTTCTGCTGGTTAGGGTCTTCAGGTTTCTTGGAGCCAGTCCAGTCCTCATTTCAGGAGATCTCCAACTTCTTGTCTCACAACAGCAACCAGGAACAGCAAGAGGGAAGCAGAAGGAACCTTGTTCTTTCTTGGAGCCCTACAGTGTCTGGGCTCTGGCATTTATTCTTTCTCCAGAATCCTCAGATTCAAACTGTCTACATTTGGCAAAGAGCCCTCTTAGAGCCGGCATGGGACAAATAGTGTGCTTCTGTGGACCATCGGAGTCAGTCCCACATCCCATACCTGGGACCAAAACAAAAACATGGTTGTAGCCACAACAACCTTCCTCCAATTACTCTTCACTTAATTACTATTTCTTTTACTATTTATGTAGCCCTGGCTGCTCTGAATTCACTCTGCAGACCAGCCTGCCCTCAAACTCGTGGAGACTCACTTGCCTGTGGTTGGAGTAGAGGTGTGTTGCCACAGCAGCTTTTCACCTTGTTTTTTTTGGTACAGGGTCTCTCAGTGAACCCTGGTCTCACTAAGTGGCTTTATTAGCTGGTCTTTGAGCTCTGGAAATCCATCTCCACTTCCAGTGCTAGAGGCTTGTGCCATTATACTCAGCTTTGGATGGAGTCTTGCAGACATGAACTTGCGTTCTCAAGTTTGCATGGGTACCTGAGCCATTTTCCTGGCCCTTAATTTCTTCCTTATTCAATCTTTTATTAGTGACTCATATCAGGTCAAAATTAAGGCAGGAGAAATGTGTCTGTCAATAGGAACACATCTATTGTAGAAACATACAGTACCAAGCATCTGTACTGACTTGCTTGTTTGAGCTGTGATCTGGTTCTGGAGCCCAGGTGGCCTCAGACACACGGTCCTCTTCTCTCAGCCTTCTTGGTGATGGGATCACAGTGTGTGTAGCCATGCTTGTTCCTATGAAGATATTTTTAAGTTTTGACATGTCATATTGTTTCATACATGTTCATTAAAAGAAGGATTTAATTTAATGGTAGTTTGTCTGCGTGACGTCAGGAGGTTTGAGTGTCCCAAGTTAGTGGGGCCAGCAGAGTATTAGAGTGTGTTTTTATATGCTTGATTGCAGTTGGCATGTATGGGGCTGTTAAGAGAGCCTGCACTGTAATATCCCTTCATGTCAGTCGCACTGTGCTCTGACATGAAGACTGTATTAAATGAGGGCCCTCGGGCCCTCCCACCCCTGGCCTGTCGTGTTCTGCTGCTGCTTAGAAGCATCGGTGATTAACTGTCTGCCTCTATGTCACCGTGGAATACCCAGGAGACATGGTAGGCTCATTCCTTCTCATGGTCTCTGAATGGAGAGAAGGGCCCATGGCAGTTTAGAGCGCCAGCAGTGATAGGCTAAGCACAAAGAACAGAAGGAAAGGAGGAAGGCTGCGAAGAGCTTCCAGAAACTTTGTGCCGTCATTAGAGCTGACTAGTCCTGCAGGAGCCCTGTGGATCTTCTGGCACCCAGAAGCCCTTCTGTCTTCAAGGATTCAGGCTTCTGAGTTTTGGTTGTGCTTTTGTGTTTTTGTTCAGGGCACTGCCTTACCCGTGGCTCTACATAGAGCATAGTCTCTGTTCTTTAAATGGCAGTAAGTCCTTTCCTTGTCTCTGGTTTTAGTCTCCCAAAGTCTCCTATTTTATCAAATGTATAGGCCAGACTTAAAAAAAAAATCCCTTGTAGCTTTTTGGGGAAGTCTTCTTTTCTCAGCATGGGTGCTTTTATCTTGTTCATGCTACTACTTTGCTGTACCCAGTATCCTTGACACAGCTTTAGCATAGGACTTAGCACAATTGGTTGTGATTGTGCCATGTTGTCTACTGAAAGTGCAGTTGATGCTGATAGTTGTTGATGCAGAAGGGGAGTTCAAAGCTGGCTTACTACATGTGTATACTCTTTTTTATTTTATTTTTTATTTATTACAATTTCTTCACTTTGTATCCCAGCTGTAGCACCTCCCCCATCCCCTCCCATTCCCATCATTCCTCCTGCCTCTTCTCCTATGCCCCTCTCTAAGTCCACTGATAGGAGAGGTCCTCCTCCCCTTCCATCTGACCCTAGTCTATCAGATCTCATCAGGAATGGCTGCATTGTCTTCTTCTGTGGCCTGGTAAGGCTGTTCCTCCCTCAGGTGGAGGTGATCAAAGAACCAGCCCATGAGTTCATGTCAGAGACCGTCTCTGTTCCCCTTACTAGGGAATCCACTTGGATATTGAGCTGCCATGGGCTACATCTGAGCTGGGGTTTTAGGTCCTCTCCATTCATGGTCCTTGCTTGGAGTATCAGTCTCAGAAAAGACCCCTGGGCCCATTTTTTTTTTTTTTTTTTTTTTGGTTCTGTTGTGTATACTCTTTAATAGCTATCTGGAAGAATGGAAGAATATCTTTATAGCACTGGTTGCTTTTGGGACAGGGACCAGGGTGAATCTTCAGGGCTTTAAACTTTCTGAGGGGCTGCAGTGAGTGGTATGACCAGCTTTCCTGCGATCTTGACCTTTGGGGCCAAGCTAAATGTACAGATGCTGTGTTAAACGCAAATACTGACTTTCACATAGTTTTCTTGCTGGTTGTAAATACCCCTTACAGTCTGGCATGATATCAGTCACTAGAGTTCTTTTTTTTTTTTTTTTTTTTTGGTTTTAACTTTTTATTAATTTTTTTGTGAGTTTTACATCATGCACTCCAATCATACTTATCTACCTGTCCCTTCATATCTGCCCTTTGCCTTTGCAGACTTTCCCCAAAGTAAAATAAAAATCAAAAATAAAGAAAAAATAAGCAAAGCAAAACGAAGCGTAAAACCTCCTCATTGTAGAAGCTGTAGTGAGTCACAGTGTGTCCCAGAGTCCCTCTGACAATACATTTTACTTGCAAATGTTCATTGAAATGTGTCTTGGTCTGGTGTGAGGCCTCTGGCTTCTGCTATACCACCAATACTGGGTCCTCGCTGGGATTCCTCTTGGACATCCTGTTGTTGCCCTGTGTCATGGAGATGCTGCCGCTTTGGGTCTGCAGGACTGGCCCCTTCACATGTTCCAGCAGTTTATAGATGATGTAGATGTTGGGGTGGGCCAACTCAAAGTCCTGGATCTGGGCCTCAGTGGTAGTTGAGTTGGTCAGCCTGCCAGCTTTCCCACACCCATACCAGGAGGATAAGCTCTTCAGCACTGCCCCCCCCCCCCATAATTCACCCAGTGCTGCAGCCAGCAAGGGGCAGGGTTAGCTCTCTTGCCCTCATGCCCTCACCCGTGCCTTCCACTGGCTGGTGCCAGCCAGTGATACGGCGCTGCCCAGGCGAGGTGCAGGGCTCACTCTCCTGAGTGCTGCTGCTGCTGAGGGGCAGGGACAGCTCTCCTGCTCTTAGGACCCTGAGGACCTGAGCTAAAACTTCAGGCTACTGTGTCATCCTCAGAAGCTCTGGTAGCCTGTGCTTACTTCATCCGCCATTGCCCTAGGAGAACATGTGGATTTGTTGGGTTCCACCCTGGGCAGCTTGGCTCTGGAGGGACTCAGAGTCACTGCCTAAACCAGAAGTGAAAGGGACTTCTACGCCTTTCATTTTATAACACCTTATTGTACATCCTTGTGCCTGCAGCTGCTTAGTGTGTAAGCAATAGCAGTGACATTGGTGCTTCTCCAGATGTGATCTGTTTAACATGTTAGAGCTTGACTGCTCCAAGTGCAGCTCACACGTGTAAGTGTGGTTTTCTTAGGAAACACGCACTGGCCAACAGGAATCTACTGTGACCATTTGGACAGTGTCAGGTCTGGGTGAGAGGAGATTATCTTAAGGGTCCATGTAATCAAGACTGATTGTCTTGGGTGAGATTGGGAGGGAATGAGGGAGTGGGATATAGCTGGGATACAAACTGTAGCTAATATAAAAAAAATTAATTAAAAAAAAAAAGACTGACTGTCTCAGGCTGGTAGCATAGCCATGTATGTTATAAAGGTTAATTCAAGACTTTTTAAGTCTTTCCAGTTTTGATTTTTTAAAATTTTCCATGTAAGCCAAAATGCTATCTTTTCTAAGATACATGAGTATCTTCTATTTTGTTTTTATTTTATGAGTGTTTACTGTCATGTATGTATGTATGTATGTATGTATGTATGTATTCCATATTGTGCCTAGTGCCCAAGGAACACAGAAAAGAGTGTTGGGTTCTCTGGAACTGGAGTTACAGATGGTTGTGAGCTGCCATGTAGGTGCTGAGAACTGAGGCTGGGTCCTCTGTAAGAGCATCAAGACCTGGAAGCTGAACCCAGAACCTTTTAAAGTGGTAGGCATGTTTCTCTGTGGCCATTGATACAGCTTAGTTATTGAATAGACTAACCTAGTCAGTTGATGCTTTACCCAAGTTATTGTAGGGCCAGGTCCAACCAGTTGAATTTCATTGCGTTTTGGTTGTAAATGAACAAATTATTTATGACATTTACTATTATATTAGAAAGTAAATGTTTACTAGAAACATTAGTGTTAATTGTGAAAAAGCTGTTTTTGGTAATAATAACAATTTTTTGTTTCTTTTCAGACTTTCGATAAAATTCTCATTGCTAACAGAGGAGAAATTGCATGTAGGGTGAGTAGAATTTGAAGTGTTTTCCTTTTTGCTCTGAAGTATGTGAAGTTCCTTTGCATGTGGACCTTGGTTAATAGGTGATGTGTTTTGACTAGGTTATTAAAACATGCAGGAAGATGGGCATCAAGACAGTTGCCATTCACAGCGATGTGGACGCCAGCTCTGTAAGTACACTTTTACCTAGTTTCAATGAGGATTAACTTTGGGTCCCTTAGGACAGATGTGAAAGGTACTTTCTTCATATTTTTTTCACTTAGCAAAAGGTGTGTTCAGTTTTTAAAGCTATTTGCTTGTCCAACGTTGTCACGAATGCAATGGAAGTATTATCGTTTATTTTTTTCAAGCTTCAGACCAAGATTTCCAGGCTCCTTGCTCATCAACAAACAGATTAGAACAAGGCACAAGGAAGTTAGGTAGGAAGATGAATGGGCTGTTTACACAGTGTTGGCGTATGCGCGTCTTCCGCAAAGCCTCAGCAGCACTCAGGGAATGCTGTCATTGTCTAATCCTTCCTAAATGCGCTACTGTGTTCAGCTGAGAGCTTGACAGGTGAGAGCCAGCTTATGCTAATTGGATCAGACCAAGAGAAAGTATAGCATATAGTCATGAATGATATATAATTTTATTTGGCGTTGTATTTTCTAATGGTAACAAGCTATGAATGAGTAGAGTGAAATTCTATGGGGAGAGAATGCGGAGAATCAGAACTTTATGGATTAGATATGAGTAGCTATACTTTTAAGTCACTGTTTTCCTTTTGGTCTGTTTTTGACAATGTCACCTTTAATAATTTAGTAATTAATTTAGTAGAAAGATCTTTAAAGCATGGTGATTTAAAAAAAATGTGTTCTATTTGAAACTTATTTTGTCTTATTGGAATTTTCTTTTCAAAAATCTAGATGAAGGAATTGCAAACTAATAATAAATATACAAAAAAATAAGTGTTAACTACATAACTTATTTGATGGTTATGTTTAAAGTATCTTTTAATAAAAAACAATTAAATTTGTTTTGCATATATAGTTTGATTTAAAAGATTGATCCTAGATTCTTGGTTAATTTTCTTTTTAATTTGATGATTTCAGTGGAAGTTATTTTCATTCCTCATAAGGTTTCTGTCGATAATGGTTTACTGAAAGCTCAAGAGGGTCCTAAAGCAAGACTGGGGCCCACTGGGGCTTTTAATTAGGGTGTCATTTCTAAGTCCCCATCTTCTGCTTGTTTAGGCTGCTTTTATTCCTTTCAATGGTGTCTTGAAATTTAATAAAGTAAGTTCTGTGCTTACTTTGGTGTATTTATTCTGAAGCATTTTATTTTTTTATGCAAGTATCTATGCCATTTTTAAAAAAAGTAAATGTATAGAGATGCAGTTATTTTTGTTTGGTTTTGTAAACTGTAAAGGAGCTGAGCTTTCTGTTTGTATTTGAAAGATACTACTTGGTAGTTTTCCTGTCTTTGGTTGGTATTAGAATATCTTAGGCCTTTAATTACAGAATTTGGAAGGTCAAGGCAGGCAGATCTCTGAGTTTGGGACAGCCAGGCTACACAGAGAAACCCTGTCTTGAAAAACAAAAATAAAAGAAAACTACCATACTTAAAAACAATTGAGTATCATAGCCTCGTGGATAGAAAAGCTCTCTGTTTTGCAGGGAACACATGTAAAGAGTTGGCATACTGTAAGTGTTTGGTATAATTCATCTATGAGGTCTGGGGGTGCCTTCTCTGTGGAGAGGTTTTTTTTTTTTTTTTGGTTACAGATCCTCTGTTACTCTTTAGTAAGTATCTGAATTTGTCTATTTCTAGTAATCTGTCTGCTTAGGTTTGTTTCATAGTTTATTGGTATGAAGTTGTTTATGGTATCTCCTTGTTAGCATTTTACCTCTGTAAGGTCCGTGGCAATATCTCCATGCTCATTCCTGACTTGAGATGTTTGAGTCTTGGTCGCTGTTAGCCTGGTCAGGCTGTGACAACATACTGCCATAGATGAGGTAGCTCATAAATAACAGGGAAATCAAGATCAGGGCACTGGAAAGTTTGGTTGCTGGTGAGGGTCTCTCCTTCCTGCTTCACAGAGGATGCTCTCGACCGACCTCACATGCGGAGGGGCTGGGGACCCTTTTGATGCATCTTTTGAGCTTGGCAACCTCATTCACAGGGTCTTGACTCTGACTTAATAGCATTCTTAGACAAACTAGATAACTGTGTTGAGACAAGAGCTATAGAATAGTGGATAATTCTGGTCTACAAACTATGTGAATTAAATTTAACATGAAAAATTGAAGACATGTATTAGAACGTTGAGATTTTATACAGGGAAACAATAAGTTAGATGCAAATCATTTCTGGGTTATTTTGTATTCTTTCAAGTTAAACCCTAGAAAACATGGTATTTTTGTTTTGAAATTGAACGAAACATAAATATGGAAGAATGGCCTAAAGCAGTGGCTCTCAACCTTCATGTCTCAACCGTGATCCTTTAATACAGTTGCTCATGTTGTGGTGACCCCCAACCGTAACATTAATTTTTGTTGATACTTCATAACTGTAATTTTGCTACTGTTAGGAATTGTAGTATAAATATCCATGTTTTCTGATTATCTTAGGCAACCCCTGTGAAAAGGTCATTCAACCTCCAAAGGGATCTTGACCCACAGGTTGTGAACCTCTGGCCTAGCAATTTCCCTGGAAAGTTGATAGGGAAAGCACATTCAATAATTGGGGCAAGCTAGGGCTATTCATGTCAGAGCAAGGGGAGGAGACAGGTCTGGAATAAATCCCTGGATATTAGGCAGGGCTACTGTGGGAGAATTTCTTGACTTGCTAATTAGGGTTTTATCACTGTTATGTTGGCTTAGAAAATAAGGAGGAACAGCTCAGCATTTGTTAGTCCCTAGTTTACTGTGACTTTAGGTGGTTCCAGAGAAGATATGAAATACAAGGGATCAGAACTTTTTAATTGTTTTACTGAATAGGGGTTTCCTTCATTTGGTGAACAAGCAGACTGAGAATTGAGAGATGATTGCATTCTACCTTCCAGATACACCCAGAGAGTGTCCACTTAGTCTTTGTATTTTAAGTGAAAAGTAAAGGAATAAAGTATTTTTATTAAACCACTGAAGTTAGAAACTTGGTTTTTAAAAGAAAGATTTAGTCAAGCCAAATTGAAAAGGTCCAGACTCTTCATTTCAGCAGAGGAAGATGATTCTGTTTCAGCCCTCAACCTCATCTATCTATCTATCTATCTATCTATCTATCTATCTATCTATCTATCTATCTATCTATCTATCTTTTTTTTTTTTTTTTGAGACAGGGTTTCTCTGCTCAGCCCTGGCTGTCCTGGACTCATTTGTAGACCAGGCTGCCCTGGAACTCACAGAGATCCACCTGCCTCTGCCTCCCTGAGTCCTGGGTTTCAGGCGTGTGTCACCAAGGCTGGCTCTCATCTCTCTTATATTGCCACATAATTGTTTTGTGGATGGTCATGCTGAATTTAAATGTTCACTATCTGCTATGTAGCTTTGAAACAAGACTAAAATCAGGAAATATTGACAGCAACTCAGATCTTACCCACACTACTGGCTGATTAAGGTTCGATTCCTGGTGGGCCCTTGAGGCCCAGCCTTAGCGTCCATAATGAGGCCGAGTGGTGCTTCCTGTGAGTTCTCCGGGATGAGTGACAGTAGCGGAGGTAGTTGTCACACCCTTGATGCCATTTCCCAGCTGGCTAGGGAGGGACGGAGGACAAGCAGGACTTCATGATGCTGGAGTAATTAGTGTCTGTTGGTTCCAGCTGAACAAACCAGAGGGTAATGATCAGGTAAATGGAACTGGAGTACATTAATGTAGGCTGTGGTATGAGACCCGAGGGAAGCACAAACATTTTAGGGGGTTGTTGGACTAGCTTTATCTCATTGCTTTAACTATATATATCGTTATGAATTAATATATTTAGATCATGGTTAGCACATTTCTAGTTTTACCTTAGATGTCTACCAAGATTAATGTAGTTGAAATGTAAGAGTCTCAAGCATTTTTTCCCCCTTTTAGATGACTTCAGGGTATTTCTCAACATTTTTAAGATGGAAAAGAGTTAGTTTCTTTCTTTCTTTCTTTCTTTCTTTTTAATTTTGAGACAGGAGTTTTGCTAAGTTTCTTAGGATGGCCTTGAACTTATCTGTAGTCCAAGAAAGCCTTGAAGGTACAGAACCTTCTGCCTTAGCCTCCCTAGTAACTAGGATTTTAGGCTTGTGTGTTACCAGGACTATCTTTAAAGTGATGTATTTAGTAGTGTGTTCTTTTTACATACACATATATATACCTTAAGTTATGTATGTATCTATCTATCTATATGTCATCTCTCTATCATCTGTCTACCTATCATCTATCATCTGTCTATCAATCTGTCATCTATATATCATCCATCTATCTGTCCATCCATTCCATCCATACATCTATCTAATGTGTATGAGTGTTTTGCTTACATGTATGCCCAAACATGGACACCACATGTATACCTGGTGTTCCCAGAGGCCAGAAAAGGGTGCTGGATCTCCTGGGACTGGAGTCACACAGATAGTTTGTGGGCCACCTTGTGGCTTCTGGGAATTGAATTTAGGTCACCTGGAAGAGCAGCCAGGGTTCTTAACAGCTGAGCCACTTCTCCAGGCCTGCTGTGTGCACCATATCAGTATGTGGTTAGAGGCTGATTTGTAGGAGTCTTTTCCTTACCGAGCTGTGGGGTGTAAGGGGTTGAACTCTGGGCATCAGAGTTGGTATCAAGTGTATGTTTGTCAGCCCCTTAAGGAACACATTCTTTTTTTTGGTTCTGAAACAGGGTTTCTTAGTGTATCTGCCCTTGCTGTTCTAGAACTTGCTTTGTAAGTAGGCTGCCTTGAACTCACAGAGATCTGCCTGCCTCTGCCTCCCCGGTGCTGGGATTCAAGGCATGTGCCAGCATCCCAGCTAGTAACACATTCTTAAATTGCTGTGACTACTGAGGGATATGTTGAGAAATTGGCCATTATGATCCGTGTTTTCCAGTTAGTCTTTTTAGTTGGCAACACTCGCTAATACCTAGACCACAACTGAAAACCCTAGTATTATTCTGAACACTCATCAGTATTAAACAGATACTTATGCTGCGACCCGTCAGTGAAGAATTTGCTTACAGCATAACGGCCCATCACAAGGCGCTGGGTAGCTGCGTTAAGGATGTGTTGGAGAAAAGAAAGGTTTCGTTTCATACTGGTGATTAGGTAGTTAACATGCTGTTGGGGAATGGTTAGTGCTGTGGTATGAGGTTTTACTGCGTTGTTTTGAGCCCCTGAGCTTAAGTGATTCTTCAGCCACACTGTCCTGAGTAATGAGAGGGACAGGTACAGTCCAGGCCCAGGCCCAGCAAGTCAAAGGGTTTTTGAATGGCATCATTGCTTAAAACTTGTTGCTTGCTTTTCTCCTAAAATGTAGCCACTAGCATTCTTTTTAGATTGGGATATACTGTATATACTTATGCAAATTTGAGATACTAGAGCTTTCAATAAAGAACTAATCAGGAGAAGAATGCATTTGAGATGTTTAGACATTTTTTTTCTTTTCTGCTGTTATTGTCTTTAGAAAAACTTCTGCAGAAACATTATATCTTTCAATTTTAAATGTTTTGATTATCTTGGCTTAGCTAAATTACTTCTTTCATATTTTGGGGCAAAGTGGAATAGGATAGGATGCCTGCTAAGGATTTGTCCACATTAATATGGCTCATCAGGGACATTATGTTTAATTGGAGATCTTGCAGAACAGTGGTGGGAGGCTGAGAGAATTATTCAGCATTAGCGATGGCCGCCTGGGAGCTGCGGACTAATCAAGGTGCTGGCGTGTTAGCGGTGGGGACGGCGGCGGCGTGGCTATGATATGTAAGCGTGTCTGTGCACACCCGACAGCAGTGAGGCAATCAGCAATATATTAGACGGCTCCCATGCTGCTTCATTATTAGCTGCCATAGTGCCTGTCAGGTTGTGTACTTAAAAATACAGCTATTGCCCGACTCAGTATGTCTGTGAGAGAAATTTAACTTCACTCCTATTTTTAACAGAATAACAATTTGCTTTGTGCGTATACAAAGAGAACATTGTGTCAGCTGTGCTGGTTGTGTGAATTTCATCCTAAAGTAGTGCCCTCCCTTTAACATGTCAGTGTGCCTCTTGCTGCCCATTCCTTTAAGGATTTGCTTCGCCCTTTCCCTGTCTACCACAAGCGCTCTGGCTCATTTCTTGCTGCATAATGATTTGCGTTCAAAACTACAACTTGTGTGTCTTTATTTTTCAAGATGAAAAATAATTCAAATATTTCAGAGAGAATTAATATTTAATACACAAAGCTACAAAAGAATCAGAGCATTAATCTTTTCTGCCATCAGAATGGTCTAGAGCCAGATGGAGGCGGAGCCTTCTTTGCTGGGATAGTGGTCTCTTTATGCCAGGTAGGCCCATTCTGTGCCCAGCATGCTTGCAGCCATCTGTCATGACACTGTCAGAAATGCTAGAAATATACGTATTTTGGGAAAAAGGAGTGAATAAATTGAATTCCTTTAGAAAATTAAATTGAAATGCAGCATAACTCCATAAGCAAACCATATTCTATCTGTAGATAAATTTATAGTGGCATTGTACAGATGAACACACAGTTTTAAAAAATTGTAAACATTGCCACATTTAATGAAACGCTGTATTGAACTGTGACTTTATGTATTAACTTAATTAAAGCTAATAGTGGAAGTGTTGGCCTGCGGGCGGCTGTTCCTAAAGTCCATTATCCATGCAGCTTGTGGTAGTGGGCAGCAGCGGCAGAAGTCACCTTCGACCACCACCCTCCCTGGGGGGCTGCGAGCCGAGCAGGCTCAACTGTCAAACCAGCCAAGCTGCTTCCAGGACTGCAAAAGGAGCCTCTGGTGCTGGGCGGCCAGCCGCTCCCGGAGAGGGGCTGCCATCTCATTCAGGAGTTGGGCAGAAACTGCGTCTGCGCAGGAGAAAAGCCTCGGTATTGACAGCTCCATGTATACCTTGTTAGATTCGTTTATATGTTCATGCACTAGGCCATTTAACAGAGTGTTCCAATTTCTTTTCTTCTCCTCTTTCTTTCCCTCCTCCTCCTCCTTTTTTTTTTTTTTTTTTTTCTGGAAGTTGAACCCAAGGCTTCATAAATGCTTGGCAAATGCCCTCAGTAAGCTGCATTTGCTGAACTCACCAGAACTTTTAATTAAACAGAATCCCAAAGAGAAACATAACATTTCATTCTTTTGTTCTTATTTTTAAAAATAAAATTAAAAAAGGACAAAATTGTTACTATTCCTGCCACTGGTCTCTAACCCTGCCAGCAGAGTTCACCTAACTGACATGCAGGACACAAGCCCTGGTCTTTTGTGTACTGCACTAATGCTTTGCAACTTGGCTTTAGCAACAACAATTTTTTTTTCAGGAATTCTTATCAGCAAAGACTCAAGAAGGTCTTGGGACACACACTCCCATTATTACAAAGGGCAGATTCTCAAAGTGCCTTTCTACAGGTCAAAAGAAGTGGGGCCTGGGGGCGCAGCACAGCGGTCGAGTGCTGGCCTGTTGTGAGACACCTGAATCTGACCTCTAGCAACATGCACACATCGTGAATTTGAACGATACTCTCAGAGGAAATGTGTGTATTTTAATGTCACCAGACCTTGTGCTATGAAATAACACCTAATCATGGCTTTATTTTTCTCGAAGCGTCTCTTTAAGAAGGATGGGAGTACTACCTCACAGAAAACGAGATCAACTCTTAGAAAACACAGCTAGCTTTACTGATGCTCTAGTGTTTACAAAGCACTCGTTTGTAGCCGTGATCTGTTCCAGGGTTTTTGGTCATCTGCTGGATTAGTTTCTTTCTCATTCCTATGATCAAATTCCTGGCTAAAAGCAACTCCTTGTCTCATAGTTCAGACAGATACAGTCCTCATGGCATGGGCAGCATGGCAGTGGGAGTGGCTTGTTTTGTGGCACCAACTAGGAATGTGAGAAAGGTGAATGCCAACTCTCAATTGGCCTTTTCTCTATCTAGTCCATGGGAGTGGTGTTGCTCTCGCGAGCTGTCTTCTGTTTGCCTCAGAAGTCTTTCCTCACAGAAGCACCCACAGCTGTGCTGCATTAAAGCTTTAGGCGTTTAGTGTGGTTGGGTCGACCATCAGCACTGAGTCTGTCACTCGGTGTCTGCAGTGTACGAGAGGTGCACAGGATTACGCAAGGGCGCTACGCTTTAGAGCAGGGCTGCTGCTTTCAGGGATGCGAGGACCACCCACATCTAAGTGTGGAGCTGCTCACCCTACTTTCTACTCTAGCGCATGGCGTCCCTCCTCAAGACAAAGGACGGTTCATTGTTTCGAATAGTATTTGTGGGGTTTTTGTTCGTTCTGTTTCTTTCTTTTTAAAGATTTATTTATTTATTATTTACACAGCATTCTGCCTGCATGTGTGACTGCAGGCAAGAAGAGGACACCAGATCTCACTATAGATGGCTGTGAGCCAACATATGGTTGCTGGGAATTGAACTCAGGACCTTTGGAAGAACAGCCAGTGCTCTTAACCTCTGAGCCATCTCTCCAGCTCTGCTTTGTTTTCTTGAGACAGGGTTTCTCTGTGTAGCCTTGGCTGTCCTGGAACTTGCTCTGTAGACCAGGCTGGCCTTGAACTCAGAGATCTATCTGTTTCTGCCTCCCGAGTGCTAGGACTGAATGTGTGCCACTGCCATACCCTTGAGGGTTTCTTCATTTTATTTTGTTTATTTTATTTTTTTTATTTCTTATAATTTATCTTTATATCCTGTTTGTAGCCCTCTTCCTTGTCTCCTCTCTGCCCCACCCTCCCTCCATCTTCCCTGCCATCTCCCTCCCCCAGGTCATAGAAAGGGGTGGTCCTCCTACCCTATCATCTGACCCCAGCCTATCAAGTCTCATCAGGACTGCCTGGATCCTCTTCCTCTGTGGCCTGGCAAGGCTGCCCCACCAGGGGGAAGTGATCAAAGAGAAGGCAACAGAGTCCATGTCAGAGACTCTGCTCCCCTTACTAGGGAACCCACTTGGAGACTGAGCTGCCATGGGCTACATCTGGGCAGAGGGCCTAGGTTATCTCCATGCATGGTCCTTGATTGGTGCATTAGGCTTTGCAGGACCCCATGATCTCAGATTTTTTTGCTCTGTTGCTCTCCTGTGGAGCTCCTGTCCCCTCCAGGTCTTTCTATCTCCCCCTTCTTTCATAAGATTCCCTGCATTCTGTCCAAAGTTTGACTATGAGTCTCAGCATCTGCTTCGATCCCCGGCTGGGTGGAGTCTTTCAGAGGCCCTCTGTGGTAGGCTGTCTTCCTATTCCCTGTCTTCTACTGCTTCCAGTGTCTATCCTGTTTGTCCTTCTGAATGAAGATTAAGCGTCTTCCCTAGGTTCCTCCTTGTCGTTTAGCTTCTTTAGGTCTGTGGATTTCAGTATGTTTATCCTATATTGTGTGGCTAATATCCGCTTATAAGTGACATGTGTGTCTTTCTGTTTCTGGATTACCTCACTCAGGACGATCCTTTCTAGTTCCCACCATTTGCCTGCAAATTTCATGGTTTCTTTCTTTTTTTTTTTTAATTGCTTAGTAGTATTCCATTGTGTAAATGTACCATACTTTCTGTATCCATTCCTCAGCTGAGGGACATCTGGGTTATTTCCAGATTCTGGCTATATCAATGCATTTTATGGGCTGAGTGTGAAGAGACATTAGACGCAGAAGACTGAGCAGAAACAGCCTGCTTTCTGCTCTCATGGTCCTTGTGCTCCAGTGGGAGAGAAAGGTATAGGATAATAAGATGTAATTATTGTGTTACGTTTATGAGGAAAGCAAATCTCTTTCTCTCTTTTCTGTCTCTCCCATCTTTTCTGTTCTGGGGATGAGACCTTGAACATGTAAGGCAAGCACCCCATTGCTCAGTTACGGCACCCTCAGCTCTCTGTTGCTTCTCCTGACATCTCTATTCAGATGCTTTGAGGCTGTTCCAAATTCAGAACAACAAGCATGGGACTCCCTGGCTTCTGATGTTTGCATACCATTGTAGAAACAAACAAACAAACAAAAAATAGAGGTATTGACTATGATCACTACTCTTTTTTTGGTTTCTTATTGCTTATTAATGATAAGTCCATATCCTAAAAAGTCTTATAATCTGGTCATACCCTTCACTTAGTTGTCACTTCCTTTGTGAGGTGTTTAAAAGCCTGTTCACTAGTAACTGTTCTGTTTGACTCTAATAAGGTTTATCAAGGACAAAAGCCTGGAAGATGTAGAAGTCCTTCTAGATGTGTTCAGTTTCTAATCTGTGATTATGGAAGCATTTTATAATATGTTTGCTTAGTTTTGTGTGCATGTTTGCACATGCATGCTGTGTGTGTGTGTGTGTGTGTAACTGTGTGTGTTGGGGTCAGAGGACAACTTGGGGGAATCAGCCTTCTTTTTCAGTTATGTGGGTCCTGGGGCTTAAATTCAGGTTGGCAGGCTTTATGGCACATACTTTCATGCTCTGAGCTGTCATTACATCATATTCACTTATATGGTACTTGGCGATTGGAAGATTGGTTTGGGTTACCTGATTGCCTTATTGCCTGATGCAATCACAAGGGTTCTCTTAATGAGGCACACTGGCAGAGGGAGGGGAGAAGATGAAAGCAAGAGTAGGAGCTTTGAGTCACAGGACACTTAAAAAAAAAAAAGCAAGGCCTGCATTCTGTCCCTGTGCCTTTAGGAGGGAGAGCCAGTGTGATGGCCCCCGCCTTAGTGCTTTGTGGCCTCCTGTGACTTGTGCTGTCTAGAACAGTGTTAAAAGCTGTGGCCTTAAGCCGTGTGTAGTGCTGGTGTCAACAGCAATGAGGACCGAATATACGATGGATGTTTAGATGTCAGGAAGTCTAGCAATGACTCAATAATGTTGACGTATCGAAGGATAAAGTTTGTCTGATAATCTGAGGAGAGGTATAAAAATAACAACATGCTTATAGTTTCACTCATAAAAGGTAATGTATTTGAAAAGTTTTGCCAGACTGGTAAAAATAATTTTTCTGGCCTATTTCATTTGTTGCTGAATTGTGGGTGATATTCTTAGTTTGTAGTGTGGTCTAGAGTTTTGGTCTAGAGGCTCTATGTGTAGTGAAGGTTTAAGATGTCCTTCCCTTTCATCACCTCCCTACCTCATGCTTCCTGCTCTTTGTTTTCCTCTTTCCTGGGTTTTCTCTCACTCTCCCTGTCCCCTGCCTCTTCCCCTAACCCCCAGGACTTAAACAAAGCAGCACACTCATTTCTCCCAGCCAGCAGCTTTCTAGTGGCCCCATTGGCATTGTGCGTTCTGCACCCATGTCTGGGTCTTAAGGTCAAGGTTGTGAGCAACAGGCCACTCACTGCTTCTGATTTTGACTCCAAAAGCTGTGGGAGCTGAAACAGAGTAGGCAGCTCCATTTACCTGTTGTCCGCCAGTGGCTGTCTTGTCCCAGCTCCTGCTGACATTCTGAGTGGCCTGCCATTTCATTTCGCAGCTCCGGCTTCCAAAGAAGCTGCTTGTACTTGGTTACCATTGCTTACTGTTACATGGCTTTCTCATTTTGACTTCCTCAGGTGTTTGCCATTTACCTTTTCTCATTTGCCATCTTGTTTTCTGTACAGTTTTGTAACTCACTGCTGCGCATTTGAAACAAGGTTTGCATGTGTGAACTCACTGTGCCAGTCCTTTCTCATGTTGCGTTGTACTCAGGACTAAGAAGGCCAGGGACAAAGGCTGATGGCCTAGTTGTGTTTTTGCTTGATATCAAAGATCAGTTTGTCCAAGTACACATTTGGAAGTAAACTTATAATGTGATTACCTACAGGGCTTACTGAGGCTAGAGAGCGCCAGCGGCACGCAGCCTGTCTAGATATTGCTTTGCCCTTTCGTACTCCAACCTCCCTCTATCTGCAGCCGCTCCATCCTCCTGCTTGTCCAGGCTGCTTCTGTGTGGCCATGATGTGGGTGCCTGGTTGGAGCAGCAAAGGGAGAAGTAAAGCTGTCTGAAGATGGTCATGGCAGACTGGCATCTGCCGCTTTATCTGGACTGACGCCCATAGTAAGGAGTAGGCCTCCGGAGCGCCAGGCTTGTGTGCATGTCTCTGCAGAGCTCACAGGCCTCCTGAGGGCAAGAGCCTCACGATTCTACGAGAGAAATGTGAAGTTTGGGGAAAACTGCTTATAAACAGTACTGGGAAGTGTTTATTCTGTTGACAACTGAGTGTTGAGTTGCTTCTGTGTAGAATAATTCTCAGTGTCTTCTATATTCCCCAAATGGATATTAGGTATTGGGTAAAGGAGCCTTTATAATTAAATCTAGGCAAGTATCTTGTATGAACTGTTCTAATTAAGTGTTATAGATCCCGAGGCTGTTGTGATGTGGGCTCGGCTGGAATGCTGTCTGAGTGGTGGGAGATTCAGTTTCAAAACTACAGAGACCACTTTGTACGTTTCTTGTGCAGATGGCCCCTGATGTCTTGTAGTTGTCTTATTTTGCTTTTACAGTTCTGAAGACGTGATGCATCTTCAGTAGAGACCCTCATTCAGGTTCTGAATGTAGGTATTTCCCAGGTGAGCTCTATGCAGTATGAGCCTTTTTTTTTTTTTTTTTTTTTTCTTTTCCTGATGCCCCATAGTGGCAGAGACTGGTTAACCCTGAAATCAGGAGGGAAAACAGTCAACACCCCACAGGTTCCAGAGAATTTAAAGTAGGGTGTTTAGAAGGTTTCGTGGCTATGGTTTGGCTTGGAAGTGTTCCTCAAAGGAGCTGCCGAGAAGGGCTTAGTCCCTGGTCGATAGCCGTTGGAAGGCAGTGCTTTAAGAGGTGGGACCTGTCCTACAGGGGTTGATGCTCTCTAGCCCCATTTTTTCCTTTTTCCTTTCAGTACTCCTCACCATCTGCCCACCGACGGGCCCTAAGTGAAAGGCTGGTTGACCCTAGACTGATGCCTCCGAAACTGTGAGCCTCAGCCAGCATTTCCCCTTACAAGGTTGACCGTCTCAGGAGTCATTTACAGTAATCAGAGCCAACAGGCATGGTTAACGTGTTTCCTTTCCTGCTCTTGCTTTTGAGACATAGCTGCAGATATCTCCAGTTGGCCTTGAAATCACCGTGTGGCACAGGATGACCGTGAACTCGTGCTCCTCCCGCCTCAGCCGTTCGTGTGCTGGGACTGCAGGCATGTGCCACCACGCCCAGCCCAGCAGTGCTGGGCTCTGACCAGGGTTTTGCGGCACTCTACACTGAGCTGCACTTTTGTTCCTCTGAATGTGGGTGTGTGTCACAGTGTGGCTGTAGCTCAGAGTGTGGCTTTGGGGGTCAGTTCTCTGCTCCCACCTAGTGGGTCCTGTGGACTGAATATGCTTTTACATGCAGGACTATTTCACTAGTCCTTCTATACAATTTCAGCAAACGGTATCATCTATTTCCTCGTTAGTGGAGGAACAAGTGTAATTTTTCCTCTCAATAAGTTAGATTTCACACGCCAAAATTATACATTAAATGATTTGTGTTTTTGATAATTTCATATTGTTTTTGTTAAGTATAAAAAATTGTAGCTCATGATTAAAGCGCCCTTTCTTTTTTGTGCGTATGCATCAGGGCAGGCTTCTTATTTGGCCTATAATTTGCATCACATTAAGTGTTTCCCTGACAGCATGCCATTTGAAATGCACTTTTAAGAATATCTAGTCATAGCTGGGTGTGGTTTTGTACACCTCCAATCCAAGCACTTGGGGAGTCAGATCGCTGTTTGAGGTCAGTCTGTTCTACAAAGCGAGCTCAGGACAGCCAAGGCTACACAGAGAAACCTTGTCTTGAAAAAAAAAAAAAAATACCGGTCCTGTTGGTGGGTGCCAGAGAATTGACTGCAGGCTTATTTACTATCTGTCTGCTTGTCTGTCTGTCTATCTATCTATCTATCTATCTATCTATCTATCTATCTATCTATCTATCTATATCTATTTATTTAATTTACTTGAGACAGGGTCTGTGTAGCTCTGACTAGCTTAGAACTTACTAGGTAGAGTAGGCTGGCCTTGACTGTGGAGAATCTAGGCAGATCTCTGCCTCTGTCTCCTGAGTGTTACGTTCTGGCAAGGAACCTGGCTATCCTGTCCTGAAAATTTGAATTAAATTCACAAGTATGACCGAGTTTATTAAAAAGAAATAAACTGCTAGGCATGCTGGCCCATTGCTTTAATTCTAGCACTCAGGAGGCAGAGGCAGGCAAATCTCTGTGAGTTCCAGGCCAGCCTGGTCTACAGAGTGAGTTCCAGGACAGCCAGTGCTACACAGAGAAACCGTGTCTCAAAAACAAAAACAAAACAAAAAAAGTGAAAATGTATTTTCTCCATTAGCTTGAAATGAAAGTGTCGAGTTTCCTTTGCTGAGGGACACACTCCTAATGGAGTGCAAACTGACGTAAGCTCTTGGTTGTCTGGTTTGCAGTGTTTATGCGCTCAGCTGTTCTAGAAGCACGCGCTTGTGTACAGATTAGCGTATTAACGGAGGCTTCTGCAGTTCAATTAGAAACCATTCCAATACTGGGAAAATGGTTTAAAGCGTGTTCTCTATATTATTAGGAGTTTTGGGTAGCAGTTAGAAATTGAAACAGACTGTTCAGAACTCAATGAGACAAGGCACAGAATAATCCATATGTGACTGAGTTTTACCAAGAAAACTGTAAGTGTACTTTTACATCACATATTCATGTAAAAATGCTGTGGGGCTCTAGAAGGATACCTGAAGGCAGGAAGTGGGAAGGAAAGACATTGAAGGACTATTGAGTGAAGGTTATCAGTGATTATTTGTTCCTTTACTGCGAAAGCGTTAAAACTTGTTTTCAATCAAGCTCGAATACCTGTACATAACTTGAGTAGATAGGATAAGGAAATTAAGAAAGGTCTTTTCCTGCATAGCATACAGGGGCTGTTGGATGAACTTCAAAGCCATTTGGTCCATGGAAAACTCCACACACAAAGAATCACAATGCATGATTCCATTTGGGCATGTAATTTTGTGCTTGTGTGTATGAATGTGCAGGTCATATTTCTGCAAATGCAGACACACAGGTTTGTGTGTGTGTATGTGTGTGTGTGTGCTGTAGGAATGCCCTGAGATGCCATGACACCTGCTGACTGCCCGTGTTTCACGAGAACTGTGTAAACTCGTGTAGATTCAGCCCTGTGACTGTCCTTACAGGCTCTTTCCCGTTCCTTTGTTTTTCCTTGCAATCCCTGTATTTCTTAGCTGGTGCTGGCTACTTACTTTATACTGTGTTGGGAAGTGCCTCAAATGTGTGCTTCCACTGTTGCCATAAGTTACAGCCATAAGTTGTATGTGTAGACTTTATTATGGTAAGTGATGTAAAAGACACAGTTTAACATTTCATTCACTTTGAACTCTTCAATTCTATACTATTAAATGCTATAAGCACTGTAGGTTGTGTAGGCACTCTTTCTTCTTCTTTTTTTTTTTTTTGTTGATGTCTTTATGGCTTCATTTCGCTGTTTTTGCTTATCTTGAGGGGATTCTGTGTGAGTGCCGGCATTGTGAGGCATTTCTCGGGGAAGAGATGACCTCTGAAGAGTTTTACCTGCGTGCGGTGAAAACATGTTTTGCACTGTGTGTGATCGGTGGAAACGTGTTTTGCACTGTGTGTGGATGGGGCAGTGCTGACAACCCTGCGTTTGTACGCCTGGCACTAGAGTTGTCTTCCCGGAAGACGAGGCACCTTTTCTCACTTTTCCTTTGCTTTCCAGCCCAGGAAGATTACCTTCTATTTTCATTATTGTCTTGAGTCTGCCTCCGAGATCAAGGGAGATGTGATTTGCCAGGGGAAAACCTGTCTCCTCAGGGGCTGAGGAGACTCTCAGTGGGTTACAAGCACTGGAGGATTGGTAGGCGTGCTACCTACCTATAACCCAGTCCTCCAGGTTTGAGTGAGACCCTGCTTCACCGTGGAGGAGGTGGAGGGTGATTGAGGAAGGCTTCTGACACCCCCACACGCCTGAACACACACACTGACACATGTGAGTATACACAGCAACTCCAGTTCTTTTACTACAAAGGGTCACTGAGGGTCACTGTGAATGCACAGGCCCCTGGCACTTCTCCTGGATTTCTCTGATTGGCTTGTGCTTCCCTGCCCACACCGACCATTTTCAACTTTTTCTTTTTCCATCACTGACTCCTCTCTTCTTCCTTCACAGAGAAGAGGGAAATGTCCTGAGGTTAGCTGCTTTAGCTAGAAACTGCCTGCATTTCTTCTTCACCAGCCCTTGTTGAGTGCGCCCGTGTGCGCCTTTGCCTTTCTGTCTCTCACTCTCTGCTTTCCTTCTCCTGTAGTGTTTTCCGGTTGAACTGGCTCGCCTTCTGTGGGAGTGCCATCCCTCTTCTCCTGCTTCCCTGCTTCCTGGAAGTGCTTCACATCCCAGGTGTTGTTCGTGTCCTAGAAAGTCTTCTCTAAATTTCCCCGAGATAACAAAAGAAAGGGAATTGACACCACAGCTCATCTCTCCTTCTGCTTCTGACCTTTGCAGCCCCACCCGACCCTATTGTTCCTTCCTTGCACATCTTGGTTTCCTCATTGCTGTGTCCCACAGCCCTTTGTCCGCTGTGCACCCACCAGCCCCACAGACACGCCTTTTTCTAAGGTTGTGCTTGGGGTTCAGTGCTTGTTGCTCTTCCTTCACAGCTCTCTTTTCCCTGATGTGTCTACAAAGAACCTGTTTTGTGTCCTGTGTCAAGATGCATTCCTGCATCCCCACAAGACAACCCAGTGTAGAACCTGTGTCCTGATTGATCCTTTTCTTTTTTGTGAACAGATAAAATAACATGTTATAGAAAGTGGGCGGGGGGGGAGTGGCTCTGTGGTCAAGTGCACTGATTGCTTTTCCAGTAATGAAGTGTGATTCCCAGCACCCACATGGTAATTCTCAACCATTTGTAGTTCTATTTCCAGGGGATCTGATACCCTCTTTTGATCTCTGTGGACCCTGCATGCACACAGTATACAAATATACATGCAAGCAAAACACTCATATGAACAAAAAAGGGCCAGAAGTTTTGCAGCTGTTTTGTTCTTGCCGTTTTACAGATTGAGATTTACACCTTGAAAAGTAGCAAGTTCCTTAAATTCTACTATTCAAAATAATTGTGACTCAAATACATTTCTTTAATAAAATATTAAAGAATTTTTTTGATGTCTTTATGGCTTCATTTCGCTGTTTTTGCTTATCTTGAGGGGATTCTGTGTGAGTCCCGGTATTGTAAGGCATTTCTCGGGGAAGAGATGTCCTGAGTAAGTACAGAGATCAGTTTGTCTCATTAGAAATAGGGGTTTATCTGATTGCTTGAAAATAACGTTTTTCAATGCTTCAAATTAAGATTTGTGTGGCTGACTTTCCTTTCTTCCCTTTCCAGTTCTTAGTTATGTTCACATTAGTGAGGCTTGGCTAAGATTTGGTGGATTCTGGTGGTTTAGATTTGGTTGGATTGGGTGAGCCTTGCTGGTTCAGGCAAGAATTCTATCTAGTCTCCATTCTGTCAGTGTTGTGTGGAGTTTTTTGCCTTGAAGGCTATGGCGTGGGAGACTCATGGCTCTCCTCTTGGAGTCAGGTCTTATTGAGAGGAATGTTTGGGTGCTAAGACATGAAGTGTCTTCATGTTTCGGAGTGAACTAGTTTACACTAGTTTAGACCGTCACGCTTTAGGCTAAATATGCTGCCTGGTTCAGTCATTTGTTTTTAAGCACTGAGGTACAGTGTTTTTTTAATTTTTTATAAACATAGGAGGTAATTGGAATATTTTCAACATATCTCAGGCATCTCATTTACTGGTATGGATTTTTAAAATTAATGCAAAGTTTTAAAATTTAGGCATCAGTCTTAACTTGTGTATACTGACAAGTATTTAAGTAATTAGGTTTTTGTGTGTGGTGCTGTCGTCTGACTGCAAGGCCTCATGCACGCTAATAAAAGAGAATGGGAAGATGGTTCTTTTTCAGTCCTGTAAGTTAAAAAATAACACCATTGACCCCAGAGGCTTAATACTTAGGAAATAGCAGGCTAAGCCAAGCAACTCTCCTACAAGGAATTAAAAAAAATACAAAACTGCATGTGCTTGAATAAAACGCAGGACTTTCTTTTGAAAAACACTTGTTTCTGGATTTGGAACTGTTTTACTACCAACATGGTTTATTTTTGAACCATAGCAAATCTTATTGGATTAATTTTCCTCAGTTTAAAGTGTGAGTGATATGTTTTCTTTTTTAAATTAAATTACTTAAAAATTTGTTTTAAGATGTTGAAATTTTGAAACAAAATCTTTGGTAAGCAAAGTCTCTTCAAAATCATATAGGTGCTTCTACAAAGTTAGAAACTATAATTAAACCAAAGAGAACACCTCACATACAGAGTACAACAATAATACCAACACTCACCTGGCAGCCCACATGAAGTTCAAGGCCTCACCCTGCGGCCCAGGCGTTCACTGTGCAGACCAGGCTGGCCCCAGTTTGCCGGGCCTTGCCTTTCTCTGCCTCTTGATTACTGTGTGGGTAGAGGCGTGTGCTACCACACCTGCTAGGAGCGCCAGAGGCTTTAAGAACCAGCCTTTCCGCGGCCCTCTGCTTCTGTGACAAGTAAGGCGGCAAGGGACTCTAGGTGTTTTCCTCTCCAGAGGGCTGCGCCTCGGCCAGGCTGTAGGTCTGTTGGGGTATTTATCCCTCTGTGGTGAGATTTATTTCTGAGAACCAGAAAGTGTGTGTGCACCTTTCCTCTGTCAAGTCCATTGCAGCTTTGACCTGCCTGGACATATCGCTGTGGAGTGTTTGTTAGAACAGTACGAATCATCAGCTGCCACATGTCAGACTCCGATCCTGTCCTTGGCAGGGACATGCAGGCAAGTGTCCACCATGCTAGCCAAAGAATAACAGAAAAGAAAGCTGTGTATGTAACATCACAGAAGGGAAGACAAGGCCGGAGTCAGGGGTCACAGCAGCAGGGTCTCTTGTGCCCTTCTGTGTGTGCATTCTAGAGACTTGGGGTGTTTTCCTCTTTACCTCCAGAGACAATAGTTTTACCATTTAATAATGCAAGTTATTAAATAAATTTCCACCCTGAATCTTTTTGCACATAACATGTTTGGAGATTTTAAAAAGAATTTAAGACATAGTCTTTCTCTTGCGTATCATTAGGATTTGTGAAGAGGATACATCACAACAATGGTAAAGATGTTAAGATGAGATTCTTAAGTTGAATGAGACTCAGTGCTTGTATTTGCGAGAGTACAGATTAAAGGAGGGTCATCCAAGTGTGAAGTGCTGAGGAAAGACTCTGCACACGGGAGAGATAAATTATATAATGTGTGTGCTTAACTTTCATGGCTAACCTTACCTGGCTAATGCATTCTTTGAAAGGGATCATTAAGTATTCAAGTTTTTCTTTACAGAAAGCAAACAAAACCCCCAGCTTTAATGACAACAACAAAGATGATAGTAGTGGAATCTGAAATGTCTGAGAGCAACAGAGAAACATGGGTCTGGGAATAAGCCAGGCAAAAACAAGCAAGGGAGAGAGCCTGCCCTGAGGGAAGGACCATGTGAAAGCTCCTTGTATGCAAGCCTGCCTTATTTATTTATTTATTTATTTATTTATGTATTTTTGCAGTTTGTGCCGTTAAAGAAGTGTATACATTTGAGTATTTGATATTAATCTATAACTTTCTTGAGAAGGTTATGATTTATTTACCTTTCAGTATGCAATGACATTATTACTTGATTGGAGACTTTTTATTGAATTAATAAAAATAATTCTGATTTTTTTTCAAAAATGCTACTTTTTAATTTTCAGATCTCATCTCAAAAAGTAGTTTTTAGAAATTAGTTCAGAACTGAAGGTTGTAACTCAGAAACACTGAAATACTTGTTTTCTGCTGTAGATTTCACCCCTCAATGGAAATGTTCAGGTATATGTTTATGTCCAGTTTTATGTGTCTGCCTTTCAAACTAAATAAGATTATGAATTTCTTAAGCTGTAAAATCATTAGGAGATACCAGTTCAGAAACACAGTATGAGTGTTTTAAAAAGGGTAGATTCCTTTCAAAATTTAAACAGTTTGTTCTTTTCACGATCGAATGCCTACCTAGTCTCCTTTTGAGACTGAAACACTGTTGGGTGAATTGTCATAAAAACAGACAGCGCATGCTTGAATTAGATGAGTTTATATAGAGTGGGTATTTATTACACATACAGTTTAGACTAAATGTAAAATGGACAAGGCTCTAATGTGAGAGTATTTACATGTTTCTCAGAATTTTCTGGTTCATGTGTGATGATAGTGAACTCTTTAGTTCTGGGCGTTAATCTGAGGCTGGTGCTGACCTGATGCTGTGCAGTGACACTCACTGCAGCCGTCCATTCAGCCCTCTATTTACCCAGCGTCCTGGGGAGCTTGCTCGGACCGAGGCGTGAATGTGCCTGCTATTAACATATTGGGCTGTGCTGCTTCCATGTAGTGAGGGAGGTTTGGTTCCCGATTTATGCACGGATGAACTGGAGAGGGGATACAGGTGTGTTATAGAAATTGTTTGGTTAGGCATGCGTAATAAATGAGTTCATGGGTAATACAGACCCTGAGTCTTTTTTTTTTTTGCATTGTTGCTTTTTAGCTGGCATTTGAAGAGAAATTTGATTGTGTGGGAACTGTGACACAGTCAGGTTTGTAGTTTTGTATCTGTTGATGGGTGATTCTAATTCTCTTTTCAGAGCATCTGTTAATGCAGGCATTTGTCTCTTTAGGTTCATGTGAAAATGGCGGATGAGGCTGTCTGTGTTGGCCCAGCTCCCAGCAGTAAAAGCTACCTCAACATGGATGCCGTCATGGAAGCCATTAGGAAAACCAGGGCCCAAGCTGTGAGTCTGAATGAACCTATCTACTGCAGCTGTTTCATATGTAGAAAGCTAGAGTTTGTATTAGAAAAAATAAGAAAGAATGATCGAAAATGCTGTTGCAGTTAGTTGATGTCACATGAGTTAACTGTGGCCGGATTCGCTCCTGGAAATCAAAGGCTTTCTGGCATCTGGCAGTGTCGCGGCTCATGCCGCAGGTGGCTGCTGGCCTCAGCTCTCTTTGCCGGGAAGAAAGAAATCCCAATTAGTTTTGAGTATTAACCCTTTCAGTGTAATAAGAGCATTCAAGACAAAAACAAAACCCGGAAACTTCTGTATTATAATCAGGTTCTGAAGTGTTTAAATTCCAATTTAGTCATTTAAACATTGTGCACACTCAGTTGCATTGCTAGAAATAAAACCAGCGTATTTGCTGATTGTTTCACTTTGTTAGTGTCAACAAAATAATAATAACTTACATTGGTAAATTCTTTCTGCACTCCTCATTTGGGTTAGATGGGGTGGAGTCCAAGGTGTGTGTGGGTGGGAACTAGTTTCTGACATGAGCTATGGTAAGTTTTGATTTTAACCAGAGAACTGGCTTTACATTTTATGTTAGAAGCAGAGTTATCTCCACAGTCAGATGAAAGACAGCTCCGGCACCAGCTTGGAGCCTCAGTGCTCTGCTCATTTCTTTAGAAAGACGTTTAAATAACCCTCTTCTAGACTTCACATTGTGGATGCTTGCAGCACATTAGCCCTTAACAGAAGGAAAACCCTTCAGAAGTGTCCAGTGGAATTCTCTGTGCTGGTGACATGGCGGAGTGAAGGGCTTTTCCTGCTTGAATTATTCTTGTACATGCCCATGACACTTGGTTTGGGTTCAGACATCAGATTTATAGCTGTTTCAGGTTCCAGCTCTGGCTCCTGCAGGAATCTGACTTTCCTTTTAGAGGTGTTTTAGTAGAGGCTGCCGCAGCACTGGTGTTGGCATGGCTTCTGGTTGCCGTGTGATAGAGTGAAAAGTGACTGATTAGGACACAGCTTAGACTGCGCACTGTGGCTTCTGGGGAAGACGGCACAGTAACTGCGAATGCTCACATGTGACGTGAGGAGAGAAGGAATAGATATCAGAGGGGAAATCAATAGATGGGACAAAGTACAAGTCAGACCACACCTCCGTCTAAGAGCTGTTTGGCAGCGGCTGAGGGGGTGTTTGAACATCTTCTGCTAGTAGTGATAAGGTGAACTTGTAACTTAGAGCTTGGGCTTTATTTTCTTATTTACGCAGAGTCTCTCTGCGTAGCCCTGGTTGACCCAGAAATTACCGTGTAGACGGGCTGGCCTCAAGCTCACGGCAGTCTGCCGGCCTGTTTGTCAAGTGCTGGGATTAAAGGCCTGTGCTCCCACGCCACGGAGGAGTGGCTTTGGAAGCAGCTGTGCTCCCACGCCACGGAGGAGTGGCTTTGCAAGCAGCTGTGCCCCACGCCACGGAGGAGTGGCTTTGGAAGCAGCTGTGCCCGAGTTCTCTGTTTTCCAAAGATCTGTCGATCGTACCCTTTGGCCCCCTAGCCCTTGTGAAGTCCTCCAAACGTGTTGGCCAGCCTCGGGTGAGCTGCTCTGGGTAGAGCAGACGGGTGCAGTGGGCAGGCACATAGACGCCCTTGTGGCCTGCTGGTGGGGCAAAGGAGGAATTTGATTCTCCTTGGAGAGAGTCGGTGGGTGAGGAAGTCACTTGAACAGTGAAGACTTGTGGCTTAGGAGAATTAAAATATAACGAAGTTAAAAGAACCTTTTGTTTTCAATCCTAAGGTTCACCCAGGTTATGGCTTCCTGTCAGAAAACAAAGACTTTGCAAGGAGTTTGGTAAGTCTGTCACAGCCAGACATGATTGTCTTATTCCAGAAAGCAGTGTTACAGAATTCTAATTCATTTACTGACTTTTAGATGATTGTTACAAGTGAATGTTTTCATTCTGTAGTCTGGGTCTTGATGAATAATTATGAAAATGGAAGAGGAAAAGTCACCATTCTGTTCAATTGGTTATATTATTTGTTCCTTAGATTTTAATATTGAAAATTTCAGATTTTAAAATGTAAATTTGGGGCTAGAGTTAGAGTAAATACTGCTGCTGCAGAGCACCCAAGGGTGGTTCCTAGCGCCACTCTAGCTCTGCAGGCTGTGACCCCCTCTGCTGGCTCTGTGGGTGTGTGCACTCACCTGCACACGCTTCACACAGACACGCACACACATAGTTAAATACAGTAAATCTCATGTGAAGAGACCAGGTTGTTCATGGACTTATTACAGTGACATTGTTAAACCAAGAACACAGGAGATGAGGCCAGAAGTAAAATTTTTATTCCTAGTGCCCTTATTTTGGCTGGTCTGGAGCTTGCTCTGTAGACCAGGCTGACCTTGAACTCATAGAGATCCGCCTACATCTGACTCTCCCATATACCATTGCACAGCTTTGTAGGCAGCCATATTGTTGAGGTAAGCAGCCTCCCTGGGTTCCTGCACTGCTGCCGTTCTTGCCCTCTTTGGATTCCTGCTCTGACTTCCCTCAATGGTGCCAAGCCCTTTCCTCTCTAAGTTGCTGTTGGTTAGGGTGCCTGTCGCAGCAGCCACCGGACAGAAGCGTCTTCCTAAACATAGACCAATGCTTGTTGGGGCTGCCGTTACTTCCATCTGTCACACAGACTTGCGCAGGCATCGGGGCCACTGGTTGTGGACGCTGACTAGTGCCCCCTCTTGTTTCATGAGTAAACATGTAAGTGATGCAGAAAAACAGTTACGGAATTTATTACATGATGAGATATTTTCCCATGTTTGCTTTTTAATGTCTTTGTCTTTTTCTGTGTTCATCTGTCAACCTGTCATTTTTAATTTTGTACTTTAAATTGTATATAACTCTTAGTTCCATTCCTGTTCAGTTCATTATTTACTATTAAAAAACAGTTTAATACTTGCTTACAGTTGCTTATTTACGATTTCAGTAAGAAGCTTTATTGAGATATATTGGTATTCCATAAAGCACACCCATAGTGACTCACTCTCTGCTTTAGCTGCATGCTCCCAAAATCACAACCACAGTCAGGAGAAAGGTGTGTCCATGGGCCCCTCACATCTGCGCTTCCCCTCCTGTGCCTTTCCTCTTCCCTCTAGATGACTGGGATCCACTGTGTTATTTTAGGTTGTTTTGCTTTGCAAGGATTTTAGACAGATGTAACCATACAAGTTGTGTTAGGTTTAGAAGGGATTCCTCCCATTTTTTACTCAGCAAACTTATTTTGTAATTGATCCATGTTGTAACTATCAGTGGCACATTAATTTCATCCAGTTTCTGAGTCCTGTGTTCTCTTGTATGGGGTTGCCAGCCTCACTTGTAACCATTGTGTGTTGCTGCATATTGGAAGGCTTTTCTCTGCTAGCTGCTACCACCGAGCCTGCTCAGGACAGCAGGCTTTCTGGACTCTTGCTTTCAGTTCTGTTTTCTAACCTTTCGGCCTGTGAGAAGCAGTGGTATGTCTATGAGGAGGTGTAAGTGTGCGTTTCTCCTACTGGCTGCTCCACGTGGCCACACTCTGTCTGTTGCAAGGTGCTGGTTTCTTGTGATTTTGATTTGAATTTGTCTGGTGGTTAGTGAGTTAGCTGGGTTTGTATTGTTATTGAGTAAGTAGTACAGAATTGTTTCCATGATGGCTGTTCTTTTATCTGATACTTATCATTGCTAGTGTTCTGTCACTGTGAGTTTCCTCTTTGTTTCTTGAACACTAACAGAGGTTCATCGCCTTAGGATGTTGTGTCCCTAGACCCACTGTAAGTTGAAGACACCATCGGGCAGTAGTTCTCAGCCTTCCTAATGCTGAGAAATGCTTCCATACAGCTCCTCATGTTGTGGTGACCCATAGAATTACTTCATTACTACTTCATAACTGTAATTTTGCTACTGTTATGAATCATAATATAAATATCTGATATGTGACTCCAAAAAGGGTCTTGACCCATAGGTTGAGAGCTGCTGCTGAGAGGGAGAAATGAACTGAATCTGTCTAGCCTTCCAACAATGTGGTTCAATAACATGGGCCACTGCAGACTTCCAGTTTCTTCTGGTCGCCCTGGAGGCCAGCATCATAGCAGGACTGTGTTGCAGGTTACTAGAGATCAGAAGTCCATGTTCGAAGTCCTTAGCAGTGACTGCTGGAAAGAGACTGAGTAGTATTCCATTGTGTAAAAATACCACAATTTCTGTATCCATTCCTCCATTGAGGGACATCTGGGTTGCTTCCAGGTTCTGGCTATTACAAATAAAGCTCCTACAAACATGGTTGAGTAGATGTCCTTGTTGTGTACTTGAGCAAATTTTGGGTATATGCCTAGGAGTGGTAAAGCTGGATCCTGAGGTAGCATTATTCCTAGTTGTCTGAGAAAGCGCCAGATTGACTTCCAAAGTGGTTGGTTGTACCAGTTTACATTCCCACCAGCAATGGAGGAGGGTTCCCCTTTCTCCACAACCTCTCCAGCATGTGTTGTCACTTTACACAATGGAATACTACTTAGCAGTCAAAAACTAGGAAATCATGAAATTTGTAGGCAGCTGGTGAGATCTAGAAAAGATCATTCTGAGTGAGGTATCTCAGAAGGAGAAAGACACACATGGTATATACTCACTCATATAGTCATATAAGATATGATAAACATAATGAAATCTATACACCTAAAGAAGATAAACAAGAAAGAGGACCTGGGGTAAGATGATCAATCCTCACTTAGAAAAACAAATGGGATGTGCATTGGACGTAGGAGAAAACAAGTAACAGGACAGGAGCCTACCACAGAGGGCCCCTGAAAGACTCTACCTAGCAGTGCATCAAAACAGATACTAAGACTCGTAACCAACCCTTTGGCAGAGTTCAGGGAATCATATGAAAGAAGGGGGAGTTAGTATGACGTAGAAAGGATAGGAGCTCGACAAGGACCAAATATATCTGGGCACAGAAGTCTTTTCTGAGACTGACACTCCACCAAGGACCATGTATGGATATAACCTAGAACCTCTGCTCGGATGAAGCCTGTGGTAGCTCAGTAACCAATTGGTTTCCCATAGTAAGGGGAACAGGGACTATTTCTGACAGGAACTCAATGGCAGGCTGTTTGACCTCCTCACCCCCAAGGGAGGAGCAGTCCTGTTAGGTCACAGAGGAGGACTTTGCAGCCAGTCCTGAAGATACCTGATAAAACAGGATCAGATGAATGGGGAGGAGGTCCTCCCCATCAGTGGACTTGGAAAGGGGCAGGGAGGAGATGAGGGAGGGAGGGAGGGCTTGGGAGGGAATGGGGGGAGCGGGATACAGCTGGGATACAGAGTTAATAAAATGTAAATAATAATAATAATAATAATAATAATAATAATAATAATAATAAAAGAGGCTGAAGGCCGGTTGTATTCCTGGCATGCAGGGAAGCTTCTTTGAAAAGGTGCTTTACATTGTGTGAGGGAGGAATTCTCAGTTTGTAAGTCATGGTGAGCTTAGGGTTTTTGTTATTGTGTTATTTTACTTTGGGTTAAAGAAAGAGGTGAATGGTGTATGTGGATATTTATATTAAATTTTAAAATAATGTGGTTTCTGACTTTAGTGCAAAACTTTATGTGATAATCTAGAAACAAACAATATAGACCAAATAGAAAAATGGGATACATTTCAACATCAAATGTTTCTTAATTTGCTTAGAACTTTTGCCTTTGGCTAGAGGAGTCAAATATAATTATCTCTCCTAACTTATTTGAACATGTGTCTTTTTTTCTCATTAGTATTTGCGATTTGTTTGTCTCAGACATTATATGCAGATTTTGGTTGTTAGAGGCCTGAAGTGCTTTTTAACCCTTTCACTTTAGAGGCTTTAGGCTGTCACTGCTGAGCTCACTTTGACAAGGGAAGTTGCTGAGTTAAAGTTTGAAATTCTGGAAACTAATGTAGAAAGGTCACTTTGAGAATTATCTTGTGTTTTTATGTTGTGTTTTATATTTAATTTTAGTACTATTGTATAGTAACTCTCTTTTCTGTTAGAACTGATTTTTATTGATGTTTTTGTATTTAACCCCTAATTTTGGAATTCAGTAGGAAATATTTTCAAGTGAAAGTAGTAAGTTGAAGATTTCACTGGATTAAATGCAGTAACATTAATTATCACTTTTGTCTGCTGCTGGTGCTTTTTCCTGGCCAGCCCCACATTCATTCTAAAATTAAGCTTTTAAGTGCATGCTGTCTCAAACCGGCAAAGAAGCAGAAGTAATGAGACAATGCCAGGCCTTTGCTGTGGACTGGACCTTGTCTAAGAAGGTTGCTGGTTCGCGGAACACTGATTGGAGACAGAGCTTGGCATGCTGGCGTGTGTGTCTAGTCGAGGGTGTGCTCTTTGTGTGTGTCCTTGTACTCAGCATTCCTGTGGTGAACTGTACTGTCTGTGTGTGCTTCTGCTTAGCTTCTCAGTTCTTCACACACTAGTTGGTTGAACGTGGATGTTTTTAAAAAACTTTATTTTTTTATTAATTATAGTTTATTCACTTCATATCCCAGCTGTAGCCCCTCCCTTATTTTCTCCCAACCACACCCTCACTCCCTCTTCTCTACCCATACCCCTCCCCCAGTCTACTGATAAGGGAGGTCCTCCTCCCCCTCCATCTGACCCTAGTTTATCAGGTCTTATCAGGACTGGCTGCTTTGTTTTCCTCTGTGGCCTGGTAAGGCTACTCCCCACTAAGGGAGAGGTGATCAAAGAGCCAGCCACTGAGTTCATGTCAGAGACCGTCCCTGTTCCCCTTACTAGGGAACCCACTTGGACACTGAGCTGTCACGGGCTACACGTGTTCAGGGGTTCTAGGTTATATCCATGCATGGTCCTTAGTTGGAGTATCAGTCTCAGACAAGACCCCTGGGTCCAGATTTTTTGGTTCTGTTGCTCTCCTTATGGAGCTCCTGACCTCTCCAGGTCTTTCTATGACCCCCTTCTTTCATATCATTCCCTGCACTCTGCCCAAAGTTTGGCTATGAGTCTCAGCCTCTGCTTTGATACCCTGCAGGATAGAATCTTTCAGAGTCCCTCTGCGGCAGGCTCCTGTCCTATTTCCAGTTTTCTCTCTCTCATTTGCCATTCTGAATGAGGATTGATTATCTTACCCAGCTTTATTTCTAATAGCCAGAAGCTGGAAACAACCCAGATGTCCCTCAGATGAGGAATGGATACAGAAATTGTGGTACATCTACACAGTGGCATACTACTCAGCAATTAAAAACAAGGAAATCATGAAGTTTGCAGGCAAATGGTGGGATCTAGAAAAGATCATCCTGAGGGAGGTATCTCAGAAGCAGAAAGACACACTCGGTATATACTCACTTATGAGTGGATACTAGACCTATAAGATAGGATAAACATACTAAAATCTGCACACCTAAAGACGATAAACAAGAAAGAGGACCCTGGGTAAGAGGATCAACCCTCACTCAGAGTGTGGATGGTTAGAGAAGTAAGGTCGTACTGTAGGCTAAGGGGGCGTGCTGTGTCTCTTAAGCACAGTGTTTTATTTGTGAGGGGTTGTTTTCACTAGTGAGTGGTAGCTCTTGTGCACGTTACTACTGATGAGAATGCTGTAGGCTACAGGAAGTGTGGTGCGGAAGCAGAACTGATTATGTTCCTACAGTGCTGATGTGAATGATAGTACATCGCATTGGTGATGTTTTCAGTGTTTGCTGTTAACTTATAGTGATGTAATGTTTAGAAGGCTCAGTTGGTTTTAGTACTGCTGAAATACAAACTTAAAATTAGTTTTAAAATGATTGCTGAAGCTGGGTGGTTGGTACCTAGGGATCCATTGCAGTAAAAAGTCTAGTTTTGACTGTGTCTGAAGTCTTTCATTTAAGAAAATTTATAATAGGAGCCTCAGTGGGTTTTCATGTCTTGTGCTCTGGGCTGCCAGCTGACACAGGATGTGTGGGGTTCAGTGGTCCCTCATCTGGGATGTAGTAAGCCTGGAGATGTTAGCCCTTTCTTCCAGGTCCAGCACCAGCTTGTTTTAGCCAGTGTTTTTGATATGTTCCCCTGTTGTTAAAGGTGTGAGTTCCACCGTCCTCCATCCCTTATGTTAGTATGTTCAGGGACAGAAGCAGGAACAGAAACCAAGTTGACTCAAACGGGATGCTCCAGGTGCGCCAGGATAGTATTAACCACCAGAGGAGGACCACACAAAGGACACTATCCTGGAGGATGTCAGCTCTTACGGCCAGGCGCCACTCCCTGTGGCAGCTGTTTGCCAGCTTCATCCAGCTGGGCACATAGTGCTTGCCTGGAGTCTCAGCACTCAGAAGGCTCAGGCAGGCAGACGGTTGGGCGTTGACGGCCAGCCTGTGCTATGTGCATGTATAGCACACGGTGCAGCCTAAGCAAACGGGGAGTGGGGGCGGCTCTTGACGCTTTCGCCTGCTCTTGGGACCCTTTTCCTCCTAATGGGTTGCCTGTCCAGCCTTGCTGGACATGAGGGATTGTGCCTGGACTTACTGTAACTTGCTTGCTGTTGCTGGTTGGTATCCATGGGAGGCCTGCTCTTTTCTGAAGGGAAGCAAGAGGAGTGGGTCTGGAGGAGAGGGGAGCTGAGGGGACGGGGAAGAGTGGAAACTGTTTGGGGTGTAATATATGAGAAGGATAAATAAAATATATTAAAAATAAAAATAAAAGCCTGAGCGAGCGACAACAAAAGCCCGGAGCTTAAAGCATAGGCACTGAGTCCCAGTATTCCATTAAAACCTGATGCTTCCCACCCCATGCTGACAAGCCGCTTCCGCCAAGAGCGCTCTCCATGCTGTGCTGCCACCAAGTATGCTTGGATTAGAGCAGACAAAGATTAGCACCGTCCCCAGGGCCAGTTAGTTGCCACATACAAAAATATTGAATTTTGATTCATTTGTGTTTTAGTTTTAATAGAATACATATTTGAGAAATGTAGTCTTTAGTTTTTCAATATTACCATATTTTATTAATTCTTTAGTCTCACAGAATAACTGTTTACTCTTGAGGCAGTTGAGAAAAACTGATGTCTGTCTGCCTATATGTGTGTGTGTGTGTGCACGCGCACATACAAGTGGCATTTGCTAGGAACCAAACAGGTGAAACTTGAATTCATCTAGCCAAGGTAAGAATCTGTGTGGAATGCTTCAGTTGGTAACAGAATTGCAGAGAGACCATTATTTTATTTACTTCAGCTTCATCCTGGTGGGATGGACAGAGCAGAAACGCCGCATGTACTGGTGACAGTGCTGGCAAGGACCCAGCGTGCTGTGACTCAGGTCTGACAGGCTGCTGCTGCTTCCCAGGTCAGCCAGGGGGAGAGATCGGGAGCATCTCAGGGAATGCACACTTGGTGCTTACTGCAAGGCGCGATAAACAGGTCTGATCCCCAAGGCTTAGAAAGAGATCCCAGTTGAATTTACTTCCCACTTCAGCTAGGGGACCCAGACTTTCTCCTCTGTCCTGTACATCCGGGGTTTCCTTTGCTTTCCTGGGCTGAAGTGTTACAGGAGATTCTGTTTTCGGAGGGCAAAGCCGGAGGGCAGAGCTGCTGTGGACAGTTCTTTCTCAGTGGAATGCTCCATTTTTGGTACATGCTGTGGGAGAATTTTAGGCAAGCCAGGTGAGAACTAGATTAGCCACAAACATCCAGGAATGCGCCTTGTCCTGGGAGGTGGCACTGGCTCATGTCTAGTACCGACATTATCCTTGGCAGTGACTACAGCCGGGACCTGAGCTCTTGCAGTTTGGGAGGTTAGTGAGTTAGAGCCGGGGACCACAACGAGTGCTGTGAGGAAAATGAACGTGGGTCATGCTGGCTCTCGTGAGCCCCGGGTACCTTGGGGCCTCTAAGGTTCTGCTATATCCTGTGGCAAAAACTTTGTGGCGTTAAGTTTCCTCCTCTTCGTCTTCAGGATTGGGCAGCAGAGTTTTCTAGTGTCTGTGTGATTCCTGTCTCAACTAAATCCAATGCAGAAGCCACATAGGAGGTGTTTTCTACTAAGCCGGATGTTAGAGAGGGTTTCAAAATGCAAAACATTTCCACTTTTACTAATGAGTGTGTCATAAATGTTATTTTTAATTGTTAGCATTAAGTTGCTATTCTTTTTAAATATATGCAATTTTAATATTTTTAAATTTTAATTAGGAAAAAATTGATGCCACTTGCAGGTGTCAGAGCGTGCCAGCATTGTCAGGTTTTAAAGCCAGAAAGCGATTCTGACTCCAACAGTTGGACAAATGCTGTGCCACGATGGCTGGGTGGCCTTGGATGGCCACATGCTGAGAACTCCCTTCCCAGAGGGGTAGTCCCCGAGCCACCCTCACTGCTCTTCCACATCTACTGTTTTCTTAGGGCCTCGCTATTATGGCTTATCTCAGTTCCCGAGGTGTACTACTGCACTCAGTGGTCATTAAGAACTCTGGCAATAAAATCGCTTATATCTGTCCCTCAAAAGGATACAGACTTTTGGAGAGTTAATCTCTCTGTTATGCACATCAAACTAATCACACCTATTTGAAAGACTTTAATAATGCTGTGCTCTCTATCACCTATTAAATTATTTTTGCCTGAAAACAGTCACATTTTTATATATGAATTTTAAGAGAGTATTGTGTGCCATTCTTATTTGTTAATTGTTAATTTTACCCTGGGAGCCTATATGCCTTTGAGTTTTAATTTGGCCCCTGTTTCTTGTTACGTGTATTTACTGTGTGTGCGGGAGTGTGGACGTGGTCACAGAACCCACTGTGTGGGTCTCAAGGGTTGAGCCTAGATTGTCATGCTTGCTGCCCAGTCTCGTTAGCCACAGAGCCATCTCATAGGCCTCAAGGAACTAGATTTGGTAGTGTATACTTTTTTTTTTTTTAAAGAAATTATCATTCCTGCTATCCTCACTGTTTATCATAACATTTAAAGGCAGTAGTAAATAAAAAATTGTAGAGAAAGATGAAAAGGCAATAATGAGGTTATATAAAATGAGTGCAAGCAAAATAAGGTTGATTGTATTCATACTACAGCTGGATGAGGCTTTGCCCCTTCAGATCTGTGACTGTTTTGAGCCAGGCACAAGCACTCAGCATACACAAACTTGTTTGCTGTCCATAACAGCCCAGCAGGTGGATATAACCTTTTCTCTTTTCAGGTGAAGAAGCAAAGTTACTCAGGGTCACGCGGCTGCTGTGTCAGTCACTGCTTGTGTCTGTGGCCGCTGGACGGAGACTTGTGAAAAGTGTATGAAATGTGTAGCACAGACAAAGCCTCAGCGTGCTTCAGCTCTCTCGCTTGCTCTCCCTGCACTGCCCTTCCTCCATCCACTGTGGGTCTTCCTGCTTCCTGATATCCCTGCTCACACACCACAGACCTGTCCATGATAGCCACATCTTCTACAAGCCTGGAAATGGGCAGAAGAGGAAGAGAGAGGGTGACAGGCAAAGTGGAGAGTGAGAACACCTGGGGTGTGCTCTTGTCGTCTGGGTGAGCTGCTTGAGGTACCCATCTGTTCACCAACATTGCACATGGAGAAACTGCCTCCTTGGATGTCCTGGCCAGAACAGTTAGCAGCTTCATGATGGCAGTGCCAGCATCCAGCAGAAGTCAGAGCAACAAGGGATAGAGAGTTGCAGATGCTGAAGTTATCAGACAAGAAGGAAGACGTAAATAGTGGAAGAGCTGTCTGTGAGAGGCCAAAAATCAAACTGACACACAAGTTCCTGTGCCAAGGAAGCTGTCACACAGGTGTGCTTCTGTGCCCATGGCTGTTCAGTGCTGGGACTGAACCCAGGGACTTGTGGCTGCTAAGGAGGGGCTCTACTGCTGACCTACACTGCCCACGTGCCTCTGAGTAAGAAGTCAGGTGATAGCACGGCCTCTGGGGGGAAGGTTAGTCCTCCCAGCGCACTTATGACTCCTTTTAGAGATTACTACCAACAGGACATACAAAGTGGTTTCCTGTATGCTTTAAAAGTCCATCTAGATAGCTAACGCACCAGTCTTTTTTAGACAATGGGATAACGAGATGTTAGAGAAGGAGAACAAGTTTTGAAGTTTATTTTAGTGTGTGTGGTGTGGTGTGTATGGGTACACACAGTGCCTGTGTGGAGGTCAGAGGACAACTTGTGGGAGTTGGTTTCCTCCTACTGCATGGGGTCTGGGGTTCAAACTGAGATAATCATTCTTTGTAGCAAGCATCTTTCCTCGCTGAGCCACCTTGCTGACCATATAAAATCATTTCCTAGTCGTATACTTCTACATCAGCAAGTCTGAGGCCAAAAAAGGGAAAGGAGCCAAGCTTTCAGTATTTTTTGTATAATATTTGTAACAATTATATTTTTGGAAGCTTTAAGAGTCATGAGTTTTTTAGATCACCAGGGAAAGAAAAATGCACCAATATTATGAAACCTATTTGTATCCATTGTATTGTAAAAATCACACATACTGATTATACCTTTCATTACAAACTTTATCATGAAGATCATTTACTACAAGCGTCAACACCGAGGACCATGGCTGGAGCTTAGAAGAACATTTGTTTAGCTCCCGCCCCGGGCTCTCCCCAGAAAGAGAATTCATACCAGACGGGTGCTTATGTCACTTCCGGTTTTCCTCAGTGTAAACTGCAGCTTAGATTATGGTAACTAGGTTGTCACCTCACATTCTGTGCTCCAGTCAATGAGCCCCTGCCCAGTTAGGTCAAGTACTTACCTGTTTGGTGCTTAAATGATTAGTTTATAATCTTACAGTTTTTGGAGGATATACGTGTAAGCCTCTCAGAACTGTGCTATGTTCTTGGGGAGTTCATGGATGGAGTTGGTGGATAAAGTGAAAGGTGGGCACTTTGCTGTCGGATGTCTCACTGCCACACAACCAGAGATTCCCTCTTGATGCTTAAGAAACAAAAATAGTTATGGGGAAAACACTAACTCTCCTACAAGTTTCAGAACCTATAAAGATTTTTATTTTTAAAAACATTTATGTGAATGTGTGTACGCTTGCTTGTGTGCACAGGTGCCCAGAGAAGCCGTAGGATCCCCTGGAACTATAGGTCCACACTGTTGTGAGCTTCTGATGTGTGTGCTGGGGATTGAACCCTGGTCCTCAGCCTGAGAAGGGCGTGCTCTTAGCTGTTGCGCCATTGTGCCACCTCTGTCTGCCATGACTCTCACCTGAAGCTGACCACGCGTGTCCCGGAGCTGTGTGCCACATGTGTAGACATTTCAGTGAAAATTTCATGCTCATGTCTGACTACTGAGAGTGGCAGCTGTGCTGTTGTTACCATTTTGCAGCCAGTTTTAATTGATGTTGAATCATGCACACAGGGTAAATAAAAAGGTTGCGGGCCTCCACTGAGCATTTCCCCTGTAATGTGCTCATTAGTAGGGGCAAGCTGGGGTTCTAGCACATGTCAGTAATTTACAGTCCTTTGCGTGGAGACTGCTCGTGTTCTGCAGCAGCTTCTAAGCCTGATGAACACGTATTAGGACAGAGTGGAGGAGCGGAGAGCCAAACTCCCCGGCCGGCCTGGCAGCATGTGCTGAACCCCGCGGGGTGGATGTCTGATAGCAGCACAGGACGCAGGGTGGAAGAACAAAGAACGTGGGTGCGGCCCAACTCTTACTTCAGTCTCCTCTCTGTGCTTGCCTCGAATTTCATGCCAGGTTTTCTGTGAAAGAAGAATTCTGTTTACTACACATGGGCATGACACCTCCCAGCGCCCTCCAGGGCCGGCCTCCTTCCAGCTATTCAGTTCAGTTGGCTGTTTCCAAAGTTAAGGGCTTGCTAGGCCTTGAGTCTGGTAGGTTTTGGATGACTGTGCTGGGGATCATTGTGGGGATTATTATGGGATTAGTTCCCTGATTGCCTGATGGCTGTTGAAAGCTGGCAGCAGCCACTACAGAAGACCTGGCTTCCCAGGCTGTGGCTGCTGTTGTTGGATGTCACTGTGACTGTGTCTGAAAAACACTTTAGGATGAAGTCTCTTTGAGACATGGAGTTTTAGTGCACGTCACTCTGTGACAGGATGAATGAGGCGATGGTGCGCTGGCCCACTTGTCTTGAGAACATTATGATTCTTTACACATTTTAAATTATTTTATTGTCAGAACTTAGGTCTGTTGCAGGAAACTGGGTTTTAATGTTATGTGTACTCATGCTCTGTGTAATTGTGGACTTATTTTTGTAGTGCTAGCCAGATATCCAATTAAAGAAGTTTATTCAGGGACTGTCCAGATAACTCAGTGATTAAGACACTACCTGCTCTGGCAGAGGATCTAGGTTCAGTTCTGGGCACCCACATTGGACAGTTGACAACTGCCTACAGTTCCAGGGGTCCTGACACCTTCTTCTGGCTTCCACAGCAACCTGTATGCATATTTTGTACATACAGACGAGCAGGCACACACACATATATAAAATGAAAACAAATATCAACAGAAAGTTATGTTCAGAACTCATGGTTAGACTCTAAAGCCAAGGAGTCCATTCCACACAGTGTTGAAAGAAGGTGTGCGCTCAGGCCAGACTGCTGATGACAAGCTGTGTGTCACCTGGCCGTGGACCGCTTTATGGAGGCGCATGCCAAGCCAGCTCATTAGCCTTCAGATCAGTTTATGTTGGGTAGACTTTGGAAAGTGGAATAGTGCATTTTGCAAAATTTCTAAATGTAAGAAGATAAAAATGCAGATATTGAGAATATTAATTTATTAATGTTCCAATCATATAGCTTTTGTGAACATATGATAGTATATTTGACTTCAACGTAACCACTTGAAATTATTCATTTTGAACGCTTGCCGGAGTAAAGCCACATGGAGTTAAGTTCTGGAAAATCACTTTCAAAGTTAGGGGATTTCAGAGACTTTGACTGTTTAACTGTCCAAACTGTGTACATTCTGTGTCCACATCGGGTTAAAAAAGTCTGTAAGTTTCTCTGCCAGTTAGAATTAAAAGTGACATCTGCTTTTAATTGGTGTTTTATTTTCTTCCAAGTCAGTAAAAATTTCGTAAGACATGAATTATCAAATTCTGCAGTGCTCAGCAGCTTGTCGGTTGTCAGTAAATGCTGCTCCCAGCAGCTGTCCAGATGGGAAGTGTTAGGGTGCTGAGCAGTCTAACAGAGCTCTGGGTCCGGGTGTGGAGGGCTAAAGGTGACAGAGCCGCTGCTGCTCTGCAGCGTCAGGCTGGCGTTCTGTCAGGCCTGTGTGCTGGAGTTTCTGGCAGGGTGCTCGCAGAAACCAGGACTAGTGACGTCTTCGCGTTGAGCCATGGCCACGGGAGGCAGTGTGGCATCGTCTGCTTCTGTCGCTGTTGTTTGGTTAGTAAATACACTAGCTCTGCTCCTCGTGGTCCAAGTGTGAGGCATCTGAAAGTGAGTGTTAGGTGTTGGTCTCACATACATGGTCTTCCTTCGTTGGGTAGGAACTGACTTCTGGAATGGGAGGCTCTACATGGGCCCTGCTAGAAAAGAAAACAGTTATTCTGTTTTTACCATTTCCACATCAAATGTAAGGATGAAGGACTTGGTTTCCTTGAGAGTCCAGGCATTCTTAGAACTGAGAAAGATTGAAAATATTGCTGTCATATGGATTACATTCTAGTTTTCTAATTATCAAAATGAGAATGTGACCAAATTAAAAAAAAAAAATCTCTTTACAAAAAGTCTTTGAAAATTCACCCAGGACAGAGACATAATAACTCTCTCAAATGTTTGTATGAGAGTGCAGTTTCTCTTTTCATATTTAATTTTGAAGTAGAGTCTTGTTTTAAAGATGACTTGGTCTTGTAGCAACTTTTTTGAGATTACTTTTTCAGTGTTAATGGAATTAAGTTAAATTCAGTTTTTTTGTTTTTTGTTTTCCTAAGTATAGAGACACGATGAGTGTGTTATGTAACAATATATTTTGCCACCAAGAAAATTATTGGGTTATATAATTTGGTTAAAGAAATCTGTGTTATATGTTTACACATTGATTGTCTGGTTTTATTTTACCTTATAAAGCATAAAAAGGTGGGTGCTTGGTAAATAAGCCCAGTGTTGGACACATGATTGATAAATGGCATATTAATGTACGTGCCAGTCCTGAAGATACCTGATAGGCTAGGGTCAGATGGAAGGGGAGGGGGACCTCCCCTAGCAGTGGACTTGGAAGGAGGCAGGGAGGACATGAGGGAGGGAGGGTGGGATTGGAAGGGAAAGCGGGAGGGGGCTAGGGCTGGGATACAAGTGAATGACCTGTGATCAAAATAAAAAAAAAATTAACACACACCCAAAGAAAAACAAAATGGCCCCATCTGCCCATAGGGAGTGGCCCTGTTAGGAGGCGTGGCCTATTGGCGTGGGTGTAGCCTTGCTGGAGCAGGTGTGTCCTTGTTGGAAGAAGTGTGCCACTGTGGGCATTGAGGTTTCAAGGCAGGCCCCGTGCTGCTCTTCTTGCTGCCTGCTGCCTGCTGCTCCAGGTAGATGCCAAGTTCTCTGCTCCTCTCCAGCACCACTGCGGCCTGCATGCTGTCATGCTTCCCGCCACGACAACAGTGGACTAACCCCCTGAGCTGTGAGCCAGCCCCAACTAAACCTGTCCTTTGTAAGCGCTGCTGTGGTCATGATGTCTCTTCATAGCAATAGAACGCTGGCTAGGCAGTATCTGTAAGAGGGGCTTGCCAAGGGTGCGTGTGCATGTGTATGTATGTGTGTGTGGTGAGGACTGGGATAGGGCAGAGTTCGAGTGGGCAGCAGCGGTGGAGAAGGTTGGAGGAGAGGCCCCAGTGCTGGCGAGTGGTGGCATGGGTGTGTAGGAGAACACCTGTACACATTAAAATATAGTAGAGCCCAGGCTTATTCTTCAAGGACAGTTACTTGTTTTTAAATTTTCATTCCTTCTATAACTATAACATACTGTACTGGACTTGGGGATTGAAAGAACTTTCAGTTCTTTAATTAAAAGGCTTTAGAAGCTGGGTGGTAGTGGCACACACCTTTAATGTCAGCACCCAGGAAGACAGAGGGAGAGGCAGGCGTATCTCTGTGAGTTCCAGGCCAGCCTGGTCTACAGAGTGAGCTCTAGGATAGTCAAGGCAACACAGAGAAACCCTGTCTTGAAACATCCCCCCCTAACAAAACAAAGGTTTTAGAAGCCTAGTGTGTAAAGTACAGCAACTACTTATTGTAGCACCAATTTTGTGTCAGTGAGGTCTCTTTGATGGTGATGGCTGGCAGCCTCAACTGTCTGTGTGCATGGGATTTGAGAAATTTCAGAAGACAAGGATAGCTAGCCCTAGAAAAGTCTGGAAGCAGAACAGCCAGCTCTTAGTACATACTGGCCTCCATGCTTATGGTCTTTTTCTTTTCTTTCAGAAAGGATCTTACTATGTAGCCCTCGCTGGCCTGCAACACTGTGCAGACTGGGCGGGCTTGTGTTTGATTTGTGCGAGCTTCCGGCAGGGCCACAGGTGCTGCTCTTAACCATGCCTTCTTTTACTCCCACCCCTGTGGGAGTTAAGATGTTTGCTATGAAGAGTCTCCTGATCCAGGCAGTGAGAGGAACAGGTGTACCAGCTATGACTGTGGAGGGTTAGGTCAGGGTGATGTCTAAAGGGTGGCAAAACAGTTGAAAAATGCTCTGCTGAGGTTAACAGTTACCCTTACTAGTAGCTGATAGAAGATGATGCTCACTTGAGTAGACGTGATACTGCGTTGTTTCTTCATTAGTCACAAGGTTCAATTTTAAGATCGCTTCCTAAAGTCTTCTTTAAGCATAAGGTTAGCATAGCAGAGGTGTGTGTACATGTGTCTGCAAGTGTGTGTGCAAGTGTGTGCATGTGAGAGGGTGTATGTGTTTGCATGCGTTCGTGTGTGAGAGAGAAAGAATATACCGTGGTGTGTGTAGAAACCAGAGCACTGCTTTGGAGTTATTTTCTCCTTCCACCTTTAAGTGAGCCGAGGAATCCAATTCAGGCCACTGGGCTTTTGTGGCAAGCTCTTTCATGACCTGAGCCATCTAGCTGCCCCTGGTTGTACTTTTTGAGAAAGAGAAATACCAGGTAATCCGAGCATACTAAATTATGACAATAGTTAATATTAATTGAAGGGGAAAAGTCTTAGAAGTGGGTCTTGGTGAGATTTATGTCTCAGAGAAAATCATCTTTGTCTTGTATCTGTACATTTGACAGCTGGGAATTCACATGGAAGAGAAAAATGTTGTGGTCAACATGGGTCTTTACGTACTCTTGCTTTATTCCTCATGCCAAGACTGATTTTCCTAACTCCACTACATCCTCAAGCTTCACAGTCATTTGTTGATTGTCTGTCATCTTCCTGCAGGTTTGTGCGCCGAATGAGGGCAATGGGGCACTTCTGTATTTTGTGTGTTACAGGATCGCTGGGCTAGCATGGCTCTGGGGAATAAGTAGGACTTGGCTACTGTTGGTGATGAACAGATGAGTGACGGTGACTTTAATAAGTCAGATGTTGACAAGTCTGAAGCTGAAGTCTGGTTGTTGTGTGCGATGAAGAGAGAGGCCTTTATAGTCCTCATGCCCTGGTGCTGGGGAGCTTTTACACAACAGCGATGCTCTTTGCTTAGGGCGTGTGTTTGTGTTCTCATGCTTTTTCAAATCCTGTCTGCCTTTCTCCTGAAACTGTTGTTTCTTTTGTCAAGTTTTTTTTTTTCCTGTTGGCTGTGTCTAGTGTTTAACTTTTAGTGTTCTGACTGACCTTCCCCTCCACCCCCACCTTTTGTTGCCTGGTATGCACATTGTTCTAGTAGATGGTAAACTCTGTGTGAAAAGCCATGTCTATCCAAACCTCAGCATGCTCATAGTGCAAAGAGGCACTCACATGAAGGGGCGCTGGGTAAGAGGTGTGTCAAAAGCTGGGCAAGGCACACAGGGCCGCTGATGTTTGCTCACTTCCCAGTGACCAGCCTGAGTCTTCTCCTGCACAGTTGACAGCCACTCGGCCAATTGCTCAGCAGGTCAGATGGTATGACAAGGTAGCAAAGTCAGAGACGGAGACACTGGTTTGTGGCTGGTTTGGTTTCTGTCATTTTGTCAGGTTAGAGACGGTGGCAGCCATTCCGTCCCGTGGACTGGCCTTTTCTTGAAGATGATCCCCAGTGCTACTGTTCTAGTGCCTTATCTGAAGACAAAATGTCAAAGATTTCCTTTACAGGAAGCATTAGTAAACGTTATCACTGTGATCTGAGAGTAGGCTTTTCCTACAAATTAGAATCTGATGAATGAAATATTATCTATGCAAAATGGCCTTTAGGGCAAAATCAACTTCAGAACAATCCCTTGTAAATAGTGCTAAATACAAAGCTGGGGTGTGTGTGGCACACCCCTCCAACCTCTGCACTTGGGAGGAAAATGTGGGAAGATCAGTAGTTCAAGGCCACCCTCAGCTACTTGGCAAGTTTGAGGTCAAAGAGACCCTGCCTCAACAACAATTACCAAATAAATATTCTAAGTTCTTGTTAGTAGCACTGTAGCCACCCCCTTGAAACTTAAAACAAGTTACCAGGCTACCCAGTCTCAGCCTGAATCATTCTATGTTTCTGTATTACTTTGGCTTCACTGTATCTTTGATACTGAACAGAATAAAGAATGAAAGTAGCAGACAGCATATTCTAGCAGATTAGCATGCTGTTGTTAGAGGGCAGTTAATTACAAATCAGGATCTTGCCTATTTTAGCATTCCGCTCAGTATCCAAACAAGCCTTGTCATTAGGCTGTGCTGGAGCTCAGCCACTGTACAGCAAGCAGAGCTGCTGCCATGGCTGGGAGGTGCTTCGTCGCACCAGCGCCTTATTTTCCCAGCCAGCAGTGCCATGGGAGACGGAAGTGTTCTGGAAAGCAGGTGTGTGCAAGGTGTAGGGACAAGTGATGTCAAAGGAAGCAAACAGTGCAGAGACTAGCATAGGCTGCTTTGAAAGGTATGAAAGGGAATTTGAGAGCTGATATCTGGACTGAGGACCATCCCCTGTGTCTGAGCCTCTCTGCCATCAGCTCCTTGTATCTGTGAGGACCGCCATGTCCATATACTCTTATGATAATCTGACAGTACTTACGTGTAATACCTTAAACGAGTTATAACATATATACAGCATGTTGTAGCAAAATATAACCTTAAATTTCTACCAATATACAATATACAATAATCTATATCAATGTAAAATATTTGAGGCTTCTTGTTGCTTTCTTAGTCTAAAAGGAGATACAACCATCCACCTTTCCCCCCTACTTTTTGTTCTTATATGTTTATATCCTCCCCCCCTTATTACTTTCATCTCCTTTCACCCTTAACACTAGATAGGAGAAAAAGGAGGATAGAGGGAGAAAGAGAAATAGAGAAAGCGATCCCTGAATCTAACCTCCCTTACTTTGTTTTCTCCATGACCAAAACCATAAGCAACTTGCAACTAACTCCCCTGAATGATGACAAACATCCATAACCCAACTAATGACTGAAAACTATTCACCCCACCTCTCATCATGTCCTTAAATTGCCTCTTGCTGTCTGGGGGTGAAGGCATCGTGGGGACCCTAAGAAAATTGGGATACTGGTGAAGTCCTGGGAGAGCTAGCTGTTTGCCTTACTGTCGAGTCTCTATGTGATAGAAAGTACAAGGCTTGATTGACGTCTTAGATGAAGCTGTCTGTGAGGCTGAAGCATTTGGGATAGCCATTTTGAAGTTGTCCTGGATACAGTTTTTGAGGAATCAGGAGCTGAGGCCATCTGTGAGGCTGGATCATCTGGGCTCCTTGCTTTGTCGTCATTGGTGTCTGGTTCTTTTGCTCTGTAAACACACAAACTTTTAAAGGTAATTTTTAAGGGATATTTCTGCATTAAAACATGTTTAGAATGTGCATTGTGTACAAATAAGGTAAGGAAGATTCTGTGCTCTACATTGGAGTAGGTGAAAGGCATCTGTCAATAATTATAAGTCTGTTTGGACTGCACAACAAAACTATAATATAAATCTCCATTCATGGCATATGAAAGGATGGCACATAATAACAAACCGTGAAGGCCAGGTAGCCAGAAAGACTCCTTGGCAATGCAGAGGCATTCCTGCCTCCATCTCCTGAGCTACTTCTATGTAAGAGAATTAGCATTTCTGTCACCTGTTTTGTTGTTCTTCTAGGTCCCTTCTTCCATGCCTGGAGCTAAGATTTTTAGGAGGTCTTCTATACTCATGACTAATCTTCATAAGTTTTAATGGTATTCATATCTTTTCATTCCCTGTAACATAAGCGAAGCTGAATATGTAATACAAAACTATTGCAAGTTTCCATTCTGATATTAGTGCATTTTAAAAATATTATATAGGCTGATTTAATCCACAATTTTTTTTTCTATAACCCAGTGTCTCTCAGCTGCTGCTGTTTCTTTTTCATTAACATTAATAAAATTTAAAGTTAGCAAAACTATTTAGTCTGTTTCTGGGGTCTTTCTTTTTTTTATTTTATAAGCATTTCTTTTAAAGTACAATTAGATCTTTCTACAACTGCTTGTCCTATAGGATTGTGTGGTATACCTAGAATGTGCTATATATTATAATATGCAAAGAATTGTTTCATCTTACTGGAGACATATGTGAGGGCATTACAGTCTTAATTGTGCAGGTACTCCATAATTGCCATTATTTCCAATAAATGCATAATTATGGAATTAGCTTTTTTAGAACTCAAAGCAGTTGCCCGTTGAAGCCCAAATACTTATCTGTGTATGGTAGACAAACTAGTTTTCCAAATTTTGCAAAATGAAACTCATACATCTGCTAGATTTCATTTTCTTTGGTACCCCTAGGATTACTTCTAGTGGGTCATAGAGTCGGGGTATGCAAAGAACAAGTAGGCCATTTTTTTGTTTTAATAATTTTCTTGGCTTGTTGCCAAGTGGTTGTTGTTAAACCTTTATTGTTAACATGGTGTGTTTCATGAAAACTTGAGACTTCTAACACATTTCCTATTAGTAATTGGTCAATTTCCTAATTTTCTTTTGTCAGTGGATTTGGCAAACCTCTATAAGACTGAATATAAGTGATATATAATAGATAGTTTCTATTTCTGATTGCCTGCTACAGTGGCATAAATAACAAAGTTAATTCTGAATTATCAGGAATAAATTCAGCAGTTTCTATATGTAAAGCAGCTCTTTTTGCATAGAGAGTCAATAATTATATTAAGAGATTCAGGAAAATCTAATAATACTATAAGGATTGCATACAACTTTGATATTTGAAGTGAAGTATATGGGCTTTGGATTATTTTGCTTATTGCTTTGTATGACTTATAGTCTGCCATCCCAACTTATATGCATCAGTAAAGAACATAGGTTCTTGAGAAATTGGTGTTCCCTTTACAATAGGTGGGAAACTCCAATTACTTCTTTTTATAAGCTGCAAATGCTTGCTTTCAGGATATTTGTTAATAATTTTTCCAAATAGTTATGACAGGCTATTTGCCAATTTTTATTGATTACCCATAATAACATAATCTCAGCATTAGTAAGAGGCACTACAACATTGGCTGGGTCTGTTCCTGACAGATATAGTCTGATTCTACCTTTTATGATTATTTCAGAAACCTTTTCTATGTAAGCTGGCTTTCTTTTTTGTTTGTTTATTTTTGTTTTTTCTCTCTTACAACTGAGATTTTATTGGCTGAGGGGCAGAGTACACAGACATCTCAATTCTTACACAAGTACCGAAACTCTGAAGTCACACATTGTGTTCACATATCCAAATGACGAGCCATATACTGTGTTCATGTACTCGAATGAAGAGCTATGTGTTGTTTCTCTTTGAACTCATTCCAGTGAGTTCAAAGTGAGGTTCCAGCCTCAGTTTTGACACATTTTCCTTAAGACCTCACATAACAACCAAATTCTTATAATCCTCAATTCCACTGACCCATAGTTTTATCCCACATACAGTACATAGTCAAAATTTCCATCTTTTACAGCACATTATGACAATTGTTAGGAAAATGGACTGCCATGATCAGAGATGTTACAGTTCTGACAGGGCAAGGGCCAGGGAGTGGTTTTCTTAGGAAATGATTCTACAAGAAACATGAGAACGGATATAACTGAAAGTATTCCACACACAAATGCACAACTGGGACTCCAAATTGTTGTTTAGTATGCTTTGCATTGTAGAATATAAAACTAGCCCTTCTACGGAATGCTATGGTGACCCCGAGACAGTCACAGCCTTGCCCGAGTCCATGTCCTGCCATTTTCTGTTTGTACCAAAAAGTAAACAACCAGCAAATGATTTAACATCTTAAAAAATCATTTACACCTAAGAAATGGAATGAGGTGGAATTCCCCTACCTTTTAAAAATATTTCTAGAGTTACTAAAAAAACCTTGCATTTATACAACAGTTGATAAAAATATTCCTCTGGATTGTAGAAGAAGGGAAGCAGGGACCACTGACAGGCACGGGGGATGGTGAGTTGGAGTTGGCTTCTTTCTCTTCTCCTTCAGAGGCTGGTCTCTGGTTCTGTTTCTCCGTTTTCTGCAGGCAAGTTTGTAGTTGGCTGGTCAGCCACGTCGCCCTATATTCCCCTCTTCTCTTTTTCGGCAGGGGTGGGCTTGACAGCCACTCAGAGCAGAGCTTGGGCTCGCCTTTGCCTCTCCATCCGCTCGCGATAACCTTCCTCTTGGGCGGTGTGGGGTGTGGGGTGAGAGATACTTGCGATGCCGAACTAGCCAGAGATGTGCTGCCAGCCGCCATGGGGGTGGCCAGGCTTTAATATTTTTTTTAATTTTTTTTATGTGATAAGAAAATATATTTCATGATATTATGTTTCCTTTGTATAATGAGCCCAGTAGGAGAATGAACTGAAGGCTGAACAACCAAAATACAATTAGGTTTAGGATTAATTTGATCTACATATGCATTTGTAGTCTCTGTTCTACCAGCATTAAAACTCTGTCTGCTTCAGCTGTTTAAATCATCTTGGACTGTTTCAATTCGAATCTCCTTGTAACATTTGAAACAAATTACTTAACTAATTAATCCAATTGTAGGTTATAGCCAATTAATAGCCCCCATTCATTTTTAAAAATTATTAAGAGTTTGCAACTGATCTCTATGGATCTGTACCTTTTGTGGTTGAATTTTTGTTGACTTATTTCATAACCCAAATAGTTAATAGAATCTCTTCTCTGTATTTTTTAGGAATAATTTTAAATTCCCCGTATGGCAGCATCTGTTTCCTTAAACGCTTTCTCTAAAGTATCTGTGTCAGCATGAGCCAACACAACACCATGCGTGTAATGCTGAGTGATTGACTGAGTGACCGCCTACAGATTATTTCTCGTGATTGCTTCACAGAATAGTGGCAAAATCAACCTGCGCTTCTTCTTGTGCATTTGCTGGAACTGTAACTTCTTCCTAGAAATCCCCATCTACAATACCTGGATGCACAATGAGTCCTTGGGAAGTTAATCCACTTCTTCACAAGATCATCCCTATTCTCCCCGAAGGAAAGGACCATAAATGCCAGCGTAACACTGAATTTTTGGGGATAGGGCAAGAGGTTTATCTGTGGCCAGGTCTAGAGTGGCACTACCTACACTAGCATACTTGAGATCAGCAATACTTATTTGCAGTTTTTCTGCCTGTTTGTTATCTCCTGGCTTGCCAGAGGAAACAGCTCATACTTTTTGCTGGAGAGCCTCAAGTTGGCTGATCCCCCTTTTTGTTTCCCAACAATGACAAGATATTACCTCCAATATCTCTCTTATACACACTCACTTGTCCATTGATATCCCTTGCCACAGTGTCTGCAACCCCAGGGAGTCCAGGGTTTTTCTGTGAAAATCCAGTGCAGCCAGAAATGGCTTGTTCACTTGTGTGGCAGCAAATCATGTATTTCTCACAGTTACTGAAGCAGACATTCTGAGATCTGAGGCTTTTAGTGGCTCAGCCACAACTTTGTCAATGGCCAAATCCACCACAATTAAAGCACCAGGCATTTTGATATCTGAGACCTCTAGCTGTAGCTTGTCTTATGATGTTGGCATGAGGCTCGTGAGAGCCAATATTGGTCGTGTCCCTTGTCCACTCATCCATGATGCTGCTTGTGCCTGTAATAGTCTAACAGCTCTTTTAGATTCAGTATTCTCATTCTGAAATACAAGGACGTTAGCAACACCTGTGTCTCATCAGGTTCTGATGTAGCTTTGTTTATAGCTGAAACCAGTCTTTGCAAGAAATTTGTGAAGCCTTCCCCAGAGCCTTGTATACCAATCTTAGTGAATGAGGTGGATCTTTTCCCAGGACCCTCAAGTTTGTCTCAAGCTCTTAAAGCTGCCAAGCGACATTGTTCCATAACAGCATCATCAAATCCAATCTGCTTTTGTAGGACAGAATACCTACCGCCCTTCACAAAGCAATTTATCTTTAACAGTATTCATTCCCCTTGCTCTGTTTTCAAGGCTTCCTCCCTCCACCACGTTAACCGATGTAACTGCTCAGCAGCCCTATAGCATAGCCGTTACCAAACCTTTCCAGTTGGGGGGACAATTCTATTTTGGGTAGAATGGTTACTTAATATTTAACGTAAGGGAAATGCACTCCATGGTGAGCAACCATCTCTTTAAACTGCCTCCGAGCTTTCATTTCTATAGGTCACCCCATCGTATCATCGTTGTGGTCAGCACCATGAGCAGGCATGTGCTGCACAATTCCTGGGAAAACTAGTGGTGATTTGGTAATCCCAGGCCACCCCTCTTCCGGTGGTGCAGCTGGCTCAAGATTAACTCTTTCTCTCCAAACAGACTCTTTTCTTTAGCCCTGTCATCTCTGTCTCTCCGGCCGCACACTTGGCAACCCACCCTACCTAGCAACTGTTAAGAACTTGAAACCAAAAGTGCGAGGACCGAGAAGGGCTGTGTCTGCCTTCTAGCCTGCTCTGCTTCCCCTCTCTTCCCGTGGGAGGCTCCTGTTCTCCTGCTCAGTCCCTGAGCTGAGCTCTTCTGTCTTCCCTCTTCTGGTCCTATTCACTTTCTAAGCACTTCAACTTCTACCAACAAACTTCTCCAGTTGCACAGCCATTTCTGCAACCCTTTCAGAAATAAGAGAGTAGAGTAACCCCTTTGGCTTTTCCATTTCATCCATTTTTTTCAGACCCCTCCTCATCTACTTGCAATTTTTCAAACTGCTCAACCATTCTCCCAACCTTTTTTGAAGCAGAATATAGGAAGAAGGAAAAGAAAAAAAAGAGACAATCTCTTCTGGAAGCAGAGTGGAGGGAACCTGGTGGCAGCAGCTGCAGTAACCCTTTTTCTGTGTTCTGAAACAGATTATGCATTCTTTCATACCCTGCCATCTCCTCTGTGGCATTAGAAACCAACTTTCTTATTCTGCCTAACCCCACGTCTGGATGCCATTTGTAACCAGGCTTTTGGCTACTTTATTGGGTTTTTATATCTACCACCTTTTCTACCTTAATCCCCTCCAACCCCCAGCACTAGATAAGCGAGAAAGAAGGTTAGCAAGGGGAAAGGGGGCGTAGACCTCTTTAGACTACTTCCTGCTGTTTAGGGGACTTGAGTTCCCTTGGGCAAGTCCAATCTTTGCCATCAGAACACCAGCAACCAACAATCTAGTGGTTTAGCAATAGCAGTGCATCAGGAAGAACCAGCAGCAGCAGGGGACCAGCAGCCACCACAGGCCCTTTTGGGGTTCTTGCATCTATACCCTCTCAAGAGTCCCCAGAATTCCACATTTCAAATGTTAACTATCTGCAGGTAAAAATTACGCTGTAACCCCACCCACCAACCAAGAGCATGAGAGAAAGCACAGCCAGCTGCTGTGGACAGTCTGAAGCAGCTCCATATCCCACACCTGCAATTAAAACAAACAAACAAACAAAAATATTCACATAACATGACTGGGTTTTCAAGGAAACCAAAATTCTCACAAGCCTCTTCTCCATTTTAAGAAGAGTGCTGATATAGGGAAATGAAGATAAGAAAGCACATAGGTACAAAGATGACAAAAATCTTCGAGAAATGGTGGAACAATTCCAAACTTAACTTAGAACACAGTAATTTGAATTTAAAAAATATATTCTCCAATAATTTAAACCTGAAATTAAAAAAATGCAGAAATTGACAGTTTATTTAAATGTTTTTTTAAATTTAAATTAAAAAGTACCAAGAGCCCCTTGTTTGTTCTGAGCATTTTCTTTAGAAATTCCAAAACATTTACTCAAGGAAAGTAATGTTTTTACTTTTAGCTGGAAAATAGAAGTGCAGCCTACCTCACTGCCAGACAGTAGAAGTGGAGTGTTTTCTTGCTGTTGTGATCCTCCCTACCCATGTGCGAAGGATATGGAGTATAGCTAAAGGTGCTCCTTAACACGAACGGGCCAGGAAGCCTGACTTTTGCCAGTGGCTAAAGTGGAGAAAGCGAAAGCTGGCACGCTTCTCTCCTCTTAACAACCCTGTGTGCAGCTGTCATCTGGAAGTAATATTTCCACTTCAGCACATCATGCCAAGTAGACAGTTAATTCTAATATACATCACTTTAAATGAAATCCAGAGCTCACCAGGATTGAGAGAGAAAGACCCAGCTTCTTTGGCCTATACTGTCAGTGTGTAGTGTTGTGTAATGAAATGCCATAGCTAAAGATGCCCTGAGGTTTCATTGGAACCCACAGTTAGGGATTATCCTGAACAACTTCAGAAATGCTTGGCTTCTGTTTTGATTTAGAACTTTAAAGTGGAACCTTAGCCTTGCTGCAGCGTGCCTAAATTTCATTCTTATCAGTTTGGAGAGTTAACAATTGAAGTCATCTTCAATTGTTCTAGTCATGGTTGATACCTTGCAGCAACCTAGAACCACTCTGTGGTAAGATCTACGCAGGCCTCCCTCCAGCCTCCTTCCCAGGACCACACTGTTCTGTCACAGGCTTGTGGAAATCTACTTTGCTAAAGGTTTTTAGCCTGAACTGTCTCACCCGTTTTTAAACTATTTTATTTGGGGTATTTAGGCCTCTACCTCCCTTTCACCAACCCTTTAACTGTAGGTCAGAGAGAGAAGGTTAGTGGGGAGAGGGGGCGCAGACCACTTTACTTCTGGTTGTTTAGGGCAGATGTACCAGTCTGTCAACAGCAAACGCAGCGGGTCAGCTCCTCAGTCTATCTCCTCTAAGGCTCTGCACCACGAAGCGTCTCTCTCATGTCTCTCCAAACTGTCACACGGTCTGTCTCTGGTCTCTCCAAACTGCCACACTTCTCTTTATAGGCTCTCAGGGTCCTAGACCATGCTCCTCTCCATACTGCACGAGGCAGGCCATCATCAGCTGGCAAAGACCACACCCTGCAGGAGGCGGTTATCAGCTGTGGACAAACTAAAACTCCACACTTGGGATTAAGACAAAACTTATTCACATACCATCACTGAGCTTTTAAAGAAACCAGAACTTACTTTACATGAACTCTATGTCCTCTCTCAAACAGTCATTGCAAATAATTGAAGCCAAACATTTAAGCCGGCAGAAGGGCTTAAATCCGTCTAAGTGTCCGAGGCACACTTAGAGCTGGGGTCTTCTCTCTTGTGCACAACAGTCCTTTGGGCTCCAGACAGTGACATTCCCAGAACGCCTTCCTTATATGACAGTGAATCATTCATTTGCTTTCCAGTTAAACAAGAATAACAAGCAGATAGAAAGAAAGCCCAGCTTGCAGCGTGGTGGTCGAGGACACAGAGGCTAGAAGATTGCGCTCAGTACTTTGAGGGCCAGCCTGGCCCATATTGTGAGTCCAGGTGATCTAGTGCTGCAGACCAAACCAAACCATACCAGAACCCCAAGGCCAAAGCAGACCATCTCCCCCAAGACTGAGTAACACTGCAGAGAAGTACTGGAATGAGCTTACTGGAAATTTGTTTGCATTCCGTGAGGAATCTCTTTGCAGGTGCACTCACCACTCTGTGAGCACGGTAATGTACTGTGAGCAGATCTTCAGGACACACAGCCCTGAGCGCTCAGCAGACAGCATGACAGAGGTGCTCCATGAGAGCAAAGCAGTAAAAGGAGATGAGGAAAGCATGAGAGGTTCTCCTCTGTCCACTGCTCTTCTGTGGATGCCACATAGCAGCTTCTTGGAGCCTGTTTCTTGTCTGCAGCACAGGTGCCTAGTATGTTATTATCATTCCAGAGAACCCAGTGACAGCATCTCATCTTAGAGTTTAGCACTCATAAAATGAGTGGGTGCTGTGACTAAAGCTTGTGTGTGTGCATGTGTGGTATGTGGTGTGTACCTGTGTGTGTGATGAATGCATGTGTTTGTATGTGCATACATGTTATGTATGTAGGCCAGGAGTTGATTCTGGTGTCTTCCTCAGTTGCTCTCTACCTTATTATTTTTTGAAAACTGAATTTTATTGATGTATGTGAGAAAGTAGGGGTCCCTAAGCTCCCCCCATTCTTCTAGGGGTCTGGGATGGAAACTGTGAGGGGAGGTGCTCAGTGATTTGGGGGCTGAATTGGCACAGAGCTGCTCTTTTTCTCTCATGTTCTTTCTCTTTGGAGGCCATACAGGCATGAAACCCACCACTGTGTTACCGTAGCGAGGAAACGAGCTTCAAAGGTGGACAGAAGAGTGTCACTGTTAAAGTCTTCGGAGACGCCTGACCCTCGTACGGTCCAGGATGCCCTTTGGGGCTCACTGATGCCCACGTCACAATCTTAATGTTATAGTATCTCGCACTGTTCTTCTGGTGATGTCTCAGGTCTACATTTGGGGCAGGAACAAAAAAGACCATGCTTGTGAGTTTCCTGTCAGCCCTGGCACAGGCTTGCCTACAGCCTTGGCAGTACCAGTGGGGGTATGGTGCCCTTTGTAACCCCCTGGCCATCTTGCTGCAGGTTTCACAAAGAGTCTGAGTGGAGGTAAAAGCATGGACTGTGGTCATGGTCTCCTACACTGGAGTTGTTACAGATGACCTTGCAGCGAGACGAAGCAGTTTGTAGGGAAAGGGCATTGTTGACAGTCTTGAGGGAGCTGTCATACTTTTCATGGTTCATGCCCATCACAAATATGAGGGCATTTGCGGGAGGTGACTCTTTCAGCTCCACCCTTCAAGTATGCTGTGGCCTTCCCCATGGTTGTAACTTCATAGCATGCTCATCACCAAGATCACCCCTTTAATGTGGGCTGGGTCTCAGTTTTGGAAAATGGAGATGGATTTCTCATTGATGGATTTCTCATCCCTGTTCTCAGCCTTGTCTGTCATGGGCCTTGCCATGGCTGTAACAACATTGGAACATGTAGACCTCCTGGTTGAGGTTAGTGAAATCGAAGGCAGTATTGATGGCAACAATGTATGTGGCTAGAGCTGAGGCAGTCCTGGTGACCGGGTGTCAAGTGTGGTCAGCTCAGCCCACAGCAGCCTTCATCACTGAACCTGAGCGACAAGGCTGACAGTTGAAAACCGAGTCATCTGTTCAGTTTGTTTACTTTTCTTTATGAAAGTATTTTAGGGATTTTTACATTGACACTTTTTATTTGACTTTCCCTCACGTGTGAGATTATGTAAGGGAGGCAGTGATACATGCCCAAGAGGTTTTTAAAACTAGAGTGGATAACAAGCAGATTATTTTGAGGTCTGGAAAACACGAATTAACCCTGCAATCTTTTTCTTTTATAATGTCTTGAACTATCACCTTGAACCTAGCAGACAAGTACTCCTCTATGTGAGCCCTGACACAGCTGTGTCCATTTATGAAAATATCCTTGCTGACTCAGTTTAACTGATTTGCTAACTTTCTGGAACAGTACTACAAGTGTCCTTTTCTGCCAGAAACATACCCCCTCCCCCCCAAATTTCCTTCCTTCTTTCCATCTTCCTTCCTTCCTTCCTTCCTTCCTTCCTTCCTTCCTTCCTTCCTTCCTTCCTTCCTTCCTTCCTTCCTTTCTTTTTCTCTCTCTCTTTCTTAAACAGATAATAGCATTAAAACCTAGACTCTGGTTCCTTTGGGTAGTTTAGCAGTTTTCCTATTGTCCTTTGTCTTTTTTGTGACCCTGGCTTTATGATTCTCTAAATATCAATTCTGGAGATCCTAAAGTGAGTACGTTTGAAAAACAATATAAATTCATAGATGAGCAATTTGATAACTTGAAGCATTTCTTGTAATGAAAATGTTTATCATTTTAAATTTGCAAGTGTTTATTCCTTCTGTGTGTGCACCTGTGGGGATGCTGGAAGAGGGTATCAGTACCCAGGCCTGTCAGATGCCGCTATGTACCCTTAGACATGGTCCCTCAGTACCCAGGCCTGTCAGCTGCTGCCATGTACCCTTAGACATGGTCCCTCAGGGAACCTGGATTTGCTCTTCTGATTGAGTTGGCTAGCAAACCTCCCTCCCCCCGGTACCTGCTTTTCTCTGCCTCCAATAGCACTGGGTTCTTGGCACTTGTGTGAACATGCCTGGTATTTTAACTCACATGCTGGGCACTTGAACTCAGGTCCTCATGTTTACCAAGCAAACCCTCTTACCCACTGAATGTCTCCCTCTCTTCTCATTCTCAACATAAAGTCTGCTGTAAAGTAAGTCTCATTACTTTTCTAACATAATCCTCAAACTTTACTTCTTGTCTTCATTCTGTTGTCAAAACTTTACCAGAAACATAAAAACCATACAGTTTAGGAAATGAGTCGAATCTTGGAGCAGCAATTTTGGCTTTTTCATGATTATTTTTTTCCTGTGAATCACCATTTAATTTTCAATGATGATGAAAACCTCAACTTTTATGATCATGAAAAGACATTTATCTGCATTCAGCTATTTACCATTAATGGCAAACTTAAAAGGACCTTAAAAAGCAAATCTTAGCCAGTTGCAGTAGCACAGGCCTGTAATCCCACCACTCAAGAGGGAGAGAGAGGCGGATCTCTGAGTTTGAGGCCAGCCTGGACTACAAAGTGAGTCCCGGACAGCCAAGGCTACACAGAGAAACCCTGTCTCGGGGTAAAAAAAAAAAAAAAAAAAAGGCAATCATGGATAACAAGAGTTAACAACACCATATCTAAAGTTTTTTTTTTTTTAAATTAAATATCTAAAGGTTTTTAATGGATGAAATTTGGTCTCACATTTAAAAATCTCACTATCCACTCTGATCAGAAAATTGGGACTTTGGAACGTACCCTGTCATTTCCCAGTTACCATCAATCTTCTCCCAACACTTCTACCCTTTTATCATGTGTCATCTGTCTATCTATCTATCTATCTATCTATCTATCTATCTATCTATCTATCTGTCTGTCTGTCTAGCTATCTGTCTGTCTGTCTATCATCTACCTATCTACCCTCTATCATCTATCTATCTGTCTATCATCTACCTCTCTACTATCTATGTATCATCTATCTATTTATCTATCATCTGGCTATCTATCTATCATCTATCTATCTGTCTGTTTATCTGTCATCTATCTATCCTCTATCTATCATCTATCTATCAGTCTGTCTGTCTATCTATCTATCTATTTATCTATCTATTTGTCTCTATCATCTATCTACTTATCTATCATCTGCCTATTTATCATTTATCATCTATGTATTTATCATCTATCTATCTATCTATCAATCAACTTTCTGTCTATCATCTATATCTATCTATCTATCTATCTATCTATCTATCTACTATCTATTATCTATCTATCTATCTAGCTATCTATCTACTTTCTGTCTATCATCTATTTATCTATATCTGTCTGCCTGTCTATCTATCTATCTACCTACCTATCATCTATCTATCTATCTGTCTGTCTGTCTGTCTGTCTATCTATCCATCTATCTACCATCTATCTGTTTTTTGATTGTAGTATTACGGGAGCCAAGAGTCTGGGATGACATTTTCCTTAACTATATATGGATTCTGACCTAGAGAGTACTTCGAAAACACATTGCTAAAAAGGAAGTTGCCTCACACAAACCTTTGTCTGAGAACTTACCTTGTGTGCTTACCGACCATTTCTCTTTTGTGATACATGGGATAAAGAATAGTCACTAAATACCTGATGTGAGCGTTTTGGGGGATCATTTTGCATTTTGGAGGAAGTAATTTCTTTTAGATTAGAATGCATGTGGAAAGTCTGGTTAATCAGTGGCGCAGGTCGCCTGGCTGCTGTTAATCATGTCTTGCTTGTAATCATAATGTGTTTTGGATGTTCTCATTTCTGTTATCTCTTCTACTCTTTGTGTGGGCATTCTGATTGCTTGATTGCATCCGCCTGGCACCGCACTTTTAAAGCAGCACTGATGACAAAATCATGTAGCTTAGCAGGTAAAATGAGACTCGGCAAAGACAATTGTGTGAAGTGTGATTGTTGCCTCTTGCCTTTGTGTCCTGTCCAGAGAGTTGCAGCTTGGAATGCAGAAGTGCATAGAGTATTGCCCTGTCACTGTGGCTTCTTTCTTCCGGTGGAGACACAGGCCCCTGGCAGGCAGAGGCCGCCACCCACTCTCCTTGCGCAGTCCAGACGTATTTCCATGTGCTTTACGTTTTGTAGTTTTGTGTAAGATCTTTCTCCCCTCAAAGAAGGTTCTGCTAAATCTAGTTAAAAACATGGATGGAATTGTATTTTATGAACATCTGGTATGGCCAAAGAGATTCCTTACGTAGAGTTCTGCAGTTCTTAATATGAATGATTGTGGGTATTGGTTTCCTGTGTTATTGGCACCCTGTGGACCTAGCTGGCTTATTATGCTAGTGTTCTCATTTTATCACAACTTCTGGATAGTGAACTACTCAGTTTAGTGCTTTATGCAATTATTGATAGGGTTCAGGACATGTTATACCCAAATGTGACATCTTCGGTATTAGAAGTGGAAAGAATTGGAGACACCAGCAGAAACAGAAGTTTCTCTCTGGCCTTCTCCTACCATCTCCTGGGAAGCAATTCATAAAACTGAGAAGATTTGCTCATCTCTTCTTGAGTAGGTCAGTAGGTCTTTACATAAGAAGTGCAGGGATGGCCAGACAAGGCAGGCAGGCTTCGCTATGCTTCTCCCAGTTAGTTATGACATCGTGCTCATAACCTGCCCGGCCATTTACACAGCTGACCATTCTTCATCCGACCTTCAGCAAACCTCTGTAAACCCCCAAAGCTTTGTGCATACTGGGGTGTGTACAGTTTGGTGAGAGTGTCTGTAAAGCAGACACAGGGCACTGTGTCCATCCCCTAGCACCCAGACTCGCAGATAACACCCTCAAATAGAGCACCCACACTTCGGTGTTCCTTTGGCTCTCATTTCCTTGTGAAGACAGCCTTGTGTGATATATGCAGCGTAGGTCACAAACACCCATATGCTTTTCTTCAATCAGTTTGTCTTTTATAGTCTGTACAGCAGATGTAAACCCAGGAAGAAGAGGAAAGGCAGTTTCCTCCCTCTCATCATTTTATTTACTTCAGCCAGACTGGCAGGTCACTTGCTTCCACATGGCCACCCCCAAAATGTACCAGAACTGAGTTTTCTTTTCTTCTGTCTGCTTTGGGCAGGAGGAGAAACAGTCATCTTGAGTTTAAAGACATTGGTTTTTCAGTATTTTTATCTCTGAGTAATTTCAGTTGTATTTTGTTTTTATTTCTGAGAGAAGGTCTCACTGTGTAGCCCAGGCTAACCTTGAATTTGTCTTACTCTTGCGTCAGTTTCCTAAGTGTTGGATTGACAGGTGTGTACCATCATGTCAAACTTCAATGACAGTTTTTAATTTACTCCACTATCTAATACTTCTGGGCAATTAGAAGCCCAGTTTTCCTTGTTTTATAACTTCTAGACATGAGTACTGGATTATCTCATGTTGTACAGGCCAAGCTGACTTGTAATCTTCCAGATATGTATCTTTCTACATAGCCCTTTCATCATCAATTATACTTCTGCTTCCTTTTCTGGGAGGTTTTAGTTTTCCTTGGGCAATTTTGGAAGGCAGTCCGAGCTACGCTGTGTAGTTGCTCTGGTTAGAAAAAGAATGGAGTCCCTTTCCCAAGAGAGAGTTCCGTGTGCGCATCGATGCGTGGCACATTGTGTGCATGTACCTCACGTAAGGCCCTGAGGGTCAGGTCACAGGCCTTGACCGTGGTGCCCAGCATGCACACTGCTTTGTCCTTAGCTTCGTTTCTTGACCCTGTGACCTCATCTTACTTTTCTAGACTGTGCTCTGGTGGCACTGAGTACCTCACTGTCCCTCCATGAGCATTTTAAAAACGACCGTGATGTAAACACAGGAGTAGATGTGAGGGGAAAACCAGATGATTGTTTCTGCTTTGTTATTGTGTCCACACCTAGTGCCTGTAGAGGTCAGAAGAGGGCAGTAGACCTCCTGGAACCCACGTTGCAGGTGTCTGTGAGCTGCTGTGTGGATGCTGGGATCCAGAAGTGCCCTTAACTGCTGAGCTGCCTCTCCAGCTCCCAGGCTGACTTTTAATTAAAACCATATTTGTACCTGTCGAATCCCCACATCTTCTTGATACATCTTTTGTACATACAGAAGGCAAACATTCCTGGCTTTCTTTTTCTGAATTACAGGTATCTATCAATGTTCCTTGAGTTTGCTGGTGTCTGTGTGGTCATTGCATTTAGCTCAAAGATGGGCCCACAGCTGGTGTTTAATAAACGTGGTGTTTGTGTTCTGTTGCACTATGTGAAAGACAGTGAGGATACAGAGATTAATAAGGCGACTGAAAGGGGAGTTACTGTTTATTTAGTGAGAGCATGTTCCAGGGAAGCACAGTGTCACAGCAACTGTTTTCTTCACAGAATATTGGCCACATGAAGTGGTGGTCTCCTCTGCTGTGCTCTTGGTGGCCCAGCTTTGCCTTACTTCTCTGTGCTCTGTTGAGCTGGAAGGCAATATGCTAATTTACATTCTGATATGCTGGCTCACATCCTTACTTTAACATTGGCTACAGAAATAATAATCATTAAAGATGTAGTTATGTAATTGCACATACCTGAATGAGCTTTTCCTCTGAGAAAAATTGCGACTTTATATCACAATGTTTTAAGTGTCAACTTGTTTTTCTTCTCAGGCAGCAGAAGACGTCACTTTCATTGGGCCTGATACTCATGCTATTCAAGCCATGGGTGACAAGATAGAAAGCAAACTATTAGCCAAGAGAGCAAAGGTCAACACAATCCCTGGTTTTGATGGAGTAGTAAAGGTGAGAAACTTTCATTTAAATCTTTATGGTATGTGTCTTCAGTCAAAGATTCTGTGACAAATATAATTGTTTACATATATGTGAAAAAATAGAGTGGTTTAAGTCAGGTTGTTTTCAATGCTATAAACTATGAGCAGGGAGAAGATATTGTATGTAAGGAGTGGATATTGATGTGAATTGTCATCAGAGAAAGCTCATGTGGTAGTGCACACCCTTAATCATCCTAGGGATGCAGAAGCAGGCAGATCTCTGTGAGTTTGATGCCAGCTTGGTTTATATAGCAAGTCCCATGTGAGCCAGGGTTGTATAGTTAGACCCTGTCTTAAGAGAGAAAGGGAGAAAGGAAGGAAGAAAGAAAAGAAAGTGCAGCCAGACCCCCTGAGCGTGCCCTTCTTAGCACCCTATATAAGTTGCAGCCAGGCTTCCGAGGCGAGAATAGTGTGCTCCCACTGCTGGCATGCTGCTCTATCCAGGAAACCCACAGAGCTATGAGCCTTGGGCAGTTTCTAAAGCTTAGGGCGAGGGTGGGTGTGAGGTAATTGCCATCTAAGATCCAGCAAAATGTTGAGTTTTCAGTCACAGAGGTACAAGGAATGTCCCCCAGCGGGCTTGGAGGCAAGTTTTATTTATTTAATATTTATTCTGTCCTAGTGTCTCATAGGAGTCGTAAGCTCTTGATCCTCCTGCTTTGTGTCTGGAAGGCTGGGATGGCAAGCATAGGCTGCCTCACCTGGTCTTGGCTGTAGACTGTTGGTTTGAGCCTCCAGGAAAAGCACACCCTGTCTTACTGCCCGGCCACAGCTTGGCAGAGTAGATTGTGCTGTCATCGTCGGCCGCCAGTGGATACACGCCCGCCTCCCTTTACTTTGTTGGCGTAGAGGTGGGCACTGGTTAGAAGTTGTCGTGTGTTTTTGTTTGTTTGTTTTCCTGACAATGAATTTGGCCTTTTGAGAGCTTCATTTGAATCTTATTTAATCACGACAGTGCTGATGTGCCACAATTCAGATTAATACTGTCTTCCCATTGAATAGCAGTCTCCCTAGGGATTCAAGGCTTCCAGAGAGCGAGTCTGATAACTCCCTCTGTACAGTAAGTGCTCTCTTATGAAGTGGATCGGCATAGGGTCTCCTAGGAAGAGGGCCTGGCCTGCTCCTTTAGTAGAGGTGGGACTCTGGAAGTGTATGGGACGCCACCCTTCCCTTCACACGGTGGTTTAGAGGTAGAGGAAGAGCTCGTGAGACACTGGTGGGAATTACGGTGGCTTCCGCATCGCCTATATGACGAAGCTATATGCGTTTCTCCATTAATTATCAGAGAACAGCAGAAGCAACAGAGAGAGGCAGGAGGCTGGGGAGAGCCACAGCTGAGAGCCTTTGCTGCTCTTCTAGAGGACCTGAGAGAGTTTCCTAGTGCCCGGTCACTGCCTGCAACTCCAGGAGCCCAAACTCCCCTCCTGACCACAACAGACTCCTGTACACATGTGGCATGCACACATGCATGTCAGATAAGATAATTTATTTAAAGAAACAAGTAAGTTCAGCCACACCCTGGAGATGCCAAACAACAGTATGTTCTCAGTGTAAATACTGCTCTGGTATTCATGAGTTAGACTGCTTTTTCACATGTCTCTCTCTCTCACACACACGCGTACATTTATATACAATAATAAGTCCTTAAAAAGCAATAGTAATACTCATTTATACCACAGAGCAAACTAGAAATATACTTAAATGAGCTTTTAAATTAGGCAGTGTGGGCTTAAAAAGGAACCTTCTCTCACCAAAGGGGCAAGATAGAAAAAACAAAACAAAACAAACAAACAAAAGAAAACAGTACTCATGGGTTGGCTGCATGGTAAAGCGCCTGAAGCAAGCCTGATTCCCAGAGCCCCATGTGAAGGAGAGAGCCACCTCCGACAGACTGTCCTCTGAGCTTGCGTGTGTCCCACCTGCAAAGTCAATAAATAAATGAAGAAATAATTAAAGCTGTATTCTTGCTCTAGCAGAAAGAGGGCTGGTATGAAGAAAATCATTTAAAATATAAAACAAAGCTGGGCGCAGTGGTGCAGGCCTGTGATCCCAGCATTCGGGGAGGCAGAGGCAGGTGGAGCGCTGTGGTGTGGAGGCCAGCCTGGTGTGCAGTGAGTCCAGAACAGCCAGGGCTACACAGACATACCCTGTCTCAGAAACTACATTTACGTCTGGCTGCTCTCCTAGAGGTTCCCTGAGAGCTTGGGTGGCACCTGTTTCCTGTCCCTGTGTTCAGGGCTTGCAGGTAGCAGTCTCAGTAAGAGCAGACTGGCAAACAAGAGAATTCCTCTCTGAGCTGAGCCAGCTCCTCAGGACAGGCTGCCACACCCTGGGGTTTAGTGAAGAGGGCTGGTGGGTGTGGTGGGCAGGCTTGACCAAGCCTTGACACCAAGTTAAAGACTCAGAGCTTTGTTCTAAACAAAGCAGTGGGATGTCATAGAACATTTTAAAAAAAAAACTTTTCTTGTTTCTTTCTTTTTTTTTTTGTTTTTTGACTTATTTTTGGACTCTTGAGACATGATTTGGCTTTGAATTTTCCATTCTCCTGTACATACTTACAGGCATCTACCATCATACCATACAGTTTCTCATTTGTTTTGGTAATATTTAATGCCTTGACAGTTGTTACATAATAATAATAATAATAATAGTAATAAACAACTTTAAGCAGGGCAGCTTTTGGTTTTAAACCATGAAATTATTATGGAGGATAAAGTCATATTTTTTACGGGAAAACCTGTGTTTCTAAGGATGTAAAGCATTAAGTGGAAGCCCCCACTTGCACATCTTGTGAGGTGGTCCCGAGCTTTTAATCTATCTACATAGATATCTATTGGCGCCTTCATCAGCAGTTCAGCCGTACAGGGTGGGCTGCTGCTGGGTAGATTGTGGGAACTGACCTCTGAAAGCCCATCCAGTTCACTGTCTTCTTCCTGTATAGGATCAGAGCCATTGGGTTTCTGGAGCGCATCACAGAAGGCCCGGCCAGGAGTGGCCATGCTTCCACCCTAGCTTGTCTTCTGGGCCCCTTTCTGTTTCTAGAGCACACTAAGTTCCTTTTAAGTTTCCTTGTACGCTGGTTCTCTGTCAAACATCCTTTCTCTTTTTGTTTTCCTACTACATTGAACTTTTATATGTGTAGGTTTCAAATTTTGCTTCAGGAAGGTCCTTTTCAGATAATCTAAAACAAGTTTTCCCTATTACTCACTTCCCTGTTTCCCTGAGATGTTGATGTCAGTTCTCAGTTGACCTGCTTGTCCACTTGACTTTCTGTTTCTCTTCATGGATAGGATTCTAGAAGCGCTGAGCTGGATTGCATTCACTGTTGCCAGGAAATATTTATTGGATTAGTGTCTAACACATGGATCATAATTCTTTTAGATGGCTGTTTAGTATGCCATTTCAATCACTGTACCATTTGTATGCTAATCCTTTGTTGAAGGGCCTTTAAATTCTTTCCAGATGTTTTACTTCTCAGAACGTCACAATTGAAAATCATAAAGTCTTTGTAAGTTTTTGTTCATACATGTGAGGGAAGTATCCTTAGATAACTCTTTGCAGGTAAAATTTGGGGATGAAGAGAGGCAGGCTGTCCAGGTTTGATAAATGCCTGCAGCTATTTGCATAGAGGCTATGGTTTGTTTTGGCTGTGAAGTGCTACTTAAGCTTGTACCTCTGTTCACACTCAGTGGGATCTCCTACCTGTGTCACACTTCCACTGCTGGGGTGATGGCTCAGGTTGGATGTGTTTTATATTTCCCTTTAGATTTGTTTTTATTGGACTTAAAACCATCTGTTTTTCTGAACTATCAGTGGATCTTTCACAGCGTTATTAAATGTTGTTTATTCTGTTCATAACCTGTAAGAAGGTTTCCTGGTGTCATGGTAGGACCATTGACTTAGGGGCTATTGCCAGTGTAGGCTTATGAATCCCATAGTAAAACTAAATGTTCTAAGTGAGTTTAGTTTCTTTTTGAAAATGATAATAGTGTTTTATAATGTCCAATACATAATAGATCCTCAATGACATTTTTGGCACAATGAATGACAAAAGAATAAATAATTTTTAGGGCAATTTGATTTTATCTGAAAGTTCATGTTATAGAAATTGAATTTCATAGTAGGAAACCTTAAACATATGCCTTATTTGAAAGTTAAGATTGTTTTGTGGCAGATAAGGAATTTTGAGAAGTTTTGCTGATATAAATATAATTATCTTTACATGTAAAACATAACATATGTGTGTATCATGTGAATATATAAATGCATGACAAAAATAGGTTCTGGGTACTGTTGGCTTTCCCTGAGCTCCATGCTTTTAGCTTGCAGTTTAATTTCTCTGAGACCATCTTTGGCAAAAAACACCATTCTACACTGGCTGAAATGTTAAAAGTTTCCTCCTTGCTGATTATAAGCCCGTCCTCCTCAGTCTTTACTCTTCCTGTATTTTGTCTAAGAGGCACTAATTGTTCGATTTGGCAGGTTTAACACTTCCTGACAGAGGCTATTAAAGGCAAGCATTCTCCAATAACTGTCACCAGCTGGAACAAAGAACCTTCCAATTCAATGTGTGTGGAAACCACGAACATTCTTAAATGATCCCTTTCATGGATTTTTTTTTTAATTCTTTTAAGCTAAAATTTGGATAATGTAGGGTCGGTGCAAACAGCGAGGTGTGGTAAAGCAGTAAACCTTGTTTTTTGGGGGAGGTAGAGCTTTATCTCTGACTTGAAAACAATTGTTATTTGGAAAATCTCATTAGCAGATGTGACTGCTTCGAGTAAAAAAGACTTAAAACTGATGTTGCTTTCAGGGTTGCTTTGAACTTAACAGGCACCTATTTGTGGAGCAGACTGGCTAATGAAAGGAAATTAAAGTTTTCTGACAACTTCCCCTGCCGGTCTCCTTACTCAGGGATCGTGTTGGGTGCTGAGGCTTTTAAGGAAGAGTTTCCTTCCTCCTTTCTTTCTTTCTTTCTTTCTTTCTTTCTTTCTTTCTTTCTTTCTTTCTTTCCTCCTTTCTTTCTTTCTTTCTTTCTTTCTTTCTTTCTTTCTTTCTTTCTCTCTCTCTCTCTCTCTTTTTCTCCCTTTCTCTCTCTCTTTTCTTTCTTTTTTTTTTTTTTTAACTGGGCATAAATGAACCAGTTATTTCCCCTGGTCCTAGCTGGGGGAGGGTTCTGCTATGATCGCTCTTCATTTGAGTGTTCTGAGCTCCTGTGGCAGTCCGTGCGTACTTACCAACTGGTGACTCTAGGAATGGCTGTGCCCGCATCATGTCACTGGGCTAGAGAAGTGATTGACTTGAAGGTGGCTGAGGCTCAGACTCTTCACTGTTACATGGAAAATGTGTGCATAGAGTTTGCACAGCACATGTCAGGTGAGAATTCGTGGTGTGTGAGGGGCTTAGACCGAGGCAGCTTTTAGATGCTTTAAAGTGTCACTGTTGACAAGTGTCAGGGACACGTCTGGGTTAGTACACACTGGCCTTGGTCTTCAGGAAGGAGCCCTCACTTCGCTTTCAGACTTCTTTCTCTTCACAGTTTCATTGCATTTTCATTTATGTACCTAACTGTAAAGATAAAATAGGTACCTAAAGAAATGGATTAAAAATAAAAGATAACGGAAAACAAAAGGGTTTTGTCTGTTTTTGTTTTTTTTTTTAACAATTGGTAATTCCTACAGATACTGGAAATTTACTTATTTCTAGAAAATTGATGGAAATACTCAACAATAGACAATCAACTCCCCCTGCTGACAGAACCCAGGAAAACAGGGTGTAAACAGACAAGGGACTGCAGACAAGCTTTAATGATCTGATTTACGATGCAGTATTGATTGTAAACATCTAAATTCTGCCATTAAATTCCGGCAACTGCACCGAGTCATTGGCAATTCTGGTCATGTTTCCTGCCAGCTCATTTCAAACCGCTTTGAGTTTCTTAATATAATAACGACGAAGGAGAATTTACATTCCACTTATGGTATTAATTTTACATTTCTCTGAATGAAAAGGGTTAGAAGGTTGTAAAATTGAACATTAAATGAATCAGAGGAGACAGTAGTGCAATATATGACTGCCCTAAAGACATTGTGCAATGCCTCATGGGATTAATGTTGAGTCTCATTTCCTGCCTTTACAGGATGCAGATGAAGCTGTCAGAATTGCAAGGGAAATTGGTAAGTCCTTAAATTAACTTCGGTAGTGTTTCTGTGTCTTTCAGCAGATACGGTTGAGTAAACGCGTAATAAGTAATTCCCACAGAGCAAATAATATTTTAATAGTTTTCAGTTTCTGATTATTTGTGGCTCTGGAAGAATTTATCAGTTGAATTACCATATTCTATTATTAAAGTAGGATTTGCAGAGTCATTTGATCTTAGTTCTAGTGCTTTCATACAATGAAATCACACACCAGTTAATTAAAACAAGTAATTGTTCAAAGAGTCCTGAAGATTGGACACAGTGTATATTTGTGAATGTATATCTGTTACAACGTGAAGGGCACAACACACATGATTCAAATGAAGTTATTCTTGACAGGCTTGTTCAAGTTTTCACCTTTTCCTAAAAATCAACTTAATAAGCTTGGCTGGAAAGACACAATAGAAAGTGAGAGGCAAGAACTGGATTTCCTAAACTGGAGTGGAATGGAAACTGAGGTTTAAGGTTGTTGGGTATTAAATTTCATGTATAGTCCTCTTGCTCACGCACACAATTGTATTTGCAGTGTCTACCAGTGGGGAAAATGGGAAAGCACTCAGAGCTCCTCAGACTGTAATTTTGCACCAGAGAGAAGTTGCATCCATTCTTGGACAGCTGTGGGCAGACACGGCTGGCAGACTCACTGGCAGCATCTCACACATCTGTGCCTCTAGCCCAGCAATCCACTTTGCAGTCCTGCTTTCTCAGTGTAGTTTGTTGTCGATGAGGGGAGAGCATTTGATTTGGCAAAGTTTATGTAGTCATGGCACACAGAAACATTGGTTCCAAGTGATCATGGGCATTGTTAATTCTTGCAAATGGGACAAGCTGGCACAGAGCTCTTCAGTCTAGTGTTCTCCCTGAGGTATCAGCTAAGAAGAGAGTTCTTCTGTGATCAGAAAAGATTTTGGCTTGTTGTGTCTTGTGTTTGTTGGGTATGGCTAAATTCTATTGGTTTTGCTGATTATTAACTTTTCTTTGTTTTTTATTTGTTTTGGAAAACTACCCTGGATTTAAGACCAGCACATATATGATAATACTTTATCACTCGACAGTATCTTTATTTTTTGCTTCTGCAAAGTTGCCAACATGTTTAGAAGCTTTTCAGTACTAATTTCACAATAAGGCTGGGTAGGGAGTATAATTTTACTCTCTAGAGGTTATATCATTGTAGCCTCCATTTCCCGAGAAGCACTTGACTAGATTCTGAGACTTTCCTAAAGGAGTTCAGTTTACTTTAAAGCTCAAAATGGCCCCTGTTTAGTTATTGCTTGAATATTACCACATATCCTATCATCTATGATAATATTATTTTGTAATAAATGCTACATAATATTGTTATTGTAATATTTGGAGGGATTTTGGGAAACAAAAAGGGCTTAGAGGATACACTAGGATTCCGTGCCTGTGCCATGCTGTGAACTGCATGTCTTCCACTCAAGAGTACTTCCTTTGGCGACATAGTGGTGCAGATGCCCTCTCTGCCTTTGCTCCTTCCCATCTCTTTGTGGACCTGTGACTTCTCCGCTAGCCATTAGTCACTCAGCCCCTCTTCCCCTACTGCGGTCATCTCAATTCCACTCAAGCCTCTCTCCTTCCTGATGTGTGGGTCCTGATGATCCTTCCTCATCCCTCTATCTCTTCTGCTTCTTCCCTGTTCCCTGTCATTTGTGAAGTGTGTGCTTGTGGATGTGGCTGTTAAATAGAAGCTCGCTAGTGTCCTCCTCAGTAGACCTGAAGTGAATTGAAGCATAACAAAGAAGTTTTAGAAGGCTTTTGGCATTTCCCAGAGTACCCTTCCAAATCACACAGAAACCTCGTGTGAAACCCTCTTCTTCAAGTACTGCCTTCCAGAATCAATTACATAATATTCAAGTCTGTTCGTGTGTGTACACACATGTGTGAGCCCTTTGGTATGTCAGTGTTTCCTCCTGTTATTGAGGTGACTCCGATTCACATTATGATTTGGATGGCCATCGTTAAGTTGACAGAAGGGTTAAATTAAGTAGAGTGTCATTCTCCATCTGGCGGCAGCCTGGGTGGTCCTGCTTTGTTAGGGGGACCTCTGGGGCCTTGCGTATTCCTCGGGATGTGGCTGTCATCTGACATTCTCCCGAGTGGCTGCTGCCAGGTTCCACCAGGCTGAATACCACCCAGGGGCCCAGGCTTCTGGACAGGTATGCGGTTCTAGGTTTCAGAGGAACCACTGTAGCGCTTTAGGGTGAGACCTGTGTGCTGGACTGGGGTATGGAAAGTTTTCCACTGAGTGTTACAATTTATCTCTTTTAAATGAGATTGACAGTATCAGATGGCAGCTTTTGGGAGCTCCAAAAGCAGCAAAGTACAAAAGTGTTACAGCCCTGTTAAGAGAGTGGGGGCGAAGCCTGTGCCTGGTAGGCTCCCTGGGCCTGGCAAGGTGCAGGCCCCGTGGCCTAATGTAGCCTGATGGGTGCTTTGCTGGAGGTCCGCACCAGTCTAGCAATGGGGCAGGCTTCAGAGGCTGCCTGGTGCTGACATGCCTGGTCTATGGCAGAGCGGGCCAGCAGTCAAACCCAGAGTGGTCCGGAAGCCCCCAGTAGCCCGGGAAGGCAGCTGCCAGTTGGCAGCAAGGCTCAGGGCATTTAGAGGTAGTTCTCCAGGAGGAGATGAGCCCTCTCTCCCCTGATTAAATGACGAATCTCATGCGGCCATGATGGAAATCTGATGGTATCATGCCCCAAGCAGCTCCTGCATTTGTTTATTCATGTGAAATCAGGGATTTAATAAACCATGAGCAGTGGGAGGGTCTTCGAGGGCGGGTGTGTTTGATTCAGTGAGGTCAGGGGAGCTAGGGATGCCTGATTTACACGTAGTGGTTCAGCATCTCTTTCACATGCAGTAGAAGGTCCTATCACGAGATGGAGAACACAGCACCTAACTATCCTGTGGATAGTGGAAGATCTCCAAGTACAATTGTAGGTCACTGCTGAACAATAAGATTTCCTCAGCATTGGGTGGGATATTTCCAGGAATCCCCAGGTGCTTGCTGAGCAGCTTTTCTTTTCTTCTTTTTAAATTTTTATTTTTTACAATTTATTCATTTTATATTCTGATTGTAGCCCTTTTCCTCATCTTCTCTCAGTCCTACTCTCCTTCCTTCTTTCCCCCTATCCTCTTCCCCTAGTCCACTGAGGTCTCCCCCCTGCCATCTGATCCTGGCTTATCAAGTCTCATCAGGACTATCTGCACCTGCTTCCTCTGTGTCCCAGCAAGACCACATCACCAGAGGGAGGTGATCAAAGAGCAGGCAGTGGAGTCCATGAGAAGAGCAGCCCCTGCTCCACTTGGGAACCCTCATGGAGACTGAACTGCCATGGGCTACATCCGAGCAAGGGGTCTAGGTCCTCTCCATGCATTGTCCTTGGTTGGTGCATCAGTCTCTGCAGTCCCCTCTGGACCCAGATTCTTTGGTTCTGTTGGTCTCCTTGCAGAGCTCCTGTCCCCTCCAGGTCTTTTTGTTTCCCCCTTCTTTCATAAGATTCCCTGCACTCTGCCCAGAGTTTGACTATGAGTCTCAGTATCTGCTTTATCCCCTGTTGGGTGGAGCCTTTCAGAGGACCTCTATGGTAGGCTCCTGTCCTGTTCCTTGTCTTCCACTGCTTCTGGGGTCTATTCTGTTTGCCATGCTGAATGAGACTTAATTATCTTCTCTAGGGTCCCTGGACAGATATCATGCAGACCCTAAGAAAACACAGATGTCAACCCAGACTACTATACCCAGCAAAACTCTCAATAATCATAGATGGAGAAAACAGGATATTCAGTGACAAAAACAAATTTAAACAGTACCTACCCACAAATCTAGCCCTATAGAAGATACTAGAAGGAAAAAATACAACCCAAGAAGGCTAACTACACACAGGAAAATAAATAACTTTAATAAAGCAAAAATAAAAGTAGATAAACACACAAACACACTACCACAACCAACATCAAAGTAAAAGGGACAAACGTTCCTGAGCAGGTTTCTTAACAGGAGAGTATCAGGCTTGTGATCTTCCCTGAGGGCCATGTGATACACCTGAGAGGGTTTTAGGGTTCAGAGAGGACACCCTGCTTCGAAGATGGAGTCCACCATCATAGACCGAGCACAGGCTATCCAGAATTGTCAGACTTCAACCTTGTCCAGCCAAGTTCCATACCTGACTCCACGGGACAATATATTCCCACATGTGAGCAACAGTTATAAACCTATCTTTAAGCCTGCTTTGTCTATGTGTCTGTCTTTTTTGTTAGTTTCTGGCTTTTCTTGTGTGACTCATGTTTATAGAGTATTTTTGTTTTCTTTCTCTTCTGTGTTGGTGGGGAATTAAGGTCTGGGCTTCACATTGCAAGGCCTATACCTACCATTGAGCTGTGCTCCTCTGTTCATAGATTGCTGCTTTTTCCTTTTTTTGTGTGCTGTATGTGGTAAAAGTACAAGTTTATGTGCTCTCCCTTTCTCAAGTTTGTATTTCTGGTTTGGAAGTGTCTATTTATGCTGCCACGGCTAGAAAGTAATTATTGGACATTATAGTGACCTTTTCTTTTCCTCCTCCTTCTCCTTCATAACTGTGGCTCCTATTTTGGAACAGTTTTTCCATGTGTCATTTACTTTGGAAATGCTATTTCTTTTTTATTACTAAAATTTCTCTTATAATTCAGATTTTATAGTCTTTAGCGGCAATTTCTCTCATTTTTCTTATGTATTTATTATACTTTTTTGAAAGTGCTATTTCCAATGCCAATTCTTAGACTTGATTATTTGCATCTACATTAACAGGAAACTAAAGACTAGATTAGCCATTTGCTCAGTATCAGCATCTTTTAGTGTAAAGTTAAGTTGTTTTTTGGTCCATGCTTTTGGTTCAAAAGCATGGTTTTCCTTCTAGTTGGGCTAACTTAATGTGATTTGGGCATGTGCACTAAAATGAAAGTGCCTGTAGTTGTGTGAAATACTACAGGTTCTTAAGCCTGTATATGTGGGGTTAAAGAAGGAGACAGGTGAGATGATAGCTCAGACTTACTATGTCACCTCTGCAGATTTGTTTGTGGGCTACCTTGCCCTCCTTAGTCACACTCGGTTTTTTTTTCTTTTTCTTTGACCTCAGGGTTTAGAGACACTGTGCTGTTGATCTCTAGTGTTTTTCACCCCAGTGGAAGGCTACATTGGTCAGCCAGCTTCAGTTCGCTCCCTGGCACACTGTTCCTCAGTCACATTGGCTTTTTTGGCTGCTTTCAGGGCCTTAGGATCACTGTTTGGGAAGGAGAGATGGAGGAGTCTGGAGGACTTGCACATAACCTGGACTGGGTAGCGCCTTGAATCTTTCCATCTTCTTTGGAATTTGCCCCCGTGTTGGCCCCCAGGCACTCTGTCTCCTGCAGACCAGGATTTCTGAGTAGCTCTCACTCGGGACAGGCTGCGTTTGGAACTCTCCCCAGCTCCCTGCTGCGACACTGCAGTCACTCAGCACTGCTCTCAACACCAGGAGTCCACTGTGAGCATTTGGCTGGATTTTCTCACTTGTCAGTCAGATGCTAGTCCACCTCATTAAAAAGGATGTGTGTGTGTGTCCTGTGTTCGCATACGTGTGGACATCAGGAAGTAGTTTTTGGGAGGCAGTTCTTGCCAACCACTGTGGGTTCTGGGAATTGTACTCAAGGCCTCAGGTTTGGAGGGCAAGCATTGTGACCTACAGAGAAGCTACCTCATTTGTCCCCATCTTATCTTTATTGTTAAAGTAAATTTCATATGTTATTATCTGTCTCACTATTCCCACATATAACTCCTTAACTGCACTTAGTATTGGTGTAGCATTTAATTACAACGAAATATTTGCATATAATGTAAACACGTTTTATATCTATTGCTGGCTTTGACATACATATATGTCTGTGTAACTCAATGCTGTGTAAGATTTCAAAACCGAGAGCATTTTCATTGCTCACTCTAGGTCGGTCTGACTCCCACTAGGACCCTGGATGTAATCACTTCTCTCAAGTAACTATTGAAAGAATGAAAACCAACTGATAAAGAGTTACTCAAAGGAAAAAGGCATCAAATTGGAGTATGTCATGAAGTGCCGTTCTTACCCTGCAATGTTCCTAAGTTTGTCTTCACGCATCATCTTTTGCTTAGCATGATGTAGGATTTTCTGAAGGAAGTATTTCTTTAAAAAAAGTTAAAGTCACATTTTGATTGATTGTGTGTGCGGATGGCGGCATTGGCGGCCTCGCTGGAGCAGTGCTTGAGAGCGCACCCTTGGGTTCAGATGAGGGAGAGCTGGCAGACTGACCAGCTCAGCCACCACCCAGATCCAGGGCTTTGGACTGGCCTACCCCGAATCTATATCTTCTGTGAATGGGTTGGGACATTTAAAAGCGCTGGTCCTGCTGACCCAAGCTGGAGGAACTTTGTGACACAAGGCAATAGCAGGGTAACTGGAAGGAGGCCCAGTGAGGCTCCAGTATTGATGGCGTCACAGAAGCCGGAGGCCTCAACCCAGACCAAGGACTCACTGCATGAACATTTGCAAGTGGAGATGTGTGGACAGAGGTGTGCTCTGACACACTGTGACTCACTGCAGCTTCCACGGTGAGGTGTTTTCTATGCTTTGTTTTAGTTTGTTTATTTTCTGTTTGTTTGTGCTTTAAATTTTTTGGGGGTGTTGCAAGGCCAGAGAGAGGATATGAGGGTACGGGGAGATGATTGGGAATGGGGTGCATGATGTGAAACTCAGAAAGAATCAAGAAAACGTTTTTAAAGAGGGTCAGCTGTTTGGTGCTGGGATGAGCTCCGTGGGACAGTCTTTCAGCGAGCATAAGGCCCCGGATGTAGTCTGTGGTCCACAAACGACACATACAGAACAAGCACGCAAAGATGCTTCTGCCAGAGGAATGCAGCTGTGTGGGCTTGGAATGGCACGTCTGTGAGGGGGACCCGGGCTGCTCTCTCTTGCCACCAGCTGGGCACTGATGGCTCCCTGTGCTCTCCAGCACACACCCTAGTGCAACTGCTCAGGTTCTGGCTAGTGTTTTCTCTGTCTCAAGCTTCAGTCTTGCATCTCCTTTCGTTGTTTATTCTTGCTTCTCTAATCCTTTTCATCTTTCTGTTATTCTGCTGCCTAACATCCAGGTAGTGGTGTGGAAACACACTGGATTGTTTTTGGAAACTTGCAGGCTGTGAACGCCTACCCTGATCTATATAACCCAGTGCCTGAGCCAATTACATCTACCAGCTTTTATTTGCCCAAGCAGAGGGAGACAGGCCAACTTTTTTGTGATGTCTACCCAGTTCTATCTGCCAAATTAGTAGTGTTCTATGTTGGTTTATTATACTTTATAACATATTTTGATTATATCTGCACATATAGAGTATTGATGAATTCTTATTTAAACTAAACATACTTAGTGTATTATAATTAATGTTCATTGTTAACAAATAGATAAATTAAAAGATTACATTTAATATTAAAATAGTGTTTAATATATTAACTGTACATATTTGTAACTGCTAATAAAATTGTTTTTATTAAAATATCACTGTATCAATATGTAGTTATTAATTTCTGTACACTTAATGACAACTGAGGAAAGACAAAATATGCTTTGTTCACTGTTTTTTGTTCATTTTTTTATTTGGGAAAATTCACAATTCTTTTCTAAGGTAACAGTAGCTAAAGTAGCTAATGCATAGTTGGTCATGACATTATTCATTTGTATGTAGAACCAACCTTGCATTCTTGGAATGGAACCAACTTGGTCCTGATGTATAATCTTAACCTGTACTTGAATTCATTTTGCAAGAATTTTATTGAGAAATTTCACCTCTATGTTCTTGGTAAGATGATTCATTAGTTTTTTCTTTCTTTTGGTGTGTACACATGTATGTGTGCTTCCTTGTCCAGTTTTGGTGTCAGGTGATGCTGATGGTTTGATAGTTTCGGCACAGAATCCATCTGGTCCTGAGCTTTGCTGGGAGGCCTTTTTTTTTAATTTTTTTTTTTTTGGAAACTTAACCACCATTTTAGACTCCTAGATTGTTATGGATCTTTTAAAGTTATTTATATAAGACATATGTGTTCAAAATTTATTTATTTTACGTTTCCCAGGCCTGTGGAATGTACATGTTAAAAAGTACTGTGTAATGATTCTCTGGGTTCTTATTGAGGAGAGAAAAACAGGGGTGCAGGGACCAGGGAGGAGAGGGACAGAGTCTCACTCTGCTCATTTCTGGTTAATGGGGTCTTTTTTTTCTTTTGGGTCATTTGGCTATGAATTTGTTCATCTTGTTTTTTTCAAATACCCACTCCGTTCCATTGATTCTGTGTATCTGTATCTGTATTAGTTAGTCTCCATTCCATTCATTTCTACCTGATCTTTATTAGTTTCTGACTTCAGCACTTATGCTTTTGGGTTTGGATTCTTGTTTTTCTGGATCCTTGAGGTATGTCATTAGGTTATTTGAAATTTTCCTAAAATTTTAATGTAAACTCACTTGTTTAGTTCATTTGGCCTGTGATGTGGTTTAAATCTGAGTTTCCTTTATTGGTTTTTAGTTTTGATGACGTGGAGATGAAAGTGAGGTGTTTGAATCAGCCACTACTGTTGTGAATGCACCTATCCAGTTTTTGTGGTCAGTAGTGCTTACTTTTGAAATTGGGAGCCCAGGCATTTGGTGCATCTGCATTCACAATTGTAGATCTTCTCCATTCATTGTTCGTTTATTAGTATGTAGTGACCTTCTTACCAATTCTGACTGATTTTGGTTGGAAGCCCGCTTTAGCAGATATCGGTTTTCTGCATCAGTGGTAGAATTCACTGACTCTCTGTTTCTGGGGAGTCCTTAGCAGTAAAGCATGTTTCTTGGGAACAGCAGAATCCTAGACCTAGCTATCTAGTTGGCCAGCCTGTATCTTTTTAAAGGTGGGGCCTTTTACATTTAATGTTTCCTTGTGACTTTGTTGATTGTTGTTTGTTCTCTACTTTCTTTTCAAAGTGTAAAGACTTTGCTGGTGTCCCAGGTTGGGTAATGTGTCCTGTGTAGTTCTGCTTTTCTTAGTTCTTCTTCTCAAGAAGCTTATTCTGTCCTGTGCTCTTGTTTTGGAGACTTTCTCTTCTTTCTCTTTGTGCAGTGTTTTAAGCATCCGCTGCAGCGTTGGCTTGGCAGTCTTAAACTGCTTCAGTTCATGCTTGTCTTGAAATGCCCCTTTTCTCTGTCAGGTAAAGTAGCATAGCCAGCTAATAGCTTCTTGATTGACAGTTATTTACTTCAGGGCCTGATACTCTTAGTCCCATACTTTCCCGGCATTGAGGGTTACTGCTGAGGGAGCGAATGCTATTTTATGTTCTTGCTTTTATATGAGCTAACATTTGCTTTAAAAACTTTTAATATTGTTTCTTTGTTTTATATGTTGGAGAAAGGTTCTTTTCTGTTTGTATCCACTTGGAGTCCAAATGGCTATTGCATTTGAATATCAACAGGGTCTCACCATGTGGCTCTGGCTGTCCTATGTAGCTCACCATGTAGACCAGGCTGACCTTGAACTCACAAAGATCTGCCCATTTCTGCCTCTCTAGTGCTGAGTTTAAAGGCATCTTTTACCAGGCCCAGCTGAATGTCTATTTTTTTCTGCCATCATTCCATGCCATCATTCCTTTACCCTATGAATGCTTAGGTCTATTCTCCAGATCATATCTCACAGTTATTGGACCGTGGTGGATATACTCATTTATTTTGTTTTACTTATTGATATTTGAATTTAGCAGTTTGTCAGTCTTACTTTCTATCCCTAGTATTTTTCTCCGCTTAGTTTAGTTTATTGGTAATAGTGTCCACTGTCCTTTTTTTTTTTTAAATTTTATTCACTTAAATTTTCATTTCCAACAAATTTTCACTTCTTGTGTTTTTATAAAAGTAATCTCAGTTTCCCTGCTGAAATTTTCTTAAAGAAAAACAAAATCTTCTGTTAGTTAGGATTGTATTGTTGAGAAGAGATACCATGCTAACTCTTATAAAGGAAAACTTTTTAGCCCTGGCTATTGTGAAATTTGACCTTGAACTCACAGAGATCCACCTACCTCTGCCTCCCAAGGGCTGGGATTAAACACGTGCACCAAACTGCCCTGCTAAAGGATAATATTTCATCGGAGCTGGCTTCCAGTCTCAGAGTGCAGTCCGTTCATGGTGGTTCATGCAGGAAGCACGGTGGCATGCAGGCGCACTGGTGCTGAGAGCTCCGCACACGGGTTGTCAGGTACCAGTAAGAGAGCACCGGACTTGGCTTGAGCTTCTGAAAGCTCAAAGCCCACCCCCAGTGACATGCTTCCTCCAACAAGGCCACACCTAACCCTTTCAAGTCATGCCACTCTTTCTGAGCCTATGGAGGCCATTTTCGTTCAGACTACAACTGCTGATTTCATTATCAGTTTTGCTGACTTTTTTCTCTGTGCTTCTGTACCCCTAGATGCTCATTTAATTCATGTGCTTGTTTGTAATTCTCTGTGTGTCACTGATCACTTCTGTAAGATAACTTTTGAGGTCTCTGTCTGGTGTTGTGCCTTTTCTGTTGTCGTTCAGCAGTCTAGGACAGTCTCATGTTTCCTTCCCTTCTGTGGTGTGCTTTGCACACTGACTGGCTCATTGTCCGTGCACTCCTGAGCATGTGGGCCAGGCTGTGTGGGCTCCAGGTGCTCTAAATGGTGGGATTCCGAGGCTATAGGCATGTGCCTGACATCATGGAGCAGACTGCTTTTTTGTTGGCTTGTTTTTCAAGGCAGGGTTTTTATGTGGAACAGTCCTGGAACTTCCTCTGTGGACCAGGCTGGCCTTGAACTCACAGAGATCACCTGCCTCTGCCTCCCTGAGCGCTGGGATTAAGGCATGTATCGTCTTGCCTGGCTGAAGAGACTGCTCTTAAGGCTCAATTCTTAGTATACTTTTCCAGGTGGTGTGTTTCCTGCTTCTGTGTCCGTGAGCTGTGCAGCTGTGCAGGATTCGCTTTTCTTCTCTGTGTCCTGCAGCTTCTTGTTGCTGTTTGCTTGATTTCTCTTCATTTCCTTCATGGATTTCAAGAACTCTCTCTCTGCTGTTCTCTTGGGATAAATATCTCTTGTCTTATTCAGACTCTGACCTCCATTGGCTCACACAGAGGCAGCCTCTGGACTGCTTTCTTACTCGGAGGCTCAAGTCCTGGTCATAAAAGGGAGTTAATTTTAGTGCCTTATACAGCGGGGCCTGGTAGTCCTGCAGTGGCTAGCCATGCTGCAGAAGCAGAGACCAGTGTGTGATGGCTGCCGCAAGGTTCAGTCATCTGGTACTGAAGGCCTGGGGCTCCTGGAGAGTGGCTGGTATTAATTCCACACTGGACAGTGGGGGAAGCTGGGACCTGGTGTCAGAGCAGACTCACGCAGGGTGAGGCTGCGAAGGCGGCAGTATGTGCTGCTCTTTCTGGGCCTTGAGGTTGTCCATTGGAGCGTGTTCCCCATTCTGTGTACAAGCCTCCCCCACAGATGGTCCCAAAGCTGTGTTTCTCAGCTGCTTCTAAACCCATCAGGTCGGCAGGCCAGACCAAGTGTTAAAACAGGGAAGCTGTATTTTTCAAAAATATCACAAAGGACAGCTCCCCCCACCCCAAATAAACCAACTCTTTTCTAAAGAAAGAAAGAGCAGCTTAACTATTTTACATTAAACGGACAAAACAATTTGCAAAATGCATTGTGTAACACTGATTTCTCTGTAATTCTAACACAGGACTTTCACGGGGGGGGGGGGGGGGGGGAGCGCCTTCCTGTCTGATGTTGTCTTAGGGCTTTTGTTTTCTCCTCTGAGCCCCATTGTCTGCTATCAGGCGCTGTCTGTCCATCTAGAGAGCTCGTCTCCCTGCAGTATCTTTTCTGTTCTTGTCTCTTTGAACCTTTCTCTAGGAAACAAAGGCCTTTGTAGGTTTCCTAACTGTTCTAAGAGACAACTTCCCCGCCCACCAGCCCTGCCTCACCCCTGAGATTACTGAGCAGCACTACTACATTTGGAACTGGACAGTTCCCAAGGGGTATTTTGCTTTTCTCTCTCTCTCTCTCTCTCTCTCTCTCTCTCTCTCTCTCTCTCTCTCTCTCTTTTCACTTTCCCTTCTCCATTAGTTGTTATGTTCTATGTAGTTCAAGAAATGAAATCTAAGTCTTAATTTTGAAATGGATTATGAGTAGCTTAACATTTAAGTATTTTATCAGCTTTTAAGTCACTTCTCCACGCCCAGGGCTGGTTGAGCATTTGCTGGAAGAGTCTGGTTATTTATCATGTCTTATGTAGGTAAACATTGTTTATCAGTTAGTCAGGAAAGGTGGTTCTTTTTGTTGTTAGCACCTATAACTAAATGGGGAAGCTGCTAAGCTTCCGGAGTCTTCCTTATCTGCTGTATCCAGCACATGGGGACTCGAGCTCTAGAGCAGACGGAAGTCTTTGTCTTTGTCTTTTGTGACTGGCCACATCCAGACCACAGCCGTCTGCCACCTGGGCTCCAACAGTGATCTTACAATCAGTGTTGCAGCCACTACAGCAGAAAGCACTGTCAGCGACTTCCTTCTCAGACAGAACTCTACAGCCATCCTCTGCTAGGGCTCCTTCTTCTTCACTGAGTTTGCCTCAGCTCAGTTTTTAGCATTTAAAATATCAGTTTATTTAGAGAAGCCATTTCAAGGGAAGAACAAAACTGGCCACCCTGAAGGACATCATTCCCAACTGTCATGACCCCAGAGTGTGAGTGTCCTTGGCTCGTGAGGAGAAGCTGTGGAGATTTCTTTTTGGAAGTGTTCATTTACCCATAACTGTGCAGTTGGAGTGTTGGGAGGCTCTGTGTGGCTCTCGAACATGTGGGCCGTCCCAGATATGTCCCTTGAGAGGACTGCAAGGCAAGAAGAAACCGGAGCAGCACCGAGGCCTGAGTTTAAGCTATCTTTTCCTGGAGACAGTGATACCCGTGTGATTCCAGAACCCGGCCAGTGGATAGATAGGCTGAGGGGTCTGAGCTGTAGAGGGCCCTACACCAGCATGGCTGCACAGTCTGATCCTGTCTCAGAAAACAAACAAGAAAGCAGGAGAGTGTCGATGTGTGTGTGTTTGTGGAGCACGGATGCCTCTGTGTATTAAAAGCTGTAAAGCCTCAGGTACTTTGAATTTGTTGAGATAAGGAAGGGGGTTTTGTTTTAACACATGTTAACTGAAGAACACAAAAGAAATGCATCACAAACAAAGCCCAAACCAGGGGTGAGTGCTTTAGTGACTTAGAAAATAAGAGACTGTGGAACCTGCATATGTTGACTAGGTAACAGAGAATCACCACAGCCATCTTTCTTGTTGGTAATGCTACATTTTTTCAGTAATACTGACTTTTACTAAGTCCTTACTGTTCTTTCCACTTCTGGCTTCTGGCATTGCATGACTTAGCTCACCTAGAGTGGCTGGACACAGTGAGCTGGTAGGAGAGGAACTAGGCTGTTTCATGTTGTTAGCGTCTGTGTGGAATGTGTCTTTTCATGGGCTGGGGCCGCCTGAGATGTAATGACTGACCTAACCCCACAGACTGAGTGAAAGACCTTTGTATTTCTTTAGAATGTAGCCCAGAGTTCGTGTCACCAGTTTCTGTCAGTTCTTTCCTCTCCCTTCCATCATTTTCTTTTTGAAATGAATTAATTTTTAGTCATGTACAACAGCCCTCCGAGGCTAGGAGAGGGCACTGGGTGCCCTGTATTCTAATGTGGGTGCTAGGAATGGAGTCCAGGTCTTTTCTCCCACCTTTTCTTACTCAGCTTTTCACATTTTTGTCAGGGACTCGACTTCCTGGGTTGCATGTATTTATAGGTCTAACAAGAGAGACCCTTTGGATAAAGATAAATTTTTCGTGTTTTCACACTCATAAATGACTACATAGTTGGGGGTTTATAGTATATGGCTGAGAAGAGTGCAGATTTCCCTGTGTCCTGGGACCCGAAAGGGAGGAGGGATGTAGGAGAACACCCCTCCCTGCTTGCTTTCCTGTGGCAAGGATGAATCGGTGTGGTGGGACTGCTAACACGCTTCCGGGGTGGGGGGAGGGGATGCGTTTGTCTACACGAAGACTGCGCATTGTTGCAGATAGGAGTTTTACAGGCATGGTAGTTTTGAGGTTTTACACCACACTTCTCCACTTCTCCAAAGTAGACACACCCACACACCCACACCCACACCCACACCCACACCCACACATACACGCACACACTCACGCACACACACACACACTCACGAACGCACACGCCCCTTTACTGATCTCAGCATGATTTCTCCATGCTGCCACCACAGTGCTGAATGAGACAGATGCCAGCCTTGGTGCCGTGAGGGTGAGCAGGGTGCATGGCCCTAGGCTGGGTCTGGTGTGCACACGTGCACAGTCACTTCCACTGTCCGCTCGTGCCCACGCTGCAGTCTGATTTCTACTGAGTTGCTTTACTCACTGCATACAGCTTCCCATGTCCCTCACCTCTGTTCTGTCCCCGTAGCTCACGCCTAAACGCGTGTTCCATCACGTCACTGAGCTGACCCTCCCTGTCACACCATCTCCAATCTCCTCTTCCCTACCTTCCTCTGGTCCTTTGCTCTTTTCATTTGGGTCCTTTGTGTTTCTCTTCTTGGGTTAGAAGGCCTCTGAAACAGGAACAACACATTTATTTTTCTTCTCACTGTGCTTGTGCTGTTTTAAAAATGCAGATCTCAAATATCTTAGCGGCCTTAATTATGAGCTATGGAGAAAGCAAGTGCTGTCTTAACTAAACCAGGGTCAAAGGTCTGTGACGTTTGGTTTGGTTACTTTCTTCCTTTTTCATGTAGGGCCTATAGCTAGAGTTGAGTGATGCTGCAGAATCACAGAGCAGGAAGGTTTTTTTTTTTTTTTTTAATAGTTCTTATTTTTATTTTGAGATAGCTGATTGAATAGCTTTGCCTTTCCTGGAACTCACTACGTAGACCAGGCTGAGCTTGAGCTCATGTAGATCCTCCTGACTCTACCTCCCGAGTGCTGGGGGTTAAAGGTGTGTGCCACCATGCCCAGCTGAGACTGACTTTTCTTGCGCATGTAATTCAAGGGATTGTAGAATTACTTTATGACTTTATCCCTTCTCATAAAGCTGTCACTGAAAATGGTTTCTCTTCGGGCCCTGACAGCCTGTTGAGTGTGTGGAAAAGTGCAGTGGCTTTTCTGTTGTTAGCAGTGATGTCTGGCACTGGGGAGTGGCCTGATTTCACCCCCGTGCTCTCCTGCCAGTTTCACAGATAAAAGCCGAATGCTTTCTCTGTAACCTTTTGCCTGAAAATACCCAAAGTACCTATAAAGGAAAGAGAAATTAGTTTGTAATGAATTACAAGTGGGTGTGTGCACATGTGCATGTGTGCATGCTATGTAAACGCTTCTGTAATTGTTGGCTCGTTCATATTATATTTCTGATTTTAGAATTGTGTGACAAATAATTCTTTAAGCTTCTGTTCCATTACTTGGGAAGTATGTTTATTGAAACACATGCTCACTCATGTGTTTAGATGTGAGAGCTGATTACATTGGTGGTGTTTGTGGAACTCTGAAGAATGGCACTTTAAATAAATGATTGTTGTCTGTGCTGGGAACATGTGGTCAGTTGTCATGTTCATACACCCACGTGATCAAAGCCTGAGCATCTGTCTCCCTCTTCCTGCTGCTAGGCTACCCTGTGATGATCAAGGCCTCAGCGGGCGGCGGAGGGAAAGGCATGCGCATCGCAAGGGACGACGAGGAGGCCAGGTGAGCTTCCTGAGACGCACAGTTGATGAAAATCGCAGTTGCCAGACTTTATTAAGCCGACAGGTAAACAGGTCGCTGGTGCGTGATGGAAGAATTACGGTGACCCGCTAATCTTTATTTCTTGGATGGGAGAGAATTGATACTCTGCAGAAATCCTTCTTCTGCACATTTTGAAAATAATTACCCCACCACAGAAAGGTTTTAAAACAAAATTTTATTTTATATTAGTAAAGGGTTTTGTTTTTATAGTGTATTTTTAAGAAATTAGAGTTGTTCTTTATATATATATACACTGACATCTGGCCATATAATTTACAGTGTCATTTAAGGATTGAACCAGGTTTATTTAATGCCAATGTGTAATTACTTTGATAATTTTTAGTGTGTAGGATATTGTTTTCCTTTTGAGTTTGAAATTGCTGTATGTTTTTATAATACGTTGTTATACGTTTAGAATACTTTTCTTTTGTAATTTCAGAAGCCAGAAATAATCTATGTTATTTAAGAAAACTTTGCTTTTCCACTCACACAGTTGGTTAAATCTCTTCATGCATCTTGCCGGCAGCTGGAACATTCCCACTCGTAGCATCACCATCTGGATTACTTGAGCTTTGTGCTCTGGAAGCGGTTTGAGAAGTCCTGTGCTAAGGGGTCCCTGGAGAATCCATGTCTCTGGGGCTCAGAGCTGGACGGTGACCTGGGCGGAGAACTTCCTTTCTGTACATAGCATCCTCAGGCAGGGAAGGTTGTTGAGGTCCTGAGCTTTGCCTTTGAACCTGTCCCTTTGGGCCTTGCTCAGACTTCTTCACCAAGACATTGCCTTTCTTGGGCAACTTTTTTCTTGTCATTTTTACAGAGGTAAATAACTTTTCAGAATTCTAACATGAATAGAAATTAGAAATTAGATTGCCTAATGCAGCCAAATCTAAAACCAAGGAGAGGACAGAGAGAGGGACCTGTCGTGAACGTGCTTGTCACACAAGCGTGAGGGTGAGTTGAGATCCCAGCACCTGTGCTAAACAAACAAAACAAAAACTCAGAAAACCGGAGCAGTAGCCACAACCAAACAGGTGCAGTAATTCAGGCTGATGACTCTGTAGCTGGTGAGACAGAGGAAGGAGAATCCTGGTGCTTGTGGATAGTCTAGCCAACTGGTAAACTCCAGGCTCCATGAGAGGCCCTGTTTAAAAAAAAAAAAAAAAAAAAAAGATAGCAATAGCAGAGGTAAACACTTGACATACAGACTTTCTGCACACACGTGCACACACCCACACCGAGAGAGACAGAGAGAGAATTTAAAAAGAATTATATATTTGGCTACAGGAGAAACTTTGCCATTTATGGAGATGAGGAATTTAATTTTATATAATCGTTACTTTATCATTAATGTTTCCTTCCTATTTCTTTACTTAGACGTCATCTGGTCTTTCAGATGGTCAGTTCCGCTTTCTCTTCCTCTTCCCACTTGCTTCCCTTTTAAATGTCCTAGGAGGAGGAGGCTGTGTTACTTACTGGACAGTCATGCAGCGCAGTAGAATCCAAGCCTCCGAGCTTAGGGTCTAGTGTGAGCAAGAAGGAGCAGGTGCCTGCGGATGAGGTCTCGTTAAGACCTTGCAGGCGGGCATGTGTTGGATGCTGAGGTGCTGGCCTGAAAAAGCACTGCGTGTTACTTACTTTCTGTGGCTGTGATAAAAGGCCATGGCCAGAATGACTTATCAGAGGTTCGTGAATATAGATGAATAGACCACGCATGGAATGATTTTATTGCTACCGACCTGGAATTTAGTGTTTCCTAAAACAAAATTGATATCTAGGGAACTTTCTACCATTAAAAGCCGCATGTGTGTCCTTACTCTCTTATGATGATGTGGGCATTGCTGGATTATGCGAGAGTGAGATTCCTTGGAGCCACTGCTGTTTATTATTTTAAGGATTGTTTCTTTTTTAACCTGTATGCGCGTGGGTGAGGCTCTGGGAGTGGGTGTACCCTATACATGCAGGAGCATGTGGAGATTGATGCGCCGCGGATCTCTGGGAGCCGGAGCTACGGGTCATTGTTGAACTGCCCGACGGGAGGCTGGGAGCTAAGCCCAGGTCTCCTGAAGGAGTAGGCACTTCTGCACTCTTAACTTCTGCAGGCTCCAGCCTACGGAGCTCATTATTTAATAAAGAGCCACACGGGTTAAATCGTAAACATTTTAGGGATGTTCTGGGGCCTGTCTTTCAGTGTGTCAGGCCTATTTAGGTTATTGTGTGTGTTTTTGTTTGCCTGTTTTCAGCATCAGGATCAAATGCAGTTACCTTCCATAGTAGGTATGCACACTACCGCTGACTCCCACTCCCGGTCCGTTCACCGTATCTTTATAAGAACAAGTCTTGCTCAGTATGATACTGGACTCTTGGGCTCAAACGATTCTCCTGCGCTGGCTCTCTGAGCAGCCGGGCTGCAGTGTGTGTGCCGTGCCTTTACAGACCTCGCGCTTTGTTTGATGAGTGTCTGCGCTACATCATGTACAGAGGAACCCATGGCGCAAGCAAGGTTGCAAAGGCCTGCTCTGGTAAGAGGTGCCAGCATGAAGAAATGTCAGAAAATGTGCAGGGTTGTGGAGGCGGAGGCTAGAATGATGGAGAGGGGAGACATGGTGGGGAGTTTCTCTCGGAAACAGAACCATGAGCTCGGTCCTCACTGAGACACCCTGGAGCCAGGTGCAGAGCGCACGGGGTGGGGGGTAGACCAGGCTAGCCGGGAGCATCTGGCCAGGGCCAGCAGCAGCAAGGCACCTTGACGGTGGTACGAGGGCAAGTATGAGCCTGGAGTGGTGGCCCATTGTCATGCCCACCCTTGAGGGGTAAAAACAGGAGGCCCAGAAAGCTACACTGAGATTTAGAGGTCAGCACGGGCTACGTGAGCCTCCGTCTCAGAAACCAAGGATGGATGACTCGTAAGAGTTGGGTCAGAGTGCGCTGGGGTGGGGTGGAGGTGCATGATGTAAGCTTTGAAGAGTTTGGCGGTGGAGCAGGGACTCTAGTAGCCACTTGTCTATGGAGAACAGTCATCCTTTGTGACCCAGTGTGCGGCTTTGAGAGGGTTGCACATGGAGAGGGCAAGGCATCTGCTCATGTTGGCTGGATCAGCCGAGTTAACCCTGATGATCAATAGCATGACAGATGTCACAGCCAGATTCCTTTCTCATCCTAGGAAGGCTCTTGTGGGCATTCTTTGTGATATCCGGAAGGACTGGAAGAGAAACCATGGAACTTCAACAAACCTTGAGACCATACTTTTTAATTATGAAAATATTCAGAGATAACTCCAGGTTCAGGGAGAGACCGTGCCACAGTTAATCATGGAGGTGATAAAACAGCAGGGCATGTCCTCCTCTGGCCTCCAGCCACATGTATACATACACACAAAATAAGTGAGTTAAAGATTCTCTCCCATTGGTTTGGTAAGGCTCACTCTGACAGTGCTCTTCTTGGACTTAAACAAGACCCAGTCATGCTCTGGAGCCAGGAAGCCACTGAGGAGATGGCTGCAGTAACTGCTGGGAAATGGCCAATGCCTTTCAGCAGTGTGAAGGGAGTGAGAAAGTGACCCTGGGAACTGACTTGTGCCTAGGACTCCAGTGCCTGGGAATCCGAGGAAAGAGAACCTCTACCGACTTGAGGTTGGCTTGGGCTACATAATGAAGCTGAGGATAGCATGAGCTGCAGAGTGAGACATTGTCTCACACACAAAACAAAATGCAAAACCAGAGTTTCTAAGTGAAATTATCTGAGGATGTGTGGACACTGTTTTAAAGTTACTTTGCCATCTTTTGTATTTGGGTTTAGTGTTTATGTAAGTTAAATGCTCACAACACAGCTGTGCTTTAGCTGAAAATTTTTGGGAAATGCTGAAAGGCAAAGGGTCCAGTGAGAGACTAAGAGTTAGAGCAGGTTCGGGCTTCTGTCTGCAGAAGTGTGAGCCCTGAAGGGCTGGCTCAGTGCCTAAGAGCACTAGCTGTTCTTGCAGAGGAGCTGGGCGTGGTTCCCAGCACCCACACAGTGGCTCACAAGTCTAGCGCTAGTTCTTAGATCACTTAACCCAAGTACAAGTTTCCTCCTCCTGCTTCTCCTCCTCTTCCCCCTCTTTTTTCTCCTGCTCCTCCTCCTCTTCCCTCTTTCTCCTCCTCTTCCTTCCCCTGCTCTTTCTCCTGCTCCTCCTCCCTGACTTAGGGTCAGAAGTTTTACAGTTTCTCCTTCGCTGTTATGTATTGATTATTGGGGATCCCATGCTTCTGAACCCCAGTGCAGGGTGTGGGCTGTGACCGCACGTCATCACTTGGAAGGGGCGGGGCAAAGGTGCCCAGACAGCCTGGGGAGCTGGAGACACCCTGTACCATCTCTGGGCAGACTGCTTCACAGTTTCCTAACAAGAATGACTGTTGGTAACAACCGAGGGTGATAGTGAGAGAAGTATACTTTAGGACCCTGAATTTTGTCTCATTGTTTTTCCCCTTTTGATGAAACTTATGTAGCCATTTCATTGGAAATCTAGCACATTTTTCTTCCTTCCTTCCTTCCTTCCTTCCTTCCTTCCTTCCTTCCTTCCTTCCTGCCTGCCTGCCTGCCTTCCTTCCTTCCTTCCTTCCTTCCTTCCTTCCTTCCTTCCTCCCTCCCTCCCTCCTTCCCTCCCTCCCTCCCTTCTCTCTCTCTCTCTCTCTCTCTCTCTCTCTCTCTCTCTCTCTCTCTCTCTCTTTGAAACATGGTCTCACTGTATAGCCTTGGTGGCCTAGAACTTGCTATGGAGACCACACTGACTTCAAACTCAGAAACCAGCCTGCCTCTGCCTCCAGAGTGCTAGAATTAAAGGTGTGTGCCACCACTCTAGAAGAAAGTACTGTTAGGATAGATTTCCCATGAGACATTTCTATCAGTGACTGTGACTGAGTCCCACACTCTTTTGTGGATGGTATTAACTACTGCTCAGTGTCTTGGCAGTGGATTTTGATGCCCTGTTGTTGATCTGTGAGTTTGAGTTTAGAATTAAGTGTTCAGAAGTTGCCGTGTCTGTTTATGTGTGCCTGTTAGTCTTTTCGAGTCAATTAAGGGATGCGGAGAGTCAGGATACACTTACGTGCTTCGTAAGCACAGATCACTGTCTGCCTGAAAGTACTGTCTCCAACATCATGCATGAGCCATTTCTCTAATTCTCTGTGGATGAGCAGAAATTTGATACTGTGGCTTTGACGGGGGATCCTTTGGTTTAAAAATCTGTTCCATATCCTCTGTTTATTTACACAAACCCAAAAGTCAAGAAGAATTTGGAGAATGGTCCAGTGACCCCAGACATCAGCTATTCTCCCACAGTAATGAAGCGTTCACGCCACCGCACACTCGTCCTGTCTCCCGCTCCCAGTCTACAACTATTGTGTGTTCTTTGGATGCATTGAAGAGTTTAATATCAGTTGCTTTCTCTTTTGTCCCGAGAACATCTGTACCTTTTGACATCTTTCCTTCCTCTTGGCAGTGAGTCCCATCCAAGACTTGCCTTAGAACCTTTATAACAGTGGGAAGAGTTTTAAGAGCATGTCTGGTTTTATTGTGTAATAAACTGAGATAAGAGTCATGAAAATTGTTAAATGGGAACTTAGAAGTTTCACAACAGCCGTTTTGTGGCCTTTTCTGTATGCAGATTTAAGTGAAATACATGGTCAAAATGAAACCCTGCCTACATTTTTGACTAACCTTACCATACATTAGATAGTTTCTATTTTACTTTAGATGTTAGAAGTACAAAAATATGTATCAGGTGCCTTGCTTGGGCAATAATTATTTTTGAATTAAGGCATAACTGAAATAAACAAGAGGCCTGTGTTTGGTTTTGTTTGTTTGCTGGAATGTAGACCCCAGAACTTTGCATGTGCCAAGCTTTTGCTCTGCCCCTGAGCTGCATCCCAGAGGATGGTCTTAACACAACTTTCCCTTAGTTCCAAAATAGACCTGTGATGTTTTCAAACTTCGTGTTTTATTTTGATGACTTTGATGGTTTACTTTTGATGTTCTTGGCTTAAAAGCAAAATGAAAGATTTTAGTTATTGCATTAGAGGGAAACTGTGAAGTGCTGTGTTATTCTCTTTATGAATTATAATATCTCTCCCATCTAATAAAACTTTGGTACTGAAAACAGCAATTCACTGTGATTCTGGTTTCTTTGAAGTTTGTAGTCTACCCAAGTCTAAACATCATTTCCCTAAATCAAAGATACAATGAAAGACTAAGAAAACCTCAGACCATTTGTCCTGAGGGAGCAGAAATAGGAGAATTTTTCTAAGGTTTTGAAATATACCGTCACTACTGTCCATGTCAAGTGCAGACACAAGCGTGTCAGGTATGATGGGCGCTGCGCAGGAGGCACTGCAGTGGGCAGGGGAGCTTTCTGGAGTTGACCACTGCTCTGTACAGCTGTGGTGGGTATACCTCGGAGGGGCCAGCCCCGGGCTTTTCTCTGATGGCTTCCTGCTGCCTCTGGTCCTTTTCGTGCTCGCGTTGCTGTGTTCCCCATTTGTCTGGCATGGGGTGATTGGGTGTGGGGAGACCCGCACTGATGTAGCCTGGTGTGATTGATTCCTGGGTGACAGCCCACTCATTTGGACAGTTTTCCTGCAGATCAAGAGGAAGATGAACTTCCATAAAGTAATATAGTTTAGATGAGTTGATCATTTAACAGAATGGCTGATTTGATTTAAGTGGTTTTACGAAGCGAGGTGAAGATGTTTTTGTCAGTGGCTCTGATGTAGAAAATCTTGAGGAACAATTTAAAGTTCAGAAAGGCACATGCTTAATAGTTGAGCTACAAACTTTTTTGAGGTTTGGGCAAGAATAATTGCCCAAATTAGCAGTGGCTGACATGACTCTATCAATGAAGCTGGGCTTCAAGGTGATTAATTTCTTCTTGTACCCATTTTTTCCCTCAGCTGTCTGTTATGATTTAATAAAAATTGTTAATAAGCAAATGTTTACCTTGAGGATTTAAAGTAGAATGACTGTTTTTATATAAAAGTTTAGATTTACAAGATAAAGTATAGAAGTTTAGATTCTTCTAAGATTAATTTTTAAGATGTTTGATTCTTTCTTTGTAACTGCAAATTGCAGCCTGCCAGTAGAGACTCTGCTGAAAAAATTACCTCCCTCGCTTACACTTTGTGAATAATGAGTTGCTTAGTTACAAAGTTTGTGGGTTCTCGGGAGGAATTTGTTTTTCATGCAGAATACATGAAACATTTGGTCATGTGGGCATGCAGTACCCGTGGAGGCCAGAAGAGGGCGTCAGATTCCTTGGCGATGGAGCTGTGAGCTGCCAAGGAGGTGGTGGGAACCGAACCCGGGCCCGTGCAGCGCAGCAGGTGGTTGGTGAAACAATACTGTGTTCTTGTTTCCATGGAAAATCTGAGACCAGGGCATTAACTGGCCCAAGGCGGCCGAGCTGTTAGTGGGAGTTGCTGCTCAGGTTAGTTTAGTTCTCTGGAGGTCCGGTGAGTCTGTTCCCGTTTTTTTTCTGAATTAAGCTGAAGCGAATACTGTTTTCTGTGTGGAAGACTATCTTTGATTTGCTAGTCTAATTGTTCTTTTTGTTCCACAGGGAAGGTTTTAGATTTTCATCCCAAGAAGCTGCTTCTAGTTTTGGTGATGATAGACTGCTAATAGAAAAATTTATCGATAACCCTCGTCACATAGAAATCCAGGTGGGTACTGTTCCCGATGCCGTCTAATGGCCGAGCCTGTGGCTGTGCTAAGATGCTGGGGTGGTGTGGGTCGGGATGGAAATGAAATGGAAGCACTCACAAAACACAGCTTCGACCTATGAGGTCGTCCAGCCTCCTCCAGGACTGGCTCATCGGAGGCAAAACACACACACACACACACAAACATATACTGTTCATACATATGGTATATATTTGTGCGTATGTTATAATAATGATGCATAATAAAAGGAACCATCCCTTCACCTCATTTCTTCTATGGTTTCTGTTCATTGTATTTAAGCATCTGTTCTAAACTTTTCTGAAGTCCTGCTCACGCTTGCAGGACTTCTCCGTATAGGCTTTACATATGCAGTGCTCTTGCCTTGCCTCCAGAGCACTGGGGTTTGTGGTTATAGGTGTGGTGTGTTGGTGTGTGTGTTTTTGTTTGGTGTGTGGCTGGGCGTAGATGCTTTCCCATTTGTTTGCCTAATTTTCTCTAATAAGTGATACCATATATTGTGATAACCATTTATTGCAAATTAAGTGAGATTAGTTGATTGTCTTAACTAGATTTTTTTTTTTTAATGAGATCTCTGGGGTCTGGGGAGATGGCTCAGTTGGTAGAATCCTTTGTGTGCGAGCCTGAGTTCAGTTCCCCAGACTGCACATAAAAGCATAGGCATGGTGATGCAGTCTGTGATCCCAGCACTGGGGAGGCAGAGCTGAAGGATCCCTAGAGCCCAGTGGCTAGCCAGACTAAGCTGCTGAACTGCGGACTCCTAATAAAGTAACGGAGAAGACGCCTCATGTCAACCTTCCACCTCCCAGATTGCAGAGGTGGAGACCCTTCACACGTGCACACACATGCACACAAACATATAACACACACACACACGCACACACACACACACACACACACACGGAGAGAGGGAGGGAGGGGGAGACATCCCAGAATATGGTACTGTTAATGTTCTAAATTAATTTTTCCTTCAGATAGCTTAGGCTTTTTAAGTTCCTTAAATCTCAAAGTAAATGTTAGGTTTTACCCATTAACCTAATTCTAGAACACGTATACTTATACCCCAACTTTTGAGATTGGGATTTGGATTGTATTGATTCTAGATTGACTTTTCTAGTCAGTTTATATACATCTTCATTAGTGCCCCCAGAAGTGGTTTGTAGATTTAAGTCTAGAGCTTTTATGTCTCTTTCAGTCCTCCTTTCCCCTAGACATGTGATCGTTTTGATGCCGGGCTATGCTGCCACCTTAGAAGTTTGATTGACCATTTATTTGTTGTTGCTGACATAATAAACACAGGCGATTTTTGTACCTTGGTACCTTTGCTGAGCGCTTTTACAGTTTTGTGTCTTTAGATCTTGTGCTGAGTGAGAACCATCTCAGAACACGAAGGTGGGAAACCCTGCTCGCACTGCTGGGGCCACTCACCGCCTTGGTCTTCCAATGCTCCTGTTTCCTGGGAGACCGTGGGTCCTTGAGGGCAGAGATCAGGCCTTAGTCTCTGCTGTTCCAGCAGCTAGGCCTTTGCCTTTCATTAATATTCAGCGAATGTTTGCTCCTTCAGTAGTTCCACATCTACAGTAGCCTCTTAGCTTAATTACCTTTGGCCTTCCGTCTGGATTATGTTTTTAAATATAAGTAAATCTGCCCCTAGTACCTTAAATGGATAACCCAGATGTTTTCCCATGTGATCTGTCTTAGGAGTTTTTTGTTTTTTTTTAACTAGCCACTTTCCAGTTTTCATGAGCTTATGTGTATTATAATTTATGAGTATAGGTTTGTTTAGTATTTTTCTGTCCAGTAGTGACTAAGCAGCATCGGTCAGCCGTTTTCTCCTAAAGGCCCGGTGGCAAGCCAGAGTTTTGCTGGACCCAGTGAGTTTATTAGGTTTACTTATAGAGCTGAGTGACCGCGGTGGGCAGGAGTGTGGGTGGCCTGAGGCAGCCACATTGGAAGCTGCACCCAGTGTGGGTGATGGCTTCCCCATGGCGGTGCACAGGGGTCTTTCCCAGCTACTCTAAGTCCTCCCACGATCGAAAGCCATGTGTTACTAGGGCAGAAGTATACACAAATGGCTGGATTGTCGGGTGGCAGTCCAGGGGCCCTGTCCAGCCCCTCCTCCTGTGAAGGGACAGTGGCGGCGACACTCTGCCAGCAGGTCTTCTGAAGATGCAGGACTTTGGTTCAGAGGATGGCGTGTGTCACGAGTGTAGCTCACAACAGTCAGGCTCCTTGTCACCCTGTCTCCTGATCCTTTGAGTTCTGCGCCAAGATGATGTGCCCATTTTTTAACTGTCTCCTGCCCACAGTGCGGGAAGCATGTCTGTGCTAACTTTCACATGAGCTGTTACTTCTGTGTTCCGTCCTTGCCGAGGTGCACACTGGCCGTGTTCACCTGGAGAACCACTGGCATGCTGCAGGCTGGCTTGGGGGTCCTCAGGAGCATCCTGGTCGTGAACCTCTTGAGGAGCTCATTTCCTGCTCAGCACACGTGCCTCCAAGGGGTTCTAGTCAAGGTTTCCCTTACAAGTGTGTTTTGTTCGTGTTTCCCACTGTATCATCACTAGTTTTCTTTAAAATGGTTGATAAATTCCCCAAGCCTTTTATTTTGACTTTATATGTATGGGCATTTTGTCAGCATGTATGTCTGCATACCACTTGTGTGTCAAATTTCCTATAATTTTTAAAGCAAAAAAGAGACTATACAGAATCAGAGAAAACCAACACTTGATTCTGTATCTGATTGTTGTTTTTTTTTTTTACAGTTGCAAGTGCCTTTTGAGATTCTTTGTTATTTGGCTTTATTTCTTAGAGACTACATGTACTTTTACTTCCTTGCCAAGTAAAGTTTAAAAAAAGAGGTTGAGAGTTATTTTGAGGAGTTAAAATATTTTTAGATGTACCTCATGCAGCTACTTTGGAGTATAAGAAGTAAAATGCCAATCTATTGGCCTCTGGTGAGTCTATTTGTTTACTATTGGAAATCTTTTTGAGCAACGAAAGGCTTATTCCTAAAATGTCTCAGTCAGGCGTTCACTATTTATTTTATAGCTAGCGGTCCCTGCTGTGATATGATTTTTTTCACCAGGTGTGTAAAACATTAGCATGACTCTTCTGTAGCACAAGAAGCCACTGAGGAGAGGGCTCTGTGCAGCTGCTTGGTGCTAGAACTAGGAGTCCTGGTAGATGAGCTAGCTGCGCGCTTGGGGTTGCCCGCGGAGGGCCCTGCTGTCAGCGCACAGCTTGTCTCCTGCCACAGGGGAGAGCTGTGTGCTGGGTTGCGGACTAGCTCCTGGCCATTTTTTCTAGTTTCTTGTACCAAAATAAGCCACGGTAATGTTAACCACTGCAAGTGACAATATATTGGAAGAGCTCTGTAAGCTCTCGCTTCCTAACAAACATCAGAACGACACATGGGTTTGTGTCTGGTGCGGTGCCACCCTCCGCCGAGGCTGACCCCAGACGCACTGGCAGTTTCTCAGGATACTGCCTGAGGTGCAGATGACTCTTGCTCTGCAGGCACTCTTCTGCTAATATTTCACTGTATTCCAGAGCTGTAAATACGTAACTGTAAATATGCCCTTCTTCTGTACTGTCAGCCTGATGTGGTTTTGAGAGCTGGAGGTAATGTCTGAGGTCGGGCACAGAGTATAGAAACAAGGAAAAGTGCCCGGGCGTTTCTCAGGTGTCGCCATTCTCAGGTTTTAGGTGATAAGCACGGCAACGCTCTGTGGCTCAACGAGAGGGAGTGCTCCATCCAGAGAAGGAACCAGAAGGTGATAGAGGAAGCGCCAAGGTGAGTGGCACCTCAGGGGCACCCAGAAAACTACCCCCTGATTGCGTTTCCTTCAGGAAACTCTTTTCTTTGTTAAATGGCCTTGCTACAAATGTTACTAATGGTCACTTCTGAAGTGACCATCACTTCAAGAATCCTCCTTGACTTCCCAGTGCCCCAGTGCATAGCAGTGAGGAGACACTGGAGAGAGAGGTAGTGTTTGGTGGTGGCGTAGGTGACAGCTGCGCCTAGTTTAGGCTTTGGGCCGCATGGACCTTGCCAGAGTTCATGGGACGCCCAGAAGAGGTGTTTCTTACATTAGAGAAACGGTAGTAACTGGTCCTGTGTTTTCCTCCTGAGGGAGGATTCCTGGGTTTGTCAGGCCTCCTCTGGTAGGTCCTAGCAGCTACAGTGGGTTTTGAGAGTTCGTTCCTGGAGCTTCGTCTCTCAGGTGATGTAGGCTGGTACTCGTGCATAAAAATCCCCATTTAACACTGACACTGCAGAACTCCATGTATAATAATATTAATAGTAATAAAATCTAACCACCTAAAGCCATTGAGTAATCCCAACGGCACCTAAAGGGGGCTAGAAAGTACATTTCCCGTTACTTGTCAGCTAGGCTGTGTCTCTCTGGCAATCCAAATGACTGTGCTGGCTTTAACCTAACTATCAGTGTATATGGAACTGACATTCAATATTAGTGTTAAAGGCAGCACAGGGCTGTTGGCAGCTCAGATACAACCTAAAGAATGAGATAGGAAGGCCTAAAACCAGGGATATGACAGCAAATGGAAATGAATAAGATGATTAATTAATGTTAATTAACATTCTTAAAATTAATAACATTAATATTATTATTAATATTCTTAAAATGAATAAAAAATAACCCCAAACACCAAACAAACAAACAAAAACAAAAACAAGCCAAAAAAACTCAGATGCAGAGTCTGAACCTTATTTAGATCTTGATTCAAAGAAAACTCATCTTTATAGCAGTATTTATGAGGAAACCAGGGAAATTTTAAATACCGACGGACTCCTAATGAAAACTGTCAGGCTGTTAAGGAGTTCTTGTGTTAAAAAAAGCTAGCTTCAAGCCGACACAGAAGGGAGTTTCTGCTGATGAAACAGTCCCTGGCTTCAGATTTACTTAAGCGACCACAGGTTCCTGAGGCAACTAGAACCAGCGAGTGTGGCAGGCAGGTGGGTGCATGGCACAGGAGCACGACAATGGCTGCTCCGCCATGCCGCTCTAGAAGAAGAGCACAGACGGCTTCAGCACACGGCCCCGGCACGGATGTTGTGCAGCGTGGCTCACTGGCTTGTGCGAGGATAACGTCAGCTGCAGACAGAAATGCAGCTGACATTGATTTTTCAGAGCCTTTCCTGCAGAGAGCTACAGTCCGGAAACACTGGTTATTTGGTGTGTGTATACACACACACACTCCTTTCTCTCTCTCACATGTATGTATACGTGTGTGTGTGTATATATATGTCTTCCCCTCCATTTGAACAAGCTTTGTTGAAAACATCTTAGTTTGACCTGCCTGTGAGAGAGTGACACTTGTATTTTGAAGTATCAGAGGTTGATTTGATGCAGCTCTGGTCTACAGAGGCCTTGTGAACACTGAATTAGCAGATGCTGAGCTGTCCTTCCTAGGAAATACGGGGTTTGGGCTCCCTTAAGCCTCAGGCTATAGTCTTTTCACATAACATGTAGATGTGACGTATGTACCTAGTCAGTGGAGAACTTTGTTTTCTCTATGTTCCAGTTGAAGAGCACCTTATTTCACTGTAGTGCATTCTGTCTAGGTTCCCCTCTCATGTAGACTTTCTCCATAAGACACTCCACAGCCATTATGCTCTTAGGAGCCCAGATAACAATTAAGTATAAAAGCCAAGAGTCTTCCAGGCAGTGAATCTCTCCTCCTCCTCTCTCCTTGGAGATGGCAGTGGTTAGCTAGAAGGCTCGGAACAGGAAGACAGAGCGTCGTTTGTCCATCCTCAGCTTTTGCTGCTTCTCCTCTCTCCTTGTGCACATGTGCCACAAGTGCGCATTTCAAGGGAGCGTAAGTTCTAGCAAGCAGGTGCGTTTGCATCTGCAGAATCTATGGAGAATGAGGATTGCATGAGTCAGTCTTCAGTAAGTTATTTCTGTGTTAGCTGCACGCGCCTCCCAGCAGTGTGTCCAGGGTCGCTAGGTAGACGTTGTGTGTGGCGGAGATGCAGTGGAGGCTCCATGAAGCTTGGTGCCGGCTCGGTGGAGCACGAGTCGGACGGCCCCCTGGCTAGACACATGGCCGGCTCCTGAACGGCTCAGATGAGTCTATGTACAGTTTTGTGTAAGCCCATAGACATTGCATGGGGCTTTCTGCTGAGTGCTCTGTGTGCTTGCAGCATTTTTCTGGATCCCGAGACTCGCCGAGCGATGGGAGAGCAGGCTGTGGCTTTGGCTAAAGCTGTGCGGTACTCCTCTGCTGGAACTGTGGAATTTCTTGTGGACTCCCAGAAGAATTTCTACTTCTTAGAAATGAATACAAGACTCCAGGTAACAACATCTCTTTTTATTCCTCTCCATGAGTCTCTGCCCCTCCTCATTCATTCTTTATCTTGTTTTGTGTTATAATAACATTTAAAACTCAGCACCAGGAACTTAAATATGTGCTCTTTACGTTTGTACCGAGGAAAATTAAGCAGCCAACTGATTTATTTATTTAATTTGTAGAAGTTCCCTGTGTATGAGTGTTGTGCCTGCCTGCATGCAGTGCCCCTAGGGGCTGGAAGAGACCGCCAGGTCCCCTGGGTCTGAGCTTCAGAGAGCGTGAGCTGCCATACGGGTGCTGAAAATGGAACCTGGGTCTTCAAGAGCAGCCAGTGCTTCCAGTTGCTGAGCTGTCTGTGTAGCCCCGCAGCCTGCCAATGCGAAGGCCGATGTGTCGTCTCCTATGCTTTACTATGCTTAACACCTGACTCTCCACATGGGGATCTCCTTTGGTTTGCTTGTCCCTTTAGCATGAGCTGTATCTGTCAGGACTTGTGTGCTGGTAAGAGAGGCCTGATGTATGAACAGAAAGAGATGAGTGCTAACAAAGGCCTCCAGAGGGCTGGACTAAGGGGGACTGGATGTGAAATTCTGGGAGGAAGTCCTAACACTGCAGTATCCACCAAGTTCCTGGGGAGCAGCCATCTTTACCTCGGTTAGGAAAGGCCAGTGGTCACCCTGCTTTGTGACTTCCTGACTTCCAGCTAAAATCTCAGAGGTCACCAATGCTGCAACAGGTGGCTTCATTTTCTTCTTTCTTCCCTTTCCTCTTCTTTACTTAAACTGTATGTATATGTTCACACACATAAATGTAGGGACGATACACATATACATATATAGGGAGTTACATGTATATTACATGTATATGTAAAGCAAACAGAACAAACATGGTTGAACACGGATGGAGCGTCAGCTGGGGCCAGTGGTGCAAAAGGCAAGCCTTTCTGCAGAGCCTCCTCTGTCTTTCCCCGTCTGCCTCCCTCTCTGCAGGGTCTCCTACCTCATGGACTCGTTCCCATTGCCTCCTGTTGCCACGCTAGTTTTACTTTGGTTGATGGGGCCACAGAGTGTGTGTTTTCTGGTTGTGCAGCTCCGGCTGCCCTGTGTGCTGCTGCTCTGAAGAACCGAAGTTTCTATTTTACCTTTCGAGGATACGTGCCCTGTTTCCTGTCTCCCTCCTTTAGTGAGGCTGTCACCTGTGCAGAGCCTGAGAGCAGGCTGTTGGCAGGGTTTTCCATCTTGGAGCTGAGAATGTGGTGGCAGGCGATTGTCTGCTAACCTGTTGTTTGCTCTGTGGCCGAAGCTCCAGTCTCTGCCTCAGCTGTCACCTGCCGTTCTCCGTCAGTACCTCCATATCAGGGTTCCCTTTCTCAGAGGATAACAGCCGTCAGACTTGGGTTCATTCTAGTGCAGTATGACCGTACCTTGGTTACATCTGTTAGGCCTCCTTCCACATACGGTCATATTCACACTGTGAACATGAACTTGGATGGAATTCTAGTTAATTCAGTGGACCATTTGTAAAATACATGTGGTCTGCAAAAGTAGAAAGTGACATTGGGGTTTGTGGGTGTGGCGGGCTGTGAAATGCCACCTGTAACAGTAGAGTAAATCACGCTTTGTCTGAACACAGAACCCACACTGCTTCCTTTAGGCCTTTGGTGGGGCTTTCTGTGTGCGGGGTGGGAGGAGGTTGAGTTTCTCTAGGCGTACGTGCATGTGTCTGTCCCTCTGGTGGCTCTTCACATATCTGCATGTGCTGAGCACTCTCTGCTGCTGCTCCATGCCCAGCTCCACATGTTACCCTGCTTCCATGTGCTATGTTCATACTCGTTCCGGGAAACTTCCTTCATGTAACTGGACTTTTCTTAACATATGCGTGTTTGCAAGAGAAAGAACTTTTTCAAAGTTATCTATCTATCTATCTATCTATCTATCTATGTATCATCTATCTATCAATCATCTATCTATCTATCTATCTGTCGTCTATTGTCTATCATCTATCATCTATCTATCTATCTATCTATCAATCATCTATCTATCTATCTATCTATCTATCTGTCGTCTATTGTCTATCATCTATCATCTATCTATCGTCTATCTATCTATCATCTATCTATCTATCAATCGTCTATCTATCTGTCATCTATTGTCTATCATCTATCATCTATCTATCGTCTATCTAGCTATCATCTATCTATCTATCAATCATCTATCTATCATCTATCTATCTATCTATCTATCTATCTATCTATTTATCTATCTATCTATCTATCTATCGTCTATCTATCTCTCTATCATCTATCTATCAATCATCCATCTATCTATCTATCAATCATCTATCTATCATCTATCTATCTATCTATCTATCTATCTATTTATCTATCTATCTATCTATCGTCTATCTATCTCTCTATCATCTATCTATCTATCAATCATCTATCTATCTATCTATCTATCTGTCATCTATTGTCTATCATCTATCTATCAATCATCTATCTACTTTGTGTGTGTTGGCCTTTTGCTTCCATGTGTGTCTGGGTGAGGATGTCAGACCCCCTGGAACTGGAGTTCCAGATGCTGTGAGCTGCCATGTGGGTGCTGGGAATTGAACTCAGATCCTCTGGAAGAGCAGCCAGTGCTCTTAACTGCTAGCCATCTCTCCAGCCCCAAGAGAGATACTTTCTGTCCTTGGTCTTAGCCAGTCCTTGTGGTTTAGGGTGCTTGTGGTGGTGTCCTTAGTGGGTCTCGTCCCTCACCTAGTGGCAAGAGAGCTGATGGTCTGAACTCAACATCTCTTTCTGCCTAGTATCTTTCTTCATTCTTCCCCTCTTCATCTGCCTGGGAATACATTTCACATGCATCTCTATAAGTAGTATATTTTTAAGGTCAAGTTCTGTCATCTTGTCTGTGCCTAGACAACATCACAAAGTCTTATGTATTTGCACCACAATTTTTTTTTTCTTTTAACAGGGTGTCCTTGAACTTTGGGCTCAAGTAACTGTCTGCCTCAGTTCCATATAGCTGAACTTGTTTTGATACATTTGGATTTAACTTTAGTCTGTTTCAGTGTTTTCATTTTTCTCACCCCATGGTTTTTCTTTCTCTTGTATTTCCAGTGCTTAGCATTTAACGTTCTCTCTACTGCAGTTTGAGAGCTGTGTGAATGTCTAAGCTTCTGTTAGAGCCTGTCCCTGACAGACAGCCTTGATTTATCCAGGTCTGATGTCAGTCATTTGTTATCTGCCCCACCTGGCTGGATGAGGAAATTGGGGCATTTCATACTCCACTGTCATCAAGATAACGTCTCTTACTATTGTTTTAAATAGTCACCATTCTTTCCATTCTGCCCATATAGTCATCTTTTATTTCTTCCTGTGTATGTGGGAATAAAATAATTTTTACGTCATTTCTCTCTTCCCTTTCCTCCCTCTAATCCCTGCATGACCCCTCCCCCACTTTCTCTCTAGTCATTGTGTTACACCTGCCTGTTTCATGTGTAACAGCTACGTTTTTCTTCTGACAGTTCTTATGATTTTGTTTTTTAATTACTTGAAATGTTTGAGAATGTTTTGTGTTTGTGTGTATCGATGAGGTGACTCAGTAGAGCCAGTTTCTCTCTCCACCTTATGTGGCTCCAGGGCTCACTTTTTTCTTTGTTTTGTTCAGTGTATGTGTATAATGCCCATGGAATTGGTGGAACTCCTTGAATTTGTGGCTTAATGCCTTCCAGCAAGTTTTGAAAATTCTCTGTTGCTATTTCTAGCATGTTCTCTTCCTTCTGAATTTGTCACTCTAGGTAATTTCATTACATAGTCTTTCTTTGATAATTCTTTAGCCTGCACATTGTTTTATTGTTGTGTATTTAATGCATTCACCTACAGGTTTAAGTTTCTTTTGTTTATATTTCAGTCTAGGTAATGTATTTGATTCTTTAAAATGCAGTTCAGCATTTGCTCTCTTTTCTCATTTCCTCGCCAACAGTTTAATGTTATCTTTCATTCTTTAAACACAATCAGCTTAGTTGTCCATGCACATGTGGCACTTTCTGAAGCTCCGTGACTGCTTCACCTGTTGGCACAGTTGAGACAGTGGTGGCTAGGTGCTCTTACGCCTTTTCGCCTCTGGCTGCATGTGGCGTCTTTATGTTTTATTCATTTATTTATTTAATTTTGTGTATATGAATGTTTTGCATGCGTGCATGTGTGCGCACCATGTGCGTGCCTGGTGTTGCATCCCCTGGAACTGAACTTACAGATATTTGTGAGTCATGATGTGGGCACTGGAGATTGAAGCCAGGTTCTCTGCAAGAGCAACAAGCGCTGTTGCCTCCTGAGCCACCTTTCCCGCCCCAGCACACACCTGTATCTGTGTCTGCATCTGTGTATGAACATAAACATTTCGGTTGTCTCCTCACAGAGACTTGTCCGTGTTTTTCTGTCATGGGTAGTAATATTTGTGGCACTAAGGTCCCAGCTGAAAGTGAAATTTCTTGGGCGTCTGAGGGATGCCGTCCAGCGAGGGGCTGGGTCTAGGCCAGGTCACTCTGATCTTGAGGGTGCTCCTTTGTGGCCTCTACGCCCTGTGGAGCTGCCTTATCTGTGCCCGCTCCTGTGGTGGGTATCGTTTTCATGGCTGCTCACTGCGGCTAAAGGATTAAGCCACGTCTGTCATGTTGCATTGCCCTGAAAGGCATGTGCCTATAGGACAAAGATGGTGCCGAGTGCTGTGCTTGAGAAGCTGCTTGCTCGCTTGTTGGATTTGAGTGTGAGTTCTCTCCCGTGTTCTTACTCTCTGGTGATCGTGAGAGCGTCCTCTCTCTTGTCACCTAGTCCCAGTAACTGAGCAGAGGCTCCAAGAAGTGCCTTACACACATGTGAATGTGTCCAGGCCTGTGAGCTTGGCCTTTGCCTCACTCACCTTTCACTTTTCCAAATGACATTTGGCCTGCTTCCCTGACACCTAGACCCTCACGAAGCTCAGGGTGAGCCTCAGCTGCAGGGACTTGGGAGCGGAGCATGCATACCAAACACTAACCAGTCACCTGATTGCTATCACCAAAGTCTTAATCTATGTCAGTTATATGGAAACAATTACTGGTGGACTAAAAGTATACCTCTCAAATCACAGGTTGCTTTTCACTTGTCATAGCAGAAATTAGCTGTATTCTGAGGCCAGGATTCTAAATAGTTGGAGCATTTATTATGTACAGTAGTTGTTACTCCCTTTGAAATGATATTTTGTAGCTTGTATTCTCTGTGGGTGAAGAGCCTTACAGTTTTGCCTTTTGGATATTAATTTGATTTTGAGTAAAATAATTGTTTTCTAACTAAGTGACTAATTGGATAATGAGCAAGGAAGTCATGTTTTTCTTGCTATTTTTTATTAAGATGGGGACTTTATTATGCTCGGTGACATTAGTGGCGTGCAGTGGGATCTCGAAGGAAGTTCGTGATGAGAGAGCATTTGTGTTTGTTCTGCAAATGGACATTATTGTCGGGTTGAGGACGTGCCATCAGCAGTGAAGGTCTTGCTATGTTGCCCAGCTAGCCTTGCACGCCTGGGCTCTCGGGACCTGCCGTCCCTGGTGCAGTGGCCAGCCCCGTGGATTGCCGCAGTGTGGTTTTCTTTGTTCTCGCTGTCGTTTCCTGTCGTTCCCTCTAGCCCGTTGTTTGTCCAAGCTCGCCCATCAGATGGCCCTTTGCAGTTCCTCATGCCTGTGTGCTCCGTACCCCGGGAGCCTGCCAGGAAATTCTGTTCTGTCACTTCAAAGGTTGCCGAAGAGCCTTGGAGGTGGTGTGGGGAGTCAAGTCGGTAAAGATTTTGTCACAGTTCTGACCGTGCGGAATTCTGTGCTGTTTAAACCCAGTGAGCATTTTTACATATTCGCATCTGGATTTACTCGTCATGACTGTGGCCCTCCTCGCTGTCTTGAAGAAGTGAATTTTGCCTTCTTAGACAGTGTTTGTATATAATGGGTGTCGTTTCATAGTAAGCTGACCCCTGAGTGGGACCATGAAGAACAAATCCAGGACTTCTTGCAGTGCTGAGGAACCCTTTCTTGCATGCCCCCTCTGTACTTATGTGATCTTGGCTAGCCTGGAACTTGTACAGGGCAGTGTGGCTTCACACTTGCTGTGGTTTTCCTGCCCCCTGAATCTGAGAGGTGGTAAGTGTGTGCCACCATGTCACTTCTGATAGGGTTTAAATAAACCAAATCTTCTTTTTCTTACATAGGAAAATTTCTTATTTTAAATTTATTTTTGTTACTTTAAAGTGTATATGTTTTTGTGTGTGTGTGTTCGTGTGCAAGTGAGTGCAGATGCATGAGACCCCTTGGAACCGAGGTTGCAGACTTGATGTAGCTGCTGGGAATGAACTCAAAAGCAGGGATTGTTCCTCACCCCATACAGTTTTTAAATGTTTTTTTTTTTTTTTTAATTATTATCATTTATTACAATTTTTATTCAAGTTCTATCCTGGCTGTGGCCCCTTCCCTTGTCTCCTCCCAATCCCACCCTCTTCCCCCTATACCTCTTCCCTAGTCCACTGATAGGGGAGGTCCTCCTCTCCTTTCATCTGACCCTAGCCTATCAGATCACATCAGGAGTGGCTGCATTGTCTTCCTCTGTGGCCTAGTATGGCTACTTCCCACTTCCCCTCAGGGGGAGGTGATCAAAGAGCCAGCCACTGAGATCATGTCAGAGACAGTCCCTGTTCCCCTTACTAGGGGACCGACTTGGAGACTGAGACTATGGGCTACTTCTGAGCCCGGGTTTTAGGTTCTCTCCATGCATTGTCTTTGGTTGGGGTATCAGTCTCTGCAGGGACCCCAGGGCTTAGTTTTTATGGCTCTGTTTTTCTCCATGTGGATCTCCTGTCCCCTCTGGGTCTTTCTATCTCCCCCTTCTTTCCTAAGATTTCCTGCACTCTGCCCAAAGTTTAGCTATGTGTCTCAGCCTCTGCTTTGATACCTCAATCAGTAGAGTGTTTCGGAGGCTGTCTGTGTGTAGGCTCCTGTCCTGTTCCCTGTCTTCTCCTGCTTCTGATGTCTATCCTGTTTGTCCTTCTGAATGAGGATTGAGCATCTTCCCTAGGGTTTTCCTAAACAGTGTATTTTCTTTCTTTTTCTTTTTCTCTCTTTTTAAATAATTTATGTCCTAAACTGATATTCTAATTCTTAAAGCACACACTAAGTTCTTTTGTTCTTATAATCTGTCTTATCTCTAATTAGCTCATCAGCTTGAGAAAAGAAGGCTGTAATTTGTTCTGTTCCTTTCACTTTAAATTTCCTAACGAGCTGGTCACTTCACTTTCCACCTTCAGGCTGTGTGTGTTTTCTGGTACCAGAACATTTCATCTACTTGGTGGATGTCCCTAAGGGTGACATTTGGACTGAAAAATGTTGTTTCTCTGTAGAGAGGTACCTGTGAGAGTCACCAGGCTGAGGTGTGGGTACTTGGTTTAGCTTTGCTCTTAGCATGGTTAGCCCCAGATCCGCCTACATGCACAACCTCTTCCTCCTCCTCCCCCTCCTCCTCCCTCTCCCCACTCCCTCACTGTCCATTCCCTCAGTGGCTGAGGTGTGATCTGCCCACAGCTCTTGCACAAGGCCTGAATTCAATACCTTCCAGGTGTCTGCAATGTGGTACAATCCCTCTGCCTGTGTTTTACCTACTGGCCCTTGCTTGGTGGGGTTAGACTTGGTCATGATACTCTGATGCTTTCTGAGCAGGTGGTTCCTTCCTGGTCTGATCCTCGGCAGGATCAGTAAGTGAGGATAGATGTGAAAACCTTAGATGGTGTTTATGGCTATTTATAGGTATTTCCTCGTCATCTGTGGCCTGTGTTCTTGGCTTTCTATGTTCTTATTTTCTGATAGTTTTATTTCTAAACCTTCTCTATTACATAATTTGTGTCATTGTGACAGTATTTGTTTTTTTCTACTTTATGATAAGGCAGATCCTTCCCCACCCCCATGTAATTTTACATTTCATAATGGAATCTCTCCCTCTGGTATCAATTTCATTGTATCATTTAAGATCCTCAATATACTCAATTGTGTCACATAACTGTTACTTTAGAAACAGTTTCTGCTTATTTGGGAGCTAATGTTGTAATGTTTTAAATGTTATGCCATATATTATATAGTTCAGTATCAAGAGGATTATTTCTCATTCTAATTTTTATATGTGAAAATTTTAGTTTATTAGATTATCTTATTTACATTTAATAAAACGAAAAGAATTAAAATAATATAGTTTTTAGAATCATGGAAAAATGCTTGTAATTTTTCAGATATAATTTGTAAGATATGATCTTAAGAAAAATGATTATGAAAAACATTTTGCTACCATATTTTTATTTTCCAACTTGAAATAGTGTATTGTTTCCCTATAATGAAACTTAGTGGGAATTAATATATTTTTACCCGACCCTGCTCTCTTTCTTTCCTAACTCTCCACTTGTGTTGTTTTCACTGTTCTCATCATCCCATTTATCTGTCTTATCTGTAAATGTGGCTCTCCTGGTTCTAATATTGATATTTTGAACTGGACAATCAGTGTGATGGCTAAAGAAACCCCATTTTATAACTGGCATCCATCTCGTTATGTGCTAGCCATTTGTCCCTGACTCGGTGACTCCTACCCTAAAGCATAAAGACAGGACCATCACTTGTTATGATATAACTGCTTTTTTGGCGTCTGTAACTTGCTATGCATATACTCAAAGATTGTTTTTGTTTGTTTGTTTGTTTCTTTATTAATTACACTTTATTCACTTTGTATCCCTCCTGTGGTTCCCTCCCTCCTCCTATCCCAATCCCTCCCTTCCTCCACCCTCTGCATGCATGCCCCTCCCCAAGTCCACTGATAGGGAAGGTCTTTTCCTTCTTTCTGATCCTAGTCAATTAGGTCTCATCAGGAGTGGCTGCATTGTCTTCTTCTGTGGCCTGGTAATGCTGCTTCCCCCTCAGGGGGAGGTAATTAAAGAGCAGGCCAATCAGTTCATGTCAGAAGCAGTCCCTGTTCCTATTACTATGGAACCCACTTGGACCCTGAACTGCCATGGGCTACATCTGCGCAGGGGTCTTAGGTTATCTCCATGCATGGTCCTTGGATGGAGTATGAAAGAAGTAGGAAACAGTAAGATCTGGAGAGGACAGGAACTCCACAAGGAGAGCAACAGAACCAAAAATCTGAGCACAGGGGTCTTTCCTGAGACTGATACTCCAAAGATTGTTTTGACCATCCTTGTTTTATAAATGTTTAACCATTTAATTTGGCGGAAGAGACCAGTTTTTGCTTGCTTGCATAGATATTGAAGGTCATCTTGTACTTTTCCCCTTTAAAAACCCTTTTCCACACTCCTTTATAACATGCTTGAGGTTAGCTTTAGGGATGTTTTCCTACTAGTACCTAATCAATAAATCTTTTAACTATAACTGGATTGAGTCTGTGGTCTTTCCCAGGGGTCACAAGCTCCATGACACTCACAACAGCATCTTACCATAGTTGTCATCAATGGACCTTTCGTTTTCATCATCAGTCACTAGTTCCTGTTGTAGCCATACCTATAGGTGTTGTCTCTCATGAGTTCTGCAGTGGGCGATACTTACTAAGTACGGTTTGGTTGCCCTTACTAAGAAAATTTACCTTGTTATAAAAGTTTAGGGTTGAAATGAATTAGTGTGTTGCTTCTTTTTGACTCATTGTAAACCCTCGACTATTAAAACATGCCAAAGAGAACAGGGGGAACAAAGAGTCTTTGAACCAATGCTATAGTGGTGAAGGTATGTGTCGGGGATGGGGGACTGCAGCTGTGGGCAGTGTGCTGGCATTTCTCAGCTTGACATAAGCTAGCGTCATTCTGGAAGAAGGAGCCTCAGGCGAGAAACACCCCCACTTGATGGTCTTGTGGACAAGCCTGTGTGCTTTTAAAGTTTTCTTTATTATTGATGGTTCTGGGTTGTATAAGGAAGCAGACTGAGCAAGCCATGAGGTACAAGCCAGGAAGCAGCACCTGTCTATGGCTTCTGCATCAGCCTCTGCCTCTGGATTCCTGCCCTACTTGAGTTTCTGTCCTGACTTCTAGTGATTTGGAAGCATAAACCAAAGCAACCCTTTCCTCCCCAGGCTGCTTTGGCCATGGTTCTTCCTGTGGTGTTCTGAGTGGACACTTCTGAATTGGGCGTGCTGATGCTGCCAAGGCAGAGACGTGTAGCTCCTTCCACAGTTGCCAGCCACCAGGAATGTGTGGCCCTAGGAGTGAGCCCTGGTGGAAACTGGGCTTTCATTGCAGGGCACTGATGTTGACTCACAAATTGTCACCCATTTCCACACTAATGCTGCGTGCTCATAGTCTGAGATACCCAGGTGGAGGCGGGAGAAGGTATGTGGGAACTGTTCTCACAGCCTGCTAGTCTAGGAGCCAGCAGCTACTCTAAATAACTAGCTCTGTTAAAGTTGGTGTTATATTGTGAATGACTTCATGTGTCCTTTCTGACTCAAATTAAGCATCATTCTGAATCAAATTTTAGTGGGAATCAAAATAGTCTAGACCAATGATGTCCTCTGAAACAGAAATCCTTGCATCAAGTTGTACTTGCATTTCTTTTTTGTTTGTTGTTTTGTTTTTCAAGACAGGGTTTCTCTGTGTAGCCCTGGCTGTCCTGGACTTGCTCTGTAGACCAGGCTGCCCTCAGACTCACAGAGCTCCTCCTGTCTCCGCCTCCCTGAGTGCTGGGAGGAGGTGTGCACCACCTCGCACCTCTTGTGCTTGTATGTCTTTCTCTGTTTTTCCCCCCCTCTCTTTTTTTCCTGTTTTCCTTTCCTTTCTCCTTCCTTCTGTCACATCCGAGCCTTTGCCTTTTCTTCACAGTAATTTTCTTTTTTTAATATTTTATTTTATTTTGTGTATACTATGTGTGTGCCATAGTCCTCAGAGGTCAGAAGAGGGCATTGGATCCTCTGAATCGGGAGTTACAGACAGTTGTGAGCCAGCAGGTGGGTGCCAGGAATGGAACCTCTGTCCTCTGGAGGAGCAAGCAGTCCGTGTACTTAACTGGGGAACCAGCATTCTCACCCCTGTGGTACCTTTTAAGCACCCAGAAGTGGGAAAGATTAGCAAGAGTGAGAAAGCCATAGACTTCCAGCCCAGCTCCATGCTTGTTCTTCCAGTATTGTTCACAAATGCCTTCTTGCCTGGGGTATTCTTGGGCAAATACCAGACATCCTATCATTTCATATGACTCCTGCACTCTGCCTTTTAACACGTAATTACTGTTTTGTTTAAGAGGTTTTAATAGTCCATCTTGTATCATGTTGTATCTTCTACATTGAAGATCTTTCACAGATATTTTACTTGTAAGGTTGCTGCTTTTTTCTTTGCACATGTATATGTCTGTGGCATGTGTGTATTTGCATGCACATATACATGTCTAGGTGCATACACACATGTGTACATATGAGGAACTGAATTGACTTTCGTGTTTCCTTCAGTATCCCCTGTGTGAGGCAGAGTCTTGCTGGAGCGGGAGCATGCAGGCTTTGGCCAGCCTGGCCAGCTTGCCAGAGCCCTGCCTCTGCGTTCCGAGTGCGGGTGACTCATTTGTCTGGTTTTTATACGTGCTTTGGGGAACTGAGCTCCCTGTGCTGTGTGCCCAGTGGTTTTTCCACTGGTGCCCAGCCCTCACGGTTTGCTTTCTAAGTTTAAAAACTGCTCTTGAAGAATGCAGTCTGTGAGCAGAGACAGGCCCAGTCTGTGCATGAATTCCTGAGTTGGCTTGCTAGCACTCGGCTGAGGGAACTGGGCATGGCGTTATGCCATCACCTCAGGAACCTGGCACCACAGGGGCGAGGACCCCTGGACTGGCTGACCAGCCAGCTGAGCCCCCTTGGTGAGTTCCAGACCAGTGAGACACCTGCTCTCCAGACGAGAATGGTGCCAGAGGAACAATATCTGAGGTTCTTGACACACACGGGCACACACTCACACTTCTAAACGTGCACCTGTGCACACGGACACACTGCATGCACACAGCTTGACATGCTTGCAGTGTGAAAAGGGATTGCTCATTCTTTTTTTTTTAAATTTTTTATTAATTATACTTTATTCATTTTGTATCCCCCCATAAGCCCCTCCCTCCTCCCCTTCTGATCCCACCCTCCCTCCCCTTTCTGCATGCATGCCGCTCCCCAAGTCCACTGATAGGGGAGGTTCTCCTCTCCTTTCTGATCTTAGTCTATCAGTTCTCATCAGGAGTGGCTGCATTGTCCTCTTCTGTGGCCTGGTAAGGCTGCTCCCCCCTCAGGGGGAGGTGATCAAAGAGCAGGCCAATCAGATTATGTCAGAGGGGATTGCTCATTCTTAATTACTGATGTCACAAGTTCTCTTTTAAATTAATATTGTCTTCTGTTTTTAATTCTGCCTTCCCTTCTGCTTTCTGTTTGAATTACTAATTACTTTTAATGATTCTCACTGATAATTTAGCAGTTCTGTTGGATTTTAGTTCTTGTCTACATTGTAAATAAAACTGCATTTCTGGACAGTAGATGGAGTTGGGCGAATACGCTAACTTTGGAGTAGTGACCCCCTTCTTTGCATGTATGTGTGTGTGTGGTAAGTTAGACAGATATTCATGGGAAAGTCAGCGGACAGTTAACGTTGTTTCTATCACTGAGTTCTGGACCAGTTGTTTCAGTTTTTGAGACAGGATCTCGTTAGACATTCCTGGCTGGCCTGGCGTGTCACTGTGTAGGCCAGGATGGCAGCCAGTTCAGTGAGACCCACCTCTTCTGCCTCCCTAGCGCTTGGCTGAAAGCCTGTGACAACATGCCCTCCAGGGTTTGGGTTTCTGCTCACGCTTTGACATCCCACATTGTGCCTTGTTGGGTTCTTGAGGCTGCCATACCAAAGTACCACTGACGGAGTGGCTCACCAGCCAAAATTAACCTTAGAGCTCTGGAAGCCCTCAGGGTAATGGTGTCAGCAGGGTTAGCTTCTTCTGGATGCCTTTTTCCTTGGCTTGCAGACAGATGTCTGCACATGGCCTTGCTGTGTGCCTGTGCCAGTCTCTTATGAGGGCTCTAGGCATACTGGAGTAGTGCCCACCCTTATGACCTCAGTTAAGGTAGTCGCTTGGCTTACTCCTATCTCCTGATGCACAGGTTTTTCCTGAGGTGCTAAGGGTTAGAGTGTCAAGATAGGCTATGTGAGCCCCCAGCAGTCCTGTGCTCCTGCCTTCATCTGTTTATTCTCAGCAGGAGCGCTCCAGGCCAGCCTAAGTGTGTGCAGCTTCTCAGAAATGTAGGTCAGTTTGCAGGAGTCATGTGCTGAGGCCTTTTTTAGCATGCTTCTTATCCTTCATTCCTGTGGATTGGAAGTCTAATAACTTTGGGTCTTTATTTTGAAATCCTGTATTCCCAGGAGGGAGACCTTCAGAATTTCAGTGGGCATGTGTTAGATCCTGTTCTAGACAAAGACTCTTTCTGAACCTAGAGAGCAGAACCAAAAGTACTGGCATCCGCTCTCCTTGTAGGTGGGAGCAGCAGTGAGAAGACAGAGGCCCGTGGCACCCAGCACTGTGGCGAGCGTCTGCCTTATGTAGTGCTCTCTCCTGTTCTAGCAGACAACCATGTCTGTCCCTTCCGTATCCACAGTCAGATCCTGTCCGAGGCAGGGCCAACTCCAACATGGTCAGCCCTGGAAAGAGCTTTCATGGGCTATCTCCATCTAATACTTGTCCAGCCGAGCTTGACATTTGCTAAAGATACCATGTAAAACATTAATTTAAAATGATGTTATTTAGAGATTTAAAACCTGTGCCAATACACCTCTCCCTTCAGGTGTCTCCTTTGGAAATGTTGGTGTAGTTTGGAATAAGTGTGTTCTTATGGAGGGATCTTGCCATTTATGATTATACATGCTAGACTTTATGCCGGGATCGCTGGCTGCCAAATGTTTATAGTCAGATATCTGTCCACTCAGGAAATGTGGATTCTTTCCCTCACCCTCTCTGCACAGAGTCTGAGTGAATCCCTCTTCATCTGTTCGAGGTTTCTCTTGCTGTTAACATGCAAGCGTAAGCAATTACAGTTTACGAAAGTTCTTCTCCTCGTAGGGAAGGCCTGCCTATGCAGTTACCTGTTTTAAACAATGTTTTAGGAACTATTAGGTAATTCAGAGTAAAGTCTTGAAGGTTTAGGTCAGGGAGAGATGGAGCAAATGAGGGCTGTGGATATCTGCTTCAGTCCTGGCTGGAGGCTTCCAAAGCTGACTCAGCAGGTTCTGCTTTAATCCTGTTTCAGCAGAAGAAAATACAAAGCCCTTTAAGTAACTTTTTAATGTTTACTTATTTTTTTTTTTAATTTTTAAATGATTTCTGGCATGGAATAAGGACAGGGAAGGACAAAGCTCCTCCCCATCATAACCCTGTCTAGAGTTGTCCCTTCTTTAAGTCTATGTGTAGAGTCACATATCTTTTCTTTACCATAAACAGTTTCAGAGTAAAACTTCAGGCCTCAAGCCCCTTCTTTCCTGAATGTCATTTCCTAAAACTGCAAAATATTTTTTTACACAGCCTCAGAACCCCAAATCAGAATGGTGACATTGGTGCCTCACTGTTCCCCCTGTCTGTGCAGGGCACTCAGGCTTTACCAGAGGCCTCAGTAAAGCTGCTGTAAAGGAGAAAATTTCTAGTCCAGGGTGATATGTTATATGTCACATATAATTTTTTTTACACTTTTGGTTTTTTTATTCTTTTAATGTTTTGAGTTTGGTCTCCCTGTGTAGCTCAAGCTGGCTTTGAACTTGGGATCTTGCTACCTCTGCCTCTTGAGTGCTGGGGTCATAGGCTGGTGCTCTCTCTTTAGTCTCCTTAATCTGGAGAAGTCCCATGTTCTTTCAGTCCTTTATAACCTTGACCTTTTTCAAAAAGCAGAGGCCATTTTGTAAGTAGCATATCCTTTAGGAACAGTTAGGAGCGCCAAGGTGCTTTCCCACGTGAAGCTGGCGTTGGCCACTAACAGAGGGCTGTGCACTTGTTTCTTAGAATATCGTCCCTCACAGATCACAATTCAACTTTCTCATAAGGTCTTTATTTAGTGCCACACTTATTTTATGAAGGGTAGATGCTTATTTTAGCAATGATTTGTCGTTAAAATTATGTCAAAAGGTCTTAAAATGTTGTTGAAACTGTAAACAAACTCATAACACACACAGAGCTAATTATGGATGCCATCTGTTTATTTTTACCAAGCTTTTTTTTTTTAAAAAAGACCATGGCATTGTCTGCTTATGATAAGCTTCGGGATTATTGTAATGTCCAAGCTCTGTCCTTCAATTAGTGCAGCTGAAGCTAGGAGACAACTCGCTTGTTCAGTGACCTTTTCCTGTGTCGGTGTATAAACTATGACATGTCACAATAAAGAAATTAATGAGACATACCATCTAAAACTTAAATTTTTAAGGAAAAAATTGTTATCAAAGTAATAGGTATGGCCAACGCTTTCCTAAAATTTTTAGAACTTATTTGAGATTTTAGATAGAAGATTACATGCTCTTTTTCAGTGCTATAAATGGCCTTACTTGAACTCAAGCTTAAGGATTTGTAAGTGAACAGTCAGTCAAATTGTATCAGTGTATATGTGCTCTGTGGCTGCATGTCAGCTGCGTGTTCTTGCACATATGCATCCCATGCGTTGGTGTGGAGGCCAGGTAGTCCCCTGGCCGCGTCAGCTGAAGTGGGCACCAGTGCTCTGCTGAGAAAGCGTGGGCTCCCTCCCCCTGTGCTGCTGTTGTGCATGGTAAGCACTGCGCAGGTCTGTCTGGAGAGCAGGCCAGCTGAAGGCTCCATCTGCTGCTTCCTGCCAGGCTGCACCGATGCAAGATCACGCTAATCCTGCTGCTTGTCAGGGCCGCTTAGTGAAAGCATGCAAGTGGGCACGACCCAGACTGGACATGGGCTTGAGAGCACCAGCAGCTTCCCCACAGAACCGCAGCAAGCCAGCAGAAGGCTGCTTCTCAGCCCGGTTGAGAGCTACAGCAAAAGAAATGGGAGGCTAAACTCTTGGAGTCCGGCCACAAAGTAGTCGGAAGTGGGAGAAGTAATCAAAGCATACACATACTTTTCAGAGTTATTCTGACTCTCGTCTATGTAAAGTTGTGTTTATTCTTTCATTTTATGTATTTCATCGACATTTTTAGTTGGGAAGTATTAAGGGTTAAACAGAATTAACTTCGCTTGACTCTGAAACTTTGTGAACTTTTCCGTGTTGATGCCTCTTTGTTTGATTTTTCTTCTATTAACTGGCAGACTTGGCCTTACAGGTTGAGCACCCCGTCACGGAATGCATTACCGGCCTGGACTTGGTCCAAGAAATGATCCGTGTTGCTAAGGGTTACCCTCTCAGGCACAAGCAAGAGGACATTCCCATCAGCGGCTGGGCAATTGAATGTCGGGTTTATGCCGAGGTAAAGGCGTCTGGATGTGAGAAAGGAGGGTGGTCATGTCCAAGTTTGGAGCAGCCAGTGTGGCTGAGCCATAGGTAGAGGAAAGGTGTGATAACCCACGGGCAGAGCAGAGAAACAATTAAAAACAGAATGGAGTGCAAGTATCTCTGTTGTTCTGGGTGGGGAGGTCAGTAACAATGTGTTGAGAGACAGCTGAGTGACCTTGACTCTGTCCTTTATGAGTCCGTGGAAGGATCTAACTTGTAAAGCTTTTGGTAAAGCATGGACTTTTGATCCTAATTCTAATTACAGGTTTTTTGCTAACCTCTTAGCCTGCCAGTTTATAGAATTTACGTGTATCACAGAGTGTCTGAAGATGCTTCTCCAGATGATAGAAGAGAAAGGCAGCACAAACATTTGCGCAGTCTTTTAGGTGCACAATGGTCTAGCGGTAGAAAAGCGGCGTGTCAGAGTGTCTCCATGAGTGATGTGAGCTGTTTTGAAATCTTTAAGTGGCTCAAAACCATGCTTGGTCCCAGTGTCACAGCTGTGGATCACATGTGAGGTGGTGACCCCAAACTTCCCAGTTCTGTTCTCATGGTGTTTACAAGCAGAACATGTACACGTGTCAAGGCATGTGTGGCTTTTCTAAGTCTTTGCTGGAAGAACAGAGTCCCAGCTTCGCCATATGTGAGCTGTTTGGAGAGGTAAGAAGAGCAAACCTCCTTAGTGTGCTGCATTTGTTCTGAGCTCGAGCTGTGTTTTGAGGGAGAGTCTAGGTCATTTTATTTTTGCCCACAGCACTGTAAGAAATTTTAGAGAAAGTTGGCATTTTACCAACTTTAATAAAGTACGCTGGAGGTCAGGTGAAGCTCTGCTTGCAGTTCTCTTGAATTTTAAATATACTTGCAAGTTGTCTAGAGGATGAGGCAGTTGTGCTCTGGAGTCTATGATTTGGTAAATGCCGTATGCTAAAATAGACCTATAAATACTCCTCATTGTAGTTAACCTTCCTCTCGCTGGTTTATGTTTCAAAGCCTGTGCTTCCTTTCCTTTGAACCTCCAGGACCCCTACAAGTCTTTCGGTTTACCGTCTGTTGGGAGGCTGTCTCAGTACCAGGAGCCGACTCATCTACCTGGTGTAAGTCATTAACTGTGGTACCAACTGTGGGGCTCAGACCTTGATTTATGCCACACTTTTATGTTAGAGAATGTCAACACTAACGGGTGTAAATTGAGGGACAAGGGAAATTCATGGGGGGTCAGTTTTTGTATTAAATAAGAAATAGTTTTTGTACTTTATGGTATTCAGAAAAATCGGAATCCATTCAGCAGGGTAAATTCAAACACACCTAATCGTATAAATGATAGTTTATGCCATGAAAGATTATAGAATCCTAAGAATAGGAAATGAGTTTTTGTTGTTGTTAAAAATGTTATCTTTTCTTTTTAAAAAAAAAAAAAAAATCAAATCCAGCCCCATGTTGTCATCAGATGTCAAGAAATTCAAGCACCAAACCCGCTCATTAGCGGTACTTCATTAAAGAGAACATTGGGCCTCGTTCTGGGCAGCGTCACCAGCTGTAAGGAAAAAGTGACCAACACCCCGTTGATTCCATAGCTCCCCTGTGGCTTGTCCTTTGAGCGGTTGGGTTGCGTAAGAAGAGCAAGGGCAGCGCCCTGTCTTACTCAGGGTGCTGGTGACGCAGAGAGGACAGTGTGGTATCTGGTGCATGAAAAGGCTGCACCATCTGCGAATATGATTATTCTGTTTGATGGCCGCTGAGAGGATGGCGAAAGATTACAGGAAGAGTTCTAAATTTGAAGATGTTATTGGATAGATGATTTATTTCACTTTTAAACTGTTTTTGCCCATGTGCTTTCTAAAGGGACTTGACCCTTTCTAGGCCTGGAGGCTCCATGCTGTGTTCAAAGCCCGGAGGCAGAAAAAAATTGTAAAGATTGAACAGGCATTATGTGATACTAAATAGCACACGGGAGCAAGTGTCATAGCGACATATCTAAACACTTTTTTAATCAAACAAGAAAGTCTTAAATAAGAAGCCATGATGATTACTCTGGTTGTTAGAAGTTTCCACCATGTTGTAATAGCTCACAGGATGTCAAACATTTTGACCTCTCAAGTTTTTGCAATTTGCAATTTTCAGACGTGAGACCTGTTGAAAGTACAAGTGATAATGGACAAACTGTACCCCCTACAGTCTGTGTCCCGCCAAACCTTTCTTCAATTAATACTGCAGCAGGAGTTTTATGTAATAACATTTGCAGTTGTGATCTATCCATAGAAAGAAAAAACAATTAAAATGCCTTAAATGTTCTGCTTACTGCTGTTATTTGCGTGCGTGAATGTTGCATGTCAGCTAAATGGACCAAGGAATAGATTAAGAGATTGGGGGCAGGAGAGTGCGCACTAAGCTTTGCCTATCATTATTGCTGGGAGCAATCACATTGATGTCAGCAGGACAGTGCACGCGTTGACAGCTGTAATTATGTATCTCCATGGTGATCACTTTTGGCCTGTCATGGAGGCCCACGAGTCCCTCCCTTAGACGCATTTAATCAGATTGGGCTGTCACTTGTCAGGTAGACGTGGGGCTGGGAGCTGTGCTTAGGGAGAGGTGAATTGATAATGAACAGTGGGAGGTGCCTGATGGTGTCCAGGGTCCGCATTTTGGCTGACGAAGGCAATTTTAATTGTGCTGGAGGTAGCTGGGGGCTGACTTGAGAACCTCATGCTTGGGGTGCATGAGTGTTTTCACTGTGGTCCTCTTTCCCTCACTGTATTAAAGCTAGGTGTGCTGGTCTTGTTTGGGAAACCAGATTTTGTTCTTGGGTTTTTCAGTCCCAAGAAAGGGCAAACATTTCAGAGTTAACAGTTCAGAGTTCTGATTCACACCTTTCACATGTTTCTTTACGAGTGAAACATGCTCTTAGGGCAGAGAGGAGACTTTTCCTTATAGTCTTTGATCATCCAGGCTTGAGGATTTATTTTCGGATCACACTGGTGGTCTGCTTAGAGCTCCGTTTGATTTTACTCTTGAAGTGGTCAGTGAAAGCAGGTGTGGCCTTTGTTTTCATGGAGGACGGGTCCAGACTTTGGCTTTGAGTCGATTGTTAGGAGCACTGTCTGTAATTGGCTATTACTTGGGAAAATATATAGATGGGAGTAAAAGTAGTGTTTTTTGTTTTGTTTTGTTTTGTTTTGTTGCTTTATATAGTTTCTTTGGAATGCTGATCTGCTGATTGTGTATGATACATTTTGATTTGACCCATTTGTTTAAAGTGACATATTTTGGTCATCACTTTCGTAAACAACAAAGACAGTGGTACCCAGCAGCCGCCGGCGGGCTACTTAGTGTTTACGATGGAATTGAGGTGATGAGAGCTATCTTATGAACTGGAGGGGAATACACTGCTATTCCTTCTTGTCTGTAGTGTTTCACCAGCGCGCTGGGGAACAGCTCTGCTGCAGATGACTGGATGGACTGAAAGCCAGAGCTTCCGTCCTGCAGCAGTCCAGGGCTATGGGCAGAAAGAGGAGCTTTCTGGCTCAGAGGAGCTCTGCCTTACTGGCACGCAAACCAAGCAGACGGCATCTTTCCTCTTAACCGGGTTACCAGCAGCTGCTGATGCAAGAGAAGATCCGCTGTGACTGCCGCTTTCACAGCTGCCCTACAAACCCTTTGCCATTTTTTTTATAAACATCAAATTTTATAGAATTTATGCCCAGAAGTCTGTTTTCAGGAAGCCAAGGCTGCATATGCTTTGTATGACTGTGGAGTGGCTTTCACATTCCTTCCTGCAGGAATGTGGGGCACATGGGCTTGTACTACACATAGAGAAATAAGCTCCTTGGGCTCGTCCCGGCCTTCTCTGGGAAGGGGCACAAAGACAGTGGTGGCGAGACTTCTCACTTATCTTCCAGTGTCGCGTAATAAAGCCGCCACCCACCTTCATGTGCACATTCTAGACAAGAGGTTCTAAACGTGCTCCCTTGATAACGGCCTACATTAAAATGTTAAAGCCCCCCCAGCTGCTGTGTTGACCTTTCCTGCCTTGCCACAGACAGCTGCTGTTGACTGTAAGCCTCCTTAGCACAGGTGACAGAGCCCTGAGCCTCCTCTCTTCTCTCCCACCCTTACAGCGCTGGACACCGTCTGCTGTTCTAGAAGCTTCCATTAAATTCCTCCATCCTCACGCCCGAAGATATACCTGTCAGTCTTTGATTAGCTTTTAAATACTTCAGATTCCAAAACTTAGTCACAATAATTTAATAAATGTTCTGTCCTTGGCAGATACTCATTCAAAATTTTACATGGCTGACCTCTGTGCTGTTCTGCTCTGTCAAGCTGGGAGAGGAAAACAAGATTCAGAAATGGATTAACTAACGTGTTGGCTGCTTAACAGCAACCAGGGGCTTCAAAAGGATATTTTGAACCTGTGCGGGTCCTGCCCAAGATGAAAACCACAGAATCTGAGCTCTAATTGGAGCTTGCGTCCTCACAGAGCAGGGCTGAGGGGAAAGCTGTGTAAACATGAAGGCCTCTTGGGGTGAACAGTAACAGAAACAGTAACAGCCCTCACCATTGAGGGGGTGGGGCAAAAAGGGGAAAGTGTTGCAGACATGAAAGCCAGTCCTTTTGTCTGGCTCAAAAGTCCTGTGAGGAGGAGGTCTGTCCAGGGCCTGCAGGGTGCTCTTGGAGGGAAGGGGGCTCTGGAAGGAGAGCACCCCAACTTGCCGCAGCCAGCCGCAGGTGCACCCTCAGGGAGGGGTATGTGGTGCTTTCCTCCCCCACTTTCTTTTCTGTGGTGAAAGAATACAAATTGTGAGCTGTACTCATATGAAGAGAGCAAAGATCAGCCCCTCATCACCTGTCTGTGTTGTTTTCTGTTTTCCAGAGGCAGGAATGTTGAGATTGAAACTTTATTATCTATTTTCTCCATGGAAAAATAGTGTGTGGTTAACTAAAACAACTGTGCCCAATTCGAAGTTATGTACTTTTCCTTTTCTTTCTCTCAGGTCCGAGTCGACAGTGGCATCCAGCCAGGAAGTGACATCAGCATCTATTATGACCCTATGATTTCCAAAGTTAGTTCCATTTCTTTCAGTTTTCTTTGAGATAGCGCACATATTTAATTATGGAGTTGGAAGTTGAGCCTTTTCTTAACAATGTACTATAATTTACAGCCGGTAAGCAGCATGCATGAGTGGCAGGTGCTGTGGAGAAACGGCCCACAGGCTACTCTTGTCAAGAACGCTTTCACCCTTCGAAGGTTTTTCAAACTGCAACTTGAGTGGATTTGACTTTTGTTGTTTAAACTATGGCTGGAACCCAGAGCCTGGTGCCCCCCAGGCAGGCACCCTACCATTGAGCCACCACCCAACTCAGCGTTTATAAAAAGTGTACGGCAAGATTTGGCCCCGTGTCTCTTTAAACTTTAACTCAGTGTGGTAAACTTAGGACTTAGGACTTCATAAATTGCAACAGATAAACTACAGTTTTACTCTGAAAACCCCTTGTCTCTTTATCTAAAGAACCAATTATCCTCAAGTTTTCCTTTTTGGAGATAAAACAGGGATTGTGCAATTCTGTTCCGTGCTCTGTCGTGCACCAAATCCCTAGTTCCCAGACTGCTTTCTTACATAGTTGTAGCTACAGAAACAAGCCATTTTTTAATCTTTGTAATTTTTCACATAAGTTTTTACCATAATACTTTTTAAAAGAAATCTTAGATGTACTTATTAGAGAAACACAGTTTGAAAGTAAAAATACAGAAAATATTATAAATTGATTTTCAAATTAGCTATGTTTTTTTAGATGAATGCACTTTTGTTCAGAAAAATGACCTGCAAATTTTCTAGGTGGCCCATATGCATAAAATTCATTTCTTTTTCCTGAGCTGCTATTTCCCTGTGGAGCTGGTTGATTTGGAACTCGCTTTGTAGACCAGGCTGGCCTCAGACTCACAGAGATCTGTCTGTTTCTGCCTCCCAAGTTCTGGCCATAAAGGTGTGTGCCACCATTTGGCAAACTGGCTTTATATTGAAGAGCTTATAAAATTTGCTAAAATATTATGGGGGGGATACAAAGTGAATAAAGTATAATTAATAAAAAACAACAAAAAATTTGCTAAAATAATTACAGCCTACAATCTGATGATACTTTAAATGTACAGAGATTACGTATAAAAGGACGCCACAGACTCATGTAGGAAGACAAGGCCTTGTTCATTTTAACCAGCACCTTTAGTTTTTGTGTTATGGTGTGGGTGACCCAATAATTTTAAGGACAGTCTGGCTTTTTTTTTTTTTTTCCCACTTTCATACTGGCTCTTTTGCAACTTACAAAAGTTTTAGCTGCTTAGGAGCTCAAACTTGGAAGCATTGAAAAACATGGCAATTAGAGCTTCGTCCCGGCCTCACACCGTGCCATGTCCCAGTGTGCTGTGGGCCGTGCCACCTGTTGTCGTGCATGGCAGGTGCCGGCGTGCTGTGCCAGGTGGTGTTCCGTGGCAATTCCTCAAGCCCTGCTCTCTCCTCTCCTCCGTCTTCCGTGCTTGTTTTCAGAGCACATTTGTGCTCGTTCTTGAGTGTTCTTTTTTCTATGACAGTGACATGTGTAAGAAAAGACTAAGATGGGCTGGTTCTCATTTGCTTATTCAAAGAAATCTCAATTGACATATTTTATATTAAAAAATTGGGCCACTCTGAAAATTGAAAGGACACACTGGGGGTGTGTTAGGAAGTGTTGAGCTTTCACGAGGCCTGGCTGCTCAGGATCTGGCTGACTGCACACGTTTTGTTTGTGCACAGTTGATCACATATGGGTGTGACAGAGCAGAAGCGCTGCGGAGGATGGCAGACGCCCTGGATAACTACGTGATCCGAGGTAAAGTCACGCTTGCCTTTCTGCTACTGTGTGAGGCGTCTGGTTCTGGACAAGGGCTTGGAGGCTTCCCAGTTAGGTACTCAGGCAGGAATCGCTCACTGTGTTTGAACAGAAGTGTTAGTAACACCGGGCGCAGGCGTGTGCCCCTCCGCGGTGTGAGCTGTTTGGGGAACCCAGGGCTTCCTTTCCTCCCAAAGCAGCGTGAGCAGCTGGAGAGCCGCCGGCTGCTGTGTCTGCTGTGGCGCCGTCTGTGCGTTCCGGGGCTCGGGAAGTGGGGACTTACACGTGTGGAGAGGAACCCAGCGCCTCATGCACAGCTCATCTCCTGGGTCTGGGAGAGGAACCCCGCGCCTCACGCACAGCTCATGTCCTGGGTCCGGGAGAACAGTTCTCGGCTCTGCTCAGGAGTGGAGAGTTCGCTGGAGAGAGTGTTGTGTTCCGAGGGTCTTCATCCTCAGGTGCCTGTGAAGGCCCCTGGCACAGGGGTGACTGCGTCAGAGGCCATGCAAAGCGGTTATTCTTGCCTGCCCCGAGGAGTAAGTTACATGCTGACTCAGTGCTGACCTCGCAATGAGATTAAATGGTGCATTACAGTTTCGCATGGTCAGAGAGGGCGTAGGAGCACCATCCAGGCCAGCCTGGTGCCTGGCTTTCCCTGGCCTCTGCTCTTCCGGGACTCAAGTGTGGTCTCTGTGTCCACATCAGGTGGCTCCCAACCACATGTCACGCTAGCTCCAGGGATCTGATGTCCTCTCTGTGCCTCTGTGGGAACCCATATACGTTTGTACATATGGGATACAGATAAAGATACAGATCAGCAGGAGGCAGACGTGAGCAGCAAATGGGAAACAAGTAAATGGAGTAAAGGTCGTCCGTTCTTTGACTCTGAATGTGACTATTTTTGAATATTGGACTAATTTCTGTTTGGGTTTGAAAACTTAAGACAGAATACTATCAACTAATGGGACATATTTCAGATGAGTGATAGAGTCGTGTGAAGGATGAGGTCTTTGGAGAGCTAACCCAAACAACTTAGCTGTATTAACTGTCCATACCCCTGGGCTAAAGAGAAAATATGTGTAAATAAATACCTCTAAGTTAGTAGGTTTATTTTTCATAGTTGTTGGGTTAGCAGTCTGAAACCAATTTGTGTACATTCTGGAATTGAGGAAATAAATGGATATACTGTGTGTAATAAGAAGCAAGTTTCCCCGTCAGAAAGGCAGTAACATATGTGGGAGTAAGTGCCCGGGGTGAGGGAGCCTTGTGTGTGGTATAAGGTCGAGTCTAGAGCTATCCTTGAGAGCGCCTGGGCTTTGATACAGAGGATGACTGTGTAAAGGGGCGTGTGTGTGTTTGTGTGTACATTCACACAGTGTGCGCATCCATGTGCACACATGCTCATTCTGTAGCTGGGGGTGCTGAATTTTGGCACTGTTGACATTTGGGGGCCAGCAGCTGTTGCAGGATGATAGTCTACAGAGTGGCCTGTCCACATGCTTGGCTTCTGTCCACTCAGTTTACTAACTGTGTCCAGGCCTCAGGAAAAGCGTACGATGAGCCTTAGCCACCCGTGTAGGAAGGGAAAGCTGTGTTGGGGAGACCTCAGGCCAGGCATTCACACCAGTCACCGCTCACCTGCAGTCCACTTACATGGTAGGCTGAAGCAGGAGGATTGCTGTGACAGTTCCAGGCCAGTTTTGGCAACAGTGTGACACTCCATGCAAACCTTAAAACGAACAAAGGAAAACATTAGAATAGAAGTGTTAGGAAGATGCAGGAGCTGCTTGAAGAGGCACCGGCTGGTCAGAGGGGAAGGTGGTCCGTCCTGCCAGCAGCAGCACACTCACGGCTGGGGGACAGGACTCCCTCGGGCACCTGAGGAAGGAGGTGGCATGTGCCCGAGGAATGAAGGAGGTGGCACGGCTCCTCCACACAGATCTTAAGGCAGAGTGTGTGGCAGCAGTGCTGTGCTGAGAATATATCCAAGAAAACCAGCAGATGCTGAAGCTCATGAGGAATATGGAAAACAGCTGTTTTCACCGTTTCTCGATGTCCTTTGTAATGCACGCAGTGAGCACGTGGAAAGTGTGTGACGCTTGCAACCTTACGAAGCAGCCAGGGCTCACTACTGTTGCCGTGTAAGCCGTGTCCTGTGGCTCTTGTGGCCATCTCTGTCTCTCTGTCTCTCTCTGTCTCTCTCTCTCTCTCTGTCTCTCTGTCTCTGTCTCTGTCTCTGTCTCTGTCTCTCTCTCTCTCTCTCTCTCTCTCACACAAAGCTGAAAATAGATAGACTGACCATAATCCTGAGGAAACATCAGACATACCAACCTGAAAGACAATCTGCACAATAAATGGCTTCTGATCTTCAAAGGTGTCAAGGTCAGTAAACACAAGAGAAGTCAACAGCTTATCTAGATCAAAGCAAACCAGAGGCATGAGAATGCCCAGTGCTGCAGGGTTTTCACTGGATTGTGGACCAGGAGAAAAAGGCTTTCCTTTGTATAAAAGTCATAAATGGGACAGCTGGAGGAATCTGAATAAAATCTGTAGATTAGAAAAAGACTTGTGATTGCGGAAGAGACTTACCTTCCTCTTAGCAAATGTCAGGAAGATATTTAGAGGCTATTCTAGTTTCAATTTACCTTCAGGTGTTTACACGAAAAAATGATGTGTGTGGTCTGTGCTCTGTGCATACAGAGGGTCAAGCACAGAGATGTGCTGAGCTACCCCAGATGCAGAGCCTGGGTCACGGGTGAACAGTAATTATCTGTACTAGTTTGGCCAACTTTCTAAGATTCTGAAATTATTACAGAATAGCTTTTCTCTTTTTTTTCTTTTAAATAACGCTCTCCTTTTCTACTCTCCTCCATTATCTCTGATGCTTACTTCTTTACCTGGTGAATGCTAAAGAGCAGATGTTTTAAAACTATGGAGGGCAGGGAAGGAAGAAGAGTTTACTGTGTCCTTAAGTCCTGCTTCACTGGTCAGATGTGGCCCCCCCGCCCCCCCACTCCACCATTACTTGTGAGCTTTTGTGGAAGCAGGGAAACTCTAGAGCACAGTATACCTACCTTAAACTTCATTTCCAAGTCCCCATGAAAGAAGCAGTGGCCTCGGCCTCTGTTTGATCCTGGCCAGTGTCTGGCCTGCTGTTTTGGAAGCAGCAGGCAGTCAGAAGGCTGCTCTGGGGGCCTCCCTCTGTGTCCTGGTCATGATCTCCCACGCAGATGGGATCTGGTGAACTCTGCACAGGCCACCCCAGTTCTCATTCTAAAGCTCACAAGTCATGATTTTTATGAGTATGTGATTAATAATAGTGCTGGGCCTGTAAACTAACTCCTAAAGTCTGCTTACTGCGTATACAGGGACTCCTTCAAATGGCATTGTCTTTCCTGGGACACGGAGAGAAGGCAAACTAAGAGCACAGTGGCACTTTTCACAGGGACCGCTCCTTCCACTGTTGTTTCAAGCTTTCTGTGTGTGGGTCAGTTTCCTGATTAGTCCTGTTTGGGCTTTAGAATTAGTTTCTGAACATTATTTCTTGGAACAGCTAGTTGTGCTGTTAGCCATACATGAAAAAAAGTGGTGTTATTTTACTATGTACCTTAGAGAAGGAAAACACAATGGTTTGATTTCACATGGTAGTATATGGTATGTTATTCAGAGAACTTTGAGGACAAATTATTTGCTATGCAAGTAGAAATAGTTAACAAAAGAATCTTCAATGGAATGGTAGCAGCCGAGATGCCCATCAATAGACGATGTGTATGGAAAGTCTAGTACGCCACTGCAAAGAAAAATGAAATTACGAAAAATTGAGGGAAATGGATGGAATGGGAAAAATCACATTTAGGAGGTTTCCCAGACTCAGAAAGACATCAACCCTACCTTCCAGTTCATATGATCGTTACTACCCTAGTTTGTAGTGAGTCTGTGTACACTTATAGACAAGAGTAAATGTGGGTAAAGCTAGAAAGGAGACCAAGAGAATGTAAAAAGTTCTGTGGTGATGGGGGGAGGAGAGTACAAAGGACACATGTGATATGAAGGCAGAAAGGAGACAGGATGGAGGGGAAGGAAGTGATGAAAGCTGAGTCAACCATGAAGTAGGTGGAAAGGCTGTTAGAGTACCTAAGGCTTTCTGTGCTAACTTTAAAATTTTTAAAAAGAAAATGTCATAACAGAAAGAGATACCCATCTGTGTGTCCGGCTCTGTTGTTTCATATTCTAAATGTAAGTAATGTTTGTTCATAATTCTTTGGGGTTATCTCTTCTAAAGTAAACACCCCCTTTTCAACTTTGAATAAGGAATGCAATGCCATTCATCCTGGTACTTGCACTTTTTCAATATTTTAGATATCAGGATCAGAAAGTAACCTTATCTTGTCCAAATGATCATAAACTGCCTTTTAAATCACACCAGATTTTCTGAAGGCAGGACTCTGCTGTTTGTGTACTGGCAGTATGGAAGGCTGAGAAACCTGTGCCAGGACTAAACTGTAAAGGGAAACTCAGTTAAGGTAAATGTGAAATATTATCTATGTAGGCAAACATTTTATCTTATTAACTGGAACCCTAATCATAGATGTCAGGCTGCCTTACTATCTACTGTTTTGGTGCTGCTAGGGGAGAATGTCTTGTGGATGGACAACTGAGCTGTTGGTTTTTAAGTAAGAACAATTGCTTTTCTCTCTTTGACTTACATCACTGCTGTGCTTCAGTCTTCTGAATTTGTTCTCACCCATAGGTTGTTAGTTCTTGTGTACTTTGGGTATTGTAATTTCTGTGGCAGTGCTGATGTGATCTGCACTGTGATCCCTGTGGCAGTGTGTGCAGTGCTGATCTGCACTGTGATCCCCGTGGCAGTGTGTGCAGTACTCATTGTGATCCCTGTGGCAGTGTGTGCAGTGCTCATTGTGATCCCTGTGGCAGTGTGTGCAGTGCTGATCTGCACTGTGATCCCCGTGGCAGTGTGTGCAGTGCTCATTGTGATCCCTGTGGCAGTGTGTGCAGTGGTGATCTGCACTGTGATCCCTGTGGCAGTGTGTGCAGTGGTGATCTGCACTGTGATCCCTGTGGCAGTGTGTGCAGTGGTGATCTGCACTGTGATCCCTGTGGCAGTGTGTGCAGTGGTGATCTGCACTGTGATCCCTGTGGCAGTGTGTGCAGTGGTGATCTGCACTGTGATCCCTGTGGCAGTGTGTGCAGTGCTCATTGTGATCCCTGTGGCAGTGTGTGCAGTGCTCATTGTGATCCCTGTGGCAGCGTGACAGTTGATTTCATCCTGTGTCTGCTACTCCTGCTAGTCTTTTTTTTTTTTTAATTTACATCCCCATCACAGCCCTCTCCTTCCCCTCCTTCAGGTCTTGCCATCACACCCTTTTCCCCTTTCACCTCCTCTCCTTCTCCTCAGAAAAGGCGAGCTGCACCACCCTGTCTTCTCACAGGCATCTGCCTTGTCAAAGTGCAGCAAGTGCTCTTCCTTCAGGCTTTCCATGTTAGTTGAAGTGCCTCTGCTGCACTGTAGAGCCCAAGATTAGGACGTCCATGACTCAGGTCTTGCCCTTGACATCAGGCAAAGCATGCAGCTGTGGCTAAACCCTGTACTTCTCACCAGCTCCACTCCTTTTCCGTGGACACTCTCAGCCTTTGTTGTGGACCACAGCTGGGGTGATTTACATTGTACAGGTGTGAATGACCCTACCCCTGTGCAGTCTCCTGCCTCAGGATAAATAAACCAACTTCCCTTTGCCTGGCTTCTCACCATCATTCTTATTGTTCTGGGACAGTGAGTGTTTGCTGTGGGTTGTTGTGCCTTGTGTCCGCTCCTCCTCTTTGGCCTGTGTGGCCTCCTGCAGTCCTCCACACAGATGCACACTGGCAACCATTTGCTTTGTACAACAGTGACATTCTCTGATTTTTAAAAGTGTATTTATTTGATTTTATGTGTCCGAGTGTTTTGCTTATATGTCTGTGTGTGCACCATGGGTGTGCTTGGTGCCCATGGAGTTCAGAAGAGGTCCCCTGGAACTGGAGTTTGGGGTGGTTGTCAGCCGCCATGGGTGCTGGGAACTGCACCTGGGTCTTCTGCAAGAGCTACAGGTGCTCGTAACCACAGAATCATCTCTCCAGCCTTGTGAAAATTCTCAGAATGTGTAACATTCCTTGTACTAACAGACTCTTCTTCTGAGCCTTGCTGTGCTCATGTCCCGGGCATAGCTGTCAGATGTCTGTCTGCCAGATGAGATCTGTTCTTCAAAAGAGCTTGGATTTTGTCCACTTGTAATGCACAGTCCAGTTGCTGATCCCCCTTTCAAGAGGGCTTTCAAATTCTCGCCCTTTGGTTTGCCTTTCTAGACATCTTATCAAAGCTGCCTCTTTATAGAGAAATGTCACCCTGTGTCCAGGGCTGCGTCAGGCCCCAGGTCCTCAGAGTGGTGTAGAACTCCTGCTACCCCTGCAGTGAATGTTTTTGTTTTGTTTTAGTTGAAAGTCCTTACATGTGTGTAATATGCCTATGCTTCAGGCATGCAGTTGATTTCAGGTATTCTCTGCCAGTTAAGTCCTTGGAAGCAGTAATTTTTGGCAGTGAGCTCAACTGTTGCCTGCAAAGCCAGGTTGGGATATGGGTGCATTTTTCACAGATGATTTATTATACCACCCTCTAAACAGGATAACTCTATCTACAGAATTTTTGTATAAAGGAATAACAGTCCTACTAGAGTTCTGGAACTTGATGTGAATATTTGAGGGAGGTGGGATAATTGAGAATTGGATTTTATACAGTTTAGATGTACAGTATTTTGTGAGTTGGGAACAGAGATGGCCACATGTTTATATAGGTCCTTAATGTGGTCTAGAATAAAGAGATACATAGAAAAAATGCCTGGAAGGATATGGTAAGTTGTTAATATTGATTAGCCTAGGGATGAATAGTCATTTTGAAAAGATAAACCCATTTCCATATATAAAGCTCAAGTTCATGATATCATGCTGTAACCAAGGTATCTAAATACAGCAGTATGTGGTGGAAATGTACTTTGTTTTTATGTAACTAGTTTGTTGGTCCTTCCAGATAGTGAGGTCATTTAAAGGACTAAACGTGCACACACAGATAGACAGACAGACCAAGGGTTGATCTGTTTTAAGTGCATTGTCAAGGTGAAGTTCCTGCCACAACAGGAAGCGCCAAAGAGGAGGAGATGGAAGAAAGATGCTGAACCCATCACTGAAGCTTGCGTTTCCTTGTTTGGAACTTAGTTGTCTTTCAGTGGCCCTCTGTGGTAGGCTTCTGTCCTGTGACTTGTTTTCTCCTCCTTCTCATGTCCATCCTATTTGTCTTTCTAAGTGAGGATTGATCATCTTACCCCGGGTCCTCTTTCTTTAGGTGTACATATGTTAGAATGTTTATCCTCTTATAGGTCTATATAAGTGAGTATATACAGTGTGTGTCTTTCTACTCCTGTGATACCTCACTCAGGATGATCTTTTCTAGATCCCACCATTTGCCTGAAAATTTCAAAGCAGATGCAGAGACTCATAACCAAACCTTTGGCAGAGTGCAGAGAATCATATGTAAGAAGGGGGAGTTAGTATGACCTAGAGAGGACAGGAGCTCCACAAGGACAAAATATATCAGGGCACAGAGGTCTTCTATGAGACTGTTTCTCCAACCAAGGACCATATAAGGATGTAACCTCGAGCCCCTGCTTGGATGTAGCCCATGATAGCTCAGTAACCAAGTGGGTTACCCTAGTAAGGGGAACAAGGACTATTTCTGACATGAAGTCAATGACTGGCTCCTTAGCCTCTGCCCCCCCCCCCGCCAAGGGAGGAGCAGTCCTGCTAGGCCACAGAGGGGGACATTGCAGCCAGTCCTGAAGATAACTGATAAGCTAGGGTCAGATGGAAGGGGAGGAGGACCTCCCCTAGCAGTGGACTTGGAAAGGGACAGGGAGGAGGTGAGGGAGGGAGGGTGGGATTGGGAGGGAATGAGGGAGGGGGCTATAGCTGGGATACAAAGCTGTATAACTTTGTATATATAACCTGTGATTAATATTTAAAAAATAACCTGTGATTAATATTTTAAAAAATTAAAAAAAAAAAAAAAAGAACTTAGTTGTCCTGCCTAGCTGCAAGTAGGGTGGGAAATAGAGGCTGTCTGAATGTGGTTTTTTGTTTGTTTGTTTTGTTTTGTTTTGTTTTGTTTTTAATGATCTTATTAGCTAAGAAGAGACAAATGATTGAGTTATTTTTGGAGGGGGGAGAGAGACAGAAAGAAAGAGAGAGAGGGAGAGAGAGAGGCCAATGTTGGTACTTTTCTTAGTCGCTGTCCACCTTATTCACTAAGTTGGAGCTCACTGATTTGACTAGACTGCCTGGCCAGCATGCTCCAGGGGACCCTGCGCCCCATCTCTGCACAGCCAACTCTGTCATCATGGGCAGGCGCAGCTGGATTTTTCACATGGGATTGAAACTGAGGTCTTGATGCTCTTGTGGCAAGCACTGTATCAGTTCTCCAGTTCAGTCTGAAATTCTATTTTTAGGTGTCACGCACAACGTCCCGCTGCTCCGGGAGGTGATAATCAACACGCGCTTTGTGCAGGGAGACCTCAGCACTAAGTTTCTCTCCGATGTCTATCCCGATGGCTTCACAGGTACGCGTGCTGAGCTGCTTAGTTCCCAGGAGTCTGTTGAGTTCAGTCAGTTTATCTTTATTCTTAATTGTAACACACAGCTTCAATTTTTTTTTTTGAATGAATGTCCTTTGGCTTCTGTTCTGCTTGGTGTATTAGCTTTTTGGAGTATTTTTGACCATTAACATCATGTTTTTGAGTTTGTGGGGGTGATTCATGAATATGACCACCTTGAGCTTTGCTCATAAAAACAACAAAACAATGTGTGCAGTGCATGCTCACGTGTGCGAGTCTAGGCGCACTCCAGGCATGGCGCATGGGAAGGCCCGAGCACAGTCTCTCCGGTAACTGTTCTAAGTGTAAAAAATATTTTCTTCTTTGTATGAAGAAAATGTACTTGTGTTAAATTTAACCCTGACAAGGTGTCAGTGAGTGTTTCCTACTGGTGACAGAGAGCGCTGCAGACCTGGTTAACAGTAGTAGAAAGTGCTGGATTGACCTGAGACTGTGCCTCATCATAAACCCTCTGTGAACTGGGATTTGAAGGCTGAGTCTTAGATTTCAGGTATCTCGCGGGCTGGTGTGTAGGTTAGCAGCCTTTGCTGAGCAGGTGGGAAGCTCTGGGTTTTGATCACTGGCACAATCAAGTTAATTATAAAGCAAAGCAAAACACATGTTTTAGTATAAAAAGTGACCTGCATGGTCACTTCAGCCTAAAGTAGCTGACTGTTAAGCACATTTGCAAAGTATTTTTTAGTTCAGCCTATACAACAAAACTTTTGTAAATTAAATTGAAAATAGCCAATTTGAATGCTGAGTTTTATCGTTAATATTGAGAAATTAAGAATTTCTTTTATTTTTTTACTCCTAAAAAGTAATCAGATTATTTTTTTAAACTTTTGAATTTTCAAAAGTACAGGATAAACTATATCTTGGCCATGATTACAGTGTAATAACTGACTATTATCTCATTAACATTTGCTATCCTTAGGTCAGAATCACTTAGGTCATTGCTTCTTACTGTCTCCTTAGCAACAGCACACAGGAGACACTATATAAACACATGTTTAGTCAATGAAAAAAAGTCTGATCCATGGTGTGGAGAAAAGGGATGCTTTGGAATTTCAAGTCTTCTATACACATATCTAGATAAACAACTCACCCTATGTGTTCTCAGACTTTGTTCTCTTTACTGAAGTTTAGAAGCTATTGGGTAAGTTGTGCAGAAGGTTCAGAACTTCCACGTTTGCTCAGATAATTCATTTCTGTCAGTAACAGGATAGAAAATAGAGTGCGGAAGGAGAAAGTAGGTAGGAGAAGTGTGAGTCAGTTTTACCTGTGTATGTGAGTGTTGTGTAGTTGTTAGTGAGCATGAGTACATTTGGAAAGTAAGGAACAGGAGGAAAATAGGCGTTTAACATCTTTCACTTGAGTTGATGACTATACTTGGTGTACATTTAATATTATGTGAAATGCTGCAAATTCTTTAGAAGCCACAATCCCCTTCAGCTGAGAAAGGACCTTAGCACAGACACTTCTGCACAGGACACTTGGCTGCATTTCCTTTGTAGTGAGAATTACCAACACGGACTCTCCTGTTTGCAGCAGAAGGCATCCCGTGTTGTTGACTGTCTTCAGCTTTCACTTTCATTAAATTCAAAGAAGCTCCAAATTCACTAAAACAGCCAAGCCAGGAACCGACAGCCTGAACCAACAGCCAGTTACTGACAGCCAGGAACCGACTCTGGGTATTTGTTTTCCTCTTTGTTATAGGGACTTACACTATATCCCAGACTGGCTTTGAATGTGAGGCATCCCTCTTGCCTCAGTCTGTGCTTGGCTGCTTCTATTCTTAAAATTACTTTTAATTATTAGTTTTACATTTTCTTACAGAATATATTTTAATCATATTCATTCTCCTTTCTGAAGTCCTGCCAGAGGCCTTCCTTCTTACCCCCCCAGCTTCCTGGTCTTTATCTTTCTTAGAAAGCAAACCCAAACCAAATGATAAGAAAATTAAAAAGATAAAAGGCAACAAACCACAACGAAAAATGCACACAAACAAGCCCTGGAGTCCATTTTGTACTAGTCAACTACTCCTGAGTTTGAGGCCTGTCCTGGAGTGAGGCTGATATGCACGATGTCACTCCACTGGAGAAAATGGATGTTTTTTTTTTTCCTGTTCCAGCACGTATCAGTTGCAAATAGCATCTTGGAGATGGGTGGGACTCTCCTCCTACTTCACCTTCTCCAAGCTCGAATTTTGTCTGGCTTGAATTTGCAGACCCTGCGCCTGCAGTCAGTCTGTGTGAATTCAATATGCATTAGCTATTTCCTCTTAGTGTTTGGAACGGAGCGCAGGGCCTTGTATGTGGTAGGCCAGAGGGTGAGGGTGCACCTCTCGCCCTGACGGTGGGGTTTGCGGTTACAGCGTGGGTACTCCTTGAGCTGGACTGGGATCCCAGTTCCTAGGCCACAGGCTTTTCAACGTCACCAGCGGGCCTCTGTGGACCTTCTGCAGATGAGCCTTCCCAGCTGTTTTCTTCCCTGAGGTTACTGCCAGGCCAGTTCCTCCTTCCCTGAGTGGCTTCCACCTCAGTTTCGCCTTCCACAGTCCCCCCAGAGCAGATCTCAGCTACGGTAAGCCATCATCTTTGATGGTTTGATGTATGCCCAAGAGACAGCAGGAAGTGGTAAAGAAACTAGTCCAGGGTCTTCTCAATATGTTTGGGGCCAGGTCACTTTGCCCTGTTGGGGTCCCCATCTGTTTCCCATCTGGCCTCATCTCCTCATCACTGTTCATAAGCAAGTGCCAGTTTCTATGGCTGCATTAAAATTTTCTGTTATATATGTTGATTTCCCCAAATCTATTTGTAACTGAGGGTGCTTTTACAGAAGGTTCATAGATTTGAGCTTTGAAATGATTGAATCTAAAATTTTAAAATAGGATACACAAGAGATTTTTTTGTTGATTTTTTTTTTACATTTGAATTTTAAAAAGCAAATTTTCTTTGATTTGAAGCTAAAGGGAAAAAAATGAATAAGCTTTTGTTATAGATGAGACCCTGGTTGGTTTTTTAATACATTGAGTGAATGAATGAATACAAATAAGTCTGTGTCCCCCCCACCCCCCAAAAAAGAACAAAAAGAGCACTATAATTTCAGTTGGCCAGATAGGAGCACTTCGCATCTCTCTCTGGTGCCTGCTGCACTTGAGTGTGAAGCCCCATAAACACAGTGTCAGCGTTTTCTGTTTTCCTTTGAGAAGGTACTGGTTTGTTTGTTTGTTTGTTTTTGTAAGAATTTGATTGAAACAGGAAGCATACGTATGTGTTATCATATTCTCTATTTTGTGTGCTGCTGAGGAGAAACTCAAAGTCTGTGACTGAGCCCCATCCCCCATGAAGTCTGAGGGCCATTAGTCGGTCCTCTGTGGCTCAGAGACCCTAATGTATTTGCTGATCTTTGTATGTTGCTGAGGAATTGGAACTTGCTCACAGGTTCATTTGTAAATATCTATAGTAATCTGCTAGGTGTTGACATGGGAGCAATGGTGTCATCATATATTCTGTGTCCTGGGTTCTGGACCATTTGCGAATGAGGGTCAATGAAAAGCACACAGAATGCTTAGGAAAGATGATATGGGTATTTTCATGCACATTCCCGTGTCAGAAGAAGGTCAGGGACATGCCAGGGCCCACAAGGTTGGGGCTTATGAGGTCACTGAGGGGTACCTCTGAATCCTAGAGTCAGGTGTGAGCTCCCTTGATGCTTTATGGTTTATTCAGTGTCTGGATTTGTCCCAAAGAGGAATGGATGGCTTGGGCTTTCCATACCTTTCTTTTTCATGAATTACCTTCCTGTAAAAGAATGTGCTACAGATCTTAAGAGAAATACTTATATTTAAATTGAGTGTTTTAGTTTATTTTTAAAAACAATGTTCAAATCATTTATGTCTTTCAAAGACGTTTGTATGCCAACTGGGTTCTCTTTGCTCGGAACTCCATTTGTAGCTACTGTACCATGTGATTGTCAGCTGTCACATGACTAGCAGATGGTGTGGTTGCTTTGGAGCTCTCAGGGATTTGCTACAAACACATTCTTCATGTCTGACCCCGCTTAGACACGTTTTTATATGCTTCTGCCAGTGGAGCCAGTCCTCCCCAGCTAAGGCCTGCCAGCGGCTAGATTGCTTGCCCTGGAGACAGCTGATTTTGTGTGGAGAGAAATCGTGGAAGAGAGAAATTTGTTAATTGGATAATTGATTGATGAATTGGTTGATATGCCTCTGGTTCTGCCTGAGGCAGGAAGAGCACACCTTATTTTCTCTGAGTCAGCCCTTCATCCAGACAGACACGGCCTTGCCCTTGACCAGCAGCAGCTGCTTCTGCACAAGTTGAACTTCTGGCCTTTTAGCCTCACGCTCCTTAGACGTAAACTGCGGATGGGGTGTGAGGAGCAGGTGTGCTTCCTGGAGGTTTCCTTGGGTCTGGGTTTTCCTGGTATGTAGATGGCTGTTCTGTTCTGCTCTGCCTTTCCATCTCTTTGCTGGGGCTGGAGAGAAGGCTTGTCAGCAGAGCGCCCTAGCTCAGTTCCTAACACCCATGTCAGCGGCTTCTAACTGCCTCTACCTCTGCTTCAGAGGATCCAGTGCGTCTGGCCTCCGTGGGCGCCTGCATTCATGTGTACATGTCCACATGCACACACACTTCTACATAGAATTTAAGATAAAAACAAGGCGTTGAGCGATTGGACCTGGGTGCTTTGAACCAAACTGTCAAGAGCCATGCATACTGTTAACCCTGAGCTGGCTCAAAACCCTGGTTTTATCATTTTATATGTACTTATAACTCAACAGTTGTTTTCCTTCTCTAAAGGATTCAGTACACATTAACACTTTCTTGTACTTCAGAGGCTGATGGTAAGGTTCGGAAGAGGGGCCGACCACGTATTAGTCAGTCTTCTGCTTGCTGCTACGGAGAGATGTGGCCACCTTCAATCTGTATGCCTTTAACACTTCAGCTGTCCACATCACCTAGTAGCTACACTATTCATTTTGAAATTGGCTTTAAAAACTTTTAGAATAAAAGGCATGGTACCCAATCACAGGTTTAGAAGAGTTGGTAATTTTTTGTTCTTCTATACTGAAGAATCTGAATAAATTTGAAATAAGTTGAAATAGCTTTGAAAAGTTGCTTCTGCTGAAAAGAAGCTTCTGAAGTTTAAGTCATGGTCTTGTGTAAAAATAAGAATTATTAAGTGCTAACTGGCAATTTGTTTCCAAGAATGTCAACATTCTGGTATTCTAGCTGGAAAATGAATAAACTTAGAAAACAAAACAAAATAAACAAACCTCTTTTCCTGTGTAGGCAGTGAGCTTCTGGTGAGCAGGGCTTGGGTGTTTTGTTTGTTTGTTTGTTCTTACTGAGCTTCACCTGCTCCATGTACAATAGCGAGCATTAGAGATACCTGGTAAGGTTCTTAATGGCTGATGAGTGTAAGAGGGAAGTGAGGATGTTAAAATCACAGATGTGGGTTGATCGATTGATTGGTTGGTTGATTTCCCACAGGACACACGTTAACACGGAGTGAGAGAAATCAGTTATTGGCCATAGCATCATCGCTGTTCGTGGCGTCCCAGTTACGAGCTCAGCACTTTCAAGGGCCTTCAAGGTACGGAGTGAAGGGGCTGAAAATATTCATGATTGTCTTGTCTGCACAGAAAAACGCCAGTAAAAGGACTGCTGATCTTGCCTCTTCTCAGGTCTCTGGGAAAGCACAGTAAACTTCCAGTTTAATGTGCTTCTGTGGGTGCAGTAGTATAGCTTGTATTCTTAGCTTGCAAAGATTATCTTAGCTGTCTAGTTTAGAGTAGAGGTAAGAAGCCACTCTGATATTTGCTGGGAATTCAGTTAGCTTGAATTGGTTATTTTTGTTTCATTAATTTGATAGTCTTGAAAAATATACACTAATATTGCTGGGAACCAATCTGGGTGGATAAAACTGGAAGCTACAAGATGGAATTAGCACCAGAGTGAGACAGTGACCCCCAAGGGTAACTTTAAACTTCCTGGTAACCCAGGTAGAAAGGGGACATACCTTCTACTAGGGTAGGCAAACCTTAAGGGCAATGATGCTGCTCAGCAAGCTATGCTTGCTAGAGTAACCTTACAAAGGAAGCCACGGTCTTGCTAAAGCTGGATGACTTTAATTTCTTTTCCTTTCCTTTTGCCTTCCCACAAGAGGAACAGTGACAGGGTGAGGTGGTGGTGGAAGGTGACCAAAGAGCTCTGAGCAGAGCAGATGAGAGCCAGGCTGCCTCCGAGGAGAGGGACAAGTAGCAGGTTGTGTGGAGTTGCGTCTTGTACGTAATGGGCTGCACGTGCGCGGCTTCTTCAGAGGAAGTACGAGACGCTCGGTGCACCGTCTTTTTAGGAATAATGGTTCAGTGGCTGAGATCTGGAGAGAGGGGGGAGGTAATGGTTCTGTAAACTACAGATGATTGGCAAGAGTGGCAAGTGGTCAGCAGAGCCCTGAGTCTGATGACTTCTCTCCTTGATTGCCCTGCAGTTCAGAGTGGAAGCCGGGAGCCACATGTGCTCTTAAGATTCTACTTAAAACCCAGGCTCTTCATCCCTGACCATATTTCAAGTGCTCAGTAGCCACATGTGGTCCCAGGCTATGTGCTTTGTGAACACAATGACCCTTTTCATCATGGCTGCCCTGCTCCACTGGGGTCTGTGGACGGGGCTGCTTAGCAGGAGGTGAATCTCAACCTCATGTGGCCTGTGGTTACTTTTTGGAGGACTGTGACATTTCTGCCCTCAATCTTTTACTCTTTGGATTGTTACTACTTCAGAAGCCCTAGGTGTAGTTAAAAGGGAAATTATGTGACTTTTAGGAGCTGTGTTTGCTTTTACTTAAAAGAAATAAATCCACTCATTTATTCTAGGTGAGACTCTGGAGAGGACTTACAGTATGAAAAGTGAGAGCGGGTGTAACCCTGCACCTCATCAACAGTTGCTGTAAACAGTGCAATGCTGTACCTTGCTACTTTGCACATTAGATTCACCCTGTGACGCAGGTGGCACGCGGCTTCTTGAGCTGTTTGCTTTCAGTACGAACTTTAAACCCAGAACCACAGCTGCATCTCCATCTTTTAATATAGTGTGACTTAAAAAATCCAGTGTTTTACTATGACTATTTACTCTCCATTCTTTGGGAAAACCATTAATTTTATTATGTCTTTAAACATCTGCAATCTATACAGGGCCCCATCTAATCATTACTCAGCTTCCACAGCCATAAGAAATGTTCTCTCTTTGTTTTCTTCCTATCTTGCACACTTGCCAACATTTTAAGGGAAATTTTGACATAAAATAAACAAAGGTTTAGTTGTGTACTTTGATGACATGCTGCTCCCGTGTAACTTACACCCCTGGAAGGGTATAAGGAGGACCAGTTGTCTGTGTCAGAAAGCTCAGGTACCCTGTCTCGCTTTTGGTCCTGCCTTCCGTGACTCTCTTCCCTTGTGTTTGACTCCTGCAGAATTTCTACCCCAAATTGTAAGTCTGTTCATTGCTGCTTTTGTTTCTTTATGTGTCTTATCTTTCTTATAAATGGGAAGAATTGTACTAGTGAAAGACATAGGTCAGAGTTCAGTTATGCAGATACCTGTGGATTTGTGTATTTCCCAAGCAACAAGTAATTGTTCCTTTCTGGTGAGTTGACTTTCTGTGGAACTTGCACTTGTGTAGTAGTGGGAAGTTCTAAAGCTGACACCACTGTTAACAACAAAGACTGTGACATTCGCATGTTTGTGGAGAAGAGTGCTGATGCCTCCTCCAGTTGAGGTCTGCTGTGTGAACCCTTGCGGCCTGGCTTCTGGGGCTGTTTTTATGATTGGACTGGGAGTGGAGTGGCATGCCACCCTTTAGGTGTGGTTCCACAGTGCTGTCATGGGTGAATTCATGTCATGTTTTTGCTTCCAAACCAGTAGCTCACAGCCTTTCCTCTGGCTTGCTTGTTTTGGCTGCAGATCTTATTTTCCCAATTTCTCTGTGGTTTTTACTCTTTCATCATTTATGACTTGGAAAAAAGACATTGACATGTCTTTTTTTTTTTTTTTACTATCTAAATACTATTTAGATAGATCTAAATCTATAGAATTTAGATAGTAAATTAATAGGGGGCATTTCTGGAAAAAAAAAGTTAATGTCAGAAACAATAGCATGCTTCCTGGGATGCCTATAAGTATGCAGAACATAACTTCTTACACGCATGCATGCCATATAGTCATGTTCCTTCATAATTATTAACACTGTGGGACTTAGGTATGTTACTCAAAGTTGAGGCCTTGGGCTCTATCCCTAGAAAACAAAGTTAAAAATAAAAGCACTTTAAGTAGCAAAGGTGTGAATTAAAAGGTGTATTAAAAGCTCTGTTATGTGAATCTGAAATGATTTTACTAGTGTTGTAGTTTCCTTCACTAACTGATAATTGCTAAACAGAAAAGTCATACTGATAGTCCTTTGGTCTTGTTGGTAGTGTTTACATTTGCTCAAGATGCCTGCTCTCCTCAGCGTGCAGCAGAGCTTGTGGACCAGCCAAGAGAACTTACCTTACCCTGGCAGGCCCAGCTCTGCCTCTCAGGCTTCTCAGACGCTGGTGAGAAGGCCCATCTGCCTTTGTGGAATGTTGTACTTCCCTCTGTCTGCAGTGCATCTGTGTAACTCATCTTTCGTAAGGTTCTGTGGCTTCTAGGCTGTCATCTGTGCTTTCTGCTGAGCCGTGTAACTTATCATAGAGAGATGGTGGCTCAGTGGCCCACTTTCCCTGAACAGACGGCATGCTTGGTGTCCCTTCCTTCCTTCCTTCCTTCCTTCCTTCCTTCCCTCCCTCCCTCCCTCCCTCCTTCCTTCCCTCCCTCCCTCCCTCCCTCCTTCCTTCCTTCTTTTCATGTTTTGCTGGCTGGTTTTATGCCAACTTGATACAAGCTAGAGTTATCTGAAAGGAGGGAACCGTAATTGAGAAAATACCTCATAATTTCCTGCTGTAGGGCATTTTCTTAATTAGTGACTACTGGGAGAGGGCCCAGCTTATTATGGTTGGTGCCATCCCTGGGCTGATGGTCCTGGGTTCTAAGGAAAGCAGGCTGAGTAAGCCATGGGGAGCAAGCCAGTAAGGAATACTCCTTCATGGCCTCTGCATCAGCTCCTGCCTCTAGGATCCTGCCCTGTTTGAGTTCCTGTCCCAACTTTCTTCAACAATTAATTGTGATATGGAACTATAAGCCAAATAAACTCTTTTCTGCCCAGCTTGGTCTTTGGTCATGGTATTTCATTGCAGCAAGAGAAACTCTAAGACACATGTTTTATTCTTCTCCCCATCACTTCCTCTCTCCCTTCCTCCCTCTGAGTGGGACAGGAAAGGGCAGTGGTTCTTGAAGTAGGACTGAGGACGTGTTGGTGGGGAATGGAGAGCCACAGCAGAGAGCTTGCTGCAGTGTCAGTACTTTTGGCCCTAGAGTTAGAAACAATTTGTAAGTAGGTAGAAAAAAATGGAAGCTAGGAGACCAGCAGGAGATGACAGTAGCTAAGGTGTAAGCCTTGGTACTCTCCAGCACCAGTAACTCTTTTAGATGGGGAGGGTACAACAAAGGAGTTTGAGAAGGAGCAGGAGAAGAGGCTAGAGAGCAAGGCATGGATGAGCCTGTAGGCAGGTACAGGCTATAATTCCAGCAGTCAGGAGGTGGAGGCAGAAGAATCAGACTGGCCCTCTGTGTAGACACATGGAGTCTTTTGCTTTACTTTGATTTTATAGAAAGGGAGCTTTCCACTTCCAAGGACACTTTAAAAGAACATACCATTATATTGTCAACATTTTGCAATATTAACACTCTTCAACATAGTAGTTTTCCAAAACTGTGCATTAGCACTTTAAAAATTAGCATATTGTTGAAAATTATGTTCCAATAGAAATAATAAATCAGAGAGGTAAGTTGCATGAGGACGCCTTACAGAATGTGTGGGGCACCCAAGCCTCTATACACTGAGAATGTGCTCACTTAAGGGCCTTGATTATGGCATGTTGTTTAGTTAGATCTTTCTGGGTGGGAATTCTGAGTGGTTTTGGTGGTTTTGGCTCCTTCACCCAGCACTGAACTCTGAACACTTGGGGTGGTGCAGCAGGTAGGACCCAGCCTAGCAAGGTGCCGGGAGTTTGGTCTCCGCTCCGTGGTAAGATGGTACAAACCTGCTTTGCCAAATTGCTTCAACCTTTGCCCTCATTTTCTTGTCTGAATAATGACAGTCTTGGCTTCTTCAGCTCTGAGCCTGTCTGAATTGAACAAGGTCACAGACTTTAATTTATCCCCATAACTTCTCGCCCGACATTAGTTCAGATAGTGTTAAAGACAGCGTTGACCTGAAGCGTTCGCTGATGTCAGAGTTGGCCTAGGCTGTGTGCGTCAGTGTGTAACTTACCCTGTGCGCTGGCTTGCTAGGACATCTCAGCACACAGCCTGCCGCCAGTTTACCCTTACCATGGCCCTGTAAGGAGAGATTGTACTGTCTTACTTTCCCTCTCTGCGTCGTCGTTGTGTTGACAGCTGTGCTGTACATTCTCTTCTCGTCTGGCTTCTGGGTAAAGTGGAGAATCACTGTCCTAATGATTTCTACCCGACAGATGCAATTATCTGAGGTTTTTCTTGCTATTGAAAACCAGTGGCTTTTCCTGCTCTCAGATGTAATTTGTTCACTTGTTCTTAAGTTTCCATCTGGAGGGTGAGTTTCAGGTTTCCAATAGGATTTTAACCATTGAATGATAATTGGGGAAAGGATCACAGAAAAAATAGCCTTGTGAAAGTCATTTCTAAGAAAGCCAATATTGTTGTGCAGTTTGCAATATAGGAGGTTTAATTTAGCTTCTGACTTTAAAAGGATATGTCACATTGTATCACACTTATACCAGCGATGAAATAAAACAGCTTTTATTTACACCTGATCCATGTGTATTCTCACGTAGGTCAAGTTTTTACAACAATGAAGTTGATGTGCTGATGGCTGACTATATACTTTGCATATTTCCAAACACATGTGGCCATACAACATCTCATGAAATATACACTTGTATTTGGGCAAGCGATCCCCTGTCCTGGAGGCAGCAAGAGGAAAGGAAAACACTAATGCAGTAATTTTCGTATTGGCTTTTTACTGCCTCTGTTATTACATTTTCAGCTATTTGCTGTGATTGTGTCATGGCCAAGTTAGAAATCACACTAATCCCAAGCACAAACTCCTAAGAGTGTAAGATGGGACATCTGTAGCACATCTGTAGTCTTCTGTTGAATACAGCATCTTAAAATAGTTTTCTTCCATTTGGTTGTTCTGCAAGGGCTGGATGTGAGAAGAGCCTCTATGCCAGAGTCCTGTGTTCCCGCCCTGACTGCAGAAGCCCTTGCACACTCCATCAGTGTTATTGTGATTCTGTGGCTGCAGGAGGCTTGGCAGCTCTGCTCCCCACTGGCAAATCCTATTCATCCTTCGTCCCCATTCACCACTGCCATCGGAGAATTGATTCCCCTCTTCTCTACTCTAACCTTTCCCAATTCATTTTGGATTGTTCAGTGTGAAACATTTTAATTTCATATCATACAGCTATTCATCTCACAATCCCTTTTCTAACCTGTCACCAGGGTAACAGCATAGCATGCTTTCTTTAGGCAATCAAGTTTTTATTTCACATGCTTAATGTTGCATTAAATGTTTGCATTTTGTTTAACCTCCATTAAATACTTTGAACTCTGGATATGTTTTATGGGGTAATGAAATCCCTGATTTTTGAATTGAAACTAAATCAACACCATCAGTGCATTCATAAGAAAATGTCAAAAGATTAATTTGCATAATACAAAGATGATTGTTAAAAATCCAAGTTAGCCGATCTGTGCAAAGTAATTTTCAGTAGGGATGGAGCAGTATTTGTATATTTATGTTTGGCCTGGTTCCAAAAAAAAAGAAAGAAAGAAAGAAAAAAGAAAAAGAATTTAAAATTGGTTTAGAGAGATTTGCCAGGGAGAGAAATGCAGTGTTGAAAGGAGAATGGAACTGATGCAAATGGGAAATAGATTTTTGAAGATATTGCTTAATTTTTTGTCTTGCTTCTTTCTGTATTTATGCATAAAAGAACATCATGATGTGGAGTTTAATGAAGAGGAGTTGTTTTAGGAGCTCGACTTGGTGCTGTGCTTATTTCTGTCTGCCATGTGCTCCCCTTCCCTCGACCACAGGTTGCTGCAGGTGGACATGCATTAAGTCTGAGTTCAAAACAACCTGACGAGGTCTGTGTTTCTCTTACCTGTGCATCTTCACCCCAAGTAGAGGTTTCAGTAAGATCGGCTCTAGAGATAAATTCCAGGAAATTTGGAAAATACTAAAAAGTATAAAGACAACTAGAGGGACAATAATGAGAGACTACTGAATCACAGCGTTTGAAAGTGTGGTTGTTTAAAAAGATTCTCACATAGTGCTTCCTGTTTATCTTTAGATTCTACCTTAGAGTTACCAATGCTTTCCTGGTAATAGATAGGACACACTGAACTAAGATTCCTGTGCTATTGCTTAAAAAAAAAGAACTTTGAAGTGTGTGCATATTTTAGAGATATATTTTAGTGTTTTCTTGCCTTCAGTTTGGCTCTCTGTGGAAATTCTGATTTGCTCTCTTGGGGTTCTGTGGATACAGATAGCACTGGCTTAGCTGATGATCTTCACAAAGGTCTCCTCCTTTAAGTAAGTTCTTTTCATGGTGACAGCCTTTTGTCTTCAGAATTGGTTACTAGGTCATTGCAGACATGCAGATAGTGTGCATGTCCTAAGACACATGAGTTTCGGACTGGAGGAGAGTTGTCTTTTCCTTTAGACACAGTAAAGTCAAGAAAGACAGCTGTACCCACCCTGTACAGCTCAGAGCAGAGGCGAGGGGTCTAGGTTGTTTTCTAGAGAGGAGAAGGAATCTAACTTCAACTTTGCAACATTCTGTCTAAAACATCCAGTTTTCAACCATGGGTAACAGGGCCTGCAAGGAAACGTGAAAGTGTGGTCCACTCCAGAGTGAGTAGAAACTGTCCAGCAGGAAGCAATTTTAATGTATTCAGGTGCCTGAAGAAAGGTCACAGTGGTTCAGAGAGCCTGCTGCAGCCAGGCGTGGTGGCACACCTGTAATTCCAGCACTTGGGGAGGCAGAGGCAAGGGGATCTCTGTGAGTTCAAGGCCAGCCTTGTCTAGAAAGTGAGTCCAGGACAACCAAGGCTACACAGAGAAACTCTGTGTCAAAGAAAGAAAGGAAGGAAGGAAGGAAGGAAGGAAGGAAGGAAGGAAGGAAGGAAGGAAGGAAGGAAGGAAGGAAGGAAGGAAGGAAGGAGAAGAAAAGAAAAGAAAAGAAAAGAAAGAAAGAGAGAACCTGCTGCTCTTGCCAAGGACCTGGGTTTAGTCCCCAATAACTCCAGTTTAGGGATCTAATACCCTATGGCATCCCTGGCACCTGGTATACGTGGTACAGGTAAACTAACACAGGCACATGTACATAGGTGTAAACTTAAAACATGTAAATGTATGCAAGGAATTAAAGGGCTCTATAGGGACCCTGACTGACAAGATGAAAAATATACATAAAATTGAAATAATAAAATGGCAAGTAACAATTTTAGAATAATAAATTATAGTGCTTAAAATGAAAGCCTACATTATCTGCACCCAAGAGCAGATCTGAGGTGTCAGAGGACTCTTCACACATTAAAACATGCCAGATAAGATTATGCTCGTTGTCAGACAGGAGGAGGAGTGGGGATCCGTCTACCACTGGGATCTCTCACAGTCCCAGAAGCGGGAAAGAAAGGAGACAAGGAATGTAAAGAAGTTATGGTTAAATTTACCCAACCTTGACAAACAGTGTTATTCTGCAGAATCAAGTGTTGATAAAGTCCAAGCATGAGGAGCCTAAGGACCACACAGACACAGCTCATACTCAGTTAGAAGACTGAATTTGACAGCAGTCAGAAAAAACGACTTATCACAGGAACTATATCCCCAATAACATGTTGAGTTCATTCCTCATCAGATACCAGAATGGATGGGGGAAAGATTGGAGGCAGGGGGTAGAGTGCAGGTTACCGTTAGAGTACTTATCTGACATGTACAGGCCATGGGTGTCATCTCCAGCACAGATGTACACACACACACCCTGCCTAGAATGCAGGAAAAGAACAATCTCCACAGCAGCCTGGCTCTTAAGACTAGCTGTATCAGATTTTGAGTAAGAGACCTGCCTCAGAGAATATGGTAGAAGCAGCTTGGAGACAGGTTCCTGACGTATGCTTCTGGTGTCCACAGCCATGCACACACGTGTGCCAGACACATGCAGACACACATACATGTACATGAAAATGAGAAAACTAATACATAACTTGTTTGGACTGATACCAACTGCCACAGTTATAGAAACCTGTTTTAGATTTCCACAAAGACCTTTCTGTTCTCCTTGTGTGTCTGAAATTCCATTTACTCTTTTTCAGACTGTACAGAATAGCATTCCTCTACGTTCTGATCTACCAATTCTTTTTTCTGTCACTACCAGCCTGTTGTGGTAGTCCCCAGCAAGTTGTCAGGAACCTGTCTCCACCCAAGGATTGCAGTGACCATCCATAGCCTGGCCCACGTCAGACCGACTGCAGTAAATGGTGGTCTACAGAAGGACCCTCTCCTCCGGCTTGCCCTGTCAGTGTCTCAGAGAGCACTGTGACAGCATACAAAAAAGTTAAATGCTTAGCCTTGAGTTTGTTCTCCTTGGTTTTTTGGTCCTAAGAGAAGAAAATATTGTCCTCAAAATATTCCTGTACAGAGCTAGGAATGTAGCATAGAGGTGCAGTGCTTGCTCAGCATGGGTGAGGCCCGGGCTGCACTACCTGAAGCCTTAAGGGAAAACTTATACAAAGAACACCCCTGAAAGGGAGACAGTTTGATGCCCATCAACAGGAGGAGCTAATTTTAGCAGGTGCTCAAGAGAATGCACTCATGTTAAAGACAGTATCCAATAAGCACAAGGGAAATGAAGAAGTGTATTGAGCAAACGTGCATCTATTACTGCATGCCTCCGGGATGCACTAAAGTGAAGCTTTGGGGCAGACAAGTACAACCTGACTAACTGTGGGAGGGTCAGGATGGAGTGACCAGAAGGCAAGCGGCGACCGAGGTCAGTGGAATTCTACTATGTAACCTGCATTCTTTTATCTGTGGGTGCCATGTGATGTGATACATATATGCCAGTATCATGGTCTAGCCAGGATAGCTAGCACTGACATCTTAAATATCTTGGTTTCCAGAAGGGTGGTGATGGTGCAAACCTTTAATTCTAGCACTTGGGAGGCAGAGGCAGAGGCAGAGGCAGAGGCAGATGGATCTCTGAGAGTTAGAGGCCAGCCTGGTCTACAGAGTGAGTGCCAGAACATCAGGCTCTTTTTGAGCACCACCCCCATCTATCATCTATCTATCTGTCTGTCTGTCTATCATCTAGCCATCTATCTGTCATCTATCATATATGTGTCTGTCTAGCATTTATCCTCTATCATCTATCTATCTGTCTATTTGTCTATCTTTATGTGTTGTGCTGGGAACCTTGGAGTCCTTGTCTTCCAGTTTTTAAAACTATACAATAAATTGTTATAAACTATTCATTACCCCGGGATATAAAATGCAGGAAGTGCTCCGCTTCTGTATTGGAACCTGTTATCCAGCCTCCCATGACTCTTCCTGTGTGACTGTATTTGATGCCTTGTTTTTTATTAATTATTATTTTTTACAATTCATTTTACATCCCAATTGTAGTCGCATCCCTCATCTCCTCTGAGTCCCACCCTCCCTCCCTTATTCCCTCTATCCCCTTCCCCTAGGCCACTGAAAGGGGAGTTCCCCCCTGACGCTAGCTTATCAAGACTCATCAGGACTGCTTGGATCCTCTTCCTCTGTGGCCTGGCAAGACCACATCACTAGGGGAAAGTGATTAAAGAGCAGGCAACCAAGTCCATGTTGGAGATTGTCCCTGCTCTCCTTACTAGGGAATCCAAATGGAGACTGAGTAACTCATGGGCTACACCTGAGGGGTGGGGTCTAGGTCCTCTCTATGCATGGTCCTTGGTTGGTGCCTCAGTCTCTGCAGAACCCCCTGGGCCCAGATTTTTTGGCTTTGTTCCTCTCCTTGTGTAGCTCTTGTCCTCTCCAGGTCTTTCTATCTCTCCCTTCTCCCAAAAGATTCTCTGTGCTCTGCCCAAAGTTTGGCTGTGAGACTCAGGATCTGCTTCAGTCCCCTGTTGGGTGGAGCCTTTCAGAGGACCATCTATAGTAGGCTGCCATCTTGTTTCCTGTTTTCCACTGCTTCTGGTGTCTATCCTGTTTGCCCTTCTGAATGAAATTTAAACATCTTCCCTAGGGTCTCCCCTGTTGTTTAGCTTCTTTGGACCTGTGGATTGTAGTATGGTTATCCTGCATTACATGGCTAATATCTGCTTATAGGTGAATATATACCATGTGTGTCTTTCTGCTTCTGGGATACCTCACTCAGGATGATCTCTTCTAGTTCCATCCATTTACCTGAAATTTCATGATTTCCTTGTTTTTAGTAGCTGATTAGTATTGTATTATGTAAATGTGCCACATTTTCTGTATCCATTTCTTGGTTGAGGGACATCTAGGTTGTTTCCAGATTCTGGCTATTATAAATAAAGCTGCTATGAACATAGTTGAGCAGATGTCCTTGTTGAATGGTGGGGCATCTTTTGGGTGTATGTTCAGGAATGGTATAGCTGGGTCTTGAGGTAGCACTATTCCCAATTTTCTGAGAAAGCACCAGATTGATTTCCAAAGTGGTTGTACAAGTTTACATTCTCACCAGCAATGGAGGAGGGTTCCCCTTTCTCCACATCTTCTCCAGCATGTGTTGTCACTTGAGTTCTTATCTGAGCCATTCTAACAGGTAAAAGATGGAATCTCAGGGTTGTTTTGATTTGTGTTTCCCTGATGAGTAAGGACATTGAACATTTATTTGTTTCTCCGCCATTCGAAATTTCTCTGTTGAGAATTTTCTGTCTAGCTCTGTACCCCATTTTTAAATTGGATTACTTCAACAAATGGTGCTGGTCTAATTGGATGTCCACATGTAGAAAAAAAATGCAAATAGATCCATATCTATCACCCTGAACAAAATTAAATTCCAAGTGGATCAAAGATCTCAACATAAAACCAGGCACACTAAATCTGTTACAAGAAAAGAAGTTTAGTACCTTGCTATCCACCTTCCTTTTCCTCCTGTCCTCCTAACCTTGGAGCCTCCAGGGACCCCTAGTCTATGTTCATTCATGAGTCAATTTATTTTGCTTCTGATGTATGAGCACATTTGGTATTTGTCTTTCAGTGACTCGCTTGTTTCACGTAGTGTCCTCTGTTCTATCCCCTTTGCTGCACATGATGGGATTCATGTATGTACCACATCTTTTCATATGTTGGCAGTAACTGGATTCTTACTGCTGTGACAGAGTAGCTCACCAGAGTTACCTGAAGAAAGAAGGAGTTGTTGACTCACAGGCTGAGCAAGGTGTGGCATTAGGGGTGAGAGGTCACAAGCATACCCTCAGGCAGGCAGCAGAGAAGGAAGCGCTCTTGCTGGGCTCACTCTCCCTCTTTGTTCAGTGTGGGGCTTCTGGCCATGGGGGCCACCTACATTTAGGATAGGGCTTCCCTCCTTAGCCGCAGCTCTCTGGCATACCCCTTAGACTCTTCCGGAGATGTGGTGCCATGGGATTCTGAGTCCCATCAAATTGAGAGATTAACATTACAGGTATCCGTGTTGTTGTCATAACTGGCCTTCGGTCACCTACCATCCTTCTGTTGCTGAGACAATGGCAGGTGTTCCGACCTCTGTGCAGACCACAGTGGTTGCTGGTGCATGCTGGAACCCCTACTGCATACCACCATGCCAAGCACCACGTGTCTTTTCCCCTCCCATCCACATACTTAGATGATCTTCCTGTTGAGAAAAAAGGCACCGTGGGCATCCACCCCTTGCGGAGGTCACAGAGTGGTCACAGGCTTGCACGTGATCACATGGGGAGGCCTGCGGTGGTGGCAGCTGGCCTGGGTTGCTTTCCTGACTCATGTGCTCCAAGCCTTCTAGGAGAACCACGCACGGCAAGAGGAGGGCGAAAGTGGGATTTACATCTATTAATAATGGTACGATTATAAGTGAGGGACATATTCAGCACTACATGCCAGTCCCTTGTTACAATGCTGCTGTTGAACTTAGTGGTGCCGTGATTGCTCAGGACAGTTTTGTGACGGGCTCTGGTACAGCATCATGAGCTGGGGTGCACACATTTTAAAGTGCATGTTGGGAGATCTTGGTCATTCTTCTTGTCTATTTCTGGCATTGAAGGGTTCTCTGAAAGCTACTTTTATCTGTCTTTGCAGTGATGAACTTTAATGCTACTCTGTTGTAAGTTCTCACATAATAAGGCATAGAATTTTGTTTGGTTTGGCAGTAGACTTCTGTTTAAAATTCCTTTAATCTGTCTCTTCATGCTTTTTTTCTATTCATTTTGATAGCTAATGGTTCTGTGAAGAATTTTACATGAATTTATTACACTACCAAAACTCATTCTTTTGACCCTTCCTCTGTCTGAAGTTGCTGAAAGTGGGGTTTTCAGCAAAAGGCAGATTTTTTTTTTTGTCTTCCTTAGAATTGTTTTCTTTTCTTCTTCAGTTGAGGAAAGTAAGAAAAAAAAAATCACGTGCTAGGTCTTAAGTTTCATTAAAATTGCTTATACCCTATCTCAGGCATTTTAAGTGGGCCATCTGTCTAAACATCTTTCTCTCTTTCCCCCATTTTTTTCCTGATCATTTCCGCGACTTATTCATGAGCCATGGGAGGGCTTCTTTGTAGTCGGCCTGTATCTATGTCTGTCTACCCCCACTGAATACATCCATGTGCTTGCATAACATAGCTTTTTGCCACTCTGGAAATTTTGTGAACCAGGTTCAGATGAATGGCCCACTTTTAGAGGCCCTTTTTCTTCCTGTGGAGATTTGCATGCAGGGACTGACCTCAGTGGCTGTGGGACTCAGCAGATCATCCTGACGGTGCAGGCCACCCTCTAGGGAAGCTATGACGAAGCAGTTCTTGAGGACCCTTTGAGTGTTGTCTGCTCTGATGGGCCAGTCTCAGAGAGCAGCTCCTCGGTGTCTGTGACAGGAAGCTTCCGAGATGGCCACTGTCTTATCGCGACGTCTGTGCGGTGCTGGGCGTTTCTGTTAGTAGTCGTGCATTTCTAGCTTCACTTGTGTATTTGGATCAGTTTGCTAAGTTTTTTGTATTAGTACTGACATTACTAAAGATCAGTGGTCAGCTTTTCTTTGTAAGACATGGAAAAGTTGGATTTTACTGAGCAGCTTGATTCTGGCTGTCCAGAGGTGCCGGAGGTAGGCAGACTTGGGGAGAACTGTGATCGGCTTTGAGTGGCTCTGACCCCTCACTGCTGGGTTTGGTGACTTGCTGTATGTAGAGTTTCAGGTCTGAATGTGCAGACCACACTGCACAAAGTGAGCCTTGGTCTGATGGCAGCTTTTCCACGGAGTGTGTTTCACTAGGGGAAGCTGAGCCCTGTGGAGTCTTGCTGGGGTGACTGTGAGTCAGCTCCTACCTTTGAGGAGGTTTGTGATTATTTTACCTACCCTTTTTCTCTCCTGGCTGAGTGACACCCAGGGCCTGAGGTCTGCTAGGCAAGTGAGTTGTATCAAAAGGTATAATTCTTTTTTTAAAATTTAAAATATAACTTTAGGTATTTGTTACTATCATGTTCATGCTTTTTGAATTGAAATTGGTATTTCAAAATAACTGCTAATATTCTCTTAGCAATTCTTCAGAACCAGGGCCCATAGCCCTCCAGGTCTGGTCTGTTTTGGTGCAATATTGTATATTTCAGTAACTAGCATCAATGCCTGAACCATCTATTTTAGTCACCAAACAAAATCAAACTATTTTTAAGCCCACGCAAAGCCAGACAAAACCCTAGTACTAACCCTGCTTGGGAACCATGGCTTGTCAGCTTGGCAGCTGGAGGTCTTGCTTCTCAGTGGAACTGCTGTCTTCCATTCTCCTAGCAAAGTACTTCAGGAGAGCTTGCTGGAAAAATGCTGCTCCAGGGGCTCAGCTCAGAGGATGCCTGCCTCCTGTCACCTGGTTGTTTCTGTGGAGCTGTCTTGCAGGCTCAGGGATGTGGGTCCTCAAGTGCATCGCTGAGGGGAGAGGCGGTGAGACAGGAGCCTGTGTGCTTCCAGAAGGTCCCTCCTGGGGCAAACTACAATGTATATGAACCAGATGTGGATCAAAATAAAGTGGTGGAAAAATAAATAGTGCTGGGGTCCTGAGGAGAGGCTGCTCTGCCTTGCCACCATCTGCAGGAGCATTTTCTGTGGGAAAAAGAGTCCTGGGCTAGAACAGGACGTTGGGATCAGTACTTCCCACCTCCTCTGCAGGCAAAGGATGGCTGCCTCACTGGAAACAGCCTTTGCTCTCCCTGGCTGTCCCTGAACTTTAGAAACTACTATGCATATAGTGCTGGTTAAGTGGAAGGAAGGCAGTGAAATTACACTATCATTGAGGCAGTTTAAAAGGCACAGGAGAGGGAGTCCAACGCTGCTGTAATGGAAGGATGTCAGTCAGGGCCAAAACAAGAGAAGAGGCCTGGACTATCATCATGTCCGCTGTGCACGCCTCACCCATTCTCGGTGTGTGCATCAGTGCAAACACCATCGTTACTTCCATGTTCCAGGAAAGGAAATTTATTCTGTGCATTTGCTCAAGGTCAGAAGTATAGGCAGAACTCATCTCACTTCTGTGGGTCAGCAGAGCTCAGCTCAGAGCTTGCTTGGTCCTCTGCCTCCTGCTTGTTTGGCTTAACTAAAGGGAGCTAGTCCAATCAATCACACAGGCCAATGTAATTAGAAAAAAAGTAAGGTACAAAGAATTGTGGCTTTCCTCTTAAGGACTCAAATGGCAAGCAGTTCAATTAGGAATTAACTTGGTGTGAGTAGAATACCATAAAAATGTCATGAGCAGGAAGGTTGTGGTTTTACTATCGAGGAAAACATGGGAAAGCCACGTTACACAGTGGCCCTGGGAGAATGGACGTTTCAGCGCTTGAGGTTGGGCAAGGAATTGGCCTAGTGAGGAGACAGCCCTAGCGAGGCCTCGGAGCCACCCTCTGCAGCTACTGCGCTTGTGTGGGAAGCACCTTTACTCACTGAGGCCTCACCCCTTTGTTCTTTACTACCGTTTAATCGTATCAACTATGAAGAGTAAATTAAATAAGCCCCAAATTATGTCAACTAATTCATTTTTAACCTCTTTGGACACTTAGCACATTTGTCACATTGTTTATTTTACTGTAATTAAAAATATCTTGAATAGTTAGCAGAAAATAATATTGCTTAAGAAAGATTAGTTTATGAAGGGCTGTCTCAGTTACACAACTCAAGTTAAAACGCAGAGCATGGTGACGGGTCTTATAGGAGGCGCTGCTAGCACAGTTACTGCAGGGACCGCTGTGTCTTCTGAGTGTCTGCCTTCTAAAAGTCTCCCCAGTGTATGTCTTGAGGGCTAGTAAAATGAAATGCAAAGTGTGGCTTTTAACTCTTTTACTGCACACACTAATGTGAAGGGAAATTATTTATTGATAGAGAATAAAATGTAATTCGCCCTTTGCTTCCTTTCTGCTCCAGAGTGCCGGTTGTTAGGCCGGAAGTGGCTGAGTGGGAGCTCTCCATAAAGCTACACGGGGAAGACCACACTGCGGTGGCGTCGAGCAGCGGGTCAACATTTGCTGTGAGTTTCGCTTGTCTGGGGCAGTCCTGCGTTACCTGGGCAGACTGTGAACGCCTTTAGCCTCGCCAGGGTCTCTTCCTAGCCTCCAGCAGGCTTTGTCTTTCTGAGCTGAATTTAAAGGAAACTTTTTTCCTTCTGTGGTAATTACAGGACACATTTCTCAACTTAGCTACGTTTTAAACTACCTGATTCATTTTTCTTCATATTCACTTGAAAGTCACAGTGACAGAGAAGCCTGTGATTGTCATTGCAGACTCTGACAGCTCTGCTAAGTAGCCAGAAGCCTTGGCTAGCAACACCTCGAGACTCCTGTGGGCTGTTCTTGAGGAAGTGCTCACCTCCGGGTGTCATTCTTTGTGTTATGAAGAATACAAACGCTTTGCGAAGCACCCAAGACAGACTGTGGTGGTTTAAGTTCTACTCTCTGGTGAGCACAGGTCCAGGTTTCAGTGTTAAGATGGCAGCGTGGATGATAGGCCTAAGATGGTTGACTGCAGTTCACCAGATAGACACTGAAGAGTTGCCGCGTATGGTGGGCTCCGTGCTTCCGGAATCAGTGCAGCTGCTGTGTAGTTAGCTTTACCCTTGTCTCTTCTGTAACTTAGTTGCTTTGAGAAACACAGTATTTATGGGAAACAGATGACTTTTGTCAGAAGACTAGAGCATAATGGAAACCAAAATAATGTAATTTCATTCAAAATATGACGGAGGGAGGGGCCTTGGAGTTTCTTGGACTCGCTGAGAAATGGACAAAAGTTGGGAATTTGTGAGAATCCATTTATTGAAGTATTTGCTGCATACCTACTGTGTGTCAAGTAAGTGATGGGCATTCTTATACGATAGACTCACAAATACTTGAGACATAAGGTAGCTTAGGTTTGTGTTTTGTGGTGAGATGCTAAAGCTTTGCTGACTGAAGGATTCTTGGTCTCACAAGTAAAAGTGCTGAGGAAGTGAAGCCGTGATTGCACTACCGTCTTTTAGGATGTGTTCGTGGCTCTGACGGTTCTCCCATCTCTAGGAGTCTATTCCCTAAACAGCTTTGTAAGAGATGCTGAATGGAGTGTCGACTTGGGGACCACTTCCTGGGGGAGGGGTGACGCCGCAGAGTGTGACCTGAGCATACCACTCAGTTCTGTGTCCAGGCCTCGGTGAAGCCTGCCTGTGCCCTGCGTTCTCATGATCCGACTGTTTAAGCCTCCCCTACCCCATAAAATTCTCTCCTGCTTTATATTATGGCCCAGGGAAACAGTTTGAAATAAGGGCATTAAAATCATCCTGGAAAGCATGTGATGTAAAAACCTGTCCCTTGCATCTCACTTGGCTGCTGTGGGATGTGTTATTTCCTGGAGCAGAGCTTGGGCCCATGTAGTACACCTTGCAGGGGTGAGGGGGGCCAGGCTGCTGCAGGCTGCCCCATGTGGGGTCAGTTAGACAGACTGGTATGAAGCTTGTGCAGTGTGGCACCTTTTGGTCACTAAGGGGAGAACTATGGTTGTTTCCTTGGGTTTTTTTGCCAAGAACAAAATTAACCTAAAAGTAACAGGACAGGTTTGGATTACTGACTTCAGAAAAAGTATAGACAAAGTCGTGTTTATTTAGTTCACAGTAAACCTCAGGGAATGCATAATTTTAAAGTTTACATTTGGGAGGCATTATATATATTATATATATATATATATATATATATAATTTTAAATAGTTAGCAATTTAGTTTTTGTTGCTAATAACAACTTCTTTTAAATTTTAATTTTTTTTACAATTTATTCATTTTATATCCTGATTTAGCCCCCTCCCTCATCTCCTCCCGGTCCCACCCTCCCTCCTTCTTCCCCTCTATCCCTTTCCCCTAGTCCACTGAAAGGAGTTCTCCTCCCTGCCATCTGACTCTAGCCTATCAAGTCTCATCAGGACTGCCTGCATCCCCTTCCTCTGTGGGCTGTCAGGGTCTTGTCACCAGGGGGAAGTGATCAAAGAGCAGGCAGCTGAGTTCATGACAGAGGTGGGCCCTGCTCTCCTTTCTCGGGACCCACAGGGAGACTGAACTGCCTATTGGCTACATCTGAACATGGGTCTAGGTCCTCTCCATGCATGGTCCTTGGTTGATTCTCTGCAGGACCCACTGGGCCCAGATATTTTGGTTTTGTTGGTTTTCTTGTGGAGCTCCTTCCCCTCCAGATCCTTCTATCTCCTACCCCTTCTTCCATAAGATTCCCCGCACTTTGCCCAAAGTTTGGCTGTGAGTCTCAGCATCTGCCTTGATCATGGGGGGAGGGGTGGCATTTTAAACTTTGAAGATTTCAAATGGAGAGAGTACAGTATGTATAGATTTCCTACTAAAAAGGAAAAAAGAAAGAAAGAAACAGTTGTAGGTGCAGTTGAATCCTCTTCTTCCACCTTCTGTTCTGCTCCTGCTCCCCAAGGGTTGGCAGCTGTCTGGAAGTGTCACATATCCTCGTATGTACTCAGTATGTGCCTGCACTACAACACTGAAAAGGAGGAACAGGAAAGTGCAAATACACACACACACACGCACACACCATATACACATACACATTGAAAAAATTGGCAGTTGCTCCAGTATCGTGGCACAGCTAGTCACGTTTCATGCATGGTCATTCAGCAAAGATGCTTGAGGAAACTCAGACCCAAGACCAACCAATGGAAGAGAAGGAAGTGGAAGAGGAGGAAAAGGAGGAAAAGGACAAGGAGGTCAAGACCTTTGCCTTTTAGGAAGAAATTGCCTTATAAATTGTCATTATCCTTGACCATCAATGGGCTGTGGAACAAAAGTTATCTTACATCTGATAGCAGTCCAAACTGAGTATTTGGAGGAAAGGAGAATAAAGGAGATTGTGAAGAAACACTCTTAGTTTATTGGCTACTTCATTACTCTCTTGTGGAGAAGGACTGTGATAAGGAAGTCATGATGAGGCTGAAGAAAAAGACAATAAAGAGGAACAGAAAAAAAAGAAGAAAAGGAGTCTGATGATAAGCCTGATGTTGGTTCTGATGAAGAAGAAGAAAAGGATGGTGACGAGAAAAAGAGGAAGATAAGGAAAAGTACATTGATCAAGAAGAACTCAACAACAACAACAACAACAAAAGCCTATTTGGACCAGAAATCATGCTGACATTACTAATGAAGAATATGGAAAGTTCTTCAAAGCTTAACCAATGACTGGGAAAAACATTTGGCAGTAAAGCGGATTTGGAATTCTGGGCCCTTCTTTTTGTCCCAAGACCTGCTCCTTTTGATCTGTTTGAAAACAGAAGGAAAAAGAACAGCATCAAGTTGTACATACACAGAGTTTTCATCCTGGATAACTGTGAGGAGTTAATCCCTAGTATCTGAAATTCATTACAGGAGTGGTAGATTCTGAGGATCTCCCTCTAAATATTTCCCATGAAATGTTGCAGCAAAGCAAAATTCTGAAAGTTATCAGAAAGAATTTGGTCAAGAAATGCTTAGAACTATTTATCGAACTGGCAGGAGATAAAGAAAACTAGAAAAAAGTTTTATGAGACGTTCTCAAAAATATGAAGCTTGGGATTCATGAAGACTCTCAAAATCAGAAGAAGCTTGCCAAGCTGTTGAGATACTGCCTGTCTGCTTTAGGTGATGAGGTGGTTTCTCTCAAGGACCGCTGCACCACCAGAACGAAGGAAAACCAGAAGCACAGCTATTTTATCACAGGTGAGACCGAGGAGCAGGTCGCTAACTTGGCATTGGTGGGGCATCTCCGCAAGCGTGGCTGACAAGTAGCCTGTCTGACTGACGCCACTGAGGGTAGGGTGTGCAGCAGTTGAGGGAGTGTGAGGGCAAGACCTCAGCGTCAGTTACCAAAGAAGGACTGCATCTTCCAGAAGATGGCGAGAAAAAGAAACAGGAAGAGAAAGACAAACTTTGAAAACCTCTGCAGAATTATGAAGCTGTTTTGGAGAAACAGGTTGAAAAGGCGGTTATGTCAGGCTGCTTGGTGATGCCCCCATGCTGTGTTGTCACAAGCACGTATGGGTGGGCAGCGGCCAGGGAGGGAATCATGAGAGCTCAGGCCTACGGACAACTGAACAGTGGGCTTCATGGCAGCAAAGAAACACATAGAGATGAACCCTCATCACTCCATGACTGAAACCTTAAGGCAGAGGGCAGAGGCTGACAAGATTGCCAAGTCTGTGAAGGACCAGGCCATCTTGCTCTATGAAACTGCACTCCTGTCTTCCGGCTTCAGCCTGGAAGATCCCCAGACACATGCTAATAGGATCTACAAGATGATCAGGCTGGGTCTAGGCATTGATGAGGGTGATCCTACTGTGGGTGATAGCAGTGCTGCTGTAACTGGAGGGAGCATGGAAGAAGTAGAGCAAGCGTCACCAGAAGAGCTGGGAGTTTTACACTTACCCTCCTTCCTTACTACAGAATATTTTTCAGGGCTTTTGTTTACTTTAGTTAACATTTAAAACATCTGTGCAGGACCTAAGGGAAGGTGAAAACTACGTTCTACTGTGGTACTGTGGTACTGTGGGTTTGATCCCACAGGTTGGTAGAGTGTTTAAGTCACAACGCAGCCTACTGTCAACCTTGTGGTCTGAAGTGTTTGGCTGTGAGCTGGTTCCTTAGTAGACCAAATATTTGTCACTTAAGTGTTCTGAGACACACATGTTTAGAAAGGACAAAAATTAAGATGGCTTAAGTTTTATACTTTTTTTCATGTCCTTTACTTTCAATTCTGTGTGTACTAGTCTTAGAAGTAAGAACACAAGTTTAAAAAAACCTGACAGAGGAACTCCCCTTGTGGCTTGTTTTCCGAAGTGCCAAGAGCAAACGCTAAGCTTCTTCCCTAGGTCTTATGACTCAGCAAGGCTTGTGAATGGAAGTAGTGCCCAACCACATTCTGCTTTAAAAGGCAAATACAGAGGAGATAAATAAAAGAAGAAGAAGAGAAGAAAAAGCAAAAAGTGGGGACGAGACATGAATAGATAACTTCTTAACTAAAACAAAAAAGTCAGGTGGCCAGGGCGCACTGGAAAACGCCCAGGGTCATACCACGAAAGACATGGCAAGTTGAATGAAGAGTCCAGTGAGGCCTATCCTCCCAGCCAAGGGAGGTGCTGGCAGGGAGACAGAAGAAAAGTGTCAGGCCTGGAGAGGAGCAGAGCCCGAGTGCGCCAGCCACTGAGGGAAAGAGTGTGGGGCCCTAAACACAGAAAAGCCACATCATCTGATCAACAGGGCAGTTGAAAGCAAACCCTGAACACGCATTTGCACATGCATATTCATAGCAGCGCTATTCACAGAGCAGAGAAGAAACTGTGGAAGAGTCCACTGATGGGTGAGTGGACAGAGAAAACATGGGACCTGTCCATGAGTGGGAGTTACCCAGTCCTGAAAAGAAAGGCTGTTCTGCTGCATGCCAGAAGGTGGAGAGACCTTAAGGACTCTGCCAAGTGAAGTGAGTCACCTGAAAGGACATGTTGGGGACCCACAACATGGCATCCCTACAGCAGTCAGATGTTCTAGAGACAAAGCTGAGTGGTGGGTCCCAGGCCCTGGAGAAAAGGAAATGTCCAGGCCTGTGGTTGTGGTGCCAGATCTTGGGAGCAGAGGAGGAAGGTTACAACTCCGAGGCCATCCTCAGCTACATGGGATCTTGTCTCAAAAAAAAAAGTTAAATTAACTAAATGAAGTAAAAAAGGGAGTGAGGTACAGTGAGGAGGGCAGGGTGAGCAGGCACTGTTGAAAGGACACAAATTTCAATTGTGTAGAACGAAAGTATTTTAGAGATAGGAAGCTTACATGTGTATGATACCCTGATCTGTACTCTAATTGTAGCACTGTGTGCTATGTGTGTTATAACACAACTAAAAACTATGCTCAGCAACCCACATCGGTGTGTGTAATCAAGAATGCTGGTTCTCAGGTAAAAGTCTGGGATAAGCGAAAGTCAGAATAAGCAAAAGAATTGACTAGGAGTGTGAACCCCATGAACACACATGGTGGGAACACTAGCCGGGCTTTATAACACTGAACTCCCAAGGGAGAAAAATCAGTTGAGTTTATTTATAAAAACTTTCTGGATTCCTGAGTTTCCCTCCACTTCTTTCCTGTGCAGTATAATATAAAACTGGGTAAAACAGTACAAGAAACACAAAGATTAGTGTGTTTTCATTGCTTTATTTTTTCTTTTTTTCTTTTTTATTTATTTATTACAATTTATTCACTTTTTATCCCAGCTGTAGCCCCTCCCTCAAGCCCTGCCCATCCCACCCTTCCTTCTTCTCCTCCAATTTGCCTCCCAAGTCCACTGATGTGTTTATTACTTTAAAGGTGAAGAACTAAATTTATGTTGATGACCATTCACTTCGAAGAAAAAGGTCTGAGTGGTCTTGATGTGTAAACTGGCTTTAGGCATGTGGCCTTCAGTGGCACATGAGCAGCACCCATGCACGTTAGGTGTTTGCCGGATACTAGCTGCTCAAAACTGAGACTTAGGGAGAGAAACTTTCCTTCCAGGGCCAGTGGCAGCCACCTTTGTAAAGACTCTTCATGCTACGGCATAAGAATATCCAGGGTTGGAGAGCTGCTTCAATGGGTTCTAGCCCCACTAGTCTGAGGACCTGAGTTTTATCCCCCGAACCGACATAAGAAGCCAGACACCAAGATGCAAACCCATTATCTCACCACTCCTGCAGCTAGAGAAGGGGCAGAGACAGGAGAATTGCCCAGAAGCCCAAGAGCCAGCAGAGTGGAGCACAGAAGTAAGAGAGACTGCCTGAGCAAGATGCAAAAGAGAACACTGCTTGCTCAGTGTTGCCCTCTGATCTCTGCAAGAAGCACCTTGCTACCCTCCCTCCATCCCCCAGCTGCTCCCTCCACCCCCTGCTATCAGTCTGCCAGCATTCCAAAGAATATTCAGAATCCCTGCTCCCCCATGGTATATATACTAATGTAATCTTTGGTCTAATGAATAAAAAATCTAAATTGTCAAAGCACTACTTCATTTTAATACTGTCATTCATACTTTGCTAAAATTTCTTTGCCTTTCCCATTGCCTTCCTCACTTTTCCTGGTTCTCTTCCACCCACAAAAGCCCTCTTGTGCTTTTAAATTCCGTATAGTTCACTTTCCTAAGTTAATCTCAGCTTTCTTTATTAGAAGGACAAAATATTTTCGATAAGCACAAAACTTTTATTTAAATTAAAATTGGAGTCCTTCCATTCTCCCAGTTTCACGTTTTGTATCTAACACAGTTCAATTTGTATTAGAGTTTAAAAGGCTGGGCTTGGCGGCAGCTCACTGGCAAAGCACTTCCTGGTGTGCCTGAGACCCTGAGTTTGTAAGCCATCAGCAAAGACCTGCTCTGGAGTGGCCGCGTGAGGCGCTCCCTGACCCTGTCTTCAGCAGAGCGGCCATCATTATGACAAGGATGACGATGTCTTTCTGTGGATGCTGTGTGGGTTCTGTGTAGAACCCTGTGAGGAACCAACTACAAAACTATCACGTAGAAGTAAGTTCCGCATGGGTGCAAAATCAAAGCTGTTAAAAATCTCTTCAGCTGCAGTGGCAGCCCCACAGTGAAAACAGTTCCATTAACAAGAATTAAAAAAAAAAAAAAGTGCTAGTGAGGAGAAAATACAGTGAAAGAAGTATGAAACATACATGATGAAATGTACAAGTCACTGAAAAAGGATGAAGAAAAAGCACAGCCTCCTGGTTTATGGCTGGTTAGAAAGGGCACGCATGGCTTCCTCATAGGCTAGACTTCCTGTAACTCCTGAATCAAGCTGTGTTTTAGTCAGACCCTAGAGTTCATATGAAAGCTTGAAGATATAGGATTCTCAAAACTATCTTGAAAACAAACGTGAGGATGGCTAAGTCACATTTTAACCTTTGCTTCACTGAACTGTAGCCCTCACAACAAGATAGCCGAGTTGATTACTGGGGTAGAAATGGTCCTCTAAACTCGTTAGTCCTGGGTGCCTAGCTTGGGCATGGTTCCTGAATGTGTGGTGGTTCTCTCTAGGAGGAGATGATGTGTGTTCTAGGTACGGGACTCAGGGCTCTGTACCTAATAAGCACATTTCTACCACTGAGCTGCATCCCTGCTCTAAAGTGATATCTTAAAGAAGTGCTAAAATAGTTCAGTGGAGAAACAGTAATTCTTTCAGCAAATGGTGGGGTATCCACATAAAATGAGTGACGTTGAACTCCTTCCTCACACTGAGATATGCAAAATTTAACCAAAATGAATTCACCCCTAAATGCAAAAGCTAACCCTTCTGACTTTATATGTTACTATATTTTCATAGCATAAGCAACACAAGAAAAATGAAAGAAATATTTATCAAAATTAAAATGTTCATGTTAAAAGACCCAACAAGAAAATGAAGACAAGCCCACAGAATGGTAAAAACCATTTACAAACTGAATAAAGAAAGTATGTTAAAAATGTATAAAGAAAGAAAACCAAAAACAAACAAACAAAACAAAATTAAAAAGAAATTATATAAGTGCTATACATCATAGGAAAAAGACAAGAAATTGAGGTGCTTCCAGGAAAAACACATCAAAACCGTGAACGCAGAAACTTGCTGCTGTGTAGGTGGCTGTCGGGAGCTCCAAGTGGAGAATCAGAGTCCTCGTGAACTGTTGGCGGGCCTGAGTCATGGGGCCTTGGAAGTCTGCAGAAGGTTAAACGTCTAGATTCTACAGAACAGTGGCTGGGTTCTGTCATGAGGAGTTAGGCTTTCTAGTCACTTAAATACTTGTGTCCTTATTATTATGCTGGACATATTTAAATTTGAAATCATACCAAAAATTTCAAAAAATAGTTATGGGACCAGATGCCAGCACCACAGCGGTAAAGGTGCATGCATTCATTTAGGCCTTCTGCAAAATAATTGGATGCCATTCATAAAAGACTCTTAAGAGATTCATACCCTTTGGAGTGCTAATTCTTGTGTTAAAACTGTATCCTAAGAAAGTGATGAGATAATGAATAAATTGTGAAAAAAATAAAAATTAAAAAAGTGATGAGAAATTACAAGTATCAGCTTAATATTTTACGTAATAAAAGATTGAATCAAGAGCGTTTGTCCTTAGACCCCTTGGAAAGAGTCTGCATTTACAAAGGTAAAGGGAAGGCAGACTTGGAAGCAACTAAAATACAGCAAAAACCGTCCTAGAGATAGTCACAGCCATTTAATGAGACCCGAACTGTCCTAGTTAGGGTCACTGTTGCTGCCGTGAAACACCGTGACCAAAGCAACTTGGGGGAGGATTTATTTTGGTCACACTCCCATGTTTGTACATCATCATTGAAAGAAGCCAAGACAGGTGCACAAACAGGGCAGGGACTCCACTGTGAGGGCGGATGCAGAGCCCATGCAGGGCGCTGCTTACTGGCTTGCCTCTCACGGCTTGTTCAGCCTGCTTTCTTACAGAAGCCAGGACACCAGCCCCGGGCTGGCACCACCCACAGCAGTCACAGTAGGAAATGCCCTCCAGGCTTGCCGGCAGCCTGATGTTCTGGAGGCATTTTCTCAGTTGAGGCTCCCTCCTCTCTGATGACTCTCCCTGTGGGCTGTCACTCACAGGGATTGTTGTTTTGAGGCAGTGTAGCCTACTATAGAATTGAACTCATAGCAATCCTCCTGCTTCAGCTTCTTATGTCTTGTAGTTACAGCTGTGCATCACCACATCCAGCATCAGTGGCCTCTCTGAACATTTTACTTTCAAACAGCTTTCTTGGGAAAATGAGCCCCATCTACTGTCCTGCTTTACTCTCAGGAGTTGTTAGGATAGGCTCTTCTCTGGGGCACGACGAAGACATTAGCCAGTAAGGCAGTTCACTGTTACATTTATGACAACGTTAGCCTTTTCATCTAAAAATTATCTGTGACTCAAATTCATATTTGCCAAATTGAAAACAACATTTTTTAGTAGCATTTGAAAATGAATGTTGTATGCTCCGGTAGAAGCTTGTAAAATGGTTTGATCAGGCCCAGGGATAGAAAATCAAGATCAGGTTTTTAAAATTAGCCAACACACTTAAACTTTTGTTTTTCTTTTATTGTGAATTAAATGTTACAACCATGTGAACTACTTACCAGGCTTTTTTTTTTCATGTAGCTATCCCCTTCCATGAGTTAAAAACAGATTCTAAACAGTTTATAATACTGTATTGAAGAAATCTTATTTTTTATAATTTATTTAATTTTATGTGCATTAGTGTGAAGGTGTCAGATCCTTTGGAATTGAGGTTATAGACATGGCAAGCTGCCATGTGGGTGCTGGGAATTGAACCCTGGTCCTTTGGAAGAGCAGACAATGCTCTTAACCACTGAGATATCTCTCCAGCCTCAAAATCTTAGTTTCTGACAATGAATTTTTACAAAGTGCATTATGTAACCTTGTATTTGTATTCATTCAACAAAGTTAATTTTTATGAAAAGTTATTTTACCAGTTGAAAAATATTAGTAGGAAAATAAATCAATTGTTTTGTTTTGTTTTTTTCTTTTTCAAGATGTTTATCAGGAGCCCCTGGCTGTGGCCTGTTTTTATTTTGTTCTTTTTTTCTAAATCGTTATTGAATTTGTTCTTGACTGGTCCATGCATACATATTATGCATTTCAATTACTCTTCACTCTGTCATGCGTTCCTCCTTTTCACCCCTATTGCCCATCCCTGCCTCCCAGTAAGGCGTTTTTCCATATTCATGTTTTATTAGCATATATGGTGTTAGCATATATTGTGATATCATTATGACATTTCAAACAAAATGAATGTCATACAAGTAACATCTGTTGGGCTGTCCTGTGTGAGGCTAGTCAGAGAGCCAGCACATAGGAAGGATCTATCGATCCTATGAAGATGTCCAGAGGTGATTCATAGTGGGGTGAGTGTGACTGGCTCCTGCACACCTGAAAACAAGCACCAGCCCTGTCAGGCAAGCTCGGGACGAGACGATGGACAGGAGTCATTTCCATATACATTTTTGGCAAAAGTAGAAATGTTCACAGCTCCCTGATTTCATATGGTTAAAGAAGAACAAGCGAGCTATAGGAGTGCTGATATAGACCCTCAGGAAACAGTTTGACAGGGAAACACGCTGATAATCCCAGCACTCAGGAGTCAGAGAAGCAACATTTGTTCAAGCTCAGGCTACACAGCAAGATTTTGTCTTAAAATCAACCAACCAACACACTTAAACCCAAACTGTCACCTGTGTCATGTCCAGTGTAGGAAGGATAAGAGAGCATCCACAGCAGTATTATTTGTGACTGCAGAGGACTCAAACAGCTCAAAAGGCAAGCATGTTGACAGATACCTGGCATTGGAACCCTGAAATCCTGTGCAGCTGTTAAAAATGAGTGTGAATCCATTCGGTGTGCTGCTTCTTCAAGTATAAAAGCAAAGTATATTCCTTGGTACAAAGAAAGAGTGTGTTAGCACAGGTGTGGTGGTGCCTGCCTTTCATTTCAGTAGTTGGAGAGTGGGGCAGGCACAAGTCTGTGAGTTCCAGGCCAGCCTGGGCTACACAGTGAGATTCTGTCCTGAGGGGGAAAGGTTGTGTCTGCTTATTATGTAGCTAGAATGTCTTTGGGAGGAGCCACAAGAAAGCGTAAGTGTAGGTTGTTGTGCTGCCGCAGCCAGCTGCCTGGCACAACTGATGCCTCAGCCATCCCTGGAAGCACTCAGAAAAGCCCCCCGGCTGTTTGGAGAGCAGCCGGGCATGGCCATAGGGCCACAAAGTGTCGTTTCTGAACTCTTCAGCTGGACCTCTGACCTTGAAAGTAGATTCTAGAGATCACAGAGTCGGTTGTTTTAAGGACTCATCTAAATCAGCCAGGGAAAGAGTGAAAACATGTTTGGATACTCACTGTGAGTCCTCCTTTTCCTTCTTAGCTGTAGAAACCATCTTAAGAGATGTTTGCTTTGCTGATAGCACTCTGAAGATTATACTGGGACTCCTAGAATTCATAGCTTCACCGACTCTGAAACACATCCACAGTATTTTAGGGAATGGGGTGGTTTAAGGAAGGAGGTCTCAAAGTCACTTTCTGCATTACTGTCACTTCCCTACCCCGAGAGCCAACAAGGTGACAAATACCCTTTCAAATCAGACACAGCCAAGTCAGCTTGAGGTCTGATGAAGAGGGTCAGATAAACAAGGCTGTGGAAAAATCAAGCCTGAAGAGTAACTGGCGCAGCTTGATCTGTTTGTTTTAAATGTAGCCTTTCTACTGGGTATCATAATCTACTTTTCAGCCAGAAGCCTGAATTTTCATAAAAATGTGAGGCTCCTGCCCATGTAATCTGGAAAATTGCCCATCTAATTGGGCGCAGGGCCGCACCTGCACCCTCTTAAATGGCTCAGGCATGTTGCGCTTGAGAGCCACGTTGCTTGTCACGGTGCTAAGTGAGGAACAGAAATAAGCAGCAGACCCGGTTCCCACTACTCTGCAGATGAAAAGCACCAAGTGGGGTCGGTGGTTACCGCATTAGACTTGGCAAATACGGTGATTAAGACTTCAGCTGGGCTTTAGGATTATGTTCAGGTTTCTGACGCTCTCTGAAGTATTTACTCTCAGGTAAAATGCATAATGTTGACACAGTTATTCAGCTTTAGTGCAGGTCATTTAACTTCATAATCTGTTATAAAATATTTGCAGTAATATGGTAGTATCTTTAGACACTAACCAAATTGTTACAACAAAGGCGTTAACAATTATTTTGTATTTTTGCTTATTGTGTATTTCCTGTTCCAGTTCTTTAATCCTGAGCTAGCCCATCAGCCTCCTTTGTGCTGAGATGACGGAGGACACCAGCAATCTTGGCTCAATTTTCATATTATGTTTCTGCATCTCAAACTTATTTACAAATTAAATGAATGCTGAAATGCTCTTCTGTGACTCAACCGCTAGATAAGATTTTATGGTCATTATTCTGTCATTTTTATGGTTGTGGTGGGTGTCCTCCTTGCTTTCAATGTCCTGTGACATGGGCACTAGAGGAACAGCGGTGCTCGAGAGGGAAGGTGTCTCTACGTCCTCTGGTCTGTCGAGGGTGACAAGCAAGTAGTAATGACAGGGAGATTAGGAACTGTGGACAATGGATAAGGGCTCACTAAAACTGGATATGAAGATGGATGGGGGCTTTCAGGGGGAACCTGCCAGTCTGCCAGTATACAGAAGCTTGTGTCGGGTGGCACGGGGCATAAGGTCACAATTGTGAAGCTTGTGCAAAATAAAGAGAATTAAAGTGAGAAAATGGAAGAAGCCACGCATGTGTTGTGGGAAGTTTGCCATGTGGGGCTGATGGCAGGCAGGGAGAGGTGGGAGAAGCAGCCTCACATCTGCAGGTGCCACTGAGCTTAAGGACCTTTGGGATCATTGTGAAAGGCAGTGGAGATCACAGAAGTCTTCTGCAGGACAGGCCAGTGATCAGTTAGAAAGACCACCGTTTCCCCACTAAATCGATTAGAAAGGCAAGGCTGGAGTGAGGGGGCAGGGAGGTGCTCAGGGAAACTGCACGGAGGAGAAGTGAGTCTTGACTGCGGTGAGGTTTTTGTTTTTAGAGAAAAATGGATCAGTATAAAGAGATATTTAAAATTGGAATAAGCTGAAGAGGAATATTGACAAAAGCAGCGTTTCTTGAGCAGTAGGATTAACTGCTAAGGTGTGGGTTGCTTGGTGAGTACAGAGATGTCTGTGATCTACTCTAATCTTGGCAGCACTCTAGAAAGAAGAAGGACCATTATCTCTGCTGCAAGTGGAAGGAAATTGAAGTGCAGAGAGACCAACAGCTTTTTCCAAGCAGAAGTTAGGGCAGGCATTGACAGAGCAAATGACCCAGGTTCCTGGGTTCACGCTGGCAGCCATTTCTCCATGGCCTGTGATGAAGACAAAGAGGAGCTAAAGGTGTCTGGGCAGCTGGGTGAACGGCCTCAGAACTGCAGAAGTGTGTGCAGATGGTCAGGGATGGTGAAGGCACCTGCAGACCTGTTGGAGGAGCCTGGCAGTGTTCACTGGGTTGTTGCAAATGACGTTCTATAGGTGAGAGAGAGACAGAGAAAGGGAGGGAGGGAGGGACGGAGGAGGGAGAGAAAGGAAGGTAGAGGGGAGGGAGAGAGAGGCAGAGAGAGGGAGTAGAGGGGAGGGAGATAGGGAGAGGGAAAGAGACACAGAGACAGAGAGGGAGAGAGTTCAGTAGAGAGAGAGGGAGAGAGAAATTAGTAGAGAGAGAGGGGGAGAAAGAGAGAGAGTGGGGGAGAAAGAGAGAGAGAGTTCAGTAGAAGTCTACCTTCAGTCACATAAAAGCAGTTGGAGGATGGGAAAGAGCAGAGGGAGAAGTGAAGAGAGCCAAGGAGTGTTAGACTTGGGGTCCACCGAAGATGTCAACAAGGGGCACAGAACACTGGGAAAAAGCAATTTAGGAACCAGGACACCCTGGTTCAAGAACACCAAAGCAGCAGCAGCAGCAGCGGCAGCAGCAACAGCGGTGCTCAGGTAGGACTAACTTTCTTAAAGTGAGTAGTTGGGCCTCAAGAGGAAGCGTTTGAAGACTGAGAGATGGGAGAGGCAGGAGGAGGTCGGGATAAGAAAACATGGCAATTTCTCCTCCTCTGGAGGCTGTGCACTGTGATGGGGAGGACGGTGGGGAGGAGTGTGAAATGGCCATGAAGTGGTGCTTGGCAGTGGGAGGACTGACTTCCACAGAAGAGACTGAGGGGAAACACCCTAAACATCTGCTTCAGGAGTGGGTGTGGTGTGAGCAGGAGGGCCACCCGTGTGCCAGAGGATAGGCAGGGGCTGCGGAGGGGGCCAGGCAGACGAGGGCTTGGCACAGCCGGGCAGCACTTTAAGCTATGGGTTTTGCTTTATTCTGAGGTTATTTATTATTTTGGTCATCTCTTATATGCAAAGTATATTCAGTATATGTTAACAAATAACTGTTGACCAAGAAAAAAATAGTGCTTAAACTAATATATTGTGTAAAGATGACATGTTTTGATCATTATGTCTCATTTGGTTGTTTTGAGGGTTGCTGAGGATAATTCAGCACCTTGAAAGTTCTGTAAAAATTGTGGGTCACTAAGCTATTGTAAGCTATTAGTAAAGTGTAGTTAAATTTAGTTGGTTAGCTTCTGATAGATAGTATATTTTACCGTATTATGGTCAAATGAGTTTAATTTTTTTCACACTTATTTTATGTGTGTATGTGTGCCCGTGGTGCCTGCCTGTCTGTCTGTCTCTCTATATATCAACAGTGCAGGTATGGAGGTCAGAAGACAATTTGTGGGGGTAAGTTTTCTCTTTCCATGTGGGCCCGGGGGAGGATAACTCTCGGCTGGCCATGCCTGGCCAGAGTAAGCACCTGGAGAGTTATCTTTCAGACCCTTGGAATGCATTTTTGTAGAATATCATGTTATCATTTCTAGAGACAAGATTTCTAAAGTAGCTCTAGGATACTGAAAGGGTCTAATGAGCATATCTTGCTGGGGCTGGAGAGATGCTTGGGAGTTAAAGCACGCACAGCTCTTGGAGAAGACGGGAGTCTGGGTGTCCAGCATCCACAGTAGGCCACTTGTAAGCACTCCAGCTGTAGGGGACCTGAGGGCCTCTTCTGACCTTGCAGGACAACTGCTCTCGTGTGTACACATCTCTGCACAGATATACACTCATACACATAATTAGAAAAAAACTACCTTCTTGAGTGTGCTACGTTTTACGTCAACTTGGCACAGGCTAAAGTCTGAGAAGTAGGAGACTCAATTACGAAAAAGCCTCCATAAGGTCCAGGCCTGGAGGTCATTTTCATAATTAGTGATTGATAGGGGAGGGCCCAGTCCATTGTGGGTGGAGCCATCCCTAGGCAGGAGGCCTGGGCTCTGTGAGGAAGTAAGTGAGCAGCAGTGAGCAGCGCCCTTGGTGGCCTCTGCATCAGCCCCTGCCTCCAGGGTCCTGCTCTGTAGAGTTCCTGGCTTGCTTCCTTCAGCGAAAAACTGGGACAGGGAAGCGCAAGTCAAACAAACCTTTCCTCCCAAGTTACTGTTGGCCACGGTGTCTCGTCACAGCAATAGTGACCCTAACCGAGACATTGTGGTATTTCAGATTTCTTCACGCTCTTAAAAAAACAAAGTGAAAGTTAATCAAGGGGTTTAAATTTTGACTTGTGTGTTTTGGGCACACTGGTGCCACGGGAGCATGTAGAGAAGTCAGAAGACTGCTTGAGGAGCTGTCCTCCAGCACAGTCTTGGGTCCCAGGGGCTGCGCCGGGCTTGGAGGCAGGTGCCCCCCAAGTGCCTCTGCGCCGTGCTGCAGCGACACTCTGGCCTCAGCGTTTACTGTTGGGGTTTGTTTTGTTTTTTAAGCAGAAAAGACGAAACTGAAAGGTTTCATCTTCTATACTGTGATTTGGGGTTGGTGAGATGGCCCCATGGTTAGAAGCACTTGCTGCGGAAGCCTGGGAAACCTGAGTGTGGCCCCTGAACTTCTGGGAAGAGGGACAAGTCCTGAAAGTTCCCGTGTGCATTCACACTCACGACAGCAGTAAACAACAATTTAAAAAAGAACAAGATTTCCACCGTTCACAAGTCGAATGTGGAGAACATTACATTCAAGCTGACTAGTTTTGGTTGTGCAATTGGAGAAATATAGCAAAGCAAATGCAAATACTGTATTTGGACATAGGAATACCTGGAAAGGTACCAGAAATTAATCGACAGAATTGGACCAGTGTGGGAAGACTTCGTGTGAGGAGGAGGAAACAGAGTCATGTGCTGGTTCAGCTGAGTATATCACCTGCTTATCTAGATTTTTTTCACCAGCCTATTGTAAGGGAGGAAATGTATCTTTTTTTCTCTTCTACCCTTCTAAGTTCTCAGCTGAGGTCCCAGCTGGCAAGTTAACAAGGGAAAAGTACACCCATCTTTTCAATAGCATTTGTACCTGCCCAGGAGCGTGTATAAAGACGTGAAGACAGAGGAAACGTTCTAGACTGTTCATGGAGAGGCATGGGCCATTCAGTAGGAGGGCCTGCTTAAACTAAGGGTGGTCACTTGGGGCAGGAAGCAGGCCTCCTGAGACTCCCCTTGTGCGCCTTTGGAGGCAAGGGTGCTCTTGCCCTTCTGCAGAGGGAAGGTCCGAGAGGATCTCCAGCACCTGCCATTTCTCCTAATTTCTAGATCTTAAACTATCCCGTATGCCACGGTGTGTATCTGAGGGAAGCTTGTGCCTGCCCGGCTGAGGAGGGAGCCTCCCAAGCTTCTGGTTATTTGCGCAGTGTGTATGTGGTTAGCTTAGTTACAAGACGAGTCTGACAACATTGATATTCAGGGCCTTTAAAACTGCAATCCATACATGCATCAGGCTTTAGAGTTTTGAATTAGGAGGGCACTGTGAACTTTCTTTCATTCAGCTACTTTAATTTTTATACTTCATTTGAAAATTTTACTGCTTTGTCTGCTGGAGAGGGAACCCAGGTCTTGTGCAGGCTAAGTAGGAACTCTGCCCTGGCGCTCCATCCTTGGCCTTTTACTGTGTTTTTCATAAGCCATGCCGTCATTGGCGCTCATGTGAATCAAATGCACAGTTTCCTTGAAAATGGCACTTCTTAAGTGCTGGTGTTTCCCTTAAATGGTAGGGAAATTTCTATCGCCAAATGTGAAGTGTTTGCTGTATAGCTGAGGCAGTTTTAAAGTAAGGATAAGAGTGGAGAAAACCATCTGCCTTTCTCTTTGCCACACTTTGCATTTTTTTCTCTGTACTGGTGTTATGCACTTGTGTCCAGGCATTCATCCTGTGCAGGGAAGTTTCCTTTGAGTTGGCTTTAATTTATTCATCTGTCATGGGGTGTCCTAAGTTTGAAGAGTCAGAGGAAGTGGCAAAGAAGTTTTTAGTTGTGTGAGTAACCAAGTTGTATTTCAGCCTAACCCGTGTCTCCCTGAATTCATGTTTGAATAAAAGCACTGGAGGATGAAGAGCTGACTGGCACCTAGCTTCCACAAGCCGGCTCACTTGACAGGAAGGAGAGGGCACTCGAGGGCAGAAGGTGGCTAGTGATGTGCTTACGATACTGAGTAAAGAGAACCCAGAGGCCAGGCTTTCTTGCTGTCAAGGCCCCTCCACTCATCTGTCCACCTGTCTGTCTGTCCATTTGTCCATCCATCCACCCACCAACCCATTCACTCACTCCTCTTCCTACCCATTCATTTTCCTATTGTGCTAGGGTTTGAGTTCAGCTTTTGGCACATATTAACCTCTGAGCCTGGCAGCTGAATCCTAGTTGTTATGTGGCTGGCATTGGTTCTCTCTGAGGGAACGGTGAGTGGATTGTTTTAACTGTGGGACCTGGTCCATGTGCTGTCACATCTGCTGCTGGTATTTAGGTAGAGATGTGATTGCCCCATCTGACTGCACAGGCCTGCAGCGGCTGGGGGTAAGGTTGGGGAGCCTCACCCTTTGGGGCAGTGTTCCAGATCCTGACCACAAGTGTTTTCCACTACTTCACAGCCCAAGTAATGGTGGTTAAGTAGAATATTTTTGTTAAAGCAAGATTTTGACGATCTTAACTCCTTCTGCTGTCTTTCATCAGCTACCAGTCTTTACACGAAAATCCTGATTTTGTGCCTCAGAAAAAAAAGTTAAATATGCAGTCATGGAAATTCTTGAGTTTTTAGCCACACACTATCAAATATATGTGAAGCACTTTGAACGCTGGCTCAGCCCTCGCCCTCTAGAGGCCTTACAGAAGCTCTAACAGGGCCCGAGCTACAGAGGGATTCCCAGCGTGGAGGAGGAATGTGCTGCCGTCACCGAGTCAGCGAGGGCATTGTCCTATGTCTTGGCATGACTCTCTTAGCTCTTCGAATTCTGTAAAACAGCATCGTCCTCACGGAACCTCAATGTGCCACAGCTGCACCAAATGTTTTGATGTCTTTGCAAAAGGCAGACAGGGGCTTCCCTTTGAAATGTGTGAGGCAGCTTGGGATGCCATAGCTCAGATGGATTTAATTAGTCCTTCCTGGGACTGGATGTCCGCTTGCTGCAGCTGAATTCTCATCCCACTCACCCATAACTAGAAACACCTCGCTTCAAACGGGTCTCTTCAAAGAAAGATGGGTTTCGGGTTCTGTGTTTTACTCTGTTTGATGTTGGCTTCCCTTTAACTGAGAGGACTTCATGTTTATACAACTGTTGTTATTAAGCAAACATAGCTGGCCCCACCAAGGCTCCTTTGTACCAGGCTGGCTAGGGTGGCCATCCGAGATGAGGTGTGTGGAATAGATCTTGCTGCTCAGCCCCCACAGCAGCTGTGCCTTCCCAGACTTTGCTTGTGAGTGAACTGAAAAAAAAAAAAAAAATGGCATTAACCTGTGGGTAAGGCCTTACCATCCTGTACGAATGCCCACATAAGTTACACTCAGAATCCGAAACTGTGGCTACTGTTCATCACAGAACAGCCAACAACCAACCAGGGTTGTCACAGTGTAGCTGGTGCTTGTTCCGGCTCCCCTGCCGGTGCTGTTCTTGAAAAAAGATGCTCGGCACAGAACCTTAAAATGTCCTGGACTAGCACTTTAAACTGGCTTCAGGCTGTCACACCTCAGCAGAATAGCTGGCACCTTGCCGCCCTCTTCCCACAGCGACGTTTCTTCTCTCCTCTTGTACCGTGTCTGGTTGCCCCACCATCATATCACCTTTCACCTTCTCTGCCCCCATCCCATTTACAGTTCTGGGTGTTCTCCAGACTTGTACTCATGTGTTCACTGTGCTCAGATGGAGAACCTCAGGGGCTGTCATGCTGGAGTGTGGATCTGCCCCTCAGATCTTCTTGGCACTAACATCCAGAGGTTTAGGGAGAGCCTGAAAGCTACACGTACATGGCATATTACTTGGCCTGTAAGGAAAGATAAAATCAACTTAGGCTGTTGAAGCTTAAAATGGTTGCAAAGCCATAGCTCACAAGTTGTTCTGTGTCTTGTTTTCATTCTTCATCCAATATTCTATAGTCTCAGGCTGCCTGGAACTCTGCCATAAATGATCTACCCCATCTCTTCACCAGCTTCCATGCTTCAAACTGTGGCAGGTTCTTCAATCAGAGATCAGAGACCCCACTGACAGACAGCTAAAATGGTCAAGAAGAGCCCAAGTCAAAAGCGTTTTGAGCAATGGTACCATCTAGGGCTGTGATGACTGGGGCTAGGCCACAGCTGGTCTTTGAGCTCTCTATTCTTTTTTTTTTTATTTTTATGTTTATTAATTACAGTTTATTCACTTTGTATTCTCCCTGTACCTTCCTCCCTCGTCCCCTCCCAATCCCTCCCTCCCTCTTCCCCACCCATGTCCCTTTTCCAGTCCACTGAAAAGGGAGGTCCTCCTCCCCTTCCCTCTGACCCTAGTCTATCAGGTCTCATCAGGAGTGGCTGCATTGTCTTCTTCTGTGGTGTGGTAAGGCTGTTCCCCCCTCAGGGGGAGGTGATCAAAGAGCAGGCCAATCAGTTCATGTCAGAGACAGTCCCTGTCCCCATGACTATGGAGGCCACTTGGATACTGAACTGCCATAGGCTACCTCTGTGCAGGGGTTCCAGGCCATCTCCATGAGTGGTCCTTGGCCGGAGTACCAGTTTCAGAAAAGACCCCTGTGCCCAGACTTTTTGGATCTGTTGCTGTCCTTGTGGAGCTCCTGTCCTCTCCAGGTCGTACTATCTACTTCTTTCATAAGATTCCCTGCACTCTGCCCAAAGTTTGGCAATGAGTCTCAACATCTGCCTCGATACCCTGCAGGGTAGAGCCTTTCAGAGACCTCTGTGGTAGGCTCCTGTCCTGTTTCCTGTTTTCTCCCTCCTTTCATGTCCATCCTCTTTGCCTTTCTGAATGCAAATTGAGCATCTTAGCCAGAGTCCTCCTTCCTGATTAGCTTCCTTAGGTGTACAGATAGGGCTGGAGAGATGGCTCAGCGTTAAAGGCTAGGCTCACAACCATAAATATAAGAGCTCTCTATTCTTGATCACTTGTTTGTGAATTGTGGCTGTTGGGTAGGACACCTAGTGTTAGAACAATAGGCTTGACACAGAAATAGTTCATTACATTTATACAAATGTATTCACTTTGAAACATCGCAGGTATAGTTTATTCAGGGTGTCCTATGGGGATTTTGCTTTTGTAACGGTAGTTCATGTTTCTGTAATTTTCTGTGTTTGTTGGCAGTGCTCTAAAAATCTTGGTAGAAATATAAAATATTGAGGGTCAGAATGCCAGTGAATTGTCTCTTATTTCAGTTTGCAAGACAGCTTGTTAGGAAACTGTATTTCTAGCTATTGAAGTTACTATGGAGTGCATTACAGTGGTCGCATTTTTTATTATGCAAACAGGGCAGTCTTAGCAAGTCAGATATAAGGACATAGGCCGTTATATTCCATCCTCCATTTCCCCCCTCAACTTAGAAAACTTAACCTAGCTGCCATCAGCATTTAATAGCAAATTCAGTGTGGGGCCAGGTAAGGGGTGGCTAGGAAACAAGTTGTTAAAAACAACAGTCTTTGAAGATAGTAAAACTTCCTCTGTCCCTGAGGGTTTGGAAGGGGAGGCCACGCAACTCCCCTGAGCCACAGCCACTGTAGCACTTAATAAAGTGCTGGTAGACAGGGAAAAAAGGGCCGTGAGACACAAAGCCTGGACAGGTGGGCTGTGGAAGCCAACAAGTGCCGGGTATCTCTAGAGACCTGGTTTTCCTCATCTATAAAATAGGACAGTACCTTCTAGGGTTTCTGTACAGCTCAAAGAAGAAAATGTATAGGAAGTAGAGTGGTGTGTGTGTGTGTGTGTGCATGTGCGTGTGTGTGTGCATGTGTATGTGTGCATGTGTGTATGTATGTGCATGTGTGTGCATCTGTGTGTGTGTATGTGTGTGTATGTGCATGTGTGTGCGTGTGTGTGTATGTGTATGTGTGTGTGTGTATGTGTGTGTGTGGTAGGTGCTTAATGTTATGCTTGTTCCATCTTAAGTGTGTAAATTACACAGATCATGAGTTTTCACATAATCCAATAAAGTATATACTTTGCAAGCAGATCTTTTCCCATTTTCAAGGAATGTGTGAATAATTTGTATACACAGACATGTCAGTGCCAGTTGCTGTTCTGAGATCTAAAACTCTTTTATTCGTTTCTCCTGTGCAGCTCTGTTGAGGCTGTAACACAGGAGCACAGAGGTGCTTCTGGAGGCAGTCTTCCTGTCTGCATGGTTGATCTGGGGAAATTTTGTCTAATGAGACTAGTGAAGCCATCACAGATTCCACTCTCTCCCCTCTTTGTGGCCCTGGGACCTCTCTTTTATTTGAATTAAAGCCCACCATCCTCTTGTTCCCGGCCAATGCACCATTGTTAAAAACTAAAAAGAAGAAGCAGCAGGGGGACAACCGGTGTTCTCTGCGAGAGGTTTATTAGAAGGGTATGGAGGAAGTGGGTAGCAGGGCATGGTGGGGAAAGAGAGGGAAAGGAGGGATGGGGTGCCCCAGAGAAAGAGGAGAGTGTAAGAGTAAGAGAGAGAAAATAAGAGAGAGACCATGTGTCGGATCGGCCCTTTTAAGGGGCATGATAACCACGCCTTCCAGCAGGTGTGTTCACCTGGCTGGCGACATATGATGACATCATAGGTTGCTGGGCAACCCAGAAGCAGGTTGTGTTCCAAAATACTAACACTCTCCCCCCCTCCCCCGCACACTGTACGGTGCACCTATCCTGTCACGGTGCCAGACTCCATCCTGCTCCTGGGGAGTTTGGTCCCTTCTCTACCTGCCTTCCCCGTTTCCATGCCACTTTCCTGGGTGTCTCCTCCACATACCCTCTGCTCCATGGGTGCCCTCAGGATGCTCTGCGGAGTCAGTGAGTGGGATGGATATTAGATTCTTGGTTAATGGTCTTTTTCTTTGCTTTAGAGCCATTTCTCTGAACAAGTGACAAAACTTAAATAGCTGGAAATAAAAGCAAAAAACATAATCTAGGTATTACCAGAATTGAAGTTTCTGTTTTGAGTCAATGAAGGTTTCCCTCTGAAGGGAAGATGTTGTAAAATAAATCATGGTGTTTAAACCTCAATAAAAGGTGCATTGCCAAATTTTAAAGTTCTGTGTGCAAGGCCTGTTTCCCTGTGAACACGTGTGTTCTTGGGGTCTTATTGTCATGGCAGCACATGGACGTGTATTTACGTGACTGCCACATTTGATCACTGGGAGTTTAGATCAAAACCGTTGTTTGTGTTTAGGTGTATGGTGTGTGGGTGTGTTTAAGGCACCAGATGGAAAGGACAAACAGCACAACCTCATGTCCTACTAACTGTGGGCACACTTGTTGAGGCACTGTCAAGTTCACGCTGTTGGAGAAAGCACGTGTCTGTTCACCGCTGAGCCAGCGGCACTGCTTCACAGCTCTACACACCTCCCTCACTCAAGTGTGCAGGCTCAGCGTAAGCAATGGAGGGTTGCTCTGAGCGCCTCTGTGAGCAGATGGGAAAGAAACTGGGAAGACTTTGTGATTCTGTTTATAGGCTGCTACCCAAACCGCCAAGGAAGTGTGAGAGCTGCTTGTAGTTGGGGAGTCGGTAGTGCTGGATGTACGTGGTTAGTTTATCGCAGACTAAAGAGACTTGTTCAGTTTCACTCCTGGATCTGAAAGAATAAAGTCCTAGCATAATACGTGACCCTGCTCACAATCTGCCTTCCCGCCTTCCCGGTTCCGGGTACGTGACCCTGCTCACAATCTGCTTTCCCGCCTTCCCTGTTCTGGGTACGTGACTTAACTACGGCTTTGTTCGAACCACCCAATCAGACCCCTGTAACTATGCTTCTCGCTTCTGTAACCGCGCTTCCTGCTCCCGAGCCCTATAAAAACCTGTCACCCCAACCGAGAGGCGCGCAAGTCTTCCGAGAGACTTTGTCGCCCCGGGTACCCGTGTACTCAATAAAACCTCTTGCTGGTTGCATCCGAACAACTGGACTCGTTGATCTTTGGGTACGGGGTCTCCCTGACGGAAGACAACCTTCGGGGGTCTTGCAGATCGAGTGCACTAGTTGACATTTTAACTAAACGCTGCATCCAGGTCTCGTCTTTTAGCTTTACACCACGTGTGTTCCAAATGTTCCATAGGCTGATTGCTGCCTTCCCTCAATATATCGGGAACTTCACCTCTGTGGGAGGTGTTTGTTTCTTGCACGAGTCTAGCTTTCCAACTTGTAATTAAGCTGCAATAGAAATTACATGCAATAGAAATTACACACACACACACACACACACACACACACACACACACACACACACTAACTTACAAGGAGGGTATTCTTGCTTGCATTCTGCAGATCATTTGCTTATTCAAGCATATAAACTTCAACAAGAGGAGGTAATTTTGCTTAGTTTTCTTGATTTGAATTGTTCTACTATTTGGCATGGGGTGGGAAAGGGAAAAATCATATTGAAAGCATTGTTCTGCTAATGAAGTTGCTTGTCCTCGTTTGTGCCAAATTTGGCAGGTAAAATTACCATTTATTCTACTTGCTGGAGCTGCAGAATAGATTGTTGAGGGAAAGTAGCAATTTCAGCAGTGACGCCAGGCAGAGCTGCTCCACTGCGTGCCTCTCCTGTGCACTCCCCGCCACTGACCGCGGCCGCGCACCATCCTGCCAGGGCTGCGCTTCACCACTAAGCACTCCTTCAGATCCACTCGTCAGACGCGGACAAATGCTCCAAACGTGGCTTTAAACAAACGTTGTTAGTTGTTGCTAATTATAGAGAGCTGAAGTGAAGCGCTCTGACCGCAGATAAAGCAAAGACTAATGAATTGTTTTGAGTATTTTGAAAGTATTTAATGAGTTTAAGTTCTAAGCAATTTTTTAAACATAAAGGTGAAATAGAGGCTTGAATATGTAGATATAGAAGACTCTGAAGTTCACAATTTCTCCTACACTAAGTATTTCTTGCTTTGAGGTTTGTAAGTCATTAAAGAAATAAGAAATCTTGTGCTAAAATGAGAAAAAAATCCCAAAATATTAGATATTTGTTTTAGCCATGTGTTTAAATGAAATGCATAAATTTAACATTTGATAATCTTGAAATTGTTTCTTTCAATTCATAAATACATATTTGAAGTGAATATATTATTCAGTAAATTTCTTGTATGTTGAGTTTTCCTTGGTTATAAAATTACAGATTAAAACAAAATATAGTTTACAGATGAATGCTAAATTTGTCCCTCTGAAAAAGAAAAAACAGAAACTAAATTAACTTGTTTTTAAAAATACATTATGATTAAAAAATTGTAATCTTGCAAATGCTATCTCAGCCAGTTGGGGCCGCGTGCTGTTGGAACTTACTGCCATCAGCCACTCCTTCCCGCAGGCTACCGCGACTGGTAGGCAGGTGCGGATGTCACAAAATCTAACATGGCAATTGACACTAATTGGCGTAGTTGTTGGCAGTCTTCTCAGAAAGCAAAGGGCTGAATGGGTGGATGGGCTTAGCAAACTTGAATGATAATAAGCATTTCTCTATGCATCTTGAATTACTTTTGTGACCCAGACTCATAGGGACACTTTCTTGTGACCCGCCCTTCAATGAACAGGAGTGGAGAAAGCCCTCTGTGCAGGGGGCAGTTAGTGCCTGCTTCTCAGGTAAGCCTTCACAGCTGTCTGCCTCACTGCCCGCCTCCTGCCTCCCGCCTCCCAGCTCTGTTCCTTGTGCTCTGAGAAGACCATGTGAAATGAGATGAAAATTGCTATTATTGCTGATTATGAGATAAATTTATTTGATTAATCTGATGTCAGAGTTTGATGAATGTCTTAGTATAGGCCAAACTCAAAGCGTTTTGAATTCGTGGGTGTTGTGAGAAGTGTGTGGCTTACCCAGCAGTCTTAGAGCGGGTGGGTGACTCTGTAAAGATACAGAAATCAGAAGATTGGCTTTGACGGAATTCGTTTTGGGCCTGGATGATGGGCATGTTTATGTTACTAAGATAACACTGTTGTGTGTGTGTGTGTGTGCATACAGTTTTCTAGAACACAGGGCAGCTGCTTACTTACTTTGCACAGTGGCCCGAGCCCCTTCTGTTATTTAATTTGCGCAGCGCCCCTAGCCCCTCCTGTTGGAATTCTGTATTCACTGCGTCTTTCCCAGATCCTGCCTGCTCTGGTTCTTTTATCGTAAGCTGCCCATCTAAAGTGAGAACCGCAGAGCTTAGCAGACTTTGGTGTGCTCATGTACAAGTAAGTTAATTTCTTGGCAAATGGACTTAATAAAGCTTTCTAAGTGCTCTGCTTTAATCAAATGGAATGACTGTAAGCTGGAAATGTCACTGAGGCGCTCTTTGCATGGCTCCCGTCTGTGTGTAGACCACCCTTTACCCCGACAGGCGTGTCCACTTAAGTAAATGGTGGTGTAAATGTCTTTCACTCTTGTCAGTACTAGTGTAGTTTCCATCAGCTGAAATGCTTTCCAGAAAACAAGCACACGTCTTAGGTGAGTTAGGAGGAGGATTGGTCAAGGAGGTGCCTCTGCTTCCGGATTTCCCTAAACACCCTAGCCTCCTGAGTTAAAGCAGGCTTTATTCTTGTTTCCTGCAGGCAAAGGCTCCTGCGTGCAGTGCCGCAGGAGAGAGGCTTGCTGGAGGCTTCAGTGCAGGAGAGAAGGGCTGTGCTGCTCCTTTTCTCAGTTAAGATGTTGCCATTTTTGATGTGTGGTTGAGCCATTCCCACTCATTTTGCACTGTGCTGTTGATGCAGCATCCTGAGACTTACTGCTATAAGGTAATGAATGGTAAAGTTACATAGAATGCGTTCAGAATATTGATCTTTGCCTAAGGAGAGATGGGGAAGAAAATCAAGACAGTTTTGGGCTGTTCCTTCCTTTTCCATTTTTACTTATAATAAGGATTGAATTGATTTATTCATTGCTTCGGAGTGGCTGTGCTTTAAGTGTTTTAAACCTTATTTTTATAAATGTCTAAGGATGTATGGGAGTGATTTCACCGCTACCTCTAGTTGTTTCTGCATATCTTTAAGAATGAACTTAATTTGCTCATTAATTCCTTGTACTATTCCTAATTATTTCCCACTCATTCCTTTCTGTGCTTGCCAGCTTTCAGTTTGGCCATAGCCAGTGTATTATTCCTGGTAACTGCTACCAAAACTAATATATATTAGCCACACTCTCTTTCAAGACTCCTGGAACCATGCCAGACCTCTTCTCTTCGGGGTTTGAGAGCTCAGTTTGCACATAATGGAGTAGTTTTACTCTGTTCACAGTCATCAAGATTAAAGGATTCATCTAACGATGTGAATAGATAATTTTAGTTCTCTGGACATAAAAGTGAAACCCCAGAAATGGGATAGAATTTTAAGTAGCATTTTTAATTTGTTTTAAACCTCTTTCTCATTGTCTGCCTTTCTTTAAATGAGCTGTGTTAAGTCTGCTGGACTTTACACGCGTTGGGTGGGCAGTGAGGTATAGATCTCTGTAGATTCTGTTGTAGGTTTTAAGTTATGAAAGAACTTAATGGAGTCTTTTATGTAGTTGAAATAACTGCTCTTGTAAGCATTTATGGATTTTTAAATGGAAGTATTATTCACACCTTGTAGGACATTACAACTATAAATAGTTTTAACGTAGAAGTGTCTTTATTAGTTTCACTGAAGTTGTATTAGGAAACTTCAAAATAGAACTGTGTTGTTTGTGGTTAGTGATCTAAGGTCTCAAACATATGCTTTACGAATGTGAAGGTGAAGCAGGGTAGCATGTTTCTTTGATACTGTACTATTTTTGTCTAGGGCATGGTTTTCATAGCTTTTTAACGGGCCTGTAAGCACAGGGGTGAAACTTATATTTTTCTGTGCCAGTGAGATGGCTTGGGAGATGGAAGTGCATGTGTTTCAAGGCGAGCTGCCTGAGTTTGCTTCCCAGAACCCACATAGAGGCGGAAGGAGAAGAGAAACTCTGCAGAGTTGTCCTCTGACCTCTGCATGTGCTCCATGGTCGCACACACGTATCATGCGCTCATTTCTTAAGTTGGATTTTCTCTCTAATTAGATTGTTTTTACTTTAACATAGTGTTACCAAAAATCCACCAGGCTTCAGGATCAAGGCCTTGTGTTAAGCTCTTCATGAGCCCTATGAAGAACTTCCAGGGGTTTGAGTTTAATGTGATGAGGGCTTTAAGCCACTATTAGGTATAGAGATACAAAATGCTGTAGCATTTCAAAGAAAAGACCTCATTCATGGTGTTGGTGTATGTCCAGGAGTTAGGCAACAAAAGTTCAGAAGCAGATGGTAGGCAGCCTGAATGCAGCAGTGACGCGGCCGGTTGATGTTCAGCATGAATACAGTTGGGAATGGGTGTCTGTGTACATTTGCTTGAGGGAAAGAAAGGCTGGGAGAAGACTGGAAGCGATGAGTGGTGTGTTGGAGGTTGATTGAAGGCCCAGGGGGGCAGGGAAGGGAGTCGTGTTTCTGTCCGTTACATGACTAGAAGCTGAGAAGTATTTTGAAGTAGGAAATCTCATAAAACACCAGAAAGCCATGGTTTCAGTTGGTCAGCTGTACTGATTGGCGTTAGGGATTTGGGGAGATTTTCAAGTTGTTGAGGTCACTGCAAAGGGGGAAAAGGCAGGAGAAGGGCGAGTAGATTACTTATGGCAGAATTCTGTAAGCTGGAGAGGAGCCAGTTGCAGCAGAAAGGAAAGCACTGAAAATGGAGCCTACAGGTGGAGGGAGAGCAGGCCGTCTCCTCCTCCCACTGGCCACCTGTGGGAAATGATTTCTCTTTTTGGCCAAATTATCTTGATAACTTATTTACAATTTGGGCTAGAAACCTTTGGAACTTGTTGCAGCTGTCCAAAGAGCTAGCCCAACCTAATGACCTATTTTCTTTCACTTCCTACCATGGAAATTTAAAGCATTCACAAAATTCAGACAACAGAGTGCTGGAGCCCCTGTGCTCTTCCTGTTCATCTGTAGCTCACTGCTTTTTCTTCTTCCTGACTTTCATAGCAGGCTGCAGCCCTAGAAATTGATTTATTTTAATGTTTGTTGAGTTGTCCTAAATCTCCAAACAGCCCCTAGTCTTGCTCCTTTTCCCCTCAGGTGAAGCCTCTTACTTTGTAAATTTCACCCAGATGGCCACTTAGCTGGACTTTGTTTTTCTACTGCATGGCCGTATTTGTTTTCTAGAACATCCTGTTCTTTCACAGGCTGTGACATATGCTCAAGGCCGAGGGAGGATCCTGCTGTACACTGAATAAATGAAGTGGGGAGGGAAAGAGTGACTACATTGGAATTATTGGAAGGTAGTTTCTCTTTGGAGGGGTTGACAGATCTTGGCTGGGGAGAGTCCAGAATCAACCCTGATGGTTGAATCGTCAGGAGAGCTTGTGGTAGGCAGGCGTAAACACAGATGTGGACATTTTTCCCTGAGTTTACCTTAGCCTGGCGGGAAGGCGGCATCTGGGGGTGGCCAGGCTGACATCTGTGTGGCTCCTGAGCGGTGCGCACACCGTGCCAACGTGAGTGGCTGTGGAGAGACACTAGGACATACTCTCAGTCCAATCGCTCCGCATGCTTCCAGCTATTCAGGCAGCCGAGGTTGGTCTGCTGGGCCTTGTAGGAGCATTACGGAACAAGCGCTTACTCTCCAGGATCAGGGCTCTGGCAGATCCAGCCCGAGGTCAGGGCCCACTCCTGGCTTGCTGATGAAGTATGTATTCCACAGCACAGTGTCAGAAAGCAGGGCAAGTTAAGGAGGGTATTTGAGACAGAGAACAGAGTTGTGAACTTAAACCAGATCCCAGTCCTGCCCTAAAAGGCCACCTCTGAGGTCGCTGGAGAGAAATAGAAACAGTTAGACGGTGATGCTGGGTTAATGTTAACCTTTTGGTTTTGCTCACTGCTGTATAAGGAGAATCTTCGGTTGTACAGACGTAAGCTGAAGCATTGACAGGTTTGTGGGTCAGCACGGAGGTCTTTATTGCCAGAGGACGAGTGATGACTGACAGGTGTGGGTGATATACACAGATGGCTGTGCACTAATGCTGAAACCTTTTTGCTTTTGAAGTTATCTTTAAAAAAGGATAAAAGCTATTTCGAATACTCATCAGGTTAGCAGTGATTTCATCATCTTTCTGTTTCCTGCTTGTAATCAGTTAAAAATAAATGCTAGCAACTGACTAAGGAAATACCAATGGTTCCTGGAGCTGGTCAGCTCTACTTTGCAAGTTCATGGTTTCTCATGATTAGCCTGAAGAATAATTAGATTAAAAAAAAAAAACACTGTTATTTCTGGATTGCATTTGACACAAGGCAGATATAACTACTGACTTACCCTCTATGAGGATACAATGGTCCCTCTGGAGCATCAGTTCCTACACCTGTGCATCCGACAGACTTGGCGTCTTCATTGCTCATGCTTATAAAACATTCTGTTAACAAATGAAAATTTAACAACATAAGGTGTATATTAATTTGGGGGGGATTTTGCTCTAACTTTAAGATAAGAGCATAAAATTATCATATGTACATTGGAATTCTACTGCACAAATGATACCTGTTTGAGTATGTAGAATAAGAATAATGTCACTTACTGTTGTAGAAGCTCAGGCAATGATTTGTGAGCATCTTTCCTAGAGAGGAGAGTTAAAAACAGAACGTCAAATGGGCTATTAAGAGGAGCTTTGCATGTATGTAAAAGTCCTAGAATGCTGAACTGCCACAGAGAAATAGACAGAACAGGCAAGAGTAATAGCAACAGGTTGTAGCATTGGGTGGGAAACAGGAAGAGGAGGCAGTCATTCTCATGAACATCCTGTGACCACACACGTGATCCTGCTGCTGAGTTCCAGGTCATGCAGTGGGATGGAATTGGGTAATTGGAGTAGAGAGATGCTAATGAAAGCAAACGAGGTGCCAAAAGGAATCCGCTGAAGTCACAGGCCAGACAGTGGCAGTGCCGGCAAATGTCAATGGGGAGCAGGTGGGCCGGCACACGATTCCAGGAGTGTGAGGTGGAGCCAGGGATTCAGAGAGAGAGGTTGTTCCTGCTAGCTACCAGGAGAGTCGACTCAGCCTGAGGCTTAGGAGACAGAAAATGGAGGGCCAGAAAGCTACTTGTTGTTGTTTGGGCCCAGGCCCCTCAGATATGCTAGGCAAGAGCTATCCCACTGACCCCCCAAAGAAAAATAGGTGTTTTTGGGATCACACTCCACAAATGATGCCCCAGGCAAGGATGAGTAGTCCACAGAAGTGTCACCACTGACTGCTTGCCGAGCTTCTGGTAGGAGAGTGCTGTGCTGGGTGCTCGACTGGCTCCCAGCGGCTCTGGGAGGAAGTGGAGGCAGGAGCCACTAGGGAGACAAGCCTTCTCTGGCACCCCAGAGAGGTGCAGGCTTCCCCTGTTGCCCTGTAAAAGCGTGTCTTTCTGGAGTTATTCACTAAGCTGATCCAATTCACAGCCTGGTCTGTAGAGACTGACCTTATTGCACCAGTCCGGAAGACGCTAACGTAATGAAATAAAGAGCAAGATAACACAGAGGGTTTATTTTAACCATAAAACTGAAATTAAAGTTGCTAACTGCTCAGTTAATGAGGTGGTAATTAAACAGAAGCTAGACAGTCAAACTGGTGGTGGTTAGAGCGGTTCCTACATTTCTTTTTGCAATTCACAATATTTAATATATATTTAATTACATCTATAACAATGCATTATTAATATGACCTTTTGTGACAGGATGATGGAGCTTTACTGTCATATCTAATTCCTCTTGATGTTTTTTGTCATTTGTATATATATTTTGGGAAGAGAAGTCAGATGGTTTGCAAGGTGATAGTGTAAAGAGCAGACATCAGAAATGCTTGTCCTTTAGTTTTTCTTAAGAGAGCTATCCAACTCCTTTATGGAAAGCCACCCAGGATATCAGAACATTTCAGAGAACCATCTCAGTGAGTGGAAGAGCAGAACTGAACTCCCCTGCTCTGAGCTGGTGAGGTGGCTTAATGTAGGCAAAGTGTTTGTCGCACAGGCTGAGAACATGGGTCCCTGGAACCCAGTAAAAAGGTGAGCGCACTAGCTTGCATCTGTGATCAGCATCTTCTGACAGGAGAGTCACAGAAGCTTCACATTAACTGGCCTGGTGTTCTCAGCACAGTAGCAGAAACAAGAGACATTTGCCTCAGGGACATGGAAGGCCAGAGCTGACTTCTAAACAGTTGTCCTTTGTATACACACACAGACACACACAAGCATACACACACAAAGTCAATCAATAAATGTGATCAAAGAACTTAAGATCAAAGAACTTTTTTTGTTTCCATTACATAAACATATAGAATGTGCTATAGTTTCAGAACCATTAATTATAGCACAAACATGTCATACACTACAAGTAAATGTCAAAGCAAGCAACTAACAGAATTACAGGGCCTGTTAAATCACTGAGGTAGATTTGTATTGACAGAGTCTGAAAGGATACTTATACTTTACATAGTCTAGTAAACTGTAGTAATGGTAGATGAGAGTAAGACCAACTAACTACAGGTGCAGATGCTTTTGTGACTGAAGAGTCGAGAGATGCCAGCCCATTGATGTACAGTTAAATAGTGAAAAAATTTTGTTATCAGTTCAGACAGAAGAACAAAGACAATAAACATCTCTGTCCATAGAGCAAGTTTTCTTTCAGTAAAAAAGGAGCATCTATAATATAGTAACCGTGTGTCCTAATTGTTAAAAAGTTAGTTCTGCTGTGGGGGTGTGTGCACACACTTGCACATGCATGAACGCATGCACATGTGATATAGGTACTCAGAGAAGCCAGAAAAAGGCTCCTGGAGTTACAGGCTCTGCTGAGCTACCCCCTGTGGGTGCTGAGGGCAGAAGCTGGGTTTCTGGAAGGAAAGCCAACACTGAATTATCTCTCTAGGCCTTGTATCCATCTTCACGTTCCATTTGTTATTTTACTTTTAATTTAAGCTCATGTGACTACTCTAAGGAGTACCTAGAGATAATCGCTTTTACAAGTTAATTTTTCTGATTCTTTAAGTTCCTTTATGTGAAAAGGGAGAAGTTTGAGCTGGGTATATTGTTTTTATGGTTCTTTCCAGGCTGAGAGTCGGATCTGAAAACAGTTATCTCTCTCGTTTATTTTCTGTGCAGTGTGATGACGTGTAAGTTTCCTATGACCGCTGTGGCACACTAGAACCCCAGCGCTTCAGAAGCTGAGGCAGATGCATCAGTACTTCTTGTCCAGCCGGGGCTATGTAGCAAAACCTTGTCACAGAATAAACAATAACATACAACAAGGAAAAAGAAGGGCCAGAACTGGCTTGCTGTGAGGGTGGAGCCGATAGGTCAGTGCATCTCCTCTTCGCTTTGTTGGCAGGAACAGAAGCAGGATAAGCAGGGACAGAGTCCTGCAGATACAGCTCAGGGCGACCTCTGCAGAATGTCAACTTCCTGACACTGAGTAACAGAGTTAGAAAAGCAGGATTTACATGTGACAAACAAAATTACAGGGTGAACAAGGAGCGTCTCTTACAGTCCACACCTTCCCAAAGTTTTTTGTTTGTTTGTTTGTTTGTTTGGTTGGTTGGTTGGTTGGTTGGTTGTTTTTTTTCTCGACAGGATTTCTCTGTATAGCCTTAGCTGTTCTGGACTCACTTGAGCCACACCAGGCTGGCTGGAACTCCCAGAGATCCACCTACCTCTGCTTCCTCAAGTGCTGGGATTACAGGCATGTGCCACCAACCCTGGCTCCAAGGTTTTATTATTAGAATTTTCCATCCCTAATGTTAAGTACAGTTTTTAAAGCTTAGCAGGTGCTGCTGGGGTCACAGTATTTTTACTTTGTCAGGTAGTAGCCCTGAGGAAGTACTATATGTTGTTGCTTTTTAGTGATAATGTAACTGATCTCTTCCGTTGAGGGTGTGTATTTTTCCCCTCATGTGACGTGGGCAGGAAAACTGAATGTTTCACCCCAGCGTTGCCGTGCCACAGTGCCGCTGGTTGGTTTTAGTAGAATGCAGACATGTAGGGAGGTGACTAAATGTGGAAAAATACCTTCTGGAAATTGAAAGAAATCATGTGTTGGGTTGTTTTTGAAATGTCGTAAATATCCTTATTTTGAATAACTTTCAAATAAACCTGTCTGTGATTCCGCTGGAAGAAAGCTTTCAGAAAATAAAGCATGTGAGATGTATGTTATGATTCCCACCCACCAGAAGCTCTGATTTTTCCCAATTTCTAATGCCCATGTCATCTTCAGATGACTGAAGAATGGTGGGCCACCTGCATCCTCACACACTCAACTGCATGTCACTGTCTGTTTGGGTTTTGTCTGTGTGCACACCGCCATTGCTCATTCTCATGTTGTCTCAGGTTTGGAAATGACTATTTTTATGTTTATACAAAATCACGCTCGCTTTGGTGAGAACATGTTGAAGACAGCAGAGGGCTATAGGGAAAGTGTGTGGCTTACACATCTGGGGAAATATGACAAAGATGTAGGTGGCAGTGAGCTTACGGAGAGAGCTTGGCCAAGCGTGGGAGACCCTCTCCAGCCCTCTCTTCCAAACTTTTCTCCAGCCTGTCTGCTTCTTCTCCATCCTTCATGACCAGTCTCCGTGACCTCTGCTGGTGATCACCTGCTCTTGCACTGCTCTTTTCTGGCATGTTCCCACTGCTTGCCTGCACTGAAGTCATTGGAAATCTCTTCTCATGGTGTGTACCCAGAAACGACTCTTCCTCCATCTTGTGACCCCCTTCTTTGGACTCTCCAGTCTGTCTCCCTGCTTCCCCTCCCTCTGACTCCCTCTGAAGGCCCTCGGCTTGCACTAGAAGGCCGTAGCTAGTGTGTGTTCTGGCTTAGTTCCCTGACCTGTGAGCGTTATCATTTGATTAGAGACCCAGGGTTCCATGCCAAGAGCAGATTCACGCCTTATCCTGTCCTTTGTCCCGTGCTGGCTGCTTCTTGCCATGGGGATTTTGTTCTGTTTACCTTTAATTAAAAAAGGGTGTATGTGTTATATGATGTGTGTGTGTACTCACACTGTGTGTGTATGTACACATGCTCGCTTGCCATCGTGTGCGTGTGGAATGCGTGTTGGTTTCACCTTCCACCTTGTTTGAGACAGTCTCCTGGTTTTTCACTGTTGTGTCTGACAGACTGGCTGACGGGTGAGCCTCTGAGGATCCCTTGTCTTCCATCTCCCACCCTATGGTGACATCACTGGGTGACACCTGACATTGTCCAGCTTTACTTGGGAGTTGGGGATTGAACTCAGGTCCTCACATTTTTGCAGCAAATCCTTTCTCACTAAGCTATCTTACAGGACTGGATTTTCCTGAAAAGTATATATTCTTCTGTGATATTTCTGTGCACACCCCAAATACTAGCACATTTACCTAATTTGTGCTCATCTTTCTGATCTTAGCTTAAAGGCTACTTTCTCAGAGAGATGTATCTTCCTTCTGGGAAGTAAAAAATATTGAGAAGGTTTAAATCTCTACATATCATTGGGGACTGAAGATATAGTTCACAGTAAATCACTTGACTAACACATAAGAGGCTCTGGGCTCAATACCACCCTGGCACTCAAACAAGCAAATAATAAATTTAAAGCTAGTTGCTGTGGTCCATGGCTGTCTTCCCAGCACCAGGGAAGCAGAGACAGGAGTATTTGGTGTTTGTGTCAGCCTTGGGCTACATTCAAGACCCTGTCTGAAAAACATAAAAAGCAACAACAACAACAAAATACATATGCCTATTTTTTTTTTCTTAAGAAAGGGTAGCATACTGCATATATTCGGTATTTGTTTGAGAGTAGTTTTACTTTAGTACCTATAGAGATTTCTTATTTTTAGAACCTCCCCAGCCCCAAAAATAAATGCAGAGAATTTATTTTTTGTTGTATATCTTAGGGAAACCCTGGCTGGGTATAAAATCAGTTACCTTGTTTCCTTTGATTTGTTTGGAACAAATTACTCTGAGGTCTTCTGTGTTGGTGTTGCTCTTGGCTAATTTTATTTTTTTTCTTTCCTTGTATATAGTTTCTTATTTTTTGCTTAAGTGGCCAAATAATTATTTCTTTAAGCATAGAATTCCTTTAATTTCATAAGCCTAGAAATTCAACATTTTATTTATTTTGAAGACTTACTCTGGGCATAGTGGCACACACCTCAAAGCCCTGCTCTTGGAAAGCAGAAGCAGGTGGATCTCTAAGTCTGGTCTATATAATGAATTCTAGGCTAGCCATAGCCACATAGTGAGATCCTGTCTCAAAAAAAAATGAAAGTTGCACTTTTAAATCTTTGGCTCTATATCTTTCTTCTGCCTTATAAGCCTTTTTGAAGAAGATAATTATGTATCCTTTGTGTTGCCTTTCCTCCTTCTCCACGTCTGTTTTCTTCATTACTACTTTTATATTAGCGACTATTTTTGTGTGTAGAGTTTCTCTATGCTCTGGTACTTCTTTCTTTTTTCTTTTTCCTTTTTTTTTTTTTTTTTTTTAGTTACATTCTATTTTTGGTTGCTTCTTCATGTGGCTTTTATCTCCTTAGTGTTATTTTTCTCTTCACTTTTTTTCTCTGAGTTCTACCAGCTTGCTTTTCATTTCCTTCTATTATTGTATAATCTCTTCTTTGAACCCTTGTTTTTCTTCTTTGAGCTGCTTTAAAGAAAAAAAAAAAGAGGCTCACATTTCCTATGGTTGCTTTGAGTCTTTGGAGAAGTATTTATCTGAAGTCTTCCTGTGTTTGAGTAGTTGCTCTTGGGTTTTATGCTCCTAATTTATTTACCTTTTTCCTCTTACAAATTTTTCTTCAGTTGTGTCCAAAGCTGCAGTATTGGCTGCTTTCTGATGACTGTCTGTTTTGTAATAGGGAAGGCTGGCCAGAAGCAAAGGCTGCGCTTTTCTACTCTGCCCTCTCAGTGCAGCTCTTTCACGTTAGTTGTCACTGAAGAGGTAGAGTGGTGGCAAGTTCAGCAAGGTTATCAGCTTAGCAATAAGGAACCGTCCTCTCATTCTTCAGCTGCTGGAGGATGGGTGTGAGGAGTGTCAGTCATCACACCTGGCTCACTCTGCCCCTAACTTTGCGTGCAAGCAGACTGTGGCACCTTTGCTCCCTGCTGGCGCATCCACACAACCAGGTTTCATCCGTCTGATAGCAGTGTCGATAAAGTGGTCACATCTGTTCATTATATTTGTCTTGGAGACATTTGATTACTGATAGGTACCCAGAAAGGCACGTGGTGGTTTCTGGCATATTCCATCATCTAATGTTGGCAAATGTACCTCATGTTCGCTGCTGACGTTGTGATAGCTTCCTTGCTTCAGAGGTAGTGAAATCACATATGTGTTGATTTCTTATCTAGTGTCTAAGGAGATGCAGTCCCTTTGTTTCTCAGTCATGCAGTCTTTCTGAAAACCTCTCTACCATTAGCAGAGAGGAAAGAAGACAAGCTTCTGTGTGAACAGGGTTCTGACTTCCTTTGTGCAAATACAGTCTTCCAGACACACTGCTCTCTGCCTCTAGACTTCGTCACAGTAGAGCTTTGATGTGTGTGCTGGGATGTTGGAACCATGGTCAGAACCATGTCAAGATACTGATGGTGGGGCAGACAGCCTTCCAAGTCTGTGCTGCTAGGTTTTGGACCTTCAGCTGTTGAGTAACCATTCCTGATCTCATTCCTGCCTTTCTGGTGCGGTGACTGCATTGAAAGCCTTCTGCTGCCCATAGGCCCTGCTGTGTGCTCCTCATCGTGATGTAGAGTTGACTGATCATCTGCTAGGGCATGCTAGAACTTCTAGATTGCTATCCTGATTCACTGACTCACATTTTTAGTTAGCAATGTCCCGAAGCCTTCAATTGTCTCTGGAACATGGATCCTTCTAGGGTAGCCAGCATTTGACAGAAATGTTTGAACAAGTCTTTGTTCACTGTTATCTCCTTATCTGGCCCCAAGGATCCCCAACAGAAAGACAGCAGGACTCTGACATCTAGTTTTACAGAGTTTGTGCAGTTTGGAGAGAGATGGCAGTGGATTGTTAGCAGCCATAAATGTTGATTCTGCTTTAGGGTTCCTTTCCAACTTGTACAAATGTGTACACAGCTAAAATAATAATGCTGTTTGCAGCCTTTCTCTGGTATGAAAGAGTTAGGAAACAACCTTTGGTGAGTGTTTTAATTAACCTTGATTTCTTTTTCTTTTCAGCTACTTTTATGTTACTTACTTAGAAACTAAAAATTTCCCTCTAATTGTATCTCTGATTTGAAAAATTATGGCTTTCTTATGATGATTTGGTAAAAATTATTTATGATTAGCAGCTGTATAGTAGAACTTTCCAAAGTTTGAATAGACTGGCTGTTCAGTACCAGAGAGTCTTGCCTAATTAAAGTGTGTTTTAATTAAGATACCATCATTAAAATTAGCACTGAGAAAGTTTTCCCTTGGTCCTTGGAGAGGACATTATCTGCAAGCCCTGTTGTGTGGGCTGCAAAGTGTCACTGGAATTTATATGCATTACCTGTCTAATTGCAGTAAATGTAGCATGTCCAGCTAGGTTCCGAGTTAGAAGGCTGTTTGTTACTTTCTGGAAATCACTTGAAGCCTCAGCACTCAGAGGCAGCTGTTCACAGGTCCCTCACCTCTCCCCAGAGATGGCTGGGAAGACTGTTGCTGGACCCTGTCTTTCATGGCTGCAGCAGTAAACATGACAGGCTGTTTGGAAGCCATCTGTTAAAATGGCTGCTGCTTTGCATGCGGCAGTGAACCTGAGATCAGTTTCCTGTCTTTCTTTGTGGTGACAGTCTTATTTTGTGTCACAACAGGTGGAAGTTGATGGGTCGAAACTAAATGTGACCAGTACGTGGAACCTGGCGTCACCCTTATTGTCTGTCAACGTTGATGGCACGCAGAGGACTGTACAGGTAAATGTGCCCATGATTTACCTAGAAGGCTTCAGTCTCCATGTGGTTAATCCTGACATAAGAAGGAAGAGCTGTATTTTATTATTCATTGTGCCCTTTTTATAGTTGTGAAGTTTTTTTTTTTTTTCTTATACTAGAGGATTTTGAGCTATGTCTTAATTTCAGAGAATATTTCCCTTTTTTCCAGAGAACTTCTCAAAGCTATTGCATTATATTTTGGTGGAAACAAATAACCCCACAGGCTCGTAAAACTTACTAGATGGAAAGTCATCTTTGTCATTGTGTGCTTTTAATTATAACACATGGCTTGTATGGATTATCGTTTCTGCAGTGGAAATGATGCAGTCTTCAGTCAGCAGATACATGGCCTGCAGGTTGGTTTTCCACAGCAGTATTGTAATTTGGGAAGTGCCTCCCACCCCACACCCGAGTGTCTTCTTATGAGCAGGTGCTTTGAGGCCAAGAGTGGATAGCATGTTCTTTGTAATCACTGACCTCCATTTGAAGTAGAAATCCATGTAAGGAGCTGAGCCTCCATGGGCTCTGGGAAACCAAAGCCTAAACAAAAACACAGGAAAATGTGGCTGTTCCATATGAATGAGAACTTTAAATCTCTCATAGCTTCAAATGCTGGTTCTTTAACTCAGTTTTACATAGAAAACCAAAGAATCACATCTATTTTCTGCCTCACCCATACAGTCTCTATTAGCGGAGACTGTGGGTCAGAGTGCTCAGACTGTGTGGTACTGAACAGTTTCCAAGCGGGGCTCAAATTGGTGTGTTATCTCTGTGTAGGTCTAAGAGGGTTTGAACTCTCAGTGCTGAACTTAGGTTTTTTTACTTCTTCTGGTATACTTTCTATTTTCCACCTTTATAAATAAATTATGAAATGAAATTCTCTTAGACCCCTTGAAAGACATCACTACATGCTTTCACTACATTCCACTTAAATCCATTTGATGGGCTTCGGGATAGGGGTCAGTGGCAGAATGCTTGTCTAGCATGGACAACACCCTGAAGTTGATCCTTGGCATTGCATAAAACCAAGTGTCGTGGTGCACTCCTACAGTCCTGGCACTTGGGAGATGTCAGAGCGATGATCAGAAGCTCAAGGCTCTATTTAGCTATGAAGAGCTAGAGACCAGCCTGAGGTACCTGTGACCCTGTCTAAACAAGCCAACAACCACCACCGAACAAACAAACAAAGGAATGAATAAAATGCAGTTGCTGTTGCGGCTTCAAAAACAGTGCTCACTAGCACATTCTTAGTTGAAGCACTGGGTTTGGGTCCCTGTCTAGGCTTGGTTGTTAGGGTTTGGGTTCATGTGTGAGCTCTCAATGGTAAGAAGACAAACTTTGATTCAAGCGTTGCTGTCATGGTGCTGTTCAGCATCCTGCCTGGTGTTTCTCCTCATGGTTGTCTTGGTGACCTCTTGACAAGTAGAAGTTCCAGCTAGGTATAGATTTACAATAACCACCAGCACTATCTTCCCTAGAATACCTTTTTTTCCTGGATGATGTTCAATACAATGTTTTCATTTTGTAAGTCCTTTGCTGTAAGAATATTCACATATCTGAAATATGTGAACCCATCGAGGCATATCTTGGACTTGTTGGAAGGAGTTGTGAGACCAAGCTAGTATTCTCTAACTGGATGTGAACTCTCCAAAGCACCTGTGCTGTGTCATGTCAGTGGTACCTCCCACTGAAGGCAGAGATGGGGAGAGCAGCAAATGGCCTGCCTCCAGCTGTCCCTGTCCTCCTTTCCAGAGGCTCACGTTCTGGCCCCCCTCTCACCGCTGGTGGTGATTACTCATTGTCCGCACCTGAGCTCTGCCTTGTGCACTGAGCTGCTGCCACAGCCTCCTCTTCCTTGACTTGAGGATTGAGTCCTGGGAAAGAACACTAGTCACTGTTGATGAGGGCCAGTACGGAGCTGGTAAGCAGTCTGCCTGCAAGGAACAATTTAAAGAACCAGGAATGCAAACACTGGAAACTTTTAATTAATTTTTTGCTATTCATTTAACAAGTCAGTTTTTCTTAGATACCCTCATTTGTTGAAAATAAAATGACAGTGGTTGCAATTTATTTGCTTTGTTTCCTTCTGTATTTAGATCTTTTAGTTTGATGTTTGCTGAAGACATGCTTACGGAGCAACATGGGGAACCTTCTGTGAAGTGATGCACTTAGAGACCTAGACTACCAAAAGAGAGAGGTCGCATCCAACAGAAACACGTTATAGTGCTGTAGGTCATTTTAGAGATTTACTTACTTGGTATTAATGCTGGCCTGTCTTGTGTATATCTGTGCACCAGCTGCTCGCCTGATGCACCGAGGCCAGAAGCAGCCACACATTCCCCTGGACCTGGAGTCGCTGTTTTGAGCTGCCACGCAGGCACTGGGAGCTGAACTGGGCCCACTGCAAGAGCAGCCGCTGCTGTTGGCCACTGGTCCGTCTCTCCCGCCTCTGCTGTTCTTAAAATTACAATAATGTTGGTTGGAGTAAATGAAATTGAACATTTACTTCCTCTGTCATTTGGAGAAGCCCCGTGTAGCTAGTCTGGCTATTGGCAGAGACAGCTTGCCAGTCAAACCCTTTATAAACCAGAGGGTGTTTCAGATAAAAATCATAGTGTTTTTGTTGGTGTTGTGGTTTTGTTTGTTTTTGTTTTGTTTTGAGTGTCCCATTCATGTATTAAGCATGATTTTTAAGTTTCTCATTTAAATTTATTAATTAGATTAAGATGTTGGTGAAGTGCTTGCATTGCAGGCTGGCAACCTAGTTCTGCCCATCAGGCATGGAAAAGCTTGCTTGTTCCTGGCGTGGAGAGTCAGGGACGGGGAGTCCTGTCCTTGCTGGCTAGCCAGACTAGCAGCGTGATGGGCAAGCTCCAGGCAGAAGCCCTCTCCACAGAACAAGGGAGAGGTACCTGAGGAATGGTAGCCAAGTTTGCCCTCTGGCCCCCACACTCAAGTATGCACGCATGACCGTGTCCATGCATACATGGGTGTAACCTGTGAGCATGTAGGGCCACCCTTCCTCCTGCACACACACAGATGAACAGAATTAAGGAAGAATAAAGAAGGAAGTTGACTTCATTTAAAAGCTAAAGATGGATTTCCCTTTTACTTAATAGATTTTTTTCAATTAAAAAATTGAAAAAAATTCAATTCTCACCTCTCAGCGGTGAGAGGGAGGCCAGAACGTGAGCCTCTGGAAAGGAGGACAGGGACAGCTGGAGGCAGGCCATTTGCTGCTCTCCCCATCTCTGCCTTCAGTGGGAGGTACCACTGACATGACACAGCACAGGTGCTTTGGAGAGTTCACATCCAGTTAGAGAATACTAGCTTGGTCTCACAACTCCTTCCAACAAGTCCAAGGTATGCCTCGATGGGTTCACATATTTCAGAAGGTTAACAAAAGTCAGAGCTGGTCCCACAAGGTGGCATGATTTCCTGCCTGTAGTGCTTACCTGAAGTGGCAAGAACATGGAAGGTGCGCCATGTCCTCAGTGAGTCCACGCTGTCTCCTTCATGTGTGCTGGAACCTCTGAAGAGTGGAGTGTGCTGAGTTAACAGAACTTTTTGTGGTCATTTTCGGTATTATTGCTATGCCTGTGTTTCCTTCCAGTGATGTAGTTCTTTTAACTTTGAACGAGGTGCTTCAGTTTCACTCTGACTGACTTGAGGAGCTCTCCATGTCTTCCAGTGCAGTGTGTCTGCTGGACTCAATGTGCTTCTTGTTAGCATTTCACAGATTTTCATTGTGTAGCCACACTGTCGCACGTTCTCAGGCAGCTGACTGCTCCCAGCCTGCGGCTTTGTGTGGCTTCTCTGTCCACCTGCTCACAGCAGGCTTCGCTCAGGCCTGAGGCATGGCTAAACACCCCTGAGCACTTCTGAAGACCCAGCTGAGGTCTAACTGTTCTCTGCTGTGTGGTGGGGAACTAGACACCATGCACTTCTGAAGACTGGTTTTTCCTTTTCTTATTCTCGCTTAAATATTTTCAAGAGAAAATAAAGTTATTATAAGTAGTTGTAAAAATGAGGCGACCTGGATGTAAAATGAATAAAAAGTAAAATAAAAAAAGAGTAGATTGCAGCATTCCTGCATTCTGTGTTGAATAGATCATTGATATGCAGCTAAGTGGAACTAATTTTCCGTGCTAGAGCAGATAAATTTGGAATGGCGTCACACAAATCTCATGCCATTTACTGCAGAATTCCAGATTAAATGGATGACTCGTGAACTTATTTGAGTATTGGACGGATCATACAACACGGAGCCTCACAGTGCTCAGTGAGCCCAAGCAGTGTAGAATCCCCCCAGGCGCAGAACATGAAGGAAGGTTGAGTCCACTGCAGGCTGTGTGTGCTGTCGCAGTTCCTCCACAGGAGTTATCCACACAGAAATTAAAGACGTTTGGAAATTCAACTGCCATTTCCTGGTTTTCACTGAAAAAAAATTAAAGGTTTTCCATTTTAGAAAGATGAAAATGTTCTCCTTGTCAATAGTTTGGCTTAAAATGTCCTTCATCAGATCTGAAAACAAACTTAGTTTTAATCCTACTTCCTATGTATTCACACAGAAATTATGTGTGTGTATGCATATGTATTTGCCTGTGTATGTGTGTGTGAATGGATGTGCATGCTGAAGATTGAACATGATCTGTGAGCTATGTTCCCATTCCTGAAAATAAATTTTTTAATTGGAAAGTTAAATGATGGTGTTCACAGTTGTGCTTATATTTACAAGCACATGTACATGCACGTCAAAAAAAGTCTGTTTCCTAACATGTTTTCAGCCTTAAAATGAATGTTTTCCCTGTTTTTAAGGTGTTTCTCCTCACCCACCCCCTTAGGAGTAATTAGCTGCTGTTTTTACTGTGTGCATGTGATTGCACAAGAATCACCAAATGTAATATGAACCTGTATATTTAGTTGTGTCAGATATATAGATATATAACAGAATAAGCAAGGGTTAGTGTTTTCCCCTAAAGAAGTAGGAAATGAAAGAGTAATTATTAACCATCTCCTTTTCCCTTTCCTGAAAACATCAATTACACAGGAACAAGCTCCCCAGCAGAACAGAATAACTGCTTTCACTATGTTTCGAAAACTTAATCACAGTTTAACAGCTGGGATGCGTGTGTGACTGTAATTTAAGGCATTAACTTCGGCACAGGGATACCGGCCTTTGGACAGCAGTCCTGCGAGCTGCGTGCATCTCGGTCTTAGCAACGGGTTTTAGAATTTGGAGATGTTCATTAATTTAACTGAAGAGGAAAATGGCTTTCAGAATCCCCCCCTTTGCACATGCACACATCTTTTCCTTTACTGTTAACTAGAAATTTGCATTTTAGGGGTTGAGAGAGGAAGGGAATTTTGAAGGGCTTAGGCACGGACTGTGTAGATGAAGAACAAAGCTGCTGCTCTGGAGACTATTAAGACAAGCCCTGCAGCCTTACAAAGATATTGTCAAGTTGGAAATCAGTAAGAGACAAAGAAAACCACCACTGTCCCCACCAGTGTCCTCCCTCAGCATTATTTGGAAAGGTGGAATCACCTCTGACTTTTTTATCCCAGGAAGGTATTTTGGGAACGTTTGGTTTACTGTTTTGTGAGTGCCTTTGCTTTCCTTTGATAATTTTGTATTTGTTGAAGTTGTTTTGTGAACAGAATCTTTTAGAGTTTTATTTTTGAAACAATGAAAAGTGTAGATGTTAGAGTAGACTCAGTAAAAGGAAAGAAGGCACGTTTACCTGGCCCTGAGGTGCCGTTTTAAACTTGAAAAGATGGTAGTTGAAGCAGGCAGGTGAGTTATGTCTTAGAAACATCTGATCTCTTACTAAAGTTTTTCTGGCCTCTCAGGCAGGTCGAATATGCTTCTCCTGGCATCTGATGCATTTAGGTATTGAAGGCTTTGTTTCCTGTGGATTCTAGATTTTTTAAAAAGTTTTCATTTTTCTCTATGGGAAAAGTTTGTTTTCACCTAGGAAAGGTAGAATAAGCTCTAGTTTGGATGAAATTCATTTCCCTTATTTTCCTTGATGTCACTTCTTTTGGCTGGTGTATGTCAGCTTTCCCTCCAACTTCCCTCTCTGCAGATTGTGGCAGTAAGGAAGAAAGAAAAAAGCTGGAGTCATTCTTTGTGTGGTTACCTGGTGGAAACTGAATGCAAAGACAGGGAATTTGCTAATCCTCTTTATCTCTGACCATGCACCCACTGGTACAATTAGCATGTTTAATGTGAAGACCTGTGCTAAGCTAAGTTCGTGTCTGTGTTAGTCATTGCTTTCACTGTGTTTGCCTGGGAATGAGTCAGGCCCTGGCAGGGCAAGGAGAGGAAGGGCGGTGACAGCCCCATTCCCTGCCTGATGGGAGCACCTGCTGCAGCCCAGGCAGTTCACATACAAACTCGTCCCGGGAAGGCGTCATGTGACAGCAGCTAGCTGCAGTGGTGGTTTTTATTTTTTATTTTGTTTTGCTTTTGAGACAGGGTTTCTCTGTGTAATAGCCTTGGCTGGTCTGGATTACTGTGTAACTCACAGAGAGCCTTCTGCCTCTGCCTCCTGAGTGCTGGGATTAAAGGTGTGCACCAGCACAGCACCACTAAAAGCAGTTTTGTTTTTTTTTTTTTAATATCTGAATTGAGTTTTGTTCAACTGGCAGATAAAGATTGCCTGTGTCTCAACACATGTCACGCTGTGGAACGATCAGCCAGGAGAGTTCACGTTACCTAGCTTCTCAGACAGCATTCCAAGAAAACAAATGAAGCTTGTTTTCACATGCTTGGGCTGTCAAAAGATTAGGATAAAAAAACAAATTATAGTTTCCTCAGTGGAAGTGCCATGGAAAGGCCATTGAAATCAGGGAGCCTCCATCCACACTTCTGCTGAAATGACCGCAGTATGGGGCGTGGTCTGGCCACAGCTGTGAAAAGACACTTCAGTGTACAGGAAATGCTTAGGACTTTAGTAAAGCTGGGCATTGGGGTGCACAGCTTTAATCCCAGCACTCAAGAGGCAGAGGCAGGTGGATCTCTGAGTCTGACTGAGGTCAGCCTGGTCTACATAGTGAGTTCTAGGACAGCCAGGGCTAAACAGAGAAACACTGTCTTAAAAAACAAAACAAAACTTTAGTAAAAGATGGATCTTAACAAATGAAGGTCCCCATGTAATTTTGATAAAGAATGCTTTGTGAATCAATTCAAACTCTCCTTTAAAAAATATCTGTTCTTAATGTGACACCTGATTTTTGGATCACAGTCCAGGGCAGGCCCCATGCCTAGGAGCAGTCAGCCAACACAGACTGGACTTGATGCGTTGAGGGAGTGGGAGATAGAAAGGGAGAGAAGGAGAGAGAGGAAGAAAGAATGAGAAGAAGAATGGAGTTGGGTGGGCAGAGAGGTTGGGGAAGGACCGGGAAGAGTTGTGAAATGACAAAATGCACTATGAAATCTCAGAGAATTAATAATCTTATTTAAACATCTATCACCAATAGTCATAAGCCAGAAATAAAAAAAATTATACTTGATTGTTATATTTTAAATTTTTCCAAAAAGAAAGGGTTTTTGTTTTTGTTTTTCTCAAAAAATTGTTTTCATGAAAGGAGGAGTTAATATGACCTGGAGAGGACAGGAGCTCCACAAAGACAAAATGTATCTGGGCACAGGAGTCTTTTATGAAACTGTATCTCCAACCAAGGAACATGTATGGATACAACCTAGAACCCCTGCTCTGATGTAGCCCATGGTAACTCAGTATCCAAGTGGGTTCCTTAGTAAGGGGAACAGGGACTATTTCTGACATGAACTCAATGGCTGGCTCTTTGACATCCCCCCTTCCAGGAGGGAGCAACCTTGCTAGGCCACAGAGGAGGACATTGCAGCCAGTCCTGGTGAGACCTGATAAGCTAGGGTCAGATGGAAAAGGAGGAGACCTCCCCTATCAGTGGACTTGGAAAGGGACAGGGAGGAGATGAGGGAGGGAGGGTGGAATTGGGAAGGAATGAGGGAGCGGGCTATAGCTGGGATACAAAGTTAATGAACTGTAACTAATACTAAAAAAAAAAAAATTAATTAAAAAAATTTTGTTTTTTTTTTAATTCTAGATGTAGTTATATAATGTCCTCATTGTTGCCCATGGTCTCCTAAAGCCTAAAATATTATCTCCATGGTCCATTACTGACAGAATGTGCTAAAGCCTCAATGAGACCAAGACAATAGCAGCAGATACAGGGAAGTGACTCGGATATGTTCTGAGTGGGGACAGCAAAGACTGTAACAGATGCATTGCTCACTGGGCATGAAGGAAGTTAAAGAGCTAAGGGTGAGTGGTGAATGTTGATATTTTTTTGCTTAGACATAGGTGAGCTATGGTGGGTCAGGTCCATGGAAGGCAGATCAAGAATCCTGTCTGGCTCTGCATATTTGAGAGGTGCTTTAGATGTAAGGGCTAGTATCACATGGATGATTGACCGTGTGGTCTGGATTAGAGCTGAAAACTGAAATGTGGAACCCATGAGCAGTAGCATGGGTCTGTCATATGCAAAGCACAAAGCGGGCTGAGTGTGGCGCTCGGGCTTACAGTGCCAGCACTGACAGGCTGAGGCAGGAGGATGTCTGAGTTCAGGAACAGTCTGGCCTATAGAGCGAGGGGCTGTTAAAAGGAAAAGAAAAATAGGACCTTTGTCGTAGACTGTATGGCTAACTTAGGACAGGCTGAAGGCCTTAATGTCTAAAGAAGCAATGCAAAGGGGAGGAGCCCCAGCTGTTGTCTGTGAGTATCTCCTGGCTGTTTCGCAGAGGGTTGGGATGTTCTTGGTGGGGTGGGAGGTAGAGCTGTTTGTGTGATGATCAGCGTGGTTTTTCCAATTGTGTACTACCATCAGAAGACACTGGATTTTAGGCTACGTGTGGAATGCAGCCTTTGCCTAGCTCTCTCATAAAGTTAAATTTAAAAAGCATGACGTGTTTATTTATTGTATATGCATGTGTCATGGTAGATATGTGCAAGTCAGGGACACTTTGTGGGAGTCAGTTCTCTGCTTTTATGCCCTAAGGACCAAACACAGGTCATCAGGTACTGATGTCTATCCACGGAGCCATCTCGTGGCCCACAGAGGTAGAGTTTGAAGTAGGAGGTTTGTGAATGGGAGAGAGGGATGGATCTAGCTGGATTCACAGGGGGAGAGTGTGGATAAATGTGTAGAGATGAAGCCAGCAGGTGACACCAAGAAAGCTCTAAGGAAAAGGGAGGAAAACCAGGAGTCTGAGGTGGCCTTGAGGCCAGGCAAGGAGGCCTTTGTGTATGGGACTCATTAATAAGGTGCAGACACGATGGGTCTGAGATGGGGGAAGATACACACGCTAGGACCTCACACTGTCTCTCAAGGCATAGTGGCTAGGCCTACTTACTTAGATTCTGTTTCTTGTTTGCTTTAGTTTGGCCTTTGTTTCTGAAGTAAGTATTATATTTTAAAGTATTCTTGAGTTTGGTCTCCCGTTTAGGAAATACTGTCTTTTGTTTTTGGATTATGACTTTCATCTGGCATTTCTGTCATGGTGTCATTCTGTGGGATTACCTTTCTGTGCTTCTTTTTATGGTTTATATGGATCTTGCTATGGTGCTCCTGTTCATTTGTTGTTTTTTTGACATTTGGAAGTGACATATTTTTCCCGTGGCTCTTTTGACACAGATGGTAGGAAGAATGTTAAACACAGTGGGAAAGCTCCTCCTCTCGTGGTTTCAGGGAGTGTGGACAGGCTCACTGCGCTTGAGTTGGCCACGTGAGAGGTGGCATGCTGAGGCAGCACTGACTCGCCAATCCCTACTCTCAGTTCCTGAGTTTATGAACAAGCTGTGATTCAGGGTTGCTGCTCACTGTGGAATTCCATAACCCGGGACACTCAAACGTCGTCTGAGGACTGACGTGTTTCCATGTCCACACCACGCTCCTTCAGGTCCTTGGCATCAAGGAGAAAGCACAAGATCTGTATTCCTAGTCCATGGAGAGCTCTCCATTTATGGATGATCATGCATTCAGCTGTTAGAGGTGCCAATCCCACGTGGAAGGAGTGTGTCCTTTTAATGTCCCGAGCTTTAGTTCCCTGGCCCCCAGAGAATGAAGGTCATCTTTCCCACATGGGAATCAGAGAGGATTCCAGTGGTGTTGCGATTGGTCCCTGGCCTCATCCCTCCCTGTTCCTGTGTATCTTCAATTGCAGACCATCAGTCATTCTAAAGCAGAGCCGTTAAGCAGTATGAGGTTTATAGAGCTGAGGATGTGGCTCAGGGAGAGAGCACTTGCTGGACGCACAGGTCCTGGATGAGCCTCTAGCACAACAGAATGTTGTACACGTGAGCCACACACTGGCTCTCTAGTCTTTCTACTTTCCTGTCTTGCCATTTCCATCTTTCAACTATCCCTATTTCCAGTCACACTGAACTGCCTACCCTTTCATCAACCTTCCATGCTTACTCCTAATCTGAAATTTATATGAACTTTCCTGTCAGCACAAAAGTTCTCCTTTCTCTTCCTTCTGTGACATTGCTGTGAAACATTTTTAGTGAGTTATTTTCAGGAAGGGGCTCCCTGCACTGCTGTGGAAGGAGGAGGCTGAGTTTGCGCTCCGGTGAATGGTGACAGGCGCAGCAGTGCACATCTGTAATTCCAGTGCCAAGAGGCAGATTCAGGAGGCATGCTGGCCAGCTCCTAGATTCAGGAGGCATGCTGGCCAGCTCCTATAGATGAATTGATGAGCCCGGGTCAGCGAGAGACCCTGTCTCAGAAGCTAAGGTAGAGAGAGCCATTGAGGAAGATACTCACACACATGCACGTGTCATATAACTGTGCATAAACAAAATGACTTCTGTACATGGTAAATTGTCAGTTATAAATATTGCAAATATGCATATACATGACCAAATGGATAAACCAATCTAATTAAGATACGTATTACCATCTATTTGTGGTAGAATATATGCCCAGGGCTGGTATAGCTGGATCTTGAAGAAGCACTATTTTGATTTTCTGAGAAAGCACCAGATTGCTTTCCAGAATGGTTGTACAAGTTTACATCCCACCAGCAGTAGAGGAGGGTTCCCATTTCTCCACATCCTCTCCAGCATGTGTTGTCACTTGAGTTTTTCATCTTAGTCATTCTGATGGGTGTAAGGTGAAATCTCAGGGTTGTTTTGATTTTCATTTCCCTGATGACTAAGGACATTGAGCATTTCTTTAAGTGTTTCTCTGCCTTTCGATATTCCTCTATTGAGAATTCTCTGTTAGCTCTGAACACCATTTTTTAAATTGGGTTACTTGATTTGTTGCTTTTTAACCAGAAGTCTGTGTCTGTACCATATCATGGAAGTGTTTTCTCTATAATTTCTCCTAGGGGCATTAACATTTCAGATCTTACGGTAAAGTCTATGATCCATTTTGAATTGGTATTTGTGCAGGGTGAGATGCTGTGGTCTCCTTTCTTGTTAATGTGGGTGCTGGTTTACCTGCCACCATGTGTTGAAAAGGCTGTCTTTGTCCAGTGTGTCTCTGGTACCTGTATTGTTTCTTTTCCTGTTGTGGCCAAATACATGAAAGAAGCGATTTCGGGGAGGGAGGGTTCAGTTTGCAGTCTAAGAAGGGAGGCGATCCATCAAAGAGGGGAGGCATGGCGGCAGCCATGGCAGCTGGCCACCTTGTGTCCACAGTGGGGTTGCAGGGAACAAGCAGGAAATGGAGTCAGACCGTGAAAGTCTGAGGCCTGCCCCACTTTGTCCTCCCTAGAGAAAGGTTCCATATTGGATGAAACAGTCCCGTAGTCTGGGGGCCAGCTTCCCAACACTGTCCACAAGAACGTTCTACAGTTAAACTGTGTTTTAGTCAAATAGCAGTTGGCCATAGCCCTGTGAACTTGTCTCTGGGTCCTCTGAGCCTTCCACGGTCTACAGATGTGTTTTGTGGCTGTGGTATGCTCTTTAGTTACTTGTGAAACTTGAAATCAGGTACTGTGTTGTCCCCAGTGTCTCTCTTTTTCCTCAGGAGCTGGCGTTAGGTTCTCATAGTCTTTACTGTTTTTCTAGTGTAACTTTACTTACTAAATCTCTGGTGCCAACAGTTTTCTCTTTCTCCCCCCTACCCATGGATTCTGTGTTTGGCCTCTTGATCATGTTTCTAGGTTCTTGAAAGCTGTGATAACTTTGCTTTTTATTTTTGTTGATATATGAGATAATATTGCCTTCTCCTTTTCTTTTATTCTTGGTAACTTTTTCTTCTGCTTTCTCTAGTCCATTGGGGATGATTTTCAGCACATTTATTTGATCAATTTAGTTTTTATTACATTTTTTACTTCCAATATTCTGCTTGATTTTTTTTCAAACATGTTAATTTTTTTGCAGAATTTCTCATTCATGCTGCTGACTTTTTTACCCAGGCCCTGAACTGGATTACTTTATTAAACTACTTGTATGAATATTTTTTTGAGATTATTCATCAATGCTCAGTCTAGACTTTGAATTCTTTGTCTCATACTCTATCATTCCAGTTTCCGTGGATTTAGTTACTGCAGTCATGCTCCTTATCCTTCCTCAACATGCTTGTTTCCGTGTTGGCTTTATGCACCCACATGGATTAAGCTCTCTTTTGGTTTTATCTCAAGTTCTTAAGTGCTCAATCTGCTCTTGAGAGCACAGTCCTGCTATTACTCAGGAGCAGACAAACTGCTGTAACAGCAACCTCAAGCTTAACCAAATATTGAATACAGTTAAGATCTTGAAAACCAATTAATGTATCTCCAGTTTCCCCAGAAATAACTGTCAGGCATGAGAGACGACACAGCCTCTAAGCATGAGGGAAGACATATCCCAAGCAGCTACGTAAACCTCAGATACATGAAAGTGGTAAACATAGTGCCGTGATGAGGCTGGGAGCAAATCACTGAGCCCCGGGTTACATGAGAGACCGTATCTCAAAACCCGGTGTGGGGAGTGAGTGTGGAAGACACCTAATTCCAACCTCTGGTCTTCACACACTCGCAAACACGTATGTGTGTCGCATGCACACACAGAAACTGGCAGCATTTAGCATGAGATATAAAATTTTAAAACAAAGGAAAAGTAATTATAACTAATGAATGAAATTAAGGAGGCATAAAGAACAAGAAATAAAAAGAAGAGTTAAGGAAAAGACATGCAAAGAATGGACAGAATGTTACAGAGAAGAGAGCTCCAGATAAAGTTTGATCAAATAAGAAAGAACAATAGGTAAATACAATTTAACTTAATAAAACTTTAAATTAGCCAGTCCTGGTGGTACACGGCTGTAATCCCAGCACTCGGGGAGCCAGAGACAAGCAATCTCTGTGAGTTTGAGGCCATCCTGGTCTACAAAGTGAGCCCAGGACAGCCAAGGCTACACAGAGAAACCCTGTCTTGACAAGCAAAAGAAACAGAACAAAAACTTTTAATTGTTTAAAACAAAGTTGAAAAACACTAAAATATAGTAAAGAAAAAAACATTTTTTAAAAGGAAAGTAAGGAAAGGTATTTTAGAAAATAACAAACACAGTGGCTTCGATCAGTGTCCTCTTACGTTGGAATATGCCAGGTGGAGAAGAGGCCAGTTGGTGGATATTCAGATTCTTGTCTTTGACATCTAGAGTGTCACTGAGCCTCAGCCTGCAGTTACTTGCCTGTCAAGGCTGTATTCACTGTAGGGTCTTAGGGTCTTCCCTTCCTTGCCTCCCTGGAGCCACCGCTGCCATGCAGCTGTGCAGCTGGGTTCTGTGGTTTGTACATTCTGACTGTCATGTCCAAGCCCGGTGCACTGTAGAGAGATGGAAGCAAGCAAAGCACCCCGATCGCCACTTGAGGCCCTAACGTTATTGCCTTCCATGAAATCCAATCCCCGGGGAAAGGAGGCTGTGTGAGAGGCCGCAGCTGAGCCTCTGGGCTCAGACCCACCACCGCCAACCACCAGATCAGGCAGATGGAGAGTCTAAACAGCCTCAAGTCCAGCTGAGGACAGTCGCCCGCCTGCAGAAGGGTGTTTTCCTCCACTCAGCTGCGCTTTTCCTTCTGTGCCGGCGTCTTCTGTGTGTGACATTCATGTTCTTCCTTTCTGTTTCTGGTTTCCCCGACTTAGAGCCACACACCATCTTCTGCTATCTTCCCAGAAGCTCTACTTTGTAGAGTATCTCTCCGAGCCTTATTCTGAACATACTATTCAGTTCTTTCTGTTTTTACTAAAGAATATATTACAGGGAGAAAGTCCCCAGTCTGTGAAGCAGGAGTCAAGGTGTTCCAGCATCTTGTCTGTGCTGGAGTTCCGGATTAGGGATGCTTAACCAATACAGATTGCAGATATTGTAGAGTCCAAGAAAATCTGAGCCCCTTCTGGTCCTCAACATTTGGAGGATGGTCACTCAACTTCATACTATTTTCCATGTATCCAGAGGTTTTTAATGGCTTCCTGGCTGCACCAAAAGTTGTGTCACAAGCTTTGCTCTTGTTTTTGTTGGCATTTCTCAGTTCTGTTAACTGAGATGGTGCTTTTGTAGCTTTGCCTTTGAACTTAACCAATATATCCTCCTCCCTAAATACAAATCCTTACAAAAACTTAATGAGCCAAATGATGGCATGAATTTAAGGTTGCTCCTGCATACCGTACTACCTTGAGCTAGCAAGACCACTGTGGTGTCAAGCAGTTGAGCATATCTGCAGGCGGGGAGAAACTTATTTTGCAGCAAACCTCTTTTTTCCTCATCTCTGGGACTTCCCACAGTGAAGAAGTCAATAGCTCAATTTGAACTCTACATGATCTGTCTAGGTTTCCATCGCTCTGGTGATCTTGGAGATTTGCTTTTCCGAATCTCTGCCTATTGAAAGGGAGTAAGAGTACAGTGGATGCCACTAATACTCTGTACTGGGTAGTGCTGGTTGTCAGCTTGGTTAGACTAAGAACTGGTCTAGAACCAGGCGGTGGTCATGCACACCTTTAATCCCAGCACTTGGGAGGCAAATTCAGGTGGATCTCTGAGTTCGAGGGCAGCGTGCTCCATAAATCGAGTTCCAGGACAGCCAGAGTGACACAGAGAAACCCTGTCTCAAAGAAAATAAAGTGAAACAAAACAAACAACAACAACAAACAAAACAAAAACAAGAAGAAAACAAAAATCCTGGTCTGTCTGAGGGTGTTTGCTGTTAGCTGAAGACTGACCCTGGATGGCCAGTGCTTCCCATGGCTGGGGTTTCGTCTTCTGGACAAGACTAAACCGTGGACAAGAGCTGCTGTGTCCCCACCATGATAAACTGAGCCCAGACAAGCCTTTCCTCAAGTGCTTCTGACCAGATACTTGTTTGTAGCAACAGGAAAAGTAACCAACACCACCCATCCTCCAAAACTCCGTCTGCTGGCCTCCAAAGCCATCAGTGCTCACATAGAACGTTCTCATTTGCACTCTTGAGTTCTTTTCACTAGAATGGGGGACTTGGAGTAGCAAGCTTGGATTAAGCAGGTGGGGGAGGCCGCTGATAAATATGCAGCTGAGGTCCAGTGTGATATTTAGTGCCCGCTTTCCATGACTGTTTTTGTCTTTTAACTAAAGTTTACAGGAATAAGAGAGGAATAGTAATATTTTATTTGCTTTGAGAACGTATTGATATATTTTTAGTATGGGGCAATTTTTTCTTTTTTATTGCTCTTTCAAAAGAATTGCATTATTCTCATTGTTGCTTATTATTATTATTATTATTAGTTTTTGATGTGCACACAGGCACATGTGTGCCATCATGCACATGTGGAGGTCAGATGACATCTTCCGGGGGTTGGTTCTATCTTCCACAGTGGGCCCCTGTGATCAAACTCGGGTGGTCAGGCATGTGTGCAAGCACTTCTCCCTGCGGAGCCCCTCACTGCTCCTGTCACTGCTCCTTTAAAGAGCTTCTGATGCTTCATCCACTTCTAAGCCAAGCGTTGCGTGGTATGGAAGCCCTGGCTTTTATTCCCTCAGTCACTGGCCGGTTGGCATTTGCAGTTTCTGTTTGATGATTGTGAACGTTCAAGATGTTTTCCCCTATGGATGCAGCTTCATTTTATACTACTTTTTCTTTTAGTGTCTTTCCCGAGAAGCTGGTGGAAACATGAGCATTCAGTTCCTTGGCACAGTGGTAAGTGTAAAAAATTCTGTTGACTCTCTTACTCAGGGGGAGTGTGCTTGGTTTTCTCCCAAGTTTCTGCTCCCTTCACTATGGTTTCATTTTCATCAAATTGAGACATCTCTGGGTGAGAAGCAGGATGTGTGAGAAAAGCTTCTGTGCTGAAAATATTTCTGCTGCATCTTTTCAGAGAGGAAATGCTTTTCTAGTTTCAGTTAAAGTAGTTGCTGTACTTTCCAACTTTGGATTCTAAAAAATAAGAACATATTTTATAGAAACTGTGACCTTGAATTCTCTCCCATCAGTTTGCTTTCTAGCTTTCTCTCTTAGCTTCCTTACATCTGTCTTTCTAATGATATTGAATCACAGCTTTATATCTTATTATTTTCATGTAAACTTTGTTATTTTATGTATTGCTGTGCAACACTCATAGGTCACATTTCTTTTTTTGTCCTTTAATCAATTTATGTGTATGGGTGGGTTACTTTTCTAATTTTAAACTCTCACTTTGATGTGACTTGGTTAGTATTGTGTGGGTATTTTGCCTGCGTGTATTTCTGTTCACCACATATGTACCTGGTGTATGTGGAGATTACAGGAGTCCCTGAAGTTATAAATGGTTGTACACCACAGTGTGGGTGCTCAGACTCGAACTCCAGTCCTTTGAAGGAGCAACCAGTACTTTTAATTACTGAGTCCTAAGTGCAGCCCTGAATAAGCCTCTTTTTAATGGAGGAATTTTTTACATTCTAATGAGTAGAGGAGATGTGCTTTGTTTATCTGTCAATCTCAGTTGCAAGCTACTTAAGTTGCCTCTACTTTTTATCATTATAAATGTGTTTTGCTTTTTGAATTTTAAAAATTATTTTCAAGCACATTTAAAATATTTTTCACTTTTAAGCTATTTTGCCTCCTGAGTGGACTCAGAGCTGTTGAGTGGCTATGACTTGTCATAGGCTCAGTTATCTTTCAGGCTTTGGGATCCACCCGCTGTGTGACGAGGGCTTGGACTCTAAGTGGTGTCAGTTTTGATTATGTAAATAATTTATCCTTTTCCTTCTGACAAGGTGCTCTTGTTGTTTGTCACTGTGGTTACAGTTTAGAAGTTCGTTTGCAGGCACACAGGATTGTGTCTCAGCTGCTGCTGCATTTGAACACCTCTCTGTGTCCACCTAGGAGGCCCAGGGTGTTAGTACTTAGGAACACACGATGCACATAACCAATCTCATGAAAGATGTTTGTTGGATGGAGATGGAGAGAGAGGGAAGGTGAGAGGGAGAGAGACATGGTGGGGGCAAGGGGTGCCCAACAGAGAGAGGGGAGAGAGCAGGAGAGGGGGAATGGCAGACAGGTCACTATGTGCCTGGCCCCAGTGATGCCATAGGACGCAGGTACTGACACAGGACGTTGTCAGGGCCCCAGAGGTCACTAAGGGAAGGCCAGTTGAGTTTCCTGCACAACACAGTTGGCCTGGGTGTGTATGTTGTGTGTATTTTACCTTCAGCGCCTGTACTTGACTATTCTTCTGCTCCCAAAATATGGTTTATAGGATGTTTGCCACTGTAGAGGCGGCAGAATGGAGCTGATAAAGGTGGACTAAAACCTTACACAACAACCAGTTGTAGTGAACAATCTGAAATGAGCTCACTGCGCCCTCCACACCTGAGAGGGGGCGAGCTCACTGCGCCCTCCACACCTGAGAGGGGGCGAGCTCACTGCGCCCTCCACACCTGAGAGGGGGCGAGCTCACTGCGCCCTCCACACCTGAGAGGGGGCGAGCTCACTGCGCCCTCCACACCTGAGAGGGGGTGAGCTCACTGCGCCCTCCACACCTGAGAGGGGGCGAGCTCACTGCGCCCTCCACACCTGAGAGGGGGCGAGCTCACTGCGCCCTCCACACCTGAGAGGGGGCGAGCTCACTGCGCCCTCCACACCTGAGAGGGGGCGAGCTCACTGCGCCCTCCACACCTGAGAGGGGGTGAGCTCACTGCGCCCTCCACACCTGAGAGGGGGTGAGCTCACTGCGCCCTCCACACCTGAGAGGGGGTGAGCTCACTGCGCCCTCCACACCTGAGAGGGAGTGAGCTCACTGCGCCCTCCACACCTGAGAGGGGGTGAGCTCACTGCGCCCTCCACACCTGAGAGGGGGTGAGCTCACTGCGCCCTCCACACCTGAGAGGGAATGAGCTCACTGCACCCTCCACACCTGAGAGGGGGTGAGCTCACTGCGCCCTCCACACCTGAGAGGGGGTGAGCTCACTGCGCCCTCCACACCTGAGAGGGGGTGAGCTCACTGCGCCCTCCACACCTGAGAGGGGGTGAGCTCACTGCGCCCTCCACACCTGAGAGGGGGTGAGCTCACTGCGCCCTCCACACCTGAGAGGGGGTGAGCTCACTGCGCCCTCCACACCTGAGAGGGAATGAGCTCACTGCGCCCTCCACACCTGAGAGGGGGTGAGCTCACTGCGCCCTCCACACCTGAGAGGGGGTGAGCTCACTGCGCCCTCCACACCTGAGAGGGAATGAGCTCACTGCGCCCTCCACATCTGAGAGGGAATGAGCTCACTGCGCCCTCCACACCTGAGAGGGGGTGAGCTCACTGCGCCCTCCACACCTGAGAGGGGGTGACAGTGTCATCCAAGAGCAAGTCTGTGCTTTTGAGGAAGCTGAGGTCATGAGCCTTGTTTTCTTGGAGTTTTGGAAATTGTTTAATGTCTCCTCATGTGACTCCATTCCTGGACCGTGCTCTTGTGTCTCCCCCTTTTATTTTTTAATAGCAGAATATTCAGAGTGGGTTCCACTTGAGATGTCGTAGATAAGTCTAATTGTCAGTTTATGCATGAGCACCCTAGAAATAATATTAGAACAAATAGAATTTGAATTATAATACAATAGAGTACTATTATTTCTAATAGAAATAGAATTAGAATAATATTAGAATGAATAACATTAGAATTAGAATTGTGTGTAGCAGTTTACCACCAAGACTAGGGATCCAAACTGTGTATAGCACTATTGGCTACATAATTACATTGATCAGAAAAATCTACAGAATAGCTTGAAAAGAGACTTACCTGATTTAGCCATATTTGCCCTTTAATAGGAACACAAATGTTGTGGTGTCCTATGCAAATGGGAAATAATTCAAATTTCAAGGAAAAGATAAAAGCAGTCCCTTCTTCAGACGAATGAATGAGTCTGTAATGGTCCCAAAGTCCAGCCATAAGCAGAGTGGAAGCAGGATAACTTTTCCCTTGGTGCCTTAACCTGGCTCCAGTGCTCAGGACAGACCACTTTTGATGATGGTTTCTATCTCCTGTGCCCTTTACCTAGGGATTTGCTGTCTGTCCCACTGTCTCCTCATCCTTGATGGCCTGGGGCTGGAGGAGACGAAGAATCCATGATGACAGACGCATGCCCCTCCTCCTGGTGGGGGAGGAGAGCTAGGGCAGGTTATTGCATCACCTTGCTTATTTCCTTATGCAGTAAAACTATGGAAGTGTTGAGGCCATCACTGGAAATAACCTACAACATAAGCACAATCTGAAACGATGTTTAACGGCTTATGAATTAACTGTAAGAGATAAATCAGGACAGCCTGTTCAGCTATTGGGCTGAGGAAAAGGAAGCATTAATAGATTGATGCATATCTGGGCCATGAATCCCTCCTGTACCCTTAGATGAACCATCAAAAAATAAGTATCTGCCTGTGAAATGGAAGACGGTTGGACAATTTTTGTATTCACAAATTTAGTTTGTGTGATGCAATCCCATAGTTTAGCAATTGGATAGTGATTTCCTATCCTTCTGTAGTAATCTGCAAATGAAATTTGAAAATGCATGATTTTTCATAGTAACGCTTTTAAAAAGGGATTGTTCGTTAGGGTAGTATAGTACAGCAAGGATTAATTAATACAGCAAGGATCCATGTCATGGCTGACATCGAGTCCTCCTCTGAGTTACTAGTTGAGCAAGAAGAATAAGGTAAGCAGCAAGTACTTGATGGCTCCAATGGTGTAAATAGGTCCACCCCAAAGGTCTGTCCTGTGTGCTAACCCTGTAGGAGACAATCAGTGAGGAAGATGAGTTTAGAGGCAGTGAAGGCCCCATACAATATACAAACGCTTCTCCCGGATTCACACAGCTGGGGTTCGCCTCGTGCCTGTTGAGATGATGAACAAGGGCTGTCTTGGAGTTTTAGGTAGCTTGGTTAGTGCCTTGGAAATGCTAGGCCAGGGAAGAATTGAGAAACAAATTCCCTTTCCCTGCCATGCTCTAACTTGCCTAGGCTGTGAAGTTAGCATTTTCACGGGCTCTCCTAAATACAGATTCCTCACCCCACGCTTGAGGACCGTCTTCAGACGTCGGGAGGGCAGGTAGGTACAGGAGCCCCAGTAAGGGCGCTGAGGGAGTCACCTCTACCGGAGTCACCAGCAGCACTGCTATTTTACTTTCCATTTTGTCTGAAGGAGGAAACTCCCCTCTTTTACCAGTTTTAAGGTTTGATCATCCAGTTTATATTTAGTCAAGGAAGTATCGTTCTCTTTCTTGTGATTAATATCTTCTTTATCTTCCTTAAGTATTTTGATAACAGTCTAAATTAATGTCCAGGTAGCCTACCGAAAATTGAAGGGGGATTTTCCTCTTGTTTATGTGTTTCAGTATTCTTTCAGGCTCTGTCCCATACTTCTTCACCTAAAGTCTCCTTTTCAGGAAACCAGGGATTATAATTATAAGCAACTTGCAGGCAGTGTCATAAGTGGGATTTTAACATTTGTGATCCTCCTGTCTTTAAAAAAACGATGCTCAAGCTTGATCCAAGGCAAAGCTTGCCTGGTTTCTGCGCCAGTCTCCTCAGGTCCCTCCCTGTCGGGCCACTGCACTGCTGTAAGGGCAGCAGAACCTGGGAGGCGGAGGAGGCAGAGTACGCTCTCATGCATGGCCAGTCTCACCCAGTGAGCTCGAGTAGTCACTGCTGTTCTCTGACCTGTGATGGGCACGGGAGTATAATCCAAGAGTGTGTTTGTGTGTGCGTGTGTAAGAAACAGATCACATGACTTTCAAATTCTGTTTTTTCTTGGAGTTTTCTCACAAGCATTCAGAATTCTCCCCTGACTACATTCTTGGACCGTGTTCTGACAATATGATTGTGTATTGTTGCCACCCATAGGCTGGTCAGGACATTGATTCACTGATAGTCCTGCAGCAGAAACCTAAAGCCCAGTGCAGCGTGGCCCCTCAGCCCCCCCACCCCGAGCTCCTGGAATAATGCGGCCTTTCTGTGTGTGTGCGTGTGCGTGTGCGTGTGCGTGTGCGTGTGCGTGTGCGTGTGCTTTCATTCATGTGAGTCTAGAGTATCAGTTAAGACACTTGGGGCTCACCTACCCAACCAAGTAAAATTCCTCCCAGCTACTCACAGCCGCAAAATCTCAACTCAAAATAATGCTGCACCTGTGAGCATCTGGAGACCGTGGTACCTTAGACGGCTTTGCTCTACACCTGTGGGGATGCGGAGACCGTGGCACCCTAGACGGCTTTGCTCAACTCAGTGTGCTTTATAAACACAGAAAGGATTACTTGACATGTATGAAACCCTCACTTGGATGTGGCCATTTATTTCACGAGCATCCTCATGTCTGTTGCTACCTCATAACAGGAGCTACCTCCCCTGCTCAGATGCGAGAGGCGCTGAGGGGATGCGCACCTAGGCTTCAGAACAAAGTAAGCAGGAGGCATTAACTCACAACTGGTGCAGGCCAACTGGCAGACCCAGGGTCAGACCAGGCCTTGTCTTAAAGTCAAGCTGGCAGCCATCACAGCGCATTCAGGGCAGATTCCTAACTGCTTGGCCAGGGGCTCTGCAGAATTCCGCTCTGTCTTCACAGGGAAGAAGTGAGAAAGAATGAGAATGAGTGTATGTGTATGTGAGAGGGAGAGAGAGATGCTGTTTTCTTCTCATAAAGTTGTTCCTTGGAGCTCCTTCTAATTAGAAGCCTTCTCCAATTAGGCCTAAGCTCTTCCCAAAGTTCCTGCCTCTGAATCCTGTCATGCTGACAGCATTCGTCAGGCAGGGAACACAGATAGTCAGTCCAAACACCCAGTTAGTAAATAATGCCCCAGAATTTCCTCAGGACAGAGGAGCCTGTTTCAGGCAGGGCTGGTTGCTTGCTTAAGCTGTGAGTCTTACAGCATACAGCCTAAGCTAACAAAGAAACTGAGAAGGCTGTGTTTCGCTAAAGCAGCATTTCTTAACACTAAGCAATAAGGATGAATGTTTTTTTAATTTGAAAGTTTGGGAGTTACCATTTTTTTATTCTAATCGGTTTCTATTTAATTTTTGGACATATAAGGCAACTACATCTCACTGAGACTGGTCTTCCTGCCTTGGAGACACCTCACTATCTCCTCACCAGCCTCTTTGTAGCTGTGGTGTTGGCATTCACCAAGGGCTTGAAGAACTATCAGTTTCTGTCTTTGACGTTTAGCCAAAATCTTAATGAAACCAAATGATGCTGAAGTTCTCAAAGCTAATTTGAATCTCAAATTGTACATTTTAAATTAAGTTTTTATTGATAATAAATATACTTTATTTCTTATTAGCCTTGAAAGCTTGAGTGATAACATCAGTAAAATAAACATGTTTTACAAAGATTTACCATTAAGGAGTCTATTAATATGACCCTTGGTACGCCGGCACAATTAGATTTTAGAGTAAGGGTTTAAGAAGTAACAGCGATTAATGACAACCATCGGAAACAATTTTGAACTCCATCAGTTTAACTCAGGAGGGTAAACTTAATATGATAATTCATCTAGTTGAATCGTATCAGCTTAGCAGGAAAGAATCTAAATATGTGACCCTTACCTCGCTTGTAAATGGATGCTGTGCTGAGAGATTTATCCATTCCATTAAGGAACTTTGGGGAACTTTGGAGTTTCTGCAATTGTTCCCTCGGAGGCTGAAAACCAACCTGATCTCATACTGGGACCATCCTGGTTTGCATATTTCCATAATTTGCCTTTGCTACTAATATGACAGCAAGACAGAAATAACCATTTCTAATAATATCAGATGGAGTTGTGGAGGACAGCATTTTAATGCGTGAAACACCTCCCTGCGGGGCTGTGATTGCTGCCGGGAACAGCAGCCACGCCGGTGCCGCCGCAGCCTCTTAATTGATTCGTTTAATTAGCAAGCGCCGGAGCTGTTGCTGTGTCTTGTCGTCAGATACGGCAGGCCTTAGATCTGCAGCATCCTGTTTAGAGGCAGAGAGGCACCATCAAAAGCCTGAAAATGCACTTCTAGGGGCTGAATTTTAACAAAACCATCTCCTGTTTGTTTGAAAGTCAGGTTCCTAGAAAACAAAAAGAACTCGGTTTATTGCTGCTGTTCTTCATGCCAATGCAGTGATAGGGGTGCTGTCATTTGGACGGCCTCAGGTCTTTGCCAACGTTTCTTTCTGTGGAAATGTTAAGCATCCCTTGGCCACAGGTGTGTGACTGTCCTGCCCTTTCCCTGCATCTGCGGGTGTCAGGAGTGGCATGATAGCAGGTAGCTGCTTACGACACACTGGTCCCCATGGCGTCCACCTGCTCCAGCACCGAGTGCTTCCACTCCCTGCCTAAGCTCCCTCTTTGCAGGGCCTCAGGCTGCGATGCCCCTAGGAATGTGACAACCACTAGCACTGACAGAGAAAAGGATGATGGGAGTAAGGGTGGTGGTGTCTGCTGAGAAAACAGAGCCTTCCCCAGATTTTACATACACTCACCACACACACACACACACACACACACACACACACACACACACACACACACGCTCACACGCTCACACTTCCTTACCTGCTAGGCCACAATGCTGTCGTGTTTGTCTTCACCCTGCGCCTTTGCCCCTTGCAGCACAAAGCAGCTGTCCCTCGAGCAGTTCGTAGCAGGCTGCTGACGTGTTTTCCGATGTTTTGTTTTTATGGTCCTCAGGACGTGGGCCAGCGTTTGTGAGTGTCCGAGTCCTCCTGGTCTTCAGCACTGGTTCTGCAGCTGGGTGCACGTTCTGAGAGAGAGCCCCTGGACCTGAGTCCGTGGCGTGCTTTTCAAGTGTGTGCTGTGTTTGCTTTTACTTTCCATTTTATTTACTACCAGTTATTTACTGATGGTGTTTGTGTCTTCACGCCACAGCGCAGTTGCGGAGAGCAGCTAGAGCCAAGCTAGGAAAGACAGCTGGTGTCCTGTGTGCCTCGTGCTAGATAAAGGTGACGTGTTCTCTGCTCACCACACACACTCACATGATTCACAGTTGGCATGCTGGCACCGGCATATGGTATACGCCTCTAATCTTAGCACTTGGGCAGGTGAGGCAGGCAATTGGGGATTTATTATGATTTCAAGCCAACTAGGACCACCTTGCCTAAAAAAAAAAAGAAAAAAGGCATACAGTGTGGGGATAAATACAGCGACATGATGCTGTGCACAGGGTGATGGAGCTGCCGAGATATGAACCAGTTCTCTCTCCCTCCCTCTCTCTCTGACACTGTTACTGTGTAGCCTTGGCTATTCTAGAACTTGCTATGTAGACCAAGCTGGCCTCAAACTCACAGAGATCTGTCTGCCTCTGCCTCCTTAGTGCTGGGATTAAAGTCTACCTGACTTCATTTTTTTCTCTTACTGATGGGAAACCTAGAGTAAAAAGTCCAGCCGGAGAGCTGGGGAGATGGCTTAGTCAGTAGAGGGCCTGGATTTGAATCCACAAAAAAGTCAGGCACAGTGGCATGCATTTGAAAACCCAGTGCCTGGGAGGTATACGCAGGCAGATCCCTGGATTTTGCTGGCAGTCTACCCTACTTATTGAGCTCTATCCTAAAGAGAGATGATGCTTCAGAAGATAAGATGGTATGACACTCAAGGTTGTCGTCTGGCTTCCATATGAGCTGACACACACACACACACACACACACACACACACACACGTGTGCGCGCAGAGAGAGAGAGAGAGAGAGAGAGAGAGAGAACATGAGTCGAGGCCGCAGAGACGAAATCTCTGGTTAAGAGAGTATGCGCCTTTAGTCCTAGCACCTGGTCTCTGAGTTCGAAGCCAGCAGCTGGGTTTATAGTGGGTTATGGCGTATGTTTGTCAGTCACTGACTACACTGATCTGTCATCTGTTAGGGACAGATATTTGCCAACTCAAGGAAGAAGCTGCTGTCCCTGCCATCAATGAGCAGTGTGGCTGTCTAATGATATTGTAGCATCTCCATCCTTTATAGGGGTTACTGCTTATTTCTAAGTATCTCAAGAGCCTGTTTTCCAAGTGTCCAAATCATCATAATAAAATCAGTTTTAATAAATAGCTTAATGTCCTCAGTGTGCAAGATGCTCCAGGGCTTTAAAATTGTTCTGCACATATCGGCTTGCCTGATGCCATTCAGTTTCTAAAGTGAATAGGCCGCAGAGCACCTGAGAGTTAGTGGTAAAACTGAAACACAGGGCTAGGGAGATGGCTCACGGGTAGGAGTGCTGCTGTGTAAGCCTGAGGCCCTGGGTGTGGATCCCCAGCACCCAAGTACAAAGCTGGGCCTGGCCTTCCTGTGCCTGTCATCCCAGCACGGGGAGGCAGAGAGAAGCAGTCCCGAGAGCTGGGTGGCCAGCCAGTCTACACAGAGGGTGAGTGAGCTTCTGATTCAGTGAGCAGGCCTGTCTCAAGGAAGTAAGGCAGAGAGAGATATAGGAGGACAATTGTCCTACTCTGACCTCCACATGCATGTTCACACACAGCCATGTAGTCACGTATGTGCACTATACACAAACACACCACACACCAGGCACACACAGAAAGGAAGGAGAGAAGGGAGAAAATGAATCAAATGAGAAGCTTTGGAATATTGCATTTGAAAACATTTGCAACCACTGACTGAGATGTTCACAGAGATCCCCGTGATCTACACCTAGCAGTCAGTGCCTGCTGATGAACAGGGAGGAGCAGGGGAGCAGGGAGGAGCAGGGAGGAGCAGTCAGTGCCTGCTGATGGGGAGGAGCAGGGGAGCAGGGAGGAGCAGGAAGCAGCAGGGGGGAGCAGGGAGGAGCAGTCAGTGCCTGCTGATGAACAGGGAGGAGCAGGGGAGCAGGGAGGAGCAGTCAGTGCCTGCTGATGGGGAGGAGCAGGGAGCAGTAGGGAGCAACAGGGAGGAGCAGGGAGCATGGAGGAGCAGGGGAGCAGGGAGGAGCAGGGGAGCAGGGAGGAGCAGGGAGGAGCAGGAAGCAGCAGGGGGGAGCAGGGAGGAGCAGGAAGCAGCAGGGGGGAGCAGGGAGGAGCAGTCAGTGCCTGCTGATGAACAGGGAGGAGCAGGGGAGCAGGGAGGAGCAGTCAGTGCCTGCTGATGGGGAGGAGCAGGGAGCAGGGAGCAGTAGGGAGGAGCAGGGAGCATGGAGGAGCAGGGGAGTAGTGCTGCCCAAAGCTTGCCTTTTCGAGTCTAAAGCATGGACCCTCTCTGCTAGCTTTGTGTACTTGAACAAATTGCTTACCCTTTCTGGTCCTCAATTTTCTTATCAACAAGCTCTACCTTCTCCAGTCCTATGGGTCCTGTGGAGGTACAAGGGTTGAATAAGAATCTGTTTGTAAAAGGCTGAAAAATCACTTGGCCTATAGTGACTCAGTTTTTATTCTAGCCTTCCACTTCTGTTGTGCTTAATTTGACTTGCATCTCTGTCCCCCCCTTTTATTTGCTTAGAGACATATCATGTGAAATTGTGATCACAATTCAGTTAACAGTTTAGTAGTTAGTCTACGGAAAATCTCAGGAGAAAAAGGTTTTATTCCAAAGCCACGTTTTTGTTGATCTCTCAGCATAGCAAACATAGTATCTGAAGCCCACCCCGAGCATCAAGCACACTTACAGAGGTGCACAGGCAGCTGCCTGCCGTCTGCTTCCTGGAGGAGAGCAGAGGGCATGTCGGGGCCTGTGAGCGTGGCTGGCGATGCAGGCTCTGCCAAGGCAGCACTCCTCTGCTGTGGGGCTGGGAGATTGCGCTGCCCTGGCCTCGGTGGACGACGCCACCTCTCTGTGCCCTATCACCACCTCATGCTGATCTTCCGTGCTGTAAATCGCCTACTGGACTCCAGTTTACATGATGGTGGTGCAGACTGACAGCCACGCCAGTTGGTTACTGCCCAGAACCCTGTTCTGTGCGACCCAGGGCCTCTTCTGACCACTGTGCGCATCTGCATACATGTAGTGACTTATATACACCCAGGGACATGCATGCACATGCACACACACACACACACACACCACCACACACACACACACACACACACACACACCACACACACCACACACACCACACACACCATACACCACACACATACACACACACACCATACACTACACACATACACACACACACACCACACACACACACACCACACACACCACACACACCATACACCACACACATACACACACACACACCATACACTACACACATACACACACACACACCACACACACACACACCACACACACACACCACCACACACACACACACACACACACACACACCACACACCACACACACCACACACACCATATACCACACACATACACACACACACACCATACACTACACACATACACACACACACACCACACACACAACACCACACACACCACACACACACACCACACACACAACACCACACACACACACACACACCACACACACAACACCACACACACCACACACACACACCACACACAACACCACACACACACACACACACACCACACACACACCACACACACACACAACACCACACACACACACACACACACCACACACAACACCACACACACCACACACACCACCACACCACACACACACACCACATACCACACACACACACACACACACCACACACACCACACACCACACACACCACACACCACACACACCACACACACCACACACCACACACACACCACACACACCACACACACACACCACACACCACACACACAACACCACACACCACACACACCACACACACCACCACACACACACACACCACACACACACACCACACACACACACCACACACACACACACCACACACACCACACACACACACCACACACACACACACCACACACACCACACCACACACACCACACACACCACACACCACCACACAACAAATACATTTTTAAAAATTGTGCACTAAGACTAGGATTTGGATTATATTCTGACAATTAATTTATAGTTAATACCAAGTTGAGCAAGCAGATACCAAACTACCTTAATGAGCCAAACACGTGACTAATGCTCTGGAATGTGTTTTATAATAGAACAGGTGTCCAAGTCTACTCTGATGATATTTGATTTTTTTCCACTAAGGAGGAACACAGTGGGACCTACAGCATGGGATAGCCACAGTGCCACCAACTGCATCTCCAGTGCTTGTGTATGACCCCACGCTCTGAGTCATTTTGGCTTGCACCTGTGTGCAGTGATCACTTTTAGTTTTGGTCTAAGGTAGGAACTTTCAGTCCTGTTTCACAGATGGATGTTGTCACGGGCTGGCCTGTGTAGGGAAGGTGAGCAGCGTCCCTGGCCTTTCCCAGGGAGGTTAGAGGGTGTCCTCAGGTGAAGGACAGGAACTGGAAGCACTGACGTCATGCTGACTCAACAGTCGCCAGAGACCTGCTGTAGTGGGGTTTAAGTTTCTTTCTAGCTGACTGTTACAGCTAGTGTATCTAATCTAGGGGTTCTGAGGCCTACCGAGTTCCAGCGTTTGGTGCTCATTGTGGCCGTGTGAACATGTGCACCTCATGCAGAGAACGGCACGCCACCCTGGACTGGTGCTGCGCTTGCTCTTGGAGTGTATCTACCCTTAGCTGTTTGGAAGCTTGAAAGGCTACTGTCTCTTGATCCACCTCATCATGGATCATTACCATAGATCTGCCGAGGACAGTGTTCATGGAGTCTATACTCTGCCTATGGTCAGGCGTAGCTTGTGAGGTGCCTCAGTGTGCTCTGGATCCTCACTAGCGTTCGAATAGGCAGATGAACCGTCGCTGTCCGCCAGGGCAGCCCAGTGTTGTCAACAGTGAGAGCAGCCGTCCGTGGCTTGGCCCAGTGCCACCCGTAGGTGCTTTTCAATGTTGTAGAAGTCTGGTGCTCTTCCTGGTGAACCCGAGTGTGTAAGCATTTCTTCGGAGGAGGGTGGGATTAGGAGGGGACGAGGGAGGGACTACAGCTGGGATACAAAGTGAGTAAACTATAATTAATTTAAAAAAAACAAAAAAGAATACAAATAATCAAAACCAAACCCAAGCATCTCTTCAAGCAGGCCTTTGTGAGGGTCTCCTCTGCTCTTTCTAGCCTACCATTTAACTGTACAGCATTTAATACTTGCTGGCATTTTCTCCCTGGGGTATAGGACTGTGTGTAAAGAGGCAAACAAGATTGTAGTGAGCACCCAGGAGCTTCTGAGAAGTAACTTCCCCAAGCCAGCATGTTTTCTGAATGGTGCATAGTCTCAATTGTTAGAGACAGTTCAGAGAATTCCTAGGGTCCCAGTGCTAACTAGCTGAGTTAATTATCAGGTCTCAAGGACACCATGACATAGTGACCTTGTTTGAAATGAAATCTCTCCCTTATTTTAGGAATAAGAGAGATAATCAGTGTATAAGTTCTACAATTATTTCTTAGTTCACTGTGTGCGAAAGATTGGCCCAGCCCCTTTCTGTGTAAGCCATTCGCTAAAACATCCTTTAAAATGGGGGTGGGGGGGAAGGCCATGCTTGATGAGTTCCTGTAAAGTGTTCAAGTGCAGAAGCGGGGCTGGCCCAGTGGCTCAGTGGGTAACACCACAGCCAGCAGAGTTAACAAGGGAGGCAAGAGGCACTCCAGTTCGACAGGCCACACTAGCTGGTATGGGTTCAAAGTTTGAGAGTTTACCTTGGGCATATTTAAGTATAACAGAATTTGTTGTAAAATTTCCTGATGATAAATAGCTCAATCCCGTGTGCACAATAAAACTTATGTTGTGACTACACTGAAACTGTTTGTAAAGTATATGTAATGTCCTCCATAAAAATGGATCCTTAGATTGACAAGCTGCTGCTAAGGGTCTGTGGAAGCATCCAGTGTGGCCTCTGCCACACAGATAGTGCAGAGGTCACAGGCCATTAATCACAGCCTTCTGGGTGGAAACAAGTTCTGTGTCTCTCCCTCTGAAGAGACAAACCTGTGTGTTAAACACACTTGCTCCCCAATGCTTATCTGTGAATACAAGAACCTTTGTGGTCCCCACGTTTGCAAAGAATCGACTTGTGATTCCCATCTAGGGAATCTGACACCTCCTTCTAGCTTCTACAGACATGTACAGGTGGCTTGCACAGACACATACATATGCACATAAATATAAACCTAGGAAAAAAAGCCAGCAGAAGCCACTGGTTTTGTATTGGGAGGACAGCTGCAGTACCAATCTAGAGCAGAATGTGTCCCTTGCACCAGGCAGCTGGGGCTTGGGGAGCTCCCTTTCTGCCAGTGGCCCTTTGATTTTCCTTGTGAAGCCTGAGTGCCAGGTGAGGAACTCTTGACCCTTGTGAGTTGACTTTAGAGACCTGATGCCTCTTGCTGCAAGAGGCCAAGTCCCTGTTTCCCTTCTTCCTCAGTCAGCTGCTTCTATGTTTGGTGGGGAGAGCTTTTTCCCAAAAGGTAATACTGGTTTCCAAGTAACCATTGTAGATAATGGGAGCAGACGTGAAGACCCACAGCCAAAGACTAGGTGCAGCTTGGGGAACCCTGAACAGTAGGGAGGAAGGATTATAGGAGCCAGAAGGGTCAAGGATACCACAAGAACATGCCCCACAGAATCAACTAAGGCGGGTTCATGGGGACTCACAGAGACTGAAGCACAGACACAGACTGTAATGAGCCTGAGCTAGGCCCTCTGCATGTATGTTATAATTATTAGCTTTATGGTTTTGTGGGACTTCTAGCAGTGGGAGTGGGAGTGGGAGTGGAGGTGTCTATGACTCTTTGCCTCTTCCTGGGACCCTTTTCTCGTGCTGGGTTGTCTTGTCCAGTCTTGATATGAGGGTTTATGCCTCGTTTTATTGTAACTTATTATGTTGTATTAAGCTGATATCCCCAGGAGGCCAGTGTGTGTTTGTTTGTTTGTTTTGAAGGGAAATGGAAGAGGAATGGATCTGGAGGGGCTTACAATACAACATACATTTATTGATTTGAGATGAGGCATATTCTTCCAAGAAACCAAAGCTTTAAGTCTGCCCTCTGGAGTAATTAGGAAGCTCTTTAGCTTTAGAACCACCCAGGTATAGCTGGAAGTCTGAGCAAGGTTGCCACAGTGTGCCTGTGCCATGCCCAAACTGGTAAACTGCTTTTGAACTTGCCGAAGAGGCCCCCGTGGCCTCTCTCTGCCCTCAGTTTACCGTGCCTCCCTTAGCCTTGCTCTGCTCTTGGGGTCCATTAGGCTTTAACAGCTCAAACCATCACTGCAGACCCGAACTGCACAGACTCCTGGTTCTCTAGTGGCTTTGACTGGAGTGTTCAGTGCCTCCACACACAGCACTCGGTCGTGCGCCTTCACAGATGGTGTGTAGCCCTTCCATGCTGAGTTTTACCAGTATAACCCTAGAACGTGTCATTTCCTGTGTCTTAGGGTAACACCTTCTGAAGTTGCAGACGCAGAGGGGGAGAATCCCTCACGGAAAGAGCCCTGTAAGAGTTCACTTCTAGTCTCAGTAATGCTTTAAACTGCCGGTGTGACCTCCTAACCCTCAGTTTTCTTTGTTGTAAAATTAAAGGTTGGGGTCAGTGACCTCTGAGATCTCTCTCAGCACTGTCCTACCCCGAGAGTGATTGCATCAGGCACACATTGCAGTTTGCTCCAGACAGTAGCGGAGCATCACACATGCAAGCCATTAGCACCCTTGTCTCGCTCTTGGTTTCCTCACTCCTCAGTCTCCTGAGGGGAGACATCACTGCCTTCCCACAGTGCCCTCGCGTCCTGTACTTACTTTCTGGGGACACAGAGCACCCCCAGCTCAGCACTAGCAATCAAGATTGAATGTTCTGCTTACAGTGACTTTTTTTGTGGTTTCTGGGGAAATGCAGATGCCTTTCAATTATTCTAAGGAGATTTTGACTAACCCCTGGGTAGAGCTCCCTGCCGCCTGCCATGCAGAAGCAAGTTTTATTGAGCAGAAGGTATAGAATTGAATTGCTCTTATTTGTTTTCTTTCTGGTGCCTCTGGTACTATTTCAGGCTTAAGCACTTTAATAAATATTTAATAAATATGTCTAAAATAGGTCAAAACGGTTATAAAGTAAGTCTTCTTTGTTCTCCAATTTCAAACGCAAATAAATTCACTTGACTTTTAAGTGGAATTTGCAAGTTACAAGCCCATTTTTCCTTACATATATAACTAGTGGCTTTTCATTTTGTTTTTCCTTGAGTTTCTTGTTTTGTTTGGATTGAAACCAGAGCCTCAAGCGTGCCAGCCACAAGCTACTATGTCTGCTAGCCTAGTCTTAAAGTACAGGTAGGCCTCCTGTCTCTGTCTCCCATCTGGTCAGATCACAAGCGTGCACCACCATGCCTGGCTCAAAATTCTCTTCAGCCTTGGTACATGCTCTAAGTGTGAGCTGGTAGCACTGGTGCTTTGGCTGCTGTCTTTGCTGATATCTCACAAGTCACTGTACTCTCTTGGTGTTCTTTTGTCTTGTGCCATTTTTACCCTTTGTCTGTGGTCAGACTATCTAATATTCTTCATTTACAAAGGATCGTGACATGAATGCCTATAAATAATTTTACTAGATTTTAATGAAGTATAATTTCATTTGAAGTGTGCAAGTCATTAGTTTTAAATCTTTTTTTGAGTTTGCACCCACCACTATAATCAGTTTTAGTTACCTCCAAAAGATGCTCCATAAGCCATCAGTCCCCATCTCTCCAGCCCTCCAGCCCCTGGCAGCCATTTTTCTTTCTGTGGATTTGTATTCTGTACATTTCAGGGAAATGGAATCATGTGGTTTATAATGACTTATGGGTAAGTGTGCAAGGGTTTGTCCACGTATATACCATGTGTCAGAGCTTTATTTCTTTTTATGGCCAAAGGCCATAAAGATGTTAATGTGCATAGCTTTGTCTCTCTGTTTCTTATCTGACAGGTATTTGGGCGGCTTCTGGTTTTTGTTGTTGTTTTTGGAAGGTCATAGATAAGGCTGCTTTGGTCATTGCTACTTCAGTTTTCATTTTTCCTGGGTCTATGCTTTGGTACAATTTCCAGATCATACAGTGTCCATGTGAACTTTCAGGGAGTTTCCGGACTGTTCTAAAGCAGCCACATTATCTTCTGTCCTGAATACGTGGGTGATCCAGTTCTTCCAGATCCTTGCTGAGACAGAGAATTGTGAAGGTGAGACCATCTGGCCTGAAGCAGCCCTGTTCTAACAAAGTAAATCCTTTGCATCCTCACCAGTCCTCCTTATCATCTGTCTTCTATCACAGCCACCTTGGTATTGTGACAAAAGGACTTGTTTTTAAATGTTATCTGTGTCAAGTTTCCTTCTTCTTCCTTTGAAGTAGTAACTCACCCAGAACTAACTAAAAAATGTATATTCCTTTTTTTCAATTTTATGATGTGTGTGTATGTGCATGTGTGTGCGTGTGCTCTCACTCTCATCGTGGTGCCTTTTGGAGGTCAGAGGACACCTGGTGGGAGTCCACTCTCACCGTCCACTATGCTGGTTCTAAGGATCGGAATCAGGTTGTCAGACTTGGCAGCAAGTGTCTTCACCTGCTGAGCCATCCTGTCCTGTTTGATATTTTAGAACAAATTTAGCTCTCACAAAGTAGAAACAGTATGAATTTTAAATGGATATGCATTTTCTACTTCATTTGTTTATCTTCCTTTCTCTCTCTCTCTCTCTCTCTCTTTTTTACATTAAGCAAGTAATAGCTTTCATTTCCCCACTCCTGCCTCCTTAATAAGGTGTGCTGTGCGGGAAGCCCTTTCTATACAGAGGCAAGAAGAAAAGAGCAAGAAAAAAAGATGTTCGTGGTGTGTTTCACAAATAGGAATCTTGTAACATTCTGAGGTTTAAATCAACTAATATATTCTGGTAGTTCCCTCTTGTCTGTGAAGGGTTTTGCCTTGGAAGCCGGACACTGCCTGTCAATGTCAGTATGTCACATAGCCGTGCTTCATTTCGCTCATCATGTAGATGTCTCCTTGCTGGAGACCTCCTCCATGTGCTTGTGAGGGACAGACTAGCTGACCCTGTATTTAATTAGCACTAATACTGTGAAGAAAGAAAAGCACGTTAAGTATTTTTCTGAGACACTCGCTCAAAATTAGCAGGAGAGGGCAAGCCCGGCCCTGCCTACCCACTGGTGCTGTTCGCACAGCCATGGCATCGGCCTCCGCTTGGGCATTCACTCATTCATTGCATATTTGTCGGTGCCTCTTATGTGTGGAATGACATTCGAGGTGCTGAACACCCCTGGCAGCCAGCGGGGTGTACGATACAACTGAACACAGCTTCACACCCACCGGGTCACTTTTCTTCAGTCTCCTCAGAACTCAAAGCTACAGCTGGGAGAGGAGATGAGGAAGTAGGGTAAAGACTCTCCGTCTGAAGCCAGTCACTTTTTTCTGCCCCTTTTGTTTTGTAAATATCTTTCTTGATTCCCTTTTGGAATCTCGTCCTTGTTTCGACCAGCCCAGGGACCCGCCTTCCTGTCAGGCAGATACCAGCTCAGCTTCTATGCTCCTTCTCTGCTCGTGGCTTGAGCTCACTTACTGTCTGTCCTAATGGGGTCTCTACCTTGCAGCTGCGGTGAGGACGAATGGGGTAGCGCACACTTGACGCGCATGCGCTGCTTGAGCTCTAGCATCGTAGCCTTTCATCCCAAGAGTGAGGCTCATTTCCTGTCATTGCCACCGCAGCGTCCTGAGAGCGGCTCCTTTAGCGCTAGAGAATCTCTGTCCGAAAGTCGGGAGCCAGAAGATCCTCCCGAAGTCTGTTTCCTTCTGACGTCATGTGTGTTGTATGCACTCTGTTCTCAGAGCCCTGTGAAGTGACTGCAGCATTTGCAGCAGAATGTCAGGGCTACAGCCATGTACTAGGTGCTTCAGGACTCTTTGGGGGTTCTCATTTTAGGGGCTAGGTATTGGGGGCTGTGGGAGATGGGTGTTATTTTCAGGAGGTCAGTAGGTACTTGTTTTAGCAAAGCAGCTTTGAGCCACATTGCTCAGTGTCTTTCTTCAGTAGGGCCCTCTGTCCATCAACCCCTCACATTTGAGTCACCTGGCTCAGAAAGGGGCAGAGATTAAGGACAAGAAAACACAGCGTCTCTGCATGCTAAGAGGCGCTGTATGTTTCCGAGGCGGCTCTCAGCCCAGATCATTCCTGGACCCCATTTGCATCCACTGGGGGTGGCCCAAGAGGCTGTGGGTTCAGCGATCTTGGTGCTATCTCCTCTGCTCATGCAGCTTTGGGAGACTGACAGGGCTCTCTGTCCCTCAGCCCTGACAGGAGGAGTTAGTGCTGCACAGTGTGCCGTGAATCATTGCCACGTCTTAATAGTTACAAAGGATTGTGTTAGAACCCAGCCAGAGCTCGTCAGTTTGCTGTCCCCGGTGGAGCGGGAGCTTCCCCTGACAAAGCTGCTTCCGCAGAGCCCAGGGTTCAGTACTGAGTATTCACTAGGCATTTCCTGCATATTGCACAGTTTTTGCCAGTGAATGTGACAATTGTGGAATGTGGAGAGAGAGAGTGTTAAAGCTCTGGTCTGCCTCATTGCCTTAAGAAGCCACAAAGTGACACCCAGAACCCGCAGGCACTAACGGAACCTCTTGGGGTGGGCGCATAGGAGGACTACCCAGTAAGAGAGTTAGGAAATGAGCCCCAGGAAGCGGTGCCTGTGTTGAGGTCTACCTGGTGAGGAGAGAAGATAGTTATGTAGAGAAGGAAGGGCAGGCAGGAGCAGGCTGGGAGCCGCCTGTGTGAGTGCTCTTTGCTGGAGAGCTGGTCCTTTTAGAGCCATGGTTCTCGTCCTTTCCCATAAGCCCGAGGAGACATGTGAAACTGACCAGCCATCTCGCCACTTACTAGTTGAGCTGCGATCCATTCAGGAGGTTCAGGCAAGTGTCGGGAGTGAATAATGGGACAAGGGTGTCCTGAGAAAGTCTGTGTTAAGGGATACAGAGATGGCTCCGCAGTTTTGAGCACTTACTGGTCTTGTACCCCTTCTGTACAGGGTCCGCAGAGAGCATGAGAGCTAGGGCCTCATCCACCTGATGAGTGTGCTGCTCTTGCACACTCTGCTTTAGTCCTCACCATCCGCTTGGGAGCCTGACCCACTCAGTGTACACTCTTGCACACTCTAGTCACTCTAGTCATGATCATGCCCCCTGTGATCATGCTTCAGCCTCTCTCTAACTGTTGTGCCCAGTCCTGTTCTCTAGGAAGAGAGCGTGAGGACCAGGGGTCATTCTCAACTGGAGGAGGGAGGGGCTGCTAGTGAGATAATGCCGCTTCATCTGCAGCCCCTTCTTCGCTGCCTACTCTTTACACCACGGAAGAATGCAGGCCTGAAGTTCAGATTCATTTCCCTGTGGATTTTTTTCCTTTGATCGAGGAAGCTGTCCATCTTTCAACAATCTAGTTCTGTCTCGTCCTGTGGGGAACAGTTTTGTGTTCTCCAAGGAGCAGTCTATTATAGCACTCTGGGACCTGGGGAGGGGCACACACACCAAGGTCCCAAAGAGCTGATTTCCTTCCTGGCACAGGTGGAAATGGGAGGAGTTTGGGAGGCTGTACGATCTGTGGGCTGCTATCTGGAACAGTGGCGGCAGGGTCCCAGGAGGCCCTGCCCGTGGGGGAGAAGGCTGTTGTCCTCCCCAGGACAGTGGTGGCCTCTGACTATCATCCGCCCAGCACAGTTGCTGGGGTGGAATCTCAGGCAAACCGTGTCTATAGACTGTTGGACTATCACACCACCCCAGAGTTCCCAGGAACAGCTGCTTTTATTTCTACATTGCTGACTCTGTGTCATGAGACAGTGATAGAACTTGGCTCAATGGAGACATTTCTGTAGCCCAGGGTCTACCCCCTGAACAGCAGGCTGCCAGCTAAAGAAGGTGGCATGGACACAGCCCTCCAGGTCGTCTGATTGAGTGGGCCCTGTGGCCGTAGTGAGCACAGTGGTGGTTTGGATACTGTGACAACAAAGGGCAGTGACTTTAGGGCTGCAGGGCAGGGGAGAGCTGGTTCACAGCAGCAAAACAAGCGTGGTTTGGTCTGGAGAAGAGTGAAAGAGAGGAGGTGGCAGGGAGACTAAAGGAAGACCAGGGTTCCAGGGGAAGGTCAGGATCAGGGGTCCCATCGCAATGCCACACGGGAGCCAGAAGAGAGCTCCCTGAGGGCTGGATAGGGGGGTGGCTCTAAGAAAGTCGGGAGAGAGCTGTAAGGGATTCCAGTGAACTCTGGTTTTCTTTGTGGAAATGTGCGTCTGCTTACAAACAGTCAGTCTTCTGGTACAAACGTTGGATGTTTTGGAAATCTGTTGGGTGTGGATTAAACCTCAGCAGGTGCTGGAGACGGAAGAGGAATATGGTGGGCTCCTCTCTGTGTTCCTGCCTCCCGTGCTTTCAGTTACTTGCCGTCAGCCTTGGTCTAAAGTATTAAATGGAAAATTCGTGAAACACTTCTAGGTAGTGATCAACGTTTACATCCTTCTGCCTGGCTATGGCTGTCGTCATGGTCCTGTGCATGCTATATACACTGGTGTTCATTTGCTTGACTTGGCTTGGGCATGGCAGTGTGTCTGCTCAGGAATAAAATGCAGGAGTAGTGACGATGGTAATTCAGTATGCCAGAGAGAAGCTGTGAGGTGGTTCCTTTAAGAAAAAGGTAAAAGAAAAACCTTCCCTTAAGAAGGCAAGACTACGTCACCGGTGGCTCTTAGGAACTGTGCTAGAACAGAACCTTCTGTGTTGCTGCGTGTCTCAAAACATGCAATCTAACCACTGAGCTTTATCACAGGTGTGTGCGTCCTTATGAGGCTTGGTACTCTGTGCTTCAGGCGTCCACTGGGCACCGTAGAACTGCTCCTGGGCATGCAGGAGCCAGTGTCCCCATCTTGGTACTCTGTGCTTCAGGCGTCCACTGGGCGCCGTAGAACTGCTCCCTGGGCATGCAGGAGCCAGTGTCCCCATCTTGGAGCCGCATCTTGGATGTAGCGCATATTACCTAATGTTTCTAGTGATGGACTTAAAGTGTGGCCAAACCGGCTCTGTGCTGGCATCATGCTCGGCGTACGCCGTAACCCTCATTGTTAGCAAGAGATAAACTTGTCTTACACTGATACTTTCTTGAATTCAGAGAGAGAGAAGTGAAAAAACCATCTTTCACTTTTATAATTTTTAGTCTACCATTAAAAGCATGACTTGCTTCATGATCTGAAGAGATGGCATCTAAGTCTTTATATTAGTAACAAAAGTGAGCCTGTTGGGGAAAGAGCTTAATCTGCATCTGGCCTTTGATGAATTTCTAGATTGTAAGAAGCTTCCTGCTGTTTCTGGCCACAGTGACAGCTCTGGCCGTATGTCCATCCGGGCACTGGCTCTTCCCACCAGCACTCTTTGCTGGACTGCCTTTCAGCAAGCAGCTGTTCTGTAGTCATTCCTAACATGTTAACACACATGCTGGCTCACGGGGACTTCAGTTCTTATTGCTTATTTTCCACAGAAAGACTCTGAAGTTAATGATGAATTTGAAGGAATTAACTATTAGCCTGTAGATCTTCTTTGGACTGTTGTTATCCCGTCCACAGCATTTTATTAACAAGTATTAACAGATAGCTGAAACGGATACCTTAGCCTAGAACCATGAATTGCAAAGTACAGTAGATAATGTCTTGTTGTTTGTTTTTTTGAGACAGGGTTTCTGTGTGTAGCCCTACCCTGGACCTCACTCTGTAGACCAGGCTGGCTCGAACTTAAGAGACCTCTGCCTCCCACATGCTGGAATTAAAGGCGTATGCCAATAATTTTACTTTTAACCTAAAAAAATGAAGCAGCTGGGTGTGGTGGCACATGCCTATAATCCCAGTACTCAGGGAGACGGAGGCAGAGACAGAGATGGATATCTGTGAGTTCAAGGCCAGCCTGGTCTAGAAATGCAATACAGGACAACCAACAGCATACAGAGAAAAAACAAACAAACAAAAAAACCCAAAACAAAAAAAGAAGTCATATATTTTTTATTCTTAGACATTTTAAGTTATGCTGTTTCATTGAATGTGTGTGCATATGTGCATACAGATGCATACCTGTGCAGAAGCTAGATGTCACAGTCCTTGTGTTCCTCCATCACTCTTCTGTTTACTCATTTATTCTTTTAGACAGGGTCTCTCTCACTGAACCTGTTATTTATGGATTGGCTAGACTAGTGAAGTTGCAGGTCCCATGGGTTCGCCTGTCTCCAACCCTGGAATTATTTGTGTGTAGGTGCTGGGATCCACACTCGGGTCCCCATGCTTCTCCCTGTGCACTGAGCATCTCCAAAGCCCCTGCTTTATTCCTTTTAGCATAGCTCTGTGATTTGAAGGTGTGCCACGCTGTTTACAGAGCAGCTTGCGATACCACATTTCCTATCTGGTAGGGGGACCTCTGAGCCAGTCTATGTCTTAGTTGGTTTTTCCATCTGGGACATTAGTCCCAGAATCCTGTAGCACATTGTGCCAGTAAGTTTCCTAGATAAAGAACAACAGTATGGTTCACAGTTTCACAAATGCTAAAACAGAATCCAAGAGGAAAAGGAAGTAATTGGTGATCAGTGGCCACTGCACCGAGGAGGATGACCTACCTTCAAAGACTTACGTTTTGAACTTCATAGCATGTTTAAGAAATAGTTTACTTCAAAGGCCTTTCCACCAGAAAACGGGCTGTTTTCCTGCAATTCTTGTTCACGGGCTCAGTAGTGCTATAAGCAGCTCATATCCGCCCTCTGTGGCCTCGGGGCTTGTTTGTTCTGTGATCCTCAGGCTGAAGCTGTATGAACTCTGGCCCTATTTTAAGTTGTAGTAAATCCACACTGTTTGAAAGGAGTTGATTGGGGTTCTCATGAAATCTTGAACTCTCTGACCCATTCTAAGGAAAATACTTAGATGCTATAATCAGTATGCGCAGAGATTATGGCCTCTCAAAATATAAAACTAAATTTGCCAGGCCTAGGCCAACTCACTGGCATGCACCCGCAGTTGGGATCTACTGTGAGCATTCTGCACTGCCATTCTGGATTCTAAACAATGTGCTCAGGGTCTCTGGGATAAAAGCCTGGCGAGAAGACAGACTCGCTGGAAGTCTGCACTCGCCCTTTCGCCTCCGTCGCTATGTCCGTGGCATATGTGGAGCCTAAGATGCCACTCTTACCCTGGCGCCTTCTAGATAGTACCAAATTCACAGCCGGGAGTGAGGGAGAAACGCCTGGCTTCCGCCAAAACTCTTCACACAGGGGTTGTGTCCATCTGGAGGCCCCGGCGATTCTGGGAGAGCCCTCCAGAGAGGCATTAGGTTGGGCAGAGTGGCACTGCTCGTCCTTCCTGCCTCTGATGCATTCGTTAATTAGACCCAGGTTTATTCTGAGAAATGCGGGCTTGAGAGCATTTCAGTTTCACACTGGTTTCCTCCACTCCTCTATTCCCTCCCACCCACTCTTCCTTTTTCTCTGTTTAAAATCGAGAAGAGGTTGGTTCTCCTGTCTCACAGTGGAAGCAAAGGCGTGAGGACTGAAAGGGGGTGAGGGTGTGTTCAGAAGGAAGAAACCATCCACTCATGGCTTTGACGATGGCAGGGAGGCTGTAGGGACTGGTGCCACGTGTCCATCCATGCTAGCCACATTAGTGAAGGTACTGGCTACAAAGCAATCTTTTTCTCTTGCATTTTTGCCGTCTTTTCTATTTTCTGCACTAACTTGCTTTGGCAGCGCTGGTGGCGAAGCAGGACACTTTCTGGGTTTCTAGTTAGGGCTTCTGAAGTCTACACTGAATTTGAACTGAGCTGTGTTAGCCACATGCAGACTGGCTGGCTCTGTGGAGGTTTGCTAAAGTTCAGGTGTTCTGTGGTTCCGGGCCTTCAGGGGAACCGACCCATAGGGACAGTCGTGGTAGGAATTGGCACTGCTCTTCCACCTGCTTACAATGCTAAGAACTCCCAGGGAATTGCTCTAGTTTGTTAGGCTTGTAGGAAATCCATTCACATTTTCTAAACTCATGGCCAGCATGTGCCTAGTGAGGACTTTAGGAAAGGTTGGTCACCCAAGCTCTAGAAGGCATTGGACGGTGGCTCTCAGGTTGCAGCGGGCTCCAGAGGCTCCTGATGCTGCAATGGTCCGTATCAGGGTGCTCGTTACATCTGAGGCCCGCTGATCATCTTCTCCTTGGGCCCATGAGGTAATCTGGAGACACACACACACGGTAAACAGCTTCCCCAGGCTCACAGTGGACTCCACCAGACAAGAGCTGCCATCCTGAGGCGTCAGCCACAGCAGTTTGTGGGCTTCCTTCTGGACACCCCACTGGCTCCCCGAGTCCCTCAGATGGGAGTCGGCCTCTATCCACAGGGCTTCGGTTCCTCTTGTGCCTGGAGCTTGTGCACACTAATGGATGCACTGTCTGAGCCTCACAGCCAATCTAGACTCTGCTTACCTTGCAGCGCCCTTTTTCATCCCTGAGAGGGGAACCTGATTGTCCTAGATGCTGAGGGGTCACTGGACAGTCTGGAGTTTGCTGCCCTTCAGCCCAGTCAGCCAGTAGCAGAGGGAGGAAGCAGGGCTTCCCTATGAACATGGCCTCCCCTGGGCTCTCTGTGGAAAACACTGACACCAGACCCTACTGTGGCCACAGACTGGGCATATTCCCGCACACTGCTTACATTCCATCCCCAGACACTCCTGAGCAGCAGGCTTTTCATAAAGCTTGGCGTTCCGTGTGACAGAACAGCCTCTGCAGCCACTGAGCTTGTGATCAGTTGTTACCGTGGAAGGATACAATATGAATTGTGACATGAAACTAAGGCTCGGGTTACATGTATAGGCTACTGTTAACACACACACGTAGATGCTGAACCTAGGATACTAAACTTCATGCTTCGTGTTGATCATCTGGTCAGACAGTATGTGTGTCATGTATTCCACAACATGCTAGAAAACTATATAAACATATCAAACACATGACTTATTTGTTAGACTAAATAACTGAAATATCTCACTAAATATCTGACTAAAATGTTGACTAAAGTATCTGAAATAGAAAACATTCACAAATGAGAAAAAGCTATGAAAGTAAGATAGAAGCCTCAGCCTCAGTTATCTGTGTAACAGAAGCAATTAAGGGAATGAGGGTATATCCTAATAGAGGGAGTAATTGTCACTAAAGTGCTGAAGGAGTAAATTGTGTTTCTCTCATTGAAAACGAAAAATTGAAATTGAAAATATAGCACCACAGAGGTTTGGTTTGGGGGGGGCTTTTCAGTTTTAAATCCTGTTATAACTGAGAAAAGGAAGTCACTGGATAGGATACACCAGGTTCACAACTTTAACTTTAACTTATTTGCTATAAATTTGACACAATTCTAGGAATTGATGTTGGTGTACATGTGTAACAGTTTTTCCCTAATAGGAATTCACTTTGCTTAAGTAGTAGCTTAAATAAAAATCACATTTTCTTTTGCCAATCTCAGTCTTTACTAAGTCAATGAATTTCTGAGAGGGATGCACTTCTCTACTTGTTTTGGCCATGGAATTCTATCTATCTATCTATCTATCTATCTATCTATCTATCTATCTATCTATCTATCTATCCATCTATCCATCCATCCAGTTAATTATTATTTTTTATGAGGCTGGGTCTTGCTATATAGTTCTGGCTGGCCTGGAACTCACTATGCAGATGGGGCTGGCCTTAAATTCCTAGAGACCTACCTACTTCTGCCTCCTGAAGACTGGGATTAAAAGTTTGCACCACCATGCCCAGCTACTAAGTCCTTCCCATTTAGTGGACAGTATTAGACTCAAAAAATCTTAGAGAATGCTGTTGTGGGCTTCTCAGTTGTGTGCTTGCAGGCACAAGTGCACTCTCGAGAGCCAGTTCTCCCTGCCGCCTTGTGGGGTCTGCAGACTGAAGTCAAGGTCATCAGGGCTGAGGACAGCGGGCTCTGCCAATGAGTCATCTCCAGGGCCCTGTGGGTGGTCTTACCTGAGGGGCTGGAAGGAAGCAGAATGGCAAAGAGGATTTAAAAACAGAATTGATGGCTGAAAATCTGGTGGAAAACTGGAAAAAATACTTCCATCCCTACACAAAAGAGGCCCATAGTTCTATAGAAAACACAATAATAGATTACCAGACAATAGTGACCTTCCATAGCCAGAGCAAGTGAAGTCAAGCTTTTAACATCTCCAAGTTAGAATTACATATGTTGTTAAAAGGCATTCCCACCCCAACCCAGAGTTTTCAAATAGTGTAGGTACCAAAATATAGTTAGATTATGTGCGTGTGCACATACATACATATATGATTGCTAATCATTCTATTTTTCATTGTTTTGTTTTGTTTATACAGGGTTTTCTGTGTAGCCCTGGATGTCCTGGAACTTGCTCTGTAGACTAGGCTGGCCTCAAACTTAGAGATCTGCTGCCTCTGCCTCCCCAGTGCTGGCATTAAAGGTGTGCACCATCAGTGCCTGGATTATTTTTCATTGCTTTTAAAAGGCACAGTTATATAAATTGAGGGGTAATTTGCTTATGGGTTTACAGTTGCTTGAGACAGGGCCTTACTGTAGAGTCCTGGTTGGTCTTGCATTTGTGACACTCCTCCTGCCTCCGTCTCCTACCTAGGATTCTAGTCATGTGCCACCATGCCCAATTTGACTTGAAGTTAAGAAAAATATTTCAATGGTTGTTCCTTGCAGAGCCACTGTGTACAGTACATTCTGAAGCTGCTGAGAAGTAACTGTGTAAAGGAAAAGCACCCCTCAGTTTTCTCTGAATATTTTCCTGTGGTTCAGCTTCTCTCACTCCTGTTGTTTTCACAGTAGCTAAGTTCATGTCCTGGCAGTGGTGTTCCTTCGAGTTCCCCTTGGAAAAGGCTGCTTTAGAACAGAACGGCAAGCTTCGGCCCACTGCCTTTGTTAGTAAATAAGATTTTATCAGAGCCCGATTTGGCAGTGCCCATCTGTTTATAGATCATCAGTGGGTTCTTCCAGATTACAGCACGACATGTGAAACCTAAACAATTGTTGTTGTATGTTGAAAGTTTACCTGTCCCTATGACATGGCTGCTGTCACGTGTGTAAATTAATTTTATCTTCTCTGTTTTATATACTAGTACTGACACATGCACTGAAAAAGTTAATGTAGGTATGTTTGTACATACTCTAGGACAGTATAAAAATCTTAAATTTCCAATTACATTGTTACCCAGAAGTAAATAGAGAAGCCAGCAAGTTTATTACAGCATCAAAACAGTGTGTGCACTAAACAGCTACAGTAATGTCACCTGGCCTGTTGTTAGTAGAGAGCCTTCTGAAAAGAAAAGCTATGGTTTTAAAGGGGAGGCACATGGAGCGTTGTAGAGCTAGGGGCTTCGTGAGAAAGCGGCAGGTTGGCCTTAGGTGAGGCTGTAGAAGGACAGTCCTTCCCCTTTACCATTTCCTGGTATGAGAAAGAATCTGAGGGTTCAGGAACTATTCATGTTTCCTAGTACCAGGCTCAGAGGAAACTCAGCATTGCTGTCAGGAAAATACAACCATGTGTTTCTTGAGTGTTAGGGCTTGAACCCAGGGCTTACACATGCTAGGTAATTGCTCCAGCCCTGAACTACTTCTCAGCCTTAAGAAAATGTCCATTGTGATAGCTACTGTTCTGACCACGGCTATGTCTGTCAACTCATTGGTGTGGCTTGTGGTGCATCTGCTCATTGAAGTGAAAATGGCAGCATTGAAGCCTGTGGTGTTTTTGAAAGGAAAGCACCCTGTGGAGTGATGTGTGGGATCAGTTGAATGTCATTGCCACTGATAGACTTCTCTCTGTAAAATCTTCATTGTGAGGCAAGTGACTCTTACAGTTCAAATGTAAAGTGTACCCTAGGCTTGTACACTTAAACACTTTGTCCCCAGCTGGTGGTGGTGGGGATATGAAACCTGTTGGACAGGAGTCCTAGCTGCCAGAGGCAGGGTCATAGGGGCCCCTATTGACGGTTATATGGGCTGGCTCTGCTTTCAACCCAGCATGCTTCTTGCTTTGTCAAGATACAGCATGCCTGCTGCAAGTCCCACCTCACCCTCTACAGAGTCCCAGCCTCCACTCCTTCCCCTCTGTGAAGGACTGAGTCCTCTTTACATTGAGACAAGGTGAACCTCCTCTCCCACCCTTCACGTGTTCTGACACAGTGATAGCCAGGACAATAGGTTTAATTTACATCTTTGCAAATATGTTAAAAAAAATTAGAACCTTCTACCATGGCAGGAAAAGATCATCTCTCTTAAAGGGCAGGTAGTAGGTTTTTTTAGACAAACATTTACAGTTTGACAAGTCTGATTTATCAGATGACAGGAACCAACATCTGACTACTATGAACTAGGTACTTTTCAAACATTTTCAATATTTTAAACATCCGTGGACAGGCACGGAAGGCGACCCCGGCCCTCGCCGTCCACCTTTGCGGAGGTAAGGCCTCCTGTTCTGCAGTGCTGGGCGAGCGGTCCTGGGGCTTCAGCTGTTCTCTTGGATGCACCTCCTACCCTGCCCTAGGAGCGCTGGGCTGCAGGCGTTGCCGCCGCCTCTAGCTTTCTGTGTGTGCTCTGAGGCTCTGCACGCAGGTCTTCCTGCTGCTCCGGCAGGTGGTTTCCCCACTGAGCACTTCTCCAGCCCATTCTCAGCACCCTTAAAGTCACTTTCAGAGATGTAGATCATGAGAGCACTGGCTCTAGGTTATAACTGAGTGAGTCCTGTTAGTGTACAGTTGTGTAGCCATCACTCTATCCTTCAAGCTTCAGGGTCCCTTCTAACCACCTTGGAAGCTCATTCCTATCTCGCTGCAGCCAATCCCTGCTCCCATCACCAACCCTAGCAACCATTGTCAACATATACTTTTATGTCATCTTATTTCTCTGCTTTACGGCCCTGAGGATGGCTGAACCCAGGGCCCCTCTGTGTTCCGTATCTGCAGCCCTGCCAACCTTTCATATGCATTGACTAAGGCAGTCCTCTGACTTGCTTGGCGTTAATAGATGGAAAGAGTGAAACAGAAAGCTACTCGTGTGATTTCAAATGGCCCAGCACAGACTGCACGTACATTGCAAACTTTGATGTGCCTTACAGTCATTTTCAGAGCTCACAAAACCAGCTCGCTGGGCTCACCCCCGGTATTCCCAACCTCATGAGTCTGGGTTGGGACCTCATGATTTGCATTTCTAGTAAGTTCCATGGTGATCCTGACAGTAGAACTGAAGATCACAGTACACTTTCAAGGGCTATGAAGGGCAGTTGTTCTTGTGAACTCGTGTGTGTGTGTGTGTGTGTGTGTGTGTGTGTGTGTGTGTGTGTACACATGCATAAAATGTGGACATGCATGCTTGATAGGGATTATGCCAAGTAACTTTGAAAAGTAAGCACTGTCACACATCATTTGAAGACGGGACAACATTCTGAGAAATGTGCCCTTATTAGCAGAAGCTTGTAACCATAGCACTGGGGAAGTGGAGGCAAGAGGATTAACAATGGAAGGGCAGCAGGGCATGGTGGCCCATGACTTTAATCCCAGCACTCTGGGAGGCAGAGGCAGGAGGGTTGGATTGCTGTGAGCTAGAGGCCAGCCTGGTCTACAAAGTGAGTCCAAGACAGGCAAGGCTACACAGAGAAACCCTGTCTCAAAAGAAAAAAAATATGTATAATTCAAGGGCAGCCTTGGTTCCATAGTGAGTTTGAGACCAGCCTAGGTTAAGTGAGACCTTGTTTCAAACAAACAAAAAATGAGAAAGTTGTGTTGCACAAGCAGCATAGAAGGTACCTGTCTATACAAATTAATAAGATATGGTATCATTAGGTAGTATATATAGCTGGGGGACCAGGCTATAAATACAGTTTGTCGTTGACCAAAAACATCCCTTTGTGGCAGGGCTGTACTGCTAGCCATATGGGAAAGAAATGTGTGCTCTGAGATTAAATGATAAACTCACCCACTAGGTACTGAAAGGTGATTCTCAGTGGGGAAAAGCGGCATTACTACTGAATACACACAGGCTCATAGGAGGGCATGCACACACACACACACACACACACACATACACACACACCCTCACGCCTTCCTTGTCTGTGAATCATTTTGTAACCTACGTGAAAAAGCTTTGCTATTGTTTTCATTTCCACCCTTTAAAAAGCAGGCAGGTGTTCACACTAGCAAGAAGCAAATTCAAAGTTTGTGCTTTTACTCCCAATAGGTAGAAATGTAAAGGGTAATTAATTTACCAAAAAAGAAAGCAAACAAAGAGTGGAACATGGCTACTCTGGCCAGAATACAGACAGGCCTTTAATCCCAAAAAAAAACAGAGGCAGGCAGATCTCTGAGTTCAAGGCCAGCCTGGTGCAGAGCAAATTTCAGGTAAAGAAAAGCTTAGGTCAAGACATTATGGTACATGCCTTTAATCCCAGCACTCAGAAGACAGAGCATGCAGGTCTCTGAGTTCTGTTCCAGACAGTTTGGTTGAATCAGTGAGGGGAGAGGAAGGCAGTGGACTTGAGTTTGTAGCAGTTCTGTTCCTGTAATTCAGAGGCAGTTCTACTGGGACAGGTGTACAGAGATGGGTTGCAGAGAGAACAAGCTAGACACAGGTGAAGACAGAATGAGCCAGAGAATAAGAAGGAGCCAGAAGATTTGAATATATTGCCAAAGTTAGTATGAGGTCAAACAGAGCAATTCAGTCAGAGGCCAAGAGAGAAGCCAGTTTGAATCAGTCAGCTTGGACAGGAGTTTGAGCCAGAACAGGTGAGTTGAACCAGCCAGCCAGAGCTTGGAAAGAACTAGAAAGGGTGAGCTTATTCAGCAGTAAGTTTCAGAGGCTGAAAACATTCTAGGCTTCGGTTAGATTGTGCTGAGGCTAGAAGCTTCTGGGACTAGGCCTAGGTTAGCAGATGGAAGCAGTAAACCCTGAGACACAATTCCTTCTACACAGTAGAAACCCTAGGTAAGTGAATGCCATGGAGCCTGTGGCGGTATTCAGTGGTCTGTCTATAGTCTACAGGCTTCGGTGCCAGCACCATGCATGCTCCCTGGCAATCTCTTGAACCTGTAGGTGTCTAAGGCAGAGGCAGAGCCTCATTCAAAGCCTGTGAGAATTTTTTTTCTTTCTTATGAAGCAGGCGAGAGCTCGGAGTTCTTTCTTGCTTCTCATTCATGAGCTCACAATAGTGCCAAGATGTTTTACTGCTCTGCCATCCAGTTTGTTGGGTTAATTTGGGAGACAGTGTCAGCGACCTGGCGCTGTGCCAACTTCCAATTAGCACTCCCCGTAACCACTGGTTTCCCTTTAAGAAGTAATTACTGCAGATGTCCTCAGTGACCCTGAACAGTGTCCACACTTTTACACTGACATGTAGTTTTCTCATCCAACACGAAAACTTTTATCTCAGGTTTTTAAGATTTAGTTTAATTCTTAAGCTTACATTAAAACAATGTTAGACTTACTATAAAGGCACAGAAATGCTACAAATGCTGTCCAAACTGTTTGCCCAGATCCCACCTCTGAACCATGCACTGTAGCTTCAGTGTGTTATTTTTCTATCTGTCCGATCATCCGTCTGTCTGTCACTGGTTTTACTCTGTACCATTCTCAGGTTGTTAATAATACCTTCATGCTTCTTCAGTACAAGACAACATTCCTGTCCAAACAGCATGGCATGATGTGCACTGTTCAGTACCAGGAGCCGAACAGTGTTGTTATAGTATGACTGTCTAAACTGCAAACATTTTCAACTTCGCCAGTTTTCTCACTAAGAAAAAAAACCCACCCAACCAACCAACCAATCAAACAAAAAATGCCTTTTCTGGTTCAGGGACTGCTTCATAATACCTGCTGCACTCATCACCACCACCGCCCCCTTTTCAGTCCCTGTGGGCTCAGAACTGTTCCTTAGTCTTTCTGACTAATATAGTTTTGACACTTTTGTTGTTCGATGTTAGGTTTGTTTTGAAGACCGTGTTTCACTACGTAGCCCTGGCTGTCCTGGACTCACTCTGTAGACTGGGCTTGAACTCAGGCTGGGATTAAAGGTGTGTGTCACTACTGCCCAGCCTGGTTTTGACACTTTTATCATAGCCCCTCAATTGGTTTCTGCCTGAGGTTCTTCCCAGCTGGGCTGCCATCAGGAGCTCAGGACTCCTACTCATTTCATTCCCAGCACAGCACTGGGAATCCTCGGCCAAGCGCTGCTGCCAGGTCTCTGTACTGCAAAATGACCAACCTTTCTGTTCTCATTTGACAGCAAACAGGAACCTAAGCTTACAATTCCAATGTAATATTGTTCTTGTTTTGGTTTGGTTGGGGTTTCCTCATATGGCTTTATATAGTCAAGGCTAGTCTTAAACCTGTTAGTATGTAGCTGAAGACAGCCTTGAACTCCCGATCCTCCTGCTTCTGTGCCCTGAGGTCTGAGATCACAGGTATGTACCACCAACCACCTCAAGGTAATAAGGCCAAGGCAAGCAGAGCCAGGATAAGCCCAAGAGCCAGGAGGAAGACATTACCGTAGGAGCTCAGGGAGTTGGTGGCTCCCTTACTTTGACTGGAGAAATGATATGAGTTTGTGCTTTTCCTCTGGGACTCTTATCTCTGAAATGTGTAATTCTCAGGCCCCCAATTAACACAGGGCCAAAAAGAGCAAGGAAGTGGAAAACCCACAGTATTTGATGATCACAAAAGTTACATCGTTAGGATGTTTGTTTCTGTTACACTGAAAATTTGTTTTATTCTTATAGAGAATAAGAATCATCATCTTTGCAAATTAAGTCACCTTTTCCTTTACACTCTGAGTCAAGGGGGCTGTTGTAGTTTGAACAGGCAGAGCATCTGCCTACCCTGCACAAGGCTCTGAGGCCAGTGCTCAGCACTGCAGTGAAGAGTAAATGGAGGGAAGCAGGGAAGGAGGGGCCAGAGAGGTGCCGATGAAGTGCTTCTCTAGTATGTGCAAGGAACTAGGTTTGATCCCCAGCGTGGGAAGAGGGGCGAGGCAAATATGAAAAATATAAAATAATGCAAGCTTACTGATTTGGGGTTTTGAAGTTTAAATATATATCCAAGAAAACCCATTCTCTGGCTTGAGAAGGTGTAAGTCATATGACAGAGAAGCAATGTCAGCTTTCTTGTTTGACCAGCGTTTTACCTTTTGTTTCAGTAGCAGCAGTTTCCAACCTTCCAGGATCCCTGGCCAAGGCAGAGAGAGCTGCAGGGCTTTTGCAGATTCCTGTGTAGAAATTCCTGTCATTGTCTGAAACTTTGAGAGATCTGTGGTGATATTCAGAGGCTTCTCACAAGCCATAAAAATGTAGGTGTGAAGACACCACTTCACGAGGAACTGCCTCACCCGATGCAAACCTCAGTGGCCTGTGCAGATCCAAAGAGGCCCAGGAAAGGTTTCCTCCCTCATTTGCCTCTGTGTTCCCATTGATGCTAAAATGAAGCTGTCCTTCCACTCAGGTGTTTGATGGAGAGAAAAAACTTACCATTGCCCTTGTATGGTGTGTGTGTGTGTGTGTGTGTGTGTGTGTGTGTGTGTGTGTGTGTGTAAGAGATTAATGAACTGTTTGTAGTACAACATGTTGATTTGCTGATGGTTCTCATTGTTGGTATATCGGCCCTTCCAGATCCTTCCTTAGCTTTTTCTGGGTCACATGATTTCATCTCTTCATTCTTAGTCATGATGGACCTCAGCCCTCGGCAGGCTAACAAGCTGGCTGGAAACCTGGAGACTGGCTGTAATGGACTGTCTAGTGAAGCTAACGCTAGGCTTGCATGCCACTTCTTATTGCTAGCGCGTATGTGCTTGCACTTGTTTCAAGATGGCGGAGGCACACTGCAGCCACATTTGTCTGTCGTGCCTAGTGACACAAACAAGACAAAAGCATGTATGGATTTGTCATCCTTCCTCAGACAGACAAATCTTAGATATACTTGACCTTAAAAAGGGTTTGGGTTTGTTGTTGTTGTTGTTGTTTGTTTGTTTGTTTTGTTTGTTTTGTTTTCCAGGGCTGGTGATTTGATAGCCTATTGGTAAATGCCCTGGGTTTGGCAAAGGAAAAAAAGGACTGTTTCTGGTTTAGACTTTTCCATGGGAACAAGGAAATTCCTAATCCAACTCTTTAGTATAGATTTTGCATGGACAATTAATTCAGTCTTGCTTCTTTTAGGGAGGAGGAATAACTAATTCTTACCCCCCCACACAAAGAAAAAAAAAAACCCAAGTATTTGGAATCTACTCTTAGAATCTTATTCTACCGTGAATTCAGGAAGGAGTCCCCCATCCAGGGAAGCAGAAAAGTTGTTGCCCAACTACACCCCAGACACAGATGACAACAAATGCGAGAGTGGGAAGATGGGAATTTTTATCCTTGGTTGCTGATACTAAAAACACAGCGTAGCCCTTTCCTCTGGAAAGGCCGTGGCTCACCCCACTTTTCTCTGCACCTTCTCCGAATCAGGCAGTTAAATGTCTGAAGTGGGCGCAGCCGCCAGACTAGGCGCTGTAGGCTGTGGAGAAGTGGAGACAGACTGGGCAAGCAGCAGCGCAAGGGCAGTCCGCTCTCCCCTCAGGCTGTCAGCCTCTGTGGAGACCAGGATGCGCCTTCCGATGCGCTGGTGCTGCTTTAATACTGAAGTTCCTTTTGAAGGGATTTATGCTGTGTAAGCTTGTGACAAAGCGCAAAGATGTCTCACTCAGTACCTGTGGCTCCTCCCAGCATTTCTCCCACCATCCCCCTACCCTAAGCCTCCAGCCCAGGACCTGGTTCCCCTTCCCCTCCTCCAGCTTCCGATTCTGTATAAACCAGCCATTCTTGGCCATGTGCTATCTTGGCCTCCTGATCTCTTGGCCACTTGCCCTTTTTCCCCTTCTTTCTGTCTTCTCTCCCTCTCTTGGCCCCTGCCCTGCCATGGCCCTGCTTAGTCTGGACCTTTTCAGATGCCTCTGGCAGTAGTCTTCCTCATACCTGCAATAAAACTTTCTCCTCAACCACGCTTAGGAGGGGTCTTGTCCCCATTTTCATTCATTTGTATAAAAGTGGTCATTCCATTTGAAATTGCCTTGCTGTCTTTCCTAGGGTCAATCCTTTATAGTTTTTAATAAACCGGGAGATTGAAGGAACAGTCTCCCAGCTGCCTGTATCGTAATTCTGCCTCCGTTCAGCTTGCTTAAATCTGTAAACATTTAGTCAGAGAGAAGCTGCCTTCCCCAGGCATCTTGACGGCTTTGCGTTCAGGCTCGGCTGTTTTAAGAGCCTTCCCTTATATGCACAGGTTTACTTCTGTAATCTCACCCTTCTAACATTTCTCTTCTAACTCTGGGATGCCAACATGAAAGTCACAGAGCATTGAAAAGGTGGTAACTAAATCCACCAAACACTCCCAGAGCTCTGAGATCTCATGTGGGCAAGACTGAGCTCAGGCCTGCTGGTGTAGGTTTGTTTTGGGGTTTTTTGTTTTGTTTTTGTTTTTGTTTTGTTTTTCCCTGGCTGTCCTAGACACCCTTTGTACACCAGGCTGGCCTTGAACTCACAGAGATCCGCCTACCTCTGTCTGTCTAAGTGCTGGGATTACAGGCATGCAACATCTTGTCCAGCTGGTACAAATTTATAATCACAGCTACCTGGGAGAGGTTGAGACAGAAGAGTAGAACGTTCAAGGCCAACTGGACAATTTGAAAAGACCTTCTTTAAATATAACAAGGTAGCCAGAGATTGGTGATGCACACATCTTTAATCCCAGCCTTTGGGAGGCAAAAGCAGGCAAATCTCTGTGAATTTAAGGCCAATCTGGTCTACAGACTGGGTTCCAGGACAGCCAGGGATACACAGAGAAGCCCTGTCTCAAAAAACCAAAGAGAGAGAAAGATGGGGGAGGGTGCTGAGGGGCACCACCAGCCACAGAGTGTGACCTGTGGAAGGGGGTGCTCTGTGCAGCACCTTCTGTTCAGCTTCTGTGATGAGAAACTTAATCCAGCTGAGCAAGGCAGAGTCCCAGGCTCTCCTACACGTCCTTTCAGCCTGGGCTCAGCGTTCTAGTTCAAGGTCCATGGCCTTATTGACTTAATATTGGCTTATATGCCATATTCAGGGGCTCCTCGATAGGTTATTTAACTTTACTGAGAAGAGTTAGATTTGATTGGATGGCTATTATTTATAGATGAGTACAGAGTCATACAGTCCTAAGCTCAGTGACTAAATCTTGCAGCAGTTACTTTGGGCATTTGAAATACTCTAGATTCTGAAACTCGCTAAGTGGTGACAGTTTATAAAGCAACAGTTTATGTTGGTCGACATTAGTATTAGACTATGAGGTAAACACACTCCTCTGAGAATAAAGCCTAGAATATAAAGAATTTGTGTAGTGTCAGGCTGTTGTGGACAAAAGATCCAGAGTTAGGAAAGGAAGGCAGGTGTGGTGGCACATGCCTTCATCTAGCACTCCCAAAGGCAAAGGCGAAAGGATCACCTCAAATTTGAGGCCAGTCTGGGCCCACACAGTGAGATCCTGTCTCAAATAGTGGGAGAGAAGATGAAAGGGGGAGGGAGAAAAGGACAGGAAGGCATGTAAAGTAGAGCCTGGAGCTCTCGGGCAGCCTTGATGGAGATGAGAAAGTTGGGGTCAAACAGACTAGGCCTCCAAGTACATTGTTACTCCAAGAATTCCTTTGACCCTCGGGACGACCTTGTGAATTAGGCATCATGAGGACCTACAGTTTGTGAGTCAGGTTCTAGACACACACAGTTTCACACTCTGAGGTTCTGAGTGGAGTTAGAAGTTGACACTCAGTAGCTACGCTGAAGATCCTAGCCACTGAGTCATCATTCCCCTTAGCCTAGAGGGCATCAGGAGCTCCATGGAAACCTGTTCCCAGTGGGCCCTTTTCAGCAGTACCCATGGGTATTGGTGTTGCAGCTTTGCAGACTGCCTCTCCCAGCTGGCCAGGTTCTGGTGTGGGGGCCGGAAGCCGTGTTTCCACGTTGGTTCTCAACCCTGACAGGAGCCAGGTAGGCCGGTTAAGGAGCTTTAAATGAATGATTGTTCAAGCTGTACCTCATGGGTTCACCATGTGTCTCTTTAGAGGTCTGAGGACCACAGAGCCCCGCAAACCCTATCTAAAAGTTCTTAGTGTCACACAACCTTATTTTATAACTTTTATTTTAGAGCTTCTTTTAGAAGTTGTATGTAGTATTTGAAAAATTTAATCTTTTGCTTACAAATTTTAAGCCATAGAGCGAGGACTAAATTAGGTGTCTCTGTGCCACCATAGACAACAGGAAAGTTCTGCCTTGTCTGGTTCTGGGTGATCAGGGACTGGAAAGAACACTTGTGTGTAGTTTTCTGCAGGCCCTTGCTGGGTGCCTTGCAAACCCTCGTCAGTGTAATCCCTGACACTATTTGATGAGACGTTTCTTACCTGTTGTGGGGCTGCACAGCAGCTGAGAGCACTGGGTGCTTTAGCACAGGACCGAGGTTCAGATCTCAGCACCACATTGGCTTACAACTGCCTGTAACCGCAGCTCCAGGGGACCTGATGCCTTCTTTTAGCTTCTGTGAGCGCCTGTGCACGCCTGCACATACACACACAAACGCACACAGTCTTTTAAAAGGTGAATAATATTGAACTGAGAGATAATTTTTTTGTTTGAGAAATTAGATTATTTGCTTGAAAAGTTAACATCTTGGAATTTTTTGAGATAGTCTTATGTCACCTCACTTTATAGTCCAACTGGCTTAGAACTTCTCAACCTCCTGCTTCTGCCTCCCCGGTGCTGGGCTTATGGCTTGTGCCACCATCCCCAGACAAAGGAAACGTCTTTTTCAGATCTCCAGTTCAGGTTTAGGGGCTTCTAAGAATAGAGTTTTTGTGTTTGTTTATTGTTTGTTGCTTTTATTCTAACAGATTGATGTTGTTACTCTCTGGGCCTGCATCTCCTTTCCTTTCTATATTGACCATGATGCTTTGCAGGTCTTGTCTTACCTTCAGCATTATATATGTACAATAAAACATGGAATGCCAGCAGTCTGTCTCATAGCACAGCCTGAGCTGATAAGATAATGTCGCATTGGGAACCCAGAACTGCTAAGCAGACCCTGACAGAGTGCTTTGAACCACCGTGTAAAGCCTCTGGCTGTGTCAATCATCTCTGGCTGTGTTAACTTTGTCTTTAGGCATACTAGTTTTCTCATTTCTGTTAAACAAGCCAACATTTTATCTGTTTGATTCTGAGTTTATTCAATGAACTCATAGTGGTGAAAACTTTTTATTATTTAACCATATACACACAGGCCAGAGTGCTGTTGAAAAGGCGCAGCCCTGGCTGGCTTCTGGCCTCTGGTGGTGTAACTGCTTGGAAGGGCTTGAGGAGGGTCACCTCAGCTCCCCACCTGTTTTCCCTGGAGTCCATTTGTCTCACATCCTGTGACAGCAGTCCTCTCACTCGAGATGAGCAAAGAATTCAAATGGAAGAGAAAGTAAAGATACGGGTGGGACCAGGACAAATGGGAGCTTCTCTACCTATGTGCCTATTTACATAATTGTGTTGTTATAACATTCTCTGTATTTTCCTGTAAGTTGATGCTGCCCTAATTACAGATTTTCAAGAGAACACTTTATTGTACCCCAAATTACAGAGTGCTTTAAAAAGGTACCTTCTTACTGGCTTACCAGCTACCTTATAAACTCGTAATTAGATGAAACCGTTCGGGTTGCAGGTGGAAACAGCTTGTACTGTTAACAGATGCTGGTATTGTTACATAATTGAGAACAGCGCTTTCAAAGATCTGTAATATTTCTCCTGTATAAAAAGAAAGCCCTGTTCATTACAGTCATAATGTATCATGGAGACTCGAGATCAGCCAGAAGGCACACGCCCTGCTTTGGGATCTGTGCTACCCTGTAAGCAGGCTTGCCTTTGTGGACGGGAAAGTGCCACTTATTCTGGCAAATTGCTTTTGTGGCCTGTGCACCTACTTGTTAGACAGCATGTGGGCACCTGGCCTTTTTCCTCTGCACATGGGGCTCCTCAGCTACCCAGAAGGGGTGTCCCTGTCCTCAGCGGACTCCTTGGTGCTCCTTCTCCCAGCCGAAGCCTCCCTGTGAGCCTCAGAAGCTTCTGCAGGCAGGCTCCCCAAGAGAGGCCTTTTTCCTTTCCCATTTTTGTATAAAGCTAGTGAGTGATTCCAGGAGTACAGCTGAGGAGTGAGGTCCCTGTTGGTGAGTGCTGCTGGACCTCAGGCTTCATTTTCTGTGCAGTTGTACGGGGACACGGTTGTTTAAGACAGTGGGGATAGATGGAAGTTTGCAACTACAAAAAAGCAACATAAAGCTCCCAAGTTGTGTGTTGTGGATGGACATCTGCAGACTGGCCTCCCACAGGGGACTGTCTTTTTACCTCAGACCAGAGATGCACTGAAGCTGCCACCGACTCATTCCCCAGAGTGTGTGTGCGTGTGTGCATATGCGCACGCACGGATCCATGTGTATGTGTGTACATGTGTGTTCGCATGCACGCTGGCCTGTATGTGGAAGTCAGAAGACAACCTGAGGAAGTCGTCTCTGCTCCTGTTGTGTCGGTCCCAGAGACTGAGCTTGACAGGCCTGACGACAGGCCCCATCAGCCTCTGAGCATCTCAGCAGCACAAGTTGGTGTCCCCTTAGCTCACTTCCTGGGAAGGCATCCTCCTAGAAAGAGCTTTTGAAATATCAGTCCTGTGGGTTTTTTCTTTTGTTTTGTAAATTTACTGTTGTAAATTTTTTTCCTTCAAAAAAGACAAGGCTGTTGCTCACTGCCTAATGATTTCTTATGGCACATCTACAGGCCACACCAAAGGCTGAATGAAGTTTAGGCCTATTCATGTCGTTCTGTGGCAAAGTGCACACAATGCCCTAAGCATTGTCCTGGCACCAACAATGAATAAAATAACCAGAAAACTAAACCAAAACAAAATGAAGTAGCAGTTTGCAAACCCTTGTAGAATAAAGCCCTGACTCCAGCCTGGCAGGTGATGGCCAGTGGGAAGCCGTGTGTGACTGCAGAGTGCTGTGATCAGCTTGTGTCACTGAGCAGTGAGCACTGGGTGGGTTTCTAGTGCTGCAGTTTTCCGTGAGAAGGAAACAAGTGCTGAGTCAGAAAGAACACATTTTTTCCTGCTCACATAAGCCTCACGGACCCTGAGGCAGCAGGTCTAATATGATTCTGGCATTTTGATGGAGGAGTCCCGTGTGCAGGCCAGAGCACTGACTCCAGCTGTGTGGACTGTATTAGGACAGTGTGGTTTGTTTGTATAAGGGAGGGCCTCTGTGTAGCTCAGGTTAGCCCAGGCTTGCCTGGAATGTGCAGGCCCTTGCCTCTGCCACCCCACTGCTGTATTACAGGCCTGTGCCCTTTGCCCTGCTAGTTTCCTGATCTTTAGGAGTTTTGTCCCCCGGAGCTATGGAGATGAAGCGCAGGACCCTCTGGATGCCAGACAGCTAAATGCCCTAGCCCCATTCTGACATGTTTTTATTCTGTTGCATAGGACCCCGTGATGTTTCCTTTGAGGCTTTTGTTAATTATCATGATGTGCCAAACCTTAAACCCTTGAACTCAGCCTCACAATGCACAGGGTGTTTGTTCTAAACAGATCTACAGGGCTGCTTTACCGTAACAATGGTAGCTTCTGGCCATTCCCTCCAGGGCTCAGTGGTGTGACCGAAGCCAGCTGCCTGGTTCCTTGGGGCATCATTTGATTGTCTTACAAGTTCAGACAATATTGGTGTTTCAGGAGACTACACTTTATACAGTGTTTCCGACTTATGCTTTTGGGAGAGATGTCAAATGCCATTGCGAAGTGGGGACATTGGACTCCTAGCTAACTGATGTCCTACATCTGCTCTCTGTGTAAAACTGTGTCCTAACAGTGCTAATTACTAAGCATCTGAATCGTGGAAAAGTGCACAGCAGTAATTTGCACCTTAAAAAAGTGAAAACACACAGAGGCACATGCTTGATTTATGAACTTCCCAAGGGCATGTTCAGTTGTGGCTCCCTCGTGGCTTGACTCTTGTCCAGTGTTGGTTCGTGTGTCTGCTTCCCAGACCCGAAGAAGAGCAGCTAGTGAGAGCAGGGCTTAAACAAGGAAGAACATCTGGAGACAGGCTGGTGCTGTTAGGTCGCTATGCTTTTGTTTGTTTGTTTTGCTAGTTTTAGAACAGCTAGAAAAATATTGCCTTTGAAGCTCTTTCCTGTGATGTGGAGTTAGGAGCCGGGTGGCCAGATTTTAGGGTTCCACAGCCCAGTTACTGGGTCGGTGGCAGATGATTGTGTTCTGTTTGATTCGGACCCTGAGTCAATGCATCTGTGAAGTAGCCTCATGGATCCAAATCACTGTAGAGTTTTTCCCTCCTAACATGGAGAAGAATTTCCAGCCCTCAGAAAACTCCTGCTTTGCCTTGTGGATGGCTCAGAAGCACATGCCCTTACGAGTGCAGTCCAGATAAGATGTCCTGGCTAAGCCACACATTTCGGTGTTTATAAATGGATTTTCAGAGTAATTCAACATACCTGCTATTTGACTGGCAGAACTTTTAAAAGAAATTGTGTTTGCAAGAAGGATTGCTAATTTTTTTTTTCTTGTCTAGTGCTGTACTTGAATTCCCACTCATGGGCAGAAAACAGAGGTTTCAAAGGAACCTTGTCTCCATATGGTTTTCCTCGATAATCCCTTATCCTCCATCTTCAGCTCTCATTCCTTTGCTTTCTTGCCTGTGGCTACATTTCTATCTCTGCATCAATTAGCACAGTGATTTATACAACAAGCAAGCAGTTTAGAGGTAATGGTACACAATTAACATCCCATTCCACCATAAAGGGTATGCTAAACACCCCGCCATTGCTTTCCCTGCCTGGAATTGAAATAAGTGTTTGTCCTAATTCATAAGCTATCTGATGTGAAGTGGGTCCGCTTTGTACTGCGCCGCACCATTAATCTAATTATAGATAGCTGCAAATGAAGTGCTGTCGGGGCTGGGAGATTGAAGAAAATAGCCTTTTGTCATTTAGCATGACTCTGTGAAGCAGGATCACACTTTACAGGGTAATGCCGCAAAATGGAAATCTCAGCAATATTGCTGCCTGTTGCATCTTGTCTAATTACGGCCGCGCTGTAAACACGCCTGGGCACTGAGGTAAATAGAGCTGTAGCTGCGCTGTCATGTGGGCTGTAGGAGAAAGTCCTTCGAGTGCTGTTGGAGTAAATGATGCATCCTGATTGACAGGTACCTTGAGACTGCACTGATGGAGTTGTCACCGCATTATGCTAACAGGCTGAGCCACCGCTGCAGCTGCAGGAAGCCTCTGCTGAGAGGCGCTGGCCTAGTGCTGGCTGGGCGCTTTCACTGCAGCCTGCGCCGTCTTTCACTTCTGTTACTGGATGGAACCTGTGAGGCCCACCACCCCTGGACTGTGTGTTCTCTGTATGTTTTCTGGAGATTTCTCTTTGAAAAGATTAGCTCGTGGGCTCTGTGTTCAAGAAAAGAAACGTGCAGTCTGTGCTTTGGAACCTTGCCTTTCCTTGTGGAACGTGTGTGCTTATTTCTACGAAGAACCAGGAGAATGGAGCACACCGGTGATTTCTGGTCCCACTGTGTGTTTATGGTATAGCGTTTGCTTCCCTTGGCCTTTTGCTGAACTGGAGGTTTGAAAAGACACTCCTCATTTCTGTCACCTCCAAAACGTTAATGATGCTTTTCCTCTGGCTGAAGTAAGGGAAGGTGGTCTTTAGGGAGCCACAAGCCAGCTAGCTTCCACCAGGTGAGCTAAGATGTGGCTTCCAGACAGGCCTGAGGAGAGGAGCCGTAGAACTCCCAGTAGGAAGACAGCCTTTGAAAGTGTGTCTGCCACCATACTTGAGAGCATGAGGGTGGATGTAGTTTTTGGCCAATGCTTCATAACCTTGAGTTTTCCAGATAAATCCAAGAAAAACTGGATTGTTGGCCTACGACTCCATGGACAACAGCTGAGTCATGGACAACAGCTGACATGAAAAAAAATAGGCCAACTGTGTGCTGTGCAGATCTTTCTTTTTTTCTTTTTTTTTAATTTTTATTTTTTATTTTTGAGACAGGGTTTCTCTGTGTAGCCTTGGCTATCCTGGACTTGCTTTGTAGACAGACCAGGCTGGCCTCCATCTCACAGAGATATACCTGCCTCTGCCTCCCTCTGCCCGGCTAACTGTGCAGATCTTAAGTGGCACTGGGGCAAAATTAGTTAGAAAGGAAAACTGGAGCTGAGCCCTTCTTCAAGAGAAATGCCACAGGCTCTGAAACTGCAGCTGAAGGATTTGTAAGGCAGGTACTTCACCTGCAAAGGAGCATGGCCTTCAATCATGGCAACACTGTGGTATATGGCTTGTCAGTCATCAGTACACCTAGAGGGTTCAGAAAGATATTCACAGACTTAACCTCCACTGGGTCCCCAGGGACTAGACAAATAACAGAGCCCCCAGGTCGGAGCTGATGTGGAGCACCTCTTTTCGTCCCGAGGCGCTGGATTGAGGAGTCGATAGCAACTGACAGACTCAGGTGTCTTCTCACATGGGTGAGCAGCCCCCTTGCAGGGGGTAGTGCTCAACTGGGCACACTCCTCTGGAAACCCTCCTGTCTTGTCTTCTGCTCCTTTCTCCCACAGAACCCTGGCTGCGGTGGGTTCCATTGCCTTCCTCTCAGCTGTCCACTGCTTACAGTGTTCGAACTGTGCCTTCTGTTTGCTGTTGACTCTTCTTTCTTTTAAACATCTGGGTGACATTTTCTTGTTAGACATTATGGACACCATAAAATGGTGATTTTACATAATTTGGGCAAATACCTTTCCCAATTGTCATATTTGGATTAAGAAGCCCATCCAAGCTGCTTCCAGAGAGAACCTATTTTCTAATTTACTTGGTGAGATGTTTTTTAAAAACTTTCCATTAGTATGACAGTGGTTTATAAATAGCTTCCTCAGAAAGACATACATGGTATATACTCACTTATAAGTGGATATTAGACATACAATATAGGATAAACATACTAAAATCTGGACACCTAAAGAAGCTAAGCAAGGAGGAGGAACCTGGGTAAGATGATCAATCCTCATTCAGAAAGGCAAATGGGATGGACATTGGAAGAGGGAGAAAACAGGGATCAGGACAGGAGCTTACCACAGAGGGTAAGAATCAATCCAGCAGGGTGTCGAAGCAGATACTGAGACTCATAGCCAAACTTTGGGCAAAGTGCAGGGAATTTAATAAAAGAAGGGGGAGATTGAAAGACCTGGAAGGCATAGGAGCTCTACAAGGAGAGCAACAGAAACAAAATATCTGGGCACAGGGGTCTCTTCTGAGACTGATACTCCAACCAAGGACCATGCATGGAGATAACATAGAACCCCTGCACAGATGTAGCCCATGGCAGCTCAGTGTACAAATGAGTTCCATAGTAATGGGAACAGGGACTGCTTCTGACATGAACTGATTGGCCTGCTCTTTAATCACCTCCCCCTGAGGGGGGAGCAGCCTTACCGGGCTACAGAGTAAGACTATGAAAGACAGTCCTGATGAGACCTGATAGGCTAGGGTCAGATAGAAGGGGAGGAGGACCTCCCCTATCAGTGGACTGGGGGAGGGACATGAGAGGAGGAGAGGAAGGGAGGGTTGGATTGAGAGGGGAGGAGGGTAGGGTCTACAGCTGGGATACAGAGTGAATAAATTGTAATTAATTAAAAAAAAAAAAAAAAGAAACAGCTTCCTAAAGCTAGTAGAGGGAAGGCCTGTGCACTCCTGAGTCCAGAGCTGACCACCCTCCCTCACAGAACCTTTCATCACTCCCTGGCTCTTTTTATTAAACTTCTCTGTTAGCAGCTAGCCTTCAAAAGATCAACAGTGCACTTTTCTTGAACACACACACCCATGACTCTACATAGACATTTTGCAGTCTGTGACAACACTTAAGTAGCCATCACATAAACAGACTTGAGCTCTGCTATTGCTAGGAAGGGCCCTTTCCTCAAATGTCAGCCAGCTAATGGCCACGTGAGGAAGTTCAGCTGATAAGCTCGGGAAGCCCGGGTTCGCACTGAAGCTCCTCCCTTTCTGGAGAAGGCATGAGGACATATCCAGAGTTGTCACCAGGCTGTCTACTTGGGCGAGCCCATATGCTGCACCAACTTGGCCTGTCAGACTTCTGACTCCACATATAGACTGCAGGGCTGACGAGAGGCCATTTTAAGTCGGCCTGTGGTGATCAGGACAGCATCAAAGGCAACCTTAAGTGGAGTAGCTTCTCTTTGCTCTTTTCCTAGTCAGAGAGGTCATTTCTAAGTCAGCCACGTCCAGTCAGAGAGGCCATTTCTAAGTCAGCCACGTCCAGCAAGACCTCTCCTGGGGCACTTACTCTTTGTTATTTCTCACTTGTGATTACAATAAGTCATTTATCCCCAAACAGATTTAAGAACAATAAACAAATACAAAAGGGAAAGGAACATCTCATCAATAACAAAGGCTGTGTCTGAAGCACTGAGTTTTGGGCTCTTTTACATCTCTTTCCAAGCAAAGCAGGGGCCCTACAGAGAAAGGAATTCAGGAGATATGAAAGTTATAAAAATAGTACGGGACCCAGCTTTTGTCAGGATCTGGCCCTCTCTGAGAGGAAATGGTGCTGAGGAGTCTTAGCACTTTGTTCTCATTGAGGCTTATTTGTGAGATCGCTGAGTTAGTGCTTCTTAAGCCTATTTGCTTAAAAGCTAATGGTGAAAAGCTGTCAGATCGTATTCTCAGTATATACCTCCCCCAAATTCAAGGTTCACATTTTGAAGTTAAAGAAAACCAGGGGGGGAAAATAGATCTGAATGCTACATTGAAAGCTAACCCCAGAGTGGAACACCAGCTGGTCACATGGCAGTGCCACCCCAGGTGATGCCAGCTAGGAGGGGAACCTGCCTGTTCCACACACGCCTCTCGTGGGGCTGGAGTCCCCTTTCCAAGGAGACAGGGCACAGATACTAAAACTGTGCAATTTGGCCCAATTATGCCCCTCTCCCCAAGGATTTAATGAGGGACTTGGAAATACAATTCATGGGTGATAAGTAGTCCCTCAGCCCGGAATGTTTGTTAGACTGACAGCAGCATGCTTTTCCCTTGCCACTTATGACTCAGATGAATTTTAATAGGAGCAAAAAGCTTTTATTTGTGCTGTAATTTCACTTAAGAATCATATCCTTCAGAAACTGGCAGACACTTCTATGTCTTGATTGCAAAACACACACTCAGGAGTAAAGAAACATGCAGAAGATGTTATTATTCAACCTGTCACAGTGTCGCAAATCTGCTTGGAACCTCGGCTATCAAAGCTCTTCTGTGGGGCCTCCCCCTACCCGCTTTAAATAGGCCCTGTGAAGAGGCACTTGGAGATTGCTGCTGTCCCTATGCAGAATCAAAGTGGGAATCAGACTCTGCCTTAGCCTCCCTGCCAGCACGATGCCCACAGGAGGCTTTGGGTTACAGCAGCTTTCCTCTAACAGAAGAGAGCTGCCCAGTGGGCAGTTTCTCTCTTCCCCGGAGAGACTGGATCTGGTGGGAACCAGGAATCCGGCGCTGGCTCCAATACCTCAAAGCATTTTGTTTTCTGTTTGGATAGAGCGAATTGTGGTTCATATATTGATCCATGTTTATCTGGGATGTTTCCTGTCCAGTAAGACTTGTCTTTATTAAAAGTCTGATTGACTGGGCTCGTTGGCCCTCCACTTTCGCCAGCCACCTATGAAGATGCCGTGAAAACTGATGCGCCCGGCACTTCCTGTATTTTACAAACCTGGATACTACCATGTCTCAGACCAGAGGATATTCTCATTATATGTCTTTCTCCTGGCTCTCTGGTCATATCAGAAAAGGCTACACGATAATGTACCTAAATAGAAAAAAAAAAAAATTTTTGATGCGAATATAACATTTTATGTTACTGAGAAATATATGAATATAAAAGACTTTTTTTTTTCTCAAAATGAACACTGAAGCCTTTGTCTCACTGTACTGGTCTCCCCAGTTGGAAGTGCTCTGGAGTCTGGGCAGTCTGTGATGGCAGTCTGCTGCCATCTACTGGTATGCACGCAGTGTCACGGCCTTTATCCCGAGTCTGGCGGACTCTGGGATTTGAGCCCTCTGCTTTGCAGCAGCCGCAGGCAGTGGAGTAGAAACACAAAATCCTTTGTTTCCTTTACAAAGTTCTGATATGGTTTTCATAAAGATCCATGATACTTTTTATTTACCACTAATTAATAACTAGAGTCATTCCTTTTAAAAAGCCTGGCTCAGTATGCTCTAGATATGAGTAATGTTGTGTGCAGGGTTTTAAAATATTGATCTTAAAGATATTATTGTAATTTTAACTTAAAGCTAGAACCAGATTTTGAATATGTGCTATTTTAGAATATAAGTTCATCATTTAACTCCTTTCTGCTTTTCTCTTTCAAGTACAAAGTGCATATTTTAACCAAACTTGCAGCAGAACTGAACAAATTCATGCTTGAAAAAGTGACTGAGGACACAAGCAGCATTCTGCGCTCCCCAATGCCCGGAGTGGTGGTGGCCGTCTCTGTCAAGCCTGGAGACATGGTAAGATCCTTTCTGTCTGGGGGACATGCTGGGCTCAGACTCCCCTACAGAAGAATGGCAGCAGCAGGCCCAAGCCCTCTGCGGCCTCTCCTAACCCGGGGGAGCCCTTGGAAGAGAAAGCTGCACGCTCACCCTATCTACCTGCTTCATAGTCGAGTTGTGTTGGTGACAGCACATCCTCCCAAGTGGGGGTGGGGAAGGAACAGAAACAAGGACAGATTTTCTCTTCTTTCTCAAATTTCTAATTTTTCTAAAAAAGAAAAAAAAAACCCTCAAATTTCTAAAATTTGCAGAGACATTTACTTCACATTGCTTCTTACTTCCCAGCCCTCTGGATATGAAGCATCTTTGAGGAATTCATGCCAGGAAATAGCCATGACAAGGATCTTGGATGCAGGAATTCTGAACTAAATGTCTAACTGGGAAGGAGAGTTAGGAAACTTTAATGCTATAATCTGTACAATATCATTGCACTCTTGTAAGGTAGAAAAAGAAATTCAGAACCATAACTGGAAGCTTTATTCTTGACTTTTTAATAGTAAAGCTATATTATCCCTTATCTGCTCAGCCTCATAACTTGCTGTGGACAAATGTGCACATTTTCTTTAAAAAAAAAAAAATCAGCCATTTAGCAGGAAAAAATGGGTTAAGACCCAGCTGGGAGATACACCGGGGCCCTTACGTAGTCGTGTTTTTACATACATGCAGGGAAATAGCAGCCACTGAGAGCACACTCTCCTGGGCTGTTTGTGAATTCTGTCACACATCTGAGTGAAAGCCATTGAGTTACCTAATCAGCTGTAATGACTGCTAAGATGGCGCCTCGCTTCTTTATTAATACAGATAGAGCATCATGTTAGCATTAGCATGGAGGTGATACTGGCTTCTAGAAAAATACTGAGGAAAAGCAATCAAGGTTGGTTGTTTTAAATGATCAGTCCCCAGATTAACATGAAACTGGGAAACTGGCTTAAAGATGGCTTCCCCTGGTGATGCAGGAGAGCTACCAGCTTTTCTAGAAAACCACAAAGGGCCAGGCAGCCCTAACTGGCTGATTCACTTCAAAGAAGTGCTGCTGATACCTGATACCTGATACCAGTCTCCAGAGGTGGGAGAGGTGAGGACTTAGAGGCTGAGGGCTGCCTTCCGGAGGAGCTTCCATACAGGACTGAGGTTGAACATGGGCTCTTCCTTGGTCTTGCCATTAGCAATCACCAACTCACACACTGTATTCTCTGAGTGCTCAGTGAAATCTTCTGCGTTAGTAAACTGTGAAAGGTTTGTTTGTTTTTGTGTTTGGTTCCCTCTACCCTGCAGGGTTTTCTTTCTTTGTTGTTTTTTTTTTTTTTTTTTTTTTTTTTTTGTGTGTGTGTGTGTGTGTGTGTGTGTGTATGTGTGTTCCTGGAAGCCACCCAGTCTATATACTGCCAGCCTGAGCTTCCCAGTCCTAGTTGTGTGGCTTTAATTAGAAAATCATATTTGTGCTCCTTCACCCTCATAAGAAGTATTTACCTTCAATCCTAATTTTCTGACACCTGAGTCCAAGATGGGGAGAGAGAAGGGGTCAGCCTCTTGCCTTGGAGGCTGCTGTCCCCATTTGCCCACCTACAGCTGCTTAGCTAACAGAAAGTGGAGAGATAGCACGCGAGCGGCCTTCTCTTCCCTGTACAGTCTCCTGCATCTGTTGCCCTGACTGCTTTCCTTTCTGTGGTCAGCAAGTTTACTTGGGAAAGCCAGGCAGTTAGCAAGAGGGAACAGTCTGAACCCACGGGCAGCTCTCAGCTCACAAGTGCCCACCACTTCAGTGCTGCTGGAGAATGGCTGAACAAGGGCTGCAGATGGTACACCTTGTGTGTGCCCCTAAGCCAGAGCTCCAAGGCTTCACCCTCATCTTCTTTATAAACACCGTTGTGTCTACATGGTGGCTGGTCAGGTGGAACATACACATCTCTTTATCCCTTGAAGAACTTACTTTCATAATCTGTACCGTTGGGATGTGATAAAACAGTGTTTTCTCTTTGTGAACATTGTCCTGAACCATAAATACTGACGCTAGACACAGGGTGAGGGGTGTGCCAGCTCCTCCCAGAATCTCTGGTTGAACTCTGTGGTTACAAGGACCTCTCCTTGGTCTCAAGTAGAGTTGACTGAAGCTGTTGGAGAAAACGCTGCGTGTCACCGCAGCTCTGCAGTGCAGGCGACTGCAGGCAGGTTGAACAGTAAGAGCTAAGCGAAGCCCCACTTCACCCGTGGCACGAAGATGAAAAGCAATCATTTCTGTGTGTCTTTAGGAAAAACAACTAAGGCCATATAAGCACACTTGTTTTTCTTTGCAGTTCCGTTCACAGTTTAAATTCCCATAACCTGGAATTTCACACTGACCCTTTAATAAGACTCGGTAACAGAATGGTGGGTCTCTTTTGCATACGTGTTACATAAAATTCAAAGTAATAAACCTCAGCTACCTTTTTAAAAACTTAACAATTTGAAGAGTATTTTAAAACCTGAGAAAAAGAATTTGGGTGGCTATGGAGAAGAGGTAAATGCCTCCACAGGGCTTGCTTAGGAAGGTCTTGCTCTTAGTACTGGGGTTGAAGTGTTTCGTTCAAAATAAATGAAGTATTTATTCAAAATTCTCCTTTAGGATTCACACGGCAAGAGCTCCCAATGCTTCCACCTATTAGTTAACATTAGATGAAGCAGCCAGTCACTTTCCAAAAGGCGGCAGAGTGAGGTCTTTACTGTATTGTGGAAGGGATCTTAGAATACTGTAAGTTGCAAACAAATCACAAATTTAATTCAGGAGACAATTGATAGAACAGTTTTCCTAAGCTCTCTCTATTTGCCTTCTAGAAATATTTTACAGTGATCGTTTCCATCTGAGCAAACGCCCATTTTTCTACTGGCCTATCTCACACTGCTGCGCCTCGCTCACAGTGTTATTAGGACTGAGCCTTTAAAACTTCCATCTTTAACAAAAGTATTCAAAACAAATTCCCTGAGCATGTTGGTTGGTACATGCCTGCTGCGGGTTAACATGAGACTAAGTTGATACATTTGCTGCAAGAGTTTTTTCCCTTTGTCTTTAAAAAATAAAGACGTTATGAGCATATTTGTTTCCCTTAACCTTTTAATATTAGACACAAAGCAATAAAAGCTAATAAAAAAGAGCCAACCCAAGATAAGACTGTTTTGATTTTTTTTTTTTTTTTTTACATTGCTTTCAGCTAAGGTTCTTTCAAGCAGTGTTCAGTTCAGATTATAGGTTCATCTAAAATTTGCATCAGAAAGAACTCCCCTTACTGATCCGGAAAATTAGGGAGATACAACTAGAAGACAACATCTCTGTCTTATGAGTAAGTGCTCATTGCTGCTTCCATTGCTGTTTCCGTTGCCTTCAACCTTCACACTTAGGAGCCAGCTACTTCTTGCAGCCCTGAAATGAGGCCACTCCACCTGGTCCCTAGACTGGCATTTAGCAAAAGGACAGTTGGGTCTTTGGATTGTTGCTTTCTTGGACAGTGCCTTAGGCAGAAATAAAAGCAGCAATAATAATTCCACCAGGTCCCACCACTGTCTTCTGTTCCTCATATGTGGTTCTCTGGGGGAGGGCTCCCAGACAGTGAGTGACCGAGGACCAAAAGGCAAAGGAGCCAGGTGCCCTGCTGTGGAGCTTCAGTTGGATGGAGCCTCCTGTTGTCCCAAAGGTCGTGCGGCTGAGCCTCCAGCCAATCTTGGGGAAGAAGCACATGAACTTGGCAGGAGACTTCTTTTTCACGGCTCTAAGAGCCTGCTTGGAGAACTACAAGGCATTGAGGCATTCTTCAGGAGAAGGGTTAGGTCGGGCCTCTAGATAACCGTGTGATGCCCCTTGCATCCCAGCATTCAATACTGACTTGACTGTCTTTCTGGCAGAGGAGCCAGGTTGGCTGTTAGATAGTTTCAGTTCGTGGATGCCCTGATATACAATCAGAAAATGATGGCAATAGTTAATCAACATACTTTATAGCAGTGGTTGTTTAAGCAGTTTGAGGAGAAGCCAGTTTTGCACCCAAACTGCAGACTGTACTCCCCAGCACAGACACACCGTCACTCACTCAGATACACTTTCAAGCCTCTAAATCATGAATCATATAGAAAGTTTGGAGAATCAGCTCCCAGGCACCTGCATGTTCTTCTTACCTTAGCCACATTTGCTTCAGATTTTACTAGTACTAAAACATATATGCCATGAAGTAGCACTGTGACCCTCTCATCTTCTTGCCTGGGCTTTCAATCATTTTTCCAGGTAACATTTCTTTTGAAATGTTTAAGAATAGCTTTTGTTGTGGCTAACATTTGGGTTTTTATTATTTTTATAATATTTAATGTAGTGCAAAAAATTATCAGCATAAGATAAAAATGTTTGGAGGGTTGGTCTGTATAAAAGTCTTGTGCAGGCTTTACAGTGGGTTTATTTTTCAAGGAATGGTCTTCTTGGGATGAAAGAGCCTATTATCTTTATAGCTGACCATTTTCAACCTTACCAAGATTCAAAATACCTTTTCTCTTTTGACTGTCTGTGTGTATATATGTCACTGAGTCCTTTAAAACAACCTGCTGAATTCACAAGGTGGCACATCAGAAAGGCCTCTTGCGGGGGCTCTGAAATATGCCAGTTTCAACCTTTCCCACCTATAGGCGCTGGCTGAGAGTGTGAGCCTAGTTAGAGGGCAGCAGGGAGCCATGTTTTCCTTGATTTTAAGGAATTTCTACAAAACCTGGACTTCATTTACATTAGCCATGATCTGGTTCCTTTCTGAGCCCCCTAATTCCCACTGCACCATCCTAGGAGCTCTGAGGGCAGAGCCGAGTTCAGCACCATGCAGACAGCATGGCTTGAGCCCCAAAGCCCTCAGGCATGCTAGCCATGTGGTCTCCCCTCTCTGTCACCCTTCAGATGAGTGTGCTGGGAAGGGCTGCTCCAGATGAGGGTCAGCAGCTCTGTCCACTGCCTGTCCTCTGTAATTTGACCCAGCCCCATCCTTGCTCAGACAGGGCAGTTCCCTGGGCCCCGCCTCCCTTTGGGCTCTCTATGCGACACATTCCTTCTGCAGGAAAGATCAGGGCATATTTAGCAGCTCAGGAAAAGGAAGCGGAACAGTCAGGTTCTAGCCCGCTTTTTAGTAAATTGAGGCTGTCTCCTTCAGACTGCAGAGACTTGAAATGCGTCGCCACCTGTGTTCTAGCCTTTAAATGTGAGATGGAGAGATTTCTCATTTGTGTGATCTAGTCAGGAGGGTTGATGTGGATCCCTGGTTTTAGGGGGACCAGTGCAGCAGAAGGGGAGACTGCAGTGGGCCCATAAGCCCTTTGAGCCTTCTGTCTCACTTGGCAGAAAAACACAGAACAACAAAAGAAGGCTCCTTTTCCATAAAGGATCGACCCCCCTCATCCCCATGCCTCTTCCCCAAAAGGGGCCTGAATTTTTCAGCTGCACACCGATTTGGTGCTCACTCTTGCAGGGAAACAGGTGCTGTCTGAACAGGCAGGAAACAGTTTTCTTTTAATCGCCGGAATCATTCGGAAGTGCTTCGTGCCCTGCTTCTATACAGCAGATGCTGCGCATTAATTGGCCTGCATAGAAGTGACCCGGGCTCCTTGCAGCGGGCCCGATTTTAGGCAGAGGGTTTAAATAGCTTATTTATTATTTTGTATAATCTGCCGTGCATTATCTGCTCCTGCATGTGTCGTGTTTCATGGTCTGCAGTTTCTAATGTCATGTGGGTTTCAAAACCCGTGTTTCTGTGGTAATGTACTGGCAGCAGGTAAGCTCAAAATACCATCCATCAGGAGCTAATTTTTTATCCAGATACTCCAATGACTGATGAACCTGTCTTTTGTATGAATGTTTAGCACAGTAGAAAGCCATATGCCACTGGCACAGTTTCCTCTGCATTCTTTACAGTTGCTGGAGTGGGCTTCTGGGGGAAGCGGGGGGGGGGGCACAAACTTGACGCCATTTGCATCCTCTGGTCTGTATTTTAAGCACGAGCACCTTTAACACAGCCCTAGGTTGGCTGACGAGAGAAGGTAGGGACCATCTTAAAGGAAACCCGACTCCCATAATGACTTTCTCCATCAGAAATGTGACTGTGCGCCCTTAATAGGAATCCTTGTTTTCTTCCTCCCCGTCTGTTGCCAACAGACCTCAGCCCATTAGAAGGGTCTCCCTTGTGTGGGAAGACCACAGCTGTTACTGTAAAGCTCATCCAGTCACTGTATCACCCCCATTTTGTGGCTCTGAAGGATGAAATTGAGAAATGGAGCGCTGTGCAGTCACCCTTTACGTCTCCAATTTTAGGCCTTTGCCATCATTTTCATGCTTTTATTCCAAATCAAATACCATTAGTGGCTACAGCACCTTCTGATGATGTCTGGTCTCAGGCACAGCTTTCCAGGCTTCACTTTGAGGGTCTTGCTTTTATGTCTGGCAGAGATTCCTCCTTCTCCTCCCCACCCTGTACTTTCTTTGAGCTTCTTAGGGGCAGGGGCAGTTTGCAGTTGGAATGACTCACATTGCCACTCGGGTCCCGTCAGAGCATGTTTTCGGAGAGAGGGGGCTTGTGCTGGGGAAGGTTCTGTATCTTTTAATCTTTGTGGAAGGAGTGAAGGGGCCTTGGTACAAGGAGCTTGGGGGCTTTAATCAGAACCAAGATGTGGCTTAAATCATTAGCACAACAAAGCATACTATAAGCTTCAAGATAAAAGTCCCCTGGGAAAGGAGTCCTCTGAAAATAAATGGAACTTGATAGATTTCCATATCATTTATAACTTCCCTTAATTACACTTGGAAGACTTGCCAGTAAAACTGGGAAATTGGCAGCCTCTCTCCATTAGAGTCATTTTGCCGACCATGGCAAGCAGCTGGCCTTGCTGGATTTTATTTCCCATCACTCACAATTAATCATCAGCTGGAGATGTCTGAGACTCCTCAGCACAGAGCCATGCCGGGTGACATTCAGGCCCCCAAACATGTGAAAATCTGCTGAGTAAATGGCCGAGTTCTCTCACAAGCGTGCTCGTTTGGGGCAAGCCTAGCTCCCACTTAATGAGGGCTGCTCTAATAATCTGATTCAAATGTGAACCTTGACCCTGTGTCAGGGAAGAGGATGCAATAAGCCGGATGAAAGACCCAGGATTCAGGTCTCCAAACTTTGCACCAATTAGACAGCAGAGAAGTACATCAGGCCGACTGCGTTTATCAGAAAGACTTTTGGGGCTTGTGACCATTTAGTAAGCCCAACTCTGGATACATCCTGTCACAATCAGTAAGTCTTTGTCAGATGATTTACAAAAGTGTTAGAGAGTCTGTGTGCAGCCATGCTGCAGGGCTGGCTCTGCCACGGGCACGGTCATGGGGACTGCCCAGTAACTGACGCTCAGGCCTCTTGGGCCTGTGAGAAGTCCAGAAGCTGCCGTAGCGGGCACGGGCTCCATGCTGTGCAGGAGCACACCGCCAGGCAGGGAGCTTCCAGCAGCCGGGAGCTAAGCCCTGAGAGGCCTCTTGGTGGGAAAGGGAGCCTGCCCAGAGAATTCTTTTTTGCTTTTGAAACATAAGCTTGCACTGCATTGATTTCCAGGGGATGAAATAAGGTGGGATTAGCTCAAGCTTGTCTTCAGACATTACACTTGATTTTACATGCATGTGCGTAGCACTGTCCAGTTGGACCAGGCATGTATCACTGTTGTGTAAGGCACCAGGGGACATCTTCTTACAGCTGCCTCAAGAAAATGGCCTCCAAACATGGTTGAAAGGAGAGTGCACACCAGAGGAAGAAGACATGGGTTTCTGCTCACTAAATAGTGCAGGGAGACTAGAAGACAGTGAGGGAACCAGGAAGTACATGGAGGGGGAGCAGAACAGCAGATGGAGGGCTCAGGTCTAATTCTTTGAGTTGCTGTGGGCTGAGTCAGGCAAAAGACAAGCTCCCCACCTGAAGAATTTGCTTTTCATCAAATTACCAGCTTTACGATGGGGGCGGGGCATCAGCTTTGAGACTTCTCGTTTCTGATTGGATTAATAATTTGGGACCAAGCACTCACACTCACTCACAGGCATCTGGAATCATCCAGGGAGGATGGTCACGGTGACGAGGCATCTGAACTGGCCCACATCTCTCCCCAGGCTCTAGCAGGGCCTGGGGTGCTCTGGTGACGCTGTCCCTTAGTGTTCCCTGTGGCTGTTGCTGCCCCCACTGGAAACCTCCGGATTCTTAGAGAAGAATGGAAGGACACTCGTATGTGCATATGCTGAGGGTCAGGGGCTCCTCAGTCTGGCCAGCAGATCTTGAGCAGTGTGGTAAGAGACTGAGGAGAGGAACAGTGGCAGAGGGGAGTGAGCCCACGCATGGGCAAGCTGATAGGATGGGGTGAGGGCACTTGGAGCCAACCGTGGGCTCTCAATTGCCCACAGAGGAAGCCAGGCCAGAGGGTGTGGAAGGCGACCACACAAATACCCACGGTGAGGACTTATCCATCTGACAGGAAATAGTGACCAAATCCCTAATGGGGGGGGGTAGAATTTCAAGGTGTCCTAAGGAGTCATCTGTGCTGTTGCCTACAGGCCAGGGTCAGGGACATTCAGCCTGGCCGCTGGATACTCTCAGCTTTGTTGCAGCATGGCTGAGCCATAGGCCTTCCTTGTGTGGCTCGGCGACTCCTGTCTTTCTCCTGGCTCTCTTGACCTCCTACCTGCCTTTGAAGAGAGAAATGGCTCCAACACGATGGTATGAAGGAATAACTGTTCTGACACCTCTGGCCAGGGCATCTTCATCATCTTGGCACTGTCCTCTCCTGTCCCCCCACATTTTGAAGAACAGCCCTTTCTGAGGTGTCTCTTCTCTGCGCCTGTACTGCAGATGCCAGGCGAAATGAATCAAATGTGGCAGTGAGCACTGAGCTCCAAGCCTGCCTGTCAGCAGTACCTCTCCTCCGTGCCAGCACCAAAGCCTTGGCATCTCCTCTCTTCCTATATTCCTGTGCCAGAAAAACACAGCCCACCACCTGAACAGCAGAGGAAAGGATGCACAGGGCTGCAGTACTCGCAGTGCCAGCAAGACAGCTTGTGCCACACAGGGAGCCGGGAAGGGACTTGGAGATCATTTGGGGATGGCAGGAAAGAACATTCTCCGGGTCCTTCTGCGGCATTGGCCAGCACAGCCACAGCAGAGTGACTGTCCAGGAGCCGCAGCCAGCATACCCGGCAGCACCCTGTGGAGCCTTCAGCCCACCACTTCATATAGCAAGAGACCCTTTCCCACAACATAGAGAAAGACATCTTGGCCCAGCTCCTCAGTAAGGCCAGAGGAGCAAATAGCATGGCCCTTAGTCACAGCCGACTCTTAGATGGAGTCCCAGATTAACGCTGTGGTCTGTGTGCGGCCTGGATCTCCCCCAATGTCAGAGGCAAGCCAAGCAAGGGAACACAGGCTGAAGCCTTAGATGGACCCTGTGGTCTGTGTGCGGCCTGGATCTCCCCCAGTGTCAGAGGCAAGCCAAGCAAGGCTGGAGCAGGCACCTGTGGAGCCTTCTTGTAAGGCCAGGGCATGGCTTCCCCAGAAGCCACCTCCATGCTTTCATGCCTGGTAGAGGGACAGCGGTCCTGTCGGCCCCGGTGCTAGGCTGTTTTCTTCAGCTCCCAGGATGAAGGTAAACACATGCTGTCTTTTGGTAAGGGATTACTGAATGTTGATTCCCATGCGGACCACTTTATCCCTTTAAAGCAGACAAGTAGCTAGTGGGGTCTGTGTATAGCTGTGCATACCACAGTCACCTGGAGAACATTTTTTTAATTACTCCATAAAGAAACCTTTACCCTTTGGTAGCCACACCCTTGCCTGCAGACCCCGACAAACTCTAATGAGTGCCTTGGTCCTTAGGCAGCTGCCTGCTGCAGATGTGTTAAGGATATGGTCTTGTAGCACCTCTGGCCCAGCCCTATGTCCCCGGGTGGTACACTGCACTTGTGATCTTCCAATACAGGCTTTTCTGACGAGAGCCTGAAACACAGTGACTGTCCTTTCTCTGCTGGTGCTGCAGTGGAAGCCATCAGAGTTTGCTGGTGTTTCCATGACCAGTCAGCACCTTTGACAAAGAATTTAATGGCTTCACTCTTGGATGTTACTGTAAAATTAGAAATGCTCTTAAAACATCTATTTTCAACTTATTTTCCAGGTAGCAGAAGGTCAGGAAATCTGTGTGATTGAAGCTATGAAAATGCAGAACAGTATGGCAGCTGGGAAAATGGGCAAGGTATGTCCCCAAGTTCCTACTAGCCTACCCCAGCCTATGATGGATCCAGGCTCTCTCCCCTTGAGACATGGGTGAGAGGACATTCGGACGGGGGCGCTCTGCACACAGACTGTGTCTGTCTCCTGGAGAGCAGGCCTTCCAGAAAGGGGCCTGTGTGTGATGTTCAGATAGTCAACGCGCACTTGTCCTCCAGGCTAATGTCTTTCAGACGAACAGGTCTTTAATGTTTAATGTTCACATCTGTCTCAGAGGCAGCTAGTTATCGGAGACTTAGGTGACACAGCAGGAAATGGTTTTACAGATTGCAAAAATTAATGTAACTCTTCAAGATAATCTCCCCTTGAGGGGAACAATTCCGTTGTAGATGGAGGAGCCGAAGCCCTGTGTGCATGTGAGGGACTTCATGATTCAGAGGAGACAAGAGAAAGGGGTACTGGTAAAAAGCATCACTTTCCTGTTCTTCTGTGACAAAAGAGATGCCGTCATTCAGAATACGTCCCCTTCCCAAAGGATGTTTGGTTTGGAAGTATCTTCATAGTAGAATGTGATGGGGAGGTGAGGACAGCAGCAGAGGCTGTGTCCTAAGCTCTGGCCTGCACCATGGCAGTACTTTGGGGACACTGAGTACAGAGAGAGATGTCAGTTACAACCAAGTCTGCATCACTCAAAGTTCGTAAAACTCTATCTTATGTTTGTTAACTCCAAAGCCAATGTTGGATCCTCAGAAGGCCTAGCGTTGTCCTACTTGCTCCCCACAGGGAAATTACAGGGCCCCCAGCAGACCAAATGGCCCCAGTCTGGCTGCCAGGTTGGAGCAAGCTCAGATAGCCACACAGTGTCTGAGAGCTTTGACAGTGTCAGATGGATCTGCAGGGTCTTAACAACCATTTTTAAGCCGAGTTTGGTGCCTCATACTTTAGGAGACAGAGGCAGTTAAATCATAACGAGCTCCCAAAAACCTATGGACACAAAAATATGAGCTTCGATTCAGGTAAAACTCATTCTGCTTGCTCTTTGTGAACACTGCACTGGTGTCATGGTAAGAACTCGGCTTTCTCGTGGGGACCAAGAGTGGGTGTAGAGCCAGGCCAAGGGCGCTGTGTGGCTGGGCTGAGGTTTTGGTGCAGCACACCCTTAGTGTCTGAGGTAGCATAGGGCCCGATAAGCTGAATGTCTTCTCCGCTTCCTGCTGTTACCCTGAGCCTGGGCAGGGGTGCCGTTGGGACAAGCCTGCGTTAGGCAGACCCCCGCTCAAGTCCCCCCGTCCATTCATTCCAGCCTGATCCACAAGCCTCTGGAGTTCAGCCTGGCGAGACAAAGGAGTGGCCCAGGCTGTGTCTGGAGCTGGTAGTTCTTCCTTTGAAGAACTTGGAAGGGTCATTTTTCCTCTGAGAAAAGGTTCAGGGTGGAAACAGATCCACAGGACTAGTCAGCTTGCCACCATTACCACATGCTTCACTCTAGAGAGTCTGCCCATCAGAGCCTTTGAGCATCTCTTGCATGGCTTTGCACTGCTCTTGGGAGCTCCGGGCTGGAGATTAAGAGAGCCTGCCCTTTCTGCTTGCCACGGAGGGACAGAAGCACAAGGCTGTGCACCAACCTGGGCGGTTCCTGGCATTTTGATTTGCTTAATGCCCATATGGTGACTGTTTGTTCACAGCTTAAGCAACCATTTCCAAGGAAAAAAAGTGATGACTTCCTACACACTCCAGTCTTCTGCCTGCTCCTTTAAAATCTGCACACCAATCTGGAGAAGACAGGCTTGTGTTCAGGAGAAATCCGAAGGATAAAACACAGTTCCCCAGTCTATGTCACAGAAGTGAGGGTTACATTGGGTTATTTCATTCCTTTCAAAAGAAGGGTGTCGTCAGGCTGGGAGATCTTTCCTTGCAGTTGAGTTGTGGTGTGGATCTTCGGTTTTTACCATGATATGAAACACACGTTCTAGTCACAAAGCCACAGGATGAAGCAGGGATAAGATGCATCAGGCACCAGCATGGGACAAGCTGTGGCCTGGCCTTGGTGGCCCAGTAATGGGGCCCAGGCGCGATCCATAGCCTCAGTTCCCTGAAGGACAGGAGTGAAGCCCAGGTTCTGCCGGGACATTCTTGTACTCACATCCGTCCCTTAACCAGACGGATGTGAGCAGAAGGATCTGACCGAAGTTTTAGGGCCTAAGGCCACTTATTCCTCATGACAGATTGGGATTAGTGGTCCTACTGGTTCTAATTTCTCTTTCTCACTCTTCCCCTTCCATTTCAATTCAAGGTGAAACTGGTGCATTGCAAAGCTGGAGACACAGTTGGCGAAGGAGACTTGCTTGTGGAGCTGGAATGAAGTATTTCCAGCCTTTCAGTTATCACTGCTTTAATTAACATTTCCGTTACTCTCTAACCCTCAAACCCTCAGCTTGCTCAAGCAATCACAGGAGCACTCCTGTGCCACAGGTTCTACAGCATCGGACTTAGTCCTCAGAAGAGGCAAAACAGACACTCTGCCAAAAAATTCACCAACGGAAATTTTTATTGATATAAATACTTGTACATATGATTTGTACTTCTGCTGAGATTTCCTAGTGTCAAAATTAAATCAATAAACCCAAGCATTTGTCTAAATATTAGTGTGCCCTTTTTTCTGAATGAAGACAGTATACACAGAGGCGACAGCCTGTGCCAACTGACTGTAAATACCAGTATTTCGTTGTGATCCTTTAAAAAAATCTATATAAATTCCAGTTCTCTGCTTCCAACTTTATTAGCTTTTGCCACTTTATAATCTGATTCCTTCTTTCATCATTCAGGACGGACTCCTGGGACTCATTATTCATGACTTGACTTTCTCAGAGCAGGTAGCACACATGAAGATTCTAGAAACTCCGTTCTCTGTGGGTCTACACAAGGTCACATGGATGACTGAGGAGTCCAATCACCGTTTCGGGGTCTGCAGACTAACAGGTCCAAAGCACGGGGTCCAGGTCTCTCTCCCTATGGCTAGGATGCCTCAGCTTCACTGTTGTGTGCAGGGCTGCCAGCCCCTCCGCTGACACCCATATTTACCCCTCTATTTTGTAAAGCAAGTTTCCAGTAAAGAAAAGGGGCTAAAAATAAGTCATGTTTCTGTGCCAGCTGCAGTTAGCGATCAGTCCTCGTCACACGGAGGGGTGAGTGTGCTCCTAACGAAGTGCCAGCGTGCTCAGCTAGCAGCTGCATTTGGTTCTGCAATTCTTGGAATCCATTTTCTACTTCACTGGGAGGCAGAGGCCGAGTCACGTGCAACTTGCATCTATGCTGACGGATTATCAGATGGAGGTGGGTGGTAATTGGTGCTTCGTGTCTGCTGAACATTATTTTAAGTGCTGTTTGTATCAGGAAGCAAAGCCTTCTGTCAGGCCTGAGGAGCAAATTGCTAATGTGTTAGTTCTTCTGAAAGGCCCACCCCCAAGGGCTGCACCACTGCTGAGAGCCGGGTGCCCATCAACGCTACAAAGCCTGAGGCTCGGCTGTGTCTCCCGGCAAGCCAGTGCTCCCGAGTTTGCTCAGTTAGAATGAAAAACACCTCCTACCAAGTAAGTACACCAAAAGAAGGACCAAACGGCAAGAGCATATTTGTATTTTAATGGCCATTTTAATAGTGTGCATGTGATCTGGAAACTCCGAGGGGGGATGGAGTACAAAGTGCAGCTACAGCATGCTTTTCTTGAAAATGTTTTTATGCTGATCTGTCTAGCCCAAACCAAAATTCCCTGCCACTTCTTTCTGTCCGTGTGTGCGAATCAACATGTTCAACTTCCGAGCCCAGTGTTGCAGTCTCAGAAGATGCCATCATCAAGTTAGAGCAGACCAAATCAAAGGAGCAGTAAGGGGTACAGGGGCTCTGCACCTGCCACTTAAGGGACCTTAGCCCAGAGTGCTTCTCGTCTAGCACCTGCAAGCCCACGTGCTCCTTGACGAAAGCAACTTTAAGTAATATCAGATTAGAGTATTTGCAAAATTTGTGTCGCAGAGAAACCTTTGTCAGCATGTTTTATAGACAGATGTTGAGTTGGGAAAGCTCTGCTTGTGCACCAGGCTAGGCTCCCTTCGTCCTGTTGGCATCCAGGGCACTCGACTCTCACCTGCTTTCCCGGGGGTTGTAGCGCAGCCCGTGTGGGCCCTCAGAATCGTAGCACCCATGGTAGGGCAGATGCAGCCACTCGGGCGCATAGGTGGCCGTGCTGTACACGAAGCACTGAACACAGTCCCCAGGGCCCCGGGCCCCCTCCCACTCCAGCACCCGCACCTGCAGGGCCGTGCGCTGGTACATGTTGGGGCAGCCTTCGAAGTCGTCCAGGAAGCACAGCATCTTCTCATCCACCTCGTAGATCTCACCTGCCACACAGCGGCCCTTGCCCGGCAGGTTCAGCAGCCAAGGTATGTTGTGCTCACCCGCAATCACCAGGGGGAAGGACTCGACCGTGCAGCCCCGGCCTCGGAAGACTGCTGAGCCATGTGAACGGTCCAGCATGACTTTGTGGTTGGGCTGGCCTCGCTTCAGGGTGCCATACACGAAGACGTGGGCCATCTCGCTACAGACACTGTGGAAGAGAGAGCAAATGGGCACATCAGCAGGTGAAGAGCTCCCTCAGGGCATCCTCCATTCTGCTGGCCAAGCTCGAGAGGAAGAGAAGGCAGAGTGGAGTGTTGCAGTTAAACTGCCTGTGGCACACAGACGTTCATGTGGTTTTCTCGTGTCGTGAATTGCTTTCTCTAGCTATTTAAGAACTGAAAGCAGCACTAGGCCAGCCTGCCCTGGAGTCTGCGGGGGAGGAGGGGAGGCAAGGTGTCGGGACACACACCTTTCATCCCAGCACTTGGGAGGCCGAGGAAAGTAAAGGCCAGCCTGGTCGACCCAGCACGCTCTAGGTCAGCCAAAGCTCTAGTGAGACACAGTCTGGGCTAGGGGTGTAGTTCAGACTCTAAGCCTTACAGGAAGAACATTTACCCAGTCATCCAAGTGTTTGTACGCTCCGCAACCCTGAGCTCCAGGGACCCTCCGGCCTCACAGCCTTCTGAGTATCTGGCGTTAGAATACCAACACACCCGGCCAACAGCCCCCACAGCAATGCTAAGGTAGGCGGTTAGCCACGCTGCACAACCAGGAAGACGGACCCAGGTCTCGCACAGCCCGCGTATGGAGACAGTCCCTGAACATCTCAGGTGGTGGTCACAGTGGGTCTGGAACAGAAAGACAGCCTTTTTCCGGCTGGCTACCAAGTGCAAGTGGCTCACTCGGGTCTCTGTGACACTACTGTTTCAGGAACACAGGCCTGACCTCAGAACTGACACAAACTCTGCACTGCACCGCATTGCCCCAGCAGAAGCTAGATGACTATCAGAGAGAGGCCTTGGCCAGGCCGCTGTGGCAACTTCCACAAGCTTGCAAACCTGAGTGAGCAGCTACCCATGAGGTGGCACTCAAGTCCAGGGGAGGCCAGCCACGCACTGTCACTGTTGACTGGAAAAAGGTACTGAGCCTAAGAAGAGCGTTGTCTGTCACACGGGAACATCTTAGGCAGGGACCAACGCCTGCAGGCGTAATTAGCTCTCAGTCTCTAAGAAGCTTTGTCCCCACAGCAGATATTATACAGAGGGAGAATACTGATGCATACAGAAGTAACAACCGGAATCCCCGCTTCTGGGCCAAACCAAGGTTTCAGTAACACATTCCCGTCCCAATATTTAGGACCCAGAGAACTCCACAGCACCTGTGGGCCCATTGTAGCTTTCTTTCTCAAGGTATTAGAGGGAAAAGGACAGTTCATGGTGGCTACAGCAGCAACCTCAACTCCACGTAGGACTCCATTTGCCTAAGTTTGGGCTACAGACTCATGTAAACTGTGGTAGAAAGCAGAAACACAGGAGCAGGTCATCTCCGCACCCTGTCAATGCTCCACTGCCCCTTCCAGCAATGCCAACCTGTACGGGGCTTTGGGAATGGGAATTCCCAGTGCAGGGACAGGAGGCATGGGCTAGCAACATAAAGCACTCGCCTGGCCAGCACCAGTCCCTGGAGAAAGGATCAATAACTATCACAATCTGTCTGTGCTGCGCTACATTTTACATGTCCTACTCTCCTCCACAAGAAGCAGAGCACTGTTTTAAAGTGTGTAGTATTTTGAATGAGCATGGCTCCCATAGGCCCGTATATTCAAGTGTTTGGTTGTTTAGGAAGGATTAGGAGGGGAGGCCTTGTTGAAGAGGTGTGCCACTCGACCTGGGCTTTGGGGCTGCAAAAGCCTGTGCCAGGCTCAGTCTCACTCGGCCTCCACCTTGCAGGTAACATGAGCTCTTAGCCAGTGCTAGCGTCATGCCTGCCTCCTGTCATGCTCCCTACCATGGTGGTCATGGATTGATCCTCTCAAACTGTGAGGAGGCCCCCAATTAAATGCTTTCTCTTATAAACTGCCTTGGTCGTGGTGTTTCTTCACAGCACTATAACAAGAACTAAGACGAGTTACAGACTTGAAAATCAAACTGCTGTTGAAAGCTTGAGCTAACCTTTCTAACTACAGGCAGATCCCTGAACTTTTCACCAGCCATAAAATGACATAATCACATAATCTGCTTCAGGCCCTGGAAATGGGTGAACGATGATTTGTCACTCAACAGCCTTTCGTGCCTGTTAGCATGGATCCATCACTTCATGCCCTTCTACCTGAGAGACCTGACACTTTTCTGTGCAGAGCGTTTGGCCTTCTGCCCCGGAGCTATGCAGACTCCACTAAGGCACACAGGGGACTGGGGCATGAGTGCTTTTCTCCAGCGTGTTCTATTTCTGTTGGAATTCACAATTGCTCTGAGTGTTTGGTTTTGCATGGATCTCCTGCTCGGGGTCTCTGTGGTGGTTAGCTAGCCTCACCTTTTCTGAAAGACATCAGGCTGCCCCAGCCATTCCAGTGTCCGACCTACCTGTTCCTTGATGGACCCCTCAGAGTTCACACGAGTCCTCTCCTTCCTGGTGTATAGTATGGCAGGTAGGGAACTGAGGGAACACTGAGAGGGTTCAGGTGTGCTTTCACTGTCTTCCAGGTACCTGCTGGGGTGGCCAACCTCTGCTTTGGCCTTGCACTGAGACCCCTTGGTTTCTGAAAAGCGATGATGACAGGGGCTCAAGTGGATTCTTCATTCCCTCTCTGGGAGTTCCAGCCTTGACAGTTCATTGCTGTGGTCACAGATCCTAGTTCTGGATCTGCTGATGTAAGATGGAGAATGGCCAGGAATGAGCCTCCAGCATTCTCTTCTCCTTCCACCTCAGGTCTTTATTCTACTTATCTGAAGCACCTTCGCCACTGTATGTGTTCCTAGCATTTTCCGGGTCTCTCTTCGCTCCTAACTCTGCTGCACACACAGCACTATGTCCTTCTCCCTACCTCTTTTCTTTCCCTTTTCTTCCCATGTCTGTCCTTTTCTACTAAAGTCTTTCTGGAAGTGAGACTATAATGGGTGAGATGGATTTAGCAGCTGGCAAGTGTGTGTGTGTGTGTGTGTGTGTGTGTGTGTGTCTTTCCTAAAATATATTTTCAGAGTGCTATTGCAACTCTCCCTGGACCCACATTAGAAGGAACTTGTCTTCCTCAGCTAGGTCTGAGAGACTTGGGTGGGCCTGTCTCTGCCCCTTGCATCGTTCCTATGCCTTCCCACTCCAAGAGCTTCCACTTCCCGAGCACCAGCCAGCTTGTACCTCCCTGGCCTCTTCACTGTGCAGGAACTTAGGATCTGGTGTGGCCAGCCTGCCCAGTCAGTCACCACTCACTCCTGTTTTCTGTCTTTCAGAGTTTCACTGCCTGTTCTCCTCTTCTGCCATCACTGAATGGATAATAGTCCATTTTATATAACTGTAATGAAATGCCTAAGCAAGGCAACCTCATAAAGTTTTCCCCCTCTCCAATTCCTGTAAGTTCTAGAGCCCAGACCTTGTGACGGTCTTATTAGTGGCAGACTCCTTCGTGGGTGCAAAAGGCATGCATGCGTCTTATAAGAGAACGTATTCCGTCCCTCAGTGACCTCAGAGAACCCTCAGTCACCTCCCAGAGCCCCACCCCTGACATCACGCACGGGCAAGACCATGGCTCTCATTCCAACACCACTAAACAATGATTTGCCCTCCCTCTACCTCATACTGGAATTACATCTCAACAGCCACTTGGGGGCTCAAACCATGTACGAACTATAGAAATGGCACTGGGGAGAAAGCCAGGATAAAGGGGTCTGTTCCTCTCACTGTCTTCACTATCCCCTGTGCAATCCAGTCCCCTTACAAAGATACGTTTCCCTCTTCAAGAGGGTTGATGTGTGAAGAGAAAGCAAGGGCCAGGCAGTAGTGCGTGGAAGATGGTGAGAGGCTCTGCTCCACTGCAGCTGACTCAAGTGTGCTCTGGGCACCAGTGAGCAGACTGGAGAGCATCAGAGAGAGCCTGGCGATGGCTAGAGCCAGACAGAGGGTAGGAGCGCAACGGGACTCACCTCTCCTCCTGCTGAGGCAGAAGAGAATGGGGAAGGAAAGCAGCAACTGCTGGTGCACTTTGGGTATTCTGGAGGCACACATGACACCCAAATAAGACACCTCTTTGCCCTCTGCAAGGACTGCTGCAAAGCACAGTAAGCCAGGTGTGGCGTAGACACCCTTAAGGTGAGCTTGAGTTGTGGAAATGGGAAGATTGTGAGTTTGAGACCAGCGATGGCTCACTGTGCATAGTTAGGCTGTGTCAGAAAAAGAGAGGGATGATGATGGCCCTGGTCACATCCCTGGATAGTACGGGCAGTGTCAGGCCAAGTCCATGGGGGCAAGAACCCTCCCACTGGAGAGAGTTCCTGACAGAGAAGCCAGGAAGCACAGCCTTGGAGGAACAGAGGCAGTGAGGTGCAAATACAGAGCGGTGTTCACAGCTGCCAGTACCTTCCTTAATCTCCAGAGATTCAACCTGAGGAAAGGAAACCTTTCCTCCAGGCAGCTCAGGAGAGAGGCAGGACCAAAGCCTGAGGGGCCAGTGCTCAGCCAGAACCTGGTTTGGCTTTGGGTCCTGTTGGACACTGTACAATACTGCCGTCTGTCACCTCAGGGCTCTCTATAAGGTAGGAGGCATTTTCTCATTTAACATGTCAGAAACAAAGTCAGCGGCCTGACAGGAAGGTTCCAGGGAGCACTGGGCGCAGAAACCGGGGCTGCTAGTCACTGGAGCTCAGGGCTAAGAATGTGGCCAAGTAGCATATGATCTGCAACAGTTTGCTGTAAGGCTCCTGCTTCCCTGCACTGCCTACCCCCCCATTTATTCTGAACGGGTTCTAATAAAAACAAATTGAATTTCAAGCAGCTGTGATAAAACCAACAGGGCAGATGTCCACTTCTCCACTTATTTTAGCTGCTTTCCCGCCTAACCATTTTATAACATGTAGTGTTGACCATGGAAGCACGCCATCAAGAAGGTTTCGTCTTAGAGACCAGACACTGTCCACTAAGTTCCCCTTTCACCGCCGTTCTACTGCCCCTCTCCTGGAGGGCTATCACCTTCCTAAGTGGAAGCCAACAGCACCGCCTCTCAGAGAGGTATTTTTTAAAGCTTAAATATCTTTAAGCTTTAAAAGCGACAGTCTTCTCACCCCTATCTGTTGATGGACACGGACTGGCTTCTGTGGACATGGATGTGCAGGTACCTCTTTGAGATCATGCTTCCAGTAAGTTTGTGGCCACATGCCCACAGCAGCTGGTTCCCATGGTAATTGCCCGTGTCCTGTGTACTGTGTTGTGTGGCTGCTGTGCCTTTCACATGACCACCAAGAGCACAGGTTCCAACCTCACTTCTGTGTCAGCACTGGCTGCTTCTAGATAATGGCCATTTCCACGAGTATGAGGTAGTATTTCACTGTGGGTCTGGTTTGGTGTCCTCAGTGGTGAGTGACACTCAGTTTCTGTGCATGCATGTTATTGGACATTTGTGTATCTCTGAAGATTATCTTTACAGCATGGACAGTCATCACTGTGGACACATGACCTGCACTCACTTTGTCCCATCTGAAGTTACCTTTCCACCCTGTGAATTATGTCACCAATGCACATTCGAGGTAGTCCAATTTATTTTTAATTTTGTTACTTATAATTTTGGTGTCACGCCAAGAAATCATTCTCAAACCCAATGTCATGTGGCTTTTCTAACTTAAGCTCTTACATTGAGGTCTGTGATCCATTCTGTTGTTAGTTTTTGTTTTCATGCAAAGGTCTAACTTGCATATGGATATATGGTATCATTTGTTGGAAGAGCTGCCCGTCTACATAAAACAGTCTTAGAAGTTCCTGCAGATTTTCTTAAACTATACGTGCAAGAATCTTCTTTCTAGGTCCTCTCTCCTAGCCCATTTGACTATTAAGTTTGTTTTCAGGCTACTAGCACACTATTTTGATTGCCAAAACTTTGCAGATTTTCTGTTTGATATTTATTTTTTAAAGTCAGTGTTGAGGGTCTAGCCCAGACCCATCCTACCTGCCACCGCCCACAGATCTATTCTGCACCATAGCCAACCTTTCCACCCAGCTTCATCTCTCACATTCTTTCCCAGAATACAGCCCAGTGAGTCTCCCTGACCCTCTCCATCCATGAACTCTCCCCCCAAAAACCCACCAGATCTAGACTAGGTCCCATGTGCAGTGCCCTGGGCCTAGTCTGGCTAGCTAGGAACCACCCTGCTTGCCACCAACCACAGGTCCCTTCATCTCCATCTCTGCCTTCAACCCTCTATCCAGGTAGGTCTCCCACACCCTTCTCCAGAGTCCGGACAGGTGAGTCACCTGCTCCCCCCCAACCTGCTCTATCTAGCCGAGGCTGCCATATCCACCAGCACCCAGGCTTTGTCAACCAATCTCTAGGGTTTGCCTGGAACCACCCTTCCTCCATCCTGATAACCAACCACCTCACCCACAGGTGTCTCCCTTACCACATCAACCTTTCCACCCAGCCAGATCTACCATCACACTCTGGGCAAGGGCAAGAGGCACTTCGTGCCAGCTCAGTCCTGTCCATCTGCCTCCATTCCACTGAAGACATTCCAAATTCTAGGCAAATAATCCACACATTCTCTCTTCTGCCCCCATCTGCTCTATCCAAATCAGCCTCAGAACTAACAAAAGAAGTTCATGTACCCAGATATTACACAACTACAAACATATGAGAGACCAAGCCAGTACCTACTCTACCCATAGAAATGTCTGCCAGTGATACCATGAGAATCACTTAGATGAACCAGGACACAGAATTTAAAAGGACAACCATAAACTTCAAAGAATTCAAGGAATTTAAAGAAGACACAAAGAAACAGCTCACTGAACTTAAGGAAAATAAACCCAAGTGAAGCTCAGGAAAACACAAATATAAGGCTGAAGGAAACAATGAAGACAACCCAAGATTTGAGAATGGAATTCATAAGGAGATAAAAACATTGAAGCTGGAATGAGGATGGAATTATAAAACCCAATAACTCAGCCAGGTAACTCAAAAAGCCTTACAAATAAAATAACTCAAGCAGAAAACATAATATTAGAACCCAAAGGTAAGTAGAAGATCTAGACAAAATAAGGAAAAAGTAAAAACACAAGAAAGGAACATACAGGGAATGTGGGACATCATGGAAAAACCAAAACTTATAAGCACAGATGAGGGAGAAGAATCCCAAGTCAGTGGCACAGACAAGATCTTCAACAAGATCACTGGAAATATTCCCCAAACTAAGGGATGATACATCCATACAGATTCAAGAAGCATACAGAACACCAAATAGACAAGATCAGAAAAGAAAATCCCCATAGCAAGTCATACATAGTTAATGCACTAAATACACATACAACAAAATGTATTCAAAGCTGAAAGAGAGAAAAAAAAAGTGCAAGTTACATACAAAGAAAAACCCTTCAGAATAACAGCTGATTTCTCAATGGAAAGTTTGAAATCCAGAAGAGCATGAACCAATGCATTCCAAGTCCTAAAAGACCAGTTCAGCCAGCTGAAATCGATAATCTAGCAAAACTATTTGAGAACTGAAGAAGAAAAAAAAAACTTTTTACAAAAGAAGATGCCTAAAAAAAAATATATAATATATATATATATCCAACAAACCAAACAAAGAAAATGAAGCAATACTTTGGGCTGAAAAGAGGAATGAGTATAACAGAGAGACTGTGGAAAGAAATAAGAAACCATAATTATTAAAACACAAATTATCCCTGAGAACACAACACCAGAAATCAACAGTATAACTGCAGATAATGCATACATATTTCAGTAATAACTTTCAATATCAATGCCTCAATTCTCCAATCAAAAGCCACAAGCTGAATGAATGGCTTAAGAAACCAAATCTGTCTATTGTCTACAAGAGATAGATCTTAGATTAAAGACACGCACTGGCTTAGAGTAGTTCTCCAGTCAGACTAGACCAGGAAGCAAGTAGGGAGCTCTGTCCCAATATCTGCCAAAACAGACTAATCAGAAGAGGTAAAGAGGAACGCTTCATTCTTATCAAGGGAACAGATGGCCAAGATGACATTACCATCCTAAACATATATGTACCAAATTCTGGGTGCCCAATTTCATAACCTACCAGTGGGATGTAAAGACACAGATCGGCATGAGCCAACTCACTAAGAGTAGGTGATTTCAATATGGTACTTTCTCCAATAGACATGTATCTTAGTTACTCATCTAATGCTATGAAGACATACCATGACCAAGACAGTCTATAAAAGAAAGCATTTGGGGATTTGCTTACAGTTTCGGAGGGGATGGTTCCAAACCACCACTGTGGGGAACATGGTGGGGCAGGTGGATCCAGCATTGGCTAGAGCAGGAAACTCTAGTTTATATCCACAAGTTGGGGTCAGAGAATCTGACTTTTAAGGCCTCAAAGCCCACCCACAGTGAGGCCACACCTCCTAATCCTTCCCAAAACAGTTCCCTAAACTAGGGAGCAAACACATTCAAGTGTATGAGTCGGGGAGGGGGGGAGAGTCTCATTCAAACCACCACCACAAAAGGCTATCTGAACAAAAACACTGAAGCATCAGAATTAATTGGCACCATATACCAAATGGACTTAACAGATATATATTGAATATTCCACCCAAATACAAAAGAATATACATTCCACTTAATAGCACATGGAAGCTTTTCTAAAACGGACCACATCCTGGGACAAAAACTCTTCATAAGCTCAAGGAGGCTGAAACCAATTTTTGTATCCTATCTGAGCACAAAGCAATAAAACTTAAAAGTGGTAGCAAATAAATCTCTAGTAAGTACACACACTAATGAAATTAAGAACTCATTACTGAATGAATGTGCCAAAGAAGAAAGAAAAATATTTCCAGAAAGAAATAAAAATTTACTCCTGAAACACACTGAAAACAGTCCTACGATGAAAAGCCTGGTGGAACATGTCTTTAATCCAAGCACTCTGGAGGCAGAGGCGGGTGGATCTAGTACCACCTTACTAATTTATGTAGTGAGTTACAAAATAACCAGGGCTATGTAGAGAGACACGTGAAACTTGAAGCTCTTGAAACTGCCAGAAGAAAGCAGGCAACACCCTACATGATATAGGCCTAGGAAAGGATTTTCTGAGAAGACTCTCGATTTGCCCAAGAACTAAGGCCAAAAGATAACAAGTGAGACTTCATAAAACTCAAAAGCTTTTGCACACTAAAGAAACAATCAACAGAGGAAGCCCATATAATGGGAGAAAATCTCTGCCAGCTATACATCTGAGAGAGGATTAATATCCACAATATATAAAGAACTCAAGAAACAAAGAATTCAAAACAAAACAAATGACTAATTTAAAAAATGGGCCTGGGTTCTGAACAGAGAGTTCTCAAAAGAAGTTTGTGGTCTCTGGCAGGGATGGAACAACTTTGTTTTGATGCTCTGGCCCCTAGGGTGGCCGCTGCCGAAAAGGACGTTGCTTTCTGAGAGTTGTGCCTAATTAAGTCTCCAGTTTGCTCCTGCCCCTCACACTGTGAAAAGCTCGCTCTTTCATGACACTGGATTAAGTTATTCCTGTATAAAAATGCAGGACCGTAGTTTAATATGGGACAGAAAGCACACAACAGAAATGGCCATTTGTCTTGGTGACTGTTAGGTTGATAGCCCCCAGTCAGCCTGCACCACAACACTGAAGAGTGAGTGTTCTCCTGCAGGAGACACAGTGCTGCTCCAGTCTCCAGGGAGCATCACACAGGGAACCCATGGTGGAGACTGAAGACACAGAACCAGGCCAATGGAAAGTGCAGGAGGCACAGAGACAGACCTATACCAAAGTCAGCCTGCTTGAAATCACTGTAGAGTTTGGAGAAAACTGCTTTAAGCCTCCAGGCTGCTTTTCCTCCTTTAGAAAACCAGGTTCATCATATTTCCCAGCGAGCTGCTCTCTGAAGACCACTGACTGCCAGCGCCTGATGCCACACCTTGCGTCCCTCTTCCCACCAATCCTTCCTTCCCACTTTCCAAGGCCCCCACCCCATCCCCTCCTTCCCCAGATGCTTACTGCAGAGTTCTCAACTAAGCTCCTGAGAGGGTTAAAGTAAGGGTTTGGATGGGAGAGGGACTCAGCCTTATCAAGTGGTAGTTTCAGAACCAAGAAGCAGTCTCAGGAAGGGGACAGTGGTTTTCTGCTTCAAACTGTAGAAAATCAGCGCTTTCTTCTAAAGAAAACAATAGCTTCTTTCTGTAAAAGCTAAGTGGGCAAGAGAGGCTAGCCTTTTCTCAGAAGCATCTGGTAAGTGAATCCTTTCTAATATAAAATCAGTTTGAGAACCCTACTTAGGCAGTACAAAATGAATGTTCTGCATTTCTGGCTTCTTTCGTAAGAAAAACATCATTACCTTTTCTGATTGTGTTTTGAACAATACACATGGATCCTTCAGGAAGCAACTTGTCCCTGTGGGGATTGAGAAAGGATCAGAGTTAAGCACTGAAACAAGCAATTAATTCCCATTAGAGGATTAAGGCACTCAAGTTCACTTTGAATCAGAAAAGCAAGTTGAGAATGGACTGTTGTATGACCAAGAGGTTACTTGTCAAAGTGAATAAATTAAAGACCAAGAGAGCAGCTAGATGCACAAGAGGCAGGCCCGGGGCTGGGTAAGGCTTCGTGCCTGGGAAGGGCCGACTGCCTTTCTCTCTGCAAACACTGGGGAAAGCAGGGTCTGTGCCATATGCTGCTGTCTTCTAACAGATGTGTCCTGTAGAAATAAGCCGATTCCCTCACCTTACAACACAAGCACACTTTAGACAGCCACACATGGCTGTTCAGCTCAGTTTGGCTGGGAGCTCCAGAGCTTGTACTGAGTAGACTTTTGCGGTGTCTTTGGATGTCACAGATATAGTAAGCAGATGTGGTGTTTACAGTGTCAGAACCGAGGTGCCCTGGATTACAATATAAGAGCCCAAAGCAGAACCTTTGTCTCAAACTTCGCTAAACAATATGCCCATCCAGAAGTCAGTCCAAAGATAGAGCAAGCTCAGCATCTCCAAATGCTTTAGCTCAGCAAAACCTGGCTAGTTAACATTGTCAATATTTAAAAAACAAAAACACCATAGAAATGTCCACCTGGCAGGGTTCTGCTTGAAATGCTGTCACTCAGCACTTTGCTTTCTCGTAGTACAATCCATCCAGTTTCATTTTTCATCACTGAAGCAGAATTGAAAGTGATTCCAAGTCCTTTGCATAACTGCTGGACTGGTCTTGGTTTTTTTCACTAGCCACCTGGTGGCAAGAGTGTAAAAGGCAGATTTTGGACTTTATTTAGGTAGTGTAAATCATAATTATTGTATATGTTCAGTCCATACTTAGAATTCGCACAGGGTGAGCAAAAGGGTTCAGGCTTAAGCTCTTCCAACATTAATTGCTAAGGGATTTTAAATGGATGTTACCTTCTATTTAGAACAACCTTCTAAAAAGGTACCTTCCTATCTATCCTGTTTGTATTAAAATTCAGTGACACAATAAAGTGTTAGTAAAATCTGAACATCACCACTTCAGTTTCTCAACATATGTCAGGCCACTAACAATCCCTGAGTTGTCCAGACTGTGATAGGAACAAGTGGTCAGACCCAGGAGGCATGGAGCTCAGCCTCTGGCCAGATGTCTACCACCCCGCTCGGACCTCAGGGGTCTCCAGAACCAGGGACTGCTGCGCTGTGGACCCACAGCGAGACACTGACAAACGGTACCTTACTCCCTTCCATCAGCAACCAAGTGTCTACTGTGGCTGTACCAAGTTCACAAAGGATACAAAACCAGCCAGGACCATTCATTCTCTTCACTAACTCTGCCAAATGCCACCCTGCCCCTCCTGCCAGCCGCCACTCACAGGCACTGACCTAGGCACTACCCAACTGTGGGGAAACTGAGGAAGGATCTCATAGTGTGGAGGATGGGGTGGGTGGAGCCTGTTTACAGGGAAGTGTCTTATTTTCTAGAAACCTCATGCAGCTCAACAAGGAGTTACGCCCTTCCTCCTCCACAGCAACCCTGTTTTCCTTGGAGCAAAGGCTGAGTATCTGATACAGTTACTCATTAATTCTTCAGAAGTCTCTTAGAACTGTAGGAAACAGGTGGAAAAACAAGATGCTGTGAACTTTAACCCTGGCCCTGGCCTGTGAGCAGGAGCAGGCGCTGAGGTCCCCGGCATCTTGCCAGAGATGGCTGGCCACATCCTGAAGATGCTTTGATGCTCTCATTTGGTTGCTTGCTTCTCTATAGTAAAGACAAGACCTTCCTGCTGGAGTCAGCCTCACCAACTAGACCATTACCCTGGAAAGGAGACAGCCAAACACTGTCCTTGCATTAGTAGCACTGGCTGACTTTGAAATCAGGTAGGGCCTGTTGGTGTGTTCAAAGCTCCAGCCTCTAAAAAGTCTAGGAAAACAAACCTTTATGGCCTTAAAGCCACAAAGGGCTACACAAATGTGGCCTCGGCAACCCATTGTGTCTGTTTTAATACATTCACCAAGACAAAAGTGTTTTCCCTGCTTTGTTATGTTAAAGACTCAAGCAAGTAAAGGTAAAGCAAGGTTTGCCCCCAAACCTAATGTCCCGAGTTTAATGCCTGGGGCCCAGGCAGTGGAAGGACAGAAGCAGACCCTGACCTCCAAATGCATGCTATTGCACACATGTCCCCTCCAAATATATACTGGTGAGTGCCATTTAAGAGACTTAAAGCAGCTACATTGCTATTTTCAAAATACAGTGGTCAACAGTGCAGATACTGCCTTCTCTTTACTTCTGCCCATTTTGAGTATAAAAGTGACTGGAAAATCCCCAAACACTTGCTCTGAAAGGAGCCTTGAAAACACAGGCCAGGTTCATTGGGATGGAGACATGTTGGCCCCTGCTGTTCCAGGTGGCTCAGCAACCAGACCCCTGTCAACAGAGTGGGCAGGCAGATCCAGGCCTCAGAAGGTACCACCTGCAGCTCACACTGGAGCCAACAGGGTGGCCACTGCAAGCCTGCTGCTCTTGGCCAGGTTCCAGGCTTAAATGCTTCAGCTCTGCTCTCAAGCTCACGGTCCAGTTTCGGCCCCAGTTTGCAGCAGTCTGGGTACACAGCTCCAGGTGTCTCACTCGGTGCTGGCCAACACCCCACCAAAGGCCAGTCAAAGGAGAGCCAAGTCTCTGTACCTCGGGAGGCAGCTCAGTAGGAGCGGTTACCCAGGGAAGCGTGTTGGCAGCTGTGGGCTTGAATGGGATCTAGAGTGTGCAAGCTCCATCTCAGCAAGGCGAAAAAGAGCCCAGTGGAGGATCGCACTTCTTAGAGGAGGCACAGCGACACTCTCCAACTTGATCCAGGTGGTTCTACGGTGGTAGCCATTTGTGGAAAATATTTTGTGTGCAAATTAATAAAGAGTTGATACAGAAAATACTAGTGAGTCAGGCACAGTGGTACACACCTATAATTCTAGCATTTTGGCTCATGAAGAAAGATGGCAAATTCAAGGCCACCATGAACTACAACTACCCAGTTTCAAAAATAAAAATCTAATGAGCACAAAAAAGGGAGGCAGCTTGAGGGTCACTGAGCCTCCTGTCTTTGCCTGTATTAGGGAATTCAGCCTCCTAATCCCTTATCAGAGACAGAGGTTCCTTATCTTCCCTTCAGAGTTTCCACAACTGCGAGTTCCTGCAATCTTTCTGAAACGGACTTGTGCTACCCTGTTACATTCAATCACTTTCTGGAACCTGACTCACAGTGAAACAGAGTAAGACATGTTCCTCTGCAGCTGCTATCCTTGCTCAAGGAAAGAGGCTGAGTCTGGGTCAACAGGCACAGGAGGTAATAATGCAGGGTGTGTGGGTCCCAGACATTAGGGCATACAGCCAGAGCCGTTTTCACCCACCAGGGCCCCATCTATGCTAACTGCTGACTAAGCAGTGACTTCCCACACTCAGCTAAGAAATACAGCAAATGATCTTTTGGAATATTTTCCAGACTCCTGGAGGGCAGCGTGCTTTTAACTCACACGGCAACTGCTCGGAATGTGTTTACTATGCCTGGACCAAGTTCTCTGGTCAAGGAGCTAACAAAGACTAACAATCCAGGTCTTGTCCTAATTCACCCTCAGTTAATGGGAGATGCAGGAAAGTGGGGCATCTAGATTGAACCAGAAAAAAAAGTCCCCTTGACACATAATAATCAAAAAAGTAAACATAAGGAACAAAGAAAGAATATTAAAAGCTGCCAGGGAAAAAGACAAGTAACATATAAAGGCAGACCTAGAATTGCACCTGACTTCTCAATGGAGATCCTAGAAGCTGAAGGTGGATGTGCTTCAGTCTCTAGGAGACCACAGGCAGTTTACACCAAGTCTATATAGCCAATATCAAATTAAATAGGGAGAAACTTAAAGCAGTGCCACTAAAATCAGAAACAAGACAGTCTCTTGGTACAGACTACCTCTGTACCAAGTAACTATATCTAGGAAAACTTTCAATCACCACAGATGGTGAAGATATTCTATGATAAAGCCAAATTTAAACTATCTATCTACAAATCCAGTCCTACAGAAGAAGCCAGAAAGAAAACACCATCAGGAATAAATACACTCAGACCAGCAAAATCAAAAGAAAGGAAACACACACCACCACAACAAAATACCAAGAACCTTAACAAGCACTGGTCACTGATATCTCTCAGTATCAGTAGTCTCAATCCCCTCATAGTAAGACATAGACTGGATGGATACAAAAAACAGGATTTATCCTTCTGGTGCATCCAAGGTACATACCTCAACATCAAGGATAGACATTACTTCAGGATAAAGGGTTGGAAACAGATAGTCCAAGTAAATGAACTTAAGAAACAAGTTGGCATAGCCATTTTAATATCTATAAACAAAATAGGCTTCAAACCAAAACTAATCAAGAGATAGGAAAGGACACTACATACTCATCAAAGGAACACTCCACCAAGAAGGCATTTCAATTCTTAACATCTACGCCCCAAATACAAGGGTACCCATGTTTGTAAAAGAAACACTGCTACAGCTTAAATCGCATACTGACCCTCACACATAGACAGGAGGAGACTTCAATACCCGATTCTCACCAATGGACAGGCCATCCAAACAAAAACTAAACAGAAATACTGGAGCTATCAGATGTCATAAACCAAATGGAACTAAGAAATATTTACAGAACATTTTACCCAAACACAAGTGAATCTACCTCTGTACACCTCAGGGAACTTTCTCCAAAACTGACCACACACTTGGACCTAAAGCAAGTCTCAAGAGACAAGAAAATTGAAATAACCTCCTGTATCCAAGCTGGTCTTCAACAACAACAGAAACAACAGAAAGCCTAGAAACTCACAGAAACTCTCTCTCTACTGAGTGAAAAATGAGTCAAGACAGAAATAAAGTACAAAATTAAAGACTTTCTAGAAGTCAATGAAAATGAATACATATAAGCACACCCAAACTTATGGAACACAATGAAAATGATTCTAATTAGGTTCACAGTACTAAGTGCCTACATGAAAAAACTGGAGAGATCTCATACTAGCAACTTTACAGCACACTTGGATGTTCTATAAAAAAAAAAAAAAAAAAAAAAAAAAAAAAAAAGAAAGTAATTATACCCAAGAGGAGTAGCTCAGTGAGAAATAATCAAACTCAGGGCTGATAGACCAGCAAGAAATAAACTCAGAGCTGAAATCAATAAAATAGAAACAGAGAACAATACAAAGAATCAGTGAAACAAACAGTTGGTTCTTTGAGAAAATCAACAAGATAGACAAAATTCTTACCCAAACTAAGTAAAAGGCAGAGAGGATATAGAAATTAATAAAATCAGAAACAGACACTAAAGAAAACCAGAGAATCATAAAGATAAACTTTAAAAACCTGTACTCCACCAAATTGGAAAATCTAAAAGAAATGGACAATTCTCAATAGGTACCACTTACTAAAATTAAATTAAAAAAAAACAATTTAAATAGATCTATAACACCTACTGAAATATAAGTAGTCATCAAAAGTCTTCCAACCAAAAAAAGCCCGGGGCCAGACAGTTTTTTTTTTTTTTTTTACCAGACTTTCAAAGAAAAGTTAAAGCCAATACTCCTACCACATTCACCCTGATACCCAAACCATATAAAAAAAAAAACAACAAAGAAAGAGAATTACAGACCAATTTTCCTTATGAACATACATGCATAAATACTCAATAAAAGACTTGCAAATCAAAAAGATCATTTATCATGATCAAGTAAGCTTCATCCCAGGGATTCAGGGATGGTTCAATATATAAAATTCAATAAATGCAATCCACCATATAAACAAACTAAAAGAAAAAAAAATCATATGATCATCTCATTAGAGGCAGGAAAGGCCTTTGACAAAATCTAACACCCCTTCATGATAAAAGTCTTGGAGAGACTAAGGCTACAAGGGACATTCCTGAACATAATAAAGGCAGTTTACAGCAAGTCTATATAGCCAATATCAAATTAAATAGGGAGAAACTTAAAGCAGTGCCACTAAAATCAGAAACAAGACAAGGTTTCCACTTTCTCCATATCAATTCAATATATTACTTGAAGTCTTAGTACAATAAGACAACTAGATGAAGGAGATCAAGGGATACAAATTGGAAAGAAAGAAGTCAAAGTATCATTACTGATAAAAATTGATAAACATCGACTTACTGATAAAAAACTCCAAGTCTGTGAAGAAAGAAATTAACGAAGTTATCAGAAGATGGAGAGATCTTTTATGCTCGTAGATCAGTAGGATTAACATAGTAAAAATGGCCATCCTACCAAAAGCAATCTATAGATTCAATGCAATTGCCATCAAAATTTTAAGACAATTCTTCACAGGCCTTGCAATGACAATTCTCAACTATACCTGAAAAAACAAGAACCCAGGGCAGCTAAAACCACCCTGAACAATAAAAGACCTGCTGGGGGTCTCCCATGTCATCTTGTACTGTACAGCATGGTGCTGGCATAGAAACAGACACATTGACCAATGGAATCAAATCGAAGACCCTGACATAAATCCATACACCTATGCACACCTGATTTTTTTTTAAAGGAAGCCAGAAATACACACTAGAATAAAAGGCAGCATCTCCAACAAATGGTGCTGGTCTAACTGGATGTCTCCCTGTGGAAGAATGCAAACAGATTCATATTTATCATCCTGTACAAAACTCAAGTCCAACAGGATCAAAAACCTCAACATAAAACCAGATACAGTGAACGTAATAGAAGAGAAAATGGAGAAATAGGCATAACATTATCCTTTTATTCAAATGATTTTTTCCTGTACCTGTTTGCAAGCCTTGTTTTGAGAATCTCCTGTCTCAATGTTATATAAACTCTGCTCCCCAACTCTCCCGTTATGCCAATAAAGCATGCTTACAGCCAATAGAATAGCAGGGGAGGAGAAGTCAGAAGAGGAAGAAGGGGATTCAGCCACGGGCAGAGAGATCAGAAGAAGGAGCTGGAATAGGAAAGTCACAAAGTGCAACTATCTCTGGGATGCATGCTGGGAGGAAGCCAGATTAGCATAGAGGGTTAAGAATAGTTAATACTGCTCAGGATTGTGCTGTGAAGCTTGTTAAAATACTATAATTAAGTATGGACCACATGTGTCTTCCTGCTTCTGGGATACCTTGCTCAGGATGATCTTTTCTAGACCCCACCATCTACCTGCAAATTTCATGATTTCCTTGTTTTTTAATTGCTGAATAGTATTCCATTGTGTAAATGTACCACACTTTCTGTATCCTTTCCTCAGTTGAGGGACATCTGGGTTTCCAGGTTCTGGCTATTACAAATAAAGCTGCTACAAACATGGTTGAGCAAATGTCCTTGTTGTGTACTTGAGCCTCTTTTGGACATATGCCTAGGAGTGGTATAGCTGGATATTGAGGAGGCACTATTCCTAATTGAGAAAGCGCCAGATGGATTTCCAAAGTGGTTGTACAAATTTACATTCCCACCATCAATGAAGGAGGGTTCCCAATTCTCCACAACCTCTCCAGCATGTGTTGTTATTTGAGTTTTTAACCTTTGCCATTCTGATGGTGTAAGGCAAAATCTCAAGGTTGTTTTGATTTGCATCTCTCTGATGGCTAAGGACGTTAAACATCTCTTTAGGTGTTTCTTTGCCATTCTATATTCCTCTACAGAGAATTCTCTGTTTAGCTCCATACCCGATTTTTTTAAATTGGATTGCTTGATTTATTGCTTTTTAATTTCTTTAGTTCTTTATATATTCTGGGTATTAGCCCTCTGTCAGATATAGGGTTGGTGAAGATCCTTTCCCAGTCTGTAGGCTGTCATTTTATTCTGATGACTATGTCTTTTGCTTTACAGCAGCTTTTCAGTTTCATGAGGTCCCATTTATCCATTGTTGCTCTTAGAGCCTGTGCTGCTAGTGTTCTGGTCAGGAAGTTGTCTCCTGTGCCAATGAGTTCCAGGCTCTTCCCCACTTTTTCTTCTAATGGACAGGGGAAGTAGGAGAAAAAAGGAACAGGACAGAAGCCTACCGCGAGGGCCTCTGAAAGACTCTACCTAGCAGTGTATCAAAGCAGATGTGGAGACTCATAACCAAACCTTTGGCAGAGTGAAGGGAATCATATGAATGAAGGGGGAGTTAGAATGACCTAGAGAGGACAGGAGCTCCACAAGGACAAAATATATCAGGGCACAGGGGCCCTCTATGAGACTGTTTCTCTAACCAAGGACCATGTAAAGATATAACCTAGAACTCCTGCTCGGATGTAGCCCATGGTAGCTCAGTAACAAATGGGTTTCCCTAGTAAGGAGAACAGGAACTATTTCTGACATGAACTTAACGACTGGCTCCTTTACCTGCCCCCCCCACCCCCGAGGGAGGAACAGTCTTGCTGGGCCACAGAGGAGGACATGGCAGCCAGTCCTGAAGATACCTGATAAGCTAGGGTCAGATAGAAGCAGAGAAGGTCCTCCCCTAGCAGTGGACTTGGAAATGGGCAGGGAGGAGATGAGGGAGGGAGGGTGGGATTGGGAGGGAATGAGGGAAAGGGTTATGGCTGGATACAAAGTAAATAACCTGTGATTAATATAAAAAAATAAAAAATAAAAAAAAAAAGAGTACTTGCTACTGTTAGTATTTGGGCAGCCTGCTTCTGGGTTGCCTAGCAACCTACAATGTCTTCCTGTGTCACTGGCCAGGTAGCTACACCTAGCAGGGGTGGTTAAGGACCAAAGAGCCACTTTGTCTCTCTCTAGGCTCTTGCCCTCTCCCCTTTCTGTGTCAAGACACCCCCTCTGTTCCCCCTATCATGTCTCACACTCTCCTTCTCTCTCTTTCTTCATCTCCATCTAATAAACCCCTTTCATATAAAACCTGCTGTGTGCATCATCATCATTTATTAGGTCCTAACAGCTACTCGTCCAGAGGACTAGAGTTTATTCCCAGCACCAGAGTCCGTCTGCTTCTTATAACTCCAGCCAGGGAATCTGCCATCTTCTTCTGTTCCTGTAAGCGGCTTATATACACACTGAGAGACACAACTAACTGAATACAGTAGGAAAGCAAGAAATGAGGGGAAAACAGCACTAATTTTTATATCATTAAATATAAAGTTATATCACTGGGGCTGACAATGCTTCTCTCAAGATCCACCAACTAGCTAACAAAATCCCCAGGACCCAGCATGAGAAAACCCTTTTCAGTCGTAGGTCAGAAAAATCCAAGAGACTCTCAAAACAATACAGACTATTTCTGTTGCCCTGATTTAAAGGCAGTCCCTATCACATACTTTTGACAGAGGAGTCAAGGATTTGAGGTAAAGGTCATCTGAAAGCCTCCTCCCTGAGAACTAGCTTTCATAGTACCTGAAGTTACCATGCAAGCTGCCAAGGGAGAAAAGCAGCAAAAAAATCTGACCTACCTGTGATACCTTCGAACCAAAACTATGCCCAAGAGAGGGCAAGAGATTCCTAAAGATGCAACAGTGAAGCTCAATATCTTGGCAGTAACTAAGCTATCTAATTGGACTTAAGCAAAAACTACCTCCAAGCCAGAATGTGTAACCAGTCAAATGGCACTAGTCAATAGTCAATAGTCAATAGTCACTAGCATTAAAGAAACCCCTAGGAAGCCAGGGAAACAGTTCAGCCAGTAAAGGCATTTGCCATGAAACATGCTAAGCTCAGTTCAAGCGTGGGAACCCACATGGTGGAAGGGAGAACCAACTCCCATAAGTTGTCCTCTGACTTCCACACATATACACAATAAATGCTTTTTTTTTTTTAAGAAAAAAAAAAAAAGAAAAGAAAGAAAAAGGAAGGAAATCATGGGCTGTTCCAAATCAGAGTCAGCCATTGTGTGTGTGTAAGTTGAGCCTTGAAGGAAATTTTAAAACAGCCACAAAAACAAAAACCAAAAAACAGAACAAAATAAAATAAAGCCAACCAACCAACCAACCAAACAAACAAACAAAAAACCAAAATAAAAAAACCAAAACAACCATAAAACTCCAGAAAATTAAACATTATTTGAACACAACACATTCCATATTTATCAGCCATGACTATGTTTGGATGGTAACTGCAGAGCTAGGTATGTACAGAAAGACTTCAAACCCTGCAAAGCCCAAGTTCATATCAGGAAAGTTACTAAATCCCTGTCCTTGCCTGAAAGAGGCAACCATTAACTGTACACATTTTATACAAACTCACATAAAAACTAGAACATTTTGAGGTACTCTGCTAATAGGTGTGGTCCCAGAAAAAAATATTCCTTCTTTGCAGGTCCAAACCTAACCATCTAGGGGAAAACCGTTACACTCTCTAGAATAAACTGCTTTAAATCAATTTTTTTTTTTTTTTTTTTTTTTTTTTGTGGTGTTGAGGGTAAACCCAGGACTCTGCTGTACCACTGAGCTATGATATGGCCTGTTTACATGGACAATGGGAGAAAGGTGTATATCAGCTGGAACAGAATCATGACCTCTGTTCAGTGGCTACCTGGAAGTTCCTCTGGACTACGTCTATGCTTCCATGTTTGGTTAAAAATTTTCCAACTAAATAGGAAAATCAGAACCTTGGTAAACAAACAAACAAACAAAAAGCCAGAACTTCTCATCAGGGAGCCCTTCCTTCCTAGGTCCAGGGTGGCCCAGCTCTCCCTATACCAGGCAGTCTCAACACACCTGTTGTTTCCGTGCTCTCTCTCTGAACGGTTTCATTTTGCTCGTCCTGTCTTTTGTTCATCTAAAATCAGCAATGTCACTGTCCCATTTCTACAGAAAGTCATCCTCTGCCCAAGGCTTGGCACCAAATGACCTTTGCTGTGTCCCTGCAACCCCACCCCGGGAGCATTCACTCCAACAGCACATGGCCTTGTACTTATTCTAGTGATGATCTACTGACTCATGGTGCAATATAAACCCAGAGACTGGACAATCGGCCTTTTCTGTGAACTCAGTTGAGGGAGCATAATCACACCTCACAAAATAACCACATAGCTCCGGGTTCTAGGTGTTGGTCTGCAACCCAAGTTTGCCATGTCCAGAGTAGTTTCATCAACAATACAGAGAAGCCTTTGACTGAAGGATGAATTTGTTAGTCAAGATGTTGGGTGGTCATGGTTAGCTCAGGCTCTCTGAATAAAATTTCTAATATTTATTGGCTCCAGACTGGGAATGTTCTAGAGAAGGCTGCTAAGACCATTTGATGTTGTCCTCCTATTGCTACCTTCCCATGGGCCATGTTCCTCTTCAAACCTGACAGCAAGACCCTGGCCAAAGCCAATAAAATATCACCCCATGGCTTCTTTTCAAGCATTGACAGTTTACTAGATAAAGAGAAAACTTTTTTTTTGTTTTGTTTTGTTATTTTTTTGATATAAAATCTTGTATAGCTGGGGAAAGCCAGCTAGCTTCAGTCTTCTGAGTGCTAGGATTACAGACATAAGCCACCACACCTGACTTCAACACATAAAAATTAGTGCAGGGTTTTTATTTGGGTTCTGTGCCATACAGTGCCATCCACTACCCAAGAGCACCATGAATGGCCATTAGTAGGATTCTCGATCACTATCCCACACAGAAGGTTTGCTTTCCAGTGCTGGAGATCCAACCTTGGGCCTTTTGCATGCTCAGGTAATGCTTAGTAAAGTTTACTACTTTACACAAAAAGTTCAGTACTAAAATCTACAAATTAACTTTGCAAACTAAGCTTTTAAAGACAAATGTTCTCCTTTGGGGAAGACTGGCTTGCTTACTCAGGGACTTCTGGGAGAAGGTTCAGGAAAATGAGGCCAAACTGCAGGGCTCCTCACGTGAGCATTTCAATTACAGAAACCAGGGCCTCCTGCCTTCAATTACAAAAAATAAGCACCCATGTGTGCCAGACTTACCTCCCACCCCACCCCCTTCAGAGGACATTCCAACTGATGCAAAGATAGCCTTTCCTTTAAAATCATGATTTCTTCCTGGGACCTCCAGCCTACTATGAAAAAAAAAAAGAAAAGGGTACTAATCTAATCTGTTTCCTTATTCCTTCAACATGAGTAAACTGAACATGAGTTAAGCTAAGCTAAAACCCACGCACACCTCTGATGGGTCTGCGTGAGGCTGTGCTTAAAGAGTGAACAGCAATAATAACCACGGATAGAACCAAAGGCAAGCAGCGCCAAAGATCCAGGCGTTAATTATTAACCGCTCCACAGGAAACCAAGAGCAGAGCAGAAGCTGGCTTGGGATTCTTTGGGCAAGTTTTGTCTCCCCGCACAGAACTCCTAAAATCAAAAAGCAGACCTTTTGAAAACCTCTAGCCTCATTGCTCTCAGGATCTTAAACTACCTGTGGGTGCCATCTGCCCCGCAAGGGGCGCGCACCGGTCCGCTCGGGCGAGCGTCTCAGCCTGCGTCGCCGCCGCGGCCACCGCGCTCACCCCAGGGGCCGTCCCCGGCAGTTTTCCGGGGTCAAACGCGCGCTCCGCCCCGCGGGTTCCGCCCGGCCGGCCCCGCACCTGCCGGGACGCCGGGGGCCGACGCTCCGGGGCCGGTGACCCCGTCGCCCAGCCGCCCCGGGCTCCGGGTCCCAGCCCGCCGCAGCGCCTCACCTGCACCCAGTCACGGGGATCGCGGGAAGCTCGGCCGGCCGCGGAGCGGAAACAGCCGCGGGCGCCGCACCCAAACCGCCCCGGGCGGCGCCCCCTGCAGGCCGCCGGCCTCCGCCCGCCCCTGCGGCGCCCTGGCCCGACGCACACCTGAGCGAGCGAGCGCGGGTGTGCCTCTTTCCAAGCGCACAGACAACTATCCAAAACCACCTTCCTCTGAAAGCAACGCAAGTTACTCACCCCCTACCCCAACGCACACACAGGTGTGCAGTCTACCAGGCACAGTGACAACCACTCCCCGGGGGGGTCTCTGTATTATACACGCCTTGACTCGACCCAACCACACCTGAGACTCACTACTTCAGAGAGACTCTTAAAGTTGGAGACACTCTACCTCACATAAATACTGAGGTGACGCGAAACTCAGATCTGAGGAAGTCTCCTCAGGACATATTGATGCATCACCAAGGCCTCACACCTGTTCACACACACATTACCTACAGAATACAAGCAATGTAGAAATTCTGTCCACTTACCAACTTTTTTTTTTTTTTTTTTTTTTAATGTGTAGGAGCTAATGGATGGACCAGTTTTCCCCTGTATCCTAACCCTAGGACCAGAAGAGATGGATGGGAACCAAAAGCTGAGGGCAACTTTTTGTCTAGATATTTTCATCATGGAAGGATTTTCCTCACAGCAGAATGCAGGCAGACATGACGCTGGAGAGGTGAGTTCTATATCTGAATCAGCAGCCAAAAGCAATGCCACAGAGATCATGAGAGGCCCCTTGTCTCCTTCAAGACAACTGATTTCTTTTATCATTTCCTATCCCTTTGGTTTATTTGTGTATGTGGAATACTTAAAATCGTTTTGTATTCTTGGTTTTCATGTGGAAATATCCAATGATGATGACATGGTTGTATTTTAAATAGATGTCCAAGTCTAGAAGAAATATAACCGATCATCATATCCATAAACTACTAATTTTATAGCAATAGGACCATGAGAGGGAGAAGGGAGTATTAAAGGAGGACCTGAGAAGAAGAGAAGGGCAGTTACAGGGTACACATGACATCAAACCAGAAGATAGTAGGATGTAGAAGGGAGGAGTGGAGAAGATGAGCAATAAAAACAGTAACTATGAAAGTCTCACAGAAAGCTGATGAGAAGAAGGCTAAGGTATACTTAAAGTCATTGGTTTACTGCAGTCTTCTGTAAATGTTGTGTTTATTTCCTCAGATGATGGGATAAAATGAGAGCTGTACCCAAGTTTTTTGAATACAAGGCTTAGACTGAAAACAGAGCATTTCTATCTAACTGTCCCTACGCCTAGGCCTGGAAGCATCTAGCTTCCAAACAATCTAATCTTTCACAAGCCCAGACCTTGAAGGCTTCAGCTTCCAGCCTGTCTGCTAACCTAGATCTAGAATGTTTTCATCCTCTCAGACTTACTGCTGAGTAAGCTCACTTTTTCTAGTCTGGCTGGCTGGTTCAACTCTGCTGTTCTGGCTCAAAACTCTCCAAGCTGATTCAAACTGGCTTCTCTTTGCTTCTCACTGAATTGCTCTGCTTGGAAAAACTGCCCCTGAACTCCACAAACTGAACTGCATGAACTCCACTGCACTCAACTGACCTGCACCAAGCTGCACTGAACTGGACTGTCCCCATGAACCCTCGTGCTCTCGATCTGTACGGCCCTGAAGTAGCTTCTCCTTCTGTCTGTTCTTGTGGGAGTTGGGCCTGTGCTACTGGACTCATTCTGTCAAATCTTTTTTCTGATCCACCACTTTGCCTGCCTCTCAATTGGGTATTACTGTTTGATATTAAAGATGAGTACTAAATTCCAGCAAGAGGAATTAAAGGTGTGTCTTGTCTATATTCCAGCCAGAGGGATTAAAGATATATATTAAGGATGTATCATTATTCCAGCTGACCTAGATCTTCAGATGTGAAACCTTACCAGATTAGCCATGTTGCTGGATTAAAATTCCTCTACAATCTTCTCATTTCACAGTAGAAAAATTAATAAAACCAGTAATGATCACATTGCATTTACTAGAAGCAACTGGGGCACAAAATAAATAAGCAGTGAACCCCAGGTTCCAGGTAAATGTGGTGAGCTAGCTCATCTTTGCCTGGAGCAACTAATTCATTTGGGACAAAACCCAAACAAGGGATGATTTTTTAATCCACATTCTTTCAACATTTATGGATAGCTCTGATTACTCCATTCAGAAAGCTCATCCGCTTTGGCTGTTGGCTAACACTGTGATCTCGAGAGGCAATGCTGAGTCAGAAAACAGTGATAAATACAGCCTTTGTGGGTATTCAATAATGCTAAATATTAACCTGACTACAATAATTAGATGAAATAAATAAGTTTTAGAAAAGCAAACCAGGCGTGGTGGTGCACGCCTTTAATCCCAGCATTCGGTAGGCAGAGGTAGGCGGATCTTTGTGAGTTTGAGACTAGCCTGGTCTACAAAGTTCCAGGACAGACAGAGTGGTTATACAGAGGGAACCCTGTCTCAGGGGTGGGGGTTTAAAAAAACAAATCAAGCAAAATTTCTAGGTTAGCATATATATTTGTGTCTTGTTGTACTCTAGAGGCAGATTGCCCAAAAGAAATGTACAGTGAACGCAGCTACAATTTTAAAGTGTTAGTTCTTATGGTGTTGGGGCTCAATCCTAGAGTCTTGTGCATGCTAGATTAGCACTCTGTCACTGAGGCACAGCCACAGTCCACACAGATACAACTCTCAGTTTAGAAGCCATGATTAAAAAGTAAAATGGGAAATTAGTCACGGATCTCTTAGGTTAACCCCAAGCAGCCATCCTTTGATGTCCATGGACGACTGAGTCAAGGACTACCAGAGTTTATGAAAGCCAAAGGGGCCTTGTCCACATCCTCTCATTCTTTATGTCCAAGGCCTAAGATGTCTCTGGCACAGAATAGGTGTAGCAGTTTAAATGACAATGTCCTCATACGCTCAGCTGTTTGAATCCTGTTTGGGTAGGCTGAGGTGGCATGACCTTGCTCAAGGATATACTACTGCTGGCAGGCTAAGGTCTCAAGCCTTCCCCAGGCCGAGTGCCTTCTCTCCTCCATGCTCGCCACTGGAGGTGTGGGCCCTCAGCCTCTGCTATGCCATAATGGATTTCCTCTGGAACCATTAATCCAAATAAGCTTTCTTCTGTAGGTTGCCTTGGCCACAGCGTTTCTATCATAGCAATATAAAAGTGGCTGACACTGTAGGCACTTTTTACTGAGTGAAGGAGGGAACAGGCATTTAATGCTAACTCTGCTTTTGCCACAGCTACTTTTTTGAAAAACTGACTCTGCCATTTGTTATTTATCTCAGGGCCAACTGAGCATCTCATCTTCTTATAAAAAATCTTATGGCCCACTTTAGATTTGAGAAATGGGTAGAATAATATAAATGAATTATCTAGGATGTTACACTGGGAGAAACAAGACATAGATCTGGATCAATCACCCAGATTCAAGCAGGCTGAACAAGAATAGAGACAGTGTCCAGAGCTCTGATGCTGCTCTAAGTCTGTGTGACGGTTCAACTCAGTAATGAAATCACATGCAATGGACGCGCTAGGCACTATGTGGCCTGGAACCAGAGGGCACTGTAAGGGTTATGGCTGTGCCTAATGGGATGAAACTTAAAAGAATTTAAGCCTGCATCTAGCAGAAACAAATCTGCGTGAGTGACCAGGCAGAAAACTTGCAGTAACATATGCTGAACTGAGAGAAACAAACAAAACAAACAAGACAAAACAACAAAACCCAAAGAAGTAAAAGACTGTGATCAGATTTCCTCATGTTTAGATGTTGCCCCCATCTGCCATTAACAATCAAAACATTAAAATAAGACAGGTATTAGCCAGGTGTGGTGGTGTAATCCAGCCACTTTGGAAGCTGAGGCAGAGGATCATTGAGTTTGAGGCTAGTTGGGTAAGCCAAGACCCTGTCTCAAACTACACAAACACATACATAAGGGAAGTAGAGAAGTAGAGAAGTAGAGAAGAATAATCAAGAAACATACCACAGCTCTTTAAGACCAGAAGAAAAACAGCCCACATAATGGACTTCCAAAAATCTGCAGCCATGAAATGCTTCCTGAAGTATTAACTGACCATTTTCCCCAAAGTGGCAAGAGTTAAGGGGTTTGTTCTGTAGGCAGGGGACCAGATGCACACACCTTTATTGGAAAAAACTTTATCAGTGGGAAGGGAAAAAAAAAAAAAAGAGGAAGGTTCCTAAAGGAGCTTTCAAAAGAAATGTTTTTCTTTACCCTCAAAAAGTAGCATACATCTATTTCTGCCAAGCTACGCCCTACAGGAAAATTAATAACACGCCCCCATATAAACCGTCAGTGTCATTTGGGGCCATTTAAAGCAATGTTTGAAACACGGCACCTTCTTTGCTGACATTTTTTCAACCACTACAAATTGCAGCCGCTGGTCTACAGGTCTACATACACAGCCCTGTCCCCAGAAAGTGAGTGCAGGCATCCCCATTCCTTCTGGTCTGCACTGATAGGTTGTGGTCTACAATATACAGACATCACTATTATCTGTTTGGAGCCAGGCACAATTGTACATGCCTGTAATCCCAGTACTCAGGGAGGCAGAAGCAGGTGGATCTCTGTGAGTTCAAGGCCAGCCTGGTCTACAAAGTAGTCCAGGACAACCAAGCTACACAGAGAAACCCTGTCTCAAATAAATAATTACTGTTTGGTCATTAACTTGATTGGCTCTGGATCCAACTAAAAGACAAACACCTGTGAGAGATTGCCTTGACTAAGCTACCTGAAGTGGAAGACCACATCCTAAATATGGGCTAATGATCCTGCAGCAGCCCAATTTCAAGGTCTGCAAGTGAAAGCTTTTTGCTTGCTTGCCTTTGCGTCTTGCTGATGAGTTCATCTACCCTATGCTTGCCACTGCTTCTGCCTTCCTTTACTGATAATAGAACCCAGTTTCTCTAGCTTTACAATGTGGGTTTTAGACCAAAGGCTATCTGCAAGCCAGTCTAATAACCTTTTAAAGAGATAAACACACACACTCATTTTATTGGTTTTGCTCCTAGAAAAACCCCTAACAGACCTGTCATTTTTTTTTTAAGATTTATTTATTATGTATATAGTGTTGTGTTTGCATGTACAGCTGCAGGCCGGAAGAGGGCACCAGATCTCATTATAGATGGTTGTGAGCCACCATGTGTGCGCTGGAAATTGAACTCAGGACCATTGGAAGAGCAGCGAGTGCTCTGAACCCTTAAGCCATCTCTCCAGCCCTCATTTTTAAACTTTAAGACAGGGTCTCACTACGCTGCCCAATGTGGTCTTGAATTCACTCTACAGCATAAGCAGGCCTTGAATCTGTGATACTCCCAAGTGCATGGGATTATAGACACATAGCCCCAGGCCTGGCTCCTGTCCACACACTGATTCTTCCATTTGCTTTTAATTAAAAATGAAAGTTGTACTCTAAAATTGAGTATACAGAACTAAATCTAGCAATATGGATCTATCTATCTCATTATTTGAACCTCAATAATTTCATAATATAACTCTATAAAATAGGCCTGTGATGGTTTGTTTGTTTAAAACTTGACTGGATTTAGAGCCACCTAGGAGCAAAGCCTGTGTGCTAGGAGGGGTGGTAAGAGCCAGCACAGATGTGAGTGGCAGCACCCCACAGGCAGGGGCCTGCAGCGAACACGAGAGCAAGCAGAGCAGCAGCATGCACTGCTGTGTCCTGACTGCCGATGTGTCATAGCAGGTGCCTCATGCTCTGGCCACCATGCGCTGTACCCTGAAACTGGGCTAAAAGAAGCCCTTCCACCCTTATGCTGTTACTTAGGAAGGAACAGTGGGCCATAAAACTGTATACAAGTCATACTAGAAAAGAACTGAATTCACTTTAAGGGAAGGGAGAACAAAAATACTAAGAAAACAGTTTCATGTCAGTTGGTGTGATAACTTTACTGCATAAGAAATTAGAGATTGCATAAATTATTAGGTCAACAGTATATAAAGAACAAACTAAGTAAACAAATTGTTGAAATATAATAAGACAAGGAAAAACAACCCAATTTGTAAGAACACCATACAATCCAGAGCTGCGACTTCTTTTGAAGAGAATTTATCTTTTTGTACTTTGTGGACAAACTAATGCCTGTAGGTACATGAAGTGAAAGGGACTCACTCCACAGCTAAAAACAGGAAAACAGCACACACGGACACACAGCCCTCTGAAAACAGGAAAACAGCACACACGGACACACAGCCCTCTGAAAACCGACAGAGCAAAGCCCAGGCGCCTGCAGCACGGCAGGGGTGCTCCACCAACAGTGGTCTTCCGTGGGATAGGATCCTGTGCACCAACATCACACATGCTGGAGAACACACACGCAAAAAAGCATGGGAGTCGTATCCTCCTACGGAAGAAAAATGCACAGCTACACCAGTTGCTAACATTTTCCCTTCTTCATTCAATTGTTTATCCTGTCCAACACAAAAATGTAAATAAATAATTTCTTACAAAGTTCAAGCTATACTGTTTCAAAAAGAGACTTAAAAAACCCCAAATCTTAATTTACTATTTCTTATCGTTAAATAAACATGCTAATATATAGACACATTTGATGCTTTTGCAAGTTGTAGAAGTCAGCCATGTCCAGGCCAGAGCACCTCATCCTAACAAACACACCCCAGATGTAGGTTTAACACAGGCAAAATCCACTCAAAATAAGCTTTTCTCTCTTTTTTTTTTAAGGCTTCATTTTTTTTGGATTTTAGAACTACATTTGGGTTGTGTGAAAAAATACAATTTCAATGCAAAAAAATCTATCAAGCATTCAAGAGTGTATTGCTGGTGCTATTAATCTTTTTGCATGTCTTTGTTTTCATAGAAAGAACTAACAGTAGAATAAATAAAATAAAATAGAAGAATTTTAAATAGCTAAACGTAAGCACACAATCTGAAGAGAGGCCTCGTGCGCACATGCACAAAGTCAAAACCCGAGAGGCAGCTCAGACGTCTTTCTTCTGCAGTTGCTGCAGCTTCCTTCTCAGAAGACTGTAGTTCTCCTTGGTGCCGGCTGCCACAGGGTCAAGCTGCAAGGAGATCTCATAGTGTTTCTTGGCCGCATGGAGGTGTCCCCAGCGATGATAGAGCACAGCTGAAACAGCAAGGGATGAATTTGGCTGGAAGCGCTTTGACTAACTTGCAGGATCCCTAAACATATGCACAAAGGATACTGCAAAGCCTTTACAGCGGTCACTGTTTAAAAAAATATTGTTTGTACTGAAAGCTTTATTTATTGTAATTATACACCCTGGGGAGTACCCTCTGGACCCTGCCTGGTACTCAGGGTTTCTTCTTATCATTAGGTGGGATTCACGTGCTTCCAGAAATGTTATTACAAGGGCACATGACTGTTTCCATGCTGCTGTGAAACTTCTAGCTAGTCAGCACTGTACTGCGCTTGCACTATGCCAAGGTCCAGCCTCTTATCTTACTCCTTATAAAGAAGCCCATAACTTATTTTAGATTTTTTAAAATTTTATTTGGTCTGCATATATGTATGTGTACCACATGCATGCAGTGCCCGGGACCTATGGGAGCTAGAAGATGTTGGGCGCTCTAGAACTGGGATTGGAGAGGGTCGTGAGCTTCTGGGTGGGTACCAGCAACCAAATCTGGCCTTTTCAAGAGCTGCCAGTGTTCTTAACTGCTGACCTGTCTAAAACCACACACTTAAGGGAAGATTTCCATATACCTTTTGGTGAAATAACAGCTGTTTCTAGGTTGAAAGAGGGGCTGTAACATCAGAATCAGACTGTAAAATGATAGTTACACTACAGTGCATCTTCAGCACTCTAAGCCTGCTTGGTATAAGGAATGTTTTTCGTGAGGCACAGGAGTGTGAACACAGGCCCCATAGAGCACTCTATGCTAAGCTATAAAATCAGCCCATTAAAAAATTTTTTTGAGGGAAATGTAAATCAAAACAACTCTGAGATTCCATCTTACACTGTCAGAATGGCTAAGATCAAAAACTCAAGTGACAACACATGCTGACAAGGATGTGGAGAATGGGGAACCCTCCTCCATTGCTGGTGGGAGTGCAAACTTGTACAACCACTTTGGAAATCAATCTGGCGCTTTCCCAGAAAACTGGGAATACTTATATTTCTGGGCATACATTCAAAAGACGCTCCACCATACAACAAGGACATCTGCTCAAACATGTTCACAGCAACTTTTTCATATTAGCCAGAAACTGGAAACAACCTACATGTCCCTCAACCAAAGAACGGATAAAGAAAATGTGGTACATTTACACAATGGAATACTATTCAGCCATTACAAACAATGAGATCTTGAAATTTGTAGGCAAATGGATGGGACTAGAAAAGATCATCCTAAGTGAGGCAACACAGACCCAGAAAGACACACATGGAATATACTCACTTATAAGCAGATTTTAGTCATATAGTATAGGACAGACATACTACAATGCACAGACCCCAAGAAAATAAGCCCGGTGGGCATCTTGGGCTTCATGTGGGCCCACTGGTTAGGAGAGTAGGGGATATCTCTGACATGGTCTTTGTTGCCTGCTTTTTGATCACTTCCCCCTGATGGAACTTCCCTACGAGGCCACAAAGAAGACAAATTCAGTCCTCATGTGAATAGATGAGCTGGGGTATCTGGGTAGGGGAGCTCCGCTATTCTGAAGGATGATGGGACTGGGAGGAGAGGAGGAAGGAGCCATGACTGAGATGAAAACTGAATAAATTAATACAGAAATATTTTGAGCAGGGTCAACACAGGTTCCCTTTCAAAATTACTTTTGCAAAGGGTTAAATATATCCATACAATATGTATTATATGTTATATATGATTGCATAATACACAACAACAGGATTTCAACAATTCAAATGGAAAATTTTCTTACCCAAATTACCGTGGTAACTTGCAACATTTGGATTTGCTTTAATTGCCTTGAGGAATAAAGCTTCAGACTCCTAAAACACGAAATGCACACAGGTGTTACAGATCAAGCAAAAACAATCATCTTACCTTCTATCATTATTGCTTTGTATCCCCCTACCCTTTCCAGAGACAGCTTTGCTGAAAGGGGCTAGAGGAACTAGCAAGGAAGGCGACAAGGGTTGGCAGAACACAGTGGTGCCCGAAGAGGAGCTGATGCAGCCCATGAGCTCCAGCTCAGACAAGGCTGGGATCTTGCAGCCTGATTCAAATGACTTGATTCAGGAGGAAAGGACGAAGCTGACAAAGATACCCATGAAGGCAGCATGCCCAGCCTGAACTGGCAGCCTGCTTGCAGACTCTCAAGGTAGGGGCATGAATACCCCAGGAACCCAGACAACCTTCGGTATTCCAGATGAAGCTGCATCCCTCACTCAGCAGCAAGTAGCATGGAGAATGAGGAAGAAATGGCCGCCTATGATGGAAGCCACCCAGCACCGTGTATGACTGTGACCAAACGCCCTGGTGCGCATGGCTGGGCTCGTGTACACATCCTCGAAGCTGTCCTTACTGGCAGTAGAGTCACTAGGAAGCAGGGAGAAGTGGTTTCCTTCCCGCCTGAGCCCAGAAGCCACTCCCATCCATTAACACAGCGCAGGCCACACGCGGGTGTCCGCATGCCTGTGTTAAAGGATGCCGCTTATACTCCCATGTTGTTGGACGGGGGAAACTTTCACGTCTCACATGCTACGTGATTTACTGAGTGGGCTTTCTGCCTCTGTACTTTCTACATGCAGGTACAGCAGCTTCTTTGCCATGGATAGTCCAAGGGAGTCCTGGGAAGCAGGCTTGGCATCTAGGTGGACAACTCTGAGCCACAGCGCCCACAGAAAGGCTGGTCATGTAGAAGTTTCCTCAAAGGAAACTGAACAAAGCCACCTGACACTGGTGGTGAGTCAGTGTCTGCATCCCAGCGCCAGCAGCTGAACAGCCTTCAGGGAGACCTAGGATTCAGCCAACATTTTAGAGAAGCTGCAGAACCCAAAAAAAAAAAAAAAAAAAAAAAACCAAAACCCAAATGGCAGGTTTCCATGCAGCTATGCTTGTTCTGGTAATTTTTGAACATTTTCATTTAACACCTAAAACTGCAGAAATAAGAGAGCCAGAGAGAGTGAGGACCTTTCGGAGGCTCTGCTGCCTCCAAGTGGTTCTCGGGAACACACTGCTGCGGGGATGGGTGACTCCTTCTGGGGTCCCCACGATTTCTCATTTCCCTAACTGCTCAAATGTCAAGGCCACGCTGTCCCAGGGTAGTGAAGAATTGGTGACACTGATTGTGGCCAGGCGCTTGAGGTTCACACATCTTTAGGGGGTGGCTACTCCTAATGGCAAGGCTGAAGTTGGCAGGGGGACCAGAAGTGAAAGAGGAAGCTTGAATCAGGTTTCCAAGACTAAAAATCAAAACACTGCAGCATGCCAACACAGGGATGTCCCAGGAAAGGCAGGTCTCAGGGCACGTGAGTATGGGCACAACCTGCTGTCTCTGGGAGCCTTGAGTGCATGCTCCAGCAGTCCTGGACTGCATCTGAGCGTGAGGGTGAAGATGGGCTTAAAGGTGTTCAAAGCTCCTGAGTGCCCATCCATCCCATTGGCTCTTAATGGCCCTGTTCAGGAAAGCAGAACTCTTTTTAAGCTGCTCCATAGAGCGATCTGGATGCCTGTAGGCTCAGGAAATGTGCTGGTTTATACCTGTGAATGAATACATACAACCCTCATTTGAAAGTGGAGGTTTTGTTTATAAACACAAAGGAAAAGTAACACACTCTCTCCCCAAGTACATTATACACTGCCTTTAACAAGGCTTTGAGCTGGAAACGGCCGTGCAATTTGGGTCTTTAGAACAAGTGGAGGTCTAGATAAAGAGGACCCAGAAGGCAAAACATTACAGAAGCAGCAGGTCTTTAAGCCCAAGTCTGTGCCCTCTGATGGGATGTCCTAAGGGCCTCCAGAAAGGGAGTAGACAGTCTGATGTGAAGTTTAAAGCACAGCATGCTCGCCTTCCTTCCGATCCACTCAGGCAAAAGTCAGTACAGCTGGCAGTTTGTGGCACATAGTCCCTCAGAGCCTGTGCCTAGAATAGTCAAGTAGCTGAAATGCAACCAAATTTTCACTTTTCAGCTACCTACAGTTCTAATAATGACATGATATTACCTTTTAAACACACTCATCTGTGTTTAAAATATAGTCAAGGGCTGGAGAGCCGGCTCACTTGCAAACACCTGCGTTGTACTCCCAGCACACATTTGGCTCCTCCCAACCATCTGTAACTCCAGCCCCACTGGATGTCATGCCTTTTTCTGGCCTCCATGGGCAATGCACACGCGTGGCTCACAGACATACATGCAGGCAAAACACCATCCACATAAAAAGGTTAAAAGATTAATAAATAAGAACCAAGGTGCGGTAGTGCACACCTATAATCCCAGTATATATATATAATATATATAAGTAAATATATATTTACTTATTTAGAGAAATAAGTAAATATATATATATATATATATATATATATATATATATTTTTTTTTTTTTTTTACTTATTTCTTTAAAGAGAAGCACCAGTGGGGGCTGGAGGGTTTGGATCCCTGAACTCTCAGGTACTTGGGAGGCTAAGACAACAGGATAGAAGAAGGCCAGCCTGGGCTATATAACAAAATACAGCAAGACTCTTGTAAACCTTAGTGGAAGAGGCTGTGTGTGTGTGTGTGTGTGCATGTCTGGAGGTCAACTCCAGGGTCTCACACATCCTAGGCAAGCCTTCTATCACGGAGCTACACCTCAGCACCAGAGTTAAGATCTTGTGGTTTTCATTGGTCAAAAATCTTTAGGGTTTTGCCGATCACACAATTCAGGGGAGAAATCTAGCTGAATAAAATGCAAAAGGTAGGACCCACAGACAACCCCAGTTCTCCTGCCTTACTGCAAGGGACAAAGTAGACTGTTCACGCAGAAAAGGAGGGTATGTCCTGGAGGGATGGCACTGTGTAAGTTGTCTTGACACCAACCGTGTCTCACAGGAGTCCAGCACCAGCAGCTCAGTCTTCTCTCCACAAGGAACAAAATGGTTTCTGATGAGAAAGGACCCTGGGCTTGACCACACATGTCTACTTAAGGAAACAATTGGACCAAGCGCTTCCCTGGTGCTCATGCTCTGGCCTAACTCTCCACTGAACTACGGATGGCTCCTGTCAGCTGCTGGACTGACTGCAGACCACCGAGGCCCGTGGTCTACGTACCTTGTATTTCTGGGATTTCCCCAGAACGTTGGCCAACGAGAACATAAGGGAGTGATCATTCGGAATTAATTCCAGTGCCTCTCTTCCGACTGCTTCAGCCTGGGCTAAGTTACCTGGGAGGAGAAATGAAAACCACTGAACTTGTGTCTTTACCTGTCTACAGGAGGACTAGTATTCATTACGCACAATTATGAAAATGCTGCTTGAGAAGAACCCACAGCCTAATGAGCCCAGGAGACATGATAGCTCAGCACAATTCTAACGGAAGAGGTCTTTCACGACATTTGGAAAACCACATCTAAACTTTCTCCCAGACAAGTTATACCCAAGCAAGGACATAAAGTACAAAGCAGCACAGACTGGTGACTATTCTCACACCCACACACATGCCTTGTGTCTGTCTCAGAAAGCAAGTGTCCACACGCTTTAGATGGCTTGTGAGCTTTTGATCCTGTCAAAGTATCACCAAGGTTTATTAAGGATGGCTGAATTTTTAAGAAGGCAGGGGAGGACTACGGCTAGAGCTCACTTGGCAGAGAAATTGCCTGCCACATCCAAGGCCCCAGGGTTGATCTCCAATATGGTAAGATAGTAAACAAGGGGAGCAGAGAACCCGCTAACTGGCTTCATCTGGTCTGCAATGGGCTGAGACGTCAGATTGAGTCATCAGCATCGTTTCTTAAGGAAGAATCCATTGCTCTGAGCACAGTCCTGAGAGCAGACCCTATGTGGGCCTGCAGCTTCCACCCATCAACCCACAAGCCATTACAGTTGTCTCCAACTGAAGGGTGGTATGGCGAAGTGATCGCCTCCAGATCAAACAAGACCTGACCTCATACCCTCCTCCAGGGCACAACACTAATTCTAAGTGCAGTACGACTTTCATCACATCATGCTCCGCCATGTTAGAGGCAGTTTCATTTTCTAGAAAGACAGACAACACTGCTGTGTGTGCTGGAAGCGCTGCATGTGCATGCACAGAGTCAGCACCAGCTGCCTTATGCAATTTATTCTTCAAGACGGGGAGAGCGTGTCGATGCACTTATAGCTCACTACTCAGGTTAATCTAGCTAGCTAGTGAGTCCCCAGGAATCTTCTGTCTCTATTTCCCCAGTGCTGGGGTTACAGGTCTCTATCTCACACCTACGCTTTTTATGTGGGTACGGAGGGTTCAGCCATCTTCCCAGTCCCCAGGAAAAAAACAGATTTTTGTTAACACCTAGTAACCAAGACTGATTTTTTCTTTCTCCCTCTCTTCCTTTCTTAGTCTCATCCAGGCTGACCTCAAGCCCAGAGCTCTGCCTGCCTCTGCCTCCCAAGTGCTGGGATTAAAGGTGTGACCCACCACACCCATTTTAAATATCTTCTAAACTGTGGGAGTGACTTTAGCCTATGACTCCGAGCACAGGCCTGCAGCCACGGTCTCCTCCTCTGCACCTGTGTTGTCCAGCAGTATGATCATGTTGTTCCATGCCAGGCTGTGCTCTGGCTTCAGCACCGTGGCGTTTCTCCACGCGTTCAGTGCATCCACATGGCGATTCAGATCTGCATACTGAAAACAAAGAACCCCTGAAGTCAAAACTCCAACTCTTCTGCCTTTTATCATCTCTAAGACATTGTCAACAAGACAAACAAAATCCCCCAAAACAAACAAGAACAACCCTCACTCACGGAGCTTCTCATTCTTCCTATCAACTTGGAAAACAATGCCAAAGAAGCAGATGCCACCACAAACCCACCTTTAGAGATGCAGCAACCAAGACAATGGGGAATTGAGTGACATGCTCAGTCACACATCCAGAGATGAAAGGTCAGGAATTAAAACCAGGCGGCCTGGGTCCTAAGCCAGGAAACTACATAACCTGTTACTTGCTTGATCACATGTATGAGGTCACACTTCCTGCTACTGAAAAGCCCTGATCATTGCAATCTCTCTCTCATCCAGAAAGGCCCCTATAAACTTTTGTTTCTTTAAAAACCCAGAGACGTTATATAAATATGTTTTTGTTTTAATCCCAGGTGTGGGATACAGGGTTGCTTCAGACTGTCCACAGCAGCTGAGTATGATTTGCCCTGTGCTCTAGCAGGAGTGCGACTTTGTCAGCTGCAGATAGTTTATATCTAGAATTATGAGGACTCTTGAGAAGGTATAAAAATGTCAGAACTACCGAGGGTCTGCAGAGGCTGCTGCTCTCCCTGTTGCTGGTTTCTGCTTGCTCCTGCTGCTGTTGCTATTTGCTGGTTGCTGGTTGGAGATGAAGGTCACACTTGCCCCCAAAGACCTGAGTGAGCAGGAAGCAGTTTAAAGATACTGATGCCCTTTTCCCCTCTAATCTTCTTTGTCTCTTACCTAGTGTTGAGGGATTGAAAGGAATAGGCATGTTTAGGGAGGTAGGAAAAAGAACCCAATAAAGTAGCCAAGTAATCCAGTTTCCATAGTTCATCTCTGATAAAGTATTATTTAGAACAGTAAATGAGTATTCTACGTGATCACAAACTTTTAGTAAGCTGGGGAAATGGCTCAGTGGGTAGTGCTGCACTCATAAAAAGCAAGCCTGCTGACACACACATGCAACCCCAGAACTGGGTGGGGAACAGGGACACGTGGACCCCAGGAGGCTCACTGGCCAGCCAATCTAGTTGAATATGGCAAGGTCTGAAACAGTGAGAGACGCTTTTCAGGAAGTACAGAGCCACAGAGAAAGACACCCACTGCTCATCTTTGGCTTCCATGTGCACAAACAGGCTCACCCTCACCACACGCACAGAAGCGTCAGGGAGCAGGGGAAGCAGCATTGTGTGTGCATGCTATATGCCTAATCTGCTTGTGTAGAATGGTTTGAATATCTAAACTCAAAATGAAAACAAGAGCCATTTGGATACATTGTGTCAACTCCCTGGAGCCCCAGAGTCAGGCAGAGTCAGTGGTGACACAGTACACCTGTCACACAACTCAAGTCCTTCTCTCCTTCCAACTTGTTCCCATTCTGACTATTGATGCTTGCTGAAGGTGAATCAAGTAGTAAGTTTTCGTTCTGTCTCCATGGCTACTCTTCCTTTACACACACTTGAGGGAGACAGAAGCATCGTGCTTTAACACGCAGCAGGGGGGACAGGTGTTATTTCCCTGCAAGTTCTTCACGCATCCCATACTCGTTGGGGTTCTTTACCATCTAACTCCTAACACATTTTTTTGTCAGCCTAAGAAGGACAGGACAGAGGACCATGTTTTCCCTCAACTCTCATTCTACCCTTTCTCCTACTGGCTGTCTCCAAATGGCTCCTTCTTTTTCCCACTGCCCCAGGGTCATAAGGTAGATTCTTCTGCGTTCAAGTCTCCTTCCATCCACATGCCTCCCCCAAACCTACGGTTTCATTATTAATCTCTGTATTAATATAACATTTCCATTTTTGTTCTTCCCACAACTGTCTTGGCCAATTCCCTGTGCTGTCTTCCCAGTTTAAAATACTTAGCATGCTTTCTCTTTTTTAAAACCCATCATGACTGCAGTCAACAGTCCTCCTCCCCATCACTGACACCACCACCCTCAACCAACAGCACATCATGTCCCAAATAAGGCAGCTCTTCCTATTTCTTCCACAATGAGATCACATCTTCTTATCGGAGCCCGCAGATCAAGGCGAGCATCTGTCTCCCATCATAAAAAGGCAACTTCTAGAGCAGACCCCTGGAAGTGATTAAGTCCCTCTTGTTTTCGGATATATAAACGGGCTGGCTGAGCTGTTGAAGATTAATTCCCAATGCTTTTAAGCTGTCCTGGGCAAAGCTGGATAATTAAACCACAACGGAGAGCACTAGCCTTGCACAACAGGCCCCGAGGTAACACCATAGGCAAACAATTTTGAGGTCTCCATTGCCTAAGCACTATGACAATCACAGTGAAGGGAAAGACTAGAACTCGCCATCCAAGCTTATTCTAGGCGAGGTCTCCACTGTCTCAGCACTATGACAATAGCAGTGAGGGGAGACTAGAACTCACCATCCAGCTTATTCTAGGCGAGGTCTCCACTGTCTCAGCACTATGACAATAGCAGTGAGGGGAGACTAGAACTCACCATCCAGCTTATTCTAGGCGAGGTCTCCACTGTCTCAGCACTATGACAATAGCAGTGAGGGGAGACTAGAACTCGCCACCCAAGCTTATTCTAGGCGAGGTCTCCATTGTTTCAGCACTATGACAATCGCAGTGAGAGGAGACTAGAATTCGCCACCCAAGCTTATTCTAGCTCTGTTCTCCTTGGAAGCCACTCCTGCTGGGGCTCAGTTAGCATAAATTCTGGTTTTCAAATCCAAGGAGCGGCCGCGACAGGCAGTGAGTGGGGAGGAAGTGAGGGTATAGAACAGCTGTGATATGGGAGCAGCGGCAGGTGCACTCACTTGGCTATAAGCAGTAACTGAGAGGAGCCATCTAGACCAGGGAAACACCACAGACTTCACAGGGATGGAGGCTGATGTCAGCCGGCCCACCCAACAAAGCTGGTGGCTCCCCCTCCACCTACAGACTTAGGTTAAACAGCACACTCCCTTGTGAACTCTGAGGACTGGCCCTGCTCGGTATGTGACTGAGGTCTTGGACTCCCTGGAGTTAAAGTGTCCTCCACCATAGCTTATCTATGAGAGGGTTAGTACTTCCTGGTCTTATGGTTTCAGGGAGAAGGCTAGTCAGCATACGAGGACAAAGTAGATCACAAAACACGCATCTGAAATGTATAAACACTCAGGGCCCAGCAGTCCAGGAGTCAGCTGATGAGGACGACAGACACCCTGCTTTTGCTCGTTATTCCCCAGGAGTCCTGTCGCTGCCGCACCTCTACTGTGCCCTGCAGGAAGCGACTCCTGGACTAGACTCCTAGAAACGCCGCCTTCCTGTCGTACTTTACAACTAAGACAAGGTTGGTGTTTTAAAATAATAACATAAACACTACATCACTCTAAAGTTTCTCCTACAAGCATTATCTGCCCATTTAAAGTGACTTGTCCAACATGAGAAAGACAGTCTTTCTGCCTGCTGTCATGTGTCTCACCATTGTGTTTCCTCTGTTCTTTCTTCCTGTGTAGTTGACAAAATCATGACTCATTATTCCGGAACAAACATGTTAAAGGTCAAAGTTATTCATATCATGGTAAAAATGGAAGCCTATTCTTCCTATTAAATGGCCCCAAACATCCAAGGTTTTCTGGGTTTCCCTTCTGTTTTGAAATGGTCTTCAGGTCAAAGTCCAGAGAGGGATGCTTCCCAGAGGCAGGTGATGCCAAGGGGTGTTTATAATTACAGAATTTTAGTTTCTTTAAAAAACACAGAAATACTGCAGGAATATGTTTTGCTTTAATCCGAGGTGTGGGGATGTGGGGCTGCTTCTGACCGTCCGTAGCAGCTGACTATGATTTGCCTCGTGCTCCAGCAGAGGCATGGTTTTGCCAGCTGCAGATAGTGTTTGTGACTATGTGACATTTGGAATTCTAGGAACTTTCCAGAGGGTGTGTATGTGTGAGTGTTAATGTCTGTATGTGCGCACGTGCACATGAGCACTAAGGCCCCAAGAGGCGGTGTTGGTGGATGTTGGTTGTTCAAAAGGGTTGGCTGCAGCTTGTTAGTAGTTACGCTCAAAGAAGAAATGAAAAGAAAGACATTACATTTGGGGATCTCTCTTTTTCTCCCCTCTCCTATCAAGTGACAGGGGGTGGAATGGGGTGAAGGGCGATAGGGAGAAAGAAGAACCCACAAAGTGGCAAGGACAAGCTCCGCACACGTTACACGGAACAAGTGGTCAAAAGAGGTGAGGTGTCATGCGGATGACTACTGTGAGGGCACTACGGCATTGCTTAGACAAAGAGCAACGTCCACTGCTGGTAGCAGCCTGTCTCAGCCTGAGGGCGCTACCTACCTGGGAAGCTGTGCACTCTCTTCAATGTCTCCTCACTGTGCGTACAATCAGCAGAACTTCCCTTACCAATTTCTCCTGGCAAGTCTGTAAGACTCTTGTTTAAAGAGCTATGCTCTTTGAGTCTCATTATTTTCATTTGTCAAGAAAATTAAGAGCAATCAGATTGCCCTAAATATTCTGCCAACAACGAGAAACACAAACTAGTTCAAACATCTTAGTTTCTATTACCAAGTAACTGCAAGGCCCTTTCACATAAATGCTCTAACCCTGAAGCTGTCTTTTTGGGGAAGATGTCCCCTTGCAAAGGAAGAGATCTGCTCCCTTGGGGAATGATAACAAGGAAGCCCACAAAACAGTTACAGGTTTGTTTTTAAGTCTTAGTTCCTATTCAATTCATGTTTTAAAAACAAACAAGAATGTTTATCAGGAAATGGGCCCCTAGAACATGCTTCCCAGGGCAGAAGGGATGTACAGAATTTTCATTTGATCTGTTGCCTTTATGATTTTATAACCTGGATGGCTCATTCACTGGAACTTCAGCAGCGCACACAAAGAAGTCTAATCACTACTTTCAAATGCGATAAGCACATAGGAGGCTTTATAATGTGGAGTGCGCTGGATGGGTTTAAGAGGGTCATCTGGGTAAGGTGATGGGAACGGGGGCGGTCTGCCCTTACCAGCCGCCCAAGGTTGTAGTAGCAGTCTGGGTATTTCCGCCTGTGTTTAATAGCTGTCCGGTAGCTTTGCTCTGCAGCCTCAAACCGTTTCAGGCTGTTCTGAACTATTCCCAAATTCATCCATGCGGCTGCAAAGTCTGGCCTGGAAAAACATTTTTTTTTTTTACAAAAGGTAAACAAAAAAGAAAGAAGATTAGATGACTGCCCAAATGGAGAGGTGCACTCTTTGTCCCTGGCAGAATGAAAAGAAAAGAAGAGAAGAGAAGGGAAGGGAAGGGGAATAAGGGGAGGAGAAGTGAGGGGAGAAGAGAGGAGAGGAGAAGAGAGAAAAATGCTTACTGTATTTGGACAGCCATGGACAGCATCTCTTCAGCTTCTTGTAGCTCATTCCTTTCTTTTAGGATATTCCCAAGGTTATTCATGGCATGAACATACTTGGGATTTAATCTGGAAGTGGAGAGAGAGGCCAAACAGATTGTTACTGCTCAGTTGTTTCCAGCCAACACTTGGAACTCAGCAGAGACTGGCAGGCATTGCAGGAAGTGACACTCCACTCATACATGTGTGTACCTGACTGCTTCTCGGTAATATCTGATGGCCGCTGTTTGGTTGCCTTGATCAGCCAGGTTTTTGCCAATGTTGTAGTGAACCTGAAAACACAGGTGACAATGCGGCCATCAGCACAGACTTCTTTTTTCTGAGCCAGACAACTTATCGCATCTTCTAACTGAAGACAGAAGGGAAAGGGATTTAAAACAAACAAACAAACAAACAAAAAACAAACAAACAAAAACACAAACAGCACTCTCCAGAACTAAAAAGCCCTCCTGGTGGAAGGGTAACAGGCTTATGTAAGAATCTGTGAGAACAGACCACAAGTCATGGAGGTAACAGGCAGACACGGCTGTAAAATATGACAGGAAGGAAAATGGCTCTATCACCCCAGAGGAAACCAGGAAGTCACAACACTAGGCTCCTCTGGAAAGCTCCATATCTTCCTCTCTCATGCATCTCAGAGCTGAGATCACAAGTCAGTCATCTACAGACCCGAGTCAGAGGTAATTCTATCACCTTTCCCTAAATCCAGCCCTTGCTGGTCTGGCCTGTTCCTCTGGTAGCACTGAAAGCATTTTGCTTCCTGAATCATGAGCAGGATGTTTCTGTCCCCGCCCCACATTCTTACAATGGCATCCCAACTCCTAATTGCAGAAGGTGAATAAAGGTGGAGCCCCCCACTTTCTTTGTTATGGGAGGGCCTCTCTGAAAGATGGCTGTTCCTGGACTAGAAGAGGGTTCTTTCTAGGCACCGCCATCCACAGGTGCCTTCACTGTGGGTTTCGTAACCTCCAGAATACTGAGAAGTACATATATGGTGTTTAAACCCCAGTGTTCTCTCATGGCAGTTTAAAGTAAGAGGGCACCAAATAACCCCTGCCATCCCACATCCTTCTGGCAGCAATTAATGATTGACTGGGTAAGGCACTGTGCCAGCAGCTGGGTCAACAGGACAACAGAAGCCCAGTCTGCCTCACAGCACCCCTGGCTAATGACTAACCTTCTGCCTCAGGATCTGTGCCACTGCACAGGCTTCAAGGGTGTGTAGGAGTAGTTATGTTCTGTGGGTGGATTTCCTGCCTGGGATCTGCAGTAGCTACCAGGAAAAGTTTGCCATGGAGGATGCTCTGGGAAGAGGAGGTAGCCCAGGCGGAGTTCAGGGACAAGAGGCTCAGGTCCTGCGGTGCTGAGGACAGGAACTTGGGGTGGCCAGCACTATGGTCAGCTAGGCAATGGCAGGTTGGTGAGGCACTGCTTGGAAGCAACAAGGCCAGAATAGTGTCCTTGGGCTGTCATGACAAGGTGCGGAAAGCTGGGGCTTCACACCACGCTGCCAATCTCACTCCTAAAGTCCAGGCCGAGGGAGAGGCTCTTCCAGCCTGACTTCTGTCTTCTAGGTGTTTGCTGGTGAGCACACACCTCTCTGCTGTCTTCATACTCCACCCAGCTTCCCCGTCTCCGTGTCTCTTCTCTACCCTGGCTTACTGTTTCCTTCTGCTCTAACAGAATGTCACAGGCTGCTTCTCTTTTTAAATGTACATTCATGTTTTGCTTGTATGTACATCTGTATGGTGGTGTCAGGTTCCCTGGAACTGGAGTTACAGACAGGTGTGAGCCACCATGTGGGTGCTGGGAACCTGGGTCCTCTGGACCACTGAGCCATCTCTCCAGCCCCGAACAGGCTGCTAATTTTTAATGCAAATATACACTTTGCTCACAGTTTAGAAGAGAGATTGTGAGGTATGGAGTGGGGGTGCCCCTGTGAGAACTCAAAACACAGTGAAGAGTATCATGACAGGACAGTAGGGGTGAGCTGCGAGTCCTGGCATTGCCCTCAGAGAAGGTCACTGCTGGTTTACCACAGGGTGCCCGGTCAAGCCTCTCTCCTTACAAAGCCTCATGTCTTCATCAAGCCTCAGCTGAGGCCTGGCAGCAAACACCTTCACATACTGACTCATCCTGTTTGTCTTAAAAAGGTTAATTTATATGATGGGAGTTTCATGTTTACTAAGAATGAAGGAGAATATGAGATAATGGCTAAGGAGTACAGAAGCCATTTGCAAAGAAGATAAAGAGGACTCAATGAGAAATTCTTAACCACCTTGGGAAGAGGACACCTAGGAGGCGAACGCAGAGCATTTTCTCAGTTACACATGGGCTCAGAATATACTACAGAGAAACGTCAGGTGTGGTCACACAGGGGACCCCAATCCAGTCTGACTGGGTGCAGAAAGAAATGACGACCACACAAGAACGCAGTGAGGAGACGGTGTAACCGGCGTTTGCTACTTGGTGGGTTTTCTCTCTTCACCCCTTCTCCACCCTTTTTATTCTTCCCTTTCGACCTAACACCAGATAAGATAGAGAGGAAAGGAAAGTGATCCCTGAATACCGTTAGGGGTTGAGGAGGGGACATTATCGTTAGACTACTTTCTGTTGAACAGGGGCATGGAGTTCCTTGGGGCAAGTGTGATCTTCACTGTCAGGATATCTAATTTCTTCTTGCTGTTGTTTCTTCTTTGCTTTGACCACTTAACGTCAACAAAGAGTGACCACCAACAACCAACAAGCCACCAACACCAGGGCTCAGGGCCCTAGCATTTATATATGCTCTGAAAAATTGCCAGAATTCCAAACATCACCCAAGTGCAGCTGGCAAAATCATGGCTCTGTTAGAGCATGAGGCAAATCATAGCTGCTTCGAAGAAGCCCCATATCCCCCAACCTGGGATTAAAACAAAACCATATTCTCATAATCTTGATGTTTTTTTTTTTTTTTTTTAAAGAAACCCAAATTCCAAAATTGTCACTGCCAGACAGCCATTGACAACACAAAGGGGAGAGACTGCAGCAGGAAGCAACCTTGCCGACACCTTCCTCGGGGGACTTCCAGCCTTGAAAACATGTCTCCATGGCTGCAGGCTGATGCTGTCAGGCGTTGTGCTGCAGCAACCTGGGCACTCAAGCATTCGGCTGACTCCTGAAACAGCAACAGCCTAAATGCAGCCCAGCAGGAGTGGCGCCCTGCATCCTGGAAAGGAACCCGTCCTGCCCTCCGTCTCAGCCCAGTTACAGCACTGCTGCAGATACTCTTGCATTTCTGGAATGGTTGGGGCAGCGTGGCATTCTAAAAGCACACGCGTTGCAGATTCCTTTCACAAAGTCAACTTTAAAGTAGCTATTTATATTTGCCTAATTCAACGAAAGAAATCCTAAGCAGAGAAATACTAGGTTGATGTATTGTGTACTCCTGAACACCACCTCTCTTATAAGATACACACATACACACACACACACACACACACACACACACCACAGTGTGACAGAAACTTCCTGGACCACAATGCTATCCGCTCAAAGGCATTTTCATTCTTACATTACAGGTTGGAAGTAGTCTGGTAAATGCTGTTGCCAGAGCAGGCCTTGGTATTTGTGAAGATTATCCCACTCCATGCACAGAACAAAAAGCTAGATAGAGGACGCCACCAAGAAAGATGTCCCCCTGGTCCCCAGAACACAGACACAGTCTCTACTCAGATGTCAATACGACTCTAGCCTCTCCTGCCCACAAACTCCTGCTGCTTTCCTTTGTTTGGGGTAAATTTTGTTCTCTCTGTAAACCACTCTCAAAAAGAGTTCAGCTGCCCTCTGCAGCATGGCCAGGGTTCTGCCAGACACTCAGGATGCCAGGCCAGAATTCCAAGGGAGAGGACAGAGTGAAAAGCCTGACAGCAGCGATTTAAATGGAATGAGTTAGAAATATGATTCAGGCCTCGAAGGCAGTTCAAAATTAAAAACACATCCTCACTCTGTGGATTGGACAGGGAATTTTGTGAAAAGAAAATAGCTGCCTAGATTGGGCCAAACACGGAGAACACAAACCTCACAACAGGCCACTTCTAGTAGTGGTTAGAAAATTAGTGACTTTGTTACCACAGTAAATAAAAGAGGGAAAGCTCCCATTTACCCAACTTTCCCCCAGCCTTTGCACCTCATATGCTGAGACAATGAAGCCAGATTAAAACATCCACTGCCACCAAATGACATACACATGTGAAAAAAGTAACAGGGACCACAACAAAAGGCACTCTTAATATCATTGTTTTAGAAACTGTTTCAAATATTCTGCCGAGGTTGAAGATCTTGAAGATCGCCAAACCTAAAATGTTTAAACACACAAAAATTCAGTGATCATCCTTCAGGAAATACCTTGGGGCGGCACACGATCTGGTCACTCTTGGGACTGTGTCGTGGGGCTGATATTAAAGGCAGCACACGTCTCAGCCTTGAAAATGAAAATGACTGCCAATATTCAGTACCTGGAGTCTCACGCAAGGTAGGCTTGATGAACACAATCTCCATTTGGCCCAATTCAAACATTAATATTAGGCACTTACCACATGCAAGGCACTGTGGGTAATTTAAATGCAGGCTCAAGACCAGCACTACCTACTGATAGCCCAATATAAAAAAAAAAAAAGGAGTCTCAGCTTATATATCTGGGTCTGAACAGTAGCCAGGTGCCAACTGCTTACTTAATATTCAGAAGCTACTGAGCAGAGACCAGAGCAGAAAACAAATCCCCTGGAAAGTGATCGAAAGGACGCGGCAGTTTTCAAAAGAGAGCCTTCCTCTCTGAGAGCAACAGAGCTTTTTGAAAAAAAAGAGGAAGACAATTCAACACCTGAGTGTATAGAGAAATACTCTATATACAATCGGGAACTTTATCATGCTTACATGAAATGGCAGCATCATTGAGAAAAGCTCTGGAAAAGAATGATTATCACAGCACTTGAGGTCTTTATGTGCACCCCAAGTTAAGAAGAGAAACATATATGCTTGTGACCTGAGTGATGCCCATGTGTGAATCCTGTTTTCCAGCCTACTGTGGCTCAGTTCACATGCTGAGAAGATGTTCAAGCTCAGAGAACAAATATATCCCATGTCCATTGTTTACTATGGTCACTTGGGCACACCAAAACACCACGAAAATTACTCACACAAATAGTACCAGCTTCCCTTTTCTATGCCTGTTTCTCCAAACTGGCAAAATAAAGAAATGCCCTCTAAGTCCTTAGCAGAAAAACAATAGGATTAATTATAAAGCCCTGTGTAGACTGGAATTAGCAACAGCGAGAATCTACATAAGCAGAATGGCAGTTAGTGCTGTCCCTGTGGAGACATAAATGTGAGTGGAATCTCATGTCTATGAAATTAAACCACCACTGAAGTTAATTAACAACAGAGCGTGACATATCAGGAAAACAAAGATAAAAACTTGAAGGAAATCACTTTTTCTAAGACATCTCAACAATAAAACATGAGTGAAATGTTTCAACCAAAAAAGAAAAAGCAAACAAACAACGAAGGACAAGGGGTCACGGCGTTATAGACTTGTCTTCACTCTGGGGTCATAGTAAGATGTGAAGCTCATTAGTTTTATTTATGTAACTTTGTCTCAAATCATTGCTTTCTTTAATACAGAACATAGAACTGAAAACCTCAGAGAGGTAACATTTGTACTTTCCAAGCAATGCCAATCAGTGAGCTAAGACAGCTTCAGACAACACAATAATCTGTACTCTAAACAGGAGAGACTTCTACCCTAAAGTCTTGGCCCAACCCTAGCAAACAGAATTCTCTTCTTAATGTACCGTGAAGTCAAATAACACAAAATTAACATTTCCCAAGCACCTACTATGTGCTGACCACTGTTATGATCAAGAAAGCTAGCACGCAGGCATAGAACTGAGAGCTTGCATGGCTGAGTAAGCGGAAAGCTCAGATTTAACCAAATGTACAAGTGAGGTAAATCCCCACTAGATCCCTCCAACAAAAAAACTGCCAATTTTACAGCACACACATCCATGCTTATCTAATCTGGCAAGAGGCACCACCAGGCAGAGATCTCAGGGTGAATTGCATGTGAATTGCATTGCGACTTAAACTTCCAGTCCTATCCATAAGTATTGCTACCTTCACACTACAGCCGACGGCCGGCTCTCCCATCACCAGAGCGTGGATTCTGAAAGGTGCGCTCTAAAAGATGAAGATGGGAGCTGTCCCCTGCCTGGAGGTGCGTCATCCCAGACTCCAGCATCTGCAAAGGGGGTGACAACAGCACCTGGCAGGTGGGCACACGTTTGCACAAACCAGCCTATGGATACTGTTTGGTTTCAATGATTTCTTCTGAATTTAGTAATTGTTTTTAAGCTAAGTGTAATTAATCTTAACTCACTGAAAAAAATTACACTAACCCCCCTCCCCCAAGTAACACTGGTCACTGCTCCCTGGTGAACACTCTCATCCACTGAAGTCTTTCAACATTCCCCAGTGAAGTGCTCTGAAGAGGAACCTGGTGGCAAGGTACCTTCGCGTTGAGGGGACACACGGACAGGGCACTTTGGAAGAGCCGGTCTTCACTCCGCCACTCGCCGCTGCGAACCACACATCTCAGCGTGTTGATGAGCAGAATGCCCAGGATGATGGCGGCAACTGGTTTCTGAACGGAGTAGGCAGATGTCATGAGTGAGCTATGCGGTGGCTAGGGTTCTTTGTGGCAGCACTCTGAGCTGCGCTGTTTTCTTTTTGGTGTGTGCATATATGGAGAACATGCACTCGGGTGCACCCTCCTGTGCCCACGTAGAGGCCACACGAGGACACCAAGCGCCTTCCCCCTCACCTTCCTTCTTCACACAGGGCCACTCACTGAACCTGGAGCTGGTTACCTCTGCTAGGCTGGCTACACAGTGAGTTCCCAGGATCTGCCTGGCTTGGCGCTCCCAAGCTCAGGGTTACGGGCAAAGCCAACGCAGAGTTTCACACCGATGCTATGGTTCCAGCTCAGCCTGCATGCTTGCACAGCGAGTCTCTCACGCACCGAATCATCGCCCCAGCCCCCCCCCACCCTGGTACCTTTTTCTTTGTGTGTCTGCTTAGGGCTCCGAAGCCAAAGGTGAGCAGAACACAGAAGCCCGCGCTCGGGAGGTACAGGACGCGCTCCGCGACCACGAAGCCCACTCGGAAGAACAGGTTGCTTGCAGGAAGAAAGGGGATCACAAGGAATCCCAAACCCAGAGTAAGGGTTCTGGAAGATGAAATGGTTGCTTTTAGACTTCTCAAGAAAAGTGCCTTGTTTCTTACCGCCAATTTAGAAAAGATGTTAGCAAAGATAAAGTCATCAGTGGAGGCAGCACAGAGCAAAATACTTAGCAGCCAGCACACAGGAAAAACATCCAAATCATATGCCAGACAACATTTAATCTATTTCTTGAGTAGTGAACACTGGTCCCAAATAGATCCATGTAGTTTTTAATGGATGACCCCACCCCACCCCAACACACACACACACACACACACACACACACACACACACATGCACACACACACCACTTACACTTTCCTAACATGAACAAATACTGAAATAGATTAAACATTGTAAAATTCCAAAGAAACTGACATTTTATGTGGGAACCACTTGAGCACAAACTCGCTGTGCGGTGAAACTCATCCAGATGCACATTTCCGTGTCTCGTGTGATACGGTGGTGTAAGTGAGGCAGTGAGGCCACATCCCGAGCTTCCTCTGGGAGCCCGTGACTCACAGCACTTTAGTTTTAAATCCTGTTTCACACATACAAATGAACTGGACGGAAGCTGTTGCTCTTCAGAAGCTAAGGTAAGCGCAAAGCATCCATGTGTTTTGAGAAACGCCACAAGGACTGTCACCTAGGCTTTGTGGAAATCCTCCTACAGTTTTCATTGTCAGAGCATGTTTGTTTTCCCCAATTATTTTCTCAATAACGCTTCGCATAAGATCCTTTTATCTGCTGGGAAGGTATCGTATCTCTTCAGGGCAGCAAGTTAATTTGTGCTGGACAACAGAAAGGACCAGCACGAAACTCGCAAGGACTTCTCTGACGGAGAACTGTGAAGTAATGGGCCCAACACACGAACTGCACTCTCTGTTCTGAGCATAAATTATACTTTAGTGCTTAACAGAGGGGAAGTACTGCGCAGGAACTGGGGGTGGCACCTGGCGGTCATGCCCACTGCTCCTCCAACTTCCCTCCGCACCAGCTGAAGCTAGCCGTAGATTCCTACTTGGTGGTTGCCATAACTTAGAACAAGTGTCCTTAGATATGCACAGAGTTGTTAAAAGTGACGGGTGCTGGGTTTAGCAGGATGATTCTGTAGCAGTTAAAATTGCTGCCTCTTACCTTCTCTTGCAGCTATCTTCAGCGCACAGGGCTTGGAATATTAGGCCAATTAGGCAGAGCCAAAGTGCCGCTAGAGCAATTACCCTCCAGTCACCAACTGACTTAATGAGGGGGATGCAGCCCATTGACCAATCAAAACACAGCCACCAGGGACACAGCAGCAGCCAGGCATTCAATGAATAGTAGTAATTATAGTTTATGGCCTGTCAGTCAAAAGAAAAACAAACACGTCCTTGATGTCGAACTTGAAAGAACATGCATATCCTAACTTCACTTCCGAGGCAGTCATGAGCGTCTGTTCCAGGGAGCAGTTGTGTAAAAATAAAATACTGCCCATTTGTGTTCTGCGGATAGGCTGTAATCTGTAATTTATCAACTTCGAGCAGATTTTAGAATTTTAATACTTCAGCCAATGCAGATGTTACTTATATTTCTGGCTCATTTACTCAGGGTTATCTAATGCCTCTGCCACGGTCAATGTGAGGCCTGCTGTCACCAGGGACCTAACAATTTAAAAGCCCAGCCCTCCCTATACAGCCGCCTGATTTCTCTCTGGAAAGCACACACTGAGAACCTGGGGCTAGAGATCCTTGCTTATAGGGACACAGGCGAATACTCTCGATACTGTCAGACTCTTCAGGAGCACTGTGCTACTACATTTGTCTTAATTCAGTCATGCCAGGTTCCCGTGCAGCTACAGAAATGGGGTCAGAAAGCACATTAGGAAGACGGCCATCACTATAGAAGGGCAGCCCTCCCTTCTGTCCACAAAAGGAGTTATGGCGGTAGTTCTCTCTGGGGGCCTGAATCCACAGATTCAGCAAACCTGAATTTAACCACATGCTGAAAATATTTGGAAGAAACAAATTCCAGAAAGTTTCAAAACCCAAAGCTTAAGCTTGGTGGGCAGCGTACTTCACTGTATCATGTAACAAAGAGCAGGAGTTGTGTCAGGCACAGTATAGAAGCCGAGAGACTTGTGAGCTTAGGGAGATGGGAACAGGTTATATGTAACTACTTTACATAATCAAAGAGGCTCAAACACCCCTGGATTTTGGAATTGGGGGGGGGATCTTGAAACTAATTGTCCATGGAGAGCAAGAGATAACTACATAAGAAGCCAACACACAGTCTTCCCAACTGTGTAATGACAAGTCAGCTTCAGAACCGTAACAACAGCAAACATGGGTGTGCGCATTTATTAGGCACTTGTGAATACGGTGGTGGGTGGGAGAAGATGGGGAAGGATGAAGTGTAAAAAGCCACGGTTCTCAACCGTCCTACGGCTGCAATCCTTTAATACAGCTCCTAGGGTTGCCGTGACCCCCAATCACAAAATTATTTCCATTGCTGCTTTATGACTGTCATGTTGCCACTGTTATGGACTGTGGTGTAAAATCTATTTTCCAACTGTCTTAGGAGACCCCTCAGAAAGGGCCACGGCCTACAGGCTGAGAACTGCTAGTCTACAGGTTGAAAGCGAGAGGAAGTAATTGAGAAGATCCAGCTCAACACTTACCCTAACTAGCATGCTATCAGCAAAGGAGGCTGGGTTGTCCACCTCAGTGAATGCCGGTGGGCCTGTACCCATGATGGCCCAGCGTACGTAAAGCATCCCCGTGCCTCCGAGGGTGAGCAAGGTCATTCGGAAGAGGAGGCCTCCATTCCTGAGCACACCAATGTTCTGAAAGGACACCACAAAGTTCCTTTAGTTGAAGATTTTCACTAAAGCCTAGTGGGTAATCCAAGCACTTAGGGGCTAAGACAAGAGGCCAGCCACGTCGGCCCACACGGTCTCCTGGGGGCTGAGTTCAAGTCCAGCCTAGGCAAGCCAGTAAGACCGGGTTCAAAAATAAAACGTAAGAAAAGGGCTGGAGGAACAGGTTAATGATAGGGCGCTTGCCTAGAACGAGGCCTGGGGTTTAATCCCAGCACTGCAAAATAAGTAAACAAATCAAATCCAAGTATAACGGACACAGTGCACTAAACAGCTGCCCACTCGAGAGTTCAAATCTTAAGAAAGATTCGAAAAACAGCATTTTTAAAGAGACTGCTAGTTGCCATTTTCCATGTCTAGGCTCAAGATGAAGAACATAGCTCACCTCTAATGACTTGTCCTTATGTAGCACCTTCCGGACAGCTACCAGAATGTTGAATTTGCCTGTCACCAGGATATCAAACACAGCGTTCAAGCCCTAAGAATCAAAGCCTCACAGTTAGTCTGGAGGGAGCCTGGCTTCGACAGGGCAGAAACCATAGTCACATTTTCATTATTTAACCCAGACAAGAAACTTGAAGATGACCACAGACCAACTCCCAGGTACTTAGAAAGAACAACAAGTGTTTAGATGAACCTAATCCACAGGACGGATTCTACCAGTGCTAATCTAGGGAGTCCCTGGCAGCAATGATCTCACAGCCTACATGTAATGTAGCAGCACTGTGCGATTTAGAATAGCTAAAACTCTGGGGCTCCCATCAGAAGCTCCCCAGAAGTTTTTGTTTCTGCTATTCCTTGTCTGTAACTGAAACAGAGTGGTCAGCTGCCTGGGCAGTAAGTAAGCATAAAAAGAGAAAGGCAGCCATCAATCCTGCCAACCCTGCCTTATACCTAAACTTCAGTGGGCTCACTGGGGCCTGGGGAATGGTCAAACACGTCAGTCTCTGAGGGAGCCCTGGCTCTCTCGGGTAGAGCTCCCTGGGCACACAGCTGGACTCCATTCTCCAGAGCGCCCCTTGGAGGAGAGAATTCAAGGTGAGTAGGGTCACGTGGGAAGCAAATGGAGCCTGGGAAGAATGACCACACTCTTCTGGAGCTAGAGTCTAAAATCTAAAAGCTGGACTCTCTTCTCTTTGTGTCCCCTTACCGGTGGCTGTAACTTAGCTGTCTAGAGAAACTCTGCACACTGCACATTAAAGATGCTAATGTGTGCACAAGTAAGCCTCCTCAGACACTATTAGAACCACCCACTACTGTTAGGTGAACAACAAATGACCTACGTGACCTCTGGTGGCTACCAGAGGTAGTGTGACTCCGCCCACACTAGCAGCTCCACGGGCACCCTCTGCTTTGGCAGCTATTCAAAGTATAGTTAGGCCTTGGACCTCATCTTTACTCTGTGGATGGTTTCCTGTACATGTCACTCTCACCTGCTGGAACCCCTGCCCAGTCTGTACAAAAGAGTCTGAGTGTCGGGTGAAGCTGCCCCTAGTGACAGGGCTCTTTTTTAATACGGGGTTTTAGAGCAAGGAAGATGAGGAATCATCAGAAGCCAGTGCTAATTTGTGGTTTCCAGAGCAAGGCTGACACCCCTGCTTAACTCTCTCCCACAAATGCAAGGAGTCACTAATTATCCAATTCACAGGCCACTGCCGGGTTAAACATAGCCAAGAATCCTGATTTTACCCACTAACGTGACAGTCGATCATCATGGGTCACAGAGAGTCTCTGCTTAACTATACACTGCTTTCCAGAAGACGGGAGCTCTATCTGCTGCTACTCTGTCTCATGCTGTTTATCCTCGGCCATGTGATCAGGGGCACGGAGCCCAATACAAGATTGGTACTCACTTTTCCATCCAAGTTAGAGGCAGCCTCAAGATGCTCCTAGTTCATTTCAGTTCAACCTAATCTTTAGTGCTTCTAATGTGTTAACAAACTCTGGAGCAGACCTGGATAGTGTGATAAGCTCAGCAGGCCTGAGAAGGAGCGGAGACCCTGGTCTAACAAGCTCTGGGGATGACGAGGCAGCTGCCCAGGCTGCTGGTCCTTTCTGGCTCATACCCCAGATTCCACGTTTTCCTGTAATGACACAAGGCCAACCAGGGCTGTGTGTGTGTGTGGGGATGGAGGGGATGGATGGATGGATGGATGGATGGATATATATTTAATGCATCTCTGTCGCTCTGACTCAGATCAGACCAAGGCGTGCTGTGCCTGCTGTGTAGGGAGCCCTCTCCTGCCCACCTCAGCTCTGGCAGTGGAAGCTGAGCACAACAGAGCACCCTCAACACTTGGCTCACTAGCATGCACATGTCATTTAAAGACTGGTTCTAACAGACTCACTGAGCTCGCTCTACGAACACAACTTCATGTCTATTTTACGAAATAGAATGTAGCCTACAACTGACTGAAGATGATATACGTCCTATATATACAAATGGAAGCTTCGGTTCTCAGAACTGTGACATGTGTAATGAAGAACAGAAAAAGCCTTTGAAAAATCTGTTTGGGATGGATGGCAGAGGACAGGTAATGAGAATCAGTCCTCTCCTTCTATCATGTGGGTTTCAAGGCTCAAACTCAGGTCATCAGACTGGCAGCAGTCACCAGTACCTGCTGAGCCATCTCACTGGCTCTACACCTTTCTAAACACTCGACTAACTAGGCCAAGGCTTTAAACTGCGGGTCAGGATCCCATGTGAGACCACGCAATTAACCATAAAAACCTGGCAACGTCAAAGTTTCTGAACACAAGATAACCAAAAATTAAGTCAAAATCCAAAACATCTGATGAATGGAAGGTGTTTGTAGTGGCCCCCATCCAGGGTCCACTGTGCAGCCCCACTGAGGTCAGTATTCCAAACACATAGCACACACCCTTGGCACGGGGCACGCCATCACCCCACACAGTGCCTGAACACCCTGGCTGAGACTGTGGGCTTCTGCACGCCATGATTAGTTTCTTTACACGAGTCCTCTGCTCTTACAGAAACACAACGGTTTAACTACGGAAAATCAACACTTTCAATCTTTTCCTATCACTCAAAAGCATTGAAGTATCAAATTAGTGTTTTGTTGGATTAGATTTTCTTAGACAAATAACTATATCCACCTCATGGCATGCAAATTTACTTCATTTAATAGATGGTAAAGTTATGTCATACCAGAGAATTGGTACAAAAATATGATGTTATCAGTAAATGCTTGATCTGTAAGCCTATCTTATATACCTATTTCATATACCCTGGGTTGTGTAAAATGTTTTGGGTGGAAATGGGCTGTGACTGTTGAAGAAACCTGGGCTGAGGATTCAGTTCAGTGGATCAGTGCTTGCCTAGCAGGCACCACAAAAGCACAATGAGCCCGAATTGGACTAGTACTCTTACTCAGGTCAAGGTGTCTCAAGTCTCATTTTGAGTGAGAGAAAAAGCCAAGTGTGTGGGGGCCTAGAAGGTTTCAGTGGCTGGTCAAGGTCTTTGCTGTGTGCAGGACCACTAAGTCTGAGCATGCCCCAGGAAACTCAAGCCATTCTTTCATCTTTTTCTAAGGGACTCTGCAAGAAGGAACCATGCTCCTCTCCCTAAGAAATTCCCATTGGTCAATTCTCACCATTCACAAGTCATGGACAGAACAACCTGTCAGCTCTCCATCTAAAACACTGGCATTGTGGCAGCCAAGACCATTGGTCCAGAAAAGGCTAAAACCTCCGGCTGGGGATGGCACACAGAAGCAGAAGAGGCCACAGGGGTGGGCTGGCCAACAGTGTCTCTCTTGGAAGGAACAGATGTACACAAAATACAGACCCTATCTGTGTCTGAGTTCTTACCAGCACAGTGATTCCTTGTTCTTTGCACAGCATGGCCACTGCTCCCAGAAAGATACTCAGCAACACCCAGAAGGTGGAAGAATGTGCTCCCTCCTTGTTATCTGCTGGGAAGAGACAAACACATAAGTCATGTTTTATGTTCCACCTTGCCAGCACCAGGAACTAAAATTCCAAGCATTCATGCACGGAATCACTATCTGAAACCTTAATTTGGACCAAACTATTGGTCCCCAGTGGGCCAATGTGCGTTTCTGCGCTCAGGCTGGACAATGCCCTCCGAACAGGACATATGTCCCATGTCAAGGCCTTGAGAAGCATTGTAAGTAAGCTCTGTCCACAAAGCTGCCATAACCCAGAGTCCTCGTGGAGCAAGTTCCTTCTCCCCCACCTGCCACCGCCGCGGAACCGTGCTCAGTGCTGCCGAGAGCGCTGAGACTGCAAAGAGCCCAGCTGCCGGTAGAGCGCCTCCATGGACAGTTCAGAGCCCGCTAGGCTAGGGAGAGCGCCTCCACGGACAGTTCAGAGCCCGCTAGGCTAGGGAGAGCGCCTCCACGGACAGTTCAGAGCGCTCAGACATCTCCAGCCCGCTAGGCTAGGTAGAGCGCCTCCACGGACAGTTCAGAGCCCGCTAGGCTAGGGAGAGCGCCTCCACGAACAGTTCAGAGCGCTCAGACATCTCCAGCCCGCTAGGCTAGGGAGAGCACCTCCACGGACAGTTCAGGGCGCTCAGACATCTCCAGCCTGCTAGGCTAGGGAGAGCACCTCCACGAACAGTTCAGAGCGCTCAGACATCTCCAGCCTGCTAGGCTAGGGAGAAGGACTGGGCTCTGCCCACCAGTGCTCAGGCTGGGCCTGCTCCTGTGCAGCGCTGCTGATCCTACCACCAAAGGGTGCCTGGCGGCTGCTCATCTCGCCTAGCACTGCGGACAAGCAAAGGCCTTGGGTCTGTGTGGGCTGCAACTGTTATGGGGCGTCAACAGCAAGTCGGAGAAGTCGGAGGTGGCAGCTGGTTGTCACTAAGTTGCTTTCTGAGGAGGCAGGCGTGCACTCATGGCTGGCAGAGGTCAGCAGAAAATGCAATCTAGTGGCCAAAGCTAAACAGCTGGAAGGAGACAGTGTCACAGGCAGGTTCCTGGCCCTCAGTCCTTACAAGCGAACAGAAGTGAAAAACAATGCCTTTTCTTGTGGGAACCAATCATTAGTGTGTCTGGGTGCATCTGCAAGAACTTTAAATCTCTGCCTCTCACTATTAACGCCCAGCACCCAGCAAGCTGCTTCCATTTACTGCCTCATGTGTACGATGGGGCAATGAACCTAACTCAGGAAATGAGAGAAAAGCACTAGAGCAAGTGACTTGCCAGTGTGGTGTAAGTTACCTCATACCATCTGGTATAAACACCCCTCCAGAAAGTACATAAGAAACTAACGGCAGCTCTTAGTGAGGGAGGGAGAGCCCAATGCCTGGGGAAGCTGCATTTTTCATGCAGAATCAAGTCCTGAGCCGTATGTACATAGAAGACCCCAGCACAGCCAGAATCACTCGCCGTGTGTGGAAACCACAGCTGGAAACGCTGCATGGAAACCACTGCAACTTCCTCAGGTCAGATCACGGGACTCCACGGGGCCTCACGAAACAGCCAAGAGGGGTGGCTGGTGAATCATTCTGGCGTGAAAGGTGCCAGGCACGCAGTCCAGTTTCTAAGGCTCACCATGATTCATGATTCTCACTGAACACTCCAGAAGCCAACCTCCAGAAGCCAGTAACAAGTGCGTGTGTGTGTGTAAGCATGTGGGTGATGCACACCCTGACTGGCTAGAAGTCTTGTTGTTTAGCAAGGACTGATTGGCAAAGCCCCAGGATGGAGGGGAATCTTTCATGTCTTGCTAATAACCACTGAGACCCGGAGTGCACTGGAGGTGATCCCGGCTGAGGCACCTGTCAAGGTGATGAGGCCTGCAGACAGCAGAAGCCTTTGGAAGTTCACGAAAGTGTGAGCAGCACCATTTTCTGCCAGGACTGACACCTGCTGCTGCCTTCAGGCTGAGGGTGGCCCTCGTGAGTGCGACTTTCATTAGTGGCCTTGCTGCTGCGGCCACCTGGCACCCTCTAGCTTCCATGATCCATATTCCACCCCAGGCATAGTAGCCAACTCAACAGATTCCCACTTTGCTTTGCTTGCCTGTTCCCTCGGGCAAGTACGCCTCTGGCAAATCCTACCCTTTTATAGAGCTGTCAAATGTCACTTAAGCTGTGAAGCCACACCCCTGCTCTCCCAGGCAGCCTCCCTTCCAAAATCACATGCTTTCCTGCAGCTACAACAGCAAGTGGCCTGCCTGTCTCACTGCTGATGGGAAGGTGTCCCTAACTGACAGACACCTCAGATTAAGTTAGGAGGAACCGTGGTCTGTAAACTGCCATAACCATAACCCACCATCCACCGGGATATTCTTCGGTGTCTTATAGACGCTGGATTTTCTGTTATTACCCCAGATGAGAATCTCTCAACATTAGACATTTGGTTGTTTGATACTTTGTTGTGGGAACAATGCTACACATCACAGATTTAGATGCATTTCTACTCAGTAGGCAACCCTGCTACAGACATTGCCAAATGACCATGCTGAGGGGAATTATGCCTATCGGGAACCACTGCCCTAAACCAGTGCTACTCAGGGTTCAGGCTTTGGAGCCTGAGCTTAGATCTTGCAAAAACTGCACAATTACAACCCACCTAGGCTTCTTGAGTCAGGAATCCTGAGGATGGCAACTAGCAAGCCATGGGCCCTTTTAACGTGGTCCCCAGGCCTTCTGGACGCTCTGTAGGCCCTGGTAGAAGCCTTGCATTCAGCTACACTGCCGGCACCCGCTCGGCTTGGAGGAGCAGCTGAGAACCGCACTGAACACAGAGCAGCAGCACCCGGTGCCAGCGCTGGAGTGGCAGCACATGGGTAGGTGAAGGAGAAGCCTTTCAGGATGCTTCCAGCAGGGGGCCACCTGGCCTTGACTCCTAACACAGCCCGTTTCACTTTTAAGCTCTGGCCCACTAGGAATGTAATTCCTTATGCTGAGCACAGGCTTGCCTTTCTAAAATTCATGGTTTAGCTCCAAGCTGTTCCGGCGGCCCAGGGCATGGACGTCAACGCTTCTCCCAGAACCACTACATACTAACCTAGTTCTAGCAAACAAAAAATGACTTATATACATGTAATACCAATACCCCACCACCATTACCAGAGCCACTCACTAAGCAGAATTCTGACGTGAGACTTTGTCCAAGTTCAGCGTAAGGCGTTGAATCCAACCTCATCTCACTGTACTTGTGTCCACTAAACCTAAGCCTAAGTGTCCTAGAGGAGCCAATACACTTATTCTGCTCTGATCTACCTCAGCATGTTACCTGGATTTTATTTTTTTATTATTAAAACTATCAATTCTATTTCACCTACATATACATGGATTTGACATTAATCATTCTCACTTCATACTTTTCAACTAAACATCATATGATTTTTCCAAATTCTTAATTTCAAAAGTACATCCCCAGATCATTTTCTATCTTCCTAGAAAAGTGGAATTACTTTGTGTTTTACTTAAATATAACATCCCCTGTGGGGGCATAACAGGAAACAAATCCCCAGGTCCTTTGTTAACACAGGAAAAGATAACTCTTGAAGTCACCCTGTCAACACGTGAAATCGGAGGGCTCGTGTCCCATTTATCTCCTCCAGATAGCTAACACAACGAAGGCGTGAAAACAAGCAGAACACACAGCCTTCGGCTTAATCAAGCTCTTTCCCTGGGGCCACGGCAGGACTGTACACACCTCTCACGCCCTGGGCTGGCTGGCTCCTGTCAACGTGGCACAAGGCCAACCTGTTCTGACGGAGTCTTCTCTGAGAGAATGCTTCCATGGGTTGGTCTGAAGGCGAGCCTGTTTGGGTAGGTCTGGATTGGTGATCGCTGTGGGAGGGCCAGTGTTGTCCCTGGGCCGGTGGTCATGGCTGTAGGACTCAGCAGGAGGAATAACCCAGGATGAAGACTGAGTTCATCAGTGTTCATCTCAGTGTCCCCGCTTCAGCTCCTGCCTCCAGGTTCCCGCCTTAAGTTTCTGATCTGACCTTCTTCAGCGAGGGAGGCCGGGAGGCCTGCGCACACAGGTAGGCCCTGGAGAAGCCAGCAAAGTTAAACACACAACTCACCTCTTCAGTGGAATGAGGTGCTTAGCTGCTCTTCCTGGAATGTCCAGAATGTTGTAGTTTTACAACCTGGGGATCCTTTGCTGTCTGTTGAGACAGGCTCTGTCCATATCTTCCAGAATTTTTTTTTTTTTTTTTTTTTACTTATCCCAGATCCTTCCCCCCTAAACCTTAGCACAGCTTTTAGGCCATAAAACTATCCTTACAGTGAAGTCAGTTGTGCTGTCCAGCAGCCTAAGTAACTCTGATGTTATCATGGGCCCAGGCCAACCCTGACACCCACAGGCATTACATTTACCTCAGTCACGGTTCCTAGACCCTAACTCTTTGGCACTGTCTCAGCCAACAGTACCCATTCTTGTGAAAGAAGCCAGATATCCTTTGTAAGACTCTCAGTGTGAGCACACCGTAACGCGTTGTGTACTTGGGACTGAGTAAACTGTAATCTGCTTGCTTTTTTCCAACATTGCGCTGGGCTTAAATATGGCTAAAGTAAAATGATCTGGGCCAGATTCTAGAACTCTGGGTACAGCACCGGCTACAACAGTTGGGCTGAGCAGAGTTTCATTCTAACCTCACGCTGATCCTTCTCCTCCTGCCTGCTGCAGAGACTGTGATGTGGAAGTGCAAGCGGAAATAAACCCTTTCCTCTCCAAGCTGCTTTAGTCATGCTTTGTCACAGCCATAGAAAGCCCCTGCTTCCTCCACTCACACTTCTTTCACTGCAGTCTTCCCTCAGCTTCGGACATCACATACCCAGGACAAAGCCTACAGGTGAAGAAGATGCGGCTTCTGAGCGCTGTCTGCTCACGTTGCCTCGGCTCCAGTCACCATTTACTACTAGGCATTGCCTCTGTAGTTAGTGGCAATTTAAGGTCAGCGGTCAGTCGTTAACCTGGCTGACGGCTTCAGAGAGCCACACTCCAGAGCTGCTCCTGTCTTAAAGCAAATCATTAACGCTAACGAGTACTTGGACTTTATCTAGTCCCACTGGGATATGCTACACTGCGACCCTGCATGGGAAAACATTTCACATTTTACACTGATGCCATATAAAATTATATAAAATTGTAATCCATCTCATCACCTAAAGAGACGGTTAGTATCCAAGCCTCCGACTCACCGTGGAGTGCAGGGTGAGCCGATTCCTGGGCCTCCTGCTTCCCTCTCGAGTGCTGCGATTATAGGCCTGGTTCTTGTGGAGCTGGGGCCTGAACCCAGAACTCTATGCATGGTGTGCAAGCACCTCCAACTATGCTACATCCCCAGCCCATTTGTTTCTTGCTGTAACTTACATACCAGAAAATTGAAAAGAACAGGGGTGCCCCTATTCTTTTTCTACTGCACGGCACTGTCCGTAGATACTCAGTCTCAGCCCACACATGGAGCTCCCTGTGCATTGTCCGCATGCCAGCCACACTTCCAAAATTGTGCAAAGTATGACATGAGCTTGCTGATTTCGATCCAGCGTCCTCTCATCTACCCCTTGCCACGAGCTGCTAGTACTTTATCAGGAGCTGTAGGCTACGCTTGCACATATGCTGGGGGTCTTCCAGAAACCAAACTGGAAACCCCCACCTTTTAAAGCCCTACCACCTGGGCCCAGAAAGATGGCTCCATAGTGAAGACCACTTGTTGCTTTTCCAGAAAACGCCGGTTTCGTTTCAGCCACCTCACAAGCCACCTGTACCTACAGTTCAGGGGACCCTCTGCCTTTGCACACAGGTGCCCGCGTGCATGTGGTAGGTATACATACACTCAGGCACATGTATGTGTATATACGTATATATATATATATATATATATATATATATATATATATATACATGTATATATATATATATTATGATGCAGAAGAGCATGTATATGTGTGTGTATATATATGTTAAGTAAATCTCTAAAATCATATAACTTAAATCAAGGGAGTCTTCTTCACAAACATGTAGTATGCCTATGCATTATAAACCCAGGTCAACCAACAGACACAGCATTGGCCAAAAAATGCTTATCTTACAGGGGAGGGTAAAAACTTACACTGAGAAATTGGTTCTGAGTTCTAGGACAACCCAGTCTAGTATATTTTATCCACGAAATTTCCCTAAATTAAGATTTACTTTTAATCCTGATTTGTCAGAGCACCTACTTCTAATCAGGCCAATAGGCAACTTTTTAACCAGGTAATGTGGACTTCATGTTGTGTGTCTGTTTTAAACCATGCAACCAATACTAACAACTCTCATTCCAAGTCTGAGGACTTCAGTACAGGACAGAAATACTAGGCCACCTTGCACACAGTACCGAGTTAATGCTTTCTTTTAGTTTCATGTTTATTAGGAGTCTTTTATATTGCCACATTTCTTATGCAATTATGCAATAATACCAAAAAGTAATCTCAGTGTGAACAAATACAGTTAGAAGTCAAATCTTTTCATTTTTAATTTAGCCTTCAAACTACTCTTCAGGACGAAAGTATGCCCAACATATAAGAGGATAATTTTAAAAAATATGTAATACAAAAAGCATATGGAAATGGATTAATTTTAAATCTAGAGAGAAACAAATGTTAGAAACTGTAAAAGTAAATTTAAAGCAAATGTTGCCTCCAGAACAGTTATACTTATGAATAATCTTTGTGCAGAAATAGTTTCCCTATGAAAGGTAATTCACATTTGAACACAGCACTAGTCAAGTGTCTTTACTGGAGTTCACAGCCGTGACTCTCCAGACTGCTAGATTTTAAGCTTAGGAGATGCAGGAGAGCATGACAAAACCATTTGCAGCCACGAGGAAGACCACGCTAGGACAATTACGCAGAACACAAGCAGCAACAGCTTAAGATCCAGACCGTGGAAGCCCCGCCTCAGTCCATAGCAGATTGTCTATCTTCTGTAGCCCAAGACGACACAACCCCTTAGGTCATCGGGCACAAGCGCTAAAGAAGTGAAGGGAAAGCTCCCACCAGCAGAAAGACTTGTCAGCATGAACACCCGCAAGTGCCAACAGATGTGCCCAATTGAATTTAAGGAAGCACGTGCCTCTGACTTGGCACTCCTTCCGGAGGGAAGCCCTCCTTTCAGCAAAAGCAGCACATTGTACAAGCTAGCCCTCTCCAGCACCCACTGCCTGGCGGCTCCGCTGGGCAAACTGGCACATCATGGTATGTGCGGGAGCCGAGCCACCGCGACAGGTGCTCACAGCTCTGCAGCTGCCAGAGCATCACAAAGAGCGTCAGACTCACGCGCCAAGTGCTGGAGCCAACAGGCTTGTCCTCAGACAGGGAGAAATTCAAGCAAGCAAGGAACAAGAAAAAGGTGGCAGAGAAGATACAAACGATTGCCACTCTCAACTGTCCGTTGGCAATGACCCCACACTGAAGAGCAGGTACCAGCACGACATAGGCAGTTAACTATTTTCCTCACTTTTTTAAAGCGAGTTCTTATACTGTAGTCTAGGCTGCCTCAAACTCGCAATCCTCCGGCCTTTGCCTCCAGAGCATTAGGATGACAAGTGTGAGTCACCCAATTGGCTAGGCTTATCTTTTAAGCATCATGATTCTAAATCAGAGGTAAAAACATACCTTAAACAAAAGGCATGAAATGAGAACTCTGGTTTCCCGGCTGAACTAGGACAGAACAGCAAAAAGAACAGTGAAAAAGGCTTAGAAGTAGAAGCTAACAGACTCTGAGCTCTGGCTGACATCTGGCCAACCTGAGCCCTTGCAGTGTGTGCTGCAGCAGTGCAGTTCGACCATTGCTCTCTGGAGGGTCCTTCCTCCCTGCATGGTAAGGCACTCAGGCCTACGTCAAAGCACCAGCAAAGCATGGAAGTGTTTTCACCATTCTATCAAGCTTACTGGACAGGGCTTACCTGTCTCCAGGCTGAAATAGCAGGCTTTAAAAGAGCTCTCAGTATTGACAAAACATGTCATGAGAACAGCCCTTTTTTTGGTTTGGACATTAAAAAACAAACAAACAAACAAACAAACAAAACATGTACCTTCAACTCATCTGATTTAATGATTTTTTAAAGCAAATGTTTGATTCCTTTATAAAGACATTCCATTTTTAAAAAGATTTTGTTTCATAGCTTATAGGCTAAACATGCCCACACATGCATGCATGCCAACATGCAGACACAGACACACACACACACACACACACACACACACACACACACACACACACAGTAAAGGGAAACCAGTAGAGCCCTGGAAATGACAGTGAGCCAATTTCCCTCCATTTTCTTTTCTTTTTAAAAATTTTTTTATTTATTAATTTATTCACTTTGTATCCCAGTTGTATAACCCTCTCCCTATCTCCTCCCAATCCTGCCTCGCTCCCTCATCTCCTCCCAGTCCCCTTCCCCAGTCCACTGATAAGAGTCCACCTCCCCTTCCATCTGACCTTAGCCTATCAGGTCTCATCAGGACCGGCTGCATTGTCTTCCTCTGTGGCCTGGTAAGGCTGCTCCCCTGACACATACACACACACCTCAGGGAGACATACTTATCACCCTGCATAAAACTAAAGTCCAAGTGGATCAAAAATCTCAACATAAATAAGACACACTAAATCTGTTAAAGAAAAAGTGGGAAAGAGCCTAGAACTCACTGGCCGAGAAGACAGCTTCCTGAACAGAACACCAAGGCAGCACAGGCTCTATGATCAACCATTAACTGAAAAGCTTCTATAAAGCAAAGGACACTGTTGTCAGAACAAAACAACAGCCTACAGACTGGGAAAGGATCTTCACCAACCCTGTATCTGATAGAGGGCTAATATCCAGATTATATAAAGAACTCAAGAAGTTAAATCAAGTAATCCAATTAAAAAATGGGGTACAGAGCTAAACACAGAATTCTCAATAGAGGAATACCAAATGGCAGAGAAATGAAGAAATGCTCAGCATCCTTAGTCATCAGGGAAATGCAAATCACCTTACACCCATCAGAATGGCTAAGATCAAAAACTCAAGTGACAACACATGCGGGAGAGGATGTGAAGAAAGGGGAACTCTCCTCCATTGCTAGTGGGAATATAAACTTGTACAACCACTTTGGAAAACAATCTGGCACTTTTTCAGAAAATTAGTACTGTTACCTCAAGATCCCTCCATTTTCTGAAGCTCCAGGATGCCAGAGCTTAGCAGAGCTGCCTCCTAATAAATGCAGGCAGCTAAAGGTTGTTCAGACTTTAACGCAGACTGCATCTCTAAAGAAAGCTAATGAGGTTGCCAGAAAGGAGCGATAGCCTCTCAGAGAGCCTTCTAACTGGCTAAATCCTAATTCAGAGCACTTCTAAAATAGTCTCAAAAACTGGACCTCCTTTTTACCGACTTTATATATTCTAATTCTCCCAGGTCTTTAAGTTGGTTGCTTTAAATGTTAAGCCTAAACATTAAACAGCATGATTATTTTCATCCCAATAAAGACTTTGTTTCCACTACAGACGTTTTAATTCTCTGCTGTACTAACAGACACAGGCAAAAAAAAGAAAAAAAATGTCATGCTACGGCATGAGTCCCTGGGGATTGCGTGGCCTGTATCCATCTGCACTGACGAGCTAGGGGAGAGAAAAGTGTGATGATTTAAGACACATGGAAATGTAGACACTCAAATGCTTCTTAACATGAAAAGCTGGACCCATGGAAACCTGTCAAAGGTAACAGTGGTACAAAGGCGTATATTCAGCAAACACCACAAAAAGGTAACCTTTCCTGAACACATGCAGAGAGAGAGAGAGAGGGAGGACAAAGTCCAGGAGGAAGAGCAGGAAAGGGGTTGTTCTCAGTTCCTCCGGCATGCTGAACAACGCAAGCTGTACTTTAGTCAGAACACACTGGGCTGGGAGCAGGGGTGTAATCCAGCAGCAGGACACTTGACTAGAACGTGCAGACTCCCTGGCTATGAACTCCAGCACATGAAAAAAAGTATTTTATATGCATAAGCAGGATGTGTGCATACACACATTCATATAATACAAACGGGACTACAAATCCCCCAGAGGGCTGTATGGACTTTATGTTTCTAGGTTTTGCAATCCAAAATTAGGCAGAGGACCTAGGATAAGGAAGACTTAAAGTATGGCTGATTGGTGAGGGAATGAATGATCTAAGTTGATAAGGCCCTGTAAAACTTTGGAAAAGCATCAGGACCAGTACTTTTCACTGACAAGTTTCATGCAGAGGGAACTTCCTGTTCTTCCTCTGTGAAGGCTTGCAGACGTGAGGAAGAGACAGGTCTTAGGTAACACACATGCCAAGCTCAACGTTGTGCTTAAGGCTGTTTCTGAGAAGCTGCTACTTCACTCCAAATGAATATTCTACACTTGACATGTTTGAAAAAGAGTCAAGAAAATCACACATACAAAAAAATTATCAAAACCACGGCAGCTTTGTCAAGAGACAAGGGACACGGTGGGAACTGTGATAAGGAGCAGACCAAGTGGCTGGTGCAGCAAAGGGCTGGGCCACTGGTCCAGAGGAGAAGGCTCATCAGGACATGAAGTCCTGAGCTGACTACAGTGAGGGTCAGGCTGAGGACATTGCTGGAGATAGAGGGGCCTCCCTGCAAAGAAAACAAAAACAAAAACAAAAAAAAAACGAGGCATAGTGTATCTAAGACCTTTTAAGGCTACTTGGAACCTCCTGACTTGCCAGAGAAATGCAAGGCTGAATTCCAACCTCTGTGAAATTAATTCACAATGATGAAGACCCAAGAGTCAGGGATTTCAAGCACCTGCTTTACACTCTGCAGTAACTGTGATATCTCTGACTTGAGCCGGCCAGGGCACGTGAACAGTCAGAGGACAGAAAGGATGCAGACACACACAGCTGAGAGTAACTGAACTGCAGCCTGAAGTGAGTACACCAATTACCACAGTTTCATACTTTCTACAGACCCAGTAATTGCAAAGCATCAGAGCCCAAGCCGGAGCGACTCCATTTAATCCACTCTTTCCTGTCCTAAAACTAGTTCAAGCTAACCAGGAAACAAACAGGTTCCAGGGAGATCAAGAGGTGGACAGAAGGCCTCTGCAAAGGTCTCACACCCCTCTTCTGGTCTTCTCACTGTTGGAGGAATGTCAAGCAAATCAACATTTATTCACAGTCCTAGCTGGTTTCATATGAGCCCATGCACCACTGTTACTGATCTGGAAACACATCCACACATTAACTTCATTAAAGATCTTTATAAATCAAGAGATAACCATGTCTTTCTCATGCTAAAGTAAACACAGCATAAATGCTGAAATAGTGTCACTGGGCCAAAAAATGGTTATCTGGCAGGCAGCTCTTCACCAACTTCCCAGGAATCGAAGCATTAATTGACTAAAAACCATCACACACTGCGCCACCTTCACTCCATTATCAGTTTCTAAAGACGTCATGCCTACACTTTGCCTTTCAGCACTGGGAATAGAATCTGAGGCCTCTCCTGTCCCAGGAAAGTGGTCCACTACCAAGCTAAACACACTAAAGGCTTCATAAACCAACTACTTTTTGTATAGATGGCCCTTAGAAACAATCTTATGACTATAACAGCTCTCAGAACAGATACAGAGTATATAAATATTAATGCACAAATTCATAAACTGGAACACAGAAAGAGTAAAGAATCCAGGAGTGGAATGCAAAGCAGCCTTACTTTTTTCACCACTCTGAAAGAACATTCCATTCAAAACACCTAACAAATTTATCAATGGATTTTTAGTGTTGTAATAATTTTCCGTATTATTTCACAAGAGCAATCTTTAAAAGCAGTGGGAGAGTCTATTTAACATCCTACATGTTAAATCTATTGATAATTAATACTTAATATTTAATATAAATTCTTCTGTCAAAAAGTACTTCTGGAGCCAGGTGCTGTGGCACATGCCTGTGATTCCAGCACTCAGGGAGGCAGAGGCAGGTGGATCTCTGTGAGTTCAAGGCCAGGCTGGTCTACAAAGTGAATCCAGGACAGCCAGGGCTACACAGAGAAAGCCTGTCTCGAAAAACCAAAAGACAAACAAAAAAAAAACAACAACAAACAAAAAGTACTTCTAACGACTATGAAATTCATTTATAATTTCAAGGAGTTGTTTTGAGAAGGTTATATTAAGAATAATAAACAATGATTGAAGAGACATTTCTCAAAAAAATTCTTGAGTCTGAAGTTTTAATTTTCCTGGGCAAATGTATTAAGTCTGAAGCTCATAAATTTTCCTGAATGCTGAGAAGCTCCTAACATGCAATGACCTTACACTGTGATAAACCTATCTGTGAGGGAGGAGGCCCTCCCCACTCAGACACACCGGCACCAGCATCTCTCAGTTGTGAGGCTGAGATGCAACCTCCCTGATCCTCTAATCATGGCTGTGGTTACTGGGGAGACCCTGGCCAAGGGCCTGATGGAGTGTGACTCCTGCTGTGACCACTGCTGGTCTCTGGAAGAGAAGTTGCCCCTTGCTTGTCTCTGCATTTGAAGGTGCTCCATTCACTGGCCCCCGCTCTGACCAACCGACATGCACTGTTTCTTCTCTCAGCATGATAAAACAATGACACAAGTGAGGTGTGGCCCTGCATACTCAGCATCATGGGGGCAGAGCCCTCTCCTCCTAGGTCAGTGGAACTGAGTATCTGAGAGAATCAGGGACCCAGAGCTCAGGTGTAGCCTGTAGCCTGCATGCAAGATGGAGGAAGAGTGAAGACTTTCAGAGGGCTGGCTCAGCCACCCTGGAAAACTATGTAGAGGCAGCCATAAACACATGATCTCTAAGAGTCCTAAGACGGTGTGTAACCATGCAATTCTTCTGAAACTAAAACAGTCACCCCCTCCCTACCACAAACAAAAGTGCGTCCACAGTTCTACTCAGGGCTTTGCTGTATTATTGATCAAGAATGCAGCATTACAGAAATGGTAATGAAGTAAACATGTGTGAAGAGTTGAAAGCTTTGACCCACTGTGCCTCACATGATAACCTTATATGAACAGACTAATTGCTGGACTAACTTAAAACCCTGCAAAATCATGAAGACGGGCAGCAAATGAGAAAGGTAAATACAGTGCTTACTTTCTTTACACGCGTGGCAGTAGCCAAGGAAAGACAACAAAAAGAAGAGGGCACACAGGAGGTCTGCTCGGCCAACAACACCAGCAACCTTAAAAGAAGGGGGAGAGGAGGAGATTTACGTAAAAAATAAACATTTCTAAATCGTAGCTATTCAAAACATACCTTAGACACAGAACAAGCAACTTACCAGACCGCACCCCCAATGACACCGGGTTGGCTACCCAGCCCAGCGGTGTGTCCCACTGCTGGCTTGTTCTCGTCACCCTTGCACAGGGCTTCATCCCATTGCTTTAAGAGAAACTGGGCTATCTCAACACACTGTTCTGGGCATGGCACATGTCTAGCAAAAGGCGTGTTATTTAACATGTCACACCCAAGAGCACCAAAATCCCGGATTTCTCATGCTCCACAGGAGATGTTACCAGCTCAGAGAGCACAGTACTAAAAAAATAATCCTGGGACCGGCAAAATAGAACAGTCGATAAAAAGTACTTTCTGCACAAGCCTGGAGACATAAGTTTGATCCCAGAACCCACAGAAAGGGGGATGAAGAGAACAAACTTCAGAGTCCTCTAGCTTTTACATGTGTTCCATGGCATGCATGCCACCTCCCTCCCCCAATATCAGGCATGCACACACTTCAGGCATGAACACACATATACACAATAATAATAATAAACTGAAAAGAACTTTAAATCTGATTGGAAACACGAAGAGCCTAAGTAGGAAATATATGTTAAAAGTCAGCCATTTAGGCAGAAAGAAAAGGGCAGGCTTGATGTCTCTGGGCTTCCTCTGCCATCTTTTCCTCCCTTCCGACTCAAACTGGATTAGAGGATTAACCTGCGAAGTTAGGAGCCCTCCACAGTGACCCATGAGATGAAACAGAGGATAATTCCACCCTTTTCCTCTCCTCATTTCCAACATGACAACTTCCTTCCTCCTTTCCCTTTGTGACAATGAAGCCCTTTTTCTTCCAGGCTGGTTATCCCGGTGATTGCTCTCCAGATATGTCAGCGCAGGCAAAGACAGAACTCCCCTGCTCCACTCACGGATGTCCTTTCCTAACCAGCCCCCAAATGCGGCATATACCAAACCACTTTAATAGATGGCAAGTGAATCCCTTCTCAAAGGACAGCTAAACTGTCATGCCTGTGGAAATTAGACACACATGTTTCCCTAAGAGCGTGTGGTCAACAGCTGAACAAGAACGCCTTTAAGAACAGTCTTCCTTGTGCACATGAGGGCTGAGGTGTGCTGTCACTACAGCTACAATCCCCCAATGGAGGTGCACTGGGAAATTCATGGTGTTAGGACAGGGTAAGATGTAAAAGGAGTCGATGAATCCATCCCAGCAGGAGCACGGGTGAGAGGAAACCTACAGAGAGGCAAGAGTGACGGTCAGTGCTGCAACTCCTTGGGATCCAGGGTCAGCCAGGAGACTGTCCTGTTGGCATGTCTGTGAATAAATCTCTAAACCAGCCAGCTGAGGCAAACCCTCTCTCAATGTGGGCAGCACCATTCCAGGGGCTGAGGTCTTCAACTCAGTAAAAAGACAGTGAGCTGAGCACTATCATTCTTCTCTGCTCCCTGACTGGATCTGCCCAGCTAGCTCATGCTCCGCAGCCAGACCTTCCCTGCCATCATGGGCTGTACCTAACTGTGAGCCACAATCAATCCTTCCTTCATAAAGTTGCTTTTGCCAGGTATTTTGTCACAAAAATGGTAACAATCAACCAGCAGAGAAAGCAAGGGGCCAAACAAGCTTAATGAGAGAACAGGAAGAGAACATGGCAGTCCACTGGAGTGGAATCTACCACGAGAGTTCACTCAACCAAGGACACAGCAAGCAATCAGAGATGCAGCTTCAGAACAGAGCCTGGCATGTGGTAGGTGTGGCTCCCTGTCAGTCCCTTCATGAATCCCAGAAGGCTTCCAAACAGGATAAAGTGCAAGCAGGAAAAGGCCCAAGGAGGCTCATTGGGGGATGGGGGACTGCAGCTATGTCATAGTGCCAAGTAAGGAAGTGGTTAGAAAATCCAGGCTTTGTGGGCTTCTAGCTGGATACAGGGAGAGGAGCCTTTTAGAGCTGTGGGTTAGTGCAGACTGGACCCCAAACCCTCAGAAGCAACCAAAGCCAATTCAGAGTTACTGTCCAAGGAGCCACAAAGCAACAAGCTAAGATGAGGGAGAACAGGTGAACGGAGCTTCTTGGAATGGCTGAAGGGAAAGGAGTAGTTTGGAAAAGAACCAGGGACAAAGCCAAAAGAACCAGGCTGTTGGAGCCCCATCTATCAGAGTGGCTAAGGTACATGCACAGAACTGCTAAGAAATGAACTTTAAGCAAACACCTTATTTTCTAAAGGAGAGCTTTTCTTTTGCTAAACTACTGTCCTGGTCATGGGCTTGAAGTTTGGTAAGTGAGCCATTTCTCCATCCCTATTTTTGTAAACTATTAAAGACAATCTCAAGTCTTTAAGTGATGAATGTTGTACTACCTGACATAAAAACAAACAAAAGATAAATCTATGCCAAGTGTTTTAAAGTAAAGAAGAATTTAGCATTTAAATGAATATTTAAATTATAGAGAGTTCACAGCATAGAATGTCAAAGGCTGTCCAAGAACAGGCTATATCCAACCACTGGAAAATGGACATGAGAAAGACAAGATAAGCCTTTTTTCTTTCTTTCTTTCTTTCTTTCTTTCTTTCTTTCTTTCTTTCTTTCCTTCCTTCCTTCCTTCCTTCCTTCCTTTTTCCTTCCATCCTTCCTTTCTCTTTCTTGATATTTGCAAAATATGTATTTTCAGGCAAATTTCTCTCCAACAGCTCTATTTTTATTTCAGATAACCTAAAACATAAAAACCTAAAAACTTGTCAAGCTTCTCTGAGAAAAAAAAAAAAATCAATGTGCCCTCTGTCAATCCATTAAACAGGTAGCATCTAAGCTTCCAAACAAGGAACAAGATATGAAATTGGAGACAGGGAGGAGGTGGGCAAGGGTCTCCCTACTAATTCTTTTTGATGGATGGTGCATGCCTACAATCCCAGAACTTGAAAGATAGAGGCAGGAGTACAAGGGTTCAAAGCCTTCTTCATCTAAATAGCTACAAGTAATTTTGAGACTAGCTAGGATACAAAGACCATATCTTGTCCCTCTCCCTGGCAAAACATCTGGATGGGTGGGTACAAGCCTTAAAGAGCCTTCAGTCTTTCTGATCCTAGAACCCAGGCAACTTGTCACCTTTAGCCACCCTTTAAGTATAATGGTACCCACGTCCTCCAGGAGGCCTGGGGGGTATCTCATCCTGATGGCTGAGCCAATGCCGGACGCCTACACGGTATCTGTCTATGCCTCTACTCCCTCACAGGGAACAACACCCTGTCCAAAGCTTCGCGTGCCTGCTAACAATTCAGGGATTGGGGTGGATTTTGACTTCTATCAGCCGAGGAACAAATCCATCTGTCTGTAGTGTCTTCCCTGCCAATCAGAGCCCAGAAGAGAACCAATTTGTTCTACTTTGAGTGGGGCCACCTGGGCTTTGGTCAGAACCCTATCTCAGGTACTCCTGATGGCTAGGAAATAAATGTTAGCTGCTAAAGTTGGTTATGGTGGCTCATCTCTATAATCACAGCACTTCAGAGGCTAAGGCAGAAGGATCAGGCAGTCAAGGCCAATCTACATAATACCCTGTCTCAAAAAAAGAAAGAAAGAAAGAAAGAAAGAAAGAAAGAAAGAAAGAAAGACCCAACAAAATAAAACAAAAACCTCAATAATAACATAAAAAAAATAACATCAGTCTTTTCTACAAGAGGCAAAAATAGCTTCAGTATTACCACTGGGGGTGGGAGGAGAAGGTAAAAAACTCATTAATATAAATTACAAAGAAACGCAAGTCATTAAGACCTGGTAGGCCTCATGCTGCTACTCCATCCTCAACACACACACAGACACACATTTGCTCCAGTCTGTACTGCCCTATACCACAGGGAGCCACATGCAGGGTGGAGCTGCCACGGCCACACCACAGCAGAGAACTGGCTGTCTCTCCCGCCCTGGGAGGACACCCGAGCGCCATTCCCCTGCCACCTGAAGATAAGCTCCAGGTGTCTTGCTCTTTGCACACATTTAAAGCTGGCATTAAAGCATGCAGAGTGGAAGATAACAGGAAAAAGCTGATAAGAGGAAATTGGATAGTGTGTCAAAATAATGGAAGGTAAACATACAAAATGCCTGTCTGTGAATGCTAATTTTTAATTATTCCTTCTTTCCTGAAGTCCGAGTTTAAATGGCTGGCAGAATGGAATGGCAGAGTTGAAACACTGCTCTTTCCCGACAGGTAGCACCCCACCCCTGCTGTGTGTGCTCGCTCATGCACACATGTGCACGTAGAAGCCACGCACCAACCCTGGGTATATTCCAGGGGCGGGCCACCGTGCCTGAGATAGGGTCTCTCATGAGTCCAGAACTAGGGAAGTAGATTGGCCTGGCTGGCCTCTGGCTCCCCGTCATGTACACAAATGCCCTGTGCCAGGGATTCCATGTGGTGCCAGCCACCAGTCTCACTCCCCACGTTTGCACAGCAAGATCATTACTAGCTGAGCTACCACCTCTCTACCTCCCTCAATTCCATTTAAATCCGGAATATGACTGTTCAAGATTGGCACAGAAGCTGCATTCATCAGCAGTGTGTGTGTCTTTGTGTGTACACACACTGAAGCATACCCAGGCCTTGAAATCTTTTTATAAATCAACTTTTCAAAACTTAAAACCAGAATTTTGGGATATCTTTGGCTAATCATTCAAATATTTAATTTTGGTTTTATAATTATTCCAGTCAGACAAGAGGCAAACAGTCAATCCAGTCAGGGTTTTCCCAGAAAGCCTCTTGCTTGTGTCAGATGCAGCACTGTATCTGAGATGTGGCAAGCACTTAGACCATGTGAGGCTGCACATGTACAAAGGTGAAGGCTTTAGGTGGCCTCGACAGCATCAGCCCACAGCCTTCCCAAAAGACACAGACCGCAAGAGTAAAGCCCCGGGTGTGGCTGCCTTGGCATATCAACCAGGACCGGAAGCATCTTCTGCTGAGGCTGGACAAGGCTGTCCAGTCAGGGGAGAGGGAGCCAAAGGCAGGCACACACTCAGACAGCCCTTCTCGGAGAAGAAAGGGAAGCGGACACAGGGGGAAGGGAGACGAGGTGAGATCGGGAGGGACTAAGGCGAGAGGAGGGAGGGGAACTTCCCACCGGGATGTGAAGTAAACAAATTAATTTTTAATAATCCCATGGTATTCTTGATATCAAAGAACAAACGTGAGAAATCGGATGCCAGAAACATTTCTGCTCAACATTTTAGAATTGATTTTAAGACCCTCAACAGGACAATCAGTTAAATGTAGGCAATGGCGTCTGCAAAAGGTCAGAGTGTGCTGCGAGAGAAACAGTGTATGTGCACTCTAATCCAGGTGTTTTGTAGCACCAGAGCAACCACATTCAGGCTCTTACTTCAGCAACACCCCACTTCACATTTTGCAAAGGTTCAGGATTGCACATAGGGGTTTCCTAACAACCTAAAAAATGTCCAGTTAAATCTCAACAGTCTGTGTCCACAGCGTATTCTTCTTTGTGTTCTAGGCAGAGACAAGGCCACAGGACAGCAGGTTAGGCTCCAGTCATTACTGCCTGTCACCTGGCCAAGTCTGTTACGGGGAAGATGTCCAGGGAGGGATGAGGAGGACGGTGGAGACCGCTGTGCCAGCCCCGGCTGCAGGACCTCGGAGTTGTAGCGTTCCCTACCCCACCACCTAATGTCATAGTTCTTTTATGCTAATTATATTCAGAAATTTTTGTAAATCACAAAGTCAGCTATTATAGAAAAATTGCCCAGGGCCGGGTGCAGTGTGCATGCTTTTAATCCCAGCACTCAGGAGGCAGACAGATGGATCTCTGTGAGTCACAGTCCAGTGTGGTCTACATAGGGACCTCTATGCCAGCCAGGGCCTACATAGTAAAACCCTGTCTCCCAAAAATGAAGAAATAAAGCTAGCCCAGTCTCTGCACTGAGGAAGGCTCTGAACTGCTTGCCTTCAGGCTCCAAAGTCAGGCAACATCGGCGTTTATGCCCTTGAAGCTGGTGTTACCACACAGACTAAACAGACAAGGCCACCCCAGACCCCAGCGCTGTGAGGAAGAGGCTCCCAGTATGGTAGCTGTTATTTACCCTGAAGGAGCTCTCTGGCCCAGAATCCATTGTTTCAGATATCTGACAAGGAGAGCATTGTTTCCCGAGGACAGAGTGGCGGGGACCCTACCTCTGCACACAAGAGGAGCACACAGAGCCTGTTTTAGAAAACCACATGGCACACAGATGTCTCACTTCTTACACGCAGTCTGCCACACGCGGGCGGTACTTACACACTCAGTGTGCACTGGGTGGACAGCAAACAGCAGTGCGGCCAGCAGGGACGCTCTGGGGGCCAGGCGGACCCTCCGGCCTTCACTGGTGTACCGCAGGCCACCAAACAGTACCGAGAAGACATCCAACATGAGCACAGAGACGGCACCGTGCAGGAGGATGTTGACCACATGGAAGCCCACGGGGTGGAAGCCTCCAGAGAGAGAATAGTTGATCCTGCAACAGACGGGGTTGTTCACAGTAGATGAGCAAAGCACACACACCAGAACAGCGGCTTCATGCGCTCTCGGTGAAAGCCGCACAAAGGCAGCCACGCCTGCCCGGCCAGCAACCGGCACACAATGGGCCGCAGGAGAGGGAGAGAACTGACACTCCACTGGGCAAGGCTCCGATGTGGGCGGAGGCCAGGAGCAAAGCTACCCCACTTCTCAGTGCCCCAGAGGGACGTTTTCCGAGGACGAGGTAAACCGCATGTTCCTCAGGGCTACCCCGCAGGGGCCTGGACTTAAGTCAGCTATGTAGCCCACACGGCTGCACAAAAAAAGCGTTTTTACAGTGTGCATCCTGGCCTCCTCCCACAGGACACCTTCCTACGGTTACCCGGCGTCTTCCTTTTGTCTGTATCACAACTGCTGGCGGTTCTAATTGTTTTTAAGTGTTTCTCTGCAAGATCGAAACACGCGTATAAACGCCCCCCAGAAACTGGTATATGAGCTGTCACGTGACCGGCAGCTCCGGTTAAGGGAAGCTACTTCATTCGCAGTTCAGAGCTTAATTTTGTCATGGAGACAAACAAACAGTTTTATCGGATGCTTGTGTTGCTTTGATGCGTACCGTATGTTCCCTCGGTGCTTTGCTAACCAAACTGTAAGGGGGGCTCTCCGAGAACTAAGACAGATGCTTTGCTGCCACAAGCATCATCCGTGTACAGGGGCGGGGCTAATCGCTGTAATTCCAGGGTTAGTTTGTGCAGCTGAAATGGAGCTTCCTCAGGTACATCCATCCTCTCAGCCTCCCTGGGGCCAGCTTCCTAAGACCTGAAATGAGCACAGCTATCTTAGAACACACGTGGATTCTACCTACCTGGAAACTAATGCCTGGACCCCCATATGCTGTTACGGGGGAACCTTAGTGATGTGCTTGCTCCTACTGTCACAGCTTACCTGAAAGTCAGGACAGTGAGGGGCCGGTAGGACTTGTGGCTGGTGTTGCTGCTCAGTCTACTGCCCCAGAAGTCATGGTGCCACAGGTCACCCAGGGGCGTGTCTGCCCGGAGGTCCTACAGGAACACAATGGGACACTCTGGACAAGGAGTCATGACTCTCCCCAGTCTTGCACGAAAGCCTTGAAAGCTCCCCTAGGCTGTCAACTCCACCCCACCCCTCCTTCCCACTAGCCCTCAGCCCAACGCCCATCATCTAGGATTCAGCCACTGAATCCACTGTATCCTCATAATTTCTATATATATAAAGAACTCCACAATGCACATCAGCTTACCCTACCCACAGAGTTTATAGCCTTTCATTAGCTTCCCACCTTCCTGGGTCAAAAGGTTGGACATAGACGGATCTCTATGAGTGAGAGGCCAGCCTGGTCTACAGAGTGAGTTCTAGGACAGCCAAGGACACAGACTACACAGAGAAGCCATGTCTCAAAAAACAAAACAAAACAAAGCAAAACAAAAACAAAAACCATGCTGAATGAACAGACAACTTGCTATTACGATCACCACTAGCCTTTCACAGCCAATTAAATAACAATAAAAAGACAATATCCAGTATAAAGTTAACATTTTGGGGAGCATGAGTTAAGCAAATTATGAAACTAGGGGAAGAAACTTTCCATACAATTTTAAAATATAAAATTACTAACTATTAAACCAAACTGTCTTTCTGATGAGAAAATTTAACCTTATATCATACCAAACATGCCTAAATGCATTTTTCTTATCATTTAAAACATGAACCAAATGCTATAAAAAATTAAATGAGGGGCTGGAGGGATGTTCATGCTGTGCTCTTTCAGAGGACCCGAGTTCAGTTCCCAACATCTGTGCTGGGAGAGTCACAATTTCTCCTGTTGCCCCACATAGTCACATGACCAGCCCCTGACTCCGACAGGTGGGTGTCCCTAACAGGTATTATTAGCTTTCCAAGAATGGTCTTGGGAGCAGATAGATGCTCAAGCATTGAAGAAATGGCTAAGTGTGTCAAGAATGCACACTGCTCTCCCAGAGGATCTGAGTTTGGTTCTCAGCAAACTTGGGCACAGAACCACCTACAACTCCAGCTCCAGGAGGTTCAAGAGCCTCTTCTGCCCACCTCAGGCACCTGCGCACACACACACACACACACACACACTTTAAAAAAAGACTGTTCCCAAATAGGATGTGGTCAAATGACAGTCTCAAAGAACAAACATCACGCTGCAGTCTAGACGTCAGGACTCCTTGAGTGAAGTGCTCGCCGACTCAAGGGAAGGCGGCAAGGGGCGGAGCAGAAGCCAAGGGATCACTTGCTCCTCACTGCGACTTTCACTTCTACCAGTTTCAGTGGCCTTAAAAATCTAAATCAAGCATCCAAGGAGCCAGCTGGATGTTTTACAAAGATCACAGGATCCATCTGCTCCCTCAGTAACAACAGTGGAAGCCCAAGCCTTTGTGTATTGCCATGAAAGTGCTTGTTCCGTCGAGGCAGTTGGGAGTAGCACTGTACCCTCCCTCAGAACAAAAAGTGACAACAATGAAGCTCTAAGTGTTTAATTTGGCACAGCCTACATGAAAGCAGAGTGATTTACGGGAACACCGGATCGTATCTGAAATTCCTAACACCGGATCGTATCTGAAATTCCTAACACCACTCTCTCAGAGATCATCTTATGAAGCAAAAAAATGGCAACTCAGCACAAGGAGGCACCTAGCAGACAGTATCCGCCACCCCCGGCCCGGAAGCCACTGCTCAGACTATGAACACAGCCTCAGGAGTGGAGCTGGCCATTCCTCTCATCACGGAAGGAGAAAAGCAGGGCTGGCAAGTTATGCAGGGCCAGGAGGTGCCATTCCAGAGTGTACTGCTCAAACCACAGCTGGCAGAGGCACAAGATGCCTGTCACCTTCCTCTCACAGGAAAGGAGAGCTGCAGCAAGGCTCCATAGAGCGCCCTCCATAGAGCCCATGTTTCCATCTTCCCAGCTCAACAGAATTCTCCAACACTGGACCTGAATCAACAACCCTTTACATACCCATGTGGAAGCATGAAGAAAATCACAATAAATGACATAACTGAAAAAGCAAAGTCGAATCCTCATTAGAAAAGCTACTCTCTGGCTGGCAAGCCGTCAGGGTGGCACAGCTGCTCAGAGCAACTTGCTTCTTCGAAGAAGCATGGTCAAGAAAGAACTGCAGAGGAGTCTTCGCTTAAAGGTGGCAGGGGAAGGAAATCACAAGTGGAATCACCAGCTAACGTGAACATGAAGAGATACGGGCATGGTGGCTTACTCCTTTAAGCCTAGCACTCAGGAGGCAGAGGCACATGGATCTCTGAGTCTGTAGCCAGTCTGGCCTACACAGCAAGTTCCAGTTCAGCGCAATATAATGAGACTCTGACTCAGAAAAGTTAATTACAATATCATGCTACAAACAAAACACCTGCAAGTCCAACAAGGCTTTCTCTAACTCCGTAACACACAGTCTCACCATGTGGAGTTTTCTTTGATATTTCTATGTGAAAAGGACTTTTCCTCATTTGGTGACATCTATGATTTCAAATTAATATATATGCATATGTATAGTTAATGGCCTTTATTAACTTTGTAAACATGCAAAAACATACCATGGTGTGTGTGTGTGTGTGTGTGAGGACAGCTTGCAGTGTGGGTCCTGGGGAGTGAATTCGGGTCATTAGGCTTGGCTGCACATGTCTTACACTGCTGAGCCATCTTGGTGACCCTTCATTTCTTATGAGCACGCAACAACGGTGCTGCAAAAGCTCCTCCAATGACATGCCCCAAAGGCAGGGGCATTCCTTCACACTGTGGCCTTGGGCAAGCAACACATCCCGTGTGCTGAGCCTGGGCCACTTCTGAGCACGGCTCCCGCCTGCCGCCAACTTTCTTACTCTCACTGTCTTTTGGCTTATGTGACTCTTTTCTTTCCAACTTTACAATAAAAAAGACGACTCCTTTCCTGGCCTCATACAGCTGCAACTGGCAAACGAGAATGACTAGAGCTTGCAAGCTCAGCAGACTTGAGTCTGCAAACGTGAAATGAGCAGGAGCGTTGCATCCCTCGGCAGCACACTGCTTTCTTCCAGCAGCTGCCAGCACGCTGTCCTCACACAGTGAAGGACAGAGGCACAGCCAGCTGCTACAGATCACAACCTTTCAATGAGTGATTACATTCATCCATCACTAGAGAAATGGGTGAGTCTCTTTCTCTCCTCTTAGAGTACTCAAGCTGCAATGCTCTGCAGACCCCTGGACTTATAATCTGAGCAGAATGGCCTCTCTGATACATGTGCATGTGGGGTCTCTTCAGCACAGGCTGCCGACCTGAGGCAATGAACTTAGGTGATAATGCAGAAAATGGGTAACTATAGCTCATGAGGCCCAGACCCAGAGACAACCCAGCTTAACAGAGAATTAACTCCAACTTGGACGATTATTGAGTTACGAGGAAACTGGCATGCTCAAGTTTTCTAAAGGATTAAGACACAAACCTTATTGTTAACAATAGCTTCAGAATCATCAAAGACAAAATCTCCATCATAGCTCCTTGCAAAACACAGAAGGGAAACAAATCCCACAACTAACTTGGCCCAGAAAGGGGGCAGGACAGATGGGATGATGTGATCCAAGTCGGCGTCCAGCTCGGCCATCCTGAGAGTTGCAGGCCGCCAGCCTCCTGCTCCAGCATTATGCTGGGTAGAGATCTGCAAAGGAAATAACACCATGTCAACACCCTTAAGCACACTGTGGACATCATAAGCAAGCAAGAGCTAACCCAGTAAGTTCTGCTGTGATTTTACAGTGTGACCATTCATTCGACATATTAAGCTATGTTTTTCACACTTTAGTGGGCGGAAAAGTGACCCGACCTTGACCAATGAAATCTGTAGCTCCTGGGTTTCCAATGTTTCTTTCCAAAAATTCTGACTTAATAGCATTCTGTATTTACTACCCCATAAAACAGGTAATTTTTAGTTCTCAGAGCCAGCTTACAAGGCTTTGAAAAAGTAACAATCAACTTCATCGATACAGAAAATGAGTAACTGCACCTTGTTGGCACATGGGGAGTTAGAGTGTACTGTATGAAACATGACTGTGACCCCGACTCTTCAGTCTGTGTGTAGAACTCAAGTGCACATGCCAATTAGTTGAAAATCTCAGAGCGGACCCACAGGCAAGGGCACATGACAATGACTGACTGAACCGTGGTTTCCGTGCAGATGGAGGAACTGATTTCTTGGGAAGGTCTCAGAGAGAACGGAGCTGTCCCAGAGAGGGAGCACATCTGCACAGAGATCTGACTATCTGAAAGAGTCAGCTTAGGAAGACATACTTATTGAGAACTTCAAACAGACAAGGAGGTTTTACCGCAGCCTTGCCATTTACTATCTGTGTGGCTTTGCATCAGTCTCTCCACACATTGCCTGTGGAACACCTCAAAATGCAAGTCCTCTCCGGCTGTGAGAGCTGCCTAACAGCCCGGGGCCAATTCCAAGACTCAAACACAAAACTGTCTGCCAGTCAGCTATCTGTGCCCGTTCCCACCCAGCACACCCTCCCCACACCCACCACACCCTCCCCACACCCACCACACCCTCCCCACACCCACCACACCCTCCCCACACCCACCACACCCTCCACACCCTCCCCACCCTCCCCACACCCACCCCACCCTCCCCACACCCACCACACCCTCCACACCCTCCCCACACCCACCACACCCTCCCCACACCCACCACACCCTCCCCACACCCACCACACCCTCCCCACACCCACCACACCCTCCCCACACCCACCACACCCTCCCCACCCTCCCCACACCCACCACACCCTCCCCACCCTCCCCACACCCACCACACCCTCCCCACACCCACCACACCCTCCCCACACCCACCACACCCTCCCCACACCCACCACACCCTCCCCACACCCACCACACCCTCGATTAGTGCTTTTGTTTCTGGTCCCGTTGCTCAGTTCTAACCTTGTGTAAATTTGGAGAGCTAGTTAAACTCTCTGAACCAACTTCCTCATTACTAAATGGTAAGGAGCCAGCCTTCTTTGGAGTTCTCACTGGATTTGTGGAGGGGTGTTATTTGGCTTACAGGTCCCTCACTAAAGGAAGTTGTGGAAGGAACTCAAAGCAGGAACCCAGTTGCAGAGGAATGCTGCTTACTGGCTTGCTCAAATTGCTTTTTCTTACACAGCCCTGACTCATCTGCCCAGGGGTAGCACTGCCCAGTAGTCTAGGCCCTCCCTCATCAATGATTAATCAAGAAAATGCTCCCAAAGCTTCCCTACAGGCCAGTGTGAGGCAGACATGTTCTGAACTGAGTCCCTAGGGTTCTAATGGATGTTTGGTGAAGGCTGGCTATCATTATACTTTCCACGAGGCTGAACAATCTTTGGATTTGCTCCTTTAGGACTGATTTTTTGATACAAAGGCTCAGGTCCTCCTCCGTAAGAAAGCAGCCTTCTTTCTCCTTTCATGCTAATTAAAAAAAAAAAAATCCCAGGCTTGTCCAGGATGTAGCTTCCTTACATTTGGCTCCAGATCTCCAAATAAACACACAGATCAACAATATGCAACAATATGTCGATCAAATAGGAATCTCAGGCCACTTTTTTTTATAGTCTTTTGTCTGAATAAAGGTAGAGTCAGACTGATGGGCAGCAGAGCACACCTTTCAATGTCAGCACCGAGCCTTCTCACAGGCAGAGGCCCATTTACAGTGCAGACACAAAAGCCTGCAACCCTTCTTCTGCTGGTCCCCTGAGTATCACTGCCTGATGTAAGACTTGCTCTTGGCAAGTGTCAGGGGAACAGTCTGCCTACTTTCTGTCATTTTCTTTTCTTTCCACGGAAAAAGGTAAACCACTGTTTAAATCCTAACTGCAGTCAGGTGTCCATGAATACCCTGATTGCTGTTTCACAATCTAGCTTAAGAATAAAACTTCTGGAAGAGGGAGGATGAGTGGGATTGGGAGGAAACAAGGGAGGGGGCCACAGCCAGGATATAAATTGAATAAATTGTAATAAATGATAATAAAAATAAATAAAAGAAATTACTTCAAATTTTAAACAAACAAAAAAAATACTTAGAAGACACCATTGTTTTAAAAATGGAAAGAATAAATGTGTACTTCGATTTAGAGTTAGAGAATAAATGTGCAAGACACAAATGTTTTACACCAATTTTTAAATGTATAACAGATTACATGGGAACTACAAAGGATTACGTAAGTGGCTCTGATATTCTTGGGTTGAGCCCTAAACATTTGAATATGAAATCAGTTTGTTCTGAAGTCCAAATGCCCATGGGATTACTGATTGATGAAATAATCTGTGTTTCCAAATTAGCTACTGTATCTTTCCTGACTCTTCATACTCACAGCCCAAGCCAATCATTTTGGTATTCAAGCAACAGCCCACATATACGTAGGGTGGACTGTGGAGCCCCAACATTTGGGGTGCCCTGATGGACTAGACCCCCACTTTTCAGAAGTCAACTGAATTCATGAGTTGATGTCAAACTGATCACCTCTTCTTCTGCAGTGACCAAAACCATAGGACCTGCAGTGCAGAGAGGCATTCTGTCCCTGACCCTAGCCCTCAGTCCTCATCAGCTCCCCCCATTTCATGGAAGAATGTCTGCTCACAGGGGACAGCCCCTCAGCCCAATGCCTTTGCTGCTTGGTGGCAGTGGGCATGTTCAAATGCTCCCTTTTGATTAACAGATTTGTGTTCACATCCATTGCAGAACAGTCCAGAATATGCCTTTTATCAATAACGTGTTACAATCCAGTAGAAACCCACGTGAAGGTCTCAGACCCACTCCAGCAGTCCACAGCAAAGGTTCTGGAGACAGAGGCTGCACTTCCCCGAGCTGCACGCTTTCCCTAAGGATGTTTCTCCACCCTTTGTGTCTACGGTGGAATAAGGTACCACTGTGCTCTTGAGGCTGTGGTAGGGACTGAGTGAGGCAATACAAGCAGTTAGTCTCCATTTTCATTTGTTTTGAGCAGTTCATAGTCCCTGGTCCCCTGTCTTAATGTTCATGGTGCCATCTTAACAACCAGCAAAGCCCATCGGGTGACAAGGAAGAGGAACCCTTCTTCTGGGCAGATCTACAGCACATGGCTTCCCTCGTGAGGCATCTTTGCATCCTATACAAACTCCACACCACACAACCACCCTGATCCCAACTCTCCTTCCTCCAACAGGAAATGACCCTCATTCTACAATAAGGCTTGGTTCATGGGTAAATGAAACCATGGCCCCCAAAGGTGCCAGAGACCGTCATATCCATGTCAGGGTGTAGAAGAGGGCACTTTCTGGTTTTGACTAAGCAGCACATCTTACCAGCCTTACGAGGTGATGCCCTGCCTGTGAGCGCTGCCTCCTCCGCCACTGCTGAGGATGCTCACTGTGGCTCCGTTCCAGCAGGGCCCCATCTACACGGAACCTACTGAGGTTCTGAAAAGATAACAAAGCTGGTGTTTTGGTGGCTCCTGAACTCCCGTCTGAACTGTCTTCTTAGAGTAGCTCCATGTGGAGCAAACGAATAGCAAAGTGGTGTCCTGTTCCACTAGAAAGCTGGTCCTGGGGGAAACAACGCAGCTCAGGGAAGTGCAGCCACCTGTCCATGTAGCCGCAGTTCTCAAACTCCCAATATTAAGCCCCAAACAATTTCATCTGTCAATCAAAAGGTCAAAGACCTCAAACATGTCTCCTCAAAGGCTACATGGCACTGAAGCTTGAACCACGAACCCCTAATAACAATGGACAGCGGCCTAGGCTGAAAGAAGCAGAGCGACACCCACCTAGATGATGCGCCCTGGAAAAAACGGCAGCAGCCACCTGAAGAAGGCTCTTTTCCCAGGCCTGCAGAGGCCTCGTCCTCAACACTAAGGGCAATGCCTCCAAGGCCAGCTGTCCTTCAGGACAAAGCATGACCTTGCCTCTGGAAATCAGATTAAGCAACGTGATGGTTTCTGACCAGTATCCTGGCCTGATGCAGGGAGGCAAGCACACGTTGTGGCCAAGGCAAAGGAGCCACCCTTCCTCAGTAATGCTGAGCCAAAGGCAGAGTAGCAAGGTGCCTCCTGTGGTAGAGTAGCAAGGTGCCTCCTGTGGTGACCCGCCTTCCCAACTGAAGATTGCCCAAGTGGCTGCCCTTTGGAGGTTTCACACTTAGAAAGTTTTCACTTTGCTAGGGCACAGCCATCTTCCCACCTAGACGGGACATCACACCCCCGTTAGCCCTAGGGCGCACAGCTTGTTGGGGGCACAGCGGACAATAAGGGGTTCCGGTCAATCTTTACTATAATTGCTTCCAAAGTAATTCTCCCCATCTATCTGTTCCCAGGAGAGAGCAAAGTGTGGATGACTCAGTGACTGGAGCGTCCCTTTAACTCCGCCTTTCTTTTGTGTGTAGTTAAAAAAAAGAGAACACAAACAGCCCGCAGTCATAACATCAACAGCCCAGACTCCCCGTGGAGCTCGCGGAGGTGAGGCGATCGCTGCACCACCTGCTCGGCTTCCCCAACTCCTGGCAGCTCGGTGGCTCCAGGCTCCCAGGCCGCTGGCCCCGGCTCTGCCCCACGCGGGAGCGTAAAGTAGCTGGCGCGGCCGGGCGGCTCGCCGCGTAACCCCGGGCGGGCAGCCAAGCCATCGGCTGTGTCCAGCCGTCGCCCGCGCCTTGGCCAGCTGTGCACCGGGCGCGGGGACCCCGCAGCCAGGCGGCCGCCGCGCAGGATACGCTCCGGGCTACGGAGCCGAGGCGCGGCGGAGTCAGTCAGCGACAGGCGTGGGGCGGGCGCCGTGACCTCGGCTCGGGGCGGCGCGGGAGCCCGGGTCCGGGGCGCGCACCCCGCACCACGCGGTCTTTGTCCGGGTGCGGTTTCCAGCGAGGCGCCGGCCGCCGGAGGCAGCTCGGGTCCCGGGGCTAACTCCTCCCGTGGAGGTGCGGGGAGCGGGCGCCGCCCCCAGGCCCCCGCGCCGGGCTCGCGGCTCGGCGGAGCGCCCGGGAGCCCGCGCCCGCTCCGCGTCCAACTCCGCGCGCCCCGCGGCAGCGCTCAGCCCTCGGCGGGCCGCCCCGCGCGTTACCTGCAAGGAGCCCGAGCCGCGACCGCATCTCCCTCCCGCGTGCTCAAACTCCGGCGGCTCCGGGACCCGCCGCCGCCGGGGGAGGGGCCGCCGCGCCCCGCCCCCCGCCGCGCCGCGTCCCACTCGCGGCCGCCCGCTCCCGCTTGGTCCCGCCCCCCGCCGCGCGACTATCGGCTTCCCTTTCCGTCACTCACGGGCTCCCCGTCAGCTCATTGGTGCAGGTAGGGTGACGTCGGCACAGGGCGCTCGGCAGCGGAGGAGGCGCAGGGCCAGACGGGCTTGGCTAGGGCGCAGGAAGCGCCGCCTGGGCGCGCCGCGGAGGCCTGGCTCCCCTGGGATCCCGCGCGTTCTGAGCCTGCCGCCGGCTTGTCTCGCGCGCTCCGCCGAGGGCGCTTGGGTCCCTGCGGAAAACCCCAGCTCCCACGCTTCTTACCGTCTTGGAGTTACTGAAGCTGCGTCCCCACTTTCTTCCTCTTGAAAGGGGAAATGAGTTCTTCCTCCCAAGGCCCTGCAGCCTCAGGACTGCTGGTCCTCTTCGGAACAGAGCCGTCCAGTATGCTTTCAGGCCCCAGTCACGACCCCTAGATGCTACACTTCTCTCCTGATGGGAAGGCCACCCACTCACTTTCCATTCTCAGTGTTTATTTTTGCTGCCACCTTCAAGAGAGAACCTTTGTACTTTCCACGGCCAAACGTGCAGAACTCAAACCTCAGTGACCTCTGACGCCCTCCTTTCGACCCTCCTGAAAGCCTCCTTCTCTGATCTGTCTCCTCAGGAGTGGAGTCCGCAGCGTCCTCTCAGCATCAAGTCACTTCCAAGCTTTCCTCTGCTGTGTGTACCCGCCCTTCATCACTGAAGTAGAATGCTGTCTCCTCCACCCGGTCCCCACCCCTAGCTGTCTCCAGCTTCATTCACTTGGCTTCCATTCAGTGAAACTGCGTTCACATCTGCCATTGTCTTCTGCACTAACGGAGGCCAGAGGACATTTTGCTTCCCATACTACCTCATCTCAAAATTTCTTCTTCCTTCTTAACTTGTCTTCTCTAGGCCTACTGCCTGTCCACGCTCCTGTTTTAACCCAGAGCGCTGGCTGGCTTGCCTGCCCTGGATTGTCTCTAAGAGTTTTAAAGGTCTCATCCTTTTCTCTTCACAGAATTTCCTGTGTTTTAATTGCTGTCAACACTCCAATCAATATTTTCAGATTTACACCTTTGTTTCTTGCTGTCTGAGTTCAAATCCGTTTATCTAGTTCCTTATTTAGTTTCCCCCTTGTATATATCTCCACATTTCAAGTGGCACAACATCCAACACGCTTTCTCTGCTTTCCTGCTGCACAGGGCTCCACCGTCTATCCCAAAGTCTGCCTCAGTCCTGGCTGTTGGTATAGATTTAAAGGCGTGAATGTGAAAGATATTTATTGGATGGAGATGAAGAGAGAGGGAGGGAAGGAGAAAGACACACAGACAGACATGGTTTAGTTTTACAAAGGAGATAAAACTTTAGCTGTGTTAGCATCACCATTGTAATCTGTAGTGAAATATAGTAGAAAAGGCAGTAGACATATACTTCTGTCTTAATAGCATAAACACTCCTTAAGGTGAGCTCTGGAAAGGCAGAAGCCTTTTGTGAAGTAGAAGGGGCAAAAGCTCATTTGATCTTAACTTTTAGTATGATACAGATTATGGAAGGGAGTCTTTAAAAATTTTTTTAAGTCTGTACTTAAAAGATAAACCAAAGGAAATTTAAAATCTTGAGCTTAGAACCACGACAATGGGCCACATAGTGGGATTTTTTTTTATTAGAGTTAGATTTATAAATTAGAGCTCTAGTGATAAATGTCAGTGCTCTGGGCAGTTAATACAACAGTAGCACAGCAAGAAGAAGAAATTTGAAGTATTTTTATTTATTTAGGATACCTTAAATTAACTCAGACCTTCCAACCTTTATAACTTGCATCTATCAATCTTAAAACATCTTCTTAGACACTTAAACATTTATAACTTGCATTTACCAATCTTAAAACACTTTCTTAGCTCTCAAACATTCATAACTTGCATTTACCAACCTTGAAACATTTTCCTAGACCCTCAAACATTTTCTTAGAAGCTTCATAACTTAAATTTTTGTATCTTTTGGCCTTTGTATGTAATTATTTACCATGAGACATAGGTGAGATTGCTGTGAAGATCTATTGTCCTTTAGCTAAAGGTGTTGGGATCCGTAAGCAGGCATCTCTACGGCCAGCCCGAGGGACCTGACAAACCGGACATCAGGCATCTGTGAAGCCACCTATGGATCACCTGAACCCACCTGCACATGCTCTGGGTCAGCTTATAAGAGAACTCGCACCACCTCCAATCTCTCTCCAGCCCTGCCCAGAGACAGTTTCTGTACCCTTCCTCCATTCCCTTAATAAACCTCCCACGTGGAACCAGTCCTGTGTTGTGATTTGTGAACCTGCCTTGTAACTTTGTTACACAATCCTAACAAAAGGAATGGTAAAACGTTACACCTGAGACCTGCGTTTTGAGTCTGGTAACAAAGTAGACTGCGTCTAGATCTGACAGTAGCTTCTCTAGGAGTGAGAATTAAGGCCTGGTGTCCTGCGTATCAAGAGGACTGAGAAAGCACCTGAAGTCTCCCAAGATAGAAGTTGGCAATATGCCCGTGAGTCCCAAGTGTGAACTTAAAAGAGACCTTCAGTGTTACCCTAGGCTGGGTGGGGCTGGTGGAGGTCGCAGAGCCTAGGAGCCACTTGTCCTCTGCCAGGCCTCGGAGCTGGAAGGCTGGAAGTATCTGTGGCACTTGTGCTGGTTGAGCCTCCATGGTTAAGCACAGAGGACAAGCCTGAATGGGAGCATTTTGACTTCCAGAGGCCAGTCTGCTAGCAGGCAGGTATGGCTTGTTGAGGCAGTTGCTGGACCAGTGTGGGTCTAACAAATTGTCCAGGTCCTGATTACTGTGTCTCTACCTTTGTTGGCCTACTGCAACCGACTAGTTGTTAGAAATAGAAGTTAAAAAACAAACAAACAAAACATTTGGGTAAATTAGTAACCATTTTGTGTGCCTTGGAATAATGAAACACCTGTGAGATAAAAATTGGCCACCAGGTATCGGAGCTGGGCCATCTGGCAGCTCAAATACAAGCCAAGCCCAGGACTGGCCTTAATATGCTAATGAACTACCCCCAAAGTGGTTAATTGGCATGCTGGTCAAATAGCCCCAAGCCAGCTAGCACAAAACTACCCCAGTGTTGAACCATAGGTTAGGTCTCTCTCTACTTGCTGCAGGGCGTGGCTACCTGCCCTACCTTGGGGTGAGGCTTCCCTTCTCCTAGAGGCCCTTCCCTGTACAATCCAGACAGTTTGGTTTCTCTTGCCCTTTTGCCCTTTGCCCTTGCCCTTTCCTCTCTGCCCCTTCACTCCCTCCCCTCGCGTGCTCTCCTCCTCCTCCTCCTCCTCTTCTCTCCTTTCTCTCTGTAGGTGCTTTTCCTCCCCACCTGCATTTGTATAATATAGTTTTGTCTCACCATTAGCTCATTCCGTTTTATTTACTCAGTCAATCAGAAAGTTGGAAGGTTGGGAATGGTCTCTAGCACCACACTGTCATGCTCCAGAGACAGCAGGCTCTAGCCTCTGTGTGGATGGATACCCGAGGCAAAAGGACTTGAGACTGAGTAGCTGCTAGCTTTGCTCTGAAGGACCTCCTGGGACCTCAGCTGTGCCATCCTCTGAGCCTGCCACAGCTGAGGGGCTTCATGGTGGACAAGGATCTGGAATGTTATAATAACGAATTAGTCTTTATATCCAGTAGATGGTCCCCGAAGTTTTCCCTGGAGAAAGAGTTGATCAAATTACATTTACAGAGTTTAACCATCAAAACCTATACGGAATGAGATGAAATAAGTTGTACAGAGACAGGTTGAAGAGAGAACAAGCTGGACATAGGGAAAGATAGAATGAGCCAGTGAATGAGAAGGAGCCAGAAAATGAGAACAGATTGCTAGAGTTAGTTTGAGGCCAAGCAGAGCAATTCAGTGAGAAGTGTAAAGAAGCCAGGTTGAATCAGTCATTTGGGAGAGGAGTTTGCGCCAGAACAGCTGAGTTGAACCAGCTAGCACAGAGCTCAGTAAGGACAAGAAAGGGTGAGCTTATTCAGCAGTAAGTCTCAGAGGCTGAAAACATTCTAGGCCTAGGTTAGATTGTACTGAGGCTAGAAGCTTCCAGGACTAGGCCTAGGTTAGCAGATGGAGGCAGTAATCCCTGAAAGGACAATTACATCAGGTGAAAAAAGTTCCTTTTACATCAAAGTGTCTGTTCACAGCAGTAAAAGAGTAAGACAGTCTGCAAACTATAAGCCCAAAGAAACACTTTTCTCACTTTGTCATCGGTTCAGGAATAGCTGCACACTGACCACTCAGACCCCAGACTAAGACTAATGGAAGTTTATTGAACGCTGAACAAAAACTGACCAGTCAGGGCCACAGTCTGGCCACAGGAGCCACTTGGGAGCCAGAGTATGTCATCCTAAGGCAGGTTTTGTTTTGGTTTGTTTGTTTGTTTGTTTGTTTATAACCAGGTAACAAAACTGTAACCAGGTGAAAGAAACAAACCACAAACAGCTAACAACCAGGTATCCAGGTATAGGAAGCTACATTACATCATTTTGACTAGCTAAACAGTGTGTTTCTAACTGACCTTTGATTGGTTCTGCAGTTGGAAACTTCATTGAGTGTCTAGGTAACAAAGTCTACAAAGTTTGAGAAATTAAACCATAGAAATACAATCAAAATGAGGACTTAGAGGCAAAATGTCTTCTGATAAGGTAAAAGCTACAGCAGGTGTTAACAGGAGCCAAAGTTATGCTAAAAACTAAAATAGGTCTCAAAACACGGGCTGTAGAGTTTAAGCAGGTTAAACAGGTTACAACATCTTAAGTTCTTTTGGTTAGTATTTTACCACAGAGCAGCAAACTAGAACCCTAGAAAACAGGAGCCTGCCATTCTCACTAAAAAACAAATGGCAATGAGTTGGAGGTATTAATAAGAAATAGAGTCACAAACTAAAAGTCCATTAAGAAGGGAAGGAGTGGAGCTGAGTGATAAAGACAGTAATTTCTCTGAAGGTGATGTAGCTCTCACTGTATACTTCACACGACTCATTTGGTAAGTCCTCAGAAAGATGCAGCTACCATTGCGAGGCCTCTCACAGGCGAGGAGACTGAAGCTGAAATCCCTAAACCCCTTGTCTAAGACCCACAGACACTATAGTATCAAGATGGGCTAGGGAAAGGGTGGTGGCCTAACCAGGAAAGGGGACACAAGATTCCTGGTGCTTGCTAGTCAACCAGTGTAGTCAAAAGAGCAAGCTCCAGGTTCAGCGGGAGCATTGGAGCATGTTTCAAAAACCGCAGTGGAGAGAGACTGAGGGAGTCACCCAACAAGGACCTCTGGCTCTCTCTCCCACACAGACACACACTTAAAAGACTGATGTGGTTATCTCCATGAATAGTCCTTGGTTGGAGTATGAGTCTCTGGGAAGTTCCCTATGTTCAAATTTTCTTGTTCTGTTGCTCTCCTTGTGGAGACCCTGTCCTCTCCAGCTCTTACTATTTCCCAGTTCTTACCTAAAATTCCGTTCACTCTGCCCAACAGTTGCCCATCAGGCTCAGCATCTGCTTTGATAGTCTGAAGGGCAGAGGCTTTCAGAGGCCCTCTGTGGTAGGTTCCTAGGTTGTTTCCTGTTTTCTTCTTCTTCTGATGTCCATCCTCTTTGCCTTTCTGGATGGGGTTTGGACGTTTTAGTTAGGGTCCTCTCTCTTGCTTAGTTTCTTTAGATGCACAGGTTTTAGTGGGTTTGTCCGCCTTCCACCTTCCCGATGGTGAGTGCTCTCTGTCACGAACAACTCCACATTTGGCTAAGGCCGAGGATCTGGCTTGCTTCCATGTATGTGGACCTATCTGCATTGCCCCCGTGGCACGCCTGGGTTGGCTACCCAGAGGCTATGTAAGCTGTGGGCTGGCTTTCCCCGGGGTCCGAGGATTGTTCAATGTTCCTGAATAAACTGCATTGAAAAAAAAAAAAAAGACTGATGTGGAGATAGGCAGAGCACAGTGCTTCTGGCCCGAAGGCTTTGCACACCGTTGGAGCACAGCAGCTCCTGTAAGAGGTGGACACAGTCGGTGGACGTGTGCTGTGCAGCAGCATCTGGGGGTGAGTTAGAGGCCAGAAGCCAATGGCCTTCGTCACCTAAGAAATCCAAGGATATGGGTTAGGGAGGGCTCCTTGGAGAAGCTGATTCCTCAACATGCTTTTTCCAGACACTAACAGTCAGATGAAAGGGTGTGGAGTTCATTGGAGAAAAAGCCAGGTTCCACAGAGATGAGAACTCCAGAGGGGTGTATTTGGACAGAGCGGTGCCTAGGGGTCTTTATTCCACCGTAGAATAATGCCCCAGTACCTACTTTGCTGTGTGTGTGTGTGTGTGTGTGTGAGAGAGAGAGAGAGAGAGAGAGAGAGAGAGAGAAGCACTGGTGTCTAGTTTGCTTGGTCTGTGACACTTCTTGACCACACTTCTGCAGCAAAGCACCTCCATTTCTTATACAGTTCAGCTGTTGACCTCTCTGAGGAGCAGAGCACACCCCTACCAATGCCGTGACAGAGGAATGATGAGGTGTCAAGGCAAGCGGGACTGAGGACCCCTGACAAGCAGGCAGGAAAAGTACTGATCAGCAGGTGAGATCTTCTCAAAGCCTGGTAATCATGGAATTGAACCCTGGGGTGGCACAGCTTGGAACTTCAGGTTCTCAGACATTCTTTTCCTTCACCTCATTTGAAAAACAGCATTTTTTTTTGCACCAACCTCTCCATTCAGTGAACTGTAATAGGCACAACCATCTTTTCCTATGAATAAACTGCAATTTACTCTCCATTTGTAACAAATTGCACCTCTTCTATATACAAAGCAGGTGTACTGTTTAATGACTCACCTTTATTTTAAATTTTTAAACTTAAAATTCTTGTTTTCACATTCAGAAATAGCTATGCTCTTATCAATATGAAATGAAATTTACTGACATAGAAGACTAATGATTTATGTGCAGACCCTTTTATTCCTTTTACAAAAATGTGCTGAAAGCCAGATATTTGAGTTGCTCTGCTGGACACTTGGGTTTCCCAGATGAAAGAGTTCACACCCTCAGGGAAGTAACAGAAGGGTACTACCCTTTTTAACTGAAGGGTAGAAGACAAAGAATAGAGAAGGAGGAGGAAACCTGGGGACACAGACAAGTTGTCAGTTAGATCCCATGAGACATACAGGAGACGAACAAGAAGAGTGATAGCTCTGGTCCAGAGATCTTAGGAGAGAAAGAAAAGCTTCTGTTACAGATCTGAGAGCAGAGAAGGAAAGCTGCAGCTCTGTGTGACCTTACCTCTGGAACAGAGGTAAATAAAAGACATTTTATCCAGAACCCCAAGGGGATGTATGTGGACACTCCCGAGACCGTCCCCAGGCCCAGTGACTTGCTACAAACACTCAAAAACGGGCAGAGCTCCCATTCCTAGTTTATTAGAGCTGAAGATACAGATTAAAATCCACAGGAAATATGGTAGGGGATGTGCTGGGAGACACCAAGCACACATTTTCAGCTGCCACCATCATGTCTACTTGCATAGACAACACTTGATTCTCCCAACAAGGACATGTCAAGAGCCATAAAATATGTTTTCAACTTAGGGAGCCCCCCAAGCCTCGGTGCCCAAGGATGGTGCATAGGCTTAGTAACACAGACAAGACTGCCAGCTCAGGCTCCCCATCAGAGGCCAAGCTCATAAGAGCTGAGCCCTCTGCCATCAATTACAGTGTTAGCATGATCTAGCATGACCCAACTGAACAAATACATGCTTCTCAGACAGCATGTTCCAGAGGCTTAGAGGTTATTTCTCAGGAACAGAGAGAAAGGGCCAAAGCTCTCCTTGAGGTATGAGAGGTTAATCTTTTACTGTCGATGAAACTAACACTTTTTGAGATCAGCTGGGAAAAGATTCCACAATAGAAAGTTGTTCTACAGGACTGTCCCCCAAGGCTGAGCCCAAACTGTTGCCATCTTCAGGAGTCCAGCTTGGCGTCTTTACCAAAGATCCTAGCTTGTAACTCCGTCCTGAAAGGAGCAGGCACAGAAGGGTCATAGTGCCCTTCCCTGAGTAGCTGTTTACAGTTGTATCTCGAGTGCACATGGCCTTGGGGTCTCTGTGGGTGAGGAGGAATGAGGGGAGGGACTTCCACACACCCAGTCGTGGTAGAGCCATTATCCTTGCTTGATTTACACCTTTGTGTGTGTGCTCTAAGATCACCCATGCTACTTCCCTGCGCCTCTTGCCCATTACTCTATTTGTAAACTTAATAAGCTCTTAGTTCTCCTGGGTGAACTTTGGTGGAAGAGTACCTTGGTTTGTAGTTGGTACCCTAGGAGGAAGGGTGGGCATTGTTTACAGTTTTCTTCAAGGGCAGGACTTTTAGCAACAAAGGTAACAATTTACTGAAAACTGGGCCTAAGACAACTTACAACCATGGAAATGAAAGCAGGGACTTGGAAGAAGCAGGATAGAGAATGACAAATTAGTCAAGAAGGAAAGAGTCACATTTGACCTGGCACTGTTTAAGAGGCCTGTTAGGATCAAGGCAAAAATGATAGCTTAGTTTCAGGAATACAGATTACAACATCATAGTCCATGCTTACTTCTATAATAAACTAGAAATGTTTAATTTTCACCTCTGGAGGCCGAGAGGTCCAATATAAATGTTCTAGCCTGCTCACTAACTCATAGATGGTGACTTTTTGCTGTTTCCAATGTGGTGGAAGGGTCGAGGCACCACAGCCTGACTACTCATTTGGTTTGTAAAGGCTCCACCTCTATGATACAGTTACCTCTGCAGCTCCTAAGCCCATCACACTTGGAGCAGGGTAGGTATCAAAATAAGGATGTGAAGTGGACCACAGCAGAGGGGAAACAGAATTAACAGTCATTGCTTCCTGAGATGAGTGTAAAAGCTGGCAAGAAAAGGTGTGGCTCAAATAAAGCGGCTTCCAGAACAACCAACAATCTGGAACAGGCGCAGGGCTCCTTAGGTGCATCCCAAGGATGGGCTGGCTCCTTCAGGCCATTCTTTTGGTGGTTTTGATGTCTGAGGGGTTTGGCCATCCTTGAGAGGGTGTAAGTTGGCTCAGTTGCTGGCATCTTACTTATAACAACACATCTCAAAACAGGAAAGAATCTGTTCCTGTGATGGTTCATACTTAGAGGGCAGAAAAATCTTTTTTAGAAATTATCTGTTAAGGAGCCTGATCACATGACCATCCTCAGCCACTGGCTCGAGGAAAAGGGATTAGTGTGAACCAGGCAGGCTTAGCAGCGTTCTGTTCCCCAACCTCGCAAAGTAGGGCAGCTGGATGGCTGGTGGATTTTGAGGTTCTGGGAGGAGCGAAGGCCAGGTGAGAAGTTTTCAGTGTCGTTGCTAGATAACATCCGGAGAAGACAGAGCAGGAAGATTTTACTTTTAAAATATCAGATATGTTAATTGTTTACTAAAATGTAAGGCAAAGGAAGGAGATATTGCCCAGAAAGAGATATAGAAGATAAAGGGTTTTAAAAAGTTATGGACTGATGTTGTCTTTGGAGACATGAAGACAATTAAATTCATAGCAGAAGTTGGAATACATTACCTGCTCAGTGTTGTTTTATGTTTTCGAAACTTCTTGTATTTTCCACCCATATCGAAGTTTTGAAGGTTTCTTTGCTTTTTTATTTTTATTTTTCTGAGGCAGGGCTTCAGTGTAACTGTCCTAGGCTGCCTTGGAACTCACTGTGTAGACCAGGCTGACCACAACTCACAGAGATGCTCCTGCCTCTGCCTCCCAAGTGCCGGGATTAAAATGTGAGCCACCATGCACAGTGGAAAGGTAGTTTTGCATACCACCTACATTCTTTAATTTCTTCAAAAATCTCCTTTCTTCAGAGTGCCACTATCTTCTCTATTTTTAGAATTCCCCAATTTCGAAAGAGTTGGTGAGAATATTTGTAGTGATATCAAGTTTTTATTTTACTAAGTTAAGTTTTTGGGAGGGGTGTGTAAATAATTAAATATGCTTCGGAGAGAAATGCTTAACAATGTTCTCTCTCTGCCGATTCTTCAAGCATCCTATTTTGCATTATGTTTCCATAAATTTTCATGTTGAATGTGTTTTCAACATGAGGTGTATAATAATAAATTAGGAAATCGGCTGTATAGTGGGCAGCCATGTTAGAATTTAAGCTTGAAGACGTGAAGTGAGTGTTGAAAACAGTGTGAAGGAAGAGGGGAAGCTGCCATTCCATTGGGATTGTTCTTCGTGATTTGCAACATATTAAAACTAATATATTATCTTTTACTAAGGTAAAAAAATGTTTTAATGCAGTGTCGTCTGTTAATTTATTTCTCTTGTAAATAACCTAGTGGGATAGATCTATGATTTTATTATTTATTTTTTTAATATTTATTTTAAGCACTCTCTGCATGGTTTGTGTGTGTGCATGTGTGTCACACACACACACACATGTATGTATCTATATTCTTTCTATTAGTTCTGTTACTCTAGAGAGGCCTGATCAGTACACGGGCCACACTCGAATTTGTCTCCAGAGTAAACTCTTTCTTATTCCTGTTAAGGTGAGAGCTGTGTTACTGTATGTTTATTTTCCGCATGGGCAATAACAATAAAATCTCATCTTTGGCAATTGTGCAGCATGTGTCAGGCACATGAATTGTCCTTGTGTGGGTTATTTCCCTCGGATCTCATAGCTGTTGTGAGAATTCCTTTTCTGGGGTGATGCAAACAACAACTTTTCACCCTTGTAAGGTCCAAGCGACAAACCAAAGTACAGCCCCACCCAGCCCACCCTGGGAAACCAGGGAGCTTACTGGTTTACTTCTAGAATGCTCAGGGGCTTCTCTAAAAGAGTGTAGCTGACCCGGGCAACCACACCGGAGCGTCTTCACTCAGAGCAGTCGGTGCCACTATGCCTGCGCGGATGGAGCTTCCTTCAGCAAACCCGCCCTGGCTTACATACAGTAGCACCCTGTTACTCTAAGCCACACACAGTTAGTGAAAACTGCATACCAATGGCCAGAAGGAGAACCTGGAAGCAGGCAGGCATCCATTGGCCCTCCTCACATCCTCTGATGAAGGACTGGCAACAGTCCCGTCATGATGGTCTCTCTCACAGGAGCCATAGCTAGCCTGATGGTGGCTAAGACCTCCTCACATTCTCTGATGAAGGACTGGCAACAGTCCCATCATGATGGTCTCTCTTGCAGGAGCCATAGCTAGCCTGGTGGTGGCTAAGATGGCAGCTGCTTTGCTTAGAGGCCCATGCTCTACAACAATGAAGCTTGTTATCAGCGTCAGCTATGCAGACAGTAAAGTGGAGTGTTAGACACGTGCAGCAGTTTGTTCAAATACGTGTGGAACTCAAGAGCCCATGCGGAGACTTACACTGGACAACATAAAATTAGAATATACCAAGAGCTGTCACAAGTCAAACCACCAAGCAAGAGAGAGGAGGCGATTTTGTGTTAGCCAGAGAAACTTCCAGACCACTGGACAGATAGCATGAAAGCAGCCATGAGTCCTCCAACAAGCATGGGCTGTACAGGTCCCTGATGGGGAGGAAGGACTTTTGAAGGAAGACTTCTGTCCTTTCAGAGGGACATTGATGTAGACCACCTCATGAGAGTGTGCAGACCTTGAAGATCAGGCTGTTGGTAAAGTATGATTCTCAAGAAAGTATAAATGTGACTCTCATATAGGATGAAGCCGTATAAGGGCTTAATTCAAATTTCCACTGAGGAAACAGAAAAATAGAAAAATAAATTTGAATGAGAAAGGAGAAGAATTATTTCTGCCAGAAAGACATTTTTATGTTTGTTAGTCTGGAACAAAACTTCCTGGTGCCCCTCAAGATAAAACATTGCAACATTTAGGGGTATCGCCTTATTAGGCAGGACTTCTTTGTATTTCCACTAGACAAGGTCTGCAGTTGTATGTAACCTCACAGGACTGAGCTCGTACCTCAAGTACCAAAGAAAAGAACAATACTCAAGTGGGCCTATTAAACTGCTTTCACACGTTGGTTGTTTTTGAAGAATTGCTGAATGAGATTGCCCCAAGCCAGAGAGCTTAAAACGATAGAAACGTATTCTCAGAAGAGTCTAGAGGTCCAAAATCAAAGTGTGAGTAGATCAGGTCCTTCCAGAGCTCTCCAGAAGCCTGTGCTTTCTCTGCTTTGGGGGCTGCTGGACTTGTCCCTTAGCTTGTTGGAATATCTGTCACTCTAGGCTCTGGTCCTGCTATCCATGCAACTTGTCTTAGTTACTTTTCTACTTCTACGATAAGACACAATGACATAGCATGAGAATAAGCCCAGAAAGAGTTTATTTGGGGCTTAGAGTTTCGAGGGTTTGAGCTCATGGCCGTCACGGAGGAGAGCATGACAGCAGGCAGTAGCTGAAGGCTCATCTTGATCCACAAGGCTGAGGTCCAGAGAGCTAAGTGGAAATGGCATGAACTTTTGAAATTTAAAGGGCACCCCAGTGACATGACTTTTTCAACAAGGCCACACCTCCTTCTCAAACAGGTCCACCAGCTGGGGACCAACTATTCAAGCGCATGAGCCTGGGAGCCACTTTCTCAGAGGCCCCAATGAAAGGGTAAAGACAACTGTAGTTCTGTGTTGTTGTCCAGGAATAACCTCACCAAGGTTGGTCTGAAGCTGCAGCCAGCACCGTGGAGGAGTCAAGGCTGTATTTGGTATTTCTTATACCCAGCCCTCCTGATTCAGGACTCTTTTATTTCTGCAGTTTCAGGTCAGGGGCATTCTCATTCAAACCTCACAGCACTCTTCCTTGTGCGTCTTCATTTTCCTTTCTCTCCTCCTGTGTTCTCCATTTGCATCTTCCCTCGTCAGTGATGAAATGCCTAGTTTATGTTTTCTGATCAATAGTTGTTCCATTTCCAAAAGTAAATGATCTCACCACAGAAGTGTGTACCCTGAGTCTAGACGTAAGTGTTGGAGACTATGGGAATGGATTAATCGGGTCATCAACATGTTGATTCAGCAATGAGGTAGCCAACAAGAAGACATAAAAGCTCTCTGCTGTGACATCGCCTCGTGCTTTATTTCCCTCCATTTATAGAGCAGCTACTGTCAATCTAGTCCATGAATTTAGATATGTTTCCCAAGTGTTTCCCATGAGGCAGGTGGAATGGAGTACCCTAGGGGGTGGGAGGCTGCTGCAACTATAGATCATTTCTCCTTTATTAGTTTCTTCTGCCGCCTTAACAAGTACCACAGACAGAGTTTTAGAAGAGAAACATTCTTTCTGGGCTCTGGAGTCCATCCTCAAGATGCTGGAAGGGGCACTGACATTCTGAAGTCTCTAGGTATCCTTCCTTACCTCCTCCAGATTCTGGTAGCCTTTGGCCTTTTTTGGCTAATGGAAGTTATTGCCCTAAGATCTTGCCTCTGAGTCTGTGTCCAAATTTGCTTCTCCTTAGGAGATACTAGTTGTACTGGTAGTGGCTTAACCAAAAATGACTTCCTCTTCACTTGATTATATCTGTAAGGACTTGATCTGCAAACAATGTTATAATCAGACACTAGGGGAGTGTTCAGTGTGTTTATGAGGAGAAGCACACTCATCTCCCTTCTCTCCCCTCCATCTTTTCCCTTCCCTACTCTCTTCCTCACCCTTTCTAGTCTTTTCATAATCAAAACTCGCCTCCCTGGTTAAAGTTTTTCTTCATCTACTCCTCAGTCTCCGACTTGTCCTCATTGTCTCTCCTCATCCATACCTGCTTTCCTTCATTCACCCCAGTCCACACCGGTCTGCTCTGGAACCCTGAATCTCTCTCAGAGATGACGCTGGGTCCCACTGAGGGGGGACCAGATCCAAGAAGTGTATGAGGAGCGAAGGACCTTAGGCCAAGGTCTTCTGAGTGACAAAGTCTCAGCAATTGATTTCTTTTCTCGATGTGTCCTTCAGGTGCAGCTGCAACATGCAGAGGTAAGTACACGGAGGGTGTGAAGGGTGGTGGAGGGAGGGCTGAGAGGAGAAGGGGATCCTGGCTGAGCAGGTCTTCAGACAGCAGGTAATTAACCTAATTGAGCTCAGATCTCATAACCACATTCTTAATGCCTGCCAGAAGGTTGTCAGATTTGGCTCAAGTGCGGCGGTATATTTCTAAATAAGTAGAAAAAGATTATGGGTCTGAACTTTGGTAATAAACCTTTCAATAAATTCATCAACTGCACCTTCCAATGGGGTTTCTCACAAGACAGTATATCATAGAGAATACTTGAGGAATTTTAACGAAGTCAGCCATGATAACTGCTGTTATCAAGCAGAGCCGGCTTCTCACATCCAAGAGCTGGGACCGATGAGGCCCACTCTCTTCCTTCACTTAACCTAGTGTGGGATTTCAGTGGGATCTATTCAGTGGGATTTAGTGTGGGATCTTATTCGTACCAACTCTCTGTTGTTGATGGGCCATTCTCCACTGTCTCTGCTTATTGCTGTTTATTGCGCTGCTTATTGCTAAGAGGGCGTCCCCGAAAGTCCCGGCCCTGGTGCCTGGCAGTCCAGGTGGGGATTGAAGGGCCACACCTTGTGGTGATGCACTTTCAGTCGCCTCCGGCACCCTGGGAGTGTCTCTGAGGCAGGTGAGGAGAGCTGCTCCTTGTCATTAGCTTCCTGAGGCTGCTCTAGGAAAGTGCCACAGGCTGGAGCTCAGAGAGAGAAATGTGCTTCTCCATGTGCTAGAGGCCCTGGCATCAAGGAGTCAGATGGCTTGATTTGCTCTGGCTTGTGGCTAGCACCACATGGTGCTATCTTCATGCTCCTTTCTGTGCTGTCTTCATGCTCCCCTTTTTCTGTGTCCCTGTTATCTCCTTTTATAGCCCAATTTCGTTCCACACTACCGGTCAAAGACAATGGGTTAGGGCTACTCCAGTAGACTCATTTCAATGCACTCACTTCTTTAAATGTTCTGCCTCATTTAATTAGGGGCACCGGGAGTTAAAGCGTCAACATATGAATGTTGGGAGTATGTGGCATAGCCCCTACAGCTGCTTGCCTGGGACTGGCTGCTTTTTTGAGGGCGTTTATTTCTTCTAACATTACTTCCTTCTTCTGATGTTGGCCCCACCATCTGTAGCTCCAGTGGGGTGTTTTCCTAAAAAATTTTGAAACTATGTATTAAAATCTCTGTAGGATATTTTTCCAAGTATTTCCCAGAGGCAAACAGTCTTGTCTCCTAGAAATATGAAGACTTGAGGGATGGAGAGGTGGCTCATTCTGTGAGGTGGCTGATTCTGTGAGGTGGCTGCTATGTAACATGGGGGCATGAGCTCAGCACTTACAGGAAGCTCTGGGCATGGCCACATAGATCTACAATCCCATTTACAACAAAAACCCTTTTCAAAATAATTTATTTTATGAATTTCATCATGTCTGTGTGTGTGGGTATGTGCCAAGCGAGTGCAGATGCCGGTGGGGTGACATCAGAGCCCCTGCTGCTGGAGTGAGAGGTGTTTGTAAGACACTGAGAGTGCGAGGCGCCAGCCCAGCTCCTCCAAAAGATGCTCACATTCTTAACCACTAAGCCATCTCTTGAGCCTCCGATCAAGAAAGAAGACAGATACACTTTTTTATGACCAGGTTAAATGAAGGCACGTCAGAGCATGAGATTATTGTGGCCGAACTTTCCTTTTCTCCGTGGCTGGACGACCGTTCGCAGACTGCTTGCGTTAGTGTGGCCGTTGGACTAACTTCTGCCCGAAGGAAAGGAGTAGAAATGAAATGTTCTATTCTTAGTTCTGGTTCGCACCACTGTGGAACCCCTCTCTGTTGGCGGGATGGCCATACCCAGAGAGAAGTCTTCCACTAGCTTGATCCACTGAGAACACAATGGGGCAGAGCAATCCTCACTGCTCCTCACCATTTGAGATTTCAGAATTCACCTGTGACAACAGCTACTGTTAGAGCATTTTACAAATATTAGACCATGAGACCCAGCTCTGTTTTCTTTCAAACTTTTTGATGTTTATATATTTATTTATTCTCTCTCTCTGTATCTCTCTCTTTGTGTATCTGTGTGTATATGTGTCTGTATGTGTGTGTGTATCTGTGTGTGTCTGTGTATGACTGTATGTGTCTGTGTGTTCATGTGTGTGTGTGTGTGTGTGTGTGTGTGTGTGTGTGTACCTGTGCCAAGGCATGCATGTGGAGGTCACAGGAGTTTCTGGAGTTGGTCCTCCTCTCCCTCCATGCAGGTCCTAGAGATTGCACTCCAGGCCTGGTGACAAGCACCTTAACCTAAGAGCCATCTCAATGGGCCTCTATCTGCTTCCTTTGTTGCTTTTGACCTCATGACTTTCATTCTCTGGACACCAGCATTTGTTCTGCTTTCCAGTCAGAACAAGGGAGCAGCATGGAGAGCAGAGTGGAGATTTGACAAGGCCTCTAACACATTCTTCAGGCTTGTAATAGTGTCCACCTCAGTAACAGAAGGGGCATTAACCTGAATGTCATCTGCCAACTCTGCTTGTGAAGACATACCACTGGCAGGTGGTGTATTCCCTCTCTTGGCAATTCAGCTCAAGAACTTCGAGAGCAGTCTCTGATTCCTGAGCAGCCTCAGCCTCCTGCCTGGGATGGATGCCAGTGCTGGGCCAGCCTGATGTAAGCTGTGGTCCCTTGCTGGGTCCTGGTCAGCTCCCAGGCTGCAGTGAGAGCCCACCTGTCCTTTCATCTCCCCATTGGCACTAACTCATGGGACTAAACTTCTGGTTTAGTTTCTGTTTCTGCCTCATGTAATTTCTAGGAACTCCATCCTTTATGAAGAAGCCTAGATCATTTTCATCCAGCCTCCTGGACCCTCTATGCTGCTCACTCACCAAATCCCAGTTGCTGTGCCCTCTGCTTTGCTGGCCCATCCACGTTCTTCAAGACCCATCTTTCTTGGTTGAGACTAATAATATGCTAGGCCTTGTACAAAGTGTCTTGTCCCCACTTCTGTGACCCCATGTCTTTGTGTGTGAGTATATGCTGGTTAGCCAAAGCTTGTTGGAGATGTTCAAGGTTTGAGCAACTGGTGAAAGGTCACATAACTTCTAGTGAGGCAACAGGATAGACAAGCACAGAAGGTCTGGGTTCCTGAGCCAGTGGGCGTACTGGGGCTTCTCACAGGAGCGTCTGTCTTCAGCATAGGTGATGTCCTTGAAAACTCACATCCCTGGTTTCCCACACAAGTTGCGGAAGATTTACCAAAGATGCTTCTCTCCCCAGCAACCATTTAATGCCTGTGTGTCGGTGAGGAGAGGCCTTGCCAGCTTCCTGAGTCTGGGTTCAACAAGGCTTGTGAGCCAAGGGCTAGTCCAGTCCATGGGAAGTGGCTATGCAGTGTGTGTGTGGGGGGGCTGTCCTTTCCTCAGCGTTGGCCTTTCGGGTCAGGCCCTGCCACACTTTCCTGAAGCCTTTTCCTTTTCGATTCTACCCCACCCCTTCCAGTTATCCTCTGCACTCACTTTAATGCTCTGCTTCTGATAGCTCTAGACCTTTGTGTGGTCCAGGGCTCCTTGAGACTCTGGAGTCAGTTTACCTTCTCATATAGAGACTACTGAAGGTTAATTTTCCTTCCCTGTCCCATACCCACGCAGCCTTAGCCAGTGACTAGCTGGAAGGCAGTCTGCCCTGTCAGGCCTCTGCCCCCTCCCCCCAGCTGCCTCTTCCTCTGTGGGAAGCTGCCATCTATATTGACTTTCCTTTTGTGCTCAGTTTCCTCAGCAAGTTGTCTACCCACACATCTTCATCTCAGGGCCTCCGGGGACCTACCTGAGCTGGCAGGAGCGTGTTGAGGTGCTGTGTTTCAAACGTGAAATGTCCCCCACAGCTCACATATTTGAGTGTCTGGTCTCTAGCTGGCAGCTCTGCCTGTGAAGGGAGTTGTGACAGGCTTAGGAGGTAGGGCCTAGCTGGAGGAAGTGTGTCACTGAGGGTGAGCCTTGAGGCTGCCCTGTTTGCAGCCTCCCAGCTTCGTTGAGATGTCACATACTCTATACCTCCCGTGCAATCTTGGACACTAGCCTCTCAGGCTGTGAGTCCACAGAAGCTTCCCTGTTCAGTAGCTTCCTGTATATTTGGTCACGGCAATGAGAGAAGTCGCTGATACGGAGGGGGGTGGGGAATCTGAAAGGGCACATTTCAACTCTAGCAAAGAAAGGTTCATCTGTCACGCTAAGTAGCTTTGAGCAGCGGCAGATGAGGTGTTTGTGGAAGAATCGGAGGGGATGCGCTTGGCAGTTTCTGAACAGAGCCTGAGCCTATGTGTGACGAGACTGAGGCATAAATTAAAGGCAGAAGATGGAGGCACTAAACCCAGAGAGCTATTCCAATAATCTTGAATAGGTGGTCTCAGGAAATGGCCGCAGAAGAGGACACACGGAACTGGATTTGTGCGGCTGTGCTGGTACATGGGAGACTGTTATTCACGCCAGTGTCAGAGAGAAGACTGAACTGTCACTGACCCCCACCTGCAGAAGTCGGACTCCAGAGAGCAGGCTGGTTTTGAGAGGAAGGGAACGTTTGATTTCTGGTTGCAAGCTGCCATGCCAAGACATCTATTCTGCCTGAGTGTGCATTTCCTCCCTCTGCATTCTTCTCAATTTATCTTTCAGGAGCAGATCAGCCTTCCCAAGTCATCACATCACAGAATTCTCAGATCATTATGGCTTAATTGCTATTTGATCATGCTCAGCCTCAGCCCTTGAACATCAAGGGGGAATTTACAGGAAGAAAAGAGAGATTTCCTCGGCGCAGTGACACGAGGCCCCAGAGCTGCAGGGTCCTTTGTGCACTGGTTCTTAGTGGCTTGGCTCTGCTCTTAGGTAACACCTGCTGCCAGCAGAGCCGAGCATCTGACAGGAGGGTCGAGCTCATCTCGTTTCAGGCTTCAGCTGCGCCTCCTTTACTGTTCGGAGACGCACCAATCATTGCATGGAGCCGCCGGGGTGGGGCTCGGGAATTCTGACAACAACACAGCCGTGTCTCACCCAGGTCGCTTTCTTACAGAGGCAGTGCTTGGCTTTCAGTTGTCAGTGCTATTCAAGGTTGTATTTTGTTTGAGGTAATAAGCCTCTGCCCTCCGAACAGAGACATCTTCAAAGACATCCACTTCATTTAGTAAACAAGCTAAGTGCTCTGCCACAGGGAGAGATTGCTGTGGCTCTTGGGACATCTGGGTTTCACTGCTCTCTAAACATACGTGTGTCTTGTGTCAGATGACGTGACCTACCCCATCAGCCACCACCTGTACACAGCCGACAGCATGTTGGCCATTGGCCACACTGAAGAGCATGTGAAAGAAATGGCTTGTGGGAGGAACGACGGTTAGGGAGCTTCGCTCACAGTCACTTGGCAGGGTCTCATGGTGTTGGAATGTGTGGCTGGAGCTGTTCACATCATTGCAGACGGGAAGCGGAGAATCCTAGAGGAAGGAGATGGTGGTAGTACGAAGGACCTGTCTACGGTGACATGCTCCCTGCAGCTAGCCCCAACCCTGAAGGTTCCTATAATCTAGGCATTTAGCCCCCCTGGCTGGGAAATCCTGAAAACGTGGTTGTGAGGGGTAGGCATTTCATGTTCAAACACCACAAGGGACAAATCACACTTGTTAAAGAAGGAACGGCATACTAAGGGAATGATGCTTTAGATAGTTTAACCATTCATTTAAAAATTATCGTACTGATGGTAATAATTTTGATGATAGTGTGTGTACATGTGTGTATGTGGGTGAGCATGTGTGTACATGTGGTTGTGCATGTATGTACATAGGTGTGCATGTATGTGTACACCTGTGTACATGTTTATACATATGTGTGCATGTGAGCATGTATGTGCATGTGAGCATGTATGTGCATGTGTGCGTGTGCATGTGTGACATAATGTGTGCATGTGTATGTGCATATGTGTCATGTGTGTACATGTATGCACGTATGTGTGTCATATGCATACATATGTGTGTGTGTGTGCGTGTGCGTGTGCGTGTGTGCGCATGTGTATACCCTACCATGCGTATGGAAGTCAGAAGAACCCTTGGGAGTCTGTTCTCTTCTTCTACCATGGGACCCGCAGATAGAGCATGCCTTGACAGGCTTTCACAGCAAGCACTTGTAGCCACTGAGCCATCTGGTCGGCTCCACTCACTCAAATGAGCACTTGACATCTGCTGAGTATCCGACAGTGTGGATGCCAAAAGCATCTGGAAATCTGCAGCCTCTGCCACAGAGTGTCTCACAGGTCAGTTGTGGTTACAGAGCCAGAAACAGAGGACTTGGGGCAGTGTACTGGGGACAGAGTTCTTGGCAGGCTATGGAGGAAGGGACAGTAGTTCTGGGGAGCAGAAAGCTCACTCAGTTCTCCCCAGTCCACGGCATGTTCAGCTGCATAGCACCCTTTGCATCTGAAGAACATTATGCAAAAAGTAAAATTAGCATTACCATACAATCCTGTGATTCCCAAGAGAACTAGATAAGATGTTCATATGAAAACTTGCACAGTCATCTCCATAGCCACGTGATTCACAAAAGCTGAGAGATGGAAACAACCCAAATGTCCATCAGCGGATGAGTGGATGAACAAATGGGAAATATCCATGAAGAATATTATTCACCCCAACAGTGCTGCAATGGAGATGGACTTCAAAAACATGACACGAAGTGAAAATAGCAAGTCATATTTTAATATGATCCTATTTATATTAAACTCCCAGAATAAACAAACACACAGAGGCAGAACCTATATTAGTGCGGTCCGAGGTTAGGGGAGAGGGAACAAAGAGAATTGGTATACAGGTTTCCTTCAGAGATGCTGAAATGTATTAGATTAGGTATTGTGCATTGCAAATATGAATATAAAGGCTGGGTTCCTGTTCTCCAGGATCCTACATTCAAGAATCCCAATAGTTAACTGCAATAGATGAAAGTCTGAATACACAGGGCTGTACAGAAATGAAAATTCTTCCAGAGCATCAGCAACCAGCCAGGAAGCCAGCAACCTGATTACAGAGAAACAATCCAGAAAGGCACCCTGCTCTGCAGCGACCAGCCTACTGTCTAAAATGGCAGCTCATACTGACTTTCACTCTCTAGAACTCCAGTTAGGTCATTCCTTACCACCTCTAACCCAAGACGTAGCCCTCTGAGACCCCAAATAAGCCCTTATCGCCTTAAGTTTTTTTTTTTTTTTGTCACTAATTAAAAAGTATCTGCTACAGCACCCTTTATACAGCTTTATGGAAACTTTATCTAGAAACGCTGGCAGTGGGGAAGGTCACTGCCAACATTGGGATTGAAATCAAGTGCAAATGAAGAGCCGGTTGCTGAGCGCTGGGCTCAGTGAGACTCTGTCTCAAACATGGAATCAGCAACTGAGAAGTCACCCAATACTGACCTCTGGCTTCCACATGTACAAACACATGCATATACCCACACACAAATGCACACATGCATGTGTGCTCACACACACACACGCACACACTCACTCATACACACACCTCTATGGCTCTACTTTGCAACTGAGGAAACTTGAAGAGGAGGATAGGCAGAAATCTCAGAGATGTCTGCACCCTGATTTCCGAAGCTTGTAAATGTGTTTTGTAACTTGGTGGAGGAGTTTTCACGTGGGACAGAGAGTCTGTTTGTTTCTTTGTTTGTTCTGAGGCAGGGTTTCTCTGTGTAGCTCTGCCCGTCTTGAAACTGGCTCTGTTGACCAGAACAAATGCAGAAGGGTAGCAAGAATTCCAAGGCCATGTTGCTGGCTTGGAGAAGGATGGGGAGACAAGAATCCATGAAGTTCCAGGTAGCCTAGATTCCAGGAAATGGTGCCCACTGCCACAGCATTTATGAACTGGGAAGCAGATTCTTCTCCAGAGCCTTTCCGTAAGTCCCAGGCAGGACAAGTACTTGATTTTATCTGCCTGCTACACAGAGCAGAGACGCTGTTGAACCACTCAGAGTTCTGATCTCCAGACCTGGGAATAGATGACTTGGTGTCATTAGTTACAGCAACAATAGGAAACAGACATAGGAGGCAAATATGAAGACAGGGTGAGAGATCCGGGCTCTGAAGTCTGCTGAAGCCCCAGTCTTGATGGCAGGGCCCGAGGAGGAGACGCTGGGGTGCAGGACTTGGGGTCCCTGCCCATAGAATTTCCAGTGCCAGAGGCAGAGGCAGCAGAATGAAACAGGATCTACCACCTCATCTTTCAGGGCTTCCTCTGGCTTGCTGCCTTGAATCTAGTAGATGACAGAATCATAATGTCTTCACAGCATGGACATGGCATTCATCTTTGATGGCAGTTCTCTTGATCATTACTTCTCAAATCTTCTAGCTCTGTGTCTAATTTTCTTGCAACATCATTTTAGGAAACCAGTTTGTGAGGTAAAAAAATATATCAGTTTAAGATGAGAAGAATTCATCCAACCACTTCCACTCTCCTTGGTAGAGCACTTAGCAAAAGAAGAGATGTCTTATGTGAAAATGACACCGTGGAGCCACCAAAAATGTCTTTCCTAAGAGAAGAGCTGTTGCGGTTTAAATTGTTTTCAACCCAAAGACAATTATGATTGAAAAAAAACGATGAGGAAGATAAAGCCTCTTATCCTCTTCCACTTCTTTTTGGGAAGCCTGTTTGGAAGCTGTAGGATTCAAAGGATTCAAAGGTAGTGGCTGCTGGATGGAAACCAGTTCAAGCCTGCTAAAGATGGCTGGCAGATGCAGAGTTTCCCAGCTTCCTAGAGAACACAGCCCTGAAAACAGCCTCTGTCTCAGAGACTTAACTGGGACCAGGACTCTGTCTCACGCCGATCATATCCTCAAGCATGTCTGGCGTCTTTCCTTCAGTTACCCGCACATGTTTGTGACATTTGCAGTCTCTATGCACTGGGAGGTCACTTCCGTGATTTAAGTGCTATGGCAAGGTCTTACTTGCCTAAAATGTCACCTTCGAGGATCTGCAGTCTCTTCTGAAACTTCCACCTTTTACATTTTATTACAAAATTTTACTGTGTGTGTGTGTATGTGTGTGTGTGTGTGTGTTGTGCTTTTATGGCCTATTACATGGATGTTTAGAAATGATGCATATATTCTACTTTGAAGATACCTACAAAGCTGCAATTGTTTTTTCTTAACTGTACAAATGAAGCTTTATACATTCTTTTAAATATGTTTTAAATTTATTCTTTTGGACTTTCATACACATATACAATGTATTTTTATCATACCCAGCCCTCCAATCCTTCCTGGACTCCCTCCATGGTCCACTTCCAATTTCTTTAAAAATATTTTTTTAAAAAATTTATTAATTACAGTTCATTCACTTTGTATCCCAGATGTAGCCCCCTCCCCCATTCCTCCCAATCCCATCCTCTCTCCCTCTTCTTCTCCTATGCACCTCCCCCAGTCCAATGATAGGGTAGGTCCTCCTTTCCTTCCATCTGACCCTAGCCTATCAGGTCTCAACAGGACTGGCTTCTTTGTCTTCCTGTATGGACTTGTAAGGCTGCTCTCCCCTCAGGTGGAGGTGCTCAAAGAGCCAGCTCATGAGTTCATGTCAGAGACAGGCCCTGTTTCCCTTACTAGGATACCCACTTGGACACTGAACTGCCATGGGCTAATTCTGTACAGGAGTTCTAAGTTATCTCCATGCATGGTCCTTGTTTGGAGTATCAGTCTCAGAAAAGACCCCTGTGCCCAGATATTTTGGTTTTCTTGCTCTCCTTGTGGAACTCTTGTTCATATAATATAAGATAATCATATTAAAACCTGTACACCTAAGGAAGCTAATCAAGAAGGAGGACCCTGGTAAGAAACCCAATCTTCATTTAGGAAGGTGAATGAGATGGACATCAGAAGAGGGAGAAAACAGGTAATAGGACAGGACATCCTTTGAAAGACTCTACCCAGAAAGGTATCAAAGCAGACGCTGAGACTCATAGCCAAACTTTTTGCAGAGTGCAGGCAATCTTATGAAAGAAGGGAGAGATAGAAAGTCATCTTCCAAATTCTAATTTTCTTTTTAAAAAAAAAATAACCCAGTGAGTCCAGTTAGTGCTTGTTGTGTGCACGTGCTCATAGGGACATTGTCAAGAGCATGGCCACAGCCCTTCAGAATGATTATCCTCCCTTCCCAGCAGTGATCACCAGCTCCTCAGGTAGGGGTGGAGACTCGGGAGCAGCCCTGCCCGTGCACGCTGGAATGTACACTGGCTTGTTCTAACACAGGTCTTGTGCAGACAACCATAGATGCTGTGAGTGTATGAGTGGCCATGTTGTATCAGAAAGAGACTATTTCCATAGCCCCCCTCGCTCTTTGGCTCTTATAGTCTTTTCACCCCTCTTCCACGATGTGCATGGAGCCTGAAGAAAATGTGTGAGATACAGCTGTCAATTTAGGGCTGAGCTCCCCTCAGCCATTTATCCTCTGCTCTTTTACCACTTACAAGTCTCAGTGTGAACTGCTTTCCGCTGCAAAAGAAGCCTGAGAGAGAAGGCTGTACTGCCTTATGCCTATAAAGATAAGGCATGCTGGTACTTTGTCTAAGGTAATGCTAGCAGTATCTCCCCTAGGCTTTTGCTTCTCTAGCCACAGGCTCCCGGCCAGCTTTACAGTCCAGGCCTGAGTTCCGTCCTGTAGAGTAGGCCTTGAGTTTAACCAGACAGCAACTGGTCACTCCCGTCCCAACCATGCTGCTACTACTCCAGCGAGCGTGTCTTGCCAGGCTGGTCACTATTGTAGTTCAGAGTTCACAGCTGGGAAAATCCTACGTATTTGTGCTTGCCTTTTAATCTTTGGACTGACAAAAGGATATATTTCAAAAGATTTGTATTTAAGTTGTTATCTTCAAAATTTACTCTAAAATACCTTTTTCCTCACAAACTCACCCCTTATACCCCTGAACATTTTAAAAGATGGTATTTAAAAGTCTGGCTTCTTTTGAGTTCAGATGTCATGAGTTTGGCTATCTATAATGCAATAGAAAATAACAATAAAGGTTTATTTTCTTCACAAGAAGTTGGGAGGTGCGTGGCTGGTTACATCAATCTGGCCACCGAAGGCTGTCATGAAGGATGCTCTCTGTTCTCTCCTATGTAGAGTTTGATAAGATTGTGCCAACCTGCTCATCAATAGTTCTGCTTAGACCTCATTGATGTAGAGGAGGTCCTCCTTCCCACCATTGCCATCCTCACAAACACTCCCACTCTGATGAGAAAAGGAGTTACATGTCGTGTTTATGTGCGTTTCCTTGGTTAGCACTGGAAGTGCAGTGTTCCAGGTTTGATAACTTCACCCGAAGTCCTCTGCGAATTGTTTGGTTGTAAATTTTGCCCAGTTTTCTAAAGTAGTTAAGGTATAAGTGACAGAGTGAGAATAACATCTGAAAGATAAATAACTACGGATATCCATAATGCATAAAGGGTATACTGAGGTTGTAAATAACAGGACAGTAAATCACAGCTTGTACATAGATAAAAGTAAACAGAGCAGAAGTGTGCAACCCTGAACTCTTACAAAGTAGACACCTGAGGAAAAGTACCCACGTGGAAAAACAAGCTGTCAGCAGACTCCCAGAATCCCCTGCCTCCCTTCTTAGTCTCTTCCACGCTCCCTGAACCAAGCAAGTGTGCCAACCAGAATTCTGTAACTACTAATCAGTTTGCTCATTTTTGAACTTCATATGTAAATCAGTGCCATTATTGGTGGCTTTCCCCATCACTTTGACACAACACCCGACAAGAGCAACTCAAAAAGGAGGGTATTTCATCTCATGATTCAAAGGTACAGTCCACCGTCATGGGGGCATCACGTGGCATCCACAGCCGAGAAACACAGATACTGTGCCCATCTCACTTTGTTCTTTTAATTCAGTTCAGACATGCCTGGGGGTTTGTTTTCATAGTGATTCTAAGCCCACCAAATTGACAAGATTAACTATCACAGTTACCAACTTATTAATGTGGTGAGGACTCAAACCTCCTCATGTAACAAATGTGAAATAGGCCTTTTTCTTACAGAGAGGCAGGAAGAGACAGCAGAGACGATGAATCTGTGAGCTAGCTTCTAAGACTCAGGGAAGCTGTGCTGGCCGACCAAAGCTGCTCCAGCTATTCTTGCATGACTTGCCCTACACCTCAGGGACGCACGGAGGCGTCTCACTTGGACCTCTGAAGAACTGAAGGGCTGAAGAACAGTCTGCTTCTAGAATGGAGCCCTGGGTGTGACGAACAGCTATCCATCCTGCATGTTACACCACCAGCATGTCCCGTGTTATTCTTGAGAACGACGAATGAGAAAACAGATTGGTTGGGTTGTTCTAGCATCCTGGGAACACTGTCTTGGAAATACAAATGGGTCACACCATCTGGCTTCTTTTGCCCAACATTAATTGTTGACAGTCAATTGTATTAAGATTTGACATTCAATTGTATCAAGACTGTGAAGTAAGCTTGACAACTATACTTTTAGATGTACTCATTAGAACCTAAAAATAAAGATATGATAAACTCTTTCATCTTTTACAAGTATATACATAATCTTTCATAAATGTTGGGAAATTTTATATTTTGCTTTTATCTATGACTTGAGCTTTTATCCTATTTCTACCATAGAATTTTACCCTGTAAAACAATAACATTTTAGGCTTTTATTGCCTCTGTTATATGACTTTCAATAAGATTATGAGCATTGAGTAAAAAATCTTCCTTTGTTTTCGATGAATAACATACTTTATTTACTTATAACTTAAATTAGTTCATAATTAATCAAAGTGACAATATAGTAAAGATTTTATAATTATTAATTGTAATTATTAAATATAAAATCCAATTTATCAGAATTACTTTCTTTTGTTTTTAAATATATCTTTACACTTAAAAATTATTTATTAATTTTACATCCCTATCACAGCCCCCTCCCTCCTCTCCTTCTGGTCCTACCTTCCTGCCCTCTTCTCTCTTTCCCACTCCCTTTCTCCTTAGAAAAGGGAAGCCCCCTCCCACCAACCCAGCCCAATACATTAAGTCACTTCAGAACTAAGTGCATCCTCTTCCATTGAGACCAAGCTGCCCATTAGCTGCACATGTGTAGGGCCCTAGGTCCGGAACATGCGTGGTCTTTGGTTGGTGGTTCCGTCTCTGTGAGCCCCCACGGTCCTCAGTTAGTTGACTCTGTTCTTCTTATAGAATTCTTGTCCCTTCAGGTCCCTCTATCCATCTCTCAACTCTTCTAAAGGACTCCCTGAACTCCACCTAATTTTTGGCTGTGGATATCAGCATCTGTCTCTATCTGTTGCTAGGTAGAGCCTTTCAGAGGACAGCTGTGCTAGTCTCCTGTCTGCAAGCATAGCAGAGTATTGTTAACAGTGTCCAGAGGTTGGCTTTTTCCCATGGGGTGGGTCTCAAGTTGGATCAGTCATTGTTTGGCCTTTCTGCCAATTACTGCTCCATTTTTATCCCTACACACCTTGTTAGCAGGGTAAATTTTGCGTCAAAAGTTTTGTGGGTGGGTTGGTGTTCCCCTCTCTCCACTGGAAGTCCTGCCTGGCTACAGGAGGTGGCTACTTCAGGCTCCATATCCCCCACTGCTAGGAGCCTCGGCTAGAGTGACCCCTGTATCCTCCCAGGAGTCTGCCCCTTTAAGGGTCTCCAGCTTGTCCCACGGATGCTCTCCAATCAGTTTCCCCTCTCTCTCCCAGTCCTCTCATCTCCTGTCCCCCCTGATACCTGCTCTAGTTTGCTTTCCCACCACCTCTCTCATTCAGTTCTCCCCTTTCATCCACTTCCGACATCTATTTCATTTCCCCTTCTGAGGGAGATTCTGTATCCTTCCTTGGGCCCTTCTTGCTACTTAGCTTCTTTGGGTCTGTGGATTGTGTTTTGGTTATCCTGTACTAAATGGCTAATATCCACTTATAAGTGAGTACATACCATGTGTGTCTTTCTGGGTCTGGGTTACCTCACTCAGGATGTTATTTTCTCGTTCCATCCATTTCATGATTTCTTTGTTTTTAGTAGATGAGTAATATTCCATTGTGTAAATGTACCACAGTTTATTTATTCTTCGGTGAGGAAACTCTGGATTGTTTCCAGATTCTGGCTATTACAAGTAAAGTGGCTGTGGACATAGTTGAGCTATGTCCTTGTTGGATAGTGTAACATCTTTTGGTACATGCCCAGGGGTGGTATAGCTGGGTCTTGAGGTAGAACCAATTTTCTGAGAAAGTGCCAGATTGATTTCCAAAGTGATTGTACAAGTTTCACTGGAATCGAATTGAAGACCCAGACATAAACCCACATACCTACAGACACTTGATTTTTTACCAAGAAGCCAAAACCATACAGTGAAAAAAAAAAATCTTCATCAAATGAGGGTGGTCTAACTGCATGTCTGAATGTAGAAGAATGCAAATAGATTCCTATTTATCACCCTGCACAAAACTTAAGTCTAAGTGGATCAAAGACCTCAACATAAAACCAGATACACTAAATCTATTAGGAGAATTACTTTTTAATAGTTCTTGTCAGTGAAACCCTGACCTCTTAACGTTGCCCATGTCTTAACATTCAGAACCTGTGTATATGTTAGGTTACATGGCAATTAAGGCTCTGGAATTTAACTTTTAGACAGAATGATGTGGCTAATCATCTGACACTGATGTGAAGTTCAAATGAATCTAATATCATCATTGCAATCTTGGCAAAAAGGAGAGACAAAACAAAGATGGCAGAATAGGACCAGGGTTAATGACATTGGCTTTGAAAATAAAGGCTAGAACTTCAGGAATACGTGTAGGCCCTGGAACTGGGAAGGCAAGAAAACAGAATCCTCTCCTAAGATATAGCCACAGCCACCACCTCCTCCTCCTGCTCCTCCTCCTCCTCCCCTGCTCCTTCTCCTCCTCCTTCTATCTTATTTTATAATTTACGTCAGGGTCTCACTCCGTATCCTAGCAGGGCCTTGAACTTGCAGTTTTCCTACCTCCCAGGCAGCTGGCATTGTAGGCACTCACTGTCATGCCCACCTTGTCCACTAGTTTTGATTGATTCTTTTTGTTCATTATTTTGATGTCTCCACTATTTCCAGGATTATTTAACGACGCTTGGTATGAAGTTTAAGCATGAAACTCCTCTATGCATGCCAATGAAGTTCTAATGCATGTTACCCTGTGAGTGAACCCTGAAGACACGATGCTAAGTGAAGTGAACTATGCAGAAGATAAATGCTGCAGACCTTCACTCCCATTATCTTTCCAGAGTATGCAAAGCTGTAGGCACAGGAAGCAGGCCAAGGAATCCCAGAAGGCACAGGAAGCAGGCCAAGGAATCCCAGAATTCATTGAGAAGATATGGGGGTTGTTTAAGGTGCACATTTTCAGCTGGGAAAGATGAAAGTGTTCATTGATGATGTTGGTATCCTCCCCACAGTGAATCTCCCTGAATTTGTATCTCATTGGCTGGTCTGGCTATCCATCTGTCTCTGTCTTCCCAATACTGGTGCTGCAGATGTGAGCAGTCACACCCAGCTTTGACACAGGTGCTGGGGATTTGAACTCAAGTCCTTATGCTTACACAGCACACACTTTATAGACTAACCATCTCCCTGAACACACACACATATGCATACATACATACATATATACATATAAATATATACATATATGTGTGTGTTTTATATATATATACATATATATATAATTATCCTATTAAAATGCTTAAAATGTTATATTTTGTTCCATATATCTTAACATAAAAAGTAATGACACAATATAGTAGGAGCTTGGATTATACACCTAAATTGTGAATTACATGTTCACTGAATTCTGTCTCAACCTAGTTGAAGAAGATCAGATTATGGCTGAGCGGAGCTGGGTGATGGAGGGTGATAGGCTAACCTGGGGAGCCCCGTGGGCTCCCCCAATGTCTCTTCTGCCTTGATGAGTCTGTCAGCAGATGACTGAAACCATGAATAGGTGTTGCTTTAGGCAGCCCCTATTTCCTGAGTCCAACCAATTTTGAGATTAAGAGCTGGCATACCTAGGCTGGCACCCGGCTGACCAGCTACTACCCTAGCCAGCCCAGCTGCACACTATGAGCCTCTCCATCAGCGCCCCAGCTGGTCAGGTGACACCTGCTTCCCGTTGTCTCCACTGCCTGCGTTCCTTCTAGACACTAAAAATATGCACAGAACATAAAGAAAGCACCCGGCTTCTGGGCCTCCGAGCGAGCTCATTATTCGCTGTTGTGTAGTGTGATTCTGCACACCCCAGGGCTGAGGGGGAGCGTTTGCTTTGGTGGCCTGATTAAGAGGTAGCTCTCCATGATCATAAAAATGAGTTGAAATCATCTCCTAGGATCCAGCCTGCGGCGATCAGCTGCAACTCAGCCTCTTACATTATGTATAACCCTCAGTTGCTCAGACAGGAGGAAGACAACACACAACTCCATTTGCCATTTTCAGGGTTGCGCTAAGGTTTTGCCAACTGCTACTCCTGTGAACAGAGAACTGCTCACTCTTATGTCTTAGACCTGCTTCAGGAAGACGGCACAATGAGACACTTAGGAACAATGACGAGAATTTGCAGCTGCCTTGAAAGCTGTGAGCTGGGGCATTGGAATGGTGACCCGGCAAGCTCGCTGTCACTAAGAGGGAAGAGACGTGCTGAGGTGGCTCTGTGCATACATGTGTCAGGCTATTTTGCACTCTCTTCTCTGATAACCCTCCTCTACTTGCAGCGTTTGATAGTGGTGTGTGTGAACATGTTTTATGATCTGTATGCACCCCGATACGTAAACATGCTTGCAGACAGTGGCTCTCAGCCTTTGTCTTTCCATTCTGCCTCCTCTGTGTTTATCATTCCACTTCCAATATTGTTTTTTCCTCTCTTTGACAGTCCATATGCATTTTCTAAAGCCCAAAGAGTAGCAGTACTAGGGAGAATAGGGTTGGGGGTGGAGTGAGGTACAAGGGAGGCCAGGGGAGAGGTCACTGTATTTGTCCATGGGACCCAGTTTCTTTCTTTCTTTTTTAATATTTATTTTAAAAATTTTATTCATTTTATATCCTGATTGTAGCCCCCTCCCTCATTTTCACCAAGTCCCACCTTCCCTCTCTCTTTCCCCATTCTTTCCCCACCCCCTTCCTCTAGTCCACTGAAAGGGGGAGTCCTTCTATCTCCTCCTTCTTCCATAAGACTCTGCGCACTGCCCAAAGTTTGGCTGTGAATCTTTGCATCTGCTTCAGTCCCCTGCTGGGGGGAGCCTTTCAGAGGACATCTATGCCAGGCTCCTGTCCTGTTCCCTTTCTTCCACCGCTTCTGCTTTCTATCCTGTTTGCCATTCTGAATGAGATTTAAGCCTCCTCCCTAGAGTCCTTGTTGAACAACAGAAATAAGAACTGCATGGCACTGGCAGAGAAACAGACTGGTGAATCAAGGGAATCGAATCAAAGACCCAGAAGTAAACCCACACATCTACGGACACCTGATTTTTCACAAGCATGCCAAAGCCATACAAGGGAAAAAAGGCAGCATCTTCAACAAATGGTGCTGGTCTAACTGGCTGTCCACATGTAGAAAAATGCAAATAGGCCCAAAGCTATCACCCTGAAGAAAATTAAAGTCCAAGTGGATCAGAGACCTCAACATAAAACCAGACATGTTAAATCTGTTAGAAGAAGAAGTGGGGAAGAGCCTTGGACTTATTGGCACAGGAGACAACTTTCTGAACAGAACACCAACAGCACAGGCCCTAAGATCAACAATCAACAAACGGGACCTCATGAAACTGAAAAGCTTCTTTAAAGCAAAGGACACTGTCGTCAAAACAAAATGACAGCCTACAGGCTAGGAAAGGATCTTCACCAACCCTACATCTGACAGAGGGCTAATATTCAGAATATATAAAGAACTCAAGAAATTAAACATCAACAAACCAAACAATCTAATTAAAAATAGGGTACAGAGATAAACAGAGAATTTTCAACAGAGGAATATTGAATGGCAGAGAAACACTTAAAGAAATGCTCAACATCCTTAGTCATCAGGGAAATGCAAATCAAAACTACTCTGTGATTCTATCTTATCCCCATCAAAATGCCTAAAATAAAAACTTAAGGGATGATGCATGCTGGAGAGGATATGGAGGAAGGGGAACCCTACTCCATTGCTGGTGGTAGTGAAAACTTGTTCAATCATTTTGGAAATCAATCTGGCACTTTCCCAGAAAATTGGGAACAGGGCTAACTTACGATCACCTATACCACTCCTGGGCATACACCTGAAAGATGCTCCACCGTACAACGAGGACATTTGTTCAACCATGTTCATAGCAGCTTTATTTGTAATAGCCAGAACCTGGATACAGCCTAGATGTCCCTCAACAAAAGAATGAATACAGAAATTGTGACACATTTATACACATTTACACAATGGAATGCTACTCAGTAATTAAAAACAGGAAATCATGAAATTTGCAGGCAAATAGCTGGAACTAGAAAAGATCATCCTGAGTGAGGTAACCCAGAAGCAGAAAGACAGGCATGATATATACTCACTTATAAGTAGATATTATCCATATAATATAGGATAAGCATACTAAAATCTACAGACCTAAAGAAGATAAACAACAAGGAGGACCCAGTTTCAATTGTCTCTCCACTATGGCATAATGGTCTTGCTGAAGCATCTGTCCTGAGTTGTTCCAGAATCAGAACTCTTTCAGCACTTCAGAGATCTACCCAGAGGTGCACAGGACAGACTTCTTCCCGTGTGCTCCACCACAGAGGGATGTAGACACGACACAGTAATCTGCATGAATGATCCTCCTAAACCAGGAATCTGAGGGCAGGTGGGTGCCAGAGGTACTTGCTAAACCACTTGATAAATTCTGTGAAAAAGACATTATTCCATCCTTCTACCTCATCTATCCTCAGGACACCTGTGAGACCCGTCTGTTGTTGTGGCTTCTATTCTTCTAGGTTCCATCTTATTTCTATATCAACTTCCCATTATTTTCTCCTTCAACCATATTCCCCCTCCATCTTTTCTTCTGTCCCTCTCTCCCTCTCCCTTCCTTTCCTCCCTCCCTCCCCCCCTCCTTACCTCTCCCTCCATTTCATTTATCTATCCGGCATTATCTTCTTACAGTGGAACAGGATTTTCTGGTCCTGGGATGAAAATAAGGAACAATCTATTTCAGAGTCAAGACTTGAAGACATTGTATTTGAAACAGACCACATTGGGAAGCAGGGCCCGGAAGGTAATATGATGGCTACTCCTGGCTGTCAATCTGGAATTAAGTGAAACTTAAAAATAGAGGACACACTTGTGAAGGGTTTCTGCTTAACTTGGAGTGAGTTCTACTTCTAATCCAGATCTTTGAGGTAGGAAGACACACTTTTAATCCAGATCTTTAATCCGGATCCAATCTGGGCCTAGCCTTCTGCTGGAAGCCTATATAAGAACATGGAAAAGGGAAGTTTTTGCTTTTGCTCTCTGCCTGCTTGTTCCATGCTGCTAGCAACTCCATTAGAGTTAACTCCATTAGCAACTGGCATTAGAGTCTACATCTTCAGGATTCTAGGGTATACTGAAGATCGAGCTTAGACATCCAGCCTCATGGGCTGAGCAGCTACTGGATTGTTGCATGAGCTGGACCATAGCCTGTAAGTTGTTCTAACAACTCTTGTAGTTATACATATGTTTCCTATGAACACCATGCTCTCACTGACAGCAAAGTATGCTACATTATAACTTAAGTTAGATAACAATCGACCAATGTGGCAATAATTAATTATTTCTACATATTAGTATATTAAAATATAAAGATATAAGTTAATATAGTAAATTCGCGTTCATTCTGTAGGTTCTGTTACTCTGGAGAAGCCTGAGTAATATGGATAGTAATAGAGACCTAAGAACATGCATCCATCAGTTCATCAGTGTGTACTGGATACTTTCTCTAGTCTGGGTGACTTAAAACTTTAGGGGTTCAGTACTGTGTAAAACCTGTGTGGCCTTTGCCTCTCGGGGCTTAGAGGAGGGGAGGAGTGATCTCAGGGCTCGGGGGTACTACCTCTCCCAAGAGGGTGGACCGCACAGGCTGGGGGGGGGGGGCTCCCAGATGCCTGGGAGGAGCCCTGAATCTTTAAAAACCTAGGTGCAGAAGCAGAGAGTAGCCTCTGCCACAGGCTGCTTGGAATTCTGGGGATAGCTGTGCTGTGCAGTGCTCCATGTAGGTTATCCCCCGGTTGATTAGATGGAGGAACACCCAAGAATTTAGTACGTTTCTCTCAGTGTGCACAGGACACCCTTTTAGAGACAACTAGACCACAAAGGCTTACACCAAATCGGTAGACTAACCCTTTGATAAGTTCCACATTCTCAGTTGTCAAAGTAGAGGCTCTGGAACATTCTTGCCTGTTTCCAGTATTAGCAATGAAATTACAGTCAGTCTGTGGGCTACAAGCATGTTCCTCATTAGTTTCCTCATTCTTCATTTTGTTTTTTCTTGACTGTGTTAAGTCACTGACTGGATAGGTAGTCAGCAGTTCAATTTTCTCCAGTCAGTTCTTTGTAAAACTCTTCCAAGATTAAAGGTTATGATACTATTAATTTGGAAAACAGCTTCAAGTCTAGCTCCTCACTGTGAAGTACATTTGCTCCCATTGTAACATTCCCCAGAATTATGGGCCTTAATGCTTGTTAAAATTCCATGTTAAGATGGACCAGACTTAACGAAAGCTCCTAGGAATCATTGCTACAGATCAGAATTTTACAAGTGGGACCATACGCAGTCTCTTCTGTGTAGTCCTACAGAGGAAGTGACCTGCACAGGTGTTCTCACCAGAGAATCACCAGTCAGTGGAGCTGCACTGTGGGGTACACACAGCATACAGATGTGTGAGCAGGATGACCCAACATTAGGCTACTGGTGGCCATGCTGGGTATCAGGGTGAAGATTCAGAATTCTTCTGTCCAGGGCCATTGTGAACAAACTGGGTGAACACCAGAACAGCTGAGACAGTCTGTTGGTCAGCCTTCTGTTACATCAGCACTTATCTGGGATGAGTCAGTTTATTGAGAGGAAAGGATTACTTTGACTCATGGTTTCAGAGGCCCATGGTGATCTGGCTACATTCTCTGAGACAGAGCATCATGGAGGTAGCACACAGTTACTCAATTCATGGTGTCTGAGAAGCAGAAGGAAGAGGGAAGGCTGGGTCTTCTGTTCCCTTCAAGAAATTGTTCCCATGACCAAATTTCTCCTAACTACTCTCACCTCTTAAAGGTTGCACCTTTACACCCAGTAACACCATGACTCTCTGGGAACATTCCAGGTTTAAGCCCTGGCAGAACTGTCAGTTCCAAAAAGCAGATTCTTGAACTCTCCCTGTAGACAGGATTGTTTTGATGTCTGTTGCACCTTGGAGGAGAATAGTGCTGTGAAGTAAAGTGATGTTGGCTGTGTTTAGCTGATCACAGCACTGTGATCCGGGGGTTGGATAGGGTGAGGTGTGAGCTGAGAGGCGCACATCCCTGGTAAAACACGACCTGCAGGAAAATCCTTGAGAGATTCAGGCATCCCACAATTAGGAAAGCAACACAATTACCCAAATGTGAAACATAAATTCCAGTTTCCCTCTGAAAAGAATAGTAGAAAGTTATTTTTAACTCCTCAAGACTTTTTTTTTCTCTGTCACCAGACGAAGACACACACGTATGCATTCTCATGTATATTGTGTGTACACAGACACAGGCACGCTCTCCACTAAGCTGCAGCAATGTAGGCTTGCTCATGCTCCCATGGCAACCTCTTCCTCATTCCCTGCCTCAGGACTTTTGTTTCAATCCGATACTTAGAAAATCTCTTCTACAGAAAAGAAAGAAAGGAGGAAAATTCTTTCTTCAGCGCCCTTTCCAGCTATAGATTGAGATTGTCTCCTCGAGTAGGATGTGAGAGCAGGTTGGCAAACCTCTGTGAATGTCCTGGCTGCTGCCCAGGTGGGACTTGGGTAAATGAGTAACACTGGCCATGCTTTCTTAGTCCCCTTTGGAAGGTCATCAGTGCGGGTGTCACTTGCCCTCACAGCGTGTGGATGATTCTAGTATGGTGTGTGCTCTGTCTTAGCCTGATTGAGCTTCCGTGTTTTTCCCTCCCCATCTCCTTGGCTTCTCATCCATTATTTGCACCTCCTGAAGCCCACGCACTCTGCCATGGGGCTGAGGAAGTGGGAGAAGAAAAAGATTTGATGAACTTCTGAATCATGCAGAGCATGTGTGAGTTCAGCTGGGACCATCTCTTCCTTCACAGGCTGAAAGCTTGGAACTTCTCCAACACAGTGGACAGAGTCTGGACAAAGGTCAAGAAAACATCCTTCCTCATTTGTCATGGAAGAGTTTTCAGACGATACTCTGCCCTTCGCCTCCCAGCTGGATATCCATCTCCGAGTTGTCTCTGTGGGTGGTCTCAAACACCTTTCACTGTAGTAGGGGCCAACAAGGTCTGCTGCCCATTGCTACAGCAGGTTGGCATGACATTCAAGTTGTTCCTGGGATTGGGCACCAGCTGGCTGCAAAGGTAGGCACAGCCGTGCAAGGTGAGAATACACGTGTTATTCTGTCTTAGAGACTTGGGGGATCCCAAAGCCTGACTGGCTTTTTCATTTAGCAAGATGACATGGCCTGAAGTGACAGATGAGAATCTGCAGAATCCCATCATCCAAGAGGATGATTGTCAACACAACAGTACTAGCAAGGACCCTTCACAAAGTAATGTCCATGTGCCAGTCAGTGCTGGGGCAAAGGGCACATCCCCGAAGCTAGGAGTGTGAGAGGCAGGTATCACAAAGAAAACTAAAAACTGTTGTTGTACTGTGGTAGCTGCTGTATTACAGTCATGCAGGGAACCCCGGAACAGCAAATAAAGTAGTAATAGAGAAATGGAGTTGATTGATGTACAGAGAAAAGAAAGTTTTCCATTGCCTAGTCAGTCACCTCTCATACTGTAGACTGGGTGGTATTGATCTAGTCTACCTGAGTGGAACAGAAGTGCTAGAATCTCTCTCTCTCTCTCTCTCTCTCTCTCTCTCTCTCTCTCTTTCTCTCTCTCTCACTCTCTCTCTCTCATCTGTCTCTCTAAAAAGGTGATTTATTGGAGTATCTTACAGGCTATGGTCCAGCTAATCTAACAGTCACTGTGTCCTGATAGAAAAATTAAAGAATCAGGTAGGTGTCAGTCTATGAGGCTAAATGTCTTGACTGACCTTCAGTAGACATTGGAATCATGAAAAAGTAGGTTCTAATGCCATGAAGGAATGCCTCAGCAGCAGGATAGATGAACTTGACAGCAAGAGTGAGGGCAATCAGGGCAAAAAAAAACAAAACAAAAAAAGAACAACAACAACAACAACAAAAAACCAAAATACCAAAAGCTTCTTCTTTTCTTGTCTTTTTATGTGAGTTGCCACCAGAAGTTGTGGCCAAGATTTAGGATGGGTCTTCTCACCTCAAATGACATGGATGTAAGGCAGATCTCCTATCTCAAATGATCCAGTATAAAAAATCCATCATAAGTGTGACCTGATGCTTGGGTTTTAGCTAATTCTAGATGACAACCAAGTTTATCTCTCACAATGACCTTGAGTTGTATGAGAAACACATTTCTGTCCCTTAAGCTGCCCAGCCCATGGCATTCTCTTATAGAGCTGACTAACAACAGTCCATATTTCCAAAAGAAAAAGTCCCTCAGGCTATGGCTCTAGTTCGTCTTTCCTCTAGTCAGTTCACCGTACTTTGAGTGCAAATATGACATGTTAGAAGTATGGATGCATGCAAGGTGTGTATACACTATTAAAAACCATCGTTGCTTCACATTTGTTCCTTGTGAATTGTGAGAGTTTCCGCATACCTTTTTCTCATCTTTGGTATTGGGTGGTGTAGAGTTGCTTTCCATGGCTATGGTGAGATAACATGGCTGAAAGAAACGTACGTGAGGAGTTATTATGGCTTACCACTCCAGGGAGGGGATTCTATAACGGTGGGGGAAGTAGGCGGTGGGCAGCCAGAGCAGGAAGTGAAGGGTCTCATCTTCCACTGGAAACAGGAAGCAGAGAGTGAATTGGAAGTGGGACAGGTCTATGAACTCTCAAATCCCTCCCCCTAGTGATGTACTTCCTCCAGAAAGGCTGCTCCTCCTCAGACAGCACCACCAACTGACCCTGTGGGAGATGCTTCTCATTCAGACATGGGTGGTAGACAACCTAAGCATTGGTTTTAGTAGTCAGACTTTTATCTAAATGGATGTCCATGAGCACATTGCGGGTTGGGAGTAGAGTTACTTTAAATCTGCAGTCACACGTAAACGTAAGAGAATCAGAAAGATGGCTCTGACCACTCCCTTCCTGCCTTCCTTCTCCCAAGATTGGAGTAGTGTGTCAGTCGATTTTCTCTTGCTGTAACAAAATAACTGAGGAAAATAAGCTTAAGAGGAAGAAAGGTTTATCTTGGCTCATGGTTTCTAAGGTTTCGGTGAGTGGTGGCTGGGTCCCCTTACTGTGGGGAGGCAGCACAGCAGGGCAGTTGAGGAAACTTCACTTCACTGTGACTGCAGAGAGAGATCTCATCTTGTAACAAAATCCCTCCTCAAACTCATTGTGGTGATTTGAATGAGAATGGTCTCCGTAGGCTCATATGGCTGAATGTTGGGCCGCTCTTAGTGGAACTGTTGACGAAGCAGAAGGAGGTGTTGTCTGGTTGGAGAATCCTGTTACAGGAGGTGGGCTTTGAGGTGTCAAGAGACTACACTAGACCCAGGTTCTTGCTCTTTTGCCTGCAACTTTCAGATTAGAGCTGAGCTCTCAGCTGCTGATGCAGTGCCATGCTTGCCTGCCACCAAGCTTCTCAACATGATGGTCATGGACTCACTCTCAGAAGCTATAATAAAGTCCCTGATTAAATGCTTTTTTTAAACGTTGCCTTGGTGATGGTGTCTTCACAGCAAAAGAAGAGTAAGATAGTCATTAGGCTGTAAATTCATCAATAGATTTAAACCACCTGAGGCCACAGTCCACACGATGCAATCGCTTCCCAAAGGTCACCTTTCTGAACACTTACACTGAGGACCAAGTCTACAACATAAGAACTTTTTAGAGGCTGAGGACACGGAAGATTCAAATCCTAACAGCAAAATCTGCACATTTTCCTCCCTGTCCCTCTGGTGATTCTAAGAGCTAGATAACTACCAGACAGATCCTCAAGCCATGTGCCTTTTTGGGTACCAGTTTCACATTGTTTCACTCACTGTTAAGAACAGAATTGTGTGTGTGAGCAGCCCTTGAAACACTGCAGTGCAGGGACTGTTTTTATCCTGTGGTTCTGTGCCAGGGGCACTGTACCAGCTCCTCAGTCAACATGTTGGTGGGACTGACACACATCACAGATACACGTGTTTGTGCAGTGCCTCTGTTGTCTACACGCTATCTCAATTTATCATTGTGAACCTTTTAATTTCCTATACCCTTGAACAGTTCGATCTAGGGTCCATTCTTTCAAGAGTGAAAGAATGTATCTAACCTTTAAAGGAATACATTGCAGAAAACAACTAGCCATGAAAAACTGTGGACAGATTGAGAACTTTGGGGACACAGGGGACATTGTGCTATATCTCAAAAGGGCAAAGGAGGAGTTTAACCATGGCAGCATTTACCTGATGTACTGGGTGAAGGGCAGGATACAGCACCCTCAATCAGTTTACAATCACCCGGAAAATCAGTGATGCAGAACGGTCAGGCTTGCTACGTGTGGAATAGCACCTTATCAGGGCAGATGATTTTAATATTTGTGATGGAGCAAGGGATTGGATGACCATTGTGTGTCTAAAATGTATCCAGACCGCCAGAGGCTGTCTATGTCAGTTTGGGGAGGTGTCTTCTGAGCTTTGTTACTGCCAGCTTCAGGGTAAGTCAGTAATATTTTTCCAGCCCAGAGAAAGCTGCACTGTACCAGGATCTCAGCAAGGTAGCCCCACAGATTAATTTTGCATAGTGTGACAGTCCTCACCGCTGACAAGGCAAGCCTAGTGCACCTCTTACCTCAGGGTGCATTCCCAGAGTCTCCACACTCCTGTATTGGTCTGTCCAGTGATTGGTGGAGCGATAGCAGCCAGGGTTTGTTCCCGCTGATAGAGATGGCAGAAAGGGACAGCTAACAGGACTTACCCAGGCAGGAACAAGGTGAGCCTTGGATTTTGCAGAACCAGAGACAGAAATACTCTGTGCACTAGTTTCATTACAGTATTATGTCTGAGGCCATTGCCTTAAAAGAGAAAAGTTTAATTAGCTATCGATTTAGTGGGTCAAGTTCAAGATCAGGAGGCCTCAATGCTTTGGCTTCTTGTGAAAAATGACAAAGCATTGTAATAGAAATGACAGCATAAGCAAATCACAGATACCATGAACTAATGTGGGGGAGGGAAGAGGGATGGGTGATGTTCTTCTCCTCCACGTAGGTTTATTTAGCTCTTGTGGAAGTAGCACCACATTTTGCCTTCAGGTCTTTATGGTGTCACTCTTGGTAAATTGTTGGCACCATCTAGGTTGTGATAGAAGGTAGTCCCAAACAGTGCAGAATATCAGCTCCCGGACAGAGCTGGTATGTGGAGAAGTGAGCCTGGATGGTATGTGGACATTTACTCTTGTTTTATCATAAGCAATGAAGAAGGCAATTCCAGCTTTGAAGGTAGACTTCTTCCCTACAGAGGCCCGCTAGGCCCTCACTGCACACACGTGTGCCGTGTTAGTGAGTCTCCTACTTACTAACTTGATTGGGAAGGGTGTTACTTACAGAGACTGAGATGTCTAAGACCACAGGAATCTCACTGACAGTGTTATAACAATATCTACAGTCCTCACACAGAACTATACAATGACATTTATTGCCTGTTGCCTGGCTTTGGCAAAGAGTGTGGGGGGTTAGTCTTCATGTGAGTCAGTTTTTTGTTGCTTTGACAAATTCCCAAGAAGTAATTTAAAAGAGGAAGACTTTATCACCTCAAATCTCCCAGTGTGGGGGAAGGGTGCTCATTTAGGTGTGTGCATAGTCTAGGAGGAAACAGGAGACAGAAACCCCTGATAGAGCAGTGAGCCGTGAGATTTCTAAAAAAATAGGGACATTTTGTTCTTGGGAATAGAAAATGTAAAATCCTCGTTTTGGACTAGAAATTGATATCCTGAATAGCTAGAAAAAAGAAGTAGAAATGACAAATTGTGATTCAGAATACATCTCTCACATCTCTGCAGCTCTTGAATGTGTTGTAATTGAATTGGAAGAATTACTGTGAACAGATGCTAACCAATGCTCTATACATACCCCACGGTGAGAAAAACGACAGACATCACTCCTCTTGCCCAAAATCCATTTAGATTGTAAACTGCCTTAATTGTTGCATATTTTTATGTGATATAATGGAAGTTGATAGAGAGATCGAAATGGAAAACAGTGGGCTCTGAATAGGGCTTCAGGGTTCATACGTGATCAGCAGAAACCACTCCGATTGCTAGTGACTTTCCAATAGAGATGTGCTTTGTGGTGCATCCTTTAATAAAAAAAGTTACCGCTTCTGTGTCTCCTCATTGTTTACATCCTAATCACCCTCCAGTGATGACTTCAGAATGGAAGCATTTTTCATTAGGCCATTTGCCCTGGCAGCTAGAGTTGGGGAAGGCTTTCTCCTGGTTGCACCACTGGGCCTGCTGAGGCTTATTCTTCTTTGGCTCTCCTTGATTTCCTGTAGGATATTCATTTTCTGGAGTCTACTTGGTAACACATGGGAATGTAAAACCATAAATTCTTATTTGGGGAAAAAGATTGTTTATAATCATTGGAAGTATAATTAGATGCTGACAGACAGCTAAGACATTGGAATAGCAGGAGCATATAAAGAGGCATAAAAAGCTGCAAAACTTTATCTTGTGAGGAAGCCAAGTGTTACTATTGACACTTTTAGATCACTGTATCTTTTGGCTTTTTGAAGAAGGTTCTGGTTTTTCAAGAAGTTGTTAGGAATGAGTGAATCTGTTAGATGACCTGGTTTTGACAAAGTTTATGACAGCTGCAAACAAAGCAGAGATTAATGAGGCCAGTGCGATTTAACACATCTTACATGCACTTCAGAAAAAAAATAGACAACTACTAAAGAAGAAATGGGTGTGAAATCACGACAGAGGTTCAGGTTCCGAGCCCAACGTGACTTACTCTTCCTGAGACTCACTCTGTTAGTTGTGTTTCTGCTGCAATGAGGAAATGCCCTGAGAAAAAGCAAGTTAGGGGGAAGTGTTCCATGTAAGTTATGGTTCCAGGGAGATATAGTTCCTCATGGTGGGAAAGACACAACTCATTCACATACAGGAAATAGGACAGGAAGTAGAGCCAGGCTATATAGCCTCAACACTCACCTTAGGGATGTGCTTCTTCCTGAAGGCTCCATAACTTCCCAAACCACACCTCTAGCTGGGACCACATATTCAGATACACGGGTCTATAGGAGACAGGAGACATCTCTCATCAAGCCACAACACACTCTGTACTTATTCAACAAAGCGAGTCCACACTCTGCATCCAGAGAGCATCAACATAGGGACCTGTACTTTCAGTGGTAAATGGTCTATCATTTGATAGAAAACTCACCTTAATCTTTATTTTTTTTTATATTATCAAGGTAAATTCTCACTACCTAGCTCTGGCTGTCCTGGAACCCAATATGTAGATCAGGCAGCTCTTGAATTCACAGAGATCCACCTGCCTCTGCCTTCTGAGTGTTAGAATTAAAGGTGTGTGCCACCTTACCTGGATAAAATTTTTCTTAATCTTGAAAAGGTTTCTAGTGTAAGGCAGAAGGGAAGAACTTCACAAATGAAGGGATAAGGAAGAAGGAACGTACACACCTGCTCTCATGCACACTCACACACAGCTACACAAATACAAATGTAAACAGTGTTAAAAGTATTCATTTGTTAAAAATATTCCAGAAAGTGAAATAGTAAGTGGACATCAAAAGGAGTAATTTAGTAAGAGGATGAAATCTTAGAATAACAATTCTTTATATTTATGATGAAAATATAGACAAATACAAAGTTTAAACTTAGCAACAGGCCCAGGGATCCACTTGCCAGAAGAAAGACAGGGTTGGCAGAGCAGTGCACAGCTCAGGAAGGGCTACAGCTGGGCAAGGTTTTGCATTCATTAATAGGGCCGTAAGTATGAAGAGGGGAGTTGACATTTACATTTAAATGTGTAAGGCCAGGGGGAATTCTTGTGGTTTATGAGACAAACAGTGCTTGAAGAAGATGACCCCAAGTATATACTGTAATTTTTATTCAGCGTATGTAATTGTCATCTCGGAGGCTTACTGCTGAATAAGCTCATTCTTCATAGCTCTTTCTGGTTCAGCTCAGCTTTCTGGGTTGACTGATCCAGTCTGGCTTCTCTCACTTCTGACTGAATTGCTCTGCCTGGAACAATTGCCTCTGAATTCCACAAACTGAACTGCACTGACTCCATGAAGTTAACTGCACTCAACTGAACTCAGCTCCACTGCACTGACTTCCAAATGACTGACTAAGCCAAATTCAGCTCTCTGAACTCCTTTCTCTACTGCACTGTCTTCTCTATGAGCTCTCTACTGAAACTCTCTACTTTGCTGTATTTTCTTTTCTAACTTCTCTCTACTGTCCCCTACTCTCCCTCTCAGCTCTACTATATACTGCTCTAAGTAGCTTGTTTCCAGTCTGTTCTCGTGAGAACTGGTCAGATCCCGTCTCTGACTCATTCTGGCAAATCTTTCTCTGATTTGTCACTTTGTCTGTACCTTAATTAGACATTACTGTTTGGATATAAATTTATGTACTATATTACAGACATGGGGTTAAAGGTGTGTATTTCAGGCAGTGGGATTAAAAATTTATGGTGTGTCTGCATTTCAGCTGGACCACACAGACCTAGCTCTTTGGATATGGCTCTTTGCCAGAGCAGGCATGTTGCTGGATTAAAATTCCTGTATACCCAAGGAACAGGGCTAGAAGTGGGAATGAATCTCCAACATGATGGCCCCAGGATGGGTAGAATGACTGCTATGAAATCTGAGGATCCCATTTTGATCCCCAGTACCCACATAAAAATCTAGGGATGGTGGTGAATTCTTGTAACCCCAGCACTGAGAGGCAGAGACCTGAGGCTCCCCAGGTACACTGGCCAGCTAGTGTAGCCTAATTATTGAGTCCCAGGTCCCAGTGGAAGACCTTGCCTCCACAAATATGGTGAAGGGTTCCTGAGGAATAATACCCATACATACACACATATACCCCTTCACACATATGAACATGTGTATCCCCCCACATACATAGACACACTCCCTTTTCAAAAATGTGCATGTACAAACACATACACACATACACATATATCCCTTCACAAATATGAACATGTGTATTCCCCCCCCACATATACAGACACACTCCCTTCACAAAAATGTGCATGTACAAACACATACACATATACCCCTTCACAAATATGAACGTATGTACACACACACACACACACACATATACTGGCAGCACTATTCCAATTTAAGCCACAAGAAAAGACCTGTGCAAGAGAGTTCAAATCTAGTGACATTCACTTTTAAATTTTTATGACTTTTTCTTTTTAGAAATTAATCTATTCTTTGACAGTTTCACACATGTATATAATATGTTCTGGCTACGCCCATTTTCCTTCCCTCACTACTCCTTCCTTCCCTCTGTTCCTGTCCTCTGATCACATCCCCATCCTACCCATCCTGCTTTTGTAATTTTGTTTCTGCTGTTTTGGTTTTTCGCTTGTGACCCACCTGGTGCAACCAGAGGCAGCCGCATGTGCGTGGGTGTGCGTGGGTGTGCAGCTGTTCATCAGAGCATGGATGGCTGCTCCACCAAAGGCCAGGCCTTCCCCCTGCTCGGTGGCCCTAGTCTGCCAGTAGCTCCCATAAATGTCTCCTCTGTGACTGACGGTCGGGAACCCCATGTGTAAATGCTACACAGGTGATCACGACTGCTGTGAGTTCATGAGTGCATGTCATGCCATGCTCACGTGACCCCCTTCCACATCATCCAGCCCTTACGTCCTTTCTGCTCTTTTGTTATCTGCTGTGTCTTTTCTTCCAACACCTCCTGAGTTAAGCTAAGCTGACTCCTGATGCACACACACTCCCCTCCCCGCTCCTTCTGTCCAGGTCAGCAGAGTCCAGGACAGGCTTATACACCCTGTGAAACTAATGCTTGTTTTCCTCTGGAATGCTCTCCATTGGATTTGTGCTAGGAGAAGGCATGAGAAAAATGGCGCTGTCATCTGTTCTGTGACTGTTAACGGCAGGGACGAAATCTTTTGTTTTGTCTTTAGAGTCTTTCCACAGTGAGCTTTCTGTTGACTTTGATTGCATTAAAAAGCTACATGTAACAGAGGATCTTCTGAACAGCCATCAGAAATCCCCATAAAAATCCCAGTTACTTTAGATGTGGTTACACTGGCTTTGAAACTGAATTAGTGAGAGATGTGTTGATTTAATGTGTCTGGAATAAAATAGGCACTTGCAGCGCCTGAGGAGAGGTGGGGGATAATACAATTTGTACCAATTATTGTTGTGACACGTGTTGGGATGTTCACCGTTACCTGGACTCTGTTCATCGGATTTCATCCTAGATCCATTTTAGGCTTTAATCCTTTCAACACAAAGATTGTGAGGTGCAAAATGTGCCCACACAATTTCTCATACAGAAGCAAACAAAAACATCCCTGCTTTTTATGCTCTTACAAACCCAGTGCAGCTAAAATACTGAAATCTACAGAGAAGCAATCTTCAGTTGCATTGTGCATCCTGGGAAACCCTGGGAGTTTCCTGGCTTGTCTTGTGTGAAGCAATGGCTCCACCAAATCAAACAGGAGGTAGAGGGCTGAAAGTTTTAAAGCTAGTTTGGGTTTTAAAGAACTTTTTGCTTTCCCCGTGTTCAACTTTCTCCTGTCACATGGTCATCTGGTGCAAGGTTTTTCTTCTGTGATATCTGCCGCTCCCTAGACAGCCTGATGCTCCACGCTGCTGATACAGCCGAGTTCATAGCCGGCTAGTTCCTCTCTGATGGGCTCACATGAGCAGCCCCTCTGTACGTTTTCCCTCAGACACCAATGAGCATGGTTACCTCCCGTGTGTTCTCTAAACTGATGTATGATTCTCTTCCTGACACTGAGGCCCATGGCTCTCAGATCAGGAAACACCATGTTGCCCATTTTCTTTTCTTTTTTTTTTTTTAACTTTTAATTGATTCCTTGTGAGTTTCACAACATGCACCCCAGTCCCACTCATCATCCTGTTCCCTCACATCTGCTTTTTGCCCCTGAAAACTCCCCCACAAAATAACACACACACACACACACACACCAACAACAACCACTATCACTATAACCACTACTACTAAAACAACAAAACGCAAAGCATAGGCAACATCTCATCATGGAGGCTGTAGTATATCACAGAGGGTCCCACAGTATAGCCCTCTGTTTACACATCTTCACTTGCAAATGTTCACTGCAAGGAGTCATTGGTTCTGTATCACTGGCTTCTCTGACACAATCAGTATTGGATCTTCACCAAGCCTTCTGGTTACCCTATTGTTGTCCTCGTGGAGATCCTGCAGCCTTGGAACAGCAGCCCTGGCCCTCTCATGGGTCCCAGCCATTTGCACATGATACAGATTTTGGGGTGGGCCAGTTCAAATCTCCAGCCCCGAGCCTGAGTGGTAGCTGAGCTGGTCGGCCTGCTGACTCTCCCTCATCTACAACACCAGCGTGGGTTTTCCAGGACTACTCCGGGTAGGCCACCCAACGCTGCAATAGCGGAGGGCAGGGCCAGCTCTCCTGCTCTCATGCCCGCCTAGGTGAGGTGCAGGGCCTGCTCTCCTGAGTGCTGCAGTTGTTGAAAGGCAGGGTCAGTCCATCCACTCTCCTGGCCCCGGGGCCAGCTCTCCCAAATGCCATAGGTGTCCGGGGGCATGTGGGGATGGCATCTCCAGATTCTCAAGGCAGACACTTGTTCAATTTTTACTCCTCTGGCAGTTTCTAGTTCGTCAGTTACCAAGTTCTGTTGATTCTGCCACCAGACTAGTGAAAAATCTTCTAGTATTTCTTTTTCCAGCCCTCACAGTTGGGCCAGACCTCATCATCTGCTCTTGAGTTAATGCTGGGCTTTTTTTTCCAAGACAGTTTGCAGCTGTGATCACAATTATTCCAAAGTCTTGCGTTTCTTCGGTGGCATTGCTGCTTTTGGTTTTATTCTTTAGTAATCTGAGCTCCTTTTCTCAATAGCTTGGTTTCTAGCTTCTTTTGGAGTCTCCTTGCTGGGCTGCCTGCTTGTTGCGTCTTAGCTTGTGACTGAACAGTGGTGCCACACAGATTGAGTGGTGACTGAATGGTGGGGCCCACCCCAAACTCTGTATCATGTGCAAATGGTGACTGAATGGTGGTGCCCACCCCAAAATCTGCATCATGTGCAAATGGTGACTGAATGGTGGCGCCTACCCCAAACTCTGTATCATGTGCAAATGGTGGGGCCCACCCCAAAATCTGTATCATGTGCAAATGGCTGGGACCCATGAGAGGGCCAGGGCTGCTGTTCCAAGGCTGCAGGATCTCCACGAGGACAACAATAGGGTAACCAGAAGGCTCGGTGAAGATCCAATACTGATTGTGTCAGAGAAGCCAGTGATACAGAACCAATGACTCCTTGCAGTGAACATTTGCAAGTGAAGATGTGTAAACAGAGGGCTATACTGTGGGACCCTCTGTGATATACTACAGCCTCCATGATGAGATGTTGCCTATGCTTTGCGTTTTGTTGTTTTAGTAGTAGTGGTCATAGTGATAGTGGTTGTTGTTGGTATGTGTGTGTGTGTGTGTGTTATTTTGTGGGGGAGTTTTCAGGGGCAAAAAGCAGATGTGAGGGAACAGGATGATGAGTGGGACTGGGGTGCATGTTGTGAAACTCACAAGGAATCAATTAAAAGTTAAAAAAATGGTGGTGGGAAGTTTGTCGCTTGCTTCGAAGGTATCTGTGGTTCACTGAAGGGAGCGCTGCCTCTCTGTGACCCCTGCCCATGGCTTTTCATCCATCGGCAGGCACTGAACAACCATTACTGATGATTCATTGTTCAACACTGAGTGACAACTGTGTGCCAGGCTCTTCCAGGATCCAGCACTGAGAAACAAAGATCTTGTTGCAGCCCAAGATTGAGAAGGTGGAAAAAAGTAGCTACAGTCTTCTGATTATGACCTGAAGTGGCCTCTTTCTCTGGATCCTAGGCAGAGAGTCTAAATCCTCTTAGTCTGTTTTGGAGCCTGATTTTTTTTTCTCTAAAATGTATCTTATTTCCATTAATCTTTCAAGAATTTGTTGCCATTGTCATTTTTTCCTCATTTATTTATTTATTTATTTATTTATTTATTTATTTATTTATCTATTTATTTCCAGCTGTAGCCTCCTCCCTCCTTCTTTCCCAAATTCACCCTCCCTCCCTCTTCTCCTCCCGTGCCTCTCTCCCAGTTCACTGATAGGGGAGGTCCTCCTCCCCTTCCATCTGACCTTAGCCTATCAGGTCTCATCAGGACTGGCTGCATTGTGTTCCTCTGTGGCCTGGTAAGGCTGCCTCTGGTTATCAAAGAAGCAGCCACTGAGTTCATGTCAGAGACAACCTCTGTTCCCTTTACTAGGGAACCCACTTGGACACTGAGCTGCCATGGGCTACATCTGTGCAGGGGTTCTAGTTTATCTCTATGCATGGTCCTGGGTTGGAGTATCAGTCTCAGAAAAGACCACTGTGCCACATTTTTGGTTCTGTTGCTCTCATTGTGAAGCTCCTGTCCTCTCCAGGTCTTACTATCTCCCCCTTTCCCTGCACTCTGCCTAAAGTTTGGCTGTGAATCTCAGCATCTGCTTCTATACCCTGCTGGGTAGAGTCTTTCAGATACTCTCTGTGGTAGGCTCCTGTCCTGTTCCCTGTTTTCTCCCTTTTCTGATGTCCTTCCCATTTGCCCTTCTGAATGAGATTGAACCTCATGAAACTAAAAAGTTTTTCTAAAGCAAAGGACACTGCCATCAGAACAAAATGACAGCCTACAGACTGGGAAAGGATCTTTACCAACCCTGTATCTGACAGAGGGCTAATATCTGGAATATATAAAGAACTCAAGAAGTTAAACAGCAACAAATCAAGTAATCCAATTAAAAAAAAATGGTGTACAGACTTAAACAGAGAATTTTCAATAGAGAAATGTCAAATGGCAGAGAAACATTTAAAAATATGTTCAAGTCATTCAGAAAAGGCAAATCAAAATGACCCTGAGATTTCACCTTGAACCCATCAGAATGGCTGAGATCAAAACCTCAAGTGACAACACATGCCATTGTTATTTTTAAAGTTTCCCTTTTTAAAGTAAGTGAGCAGCCATATTATTCACTTTACAGCCTGCTGTAGCCCCAGCCATCCTCTCCTCCTGGTCCCACTCTTGCTCCATCTTCCCCCTCCCCCCTCCCTCTCCAGAAAAAAGGAGCCCCGTCTCCCACCAACCCACTGCAGCACATCAAGTTGCACCAGGAGCGAGCGCATCCCCTTTCCCTGTGGTCTGGCTAGGCAGCCCTGCCAGGGGTAGGGCAGGAGAGGGAGTGCTCAGAAAGCAGGCGACAGAGACCATGTCAGACACAGCCTTCACTCCTCTTACTAGGGAACCTATGTGAAGCCAGAGCTGCCTATTGGCTACATCTGTGTAGGGGGCCTAGGTCCAGTCCATGCATGGCCTTTGGTTAGCGCTTCAGTCTCCTCAAGTCCCTCTGGGCTGTGATTAGTTGGCTCTTTTGGTCTTCTTGTGGAGCTCCTGTGCCCTCCAGGTCCCTCTATCCTTCCCTCTACTTTTCCCAAGGCTCCTTACACTTCACCAATGTTTAGCTGTCAGTCTCAGCATCTGTTTTTATCTGCTGCTGGGTGGAGCCCCTCAGAGGACAGCTATGCTAGGCTCCTGTTTGTAAGCACAGCAGAGTATCATTAACAGTGTCAGTTGTTGGCTCTCTCCCATGGGGTGGGTCTAAGGTTGAGCCAGGTATTGGCTGAACATTCCCTCAATCTCTGCTCTGTCTTTATCCCTGCACATCTTGTAGGCAGGGTAAATTTTGGGTTGAAGGCTTTGTGGGTGGGTTGGTGCTCCCCTCCCTCTAGCAGGAGTCCTGTCTAGTTAGAGGGTGGCCTCTTCCGTCTCCATGACCTGGGCTGCTAGGTGTGTCAGTTAGAGTCCCCCCACATCCTCCCAGAAGCCTATCCTGTCTTAGGTCTCCAGCTTGTCACAGAAATCTCCCTGTCCATGGTTTCTCTTCTCTCTGCAAGCCCTCTGTCCTCCCTCCAACCTCTCTCCAGGTCTCATCCCCACCCACATTTCTCTCTGCGTTCCTTTTCCTACCTTTCCTCTTCTCTTCAACTGTTCCTCTGTCTATTCTATTTCCCCTCTGAGTGAGATTGAGCCTCCTCCCTTGGGTCCTCCTTGTCACTTATCTTCTCTGGGTCTGTGAATTGTACTGTGTTTATCCTGTACTCTATGATCTGCCGTGTTCTTGATCTAAGCCTCTGAAATAGTCTTTGAGTCTGGCCTGGCCCCTTCCTAATCCGTCCATCCTGTCAAGTGCTCTTCACAGTAGCCTGAGGACCATTGTGTTGCTTCCATAGACCCTTCAAGAGTTTCCTAGTGCCGTAAGAACTAGGTTCCCAGTTCTCATTAGTGTCTGTGGGAACCCAGGGACCGTGGCAGGCCTCGTCCAGTGCTGCTTTTCCCACTCTCTCCTCTTTACTCCAGTGTTCCGCACTTCTGAGACAGGTCACCCTTTCTGCCTCCACAATGACAGAGTTTCAGTTCCCTGTCTCTTTCTAACTTGAATTCTTGGGCCGTTTACATCAAGTTGATCTTTTAATTGCCTCTGTCTGTTTAACTGCTGCATTTATTTATCCCACGTCCCTGGGCTCCACTGCAGGTTGTAACATGATGTTTTGGAAGAAGGCAAGGTTACTTACATATACTGGATGACCTGAGTCATACACATACTTTCTTATTTGTGGAACCTGGCTGGCTGACTGTACAGCTATCTCAGGGTATCTGAGGGTTAGCTTTGACTGTTCTGACCAATACGGTAACTAAGAACCACACGTGGCCACTGAACACCTGGAACACACCCAGTGCAATTAACAAGATTTCAAATTTTATTTCTTTTAACTAATTCATATATAATTGGGTAGAAATTACCATACTTAAAGCATTTAATAACTATGTCCACGTTGAACTCGTTTCTAGGTCAGCATGATATTGGGAGATAACCTTTGGATTTCTAGTATAATTTTTTCTGAGCAAAGACGATTGCTTTTTGTTATGCATCTTTTAAAGGATGTTTACACAGTGAGCAGGTTTACATGATACTAACAGTGTCTGGCTGGGGGTGAGAGTGAGCATTTGCTCTTCATAAAATAGAGCTTAGTACGTTCATACTTTCTCTCAGGTCGTGCAACCCGCCATCTGGGCAGGTGTACCTGGCCTTTATTTATGATATCACCGTGTGGGAACCGGGGTTGGAGAACTGGCCAAATAGAGTCACTCTGGCTCCTGCTATTGTCAGGAGTTGTGGATTCTCTTTTGTGTTTGGCCCAGAAGTTGTGTGTTCTCTGCCAGGAGCACCAACATTATAGACTGTTTCCTTGTTGTCTTCTAACAGGATAAAATTTTCATAGTTCTTGATGTACAGATAAAACTGAAGTTTCTGAGTATTTTTGCTCAGGGTAAATCTCAAGTTCATTTGCTTTCTGAATGTTCTTCGCCTTCTCTTCCTGAAACTACAAAGGAACATTCTGTAACCATTGGTGTACGGAACAGGGACTTTGCAGTCTATTAACAGAGAATGGCAGATTGAGAGAAGCTGAGTCTAAAGCAGCAGAATGTGCTGTGCATCTAGCGACTGGGGGATGTTGTCTTCGAATTATCTTCAGCTCACAATTAGGCATTGCTTCCCTACGTTCCCTGCCACTGTGGCAAGATACCCAACACGAAGCCATTGGAGTGGGGAGGTTTGTTTTGGCTCCCAATAGAAGGGAACACAGGTCTTCAAGGCTGGGGAGGTATGGTGCTTCACAGTGGCAGGGCCCGTTAGTTTACAACAGGGTGAGCAAGGAAGCTGAGGGAAGTGGGGCTGGAAGTGGGGCTGGGCTGCAAACCTCAAGCCGCCCCTCAATGACTCACTTCCTCCAGCTAGTCTCCACCTGCTGCGGTTCCACAAGCTCTCAAAGAGCACCACCACCTGGGGACCAAGGGTTCAAACACATGACTGGGAACAACTGGCGCCTCCGGAGCAGGAACCCCGGGCGCTTTTCCTTCTTATGTTTACCAATGCAAACAAGTCCTTGGACCAACTTCTTCATTAATGTGTTTGGTTTCTTGGAAAAATCACAATGAGCAAATGTTTTCCCAGGAAACAAAGAGAGATTTCCCCACTTAATTTTCCATTATGCCTAAAAAACTTTTCTGTTTTCAAACACAAGATTTTCAGTTCAAATGGCTTGAACAAATATTTGCTGAGGCCTTTGAAGATCTGATCTCTTTGTAAGAGATCTAAGGAAGGCCTCCTCTTTTGAAACAGTATAGTCAGAAATGTAGCTGAGATAAGGCCCTGGAAGGCCAAAGGTCTCAACACTGTGGGTATTAATTTTGACATTTTTCTCCTTGGGATTCTGGAATCAATTTAGCTAAGGGTGACACATTTGTCAAACATCCTCACGTTTTATTACAAGGTATGGCACACTGCATTTTTGCAAAACAGCTTTAGTAATGTTCTGAGTCCATGTGCTCTGGTCTAGCCTTGCCATTCCCACAGAGGACTGGCAGGACTGTGTGACTAACTCAGCAGACAAAATGTGGTGGAAATGACAGACAGGCCAGGAATATGAGAGAGGACCAACGAGAGAGGCACTTACCATGCAAGCATTGCTGAAACCTCACTGACAGAGTGAATTCCTTTTTTTTTTTTTTTTTTTGCGGGGGGGGGGGGAGGCCTGTGTCTCAAGCAGGCTTTAGAATTGCTATGTAGCCTAGGATGGCCTTGAACTTCTGATTTTCCCGTTTCCATCTCCTGAGCATTAGGATTAGCAGTGAACACCCCCACATGTTCTTATAATGTAATACTTTTGAAAATAAAAGGGATATAAAAATCAAGAATGAGTAAGAATATCAACATTTTTCCATAAGAACAAGATTTGCTGTTGCATGACCCCTGGGTTTAGGCCATGAAATGCCAGGGGCTGTAACTTGTACAAGGCTGATCTTCTCTGTCTCTGTCTCTCTTTCCTGCCTCCCTTAAAACCAGCCGTCGTTTGTGAGGAACCCCGGGCTAGGGAAGGAGGAGGGGAGTGGCGTGGTGCCACTGCTGAGTCTCAGCTGAGGTCTCCCACAGCTGCAAGAGCTCGAGTCAATAAGGCTTCAGGAAGCTCCTTCTCCAGACTTTGAATTTCCGTCTATAATCCTTCGCGTTGTGAGAAGAGGCCAACCGTACCTGCTCTAACTGCGTGTCTGAACTCATCAGCACAGAATTGGTGAACATGGCAGAAGTAGCTTTACACCATGAAGTTTTGCAGTCATTTGTTACATGGTGCTGAAATGACTCACAGGACTATATCTAAGTTAGTTATCACCTCCCTGCATGCCCTCTTGGCACTTCTGTCTTCACTCTTTTGATACTGCAATGTACAAAGGGCTAAAGAGACCTGGAAATGCAAGTCAAGAAAGTAATCTTGGCTCAGACAACCTAACTCTCTATATCTACTGTGTGTGTTCATGCATGCATGTGCACATTTATGTGTGGAGGCCAGAGGACCCCCTGCATTTCTTCTTCAGGCTCTGTCAACCTCATTTTAGAGACAGGGCCTCTTATTGGCCCGGAACCCAACATGTGGGCTAAGCTGGCTAGCCATTGAGCTCCAGGGAGCTGCCTACCTTTGTCTTCTCTGCACCAAAGTCAAAAGCATGCCAACTCTGTAAAAACACGTTTGTATGTTTGTGTGTATGCATGCATGCATGCATTCATGTATCATTTGTTTGTCTGCCTGTCTATCTTAAAATGGGTTCTGAGGGTTGACCTCAGGTCTTCATCCTGACAAGATAAATCTTTTGTGCTCACTAAGCTATCAAATTATGTAGCTCTTATGCTGGTTCTAAGACAAACTTTCTTCACTAGTTTGCTGTATATAAGCTTGTTATGGATTGAGTTTTGTCCTCTCAAAGTTATGCTGAAGTCCTAGTCCGCAGTGTCTCAGACATGACCTTATTTGGAAATAAGGTAGTCACAGATGCCTTTAGTTGAGATGTGGACTGCCATGTGGACTGCCTTGGGTCTGTAAACCAATGAGAAGTATGCTAATGAGGCGGTGGGTGTGTGGAGACTGGAATGGCCTGGGAAAATGTGGAGATAGTCAGGGAGAGGATCGTCGTGTGCTTGGAGCAGCTTCTCCAAGGGAAGGAATCGCAGAGACTGGCAGGCATCAGACGCTGGGCATCCACGGAAAGCTTGCTCCTAGACTTTCGGGGAGAGAGCAGCCTGGTCAGGCTTGAGCTCAGGTTTCCAGCCTCTTGAGCAGAAAAATAGCAGGTTCTGTGGTTTTAAGTTTCCAAACTTTTCCGTATCTTATTGCAGTTCTAGGAAACTGAAGCCCTTAAGAGAGGGATTGCCTCAAGCTGCCTCAGAGACAGCTGGTCTGTTGTGCTCTCAAAGGCAAGATTGTTTATGTCCCTATGTGTTCCAAGTCTGACGTTGCCTGGCATTCTGGCTGTGTGCAGGGTGAAAACCCGAGGACTTGCAGGTCCTGCCTGCTGCTTGATCATTTCACATTAAACAACAACAACAACAACAAAGAAACCTGCTTTTCTGCTCTTTTCCTTCTTACCTAAAAATTTCTGCTAGCATTTGCTGCGGGAAAGCTCTCAGGAACTCTGACCTGCTTACCTCGTCAACCACTAACCCACATCTCGCGTAGGCGCTGCCCTGTTCTCATGACACCCATCTCAAAGTCATGTGACTGCTGATCTCCTTTTCGCTTGTCGGATGTTTGTTCCTCCTCTCTCCTTTTTACTTAAAATGTCCATTTATTTATGTCTTAGCTATTTGCTTTACTGTTTTGTTTAAAAATATTTGTACGGGAGTGGAGGTACACTCGTCTCAAGGTTTGCTGTGGAGGTCAGCGGACAACCCTGAGTATCAGTCCACAGTTTGACTCTTATCTGATTGTTCACATCTGCATTTGAACACGGCAGCTAGCTTGTGATTCTCTTGTTTTCCTCCCTCATTGCCCTAGAAGAACAGGATTACAGAAGTCCACTCCTGCATCTGGCTTTACATGGATTCTAAGATCTCAAGCCAGGTCCTTATATGCACGCAGCAAGAACTCTCCCCTCTGAGCCAGCTCCTGTTTTCTGTCTTTTTAATACAGTTTTGAAAGCATCCCTTACTGAAAAGTGCATACATTACAAGAGTGTGGCTTAGGGAAGTTTCACAAAGTGGACATATGCCCCACAATGAAGAAGTAGAGCTCAGCTAGTGTGTTACTCTTCTTACTGCTGTGCTCAAGCACCCACTAAAAGCACATTTTGAAGGGATAGTCTGTCACGGCAGGATGCGGGATGTCATGCGGGCAGGGGCTGGTCTCATCGCTGTTCCGAGAGCTGGGGCAGCGAATGCTGCGCCTGGTCACCTAGGCTTTTGACTAGCATAGGAATTGATCCTTCAACTGTGGACAGTGTCTGGCTGGGAAAGAACTATTTGGGTGATAGGAGGCTGTGTTTACTAGCGACTTCAAGATTATTTCTACCAGGAAGAGGGGCAAATATATGACCCCTACTAGAGGGGTCAGATGGTGAACATTTTCTTTGTTGTACATAGAATTTTTTTTTTCTTCTTTGGAGATAGGATCTTATTGTGAGTCCCAGACTGACCTTGAACTCACAATTCTTCAGCCTTGGACTCTGGAATGCTGAGATTATAGGCATGTACCATAACACAAAGTAAAAAAATGCTTACCTTCCTTCCTTCCCTCCCTCCCTCCCTCCTTCCTTCCTTCCCTCCTTTCTTCCTTCCTTCCTTCCTTCCTTCCTTCCTTCCTTCCTTCCTTCCTTCCTTCCTTTCTTCCTTCCTTTCCTCCCTTCCCTCCTTCCTTCCCTCCCTCCCTCCCTCCTCCCTCCCTCCCTCCCTCCCTCCCTCCTTCCTTCCTTCCTTCCTTCCTGGTGTCAAGTAACCCAAGCTGGCCTTGAAGGAGAGTCAATGTTTCTTTTCTCCAAGAACTCCCGATCCTCTCCTTCCAAGTACTGAGGTTATGAGTGTGCCCTGCCACACCTACAAGGAACATTGATTTACTAACTGCCAATATGCAAAGTAGTGCCCATTGACAAGCAATGGCTTCTTAGCCATCCTCGTCTAACTCATTTCTTTGAGCAGCTTCAGGTTTTTGTGCATTGGAAACATGAGTGGCCTCAGCTCCACAGCAAAGGCAATCAACAGTCCGGTTTAGCGGCTGGCAACTGTTTCTTTGAATGGATGAATAATAACTATTTTAGGCTTTGGCATCTGTATATAGGCCTTGGCCACATCTTCACCCTTACTTTAAAATTAGTTAAAAATGTCAAAACCATTCCTAGCTCCCAGGCTGCATGAAAGGAGACATTTGCCTCCACTTTGTTGCCTTAACTCTGTTCTGATAATGCTTAAAAAACAAAAAACAAAAAACAAAACAACAACAACAAAAACAAACCTATCTTTATTTCATATTCTCCAAACCCTTAACACTCTTTCCTTTCTTAGTTTCCAGGTTAGACAAGACTACAGGCCCAAACTTTGTTGTAATCCAACTAAGATCAAGTTACCAGTTCTGCGTGGCTTGACACAAAGTGGAATTGTCCATATTTTAACTCAGTCAGACAGACTTCAAAAAGACGTAAATACTCCTTGAGAGCCATTCATTTTAGTGATCCAGTAACAGAGGAGTAGTTGAGTGTCTGCTTCCTGTCTTCTGAGAATTACGTCACCGTGTGCTGGGGTGAAATAGCATAAAATATGTATTGGAATCATATGCTCCAAAAAGCCTTCCACGGAAATTCTTCCTTTAAATGTGATCACACAGCCATGGTGAGGGGAGACTCCAGGCAGATATTAACTAGCACCAAGTTAAGAGCCCGGGGAAGGCTGCCTTTCCAGCACTTACTCTTTTTTTTTTTTTTTTAAATTTTTCATCACTTACACTTTATTCATTCTGCATCTCCCCATAAGCCCCTCCCTCCCCTCCCAATCCCACCCTCCCTCCTCCCTCTGCATGCATGCCACTCCCCAAGTCCACTGATAGGGGAGGTTCTCCTCTCCTTTCTGATCTTAGTCCATCAGTTCACATGAAAAGTGGCTGCATTGTCCTCTACTATGGCCTGGTAAGGCTGCTCCCCCCTCAGGGGGAGGTGATCAAAGAGCAGGCCAGTCAGTTCATGTCAGAGGCAGTCCCTCTTCACATTACTATGTAACCCAATTGGACTCTGAACTGCCCTGGGCTACATCTGTGCAGGGGTTCTGGGTTATCTCTATGAATAGTCCTTGGTTGGAGTATGAGTCTCTGGGAAGTTCCCTGTGTTCAAATTTTCTTGTTCTGTTGCTCTCCTTGTGGAGACCCTGTCCTCTCCAGCTCTTACTATTTCCCACTTCTTACATAAAATTCCATTCACTCTGCCCAACAGTTGTGCTTCCCCAAGATCCAGCCATACCACTCCTAGGCATATATCCAAAAGAGGCTCAAGCACACAAAAAGGAAATTTGCTCAACCATGTTTGTAGCAGCTTTATTTGTAATAGCCAGAAGCTGGAAACAACCCAGATGCTCCTCAACTGAAGAATGGATGCAGAAAATGTGGTACATCTACACAATGGAATATTACTCAGCAATGAAAAATAAGGAAATCATGAAATTTGCAGGTAAATGGTGGGACCTGGAAAGGATCATCCTGAGTGAGTTGTCCCAGAAGCAAAAAGACACACACGGTATATACTCACTCATATAGACATACAACATAGGACAAACCCACTAAAACCTGTGCATCTAAAGAAACTAAGCAAAAGAGAGGACCCTAACAAAAATGTCCAATCCCCATCCGGAAAGGCAAAGAGGGTGGACATCAGAAGAAGAAGAAAACAGGAAACAACCTAGGAACCTACCACAGAGGGCTTCTGAAAGCCTCTGCCCTACAGAATATCAAAGCAGATGCTAAGCCTGATCAGCACTTACTCTTGTGCCTGGATTTGCCTTGTTGCTGCTCAGCAGCACTGAGAGACTTTTATTCCTCAGTGGCGATTGTCCACAGTCATGACCCTGCCTAAACCCACAGTTCTGCTCCCCTTGTTACTAACTTTAAAAAAAACAAACAAAACAAAACAAAACAAAAAACTGCAAGTTTTTCCTTCCCCCTCCTGCTCAGAAGACTTTGCCTAAAGGCATTTAAGATGAAGGTTTCTGCTGGTGACAAGCCAAATACCAGAACAACAAGAAGGACCAGCGAGTGTCAGAACAAACCCCTGCATTGTCTGTGTGACTCTCTTTCCCTGTGGGGAGCAAAAAACAAATTAGACACATTTGGTTTGAAGCAGACAAATCTCTCTCTCTTTAAACAACTGGACTTTAAGAACAGACTTGCCTTAGCCTCCTGTCTCGGCATCTCCAACTTTCAGTGTCTTGCTCTGGCAGACAAAGGTCTCAATAAAACCTGCATGTTGAATTGAACTACAGCAGTGAGATTCATGTAAACTTAAAAATTAAAAATCAGTTGTATAAGACGTGTTATTAAAATTTTTAAAATAGGTTTATTTTAGAGTTCTTATATGTAATTCTAGGGATTAAATGTCGTGTTTCACACCTAGTAGGGAAGCATCCCGCCATTGAACTATATCTAAGTTTTGTTTTTGTTTTTGAGATAGGGTCTTTCTTTGTAGTCTAAGATAGTTTTTTTTTTAATTTTATTTTTCTCATTAGTTATATTTTGTTAATTCTGTATCCCAGTTGTATCCCTCATTCCCTCCCCAATCCCACCCTCCCTCCCTTATCTCCTCCCTGTCCCTTTCCAAGTCCACTGATAGGGGAGGACCTCCTCCCCTTTCATATGACTCCCTTTTGTCAGGTATTTTCAGGACTGGCTGCAAAGTCCTCCTCTGTGGCCTAACAGTACTGCTCCTCCCCTGGGAGGTGGGGAGGTCAAAGAGCCAGTCATTGAGTTCCTGTTAGAAATAGTCCTTGTTCCCCTTACTATGGGAAACCAATTGATTACTGAGATATCACGGATCACATCTGAGCAGAGGTTCTAGGTTTTATCCTCTCATGGTCTTTGGTTGAGTGTCCATCTCAGAAAAGACCCTGTGCCCAGATATGTTTGGTCCTTGTGGAGCTCCTATCCTTTCCACATCAAACTCCCCTTCTTTCATATGATTCCCTGCACTCTGCCGAAGGTTTGGTTATGAGTCTTAGTATCTACTCTGGAGCACTGCTAGGTAGAGTCTTTCAGATGCTTTCTGCAGTAGACTCCTGTCATACGTTCAATGCATATCCCATTTGTCTTTCTAAATGAGGATTGATCATCATACCCCGTGTCTGCTTTCTTGATTATCTTCTTTAGGTGTATAGATTTCATTATGTTTATCCTATCTTTTAGGTCTATATAAGCGAGTATATTCCATGTTTGTCTTTCTCCTTCTGGGATACTTCACTCAGAATGATCTTTTCTAGATCCCACCATTTGCCTGCAAATTTCATGATTTCCTCCTTTCTGATTGCTGAGTAGTATTCCCTTGTGTAAAAATACCACAATTTCTGTATCCATTCCTCTGTTGATGGACGTCTGGGTTGTTTCCAGGTTCTGCTATTACAAATAAAGCTGCTACAAACATGGTTGAGCAAATGTCCTTATTGTGTACTTGAGCAAATTTTGGGTATATGCCTAGCAGTGGTATAGCTGGGTCTTGAGGTAGCACTATTCCTAATTGTCTGAGAAAGCGCCAGATCGACTTCCAAAGTCGTTGTACCAGTTTACATTCCCACCAGCAATGGAGGAGGGTTCCCCTTTCTCCACAACCTCTCCAGCATGTGTTGTCACTTGAGTTTTTCATCTTGGCCATTCTGATGGGTGTAAGGTGAAATCTCAGGGTCATTTTGATTTGCATTTCCCTAATGGCTAATGAGGTTGAGCATTTCTTTAAGTGTTTCTCTGCCATTCTATATTCCTCTACAGAGAATTCTCTGTTTAGCTCCGTTCCCCATTTTTTTAATTGGATTACTTGATTTGCTGCTTTTCAGCTTCTTTAGTTCTTTATATATACTGGATATTAGCCCTCTGTCAGATAAAGGGTTGGTGAAGATTCTTTCCCAATCTGTAGGCAGTCGTTTTGTTTTGATGACGGTGTCCTTTGCTTTACAGAAGCTTTTCAGTTTCATGAGATCCCATTTATTGATTGTTGCTCTTAAAGCCTGTGCTGTTGGAGTTCTGTTCAGGAAGTTGTCTCCTGTGTCAATGAGTTCTAGGCTGTTCCCCACTTTTTCTTCTAACAGATTTAGCTATCTGGTTTTATGTTGAGGTCTTTGATACACTTAGATTTTAGTTTTGTGCAGGGTGATAAATGTGGATCTATTTTCATTTTTCTGCATGTAGACATCCAATTAGACCAGCACCATCTGTTGAAGATGCTATCTTTTTTCCATTGAATGGTTTTGGCTTCTTTGTCAAAAATTGAATATTCATAGATACGTGGGTTTATTTCTGGGTCTTCTATTCGGTTCCATTGATCCTCCTTTCTGTTTCTATGCCAATACCATGCAGTTTTTATTACTATTGCTCGGTAGTACAGCTTGAGATCGGGAATGGAGATACCTCCAGATGATCTGTTGTTGTACAGTATCATTTTGGAGATTCTGGGTTTTTTGTTTTTCCATATGAAGCTGAGAATCTTTTTTTCAAGGTCTGAAAAGAATTGAGTTGGTATTTTGATGGGAATTGCATTGAATCTGTAGATTGCTTTTGGCAGTATGACCATTTTCACAATGTTAATCCTACCAATCCATGAGCATGGGAAATCTTTCCATCTTCTGAGATCTTCTTCAATTCTAAGATAGTTTTGAAGTAGCTCTATAGCTTAGTCTTGATTTAAACTTGGGATCCCCTTGCATCTGCCTTGGGATTACAAGAGAAAATTTAAGCTTATGGGAAACTGTAAGAAGAAATAATTCTGGTGTATCCTCTGCTTGGCTCCATCAATTGCTAATATTTTGTCATTTATGACTTACTTTCTATGTATATCCTCTTCTTAGAACCATTTGACAATAAAGTAGAAGACATGATGCCCCTACAAATCTTTCATTCTCTCCTTGAAAGCAAGGGTACATCTTTTTAACACCTATAACTGAGATATAATTCATAGATATAGATATAATTCAATTAACCCTTCAGTGGCTGTCATTGCATTCACAGATTGTATACTCTTGCTCCAAACCATGCTTACCAACAGCCTAAAAAGAGCTCACAAGGCCCCACACCCTGAGGTGTTAACTTCAGTGTTGTTATGGGCTGAATGTGTCATACCTTCACTTTTGTATGTATTGAAGATGCACATCCATGTCAGAATGACTGCTTTATAGATAAGAAATAAAAATCATCCTCCTAAAATAAATTAGGTTAAAATGAAGCTATTAGGGTAGGTTAATGTTCTTGTGAGGAAAGGGTGGTGGTTTGAATATAAATGGCCTCCATAGGCTCAACTATTTGAATACTTAGTCAATAGGTAGTGCATTATTTGAAAGGATTAGAAGGATAAAGAGGTGTGTCATTGGGGGTGGGCTTTGAGGTTTCAAAAGCTCTTGTCAATCCCAGAGCTTCTCTCTCTGCCCACAGATCAGATGGTAGTTCTCAGCTTCTGCTCCAGTGTCTACATGCCTGCCATCATGCTTCCTGCCATGATGATAACGGACTACACCTCCAAAACTGTAAGCCATAGTCAAGTGCTTTCATTTATAATAGTTGTCTTGGTCATGGTGTCTCTTCAGAGCAATAGAACAGTGACTAAGATAGAGATTTTGAAAACATATATGTACAGAGAGATGTTGGTGTGAAAATACAAGAAGAAGATAGTCATGCAGAGCCAAGGAGAGGTACCTAGCGCAGACCCTCTGGGCTGGGGATAGACCAGTTTGTGATATGGCCAGCTTGTGGCCTCTTGAGCTGCACAGAGCACTTTTTTTTTTCTTTCTTGAGACAGGGTTTCTCTGTGTAGCCTTGGCTGTCCTGGACTTCTTTGTGGACAAGGCTGGCCTCCAACTCACATCAATCCTCTTGCCTCTGCCTCTCTGAGTGCTGGGATTAAAGGCATACACTACAATGCCTGGCTAAGGAGCACATTTTTATTTAACCACTTAGGGTTATTTTTCCTATGCAGGGTTAGAGGATTGACACAGAATGAACATCCATAATTTGACAGTCTGAAATCTAAAACGTTCAGGTTATAATTTTTTTTCCCTCCTCACATTGCATAGGGTTACTGCAAGGCTTTGTGTATAAGGCATATAGGAAACAAGAAGGAATTAAGTATTTGATTTGGGTCCTGATTTCTAAAGAGCTCACTTGTTACAGATATTCCTTTTGAAAAAAAAATAATTTACTTTATTTATTTTATGTGCATTAGTATAAAGGTGTCAGCTCCCTTGGAACTGGAGTTACAGACAGCTGTGAGCTGCCATTGACCTCAGGGGATTGAACTCAGGACCTCTGGAAGAGCAGCCAGTGCTCTTAACCACTGAGCCATCTCTCCAGCCCTATATACATTCTGAAAGGAGCACACATCCAGAATTCTGGTCTCAAGCATTGTGGATGAGGAAGACAATATGGTGGTGATCTGACTCACCCTGGGTAAGAGAGCTATGCTGTTAGTGGCTGTTTTGTTCATCACTTACAGAGTAGGAAGAGGTCAGCAGTTAGTGAGCTGACATCTCTCCAGAGGAAAGTGTCTCTCACCAGTGGGAGAAGCCATAGAGAGAGAGGATCTAGGGACCAGAGTGGCTCCCATGGGTTAAAAACTGCAGCTAATTTTTTTATCTTCTGCAGCTAATTTTTTTATCTTCCCACCTTTCTCTGGAACATACAAACCATTGTTTAATTAATGATAGCCAAGAAGCCACCTTTCTTTTAATTATTTTTATTCTATTCAATTCAGTTTTTATTTCCTTTAATAAGTGTTTTATCTTTCCCTAATAAAACTCATACACAAACAATTTTTGATCACTGAGCTGAGCTCTGGCGGCCTGAAGCAAGTGTTCAAAGCAGTTAGGATACCAGAATAATAGAAGAAGCTGTATTTATAGCTCAAATTATTACATAGAAGTTGACAGTCCTGTTTTGATTTAAAGTCCTGTCACCAATAATAGGAAAAAGAGGATCATAGCTTATCTGGGCTTGTAAGGCTTGGCAGTGGCCTGTAATTCAAGGCTTATCTCTGGGAATGCCTGGTCTTTAAACATGTAAATCTTCTCTGCGCTCCTGAGACAGCCATCTTCCCCTGACAAGCCCAGGCTCAGCTAAGACAGACAAGGTCACTTTTACCTTTTCAGGTCATCTTATGAGCTGTCAAACTAAACAAAAACCAATCAGAGGGTCTCTAATAGATACTGGCACTTCTTGGGAGGAGCGGAACACTGCTACAGACATCCATGTGCCTATGGCACCGATTTAGTCGGGGATTGAGGCCAGGGGAAGTAAACATGAGGACTGCTACTTTACTAGGCACTTTGACGTGACTATAGTTAGTCATGATTAAGGATAATAGCAGCAGTCCAGGACTGAACACAGGACTGCTAGTCATACATCCTCATGCATGTACTTTGCATAAGGATGGTGTTCTGACAGATTCTTTTGTGGTAGTTATTAGTGGGAGTCATGTACAAAGACCCTTTGTTGCTTCCTGGCTTTACTTTTCACTATTTTTTTTTTTTTATGCTAGGGAGACATAAGACACAAAGAGACTCTATTGTGATTTGTGTGTCTGTGTGTCTGTGTTTAAAGGTGTATGTGTGTGTTGCCATGCACATAGAGGTCAAAGGACAACTTAAGTGTCTTCATTTCTCTGGAGTGGTCCTTATTTTTGAAGAAACAAGTCTCTCGCTGGTCTGCAGCTCTCTAGCTAGGCTACACGGGTTTCCTGCTGAGCCTGGGCATCTAGGTTGACCTCTCCCCAGATCTGAAGACAAAGCAATCAGCACACTCGGCCTTTGCTGTCTTTGTGTCCCCCATTAACGCTACATGCTCCCAGGGCAGCCTCCTCCTCCTTCCCTGGAGGCTGAGTTTATGTCCCCCCACTTGCACAGGAAGCACTCTACCAACCAAATTGTCTTCCAGCTCAGTGTTATCACCCTTTCTTCAGTCCTCTTTTGGCACAGGGTCTTGCCATGTGTCCCTGGTTGGCCTGGGCTCACTCTGTAGACCAGGGTGGCCTCAACCTAGGGCAGTCCTCTTGAGGGATGTTATAGGCATGAGCAACCACACCCAGCTACACTCTTTTCTTCAGACACCTCATTCCCATGTTCTTGTTCAATTCATTAGTTTATGACCTATATTCAGATATTTCATAGATTATTTCCACTGGGTTCTGAAAAAGAGTTTGGACATTATATCATCCATGAGTGTTGTCTGGAGTTTGCATGTAATTTATCTGCTAAATTCTAGAAAGCAAAACAGATGTCCCCCCAACACCCTTTATGAGGGAAAGGATGCCACCGCATGTAAATTTTTCCCTCAGTTCCATTTACTCCACTTGTTTTCTGCTTTGCTGGATCTGAGGTTATGATTATGAGGTTGTGTGCCGGTTTCAGCTCAATGTGGCACAGCCCAACAGTCAGCCTTCTGATCTTTTATGCAGAAAGCTTAATCTATGATCTGTACCTTGTATGTGGCACTTTTGTGGCAGTTCTGGGAAGGAGGCATTTTGCTTATGTATAGATTGAAAGGCTTGGTCAATTCACTGTAGATATGTCAAAGAAAGATTGCCTTGGGATGTGTTTACTTTCAGTTCTTGCAGCTGGGAAACGAGGTTCTTCTATGAATTGCTTGGCTGTAGCAGCTGTCTTCTGGTCCAGCGTTCTGGGAAACTCTTGCTGCCACACGGACACTCACAGTAACCAGTAGGAGAGGAGCAGACGTGAGTGTAACGCCTCGTGGAAGAGTATGTGTCCCGGGTTCATTGACTGAAAAACATTTGTTACTTAGGACACTGGCAATTGTCCAGGACTTTCGAGTCCAACAGGTAGAGTATTTAAATGCAAGGATGCTTGAAAATCTATGGATACAATGTTAAGTGCAGCTCAATGGTCCACAGGTTTGACCGCACATTTCAGCTTACCCTGGTCCACCCTGGCAAGTCTGTGATGCAGAAAACATTTATCACAGTAGCAGGACTCCTGTGTCAAGTGATGTGTGGATGGAATTTCTCTTTTTGAGCTCATGGTTCTCAGAGCATTGAATTAACAAACAGGTCAGGTCCTTACAAAAGTGCTGAGTTGTTTAAAATTTGAAAGGTGCTCACTCTGTTGAATTCTTTCTCACGATGGGTGGGTTCTTGTCATACAGGTCCATACATCTGCAGCGATCCCTCTCCTACGCGCAGGTTCTGGACCCCAGAGTGTCCCAGGGATGCAGCTGTAGTATCTGGTTCCCAAATACACAGGATGTTTCTTCCTTTCCTGACTTGCTTCTCCCCTCCACCCTCAGACTCCCACCCCTCTGTCTTCAGATTGACTCTTTAGCTGGTTAGTTTGCCAACTTGATTTATCTTAAGAAACACCAGATTAGTAAAGCGCTCTTCTGGGTCGTGAATGAGTTTCCAGAGACTCTTCAGTCACAAGGACTCTCATCTAGAATGGATTTATCCCTTTATGGATTTATAATATGAAGGAATGATTGAGAGGGTAAGAAGTGGGAGGGGGAAAAGTTGAAGGATGGAGATCACTGAACTTGTCCTTGAGGAAGGCATGTTACTCTGGCTTTTTCTGTATCTCCATATTTCCTATTTTTATTTGTGTGTGTGTGTGTGTCCACTATGATGTAACTGTACTTCTATGATTTCCCTTTGAAACTGTAACCCAAACAAATCTTTCCTCTGTGAAGTTCTTCTTATTGGCTATTTGTTCACAGTGACTTCCACCACCCTGCTTAGCCTGAAAACAAATCCATAAGTATTTTGACATATGTATTGGCCATGCTCTTTCTTCCTTCCTTCCTTCCTTCCTTCCTTCCTTCCTTCCTTCCTTCCTTCCTTTCTTCCTTTCTTCCTTCCTTTTTCTTTTTTCTTTCTTTCTATCTTTCTTTGTTTTTTGTTTTTGTTTTTTGCTTTCTGCATTTGATGCTTGACATCTTGGATCCTTGCTGAAGAACCTGTCTCTTCCAGGCTTTGCTGATTCTCCCATTCACATCAAAAGCAGCCAGTCTAGAATGCATTCCTCAAACACCTTTACTGCACTCTTTTCTTTTGTGCCATTATCTATCTGTCTGTATCAGCCAGAGCCACATACTGGATGACTGGAAACAACTCTATGTGCCAGATCCCACTGAAATTATTCAAACTAGTAATTTGCCAGCCTGTCTCCCTCCCTTGCATGTTCATTCTTGCAGAAACAGCAGAAAAAGCCCCGTTAATTCCTGCTCCCTGTTCTCTTTTCACTAACTCCTCTGCTCCAGGGTCTTTCTTCCATGTGGTGTGGCATGCTCCCTCCTTCCAGATCTCTGAGATAACAGTCTTTATGGGCACCATTCCTTGAGCTTTTGGGACTCAACTCTGAGTAACAAGAAAGTGTACACGAAACACTGGAAACACAAGGTACTATTACTTCCCTGGAAAGTGGGTGTGATGACCCTTATTCCCAAGACAGCACTGATCTGGAGTGATCCAAGAAAAGTGAGGTAGGATCTCCTGCCACAACAAGGGCATTCTAAGGCACTTCTGCTTTAAGACCTCCTTCCTGTTTATTAGGATTACCTTGAACTTGGAACTGGAGACTACGTAGCTTCCCTGTGTCTACCCTGCTCTGTAGATTATTCTTTTTCCTTATTTTTTGGTTGCTGCATTTGGTGCTTTGACATCTTGGATCCTTGCTGACGAACCTGTCTCTCCCAGTTTTTACAAGCTCCAACTCTTTAAGGTTGTATTGCCTGTTTTCATTATAAAAGAATGTTGGATTATGTATTTGATATTATTTCTTTAAGTTTTAAAGTTGTATCAAATTCATCATAATTTTGAAGATTACTCTACATCACTTGGAAATATGTACATCACAAAGAAAATGCGATCTTTGTTTGTCTTTGGTTATGGAAGACAATTGGCAGTTGTTCTCTGACTTGACTTCCAAAATACGATTAATTCAGTTGCCTGTTCTTGCTGACCCATAATTGATTATGACATCAGGGTTTTCCTAATAATTCAGTGGGAAGCCTTTCTGTTGGTCAATAAGTTATCAATATAATTCTTGTCTTAACCAGAATTAAATTCCTCTTACCTCATCCTGAATAGTTTGTATGCCTCTAGCTTGTGTGAGTTACTTTTCTGTTGCTGTGATAAAATACCATGACAACCAAAAGCAAGTTAGAGGAGAAAGGTTTTCTTTTTTTCTTTTCTTTTTGGTTGTTGTTGTTTATAGCTAACATTGAAGATATGGAATGTGAGACCAGCGTGGCAGTCAGGAAGCAGAGAACATATATTTCATCCACACACAGGAAGCAGAGAAAGAAAAGGAAGTGGGGCCAGGCTAGGAAACCTAAAAATTCATTCCTCCACTCCTCATCCCTCATGACACACCAACTCCAGCAAGACTCCGCCTCCAGAAGAGGCTCCATAACCTTTCCAGACAGTGCCACCAGCAGGAGCTCAAACAATCCAGTACTGACACCCATGGAGGGAAGACACACACAGCTACCACAGACTGTCCAGTGTCTTAGTCTCCTGGGGCTTCCAGAGAGGAGCAGCGGCACAAGCCACTCTGTTGTGGTTCTGGAGGGTGGAAGCATGGAGCAAGGCTCTCTGCAGGTCTCTTCTCCCTGAAATCTCTGAAACCTCCCTCCTCTTTCCAGTTTCTGCTTGCTTTTCCCATGATAAACTCCTTCCTATATGTCTGCCTTCAAACAATAGTCTCTTCTTGGAAGAACACGATCGTTTCAGATGAAAGGCCACTCTATTCTAGCATGACCCATCTTAATTATAACTATAACAGTCCTGTTTCCATGTAAGTTCATATTCATGACTTCTAAGGGTTAAGACTTCAATATATATTTGGGGGAGAGATTCAGTTGATTCAGTGGAACTTGTAATCACCTGCTAGGATAGCTGTGTTAATTTTTCTGAATAATTTTTGGTTATCCTTGTCACCATTATAGTGAACATGACAACATGACCATGAGAGATTCATGTCAAGGATCTTCAAGGAGGGCAATGTGTTCTCTGATAGAACAGTTGCATTTGATGGCTTTGTACATTGGTAGAATGTCCCAGAAGAGACATTAGTTCTCCTTGTCAACTTGACAGGCTTTAGACTCACCTAGGAGATTCACCTTTGAGCTTGTCTATGAGAGCATTTTCAGAGAGGTTTAGCTAAGGCTGGAAGAGCTGCCCTAAACACCAAACTATGGCCTAGGGGTCCAGGCTGAATCAAAAAGGGTAGAAGACAATGCCACCTGAGTACCAGCATTCATCTGTTAGCTCCCTGACTGTGGACACAAGGCAACCAGCTGCCTTACCCTCTTCCTTCGGTGCCCTTGCACTGTTGTGGACTGCAGCCCTCAAAACAGTGAGCCACAATCAACTCTTCCTTTTGTAAGCCACTTGTCATGTGTTTCTTCTCAGTAACAGGTAAACTAGAACACTAGTGGAAGATCCAGCTACAACCTGACCAACTGTGGAGAGAGAGAGAGAGACAGAGAGAGAGAGAGAGAGAGAGAGAGAGAGAGAGAAGAGAGAGACTGACTTGGCTATAGAAGTTGAGGCATTTACGCACCTGTGGGCTGTAGGCCCTTGATCTGGTGTCCTTTAGAAGCTGATTAAGATCCAGATGATCCTGGCTGTGTGTTCCTGCTCCCTGCGTGGATGGACCATGCCGCATCCTCTGGGTGTTTGTACAGACATTACTTGGTGGAGGGCCTGCACACATACACGTGCCAGTAGATAAATCATAAAGGGAGACTTGTGGGCAGGATCCCCATCTCCTTTCACAATCAGTGCATTGCGTGTTGGTGGCTTTGGGATCTTTTTGTAACGTGATGAAAGTAGGAACTTCCTGAATCTTCCCCTTCGTCTTGGGGTGGGTGAGGGAACTTTTGTCCTCTCTGCATTCAACTGCTCACTTCTCAAAAACAAGAACAAAAACAACAAAAAAGAAAAGAAAGAAAATGAATATTGCCTTTAAAAAAATGGCTAAAGTAAGGATAACATAACACTGAGAATAAAGTGAGACAATCCCAGAGAGCTTCACTTTACTCAGCACCACACGCAAGTGTCTTTACTTACATGTGTGCATCTCCTGTGCTTCTTGGCTAGTTTTGCTGTCAGTAGCCAATTTACCCCTACACTCTTTATACACATCAGGGTGCCAAGCTCTGCTCTAAGCCACTCAGAAGACAGACTCCTGCTACCTGGCGAAGAACAATGATTCATGTCACAGAGACAGCAGAGGAGAGGCTGTCTCAGAAGGGGGAACAACAGGGAGCGATCGCTGTGGGGAAAGACACTTGCTTAGAGAGGAGACCACTTCTTTAAAAACATTATTTACTTATGTTTATATTTGTGTGTGTGTGAGCGTGAATGTGTGTGTGAGAGTGTGTATATGTGAGAAAGAGTGTGTGTATGTGTGTATGTGAGTGTGTGTGAATGTGAGTGTGTGTTTGAGTGTGAGAAAGAGTGTGTGTGTGTGTGAGTGTGTGTGTGTCTGTCATGGTCCAAGGACACCTTGTAAATGTTGGTTCTCTCCTTCCACCATGTGGGTGCTGCCGGTATCACAGGAGTTAGGCAGGAGTTAGGCTGTTACCCACTGAACCAATCTTCCCAGTTGGTGACTTAATTTTTATATTTATGTTCATATTTTCCTACTTACAGTCATGGTAAGACTAGATGTCCCCAAGGTCTGCATGCCACCAGAGGGGACAGTCTCTCCTTTTTTTCCTTCCCTTTTATTTATTTATTGGCCTGGATGTTGAATCTTTTATATCCTTAGCCTTGGCATACACGGATTGATGACTGAATAAATTACGGAGAAGCATACTGTTTTGTTCTTCTAAAACCTGTATTTATTGCTGTGGTTTAGCTGACAATTTACATAAAATGCTAGTTAGTACAGCTGAAGTTATTAATTCTTCAGAGAATGACATGATCAACTGTCTCCATAGCTCCAGGCAATTTTTTCTACATTGATTTGCAGGAATTACTCAGATCACAACTTGTTTCTTGAATTAAAATGCATCATCGATGCTAATTTTAAGGAAGTTTCTATATTGTACTCCCATTTAACCAAACATCACATTTCCTCATTAAAATATCAGCATCTGTAATGAAGTACTTTGCTTTATAATTTAAAATGTCCCACTATGTTGGATGCACATTTGAACATTTAAATGTAATTCTGCTAATGTACTGATTAATTTATGTTATTCTCTTCCACTCACGTGGGAGATTTTAATTGCAATTAGTTAGTTGCTGTCGGGTCTCAGCATGCTGTGGGCTGGGGGAAGTCCTGATCAGCGTGGAACAATTACCAGGACTTTTGAGCAGGGACAGCATTAGAGAGAGCAAGCGGACCCATTAAAGTTGTGAATCTTAATTTTCCTGGTAATAGCTATGCTTGGGGGGCCATCACTGTGGCTGAGGAAAAAGCCAAATAAATGGGAATTATCTAAGCACCATAATACAATTAAGCTGTCCCAACAACTTTGGGGACTGATCTTTTGTACTCTTCCCGCGTCTGTCCCGGCTGCTTGGGGCTGATGTAGAGGGACTTGGCTCTCCCCGGAGGCCCAGGCTTTTGATGTATGTGATGTACAGCTGTAACAAGGCACGGGCACAACATCCGTCTTTCACTCAGTGTTGTTGAGCTACAAATTCATGTAATTAATTTTAAAGAGCCATTACTTTGATCTTCATAAATATGCCCAAGATTCAAATGGAAAACCTCACAGGGAATTTCCTCAGGAAGATGATTACAGGGCCAAAACACGATTTCATTAGGGCCTCCTCACTTGTCCATAAATGAGGCTCTCAGCCTCGGAGTCCATCCTTTATTTCGGCTCCTGCTATTACCAGCTGCACTGCTGTCTTTATGCAGAAAGGATGCTCACGTCTTCTGCAAACAAACTGCCCATGGCTCAATGAACTCCTGGGAATGTTATGCGAAGGCTTTGTGATATATGGTTGTAATTTGCTATGAAGCACTTCTGGCCGGCACAATTGTTATATTACCCCAACTGTACAGAGAAAAATGTTCTTAGGCTAAATGAAAACATAATCCACAAGGTATTCCTGACAGTTGAAGTGGAGGAGAGTCTCTGGACATCCTGACCTGAGATTAATCTTAGGTCCCTCCCTTCCTAGACCCCATGGTGTCAGCTACTGGATACCAATGGCTACAAGTCATTTCTAGTTTAGGTTATGTATTAGTTACTGGTTTTTCTTTGCTGTGATGACAATGTAAGACAAAGAACTGCTGAAGGGAGGAAGGGTTTATTTGGGCATACATTACGGTTTGGGAAGCGGTACAGCGCATCACAGTGGGAAAGGCAGAGCTCCAGGAGCTCGAGGCAGGTGGCCACACTCTGACCAGAAGACAAGGGTGAACAGGCCACGAAGCCGCAAGGGAGTGACTCACTCCCTACGGTGAGACTTCGCCTTCTAGAGGGTCTACAAGCTTCCAAAAGAGTGTCACCTCTGGGGACTGAGTGTTCAGACACGGGAGACATTCCATATTCAAACCACAGCAGGTTGTCTTGAGGATCATAATGTAGGCAGCCACAAAAGTTTTGAAAGTACAGAATGCAATGTGCGTGTAAGCTTTGATATGATGATGTTTTACTTGCACCTTTTTTGTTGAAAGGATTAAAAATTTACAGCACTGTTACCAAGAAGCAGAATTCCAGAGCTCTAGTCTCTTAGTAGTTTTTCCCCCTAGAAACTCTAGTAGACAGCAGAATTTGACACGTAGTAAAATACTTTTGTTTTAAGACGAGATTACAAAAGCCAAAGCTGTGCATACACTTCAAAGGCACCACCATTGCACAGTTTATAATTCAACATGTTTGTGTCCATTTTCTGCTGCCTTTTCAGGGACTTGGACTGTCCCACGTGGGGCTCAGGCTGAGGAAGGCCTTTCTGCTGTCTTCATAATTGTGGGACATTATATCTGCTGCAAGCTTTCCATTTCAATCATTTGTGAGTGTCTTATTGGCATATATGTTTGTGACATTATTATTGGGGACATATACTCAAAAATATTTCCTCAACCCAGACAGGGAAATGACAACATGCCAAGATGTCACCAAAGTCCAGCTTGGTGAATCAGTGAGCTTTGTTGGGGCTGCTTCCAGGAAGATGGGTGACGGGTTACTGAAATGACTCAGATAGCTGCTTTGCTAAAATCTCAGCCCAGCATGGGTGACAGCTAGAAACTCAGAGCCCATTACACAGCTTGCAAGCAGCTCAACAGATTGGAGAGTGTCTCAGGAAGCTCAGGTTGTCTGAGCCTCCTGTGCTTCTGGAGACATTAGGAGACAACCCAGCTTTCTCTCCCTTTTTGGCTGGCACCTGCCTGCTCTGCTCACTTGTTCAGAGCTAGTCACATTGACCTCACCTTCCTTTGTCTTCGCATCTTTCTCATTGACTCTTCATCCTCTTCTTCTTCAGAAGTCTGAGATCATATGTGGCTCCTCTGCATATCAGGGATAATCTGAGTTTATCACAATGTCCTCAAGGAAATGACCATTGCAAAGTGCCTTTTGCCATATAACCTAGCCTGTCCATAGCTTCTGAGAATTAGGATGTGTGATCTTCAGAACCTGTCACTTGGCTCCTCGTGAGGACTGGCACTAACCAGAAAGCCATGTTCTGTGGCTGTGCACGATCTTTGTGTGCGCTGGCCTACTCAGCTCTCAGGCACGTTGTGAATCAGCCCTACAGTGTGTTTATTGAGACCACGATGAAACTGAGGATGAAAAACATGACTACTCAGAAGTTGATGCAGATTTTGAGCCTGGCTTTCTCAGCAGAAAGAACACAGACTTGGGAACAAGACAAGTGATATTGTGAATTCTTGTTGATTCTTGCTCCTTCTGTATTTCAATTTCTTTGTGCATATATAAAACCTGTTAAATGGCATGGGATTCTGTGCTCATGAACAGAGTAGAGATTAAACAAGGTTAAGATGGCTATAATAAATCAAAACAAGCAAACGAACAAAACAGAGTTAAGAGAACTAGTGGAGAAATACACCCTCAAGTCCACTAGACATCAGGTAGAGAGCACACAGGATTTAGGGCAAGGCTGGTGTCGTGGTCAGGCTAGTTCCGCCAGAGGCATTCATTTTCACTGGCTACTGTGTTTGTAAAGGACACTTCATTCATTAGACACATATTCAGCTTTAAGCTGATACCCAACAGATACCTAGCTATAGTCTTAGTCTTCATTTTCCAGAGGAGGGGAACCTCTTTGTCTTGCCAAATCTACACTCTTCACATTTCAAGAAGGCACTAGGAGTCAGGAACAGGTGTGTCCTACTTAGCCTCATTATTGTGCTTTTAAATTTAAACTTTTTATGTGTATGGGTGTTTTGCTTGCATGTATGTCTGTGCACCACATGCCTTCCTAGTGCCCGCAGAGGCCAGAAGAGAGCTTCAGATCCCTGGAACTGGAGTTACAGATAGTTGTGTACTCCCATGTGGGTGCTGGGAATTGCTCTCAGATCCCAGAGAAGAGCAGTGAGTGTTCTTAATTACCAAACCATCTTTCTAGCCCCAGCTTTGTTCACTGGGCAGAGGGAATCCTCAAAGCCTACCATATGTGACACACTTCCTCCATCAAGGCCGTACTCCCCACCACTCCTCAAGTCACGCCACTCCCTGTATCTAAGCATTCAAACGCACAAGCTTAGAGACGCGCTCTTACTCTAACTACTCCACTTGGTTACACTTGGCCTGCCACGGTGTGAATCAGACACCACCATGTGCTCCCACCGCTACGCGCCGAGTTCTTCTTCTCTGACACAACCGCTGTCTTAGCGTTCTATTGCTAGGAGGAGACACCACGACCAAGCCAACTTTTATAAAATAAAGCATTTAATTGAGGGCTTGCTTATAGTTTCAGAGGTTTAGTCCATTACAGTGATGAAACCGTGGTGGCATACAGGCAGGCATGGTGCTGGGCAAGTAGCTGAGAGTTCTGTATGTGGATATTCAGTCAGTAAGAGAATGACACTAGGCCTGTGGTGGGCTTTTGAAACTTCAGAGCCCAACCCAAGTGGCACGCGCTATCCAAAAAGGCTAAACCTCCTAATCCTCTTCAAATAGTGCTATTCTCTGATGACAGGCATTCAAATATATGAGCCAATGTGTGCGGGCAATTCTCATTCAAATCACCATACCAACTGAAAGGCCTTGAAAACATGAATGAAATGAGTCTCTTTTTTTCCTTAGTTTTTTTCTGAAGGATACTTTGACACTGTAATTGCAAAATAATTAGTACATGTGATTTCTTCTGAACTAAAGCAGTACTTCGTGGGGGCTGGAGAGACGGCTCAGAGATTAAGAATACTGGCTGTTCCTAGGTCCTGTAGTGAGATCTGGTGCCCTCTTCTGGTGCTCAGGCACACATGCAAAAAGAATGCTGTTGAAGTGATAAATACATGAATCTTTATTAAAAACAAAAACAAAAAACAGTGCATCATGATGAGAGCTTTTTAAGCCTCAGGAAGTAAAGGACACTTAAAAAACCTGGGAAGTTAGAAAAGTCACAAGTCTCAGGAAGTTTATGAAACTTACAGGATTCACAAAGCCCCTCTCCAAGGTTATGTAATCAGGAACAACATTCAGGAAGAGGAGATTCTGACTTGTAGATCTGTGCAGGGAGTTTCAGGGATGCAGTCTTTGTGGTTTATCACTTACACTTTTCAGTGACCCAGCTGCCTCTGAATCAACCATTTTGCTGTAAATAACAGCAGCAAATTCACTGGTTGTATAAGTTAATGTATGAATTAATTGTGGGTGGACTTGTTTGGTCTGTTCTCAGTGTCCCACCTGGGGTGAACACACATTTGGTCACACGTCATCAGGACAAACATCACAACATATGCCCAACAGGAGCCTATTACTCCTACCCTCCTGCACCATGAAGACCACATGTCTTCAAGGGTAGCCTCCAAGCATCTTTAGAGAACTTTCTCATGGTCTCATGATAAGCCTTTAAGTCCTACTTTCCTGTGCTAGGACCTGAGTCTCCCCAGGAGGGTGGTGCATGAGCTCCCTTCAGGCACAGCCACAGCTATTGTCTAGAACAATGTGGCCTGCTCCTGCACTCTCAGCACCAAACCCTAGTGTAGCTTTGTGATGTGGATGGACAGGAGCAGGGGTATTTCTTTACATCCTACTAAGATTCAAATCCAGTCAAACGCTTGACTGCTTGCTCTCCACCAATATCTCTTCTGTTGACTTCTGAATAAAACCCAAGCTCCTTGACCATGACTTTCACATCTCAACAGGGGGAGACTCAACACATGGGCCCTTTTCTAGCCTGTTGAAATGTTTGCCGTTCCTGTTTCTTGCTGTCCTCCTTATCTTAATTTTCTCCAGTTCCTTTTTTTTCTCATGGCACATCACAGGCATCTCCTCCCCCCTCTGTGAATCTGTTTCTGGCCTTCCTTCCCTTCATCTCTTCAGAGGAAAGAGCACTGCCTCCTCTCTGCTTTTTGTTATGTATGTAGATCTCTGTAGGGGAGAAAATGTTTCTCTCTGCTTTCTCGGATTCTGTGACTAGGGACCCGTGAATTACACTGACAGAGACAGGTTAATAGGAGAGAAGGCATCTGCTTCCTCATTGATGTTCATATTTTTGTGTGCATGGGGTTTCACAGGGAAGAGGGGGAAGTCCAAAGAAATAGAGTGTAAGCTTATAAGTAATTTTAACAAAGGGTCATAAGTTCTGAAGGAGTAAGCAGACAAAGGAAGTAGGTGTTAAAGCCTCTCAGGGTGGGAAATTGTGGAAAGATAAGTGTATGAGGAAACTGATGGAAGCTGAGGGTTGTAGCTTTTGTTTCTGTAGACTCATCTCAGAGAGCTTTTCATCTCCATGGCTATAACTCCTGGGGAGAAGGGATTTATAGCTGTCTATTTCTCCCAAGTTTCTGCTGTCAGTCAGATAGGAAATCTCTGGGAAGGCTTCTTTCCGTATCTGTTGATTCTCTGTTGCTGCCAGAAACAAGAAATGGCAACCTAGCACATTCTGTTCCTCTTCCGCTCTTCCCCCGCTCCCACATAATTTGTATCAGTTTTCTGGGAGTTTCACGTCATGCACTCCAATCACAGTCCTTCTATGTCTTCAACCCCTCCCCCCAAGTAAAAAATTAAAATAATGTTTATAAAGGAATAGAGAGAAAGAAAAAACCGGAAGTAAGTCCCCTTTGTGTTACCTATGTACTCGCTGGAGAATCGTCAAATTCTTAGTGCCCTGCCCCTTGAAATAGGGCCGAGTCCCTCTACTTCACAGGGCACCCCTTCCCCAAGCTGTCAACTCCGGAGAGCTGCTCTTCCCACACTTTTAAAGCATTCTCTTCAGTGGCTTCCTGTCTAGGTTATTGCCTTGGGGAGGGGTGTTGAGGGAGTAGGGATTTTCACAGGAGCCTTCGGTGCCTCTCCTTCCTGTCTGTGCATCTGCAGTCACCTATATCACGGCAAACGCAGCCTTCTTGTGCTTCATGCCAGCGGGAACATAGATTGTGGGCCTCGGTTTTGGGTGACGGCACAGAGAACGAGCACCGCCCTGCCCCCCACCCCCCTCAGCAGACCACAGACTCAGACAAGACCCTCAGAGACAGCCTGTTCCACAGCCATCACCATGGCCTCAGGTGGCAGCGCAAGCCACCCACGTCAACAAGGCCTCCGATGGCAGCATGCTCCACTGACGTTGGCATAGCTTCAGGCGGCAGCCCAGACCACGGGCATCCGCATGGCGACCCTGGCTGCCCTGGCTGCAGTAGGGCCTCAGACCCAGACATTGCTCTTGGTGGCGGTGAGATCACCAATGGCCTCAGGTGGCAGCGCAGGCTACTCCCACCAATATGGCTCCCACATGGCAGAACTGCCTGCAGACGTGGACATGGCTTCAGGAGGCAGCACAGACCATGGACTTCCACAAGGCCCCTGGTGGAGACCCAGACCGTGGGCATCAACACAGACCCCAGCCACAGCAGGGCCTCTAACCACAGTGAAAACGCAGGCATCACTGTGGGTTCTGGTGTCAGCTACTGCCACTCATATCAACGTGGTCCTGGCAGCAGCCTGGCTCATGGGCGTCAGTATGGCTTCAGGCTGGGGCACAGACCATGGATATGCACATGGCCCTCGGTAGAAACATGTGCCACAGACAGCACCCTGTCAGCTGCCACAGGGTGGGTCTTGGGCAGTTACTTTCCTGGCTGGCTCGCCCTGCCTCAGGGTCTGGGTCGTGGGCACTATCAGCTGGCTCCTCTTCTGCTCTTTAATAGGAATGACATCACATCATTAGTCCGCTTATCTTTCCGTGAACAGGCCTGGGACAGAGACACCAATCATTAACCTTTGTAAACATATTCTGAGGTTGAGATCCATACATGCAGATTGTTGTGACATTAACCCTGGTGTTGCCTGAGCACAACATGTTTAAAAATACCTAAGTGATTTTAGCCTGCAAGCAAGGTGGAGAACAATTTCTCTGGGCCAAATGTTCTAGATCCCCCAAATTTCCCAGGATTCTTTCAGACTCTCTGGGGGAACTTTGTCAATGAATGTCAGTGATGGTTCTCATTTTGCTATAGTGGAAGAGTATGTTTGATGGAGAAGTTGGTCTGTTAAAGTTTTCTAGAGTCCGATTGCCAATGTCTCTCTCTGCTTTGGCGAAGTTCCAGGTTCTGGGGTCCAGGTAGGATCTGGGACCAGATGCGAAACACCCCATTTGCTTTATCTCTTGGGTCACCTGAAATGATGGCTCAGGCAACCGATCACCATTGAAGAAGAAAGAAGGGAGGGATCCCAGGATTCCTTCTCTAGGCCTAGGGACTGGCTATACTACTACTAATGAGGAAAACTTTAGCTGCTCACCTTTTTTTCCTGCAGCCAGGACTGTAAAAAGTTGCTTCTAGCCAAAACTGCATGGGGTTATAAAAAGGAGATCTTTGATCTGAGATTAGCTCCTGCACAGGAGCAGGCCACTGTGGAGGCCTCCACAGACTAAAGTAAACTTTTTCGTGCTGTCTTAGACTGATAGTTAGATCCTGAATCTGCTAACTTGTTTGTAAATTGGTAAGAAAAAGAAAAGAGAAAAGTAGTCAAAGACCATTCACACACACATGCTCAAGGGAAAGGGTGGATGAAGTTAAGAACTTTAACTTCAATGAATTCCCACAAGCTTACATATGAGATGGCGTTGAATTCAGCTAGCATTCCCTCTGCAGAAACTGCAGCAAGTTTAGGATGCTGGTTCCATAGCATCAGCCATACATACACATAGACAAACAATCAGACATATAGACCTGTACATATTCATACACACATTCAATGGACGATACAAAAGGAGCTCCTTACATACTGACAGACAATTGACATACACTCATGTAACAGATGTACAAAAAACAGACAGACATATTTACATGTAAACACATATCTATATACATATTAAAACTCATGATGAATGAGACAAATTCCAGCGGACTTCCATTGGGCTTCCACCACCAGGCTTCTGCCAACAGGGTTCTGCCAACTTCATTGTGTAGTTATAGTTTTATACCTCTGAGACAAAGCTCCCAGAAAAGAAAATACCTCATAGTCAAAAAGGCAATTAATCACAAAAGAGATGCACTCTAAAATACAACAGGTTATATCTCTTAAAACTAAACATTTCTCATCTATGTATCCATTATATAAGTTCATAGTCAGACCAGAGTAACAAAGGTTGGCAAGGCTTAAAGGTTAACAGGGTCTAAAGGTTACAAGACTACATGACTTTTCAATTAAGGTTGACCTGGCTGCACATTTTTCACCTATAGTGAGTTCAATATAATAATTTCATACTACAATAATTTTATCTGTCTTTCATTCTAAGAAACAAAATAAATTTTAAATGACAGTATATAATGCCATAAGGTGACAAGGTATAAGGAATTACTTCAGAACAGTTTGTATATATTTTGACATTAAGGTTTGTACTTACTTAAACATTACATGGTAGTCCCATTATAATCTGGGTTCATAGGAGGTTTAAACCAACTTGTCTATATTTATGGTGTATACCAGGATTCATGAAGACTTATCTTGAAGACACAGCTCTGTCTGAAGCCTGTCTCCTAGTGAGGCATCTGGAGGTCCACAAAGGTATTTATTGCAGCCATAAAGTTTCTAAAGTTGTTTTAGATGTTCTAATTAACTTTAAAATTGTTTGAATCAAAACAGAAATTCCATAACCAGAAATTAATTCATCTCAAGAGCAGTGCATCTTTAATAAGGTCCTATAGGAAGTTTGTTCAATTAAATTGTATACATACCCAGAAAGTGACTATTCACACCATGTCAGATTATAGAAAGATGCAGCAGTGAAGAAAGAATGAGTGTCAGAGATTGTAAGAAGTTCTGGGGTGTACATGATACAGACCTTGCAAAACATTGGATCCCCTTCCAGAAGGCCCACCTGCCTAATGAGCTCCTTTAACAGAATGGCTCCTGTCATTGGTCAGTTTTTGGTAAGTTCTAAGATTTGATAGGCTTTGTAATGGGACCAGCTCCAAGATGAAGATTATTTTGAAGTCCTATATTAGACTGTCAGTATGAGAATGAAGTTCTCTGGGGTCCTTTCCACTGAGAAATAACTAAATTCTCTGTTAAATGTACTTTTTGATGAACTGCTTAGTTTGAAGATGGAGGAGATACCTCTAAGGCTCCCCACTAACGATCCCTAAAAATGGACTCTGAACAGTAAGACATCTAGAAGGGGTTATTCCGGGAGCAGGGAGACTGGAGTGTGGGAGTGAAAAGATGTGGCACAATTTTGACTCCAGTTCTGCTGTGCCAAGCCAGGCCTCATGACTGAGACATATAGCTCATCTCAGACAGACATGGCCATATGCAGCCAGAGCACTGAGGTCACAGCTTGAGCAGTATCCATGACCTTACCCTCTAAGCCATGACTAGTTTCCATAGAGCTTTAAGGCTGGCTAAGTCTTTTTCTAGAACAGGGGCCTTCTGAGTTTCTGTCTTGGATAAGATTACTTTTACTCCTTAGAAAGGATGGAATCATTTTGACAAGAAAGCCTGGAAGCTATTAGACATGGCCAAGAAGATTCAGACAAAAAACAAAATGAAACTTCTGAAAGTAAAACTACAATTGTTGTAATTAAAATAATAATTAAACACAATCAACAGTGAATTAGACAGATCCAAAGAGAGAATTACTAGAAGATGGATCTGGGAAAAATACCTAGGAGTCAAACAGAAAAAAATATGGAAAATGTGCCACAGAATTTGAGAGCATAGCTTGAGAAAGTTTCAGAAAGTAGAAGCATTTTTCTAAAGGGTCCAGTGAATGCAGTAAGGGGATACTCAAAGTGAGGATTGCTGAGAATTCTCCATCACACTGGCAGAGACACATATGTTTATTATGTACCCAGATATAATGCATTGAAACTCCACAGTGCTAAAGAGAGATTTTTAAGTGGCCAGAGGGAGATGAAAACATCTATGAAACATGACAATGGGCAGATGTTTCAAAGACATACAATATGGAAGACATTGGAGTTGTATCTTCATGAAAGAAAAAAATGTCATCTTAGAGTCCTACACCCAATGACATGGCTTTTTATAAAAAAATTAAAGAGAAATAAAGACATTTTTAGATAAGAATTGTACAGTAGCTACCACTGATCCAGCTTTAAAAGTCCTCTGAAGGAAGAAAAAAATAACAATTTTAGAAGGAAGAGCTGAGTGGTACAAAAGGAGAGACTCATGAAAAACAGGAAAAGATGAATACATAAAATTTCAACAAAGAATTTCTATGTATGAGAATGCTTTATTTTTGTCTTTGAAAAGACCCAAGATTGGAACATTCAAGTAAAAAGCCTGTCAGTTGTACCAGAGGGATATGGTTCTGTGAAAGGACCTCAAAGTCCTTGTACTACTTTTGGAAAAGAAGTGAAACTATATTTTGTTAAGTTAATTGTGCTTAGTATGATTTCAAAGACACTAAAATATCAGCTTTAATTTTTTTAATTAATTAATTAATTTTATTAATTACACTTTAATCACTTTGTATCCCCCCCACAAGCCCTTCCCTCCTACCTTTCCGTTCCCACCCTCCCTCACCCTTCTTCACACATGCCCTTCCCCAAGTCCACTGATAGGGGAGGTCCTCCTCTCCTTATTTCTGATCTTAGTCTATCAGTTCTCCTCAGAAGTGGCTGCATTGTCGTCTTCTGTGGCCTGGTAAGGCTGTTCCCCCCTCAGGGGGAGGTGATCAAAGAGCAGGCCAATCAGATTATGTCAGAGGCAGTTCCTCTTCCCATTACTATGTAACCCACTTGGACACTAAACTGCCATGGGCTACATCTGTGCAGGGGTTCTAGGTTATCTCCATACCTGGTACTTGGTTGGAGTATGAGTCTTTGGGAAGACCTCTGTGTTCAAATTTTCTGGTTCTGTTGCTCTCCTTGTGGAGTTGCTGTCCTCTCCAGATCTTACTATTTCCCACTTCTTACATAAGATTCCATGCACACTGCCCAACAATTGGCCATAAGTCTCAGTGTCTGCTTTGATAGTCTGCAGGGCAGAGCCTTTCAGAGGCCCTCTGTAGCAGGTTCCTAGCTTGTTTCCTGTTTTCTTCTTCTTCTGATGTCATTCCTCTTTGCCCTTCAGCATGAAGATTGAGCATTTTAGTCAGGGTCCTCTCTCTTGATTAGTTTCTTTAGATGTACAGATTTTAGTAGGTTTATCCTATATTACATGTCTATATGAGTGAGTATATACCATGTGTGTCTTTCTGCTTCTGGGGCAGCTCACTCAGGATGATCCTTTCCAGGTCCCACCTTTTACCGGCAAATTTCATGATTTCCTTATTTTTCATTGCTGAGTAATATTCCATTGTGTAGATGTACCACAATTTCTGCATTCATTCTTCAGTTGAGGGGCATCTGGGCTGTTTCCAGCTTCTGGCTATTACAAATAAAGCTGTTACAAACATGGTTGAGCAAATGTCCTTATTGTGTACTTGAGCCTCTTGGATATATGCCTAGGAGTGGTATGGCTGGATCTTGAGGAAGCACTATTCCTAGTTGTCTGAGAAAGTGCCAGATTGCTTTCCAGAGTGGTTGTACAAGTTTACATTCCCACCAGCAGTGGAGGAGGGTTCCCCTTTCTCCACAGCCTCTCCAGCATGTGTTATCACTTGAGTTTTTCATCTTGGCTATTTTGATGGGTGTAAGGTGAAATCTCAGGGTCATTTTGATTTATCAGCTTTAATTTTAAAGACAGTAAAGGGAATACATGGGTCAGCATTATGAGAACCAACTAAAACTTTTGATTAACCCCATAAAATTAAAAGAAGAAAAAGAAGCAAGAAAAAGAATGAGGGGTGTGGAAGAGATGGGAAAATTAAAGAGATGGAACAAATTCAAGTATATCATTAGTATCAACAAACTGAATTTATTACATAAAAGATTATGAGAAAAATAGGTTCAGGTGTCCACAGACCTGAAGCAGGAAGAGATGAATCCTGTTGTCAGCTGGATTTTTCCTTTTTAATCAGTGTAGGACCTCAGCAATGTGATGGCGTTACTCATCTCTGTGCAGTTCTCTGCAAATGCTGAAAGGTGTCTTACAATGAAGAGTAGGCATATGTCTGGGGAAATGTTAAATAGAAAGCTGGAGCAGCCAAATTACTATGAGACGAAAGTAGTCCTTAATAGTGAAAGCATTATAAAGTAGAGGGTTACTTTTTAAATTTGAAATTCCTATAATCTTTATTCAGATTTCCTTCTTTTTATTAAGTTATTTATGTAGTTTACACCCAGATCACAGCTTCCCCACTTTTCTCTCCTCCCTGTCACTCTCTCTCACAACCCCTCATTCTTCTCTTCTTCTCAGAAAAGGGGAGGCCTCCCATGGACATCAGCCTGCCTTGCCATATCAACTTGCCTTAGGATTAGGCACATCTCCTATGAGGCTAGACAAGGCAGCCCGGTTAGGAGAAAGGGATCCAAAGGCAGGCAGTGTAGTCAGAGACAGTCCCTGCTTCTGCTGTTAGGAGTCCCACATGAAGACCAACCCATACAGCTGTTACATATGTGCAGAGGGCCTAGGTCCGTCCTACACATGCCATAGTTGGCAATTTAATGTCTGTGAGCCCCTATGAGCCCAGGTTAGTTCATTCTGTAGGTTTTCTTGTGGTGTCCTTGACACCTCTGGCTCCCTCAATCCTTTTTTCTCCTCTTCCAAGGATTTCCCAAGCTCCACTTAATGTTTGGCTGAGTCTCCATTAGTTGCTAAGTGAAGCCCCTAGGCTCCTGTCTGCAAGTACAGCAGAATGTCATTAATAGTGTCAGGGGTGGGCTCCCTTTCATGGCATGTATCTGAAACTGGGCCAGTCATTGGTTGGCCATGCCCTTAAATTCTGCTCTGTCTTTTACCTCTGCACATCTTGTAGGTAGGCCTAACTGTAGGTCAAAGATTTTGTGGCTGGGTTGGTGTCCCAATCCCTTCACTGGAAGCCTTGCCTGCTTACAGGAGATGGTTGGTTTCTGTCTCCATATCCCCCATTGCTAGAAGTCTTAGCGAGGGTCACCCTTACAGGTTCCTGGGAGTTTCCATTCCCCTAAGTTTCTAGCTTGTCCCAGAGATGCTCCCTACCCCCACCCATTTGTCTCTCCCAGTACTCCCCCTCTATTCTCCCCCTACCTCATCCTTCCTCATCCCCAACTCACTGGCTCCCTATTCCCTCCCTCCCTCCACCCCTCATGTCTAACCTATTTCCCTTTCTCAGTGAGTATCAATCACCCCCCCCCCCCATGGGCCCTCCTTGTTACTTAGCTTCTCTGGGTCTGTGTTTTGTAGCATGGTTATCCTGTACTTGATGACTAATATCCACTTTTAAGTGACTACATATCATGTTTGGCTTTCTGTCTGAATTATCTCACTCAGGATGATCTTTTCTAGTTCCACGCATTTGACTGCAAATTTCACAATGTCATTTTTAATAGCCAAGTAATAATCTATTGTGTAAATGTACTACATTTTCCTTATCCATTTTTCAGTTGAGGGATTTCTTCTTTTTTTTTTTTTTACAGTTTCTGAATATTATGAATAAAGCTGATATGAGCATAGTTGAGCAAGTATCCTTGTGGTATTGTGGGGAATCTTTTGGGTATAGCTGGGTCTTGAGGTAGATCTATTCTCAATTTTCTGAGAAACCACCAAATTGATTTCCAAAGCAGTTGAATAAGTTTGTGATCCCACCAGCAATGGAGGAGGGTTCTTCTTGCTCTATATCCTCACTAGTGTGAACTGTTTTTTTGAGTTTTTGATCTCAACCATTCTGGTGGGTGTAAGATGGACACTCAGAGTCATTTTGGTTTGCATTATTCTGATGGCTAAGGATGTTGAACATTTCTTTAAGTGTGTCTCCCCCATTAGAGATTCCTCTGCTGAGAATTCTCTATTTAGGTTGGTACCCCATTTTTAAATCAGGTTATTTGGTTTGTTGATGTCTAGTTCCTTCAGTTCTTTTCCATATCAGCTTTTTAAAAATATTTCTTTCAGCTCTTTCAGTTCTTTTCCATATCAGCTTTTTAAAAATATTTCTTTCAGCTTTGAGATTATTTTTTCCTTTTATTGAAAGTAGATCCTTTTCCCCTTCCTCTATTCCTTCCTGTTCCTTTTCACCTCCTCTCCCATCCAGATCCATTTCTTTCTATCTCTGGTTAGAAAAGAACAGGTGTCTAAGAGGTAATAATAAAATATAATAAAATAAAACAAAAACTATCACCTTAAAGTTGGACAGGACAAGCCGATAGAAGACAAGGGGCCTCAAAGAGAAGGCTCAACAATAAGAGACCCACTTGTTTGCACACTCTGGAATCTTATAAAACACTAACCTGGAAGCCATAATATATACCCAGAGGGCCTGGTGCAGGCCCTGTGCATCCTGCTTCAGTCTCTGTGAATTCTCATGAGATTTGTATATGCTGGCTTAGAGGACCTTGTTTCCTGGTCTGCTTCATCCCCTTTAAATTTCATACTCTTTCTGCCTGCTTTTGTACTGGATTCTCTGATCCCTGAGTTGGGATTTGATGGAGACATTCCATTTATGGCTGAGTTTTCCAAAGTTTTTCACTCACATAGTGTCTGGTTGTGGGTCTCTATAATTATTCTCATCTGTTTCAGGAGGAAGCTTCTCAGATGGTGGCTGAACAGGGCACTATTGTGTGAGCACAGCAGAATATTAGGAGTCATTTTATTCGAACTTTTTCTTCTTTTTTAGACCAGCAGTATATGGTTTTACTCTGAGTCCCTGGGCTGTCTAGTCTCTGGTTTTGGGTCACCAAGCAGTGTCAGGTATGGACATCTCATGGAGTGGCCTTAAGTCAAATCAGTTATTGGTTAGTTACTCCCACAGGAGTTTTAATAAAATATTTTCAAAACATATAAAACAAAGCCATTCAAGTTGAAGAACTAATGAAGTTCTATGATTCACCGTTGTAGCAGAAGATTCTAATCCATCCATTTCAATCATTGACATAAAAACAGACCAAAAATTGGTGAAGAAAATTTGCATAACACAGTTTTCATGTTTGATTTGTTCAAGGTCCAGAGAATTCTTCCTCAGTGTTCATTCTTCACAGAAACTGACATATTTACAAAAGGCCCCAGGAAGTAATACACAGGCACGTATCAACTGGCTTCAAAGAACTAGGAATATGCAGACCACATTTTCTCACCACAATGCAGTGAAATTGGGATCAATAGAATGGAGATTAAATTGAAAAAAAAAAAAAAAGAGTGGTGGTGGGGAACAATCTTGAGGTATTTAGAAATTAAAAATCACCTAACTTAAAGATGAAACCATAATGAAAAAAAATCAGTAGCTGGGAAACATGCAATTCAGTGTTTATGTCCTTGTCTGTAGGGACCTGAGGGGAGGGAGACCTTGAGGCCTGACAATGGCTACAGGCAACTCAGCAGAAAGATTGATTGGTCTTGAAGCAATTATGGCAAAAGCAACCAAATTTCTAACCTGAGAAGATTGCATTTCTCTTTATTGATCAGCTCAGTGCTTTAAATTCCCTTGCTCAGGTCACTTCTGTGAAGGACACACATTTCTGTTGTGTTGAAGAGTGACAGGAAAATAGACATTGTGTGTGGGTACCACGTCCTGCCTTCAGAGAGCCTGCTGCATCCAGCTCCCAAGAAGCCCCAGATTATGTGCGGGGGTTCTGGGTACCACGGGGAGCGATGTCTGATGCCCTAGGTGTCAGCTGCAGTTTCACTTCCAGAGAGTTCATCCCAGTCACATGGTATCTAGGAACCTTCCGAACGTCACTGCATCTTCACTTACAGATTTTGCTCAGCAGAAAGGAAGGCAAGATGGAAGGAGCTCGTGATGTCAGTCTGTCTTAACAAGGTTGCAAAGGGTGATGGTCACGTCCCCACTGGATACTGTGACCTGTCATCTCAACCCTAAGCTTTCAGAATGTTGACCTAAAATTCTCGTCTGAATTCTGAAGCACTAATTTTCACACTCTTTATGGAATAAATCTACAAATTTATTTATTACATGTATGATCAAATCTTGCAATCATATTACGGTAAATATACCTCTTCAATCACTTCATGAAAAGTCTCAATAGTAGACAAAGAAACAACTTTCACCTCTTAAGATGCAGTTTCCAAAAATGAATTGATTTGGATAATGAGTCTGAATTTAAATGAAGAAGCTGTGTGTTTGTTGCTACACACCTGAAAACCTAGTCCTTAAGAGGTGGAGACAGGAGGCTGCTGAGGTCAGCCTGGGGTACATGTGCGTCTGAGGCCATCCTGAGATACACAGGAGAACCCTGTGTGAAAATGAAGTAATGATTACAGAAACCAAAACATCAGAGTACAGTTAATAGGAAGGACAGTTAAGGGGCTGCTCTTGCGGAGGACCTGAGTTCAGTCCCTAGTATGCATATTAGATGGCTCACAACTGCCTCTCACTACAGGTTTAGGAGGTTCTGTACATGACCTCACAGGCAATTGCACTCATGTGCGCAGACCAACATGGAGACACAAAAGCTAACACACCAGCTACAACTCATAACATCCTACAAGCACGTGGAGTTAAAAGATACTGCGTCGGCACAACCACCTTTACAATGTGTAGCCCAGGCTGGCCTTGAGCCTGCTTGAACCATCCCCTGCTCAGATGTAGCCCACAGACAACTCAGTCTCCATGTGGGTTCCCAAGTAAGGAGAGCAGGGGCTGCCTCTGTCATGGACTCCATGACTGCTCTCTGATCACTTGCCCCTGGTGATGTGGCCTTACCAGGCCACAGAGGAAGACGATCTAAGCAGTCCTGAGGAGACTTAACAAGCTATGGGCAGATGGCAAAGGAGGAGAAATTCCCCTTTCATCGGACTAGGGGAGGGGGATGGAGGGAAGAGGGAGGAAGGGTGGCAAGAGGAGTCGAGGGATATATAATGAATAAATTGTAAAAAAAAAAAAAAATTAAAAAAAGAACAGCAAGGAAAGAGAAAAAAGGATACTGTGTCTTATTCAAGAAGAATGAGGCTCTAAATTAGGACGTGTGAAAACAGGTATGTCCCTTGAGGCAAGAAAGTTATCTGGACTGGCTCTACTTTTCTACCCCTAGGAAAACTGATTTTCCTTCTGGTTCTCCATTTGCTCCGAGCCCATACTACATTTAAAAGACCCTTTTCCAGGGTTCTTGAAGCACTTTTGAGACATTGCCTGATTAATCTCTTTCACATCCCCTGGTGTCTGCAAGCTTGGGGCCCTACCTCCGCCTGGGAGCACCGACAGCTCAGCTTGGTGGGCTAGGCTGGCGGAAATTGACAGCAGCTGTTGAAACACAGCTCGCCTTCCTGAAGCTGGGAAGCCACGCTCTCCGAGACAGCGCAGCCTCCGCCGGAGCTGGAGGGTACAACCATAAACACATTCTCTCACAGAACCTTCTTGCCATGGTTACCGCCTGAGCTCAGCCTCAGAGAAGGAAGTAAAGGGGCACAATTCCTTTCCCTCGGCTTTGATGCCGCTCTGCGACACTTGTTCTTCTTTGCTTCTTTTCCACCTTTGTCGTTTGTGAGGTGGGACACATCGCTTCTCTGCTGCCCATGTTAGCCGTTATTCGGAGTTTCATGTTCTATAGAGCTCTGACACAGGTACAGACAAACGTCCCTTAGCCCAGGTGACATGTTGAGCGAATAGCTCTCGGAAGCGCCAACCACCGGCAGCGCTGCCTTTCCGCAGCAAGCACAAGTGTCTCACCAGATGTGAGTCTCACAGACCGTTATTCATCTCCTTAGACACCCTGTTTCCCTACCATTTCCTTTGTGTGTGTGCTCATCCACTTTCCAGAAGGGAGGTGAGACCTGGGGACATCTTTCCACTGAAAAGTTACCCAGCCAGTTCCTCTAAAACTCCTTAAGCACATTTTTGTTTGTTTGTTTGTTTCTTGTACCTGCTAGCTATAAATTCACTTTGCTATAGCAGTAGGGTCATTAAAATAACTGAAATCTGATGATGAGCACTAGGCTTAGGTCCAGTCACGACACCTGGAGCTCAGAGGTTGAACATGGTTTTCAATCTCATAGAGGTCAAAGTCAGATTTTGTTCTAAAAATATTTTTCTTTCTACTTTCTTTTGTCAATATCCATTCTATTTGCATTGCTGTCTTTCCTTCCTTCCTTCTTTCCTTTCTTTCTTTCTTTCTTTCTTTCTTTCTTTCTTTCTTTCTTTCTCTCTCTCTCTCTCTCTCTCTCTTTACATCAACATGGGGACCCAAGATGAGGACCCTATAGTATAGCTTTATAGTATATGCAATATGAGGACCCTATAGTATAGCTTTATAGTATACACAACATGAGGATCCATAATTAATAATAAAATATTAAAACATCTCCAAAGATTCAAATTTATAACATGATGGAACTACCATCATATCAAAAGAGTACCCTTTCTTATGTGAAGGGAGAAAGTCAATTTTCTTTGAAACTACTGAGCTTCTGTCACAAAAGCTGCAGAGCTGCAGCCTCTGGAATGGACAGCAAGGGGCTTGAGAACATGGGCTTGGAATTTTGTTGACCTTGGGGATGGCTCTTGGAATTGCTTCTAAAGGCAAAGGGTGGTTTAAAAACCAGAATTAACTAACATACCAGACAGGATGAAAGTGAGTATTCTAGGGGATGGAGAGATGGCTCAATGGTTAAGAGTACTTCCTGCTCTTGCGGATGGCTGGGGTTCAAGTCTCGGTAACCACCTCAGGTAGCTTACAACTACACGCAACTCTAAAACCAAGGAACCCCCCTCTTCCTCTGGCCTGTGTGAGAACACCCCTCATGTGTGCACACCCACGCCTGCCTGCAGGCATACACATAATTTAAGAGTTTTAAAAGGCAAACATGGTTAGTGCAGTCAGTTTCAATCTGTATTCATGTGGGGACTATTTCAAGAACACTCAGCCATTTGGGGATATTAAGGTTGAAGGTGACTGGTGCCACTCAAAGCCACTGCTGTTCTCTGCAGAACACAGTAAAAGCTCGGAGACCGAAGGCTGTGTGAGAAAATGAAGTATTGATTGAGCAGCGGATACGATGTTGTGCAATATCATTGTTGGACTCGATTCAGTACTGTTAATTTGAGGTATCACCCATTTGCAGAAGATTACACCAGTTAGCAAGGCATTATTGAAGTCTCAGGGCTCACATGTTTGGCACCCCTTTTTCTCGACTGTGGAAGACTACTATGCCCAATCAATGTGCTTTCGTAGAATACGGCTTTATAAAAGCACATGGCTTACATATGGTCACTTTCAGGGGATTGTGACACTTGGCAAAGCCATCTCTCTCCTCCACACATGTCCTATTCCTGGATTCTAGTTTACTCACTACCCCATCCCTGCTTCCCACTGAGTGTCACAGGACTTATGAGATGTCCAAGGAAAGAATCCCGCCTGTGTTTTTGGCGCTCTTCTCAAAACCTAAAAGCACTCACGGCAGGCAGTAGGATAGAAAAGGCCTTGGGGGAAGGGTTGAAGTATCTGCAACTCAAAACAGCAGATAGGAAAAAAAAATCTTCCATAAAATGCGGGAACTAGGAGAGACCCTGAAAGCTACCTAGTCAAATACTTTCATTTTACACACTAGAGAAAAGCCGTGATTGACACGGCTGTGACATCCTCAGGCTTCGGAGTCACTTAGCGGCACAATGGGAAAGAATCCAGACATCCCAACTCTGCATGCCATTGTTCTTGCTGGATGTTTTATCTGCACTCTTGCCTTGGCTACAGACACGAGGACTCTGGGTCAGCCATCCACTTACGAACATTTACACTTACAAGGCTTTACATCTACACTGGATGTCTTTCCTTTAGTCCTTAAATGTCATGTGCAATTGTAATGCTGAAAGCCTCACCATGGTCTCATAGCCTTGTCTGATGATTCTGTACTGTAGAGTCAAAGTTTTAATTATATCTGCTTTGCTGGCGACAAAATTGAGAATCATCAAGACATAAGGGTTGTGTCAAATAGCAAAGGCTTTCATGCTGGTCAGGTATCTACCCGGATCTGAGTCTCTGTTTTTAGCATTCTTTCTACTGTTCCCTGTAGTCTCTACTGTGCTATCAATAAACTGTCCTTCCATAAGACCAAGGCATATAACATTTCTCATGTCTTGCTGCTTTCTTCCCTTGGGCCATGTCCCCGGCCAGGGAAAGTACTCTCCGTTCATGCCCAACTTTAAAATCAAGGATACATTTCCAATACTACTTCTAGCTTCTCTGGCTATGGTAAAGTATGTATGCATCACTTTCTTTATTGTCTGCGCTCTTATTCATTATGGCTGACAAGTGCCGTCTAGGGCCTATTTCCCATTCCATACAGCTCAATCCTGAGAGGGGAAACGGGAGGGAATAACCTCAATGAGAACAGGCCCTCAGGAGACAGGCTTTAGTGGGGTAACCAGTCTCCTTTGCAGGGGTAGGGGCTATCAGGTGAGTGTTCACTGTTGGCTGGGGCCAGGGTGCTGGGGTGCCTCATTTGCCTGAGGAGGATTCCTGGTGCTGCTGCACATGACCCCAGAAGCCAAAAGGAAGTTGAACTTGGCTAACAGGCTACATGACTCCTCCAGGGGCAAAGTGAGGGTTCAGGGGTACATGCCCCAGACATGCAGGCTCAGGGCAGGGTGGGGGAGCGATCCTACTCCTACCCAATCTCAGGACAAGATTTCCAGGGTTTGGACACACCTCGATCCCACTCTTGCTCCAGGTTGGCTCCCCAGCCCCACTATCAAGGATGGTCACAGCATGTCACATAAGACTCAATCTCGCCGACTTTGCATGTGGCAGCATTCATCCCAACCTGCACAGGCCAGCGTCTTTACCCTCCTTGCAGCCACAGGCAAGAACCAGTCACTCCTGAGCCACCCACCATAACTGGCTCTTTCCCTCACTCTGGCCAGGCTCTGACAATGGCATTCAAGTCTGAGGCTTCCTCCTAAGTGACTGTGGCTTGTCTTTCCTGATCAACATGGAGACAATTTGTGCCTCTTCTCAATTCCAGACTAACATAATTGGGGAATAGATTTATCAATGCCTAGTGAGATAATTGTGCTGGGGAAGATTAAAGCAAATGCTGGGGGCCATGATGTAACCCCCCTCATACTTCTACTACTTGTCTGGTCAGGACAACTTAGAGAGGAGGGGGAGGAAGCAGCTTCCATTCCTCATGCTAAATTAGCTTTGAGGTTCTTCTGGGCAAAGGCTGTCATCCCAACTCTTCTGACAGTGGGAACATTCACTGTTTAGCAGCGTAACGAAGTAAAATGTAGGCCCCCAGTTGCCCCACCGCAGAAGCACTAATATTGCAATTCTGCTTGCAGGGGCATCTCCAATTACTGAAATGTGAAGTCATTCTCTTCAGAAAATGACTTCACTCCGAGGAAATGAGTGCTGGCTAAGGGTTATAACACACACCCCAGGGCTTCAAACCTGCTTTTTGGTGGCTCTCTGGACCCGAGCAGGCAAATTAGAGCCCCCAGTCAGAGTCCTTCCCTAGAAACAATGCTGCTTACCCACAAGCTGTGTCCTAAGGTAAAAGCAAAAGATACAGAGCATCAGTCATGAAACTCTAGTTGTGAAAGCATCACTCATAGGCAGAGAATTTTAGCAGCAGTGACAGTATTGGTAGACTATAATTTTATTATTTATTAAAATTTATTTCGTGCACACTGGTGTTTTGCCTGTATGTATGTATGTATGTATATATGTATGTATGTACATACGTATGTATGTGTGAGGGTCTCAGATCCCCTGGAATTGGAGGTACACAGAATTGTGAGCTGCTATATGGATGCTGGGAATTGAACCCAGGTCCTCAGGAAGAGCAACCAGTGCTCTCAACCACTGAGCCATCTCTCTGGCCCCAGGGTATAACTTTAAAACAGCAGAACTGTCACCTGTATATGGACAGGGCTCATGCTTTGGAAAAGACCCTGGGTATCTGTAATTCTCCAGAGCAGAGGGAATGGCTGCCATGGGACATTGCTGCTTTGTTTCTCAGTGGATGGATTCATTTGTTTCTTTTTTTGGATATTTCCCTAGTACTTACCCTGTGCCAGGTGCTAGGTTGGGTACTGAGGATCCCATAGCAGTGATGGTTGGTGGCACAGTTCTCAATGGGAGTGTAAAGTTGCTTGAGGTGACTTCTACCACATCGTAGCCAACACTAGTGAGCACCAGGCCATTGCTACCAGAGGAAGCACAGGGCTTGGTTCCCACAAACCTCTAGTCACATTCCATCAGCTCACCAACATATACCCTTGTCTTACTTGCACATGTGTGTGTGGCAGGTGCACACTTGTGTGCTATGACAGACGTGTAGGGGGCGAGAGATACCTCGTGGTCAGTTCTTCTCTTTAGTCTCTGGTCTGGGGTGGGATGCAGGCCCTGAAGCTTGGTGGCAGGACCCTCGCCTGCTAAGCCATCTCATTAGACCGTAGACCCTTTGCTTTAACATGGACCTCAGGACCAATCGATGCCTGTGGCAAGTTTCCCTGACTTACAGTATTTTGCTCACAACCTTTCAGCTTGTGTGTGTTCACTTTCAGGAGTTTGCAGCAACAGGCAGAGTCAAACTTTCTATCCCTGCCCCCACTGTTGGGTCCACTGGACAGCTCTTGGGCATTAGATTCAGAGGGCATTTCAACTAGGGAGCCCAAGAGAAGAGACGCAGTATGCTATTCACCACTAAATGACCTACAAAGACATGGCACCAAACTGTTCAGCCTCACCTGTGAACACTCTACAGAGTGATGGGTTTTGGCTGCTCTGCAAAAGCACTCAGATGAGCTAGGAAATGCTGCAATATCACCTTGGGTGATAAATTCTAGCAAGCAGCCGTACTGCAAATCTCGACTTTTTGAAATTTTTGAGTCAGCCTTAGCTGCTCGACTCTCAATGCTGTAAATGCTTTAATCTAAAGGTAGGACCATCCAGCCACATAAAGGCCCAGGTTCCCCTGCCAAGATATTTCCTGTGAATGAGAAGAAGTTCTCAGTCAGAAGGACCCTGGCGATGGTACTGAGGAAGCCAGAGATGGGGCTGAGGACTTAGCAGAGAAAATCTCAACACCAAGGGGAGTAAGAAATTAGACTGTGAGGTAGAGGGGTTTGCCTTTAATTAAGGGTACATTAGTTTTCCTCTGCATGATAGAATACCTTATCGAGAAACAACTCAGAGGAGAAAATGGTTTATTTTATCTTGAAATTCCAGAGGGGTACAGTCCAACACGGCAGGCAAGGAATGGCAGCAGAATGCCTGGCAGTCAGGAACAGAGCGGTCACATTTCATGTGTATGCAGAAAGGAGAGAGGGAGAGGGAGGGAGAGATAGAGATAGATAGAGAGAGAGAGAGAGAGAGAGAGAGAGAGAGGATATGAAGTGAATTAGGATATAAAACCTCAAGGTTTTATATTATATATGTCTTCCAGCAAGGCCCCAGGTTCCATAACCTCTCAAAAACTCCACCAGCTGGAGACCAAGTATTCAGACACATGAGCCTATGGGGGATGCTTCTCTTTTTATTTTTTATTTTTTATTTTTTTTATCAGTTACATTTTATTAACTCTGTATCCCAGCCGTGTCCTGATCCCTCATTCCCTCCCAGTCCCTCCCTCCCTCATCTCCACCGTGCCCCTTTCCAAGTCCACTGATAGGGGGGACCTCCTCCCCATTCATCTGATCCTGTTTTATCAGGTAATCTTCAGGACTGGCTGCAAAGCCCTCCTCTGTGGCCTAACAGGACTGCTCCTGCCTTGGGGGGTGGGGAGGCCAAAGAGCCAGTCATTGAGTTCCTGTTAGAAATAGTCCCTGTTCCCCTCACTTTGGGAAACCAATTGGTTACTGAGCTACCACAGGCTACATTTGAGCGGAGGTTCTAGGTTATATCCATACATGGTCCTTGGTTGAATGTCAGTCTCAGAAAAGACCCTGTGCCCAGATATATTTGGTCCTTGTGGAGCTCCTATCCTTTCCCCATCAGACTAACTCCCCTTCTTTCTTATGATTCCCTGTACTCTGCCAAAGGTTTGGTCATGAGTCTTTGCTTTGAAAACACTGCTAGTTAGCGTCTTTCAGATGCGCTCAGTAGACTCCTGTCATACGTTCAATGCACATCCCATCTGTCTTTCTAAATGAGGATTGATCATCTTACCCCATGTCCGCTCTCTTGAATATCTTTTTTAGGTGTATAGATTTCATTATGTTTATCATATCTTAAAGGTCTATATAAGTGAGTATATCCCGTGTTTGTCTTTCTCCTTCTGGGATATTTCACTCAGAATGATCTTTTCTAGATCTGGGGGATGCTTCTCATTCAGATCACAGGAAGGGGATTTATCAAAGTGGAGCTTCACCAGCTCAATTTCTTAACACTTTATGGCTACAGTATAATTTAAAAATTCAGTGACTTAAAAAATGGTTGTAATGTAAGTGTCTTTGCCTCTGAAGCTATGGTATTGCAAGAGCTGAAAACAGGACAGCCTGATCTGAGAATCTGCTGGAAGAAGCACTAGCAAAAAGAGGAAGTGCCCACATCAGTGCCATGTGCCATGTGCTGGGAGTTTATTGTGGCTCCAGTCGTTCACCCACGGATTCTTTTTTTGGGGGGGGGGTGTTTTTGAGACAGGGTTTCTCTGTGTAGCCTTGGCATCCTGGTCTCACGTTGCACACCAGGTGGCCTGGAACTGGCACAGGAGATCCATCTGCCTCTGCCTCCCTGAGTGCTGGGATTCCAGGAGTGTGCCGCTGCACCTGGTTCACCCACAGGCTCTTATATGGACTTCATAGCTATGTGCTGGGGAGTTTATTGTGGGTCCAGTTGTTCACCCCACCACTTCTCATTGGAATTCATAAGTAACCCTAAGTGTCCGAGAATGCGACCTGGTTTGCTAAAGGAATTGTTGATGCTCTAGTAAGTTAAAAGAGGTCCTTGGGACAGGATCCTGTCCCACGTCAGGGGGATTTTTGAGAGAGATGTATGCTCAGAGAAGAGCCTTGTAATGGCAGGGACAGAGTGGACACTTGTCTGTGCTAAGGAAAACAGGAGAGCTAGCTGCCTCCAGCAGCCAGAGGAAGAGCCAGAACGACTTCTCCCTACAGTGGAGAGAAGAAACCTATCCTCTGGTACCCCAGAATTCCAGCTCTGAGAGCTGTGGGACAGCACGTCTGGTCTGTGTGGCTTGAGACTCCTTGGCGATGGTGCTTTGGTAAGGCAGGCCCAGAAAGGCGACACTGAGGATAAGCTCATGCTTGGACAGACGCGTAGGCCTCTATGCACACACGTGCTCTTACCAGTGGGCTTCAAGAGGCCGTCTTCCAGTGGCAAAGACAGACCCTAACACAGTTGTCACCACTGACAAGTATCCACCTTGCTGGCCCAGGACTTTGGTACCCTGTGTGCTGGGAGGAGGGTGGACAGTGCCTCCATAGCTAGTTGGCTACATTGTTCTTCTGTTATGGACTGGACCATGATATGTCTTCAGTGGAATATGTTTTTATTCTGGATTTGCATTCGCTCTGCAGCCCACCTGGATGGACTCGGACACTTGCTCTATTACTCACCATCTGTGTTATGCTCTGTCACTTACACCGTCTTTTCATGACTGTCTCAGTATTTTCAGAATGAATAAAAAATGGTATCTGTGTTTCTCAACAGCATTGTAATACTTTGCCATAATTGAATGACTTAGCAAAACAGGAATTTATTTTTTTCACTTTTGTAGAAAATTCTGAAATCAGGATTTGGCAGGTCCATAGTCCCTGCAAAATCTCAGGTGAAAAACCCTCCACGGTCTTTGTGTTTCTGGAGGTTCCTGACATCCCCAGGCTACTGTTCCCATCCTAAATCTGTGCATTCTTTTCTTGGGTATATGTATGTTTATTTCCCCTGGCCTCTCTCTTTAAAAGTCTATGATTGGGCTGAGGATAATCCAGTAGTCTTTGCTAAGATACCAGCCCAAAGCCTTAATTTAACCAAATCTACCCAGAGATGGCTTCCTCTTAGGGGATGATGTATAGGTCTATGGATTAGGAGTGACGTTTTGGGGTGTACATTTGTCTGGCTATTATTCAGCCTTCATCATTTCACATAATCATTATGAGAATGCAATTTGTTTGTATAGAGCTTTGAGAAAATGACGTATGATTAGCAAAGAGGTCTCCATGGGAAAGCATCTGACAATGGCCTTAGAGAAGCACAGCATGGCGACCCCAGGAGTTTGCATCAGGACCCTCTGGTAGTGCTGTTTCTACTTACATCAGAGATCATTTCTGCAGGAAATATTTGCATGTGACGAGTAATCCTGACTGACACCAGCAACCTGGGCATTATCAGTGTGTTACAGCTGTACAAACAACCCACATTAAGGCAGACATTTCCATTTCAGTGTACTTGGCAAATGCCTTTAAAAACGAGAGGGTGAGACCCACTCCTGAGAAATGACCAAGTCATTTTGAGATTGATTTTCCTCCAGGGATCCACACATACTCTTTCTAAGTGGGAAACAGAATGCTCTCTGTGAGACTCAAATTAAGGTATGCATTCATTGATCAACAGCACACGGCCTTTTCCATGCCATTGACATTTCAGGAAGATTTTAGCATTAATTACTTGGAAAATCTGTAACGCTTTATGAAGCATTTCTACAAACAGTTTCTTATATACTTCTCTCTTAAACTTAGTAAAGTCAATCCTGTTAGGACAATATTTCAATAAACACTGTAAGAAAGAAAACGATGGGAGGCAAGGTAAAAAAATTAAAACTAAAGGAGAGAGGGCACATCACTGTAGACTTCTGGAAAGACAGGAGACCCGTGGCGCCGAGGCCCTGATTTCACAGTGAATCTCTGAAGTCAGCATCTGACTCACCTGCCACAAGCTCCACTGACCTCACTAGCACTGAGGGGCAGAGTAGAAGTTGCATTTGTTCATGTGGCATAAAAACGTTATTTTGGTTGTTCTTATTATTGATGATATGCTCTTTCTGATCCTCGCTTTCTCTAACCATTTGCAAATACCCTAGAAACCTTACAGATTTTGGGCAAAGCTATCAGTCACTTCCTGAGACACCTTTCACATCTTAGGAAATTTCTATCCTTAGGATCTTGTGAACTTAAGTTCCCGGAACACAACAACAACAGTGACTAATAGTATCTGCTGTTATTATAGAGGGTTGAGATGTGGTAGGTCCCAAGCCAAAGCATCCTTTGCTTTTTTTAACCCTCGTAACAACCATTTACTGACCGTCTCTTTGCATGATCGAACCCCCATCTCTCACCAATTCAAAGGCTAAGAATTTCATCAGGTAGCATCTGGGGTCAACAGTAGACATCTCCACAATTGCTACAGCCTTCCTACCTGATGGAAAAGCTCCATGGTTTGCCCATTTTGCTCTGTAATTATAGATGCTTCATGAAACTATTCCCAAACTGTGATATAACATTTAGGGTACCTGAGCCCATGTCCTGGGACACAACCATTCATATAACCATTCATGGTTGGTTCCAGAATTAGCTATCTCTTATTTATTTGTGAGTTGTGTTTTAGCTCTGACAACTTACAGTGGCTGAGACTGCATTTTCATCTAGCTCCACAGGTTGGTCGAGTGATATTCTACTTAAGCCCCCAATTAAAGAAAAAATCCTGTTCTATACATTGCCTTTTCATGTATATTGTGGTACACGTGTATTACTTTTCTCATGTGTTTAGATGGGTACATGCACACATATATGTGTGAGGCCCAAGACTGACAGTGTGAATCCTTGTTAGTATTTTTTGCTTTTTGTTTTTTATTTTCTTCGAGACAGAGTTTCTCTGCATAGCCTTGGCTGTCCTGGACTCAGTTTGTAGACCTCACAGCCATCTGCCTGCCTCTGCCTCCCTGAGTGCTGGGATCAAAAGCATGCACCACCATGCCCCAGGCTGGGAGTCCTTCTTGACCACTTTTCTTCCTCCTTACTCATTGAGGCATGCTCTCTCAACAGAATCTAGAGCTCATTGATTCAGACACTCAAATTAGCCAGCTTGATCTGGGGTCCCTTGTCCCCATGCCTGAGAGCTGGTATTCTAGATGGGCTGCCACAACCATCTGGCAATTATGTGGGTTCTAGGGATTTGAACTCTGATCCTTACACTTTTGTGCAAGAACTTTTGCCCACTAACCCATCTCCCCGACCCCATTCATGTACTCTGATATTGTATAGCAAACTTATTCTGGCCCTTGATTGAATTAAACAGCGTCACAATTTCTTTCTTTGGATGATTTGTTTATAATTGTAGATCAAAGATCTACATTTGTGTTACATTCTTTGGGGAGGGTAAAAAATTACTAGCCTTAATTTTTAAAATGAACCTATTATTCCCTTAAGAGGAAATTTTCAGTTGGTTGATAATTTTGCTTTCAAATTACAGTAAATTACTATTTTTCATAACAGACTTAATTCACTTTATTTGTCTTATATAAACCTTCTGTGGGAGCCACAGCTGGCCTGGGTCCCCTGAACAGAGACTCTGGTGTGGGTTTTCACAAGATTATCACTGAATTCCTGACAAGGAGACTTGGTGAACACAGTTTGCTTCCAGAGGTCGGGGGTCAGGGAGCTGTAGATCTTGGAAGTGGCATCAAAGGTGGCACTGGCTTGCACGGAACAGTGTGGGGCTTGCCAATCTTGTTCCCCCAATAGCCTCTCTGTACAGGGATGATGGAAAACTTGGCAAAGATGGTAGTCCCTTAGATGGCACTGGTTACCTCCTGGGAGCACTTAACACCAAGACCAGTGTGACCATTGTAGTCCCCCACAGCGACAAAAGCCTTGAACCTGGTCCGCTGGCCAGCTCGTGTCTGCTTCTGCACTGGCATGATCTTTAGAACCTCATCCTTTAAGGATGCACCCAGAGAAAAAGTCAGTGATCTCAGATTCCTTAATGGGCAGGGAGAACAGGTAGATCTCCTCCAAGGACTTGATTTTCCTTAACCAGGCAGCCCAGCTTTGTAATGAGAATCTACTCCTTGTCTTTGGCTTTACCTTCACAAGCCCCATGGCTTCGACCATGGTCACTGCCTTGGCCACGACTGCAGCCTCTAAGACCACTGCCAAATCCTCTGTGGAAGCAACTGGGGCCTCCTAATCCTGAGCACTCAGGTACTCTGGGCCCTCCCCCTGCACTGTGTCATCTGCCATTTGGTGTTTTCCCAAAGAGGAAGAATAAGAATAAGAATGAAAGACTAAGAAGAAGAAACTACAGTAAATTGGTTTTTAATTTGCATTTTTAACTTTTTTACAATTTATTCATTTTATATTCCAATTGAAGCCCCCTTCCTCACCTCCTTCCAGTCCACCCTCTCACCCTCACACAGCCATCCCTTTCCCCTAGTCCCTGAAACAGGGAGTTCTCTCCTGCCAAGTGACCCCAGCCTATCAAGTCTTATCAGGACTGCCTGGATCCTCTTCCTCTGTGGCCTGGCAAGGCAAGTGATTGCCAGGGCAAGTGATCAAAGAGCAGACAACTGAGTTCATGACAGAGGCAGCCCCTGCTTCCTTTACTTGGAGACTCACATGGAGACTGAGTTGCCAATGGGCTACATTTGAGCAGGGGCCTAGGTCCTCTCCATGCATGGTCTTTGGTTGGTGCATCTGTCTCTTCAGGGCCAGCTGGGCTCAGATTTTTTTAGCTTTGTCGGTCTCCTTGTGAAATTCCTGTCCCCTCTAGGTCCTTCTATCCCTCCCTTTTTCCATAAGACTCCCTGTGCTATGCTCAAAGTTTGGTAACTGGATGGAACTAGAAAAGATCATCTTGAGTGATGTAACCCAGAACCAGAAGACATGTATGGTATATACTCACTTATAAGCAGATATTAACTGTATAATATAAGATAACCATAATAAAAATCTACAGACCTAAAGAAGCTAAACAACAAGGAGGACTCTAGGGAGGATGTTTAACTCTCATTCAGAATGGCCAACAGGATAGACACCAGAAGTGGTGGAAAAGAGGGAACAGGACTGGAGCCTACTGTAGAGGTCCTCTGAAAGGCTCCACTCAACGGGGTTGAAGCAGATGCTGAGACTTACAGTAAATTATTATACAGAACAAATGAAGCATTTTGCATTTTAACCATTTTTAAGTTTATAATTTAGTAGTGTTACATTCACCTCAGTGTTGTACAACCATCACTCCTGTCCATTTCTATGTGTTCATCTTCCCAAACTGACCCTATGTGGAGTTATGATGTCATAACTCCACACCTCTTTCTCCCTTTAGCTCAGATGGCCTCCATACTGTGATCTGTCTCTTTTCATTTGTCCTTTCTAGGTAGCTCATATATTACATATTTGTGCTTTTGTGTCTCTCTTATTTCACTTACTGTAATGTTTTCACCTATGTTGCAGCATGTTTCAGAATTTTTATTTCTTTTTTAAGGCTGGTTGATATTTCCATGCACCATATTTTGGCTATTTATTCCTGTTATATATCTTTTCAGACTATGACTTCTGACTGGCAGAGGCTGTGGATAGTATATTTTCATGCTCTTAAAACCTAGTGCAGGAAAGGGAAAGAAAATAGAAATAATCTCTACTGGAGATTTAATGATGCAGAAGGAGTTACAGCATGTTTGTGAGTTAGGGCTCGTGAACTTCACACTAGACCTGACATCTATTCCTGAAGGGTGGGGCATCTTTTCAGCTTGACTCCGGGACAGAAGAGAGAAGGCTGGTTGGACACACAGGCAGGGATTCTGAGCCTCACTGCTTCACTGTCATGAACAAAATGTAAGTACAGCAATATATTCTGAAGGGAAACTTAATTGCTTCCTTATCTGGTATTTTGCAATACCTTCCTTTAGCCTGGATAATCAAAAGTGGCTTTCAAAGAAGATTCAATATCGAATGAAATTAAGTAAAAGTTGATCTTGTCAACCTAGTCAAAGGCAGCCTAGTAAATGTTGTGCCTCAGGCTTTAAAAACTACCTAGGAAGTCTCCACAAACGGGTCACAGCTAGGCTGTGCTGCCATCTGACAGCAGGAGATATTCTCTCCATCCTAGGATTGACCGACTTTGTGTCTTTTTCTGTCTGGGGCTTTTAGGTACATCCAACTCTAGTTGGATATAGTTTCATTAATTCAGAGAGAGAGAGAAAGAGAGAGAGAGAGAGAGAGAGAGAGAGAGAGAGAGAGAGAGCATGTGCAGAGACTTGGGATGTACTTAGATGCTGAAATAGCAGACAGGAGGTGGACGCTAAAGGGCAGGGGCCATAGCTCCCTGCGAGCAAGCTATGATGGGCGGGGAAGGTGGAGACATGGCTTTTCTGTGGGTTGTCAGAACCAGGTTGACTTCCCAGTGTTTAGCTTTATTTTTAGTTTCTTATCTTTTTGCCAGCGATGGAACCCAGAGTCTGGCGCTAGCAGGCAGGTTCTCTACCATCAAGCTACAACCCCAGATTCCACTTTGGTAGCTGAGTGTCTCTAGGCAAATTGTGTTCGGAGACTGACTTTCTTCTTGTGAGGCTACATAGAGGATTAATATATATTTACGTAGAATTATGTATTAGTCTCCTACAGTAGATTTAGAAAGTATGCTAACAATCATATTTTTTATTTCTTATTTCTTATGTGGCTCTTATTCACAAACAAAACAAAACAAAAACCAAACAAGCACAGAGGACATATATCTGGCTTAAGTTTATGGAACTTTCTGAGCAGCATCTCTTGAGAAGGTTCAGGGAAATAGGGTTGCCGTAGTTGGCTAAGGGAAATATAGGACACAGAGTTAACAATCAATTTACATTAAACAGTAGCTATTTTTTAGGGTAAGTATATCCCATTCAATATTTGGGATTTAAATACAGAACTTACACTATTAGAATTTAACTGCACTTTGCAATCTTATCTTGCAGTGAAATACATGGTCATCATATCTAAAAGATCTGATTAAGGTTCATTTCTTGGTTTTGCTTATTTTGAGAGAGGCTCTCACAGCCCATGCTGAGCTCAGGCTCATACCCAGCCTTCTTTCTGAAGAATGATGAGCCCTCATGTTCTCCTGTCAAGTAGAAGCGAATGAAGGACAGGGGCTGGTGATGAGTTGGGGTTGTCTACCGCAGCTGTGCTGATAAAAGGACAATAGCTGTTTTATGTAAGTATATCCTAATGTTGAGTGTGGTTTTCTTATACTTATTGCTGATCTGAAGTTAACATTTAACTGGATTGTACATTCCTGTCAGCTGCTACTTCCACAGCTGTTCTTTTTTTGCCTACACTGGTGGATGAAAGCAGCAGAGAGACTGCCTTTCACTGACGGATCAAAGGGATGTGGTCCCCAGGCATGTCTTCCTCTTATCTGCAGTACTTGTTACTTGGAGAACCAAGGACATGAGTGGAATTAAGTTCAGTAACCAGCTGACCTTAAAGAGGTTATTCTAGATCTCCCAAATGGGATCAAGGTCAACATGGAGTCCCTGAATAAGATTAGACCAGATACAACACAGAAAGAAAGCCCACCTGCTGGAGATGGGCTGTTCTGGAGATGGAAGGAGAAGGCCAGGAATCAAGGTGGCGAGAGTTTCTGGAAGCTGGGAAGGATGCGGAAACAGATTCTCCTGCAGGCCCTCCAGGAAAGACGGTATGCTGGCAATACCCTGATTTTAGCCTGGTGATTCCCATTCTATTGACCGTCGAACCCTAGGATGATGTGTGCTGTCATACCTAGAATTGGAGGTAATTTATTGCTTCAGGAGATGAACACAGGAGCCAAAGTGAAAAAAGAATGAAAGGGCTAATGAAGTAGCTTTAAGAGTAACTGTAGTTGGGGTGGTTTTGTAGAGATAAGTCTTAACTGGAGGCCCCATTCAGAGACTTGTCCAGATGTGCAGGCTGATTGATGGCTGCTTAGCTGGGATCCCTGGACACAAGAGAACGTGTGTGCTGGGGCTTCAGTACAGTCCCTTCTCTTCCTCACTGGAGACATGAAGGATTACATGGTTTCTGGGGCTCAGAAAGCAGATCATGGAAAACATGTATTTAGAAGATTGGACCTAGGGTCTCATGCATCCTAGGCAAGCACTCTACTCATTCTCTGATTATTTTTTGAGTCTCATGTGCCAGCAGATGAATTTCCTCAGAATCGGTTATCTTTGCACAGGCTCCTCTCACTTTCCTTGGACCCACAGCTGCTCAACCTCAAGACTTCAGGCCAGAGCCACATGCCCAGGTCAGTGACTGTGGCTTGGAATGACGTGGAGCGTGTTGGGTCCCAGCCTCAGTCTTGCCCCTGACATGGCAGTCTGTATGCTTGAGAGTAGCTTGGGTAATCTCCCACGGGTTTCTGTCTGGAAAGCGTGTGTGTGTGTGTGTGTGTGTGTGTGTGTGTGTGTGTGTGTAAATAAGATTCAGTCAGAAAATGCCTCCAAAGTATTTAGTGCAATGTCTGGAATTCAGTATTCCATGAAATAGTGGCTGTCATAAATGTCAAGGCCTTCCTCTGCCCAGTCCTCTGCTTCCATGTTTGGCTGGACTAGATACTCCTGTCCTTCCTGTACTCACCTCTGCTGCCACATTTACCTCACAGAGCTGTCTGTGAGGACAGACAGACCTTGGAGTTGGTAATCAAGCCCTTTTTGTGCTTGTATTTCTTGATATTATGGGTGGTATCTGTCTGAAAATGTGACTACAAAAAAAAACAAAAATGATTTAAAAGGGGCACTAGAGAGATGCCATGAAGCTAAGAGCACTTAACTTCTCCTGAGGAAGTCCTCTGTTCCATTCTCACCTGTCAGGCTGATCACGTTGGCTATGAAGCCAGCTCTGGGGATCTGATGCCCTCTTTAAGCCTCAGCAAGCAACTGTACCCAAGCACACCCCATAATTAAAGATTAAAAATCCTAAAGAAAAGGAAAAGTAGCTAACATTTATGTGTCTACTATATGACTCACATTAGTACATTCACAAAACTATTTCATTTTATCCTAGTGCATATCAAAGATCTATGAAGTAACACTTTTAAAATGTGGGAAAAACAGCTCTCAGTCTTCCAGAATTTTAATTTATTTTTTCCATTTGGATTTCCAGTCATGCTTTGGCTGCAGAATTTTCAAGGAGAAATGTAAAGGTGGGGTGACTGCAGAAACTGGAGGAGGAAATGCAAATGTTCCAGGGCCCGTAGCAGAGTTTCTTCATTATCCTGTTACTTCACTCTCTGTTGAGTGAAAGAATAAATGAATAACTTATATACTGGATAGAAACAAACCAAACAACTGAGCAAACAAATGCAAATAGTGGGCTCAGAGTTCTTAAGCCTCAGGAAATGGCTCAAGTCTGAATAGGGCCTCATTTGAAAATAAAGTCCCAGGATGCGAAACTTATTGTTTATATTCTGGTTGGTCTTTCAAGCTCAGCCAGCAGATAGTGACTCCTAACTCCTCAGCTGTTGGCTTTGAGGGCTTTGCTCTCCAGGTGGGCTAATATTGCCCTAGGTAAGGCTAAGAAGGAGCCACGTCTACCCCAATTTCTTCAGTCTCTCAAAAGTCTCTTGCAGGATCATCATTTTTACATTAGAAGTATGTTTAACTATAAATTTGTTTTCTTGCTTCTATTTCTGTTCTAGCCAAGATTAGATACTTACTGCGCAACATTCTTACAAACACATGCACCAGAAGGTGTAGCTGGCAGCATCCAGCATGGCCTGAGAGTGATTATCACTCCTGAATTCCCTGTCAGACATGCACCACAGTCATTCAAGTAGGACATAGGGGCATCTACTGTAGCATAATGTAGGCTTTGCCTTCAAATGAACTCTGGGATTTGAAGCATTTTCTGTCCCTCTGTCATCTACAGAGAAGGAGATCTTTATAGTTTCAAATGTGGGAAAAATTCTAGAAAGAGATGCTGTTCCTCCCAAGAATACTGTCTTAGTTAGGGTTTCTGTTGCTGTTTCTATTTGTTACTATGTCCTCTGTAACTCTTACAAGGAAAACATTTAATTGGGGCTGGCTTAGGGTTTCAGAGGTTCAGTCCCTCATCATCACGGTGGGAAACATGGTGGTGTGCATGCAGATATGGTGCTGGAGAAGGAGCTGAGAAGAAAGAAAGGAATTAAAGAAGGAAGCTAGAAGAGAAAGGAAAGAGAAAGAAAATGATACCTTAGACAAAAGTATTTCTAAGTAATTATTGTTATACTTACAAAGACCACAGGGGAAAGTAACACTGTGTCAACTATGAGCTGTCCCGTCTATCACAGAACACAGGGCAAAGGACAAGAACAGCATTACTTTGAAAAGAAGAATAAATGGTTAAGACAGTTGAGAAAAGGCATGCGTGCATGTGTGTGTGTGTGTGTGTGTGTGTGTGTGTGTGTACCTGCCATAGTTACAGTGTTAAAGTCATAAGACGATTTGTGGAAGTTGGTTCTCTCTTTTCACCATGTGAGTCCCAGCGATTGGTTAGGTCTTCACACTTGGCAATAAGCACATTCACCCACTGAATTATCTCTCTGGCTTCTGCTTTCATGTTTCTAAAATAGTGTAAAATGTGAAAAACTGCAGAAATACCTCTAAAACAAAACCACACATAAATAGCAAAGCATTAGTTTACAGAACATTACTCATTGCTAAATGTAATTTCTCTATTTGAGGAAAGGTCATCTATTATTTTTCACATAAAATATTTAAGATCATAGTTGACACTGAAGGTTGAGGCAGGTTTCTTGAACACTCCCAGGCACCTATTTCCTAGAATACTATAAATACAAACATGAAGACAAAGATCAACAATCAATAAATGGGACCTCATGAAACTGAAAAGCTTCTGTAAAGCAAAGGACACTGTCATCAGAAAAAAATGGCAGCCTACAGACTGGGAAAGGATCTTCACCAACCCTATATCTGACAGAGGGCTAATATCCAGAATATATAAAGAACTTAAGAAGTTAAACAGCAAAAATAGAGTAATCCAACTTAAAAATGGGTACAGAACTAAACAGAATTCTCAACAGAGGAATATAGAAGGGCAGAGAAACACTTAAAGAAATGTTCAACATCTGTAGTCATCAGGGAGATGCAAATCAAAAGGACCCTGAAATTTCACCTTACACCCATCAGAATGGCTAAGATCAAAAACTCAAATGGCAATACATGCTGAAGAGGATGTGGAGAAAGGTGAACCCTACTCTACTGCTGGTAGGAATGTAAGCTTGTACAACCATTTTGGAAATCAATCTGGTGCTTTCAGACAATTTTTCAGACAATTAGGAATCGTGCTTCCTCAAGATCCATCTATACCACTCCTAGGCATATATCTAAAATATGTTCAAGCACACAACAAGGACATTTGCTCAACCATGTTTGTAGCAGCTTTATTCATAATAGCCAGAATCTGGAAAAAACCCAGATGTTCCTTAATGGAGGAATGGATAAAGAAATTGTGGCACATTTACACAATGGAATACTACTTAGCAATTAAACCAAGGAAATCATGAAACTTGCAGGTAAATGGTGGGATCTAGAAAAAATCATCCTGAGTGAGGTATCCCAGAAGCAGAAAGACACACACAGCATATACTAACTTATAAGTGGATATTAGACATACAATATAGGATAAACATACTGAAATCTGTACAGCAAAAGAAGCTAAGCAAGAAGGAGGACCCTGTGTAAGATAATCAATACTCACTCAGAAAGACAAATGGGATGGACATTGGAAGAAGGAGAAAACAGGAAACCAGACAGGAGCCTACCACAGAAGGGCTTTGAAAGACTCTACCCAGCTGTGTATCAAAGCAGATACTGAGACTCATAACCAAACTTTGGGCAGAGTGCAGGTAATCTTATGAAAGAAGGGGGAGATAGTAAGACCTGGAGAGGGCAGGAGCTCCACAAGGAGAGCAACAGAACCAAAAAATCTGGGCACATGGGTCTTTGTTGAGACTGATACTTCAACCAAGGGCTATGCATAGAGATAACCTAGAACCCTTGCACAGATGTAGTCCATGACAGCTCAGTATCCAAGTGGGTGGCCTAGTAAGGGGAACAGGGACTGTTTCTGACATGAACTCAGTGTTTGGCTCTTTGATTACCTCCTCCTGAGGGGGGAGCAGCCTTACCAGGCCACAGAGAAAGACAATGCAGCCAGTCCTGATGAGACATGATAAGCTAGGGTCAGATGGAAGTCCCTATCAGTGGACTTGGAGAGGGGCATGGGAGGAGATGAGGGAGGGAAGGTGGGATTGAGAAGGAATGAGGGAGGGGCTACAGCTGTGATACAAAGTGAATAAACTGTAATTAATATAAAAAAGAAAAATTTAATAAAAAAGAAGAAAATGATGCAAGGAAAACTTCAATGTTCTTCCCAAATATCTGTCACTACCATTGCTTGTGTTAGACACACATTTTAAAATCAACAAAAAATAAAAATCTTCTTAGTTTCCCTTGGTGGGAATGGAAAATACTGTTGATATTGTCTGCCTTAATGAAAATGGAAAAATACAAGCTTAACCACAGCTCTCAGAGTAAAATGAGAAGATTTTAATGTCAAGGATGTACAGTCAGGAAACCTGAACTAGACTGCGAACAGAGGCTACACTACTCAGAAACACAGCAACAAAGTTGTCCCTAAAGTCAAAATTAACTAACTTTAAGTTCAAAAGAATTACTTAAACTTTCAAAATACTCCTCCTGGATACACTCCATACACCAGATGTTTAAATTTCTGTCACAACATCAGAAGAAGCTCTTGCTGTGAGTTGAAGTTTTACATTGTCAGTTATACACAGTGACAACTTGCTTATGGCAGAGTGTGGGTGTCAAGTGGACCCTTCAAAGTTCCCTCACCGGTACAAACTGGCGAACGAATAGTGGTCTATGCTATGGAGGCCATTTTAGTTTGGAAGGGAAATGGGTATCTCCATGAATTGATGAGAGTAGTTCTGTTTTTGTAGTGAAGCTAAAGTGTAAAAATAATGACACTGGTAAAGGTTTTAATTTATTATTTCATTTATTCATTTATTATCTGCACAATAACAGATAATAGGCTGCCAGGACCCAGGTATTACTATACCCATTTTAAGGTGTGGAGTTAAAGCTGAGAGAGGTTGAATAATAATTACTCTAGAGATAGGGATTGGAGCCAGAGCTTCTTGAATGATAGGTAAGCATTCCACGGCTAAGCCTCATGTCCAGTACTAAATAATTCTTTTGAAGTCTTTGGTTAATCTTCACTGTCAATTTGACTGCATCTGGAATGTACCCGAGGGTGTGTCTGGGTGGGGGGAGGATTTCCAGACAGGTTTAAAAGAGGAAGAAACACCCATCCCAAATTTGGGCTTGGATCATTGACTTATGAATGAAGAGGCGAGACCTCATCTCTTTCTGCTTCCTGACTGCAGTGAGACCAGTTACTCCTGCTACCATGCCTTCTCCATCACGGTGGACCATGTTTTCCAATAACAAACCCCCACTGTCACCACCATGAGAAAAACTAGGAATACAAGGTCACATAACTTCTTCTGGTAACAGGGAAGTTTCAAGCACAGACGTGGTTCATCTTGTGGACTTTCGCTAAGGGAAACGGACAGTGCAAATATAACCGAGACTGGAGTTATTTGTTTGTTCTCTCCAGTCATCATTCATAATCGTGAGTGATCGCTGCTGTGAAGCCACATCTGACAGGACTGGTGTGAGTCCTAAGAAATCCGTTTATTCAAACGCCTGGTCTGAAGGACTGCCTCTGCCGTCCAATCGGTCTCCTTTCCATAGAAAGACGCTCTTGACATTGTGCAGTCCTTGTTGATAGCTCCTCACTGTTTCTGACCATCGGTGCCCCTGTGATATACGCCACGGTCTCTGACCTCAGCCATTTTTTTAATCACTGTTGAAATCTGTGCTGTTGTCTGATTAATGAGTAATTTATTTTTTAGAAAATAATGTACTGAATAGAGACTGATATTTGCACCTGCAATTTTCTGGTCAGAGGACAGATGGAACAGCAAAAGCAAACAAGTAAGCAGGCAGCCAGTCAAGCAAACAAGCAATCAGAATAACTAATTCCTTGCACAGAAGCTCTGAAACATATTGTAAGTTTAATCCTCGAGTTTCCTTCCCAACACTGTTCATCTCCCACATCTTTTTGATGTTTCTTCACAGCTCAATTCCTCGCACCTTCCTGTGCTCCATTAAGTTCCAGTTCGTTATCATCCTAAGTATAGGAGTTGTGGTTCAGTTTAGATTGTTAGGGCATTAATGTGGCATTCATTGTGTCCATGAGGATGCTTCCAGGAAGGGGTAACAGAGGAAAGACCTGTGCTGTATGTGGTTGACACCATCATGTTGCCTAGGGCCCAGGCCTGAGTGAAAATGGGAAAATTAGAGGAAGTGAGCACAATGCCAGCACTCCTCATTCTGGTCTTACATCCCTCCAGATGGGAAGAGCCTCAGCTACATGTTCTCAATGTCATCAGCTTCTCCTTGCCTTCCATGCTAACGTGGCATGTACCTTAAGTCATGAGCGTTTCATCGTTTAAATTGATTATGTCAGGTATTTTCTCATAAAAATGAAAATTAACTAGTATAGGGCAACAAAGTTAAATGAAAAGTGGCCCCTGCTATCAGGAGCTTTCGGCTTCTTGTACAAACATGATGTTCGCATTATGACCACAGAACAGTATAACATCAGTGAAGAATGGAAGTAAAAATAGAGGACAGCTCTCACTGCAGGGACACTGGAGAGCACCATTTCCAAACTCAGCAACTTCAAACAATGATCCTTTACTCCCAATCATTGCCTCACATGATGCTGGAGAGTCAGTTAGTCTGTCAGGGATAATAGTATGTTACAGACCAGGTCGCTTTAAGCAAAACAACAAACTGTGTTTTAGCGCAGCTGTGGGGGTTAGAAGTCTCAGATGAGCTGTTGTGTCCTCGGAGGGTGTCTCTCCATGGCTTAAGATGGCTGTCTTGGTTCAGTCTTCACGAGGTCTTTCTCTCTTCACAGGCACATCTGCATTCTAATTTCTTCTTAGAGCACCAGCCACATTGCATTACAATGTTACCTCTTTTAAGGTCCTAACTTCAACCTCTGTCACTTGGACTAATCATGAAGACTTTAGGCTGTAGGGGTTAGCACCTAAACTTACAGAAATTTGGGGGAGGGTAGGATTCAATCTACATCACAGGGGCCTTTAGTTAAGCTGGGCTCTGGTAGTCTTGGCAGGTCTCATATATCACAAACTGCTGGGCTGTTGGGGTGCATTATATCCATAGCAAATGTTGGAAGTTTCCAGAAAGGTGATCAGAAGCAGAATGCTTCTTAAAATATTGCCCCAGAACTTTTGTACATAGGCCCAAATTTCCAAACAATTCCAAAGATCAAAGCCAACTTTAATAGGCCAAGGAGTGAACTTTGGCTTTAGTGGAAGGACATACAGAGTCACAGGCAAGACGTATAGACACAGGGAGGGATGACGTAACGGGATCAAGTGTTCTCACCCACAGATGGAACACTGATTTAGGATGAAGTTTCTCACACTTGGAATGAGCTGCATATTTATTTCCCTTCTGAGAATTTAGCATTGAATAGTTTCCATCAAATTCTAAAATGTATGGCTGGCATGTACTTTGGTCTGAGTTTATTTGTATGCCCTAGACATTCACATATTGAAAATTGTCACCAATAAACAGTATTTCGGACTTCTTTAGAGGGTGATTCAGTCCGAAGGGAAGGCCACTTAGGAGTGGCTTATGAAAAAGCTCAAAGGAAGCTTTATCACTTTTATTATGGTCTGAGGAGACAGCGAGAAGGTGTCATCTATGAAGCGAGGATTAATCCTTAATCAGACACTGACTATGTGAGTACCTTGTCTTTGACTTCCTGTCCTCCAGAATTATGGGTAATAAATCAACATCATTTATAACTTGCCTAATCTAAGACATTTTGTTGTTGTAGTCCAAATGGATTAAGACCATGTGCTTATAAAATAGCATGAAAAATTATTACCTATAATAACATCAGCAATCAAAGTGGTTAAATGAAAGGAATCCCAATTTTGTGTCCAGTTGAACCTAGTATCAGCAGACAGGTCAGCTTCTTAACCACAGAACCTCTCAGAAGGTTATGTCTAGATGGCGAGATGAGGAAGGCCCACTAGCTACTACTGTTTTGTTGGGAGGAACATTTCAAGGCATATGTCTCCCAATAAGGGGTCAGTATATTTAGAAAAATATGATTTGGTAATAACGTAGCATTAGTCATTTAAATGACTTGCAAGCAGCTGAAGTGGAAGGGGCACAGTGCAGAAAGGAAGTGCTGTCAGCACATTTGTTGAGAGAGAAAATTGGAATGCTGCTCCTCTGGTGACTTGGTAGGCTGCCCATGGCTCAGCGCACACCTGTCTCATCCAGGTGGCCTGGCTCCATCAGAGATAAGGAGGAAAGGGCCTGTATGTGGGAGATGAGTATCTGTGGGATTTGCTCTCAGATAAGAAGGAGAAGAAAAACAGATCAGACCACCTTAGGGTAAAGGAAGAAATTTATGGGAACAAAATAATTACAGCAACCGAAGGCGAGGAAAACAGAAAGAAAGAAAGAAAGCAGACAAATGAGCAAAAGCTAGATGGAAATATCCTCGGTTAGATTTTCTGCCTCCTGTAGGCTATAGCTATATTATCCAAGGTCCATAATTTTTATGAGACTTTTCCATTGTTACGTCTTTCCTTCTCTTTACGAGACGACTGGCTAAAGAAGAATTCGAAGGATATACAGGGTGCTTCGGATGACCGTCTTTCAACTGGACACCGGTGGGCAATCGTAAGCTGTGGACTCGCTGGGGCATGCCGCCGTATGTGGGCAGTCGAGAAGCCAAAAGCCATTCTTCAGCCCCGGGGGGCAAACATGGAGGTTACGTGTCTCGTAGCACGTAGCGAGTCACTCAGCACTAAAGAGATGGAACGTTGTAGTGCTGATGACGGCTTTTCTTGGATCGTTGGGAACAGAAGCCATTGAAATGCATTTTTCTGAGGCAGGGTCTGAGGGTGGCCTTGCACTCACTGACCTTCCTGTTTTCTTGTGCTGAGGACTGAGCTCAGAGCTTCATGCACATTGGCAAGCATTCTACTAACTGAGCCACATTGGAAGCCCCTTTAAATCACTTAATAGACTCATAGTATTAAATGAGAAATTAGTGTTTTCTTTAGATTTTGCTACTTTGTTTTCAGACATACAATTATGTTGTGTGATCCATCAATGAAATGATTTTAGGTTGAGATTGAAAGGGCAATTGTACGTAGAGATCTTAGTTGAGAGCTTCCTGGGTATTCTGTCTTGCTTAAAATCAATGGTAGAAAGTGAACAAGCAGAGCCAGAAGTGTGTACCCAGGGTGTGTGTGTGTGTGTGTGTGTGTGTGTGTGTGCGCGTGCGTGTGTGGTGGTGGGGTATGGGGCCGGGAGCCACAGGTTAGCGAGACCCTGCCCGCCATCCTCAGGATGCGTTTCTCATGATGCGGCACACAAGACCACCGTCTTCAAGACACCAAGGAGTGGAGCACTGTGTTCTAGCTGAAGCGCACGGCGCTGTGGATGGCATCAAGCGGCCCTGGGTGGGCACTGCTTACAATGACGGCCAGCTCCTCGATGATGGAAAAACTGTGCAAGAGCAGCTTCAGTAGCTAGACAACGCGGCCACAGTGGGCCTGTGGGCCTGGCCTTCTGAGCACACGATGCCCTTCTCCAGCTCTCCAGATGTGACAAAGCCACAGGATTCTGGAGGCAGCTCCCAGGCCCACCCTCTAGAGACCCATTCCCCCAATTTAAAAAAAAAAATATGTGTGTAGTATGTACCTTCTCTTCAATCAAACGCCATGAGAGTGATTTTCTCTTTGAAAAAGCAAACAAACAATGACTTAAAAACTTATATTCTGGTCAGAACTGCAGCTCAATTGGTAGAGCATTTGCCAAACATGCTTGTGGTCCCGGGTTCACTCCTCAAGACTTCATAAAAAGCCAACTGTGATGGCATATGATTGAAATCCCAGTACTTGGGCAGTGAGGTCAGGAGATCAAGAGTTCAAGGTCATCTTTGGCTACCCAGCAAGTTTGAGGCCAACCTGGACTTTTGAGAAACTCTGTCTCCGCTGGGCAAAGTGGCGCTCACCTTTATTCCCAGTACTCGGGAGGCAGAGGCAGGTGGATCTCTGTGAGTTCAAGGCCAGCCTGGCCTACGGAGTCAGTTTCAGTGCAGCCAGAGCTACATTGTGAGACTCTGTTCAGAAACAAGCCAACAAATAAAAAAACAAACAAAAATCATGTCTCAAAAAGTAAAAGTGAAAGACTATATTATATTCTGATTGTACCTTTGTTTTAAAATTTTGATTGTAGAGATTATAGGGTTGTAGACTTGCCTCAGAATTATGAACATGAGAAATTTTTATCTAGTCAAATGTTTTTGCTTTAAATATATTATAATAAAAATTTGAATTTATTTTCTTTATGGAAATAAAGTAGGTCCAGAGCCATGGGCTCTGAATCCTTGAATTGAACCAATTGCAGAGTAAACGTATTTTTTCAAAATTACATTTATATGGAATATATATATATATATTTTCCTCATCACTGTTCCCTAAACAACACAGCACAACACTCATTTACACAGTATTTGCATTGGATATTAGGCATACACGATCAGGAAATGATTTTTAGTATATAGAGTGAGGTGTGTAGGTTGTAAGCAAATACTGTGGCTTTTATATAAGAGACTTGAGCTGCATTTGGTTTTCGTATTGGCAGGTGGTCCAGAAATTGGTTTCCCATGGTTACCGCAGGATGGCTATAAATTCTTCATTGGGTGGATGAAAAAAGGAGGTGTAGGAAGGAGGAGGTAAAGATTTTCTGGAAGGACAGCTTCCGATGCTATTCAAACATCATAAACAGAGCACTGTCAAACGGCTCAGCTCTGGAGCCAGAAAAACCTTATAATAAACCACGTGTGTGTGTGTGTGTGTGTGTGTGTGTGTGTGAAATACACATAAGGCTGGCTCCGTCTGGATGTCTTCTGGAGGAATCTGTTGCCTTATTGGTGTCCATCCCCCATAAGTCCCTGGTAGCCCCTGCATTCTGGGGCTTTTTGACTCCTACTCCTCTAATCTCCATGTGCCGTTGTCACCACTGACCTCTTAAAAAGACCACTGGGCCTATGTTCAGAATCCATTTAATAGTCCAAGATAACCTTCCTATTTCAAGCATATCTGCAAAGTCTTGTTTGCCATGCAAGGTAATATCAAAATGGTTCAGGGACTGGATGTGGAAACTTTGGGAACCAAGACACTTTTTTTCTGAGGGACAAAGCTGTGTTATGGCCCAGGTTAGAAGAGGAGCATGAAGTCGAGCTGGCACAGGAGCAGTGAGTAATCTACACAGGAAAATGCATTCAGTTGGAGATATGATTGCTTGGTGTATACTCATTAAAAGAAGTAATGAATACAGGAGAAACTCAGGACATGAAATTTTTGAAAAAGAAAAAAAAGAGGACTTTGTCATTTCACGATTATTTTTAACGTGGATGTTGGTAATCAGCCATTCTTGCAGCCACAGTGGGACGTTAGCAACCAGCTATTGTTCATGTAATCACAGCCTCATTGATTTAAATTTCAGAGAAAGCCTCTCTGGGTTCTTGATTGAGTCATTAACTCCTGGGAAAGTGCTGTATGGCGAAATCTTGCCTTGCCCCCAAAGACGTGAAAGGCCCGTGTGGTGGTATTGTGAGATCATGAGGACAGGTCCTCATGAATAGGATTAGTGCCCTGTAGGACCTGAAGAGGCCTGTTTCCTTGTTCCACCAAGGGAGATGACAACCCTCCAGCCACTAAAGAAGCCGGTTCTTATCAGGCAATGAATCTCCTGGTTCTTTTTGACTTCCTAGGCTCGAGAAACGTAAAAACAATATTTCTATTGTTTATAAGGTATGGGTGTATGCTGTTTGGTCACAACAGCCCAAACAAGTGGGTACAGAAGATTTTGGCAAACGTTTGGAATGTTCTGAAAAGATTAAAGGTTAGAACATTACCGCTCACTGTGGTGGTAGCTCCTTAGGAGAGGCGTGCTCTCTGTAGATAATAGAGGCTGATTTTTAATACAATAAGTCATAATTGTCCCATTTTGCGGCTTGTTCTTGGGTTTTTATCTCATGCAGCTGACTTTGAAAACATTTGTGGCCAGAGAAGAGTGGCCATGTGTCCTAGGAGGCTTAAGTGATAGAACATCGCCGAGGCAGGCAACACAGGCAAGAGCTAACAACAAGGGCTCTATTTGGCTTAAGCAGTGTGCACCACCCTCTTCTCGTAATCAGCTTGGCCGCCTAGTGCCTGCGGCTGCACAAACTGTCCCCACACGCCACCCTCAGATCAATGAACCTCGCAAACTTCAGGTTTGCACCTGTATTGGGCTACACACACACCCCTCACTGCAAGTGAAATCGGTTTCTTCTTCCCCGATAAACAGACCTTGACAGCTTCTGTGCAAGAATATTCCCAGTGTATATGGGTGTGAGGAATAGAAAGGGACCTCTGGCCTGAAATGGTTTTGGGTGTGTGGGAAGAAAAGCAAAACTGTGTCCTCAGATAAAGCTCCAGGGGAAGTCCTCTTTTTTCCATCTTATACAGAAGTAACCTGACTATGGTTAAACCAGATGCAGTATGAGATGGGCCGTGCACAGTAGAGAAATGATTGACATAATCAATCACTAAACAGAGAATTGCCTATCTAGACTCCTGAGCAAACAAATTTCTTCCTCTCTTTAGCTCCACAAAAAGAACTTCCAAACAGCAACAGCTCTGGATTGCTTTCTCACGCCTGTAGCCAGTACTCCTGTGGGCTGTGTTCCCTTCTTATCTGTACGTTTACTTTGCTTTTGAATTAAGTTTCCTCACTACTTTGTAAATGTGTGTGAGCCTTTATTTTCAATCCTTTGAATAAGAGGCCAAGAACTTAGGAATGCCCAGATGCCAACCACCAGCAGCACTGCTCAGCATTTGCTGAAGCTTGGGAGGGCCTGTTCTCGTTGCCAGTCACACAATGTGGGGCTTGGCAACCCCCTCACCATGTATGGCCACCTTTCAGAGTGAGCGGCTCCTTGTCAGTTGGGCTGCATACAACTATGCACACGGATGTCGTTTCCATGAAGGGTGAATCCCCTCGGCAACAGGGCCTTTTGCATTGCATTTCATGCTCTGCTCTTGTCATCCTGAAAGTCTTGAGTGTAAGCAAGGCAATCTGCATTCTCATTTTGCACGGGGCCATGAAAATGTGGTAACTCACCTTATCCACAAGCTCTCAGGCAGCACCCCTCCTGCTTGCCTCAGCTTGAGCATCCCTCCACTTGCCACAGAGTGACCAAACATGTCCAAACTTACAAACAATGCATGCTTCTGCAAGCTGTTTCATGAGTGGTGGAATACCACAATGAACCGAACAGCACCAGCCTTCCACTGAGTCATGTCAGGCACTTGCAGGCCTCACTCTCCTTTTCCGTGGTAACAACCTGATGAAGCCCTTATAGAGCTAGAAATCAAGACTTTGCTGCAGGAGGCTCGCTCGGGTTGTCTCTCAACAGTTGGATAGAGGAGTCAGCCCCAGAGTCAGGATTCAGCAGACTTCAGCGCACTCTCCTCACATCCCTGGCGGGCATTTGTATCTTAGAAAGAGTAATTGCTTTCTTGGCTGTTTTCACACACACACACACACACCACACACTACACACACACACACACACACACACACACACCACACACTACACACACACACACACACACACCACACACACTACACACACACACACACACACACACACCACACACACTACACACACACACACACCACACACTACACACACACACACCACACACTACACACACACACACACACACATCACACACCACACACACACACACACACACACCACACACACACTACACACACACACACACATACCACATACACTACACACACACACCACACACTACACACACACCACACACTACACACACACACACACACACCACACTACACACACACACACATCACACACCACACACACACACACACACACACACACCACACACACTACACACACACACATACACACACCACACTACACACACACACACACACACACACACACACACCACACACTACACACACACACACACACATCACACACCACACTACACACACACACACATACACACACACACACACACCACACACACTACACACACACACACACACACACACACACACACTACACACACGAGTTTAGTTTTAGGCATGTACAACTGCAAAAAGATTATTACTTCTCACGAAACATAAAGAAAGCTTTGCTTGTAGTGGTGTTTGTCATGTTAGTGTTTAAATATCCCTGTATAAAATATTTGGTGAAAGTCTAAACAGCTGCCAATATATGGGTGGTTAGAGAAATGAATGTACATGCACAAAGCAGGTTGATGCGGGACTGTGAAACCCGTATTTGTAAAGATCTGCATTGTAGAAAATAAATTTTATAATGTAAATTAATTATCACATGGAGTATTTATTTCACTATGGGAAAATATATGGAGAAAAGACTTAAAGGAAGTTTTTCACTTTTTAACTCTTTTATATGTTTCCAAGTTTTCTACAATTTCCAGTTTTAGAGTGGAGATGTAATATAGCGCCTGCCCAATTCGTATTTACTTAGAATATATATTATATGTTAGTCATGTATCTTATTTTGTTTTATTGTGACATCATGAACCAAATCTAGGGCTCTTCGTATGCTAGACAAGTGCTCCACCACTGAGCCGCAGTCCTCCAGACACTGTTCTTGACAGTGGTAATACATCAGCCCTCCCTTGGCCCTTTGTTTAAATTGTATTATTTTCATTTTAGTGAATTTTTTATTCTTTTGTCATTTATGCCATCCTGAAAGGTACCAGTCTTGCAGACAACTTAAAAACAAACAAAACCCAATATATATACTCTCTTCTTGGAGAGCTGAATTTTGTTACCTAATAATCTCTGTCTTTGGGACGCTTTTATTTGGGAGTTGTAATTCTGGAAGTGTATACCAGTTGTTGCTGTAGGCCTGGAACATTTGTAAACCCCCAAACACGTTTCCTCCAGTTCCGTTCAGACACTAGACATACTACCAGAGCAAGACAACGCTTGGGGCTTCAGACCTTGAAGTCTTTCACTCAGGTACCTGTGTTTGGTTTTCTTTTAAAGATTTATTTATGTGTGTATGTGTTCATCTACATGAGTTTATGTGCATGGCATGCACGGACTGTTCATGTTGGTCAAAAGTGGGTGATGGATTCCCTGAAATTGGAATTACAGGCTGTTGTGAGCTGTCATGTGGGTGTTAGGAAGTGGGGTTAACCCCTTAACCACTGATATTGGAATGAACCCTGTGCTTCTAGTCAAACATTTCATTGATTATATCATCTCAACTGCTTTTCTTTTTACTTGGATCAAATACCTGGCAAGGAGAAATTTAGGCAGAAAAGATTTATTTTGGCCAAGACTTGAGGCTCCGTCATGGAGGAAAGACATGGCAGGAGGATAAGTGTTCACAATGTTTGGCTGCTGGTTCTTGCCTGGGCAGGTCAGGAAACAGAAGGTGGGGGCAGCCGGGCTCAGAACCTCGACATCTGTTGCTCCTGAGTGAGCCACTTCCTTCAGTTATAATCCACCTCCTAAATTTCCCCAAACTTCCCCAAACTACACCACTAGCTTGAGACAAGTGTTCAAGCACATGATGAGCCTGTGAGGAACACTTTACATCCAAAACATGTATGTGTCTGTTAGGTAGTCATGGAAGATTTATCCCCAAACTTTATTGATATGATTTTTATCTTGTCAGTATGTTCCTTTTATAGATTTGGACAGATTCTGTTCATTATTATTGACACTGGTCAGCAATTCTGTCAAAGTGGATGAGGTCAGGTGGCAGGCCCAGGCCTGCTATCCTGCTCTTAGGAATACCCCACTCATTCCTAGTTCTCAGAGCCTGCCGCCTCACACAGGTCTCTGAATGCCTACACACGGTCTGTTAAATGATGCCTTCTTGAATTTCCCTGGAGAATAATACCAAGCTCATGTGGCTAGGGTCAGGAATTTGCTTTTCTGTAATCAGAACAATATTTCTTCATAATGCCTGCTGTAGTGAATGGAGAATCACAAATACCTTGAGATGGAAAAAATAGTCTTTAATCCTGGCCAGCCTAAAGACAAGGGCACGCCTTAGCCTTGTCTCTGTTGTCCTGAGGACCCTTGGAGAGAGGTGAACTCTGTTAATTAAACACCATCCATCTAAAATAGAGCTTGCCAGCCCAGAGAGATTTCAGAAGCACCATAAATGTGAATTTTATTTTGCATTTAAAAAGCCATGCTTTACACAATTGACACGTTGGAGAAAAGACTGATGGGGGCAGGACTGCTTAAGAACAAGAGAGGGGCTGGAAATTTGCATATTAATTTATGTACCCAAAACGAATGCAGACAGCCATAAAATGCACTTGTAATAATTATACTACCATTGAACTGTGGGCTTTTAATTAAATGGAATGTTTTTATCTTGTGTTTTTCACGTTAACCATGTTGCTATGGATGTCAAGCTGTTCTTGCAAATCAAAGCATTGGAGATGCCTGGTCTGGGCTTTCATCACTGTGGCAGGCAGTGGCCTGCATTCCAGGAGTGTGGCAGCTGGGTCTTGGTGCCCTGGGCCAGCTCTGGGCATCTCAGCTTTATGCAATCTTTAAAGGAGAGTGTTGGAGATACAGCACAGTCAGGGGACAGGCATGCCAACCCCTGGCTTTGGAAATAAAGGAGGGATGTATGTAAGCCATGAGAGTTTTCAGTAAATCAGAAAACGAACTCTGGCTTTTCTTGAGACGTGCTTGCAGTATTTATTTTGATCACTGTCTGCATAGTGGACATCAGTGTTCCAGACAGAAATCGTGCTATAGAAATGACCATTTTCACACTTTAGTGCAGCACCAAGAACACTCTTCCTCTTCTTCCACTTTGTTTCTTTTTTCAGAAGAGCTGTTAAGCAGCATCACGTGTGATTGACATACATGATTGTCATTATGTTTTGATGGTCTCCTTTGGACTTTTAATCTGAATTCCAGTCTGTTCTCTAGCTGTTATTTTCAAGGACTGGGAATATCCAAGTAAGTCAGTGGGAACCAGAACCAAGAGAGGCTTAAAACAGCAAGATTGGCGTTGGGAAATGTCGTTGTTGATTTCAAATGAGTATCACTTAGTTACTGTTTGTATATGAAAGGGAATTAATGGATAGATTGACATATAGACATGCAAGGTATTATCAGTCTTCTAGTCTTCTGCTACTACTCACGTGTGCAGGGACTTTTGCAATGGCTCAGTAGTGGATGGCTTTCTCTTGATTATGAGGAACAGAAATAACCTGAAACAAGGAGGATTTATTACAGACCCTCAGGTAGGCAAGTCTCATGGATATCTGGGCCTAGCGGGAGGGAGGTGTAAATCCTGCAGAAACTGAGAACTTGGGAAAACAAAAGGAAGGTCTGTCCAACTATTAGTCTGTTTCTTTCTTAAAATCACTGCTGTTGTTTTGCTTGCTTATTTTGAGCTCCATTCTTTTTTTTGACAGCCTGGCTTTTCTGCACCTTTGTATATAGGACAGGCACAACTAGTCACAGAGACCTCCTAAGCCCTGGAGCAGCCTCAAAGCTGCTGCCTGCCTGCCTGCCTGTCTGCCTATCTGTCATTCTTTGTGTTCAATTCTAGGTGCCCAGGGAAAGGATCCTGGCCTGTGTCTAGGTTTATTGCCAAAAATCCATCAAGTAGTTGTGAAGTGTGATGTGCTGTGGTGTATGTATTGTGTGTGCATATGTGTGTGTGTGTGTGAGAGAGAGAGAGAGAGAAAGAGAGCGAGAGAGAGAGAGAGAGAGAGCACATGTGGGTGGGCCAGGCTGACCACCATCATTTTGGATGGGAGAAGACTGTTACCATCAAGCCAATCGACCTTATCTCGTGTCCTTATCTCTGCCTGTTCCTGTGCAGCTCACTGGTTTATCTAAGTTTTCCTAATTAGAAGACCATGAACACAGAATTCCAGGTGGTAAGATCTTGGTAGTTCTTATCCTCCTTATGCTTGGGGAATTCTAAATGTATCACTGTTTCTCACACAGGTTACTTGGGAGAGTTTTGGCATGACTACAGGTTAGTGCAGATGGACGTGTGAGCCAGTTACTGTGTGTGTAGCCTCTTTCTTTTCCTGAGTAGATGTGGAAAAGGACTCTCAGACAGCATGCCAGGATAGGCAGGTGTCTGTACTTAACAAAGCCGCTTCCTTCCTGAACACTCAGAAGATGAGGAAGATGGAGTCTGCTCCCCTCTGTGGAGAGTATGTGCTTAGTCCCACACAATGCAGACGTGGGCCAGACCAATCAGGAAAGCTATTGCATGTTCATGAGGAAAAGCTGGGTGTTAGGAAGGAGGCCAGAAGGATTTGGGATATAGTCACATGTCCCTACAGAATGTCCACAGCACAGAACTGCAGCTTTTAGTCACTAATCACAGTTAGCACAGGTCACAATGCCTGGGACTCAGGTAGTACCCAACAGAGCCTGTAAAAAGGATGGAGGAGCCCTCAAATCCCAGACTCAGCAGACACTCTTTAAATGCACAATGAATCAGCAAGCGCGAAAAAACAACAACTGAACTCTAAAAAGAAGGGATTGTAAAGGATTATAATTAATAGTATAATTTGATTTGGGGCACATTTTCTAGAATACCCAACAACTTTTTAGAATGATGACATATGGAACTTTTCATCCACAAAAAGGAACACGGGTCTGGATCTGTAAGATTTTTATTTTGATTGTAGCTTCCAAGATCCAGCTCGTTTGTGTGTTCTCAGGTCTGTGGGGGTCTGCATGGTGACTGGCTGGCCTTCAGTGTGGCTATGGTGGGTTGACTGCCCAGACATTCCTGTCCAGTCTACAAGTCTTTCTTTTTTTAATTTTAATTTTTATTAATTACAATTTTGTATCCCTCCTGTAACTCCCTCCCTCCTCTTCTCCTAATCCCACCATCCTTCCCCCTTCTGCACCCATTCCCCTCCCCCAGTCCACTGATAGGGGAGGTCCTCCTCTCCCTCCCTCTGACCCTAGCCTATCAGCTCTCATCAAGACTGGCTGCATTGTCTTCCTCTGTGGCCTGGTAAGGCTGCTCCCCATTCAAGGGGAGGTCATCAAAGAGCCAGCCACTGAGTTCATGTCAGAGACAGTCCCTGTTCCCATTACTATGAAACCCACTTGGACACTGAACTGCCATGGGCTACATCTGTGCAGGGGTTCTAGGTTATCTCCATGAATGGGCCTTGGTTGGAGTATCAGTCTCAGGAAAGACCCCTGTGCCCAGATATTTTGGTTCTGTTGCTCTCTTCGTGGAGCTCCTGTCCTCTTCAGGTCTTACTATTTCACACTTCTTTCCTAAGATTTCCTGCACTCTGCCCAAAGGTTGGCCATAAATCTCAGCATATGTTTTGATACCCTGCAGGGTAGAGCCTTTCAGGGGCCCTCTGTGGCAGGCTCCTGTCCTGTTCCCTGTTTTCTCCTTCTTCTGATGTCCATGCTCTTTCTTAATGAGAAATAAGCTTGCCCTCATTGGCTGGTGCCATGGCTGTTGATGCTGGCGATAATGAGCCTTGAGGCTGAGGACCCAAAGTGTATTCTTTGGTGACTTTGAATAGTGCCGGAATTTATCACAATTAGTTGGCTTTAATTTGGTACTTGAAAGTATGATTAAAGACCATGGGGATTTTTAATGCAGGGTATTGATAATGCAATAACCTTCCTTTTGTTCATGTCAATATACCAGTTAGGATTTCTCACTTGTGAAAGCACATGCTATTTCTAGAAGTGTAAATCTTGGCAGATCACGTCATCTTCCTTTCTCAGTCCCTGGACAAAGCCTCTGCTGGTCCAATGAGGTGATCTAGCAGCTTGGTTTCAGGTCCAGTCTGCTATTGTCAGAGCTGCTGCTCTTTCTGAGCCCTGTCGCCGTGTATGTGAAAGTTGCCCACCTTGGCTGTCCCATGGTTAGGATAGCTTGCTGCCGGCTGCTCTTCTTTATCTCGCTGAGGATGTTTGCAGTCATCAGTGAGCTGGATTGCATCCTGGAAGACACACTGAAGTCCTCGCCCCTGATGTCTTGGAATGTGGCTGCACTTGGAACTGGGGTAGTTGAAATTGGTTAAGTTGAGATCGTCTTGGGCCGGGAAGATCCTGGTCAATTATGACACAGAGACTACCCTAATGGACAGTGGAGTAGAGACAGGTTTTACAGCTGCAAGCCAAGGACTGCCAGGGCTTGTCAGCTGCCACCAGAAGCCGGGCGGAGGCAAGGAAGGGCTCTGCCCAGAGTTTCAGAGGAGGGGCAAGCTTGCTGGCCTCTTGTCTTCAAGTCCTGAAGTGATGAGGGAATGAATTCTCTCGGCTGTAAGCCGCAACACTAACCTTTGTACAGGAAAAGAGAAATGGTCAAATCTGAAAAACTATTTCAGCAGTCTTTTCCTTGAGTTTCTGATGAGTCTAGATTTTGAGATCCATAGGTTCTCATGAAAGCATGGGTAGAGTTCCTGGGATAGCTGGGGAGTGTCGATACAAATTGCCCCAGGTTTTCAGACAAGGTGGCTACATACCAGAAGGTACTTGTCCTTCTGAGGATGGGATGTTGAAGACCAAGGTGTGAGAACTTTCTTTCTCCTCCCCAACTAAGGCCTCTTTTCTTGTCTTGGATATCGCAGCTTTCTTGTGTGACCCCCTCTCTAAGAAAACTTTAGTCGTTTTGGAAATAGGGTCAGTCCACATGATCTCAATTTATCTTACTTACCTCTTTAATGTCATATTCCTAAGGAATAGAGTAAGGCGTTCACACATGAATCAGAACGATCAGAACACCAGTGAGACTGGATTCTTTATTAGAATACCCAGCATCCCTCATGAAGTTTGATACCTCTGGAGCCTAAGATGGAGCCTGGCCCAAAGTCATCACTTGAAATGTAGAGTGAGTGAATGAATGTGCTTGGAATAAAAGAAAAACACAACAACAAGAAGTCAGGCTTTTGCTTCTGGAATTTGCTGCATGTAGCCCTCAACCTCCAGATGAGATCCAGTCCATGGAGAAAAGTGCATCCTGGAAGAGGCTAAACAGGCAGACGTGTCAGATGGGAAAAGGTACATTGATTCAGAGCAGAACGAGCAATGCCATATGGCCTTTTGTTGTTATTCTCAGTATAGTTCTCTTAACTGTATTAGAGGTGCAAAGTGGAAATAAGCCCATGTATGCATCGTGATTCTTGTTTCATAATCAAGATTATGAGGTGCTAGAAAACAAAGGGAGAAGACGCTGGCCCTGCATGGATTTGCCATCATCACCAGATGCCCAGCTGAGCTGACTGATCCAAGGCAGGGCCTGAGCTCAGCTCTCTCGCTTTCTCCTGCTGATCTTACGGCTGGTGGCGTCCCGATGTACTGAAATGCTGCTTCTGTATGTAACTATTTCTCTCTTAAAATAGAAAAGTACTTGACATTTGAATTCATTTTCCCCCAATAGATCAGAAGTAGGTGTTCTGGCATAATTTATGAAAATATGCTGGTGTTTACATAGAAGAGAATCTTTTATCCCTTCATATTTTTTTTTCATGTGTATATGAAACACACCAAAAGACTGCTCCTTGACAGATCTGGAGTCAGGTACTTTACAGTCAGCTTTGTCCTTCTCCTGGCATTTCCTGATTATTCTGTCCAGAAGCAGGTCTTTGTAAATGCTGTCAGTGCTGCTCAAACTTTTCTGCTTTCCTTTTTTTTTCTTTCTGATCTGCTTTGGTTATTAATTAAAATGTAGAGTGCATGTTTATTATTACCAGAGAGTCTAAGTCAATAATTTGGTGTGGGACTTAGAAATCATAATTTTTATTTCTGAAATATTTATTTATTTATTTGAGAGTGTGTTGCATGTACATGGAGGTGCAGGTGTTGAGACCCAGCTGTAAGGGCCAGAATAAGACACGGGGCGTCTTCTGTTGCTCTGTTGTGTTTCCTTGGGACAAGGACTCTCACTTAATTGTAACCTCATCTTTTGGTAAGTCCAGCTGGCCAGTGAGCTCTCAGCATTCCCCTGTCTCAGCCTTCGAAATGCGCGGCACACCTGGTCCTTCATGTGGGCTGGGAAGGGACAACTTTCCCCACCCCAGGAGTCTGAGTTTTCCAGGAGATGCTCACGCAGAAAGTACTGGGTGACTGCCCTTGGGGCATTGCTGCCTTGGCTGAAAGCTCACAGTGAGGCTCATACCGTAGCTTCACCAGTATGGAATCTCTACACTGTGACTTGCAAGCTTAAACCAAGAGTATTTATGTGGCTCTCCGAAGTGTGTCCCTAGGATAGTATATGCTTGCAAGACTTCTGCGGGAACCTGCCTTCTCTGCTTTTGTTCTAGCTGAGTTTTGACTTCCAATAGCCATGTTGTAAGGCTCTTTCTTCCCTGGTTTTACTTGACTCACCCTGGCTCACCAGAGTTCAGATGTAAATTGTTTTCTTTAGTAATGACAAGTGATTCTAGCTTGTGAAAATATAATCATGTCGCATGGCCTTTTGACTTGGGCTCTACAGCAGCTTCTTGCACGTTTAGACAAACCTGTCAGTGATGAGATTCAAACCATACCTGGAATTCCCAGGAAGGGTGTTCTTTCGCTGCTCTGAGAAGCAATCATTTTCACACCCATTATTTTCCACTTAATTTCAAATGTTTGTTGCTGAGGGAAATCATGCCTGCCTGTACTGGGGAGGCCTTTTGCTGAGACCTGAGATGCCTGTGTTTATAGAATGAATATTCTAGCCTGGACAGAGTTATTTCTCTCGTACTCTGATACCGAGGACTAAACAAGAAACCTGTGAAAAGTAATAGGTGACCATACCACCCATGGCAGCTCATTTCTGCATATACATTTGTTTCCTTTACCATCAACATAAAATTTTTTTGCAAGTCTCCCTTGGTATTACACAAAATTGCACATCTGATCTTTTATCACCAATCACTTTGGAAGACATCCCTGCAATTTCAATGCTACTGGGAGCAGTTGCTGTCCATATTCTGGATAAAAGACTAATGGAAGAAGAGGAATAAATATTATCACAATTACGACTATGCACTTTCATTTTAAGCAGCAAAGCCCAAGATTTCTATGGAGATAGGAATATATCAGACTGTATTTTTTTTATGGTCACATCTAAACTGGGCAATAATGGCATCTCAATAAACTTCAATTACACTCAAGAAAATACTGAGAGTGAACCTCTGGCGATGCTCAATAAAGCCTGCCAGCACATAGAGTTACAGAGAGCAGTGATATCCATCTGGCATTTTTCGGTGACTCTAGTCGATTACTGCATTTCATCCCGTGTAATCCCCTTTTATCTGCAGTTCCTGCTGGTGTGGTAATTCTCACGTTGCTACATCTGTGGCTTTACTGTGAATTTTTATCGCCTGTGAGTCAGGACACCCGTTCTTGCCCCTGGATGTTGCTGAACTGTATCTGTTGAAGATGATTTAATTGCATTGTGGTATAAAATATGGATTTAGAGATACATGAAAAATAAGAAAAGTGTTGGGCAATACACTAAAACGTGGGCATGCTAGGAAATAAAATATGGCACTTCCAAGTATGGATTTTATGAGCATTGGGTATGGACTTCATAATGTTGATTTTAGAGAATGAGACATGAAAAGGAGAAAACAAGATGGTCATCCTCTAGAAAGTCAATGTACGTATACTATGTAGAGAATTGTATTTGGACAAAATTTTAGTTTATATGAAAATGTGTATGTGTGAGTGTTATGTATATAGCTTGTACATTTGTATGAATGTTGTAAAACATATATTGTGTTTTAGAGGATTGAATAGACTTTTCAGAACTTGTTTAGATCCACAGAAAAATTGGAAAGAAGATATAAAAATTTTTCATACATCTTCTGCTCCTTCTACCTACAGGGTTTTGAACCAGCAACATTTCCCAACTCCACAGTGGTCTATTAGTTACAGTATGCCTTTCCTCCTCATTAACACAACATCAGCAGAAGGATGGTTTCCGTGAGGGTTCATTCTGGGTCCTGTATATGCTGCAGGATGGAAAATGTATAGTGATGTGTTAGCCCTCATAATGTCTTCTACAGGATCCTTTGTGTTCTGCCTACCCTTCCCTGCCTCCCTCAAACCCTGCAGCACTGATCTTTTGATAGTCTCTATCTTTTTTAAAGAATGTTACATAGTAGGAGTCAGAGAATTTGTAGTACTTTTTCCCATCTTGCTTTGTTTATTTAGTAAACAAAGTATACATATTCTCCATCTTTTCATGCTTGTTGTTAGATACAATTTTTAAATTTATTTTAGTATTAGTTACAGTTTATTAACTTTGTATCCCAGCTGTAGCTCCCTCCCTCATTCCCTCCCAATCCCTTCTTAACTCCCTCATCTCCTCCCTGCCCCTTTCCAAGTCTACTGATAGGGGAGGACCTCCTCCCCTTTCATCTGACCCTGATTTATCAGATATCTTCAGGACTGGCTGCAAAGTCCTCCTCTGTGGCCTAGCAGGGCTACTCCTCTCTCAGGGGAGGGAGGAGGAGGTTAAAGAGCCCACCATCGAGTTCTTCTCAGAAATAGTCCCTGTTCCCTTTAGGGAACCCACTTGTATACTTAGCTGCCATGGGCTACATCTGAGCAGAGGTTGTAGGTTATATCCATGCATGGTCCTTGGTTGGAAAATCAGTCTCATAAAAAACCCCTGTGCCCAGATATATTTGGTCCTTGTGGAGCTCCTGTCCTTTCCAGGTCATATTAACTCTCCCTTCTTTCTTATGATTCCCTGCACTCTGCCAAAGGTTTGGTTATGAGTCTTAGTATCTGCTTTGATCCATTGCTAGGTAGAGTCTTTCAGAGACCCTCTGCGGTAGTGTTAGCTATACTTTTAAGATAACAAGTGAGCGGTAAAACTGAACACACTAGATTGGTTTCTGTGAAGCCTTTATTTATGTAAACAGAAATGTCTGGCAACTATGAGATAGACAGCCATGTGAACCTGCTCTCTTCCTGTTCCTCTACCATTGACACACCAATACCCTACAAGTTTCTTTTTCCTCCCTCTTGGTTCCTTCAGTCCCATACCGTGTTAGTCTGCATGCTCATACCATTCACCCCCAGGCACATCTGTTTTTAATGGTGCTAAGAATGAGTTCACTCATTCATTCATTTCTCAGCTCGGTTACAGGGTGGCTTCGTGGAAGTTGGGATGGAGGAGAGGGAGGAAGTCAGAATGACCTTGCTCTTGTTTCTAGAACGAGTGGATATTACCTTAGTGTGAATATCCTATCGCAGTCTTGGCCAGATTGGGCTTACTGCTAAATGTCCCCATAGGCTCTGAAGTTCTGGGTATCAGACATGCACTCACAGTCTTAGATCTGAGCAGACTGATGAGCCTGCACATGTATTCCAAAATGAGAGAAACAAAGAGAAACTGTTCAGCTCCATCTGTATCCCAGACTGCTCTACAGAGGGAACCTGCTATTTTCCTTCAAGGGAGGTACCAAGATGGACCTGCAGAGCTCTTGACTGTTCCTTCCCCATCATAGGGACAACTGTAGGCCATAAGTTGCAGGTCACTGCTTCTTCTACATGTATGTCTCTCTGATAGTGGCACCAAGTCTAGTCTTCCCAAAATTCTTTTCATGGAACCAAGGTTTTTGTATATCCCCATGTTTATAGTGTGATTTCTCGTTTTTGTCTATAATGAGACGGAGAGCTATACCACTTTCTTCCCTAGGCAGGCTGACCAGCAGGGAAGGACTGAGTGTAAGCACCTTAACCCATTGCCCAAGCCCCTGTCTGTGGCAGGCAGACAGGAGAGCTCTCACCCTCATAGCATTTCTGTCTAACTATATCATCTAGCTATATCAACTATATCTATCTAACTATATCATCTATATCTACATATCTATATCATCTCTCATATCTATATCTATATTTACGTCATAACTCTCTCTCTCTCTCTCTCTCTCTCTCTCTCTCTCTCTCTCCATCTCTATCTCTATGCCACCATTGGTACTGCTGCCTATCACTCGCTCCACTGACAGAGCTCCCAGTGATGCTATCTCTGTTTTGCTGCCTCATCTCTGTGCTCTCCTTTGTTGCTGTCATCACTCCCAGTTGTTAGCTAAGCCTTCTCTATTAAAATTAGTGAAGGAAAGATCCCTTGGGAGATGTTTTTTGTTGCACTCAATGCTGCAGTACCTGGAGGGCAGTACCGGGAGCAGGGGATCTCCAGCCAAACAGCTTAAGTGAGCCAAATAGCCCAGCTAGTCTATATGGCCTGAATCAGGGCTTTTGTGCCAAGAACAGCAGATCTTCATGTAAGGGAAGGGTTGTATTTACACCAGTCATGGAATTATCTTGCTATGCCACTTACAGTAGTTGCTTGGACTTCAGGGGAAATGTTGCCATCTTGCCTAGATGGAAATGGTTGCATGGAAGGATCTGCTTGATATAGCTGTGACAGGGGAGGTCCCTTCAGGAGCTGGTATTAAGGGAAGGCGGCAAGCAGCTGTGATTGTCACGTGGCTTCCTCGAGATGTATATGGAGTGCTCAAAACGGCTTGACTTGTCATAGTCAGTCTGACTACTGGACTGGTTATCCTCCCCTAAAGGCGGCCAGACCACAGGTAAAACTACTACAGCTGTCAGTCAGGAGTCAGATCACTTGGTATTCCAATATTGTAGCTTATTTCCAGTGTGGGAAGGGCCCTGCTGTTGGAGGTGGCAGTCCTCCCAGTCTGGGTACTATTTTGAGCTCAGCGTTATACAGGACTCCCTCTCCCCAGCAGGGCCTCCTGCTCGCTGCCTGACTTCATCTAGAGTGTCTCTAGACCTAGATGCCCCTAACCACATTTGATATATAGTTCTGACACAGCTCTCCGCTAGCCCTTCTCTCCCTGCATCTATAGGATATTTAGGTACTGTGTTCCCATTCATAAGATAGGAGCATGCTGTTTAATGCAAGTCAAGCATCCTCAAAGTGCCTAGTTTTATCCAGTTATGCAGACCTATCTTTGGAGCCCCACACCCACTCTCCAAGGGGTATATTTGCCTTTGCTCTCTAGAATTAAGGTTGAACTAGCTCCCTGAAGCGGTTCCTGGAGTGTCTGATCTCTGTGGTGCTCACGGGCCTTCCAAGCTCTGTGCCTTGTCTTCTGACCCTCCTGACTTTGTGGGCTTGTGGGAAACAGCCCCCAGGCAGGAGGAGAACCACATCATACCCATTTGCCCTACAGAGGGAAACAGATTGGGTGGAGAGAGTGGTGGTGATACGGAGGCAGAGTTTTCCCACAAGTTCTAAAGTTCTGGGTTGACAGGCTGCTCTCATTTTGTGAACGTTAGCAAGATACTATAAACATGGTTGAGCAAGTGTCCTTTTTGTGTACTTGAACAAACTTTGGGTATATACCTAGCAGTGGTATAGCTGGGTCTGGAGGAAGCACTATTCCTATTTGTCTTAGAAAGCGCCAGATAGCTTTCCAGAGTGGTTGTACTAGTTTACATTCCCACCAGCAGTGGAGGAGGGTTCCCCTTTCTCCACAACCTCTCCAGCATGTGTTATCGCTTGAGTTTTTCATCTTGGCCATTCTCATGGGTGTAAGGTGATATCTCAGGGTCGTTTTGATTTGCATTTCCCTGATGGCTAATGAGGATGAGCATTTCTTTAAGTGTTTTTCTGCCATTCGGTATTCCTCTGTCAAGAATTCTCTGTTTAGCTCTGTTCCCCATTTTTTAATTGGATTACTTGGATTGCTGCTTTTCAGCTTCTTTAGTTCTTTGTATATATTGGATATTTCTAACAGGAACTCAATGACTGGCTCTTTGGTCTCCCCACCCCCGAAGGGAGGAGTAGTCCTGTTAGGCCACAGAGGAGGGCTTTGCAGCCAGTCCTGAAGATACCTGATAAAACAGGATCAGATGAATGGGGAGGAGGTCCCCCCCATCAGTGGACTTGGAAAGGGGCAGGGAGGAGATGAGGGAGGGAGGGAGGGACTGGGAGGGAATGAGGGATCGGGACACGGCTGGGATACAGAGTTAATAAAATGTAACTGATAAAAAAAAAAAGCAAGATACTGAAAGATGTGTAAAGTCACTGCTCCTTTCTGTGGCATTTGGAACACTGGGGCCCTGGTAGTAGCCATTGTCTTCCTCAGTCTCTCAGGGCACGCACCCTGGTGGTAGGTACATCTTTAGAGAGAAGGGAGCCCTTGACTATTTGATTATTGTTTCTTGACATTAATCTTGATTATCTTGTACAATCAAAATGAGCTGAACATGAGACAGATGCGATGATTTCCACATCAGAGGAGAAGCTAGCAAATGTGGCTCTCTGCCCATTTCAAAGCTTCCTTCAAAGAATAGTACTTAACGGCTGATTATCAGAACCTCTATCATTGTAAAATCCCCAGCCAGTACACATCAGAGGAACCCACAGTGGGCTGTGGACATGCAGGTGATTGCCTCTCAGAGCCTGGAAAAGCTTGTTTTTTCCCCTGGTGGAGCTAGATGTGGAAAAATGAGTGGGAGAGACCAGCAGAGTAGGGCCTGTTGTTTCAATTTCCATTTTGTTTGTTGTCTTTCTTCATTTTTCTTTTCTAGTGATGTAGCACACACATGTTCATAATTTATGGAGAGAGAAGAAATTACATGCCACATACAACAATCTGGTAAATATTTATGAATATTCTGCTTCTTAATGTGAGAGTGTGAAAATAACAACCACTGATTGCACATTAGCAATTAATATAAGCCTAGAGAAGTAGCTAAAGGATCCATACTCCTAGAACAACAGTCTTTGTTTCTGCTCAGGGTGTTCTTGTTAAATTGTCTTTCTCCTTTTCCTGACACGCTCGACTCCCTTTGGTTTCATTACTCTCCTAATAAACCCCAGTGCTCTGCTCCCACTGAGTGCCCACGCTCTCTCATCAGGGACACAGCGAAACGCTTTCTACATCCAGTGTGGAATGGACAACAAGAAGGAAAAGCCCCCCCCCCTTTGCAATTTTAATTAGAATTTGGGGCTCTGTTGGCTGGTTATCCATATTAGAGTTAGAGAGAGCTATCTGAGGAGGCCGTGTCTGAACTTACTATGGTCCAGGTCATTTTGTTGCGATTGGTGGCCACAGCTTGTGTCTCTAGCTTTGCACAGTTAATTTGGAGCACACAGCACTTTGCTCATTAAAGAAACTGAATACTGAGTGCTGGAACATTCCACTTTTGGCGAAAGGATTTTTAAAGTGGCCCGACGGCTGTGATTGATATTGTTACTGACTAGTTGAAAACATTATATGGAGACTATCCTGCTTGTCATCAGGGTAGCAATTGCCCTTTGGATGACCTTCTGAGCCAGAATCCTTACCAGGAGGCTAAGACCACTGACACTATATGGAAAGAAACTGGTTTCTCTATGGTTTTCCAGTCTGGAGTCATTGGATGCAAGAACCTGTGGGTGCATTGTATCTCTGGCTCTTGTCTTGTTCAGATTTTCACAACTCATCCCATTTCAACACCTTTTTTTTTGAGCTTCATTTACTTTGCTTTCATATTTGAGGAAAGAACTTTTTATTAAACAGTATATTTAGGCTACTACACTGCGGATATGAAGTGGGAAATATCCAGAACATGGGAACTTTGTACTATAGAGGATCTGGTTTCTCCATCAGACACTGAAAGTGGGAGAAGAATGTGCCCATGTGGTCTAATTCTCCCCCATAGGCTCTTGCCTTTTCCTTCTGCAAAAGCCAGTTATTTTCAAATAGATCTTTGCCATCAATGTGTAGCGATATTACTTTTCCTATATTAAAAACATTTCTCCTGACCTGACCAAGGCTACTAAAGATTGCCCCTTTTTGCTCTTGTTTGCAGCAAAACTCTTTTAAAGTAATACCTTTAGTCACCTCTAATTTCTCTATTCTCCTTATCCTTCTCTTCCTCCCCCTGCTCCTTCTTTCTTTTCTTCTCCTTCTCTCCCCCTTTTTTCTCTTCTTTGTCTTCTCCATGGCTCCAATCCCAAACAGATTTTTGTCTCCATTGAAGCTATTCTTATGAGGCATATTGGTGGCAATAGAACATCCAGTGGTCAGTTACCAGCCTTATCCTAGCTGACCGGCTAACAGAACACGCATTCCCTCCTAGGAACCGGCCAAGTTCACTTGGGTTGTAGGGCACAGTTTCAACCTGATTTCTCCACTTTTCTTCTGGCCCTTTCCTCTCTCATTCTGGCAAGGTTATTCCTGGCTTCTCTTCTTCCTGACATGTTTTCTGCCCCTCAGTCCTTTCTGTCTGTGATGTCTGTGTGAATTCATTCACATTCCTATCATTGGAAAAAAATCCCTACACTGAGGACCCATGAATGCTTGTCTCCAGTCCTCTGCAGCCCATGAATTGTAGACCCTTATGTGCTGCACTTTTCATCTCTCTGATGTGTAATGGACATCTCAAACTTTAACATGTCTGAAGCCAAATTTAGTATTCCCTGCCATGCCTTCTGATAACCTACTTCTAGCTTCCGGCAACTCTATTCCTCTGTTCATATGGTACAGTCTAGTGTGTCCTCTTTTATTTTGCTCATGATACAATATGGTTTCCCAGGAAATACGTGGGACTCTGCCTTAAAAGCACATCTAGAATATTACCACTTTCACCACCTGCTCCTTCTCTGGTCCACGTGAACATTCTGTTTCCTTTGGGTCTTTAGGCTTTGTTTTCTGCTATTAGATTTTCAAGCCTGCAGCCATGTAATTTCATAAAAACCCAAGTCAAGTTATTTCTCTCCTTTGACGGAACCCTTTTATTAATTCCCAACTCACTGGATGCAGAAACCAGGCTCGTTGCCTTTACCTAAGCAGTTCCTCGTGATGTCAGAGGCTCTTCTTGCTCCCTGACCTCACAGTTCACCACCTTTCCTTCCCTTTACTCGCTGGGATGCTTGTTGTACTTTAAGAACCTGCAGATATCCTCATTGTCTTTACCATCACATATCTCCTACCAGAATGGGTATTCCATGATGTTTTTGAGTTTCCTACCTGTGGAATTCTCATTCTAAAAAATCATCTTACACAGGGTAGGAAAATCATCTTACACTTTAAAAATGTTCTATGATCATTTTCTTGAAAAAACATACAAATTAATTCTTACCTTCAAATACATCCTTAAGGGGATATGTTAAAATTACAAAGGAAATTATTTAAACAATAGAAATATTAGATGTAATTTCCAAGTAACTAGGGAAGAGAAATAGAACAAAAAGTTTAAAGCATACAGGAAAAGAAAAAAGAAAGGGTGATAGCACATTGAAAACCCAAACAGAAGAGCCAAAAGTAGAAGAATCAGTTTCTGTGAAGGATACAGTTCTCAGTGTGAATCTTAAACATCCAGTCATGTGGACTTTACAAGATGCAAATTCAAATCCAAATGATGCAGAGGTATTGGAAATAAAAGAAAAGGTGATTATTTACTGGGCAAATGTTGATAACAGGGAAACATGAGCATAAATGATCAACTGACAACATGTAACTCAAGGCTGAAACCATTAAGGAAGGAAAAAAGAAGGTGTTGTATTAATAGAAGACCTACCCAGAAGGCAGAGAAATCAAAACAACATAACTTTCCTCATAGCTTTGACATAAAAAAGGCAAGGAAAAATTGAAAATCTATATTGTAGTGAGAGGTTTTAGCACTCTTTTCTCAGAAACTGACAGATCATGTTTAAAGAAAAAAGAGGACACTAAGTATCTATAACAGGTTTTTCTTGGGCACTGGAAGAAAACTGTACTCCAAAAATGTATGTGGAGGATATACTTTTGAGGAAATAAAAAAGGACACAATTTGAGGGCGGAGAAAATAACCACACACGTACACGCTGTACTGTGAGCACATGGGAGTGACTTCACCTTCCAAGTCCATTGTTTTGATCTTTGCAAACATCTGAGTCCTGATATTATTTCAAGCAGCAGCTCTGAGTGAGAGCTGAGGCTTAGCTGCATCAGAATTACCTTCCATAGTGTTCCCGAGGCGTGCAGTTCTAGGCATCCACGGTGGGGATGCATTCCAGGGACTTCTCATTCCTGGAAACAAGTGACTCGCTCAGGTCAAACCTCAGAAGTCCGCTGACTGCTCTTGGTGTGGAGGTCCTTGAGAAACAAGGGAAAAAGTAAACGTCATGTGCTAGTTACATTTATATGTTGTAGTTTCCACCGTAGTTGGCTTCATGGGAAAGCTATGGCCTTGGTCCTTGGGTATGAGAATAATATTCTTGTAGTTTTCCTAATTAATTATGACCTCAATCTCTAGAGTTGAATTTTATTTAGGTAAAAAGAGGTAAGAGTAAGTAGTGTGAATTCTGTGGAGATTAGAAATGTAGCTAGAGGTAGCTACTTCAGGGTCCAGAACTCCTGAGGCTAGAGGTCTCAGCTACACTTCCTGGGGCTGCCCTTGTCCCAGGTCAAGGCCAATACCAGAGAGGCTCCCCCACCTCTCATTTCCATTCTCTCACTAGGCCTTCTTCCCCTCTCTCCCTGTTCCTAATCTGTACCCCTGCTCCTTTCCCTTCCCCTTTCCCTCCTCCACCTCCAATGCCTATTTTATTTCCTCTTCTGAGTGAGAGTCAAGCATCCTCCCTTGTGTCCTCCTTGTTGCTTGGGTCTGTGGATTTTAATGTTGTTATACTGTATTATATGACTAATATCCGCTTATAAGTGAGTATATACAATGCACGTCTTTCTGGCTCTGGGATACCTCATTCAGGACCATCTTTTCTAATTCCATCCATTTGCCTGCAAATTTCCTGATGTCCTTGTGTACTTTATGGCTAATATCCACTTATAAGTCCATACCCTGGTATGGTATGCATATATGGTACGTACCATGCATGTCTTTTTGGGTTTGGGATACATCACTCAGGATGATCTTTTTTAGATCTGTCCATTTGTCTGCAAATTTCAAGATGCCCTGTTTTTAATAGCTGAGTAGTATTCCATTGTGTAAATGAACATTTTCTTTATCCATTCTTTGGTTGAAGGATGTCTAGGTTGTTCCCAGTTTCTGGCTATTATGAACAAAGCTACATGAACATAGTTGAACAAGTGGCCCTGTTGTATGGTGGGTCATCATTTGGGTATACGCCCAGTAGTGGTATAGTTGGGTCTTGAGGTGGCACTGTTTCCAAATCTGAGAGACCACCAAAGTTAGCACTTCCCCAGCAGTGGAGGAGGGTCCCCTTCTCCACATCCTCACCAGCACGTCCTGTCACTTGGGTTTTTGATCTTAGCCATTCCGCTGAGTGTAAGATGGAATCTCAGGGTTGTTTTGATTTATATTTCCCTGATGACTAAGGACACTGAGCGTTTCTTTGTTTCTCAGCCGTTTGAGATCTCTTTAAGTGGCTACCCTCTGCAGCCAGGCAGGACTTCCGGTGGAGGGTTAACCGCCCACAGAACCTTTGACCCAAATTTGTTCTGCCTGTAGGATGTGCAGGAACAAAGATGGAGCAAAGATAAGGGAATGGCCAACCAAAGACTGACCCTACTTGAGACCCACCCCATGGGAGGGAACCAATCCCTGTCACTATTAATGTTACTCTGCTGTGCTGTAGACAGGAGCGTAGCATACCTCTTCCGAGAGGCTTCACCCAGCAGCTGATGGAATCAGATGCAGAGACCCACAGCCAAAGGTTAGACAGCACTCTGGGAGTCCTATGGAGGAATTGGGGAACACCTGAGGGAGCCAGAGAGTCATGGACTCCACAAGAAGACCTACAGAGTCAACTAACCTGGGCCCACGTGGGCCACCAACCTAAAAGCATGCATATATGGGCCTCTGTGTATATTGGCAAGATGCATGCTTGGTCTTCATGTGGATCCCCTGACTTTGATGCCTCCCTTTGGATCCTAGTCTCCTTACTGGGCTGTGTTGTTTGACCTTAGCGGGAGGGGATGTGCCTCATTTTGCAGTGACTTAATGTGCCAGGGTGGGTGATAGCCATGGGGGATCTCCCCTTTCTCTGAGGAGAAGGGGAGGGGAGAATAGGAGGAGGAGGGTGTGAGAGGGGAGACTAGGATAGGAGGCTGGGGCTGCAACCAGGATGTAAAGTAAACACATTTTAAAATGTTACAAAAAAGAAGTGTAACAAATGTAAAAAAGAGAAATGCTGTATAAGGCAAAGTTATTAGACAGTCCTCATGTTTACTTACATGTTTGGATTATGGCCAGACTTTTCACTGTGCCCATCTCTGGTTCTCTGCTAGCTGCACTGGTACTCATTGCTATCTCTGTGTCTAGGAAGAACTTTCGCCCAGTAAAAGCACTGAGGACCAGGCAAAACTGGGCACAGAGTGTACTTAACCCCTTTCGCTTTACTCTTCTCTACAGTACGTTCTGTTCTATGGAAATGGATACAGTTTGCCTGGAGTATTTGCAATAGCAAGTGTGGCATCCTCCTTGGAGAGTGTGTGAATAAAAAATAGAACAGAATCATTCATGCAAATTAAAATTTGCATATATCCATAGAATTATCCAAAGATACATATCCAACACTTAGCAATAGAAGCCTGTGGAGCGGAAGGAAGTAGGGATGTGGGTTGGGGACAGGAGGACAAAAGCAGTCAAGACCATGTCCCTATAGAAAGTGATAGTTACACCTCGAGCCTATGGGCATAATTAGTTCTAATCTCTGTACTTAAAGAAAGTAAAATTCTCTCTTTTCATTTTTTAAAACTGGAAATTGCACGCTTGGCATGTACTCTAACACTGATCTAAATTCTTTTCTTTTCCTTTTTTTTTTTGGTTCGTGTTTTATTTTTTAAATCTATTTTTATATTTATTACAATTTATTTACTTTGTATCCCAGCTGTAGCCCCTCCCTCATTCCCTCCCAATCCCTCTTTCCTTCCCTCTTCTCCTCCGTGCCCTTCTCCAAATCCACTGATAGGAGAGGTCCTCCTCCCTAGCCTATCAGGTTTCATCAGGACTGGCTGCATTGTCTTCCTCTGTGGCCTGGTAAGGCTGCTTCCCCTTAAGGGGGAGGTGATCAAAGAGCCAGCCACTGAATTCATGTCAGAGAGAGCCTCTGTTTCTCTTAGTAGGGAACCCACTTGGACACTGAGCTGCCATGGGCTACATCTGTGCAGGGTTTCTAGGTTATCTCTGTGTATGGTCCTTGGTTGGCAAATCAGTCTCAGCAAAGACCCCTGTGCCCAGATTTTTTGGTTCTTTTGCTCTCCTTGTGAAGTTTCTGTTCCCTCCAGGGCTTTCTGTCTCCCCCTTCTTTCATAAGATTCCCTGCACTCTGCCCAAAGTTTGGCTATGAGTCTCAGCATCTCCTTCGATAAATCTGGAAACAATCCAGATGCCCCTCAGTTGAGGAATGGATACAGAAATTGTGGTATATTTACACAATGGAATACTACTCAGCAATTAAAAACAAGGAAATGAAATTTGTAGGCAAATGATGGGAACTAGAAAAGACCATCCTGAGTGAGGTATCCCAGAAGCAGAAAGACACACATTACCATACTGACTTATAAGTGGATATTAGACATATAATATAGGATAAACGTACTGAAATCTATACACCTAAAGAAGCTAAGCAAGAAGAAGGATGCTAGGTAAGATGCTCAATCCCCATTCAGAAAGGCAAACAAGATGGACATTGGAAGAGGGAGAAAACAGGGAACAGGAAAGGAGCCTACCACAGAGGGCCTCTGACTCTACCCAGTAGGGTATCGAAGCTGATCTACATTCTTAACTTTAGAGGGAAAAGTGAATGAATGACTTTCAGCCCCTTTCTTCCCAGGCCCTTTTAAAACTCAACCTAACCTGGCCTAATGGGGCTTCCTGCATGCACAGCCCTTAGCTGTTAAGTGAAGTTCAGCCCAAGTCCTTTCAGTTCTTTTGGGATTTACATTGAAAATGTTGGAAGTTTGGACATTTTTCTCTGTGCATTATTTTTCAGCAAAACGATATATTTGTTTAAGTTAATCCAAGCTAACATATATCTACCTCCATTATTAGCAAATACTCCCATTACGTTATGGAAGCTGCCCATGCATTTTCTCACATGAAGATCCTGTGTATTTTACACATGCTGTAACACACTTTCTACTTTTACATAATACCTAGTCATCTTAGTCAGGTCTTTTGTTTGTTTGTTTGTTTGTTTGTTTTTAGAAATTCATTAATTCATTATATATTTCCCTGATAGTGGCTCTAGGTGAATTAAAAAATTTTACCTAGCCAAGCGTGAGATACGTTTTTGGGCCAAATGATTTTTATAGGTGGAATTGGGCTATTTCTTATGCTTTTAAAATTCTATGGAGCTAATAAAAGCCAAGACAGGAAATGTCTTCTGAAGTAAGTCTGGCATTCAAGAACAGAACATTTACAACTGGAGACTAATTGCAGCCGACTTTCACTGTGGGTTTGATGTGATTAAGGGGTTGTTCATGGTTCAGCCTTCCTCACAGCACTCGCTGAGGCAGGTTAACGAGGTGATTCTATAGCCCATCCTGCTGGCAGCCAGCGTCAGCCACCACACACCTAAAACAAAGAAAACAAACACAGTTTACTTATGCTTGTTTGGATGACACATACTGCCTCAGCTGAGCCACCAAATCAGTATATGACTGTGGGCCTGTCTTCAAATCATTTTTTTAATTCACCTTCTCATGTAGGAAATGGGGGGTAACTTAGTCTACTCAGAGATTTAAGTATTGAATATAATTCTATGCACAAAGAAACTAGCTGTATGAAAAGCACATGCCACACACGTCAAGTCTTTGGCGGAGCAAAGCATTGCTGGTAGGTAAGGATGGGTCCAAGCCAGCTGTTTTGTTGGTTTGTTTTCTTCTTCTCCTTCTCCAGAATGTAATATTTGTTACAAGGGAAAGCACTCATGGATGTAGGAAATTCTCTGTGGATTGATTAATTTCACTTAGAACCTCATGTTATTTACTTTTCTCATCTCTGAGACAAAACAGCTTATGAAAGAGAGGGTTTCTTTGGCTCACAGTTTGGGGGTGCAGTCATAATGGCAGGGAGAGTTCTGCCTGACAGCCGCAGCAGCATGAGGTAGTCAGTCATTTGTGTCTGCAATCAGGAAGTAGAGACACACGTGCTCAGCAATTTTTTTTTTGTCATAGCCTTGAAGGAAGTAAATTATTTTTTTATTTTATTATTATTTTTTTTATCAGTTACATTTTATTAACTCTGTATCCCAGCCGTGCTTTTCGTTCAGTCCTGGGCTCCAGCCCATGGAATTGCGGCACCACGCACAGACCGAGCGGGGCTTTGTACCTAACTAAAGGCGCTCTCAAAAGGCCCTCATGGATGCTCCCAGACACCTGTCTCCTGGAAATTCTCAGTGCTGTTGACTGACAGTATTACTACCATAGTGAACCCAGAACCCCCAGGTGGGGCTTTATGTACAGCACTGTCATGCAGATCTGGGGGAAGCAAACTGCATTCTCTCCATTGCTCGCCTCTCTCTTGACACAGGTGGCTGTAGGAAGGAAACCAGAAGCAGAAATTGCCCTTGGTCTTTCTGAATGTGGGTAGGATGCCAAACATTCTGAGGTAGAGGTTGTTATTCAGATGACCCTTTGGGTCAGGTATCACTCTATAAGGTGACAATTCTGCATTCAGAGAAGAGCAGCTTCCCTGAGGTCTAAGTCTAAAGAGCATTCTTGGCCGTGACTCATCAGCCTGTGGATAGCTGGTCAGAGTGTCCACGTGGGAGAGCAGTTATCACCAGCCTTTGGGAACTGCTTGAAAGTTCAGGTTCCCCAGTCCCTGTCCTATCAGGAACCCTGAAGTATTCAAAGCACTATGTGCTAGGTACTTGCCCCCTTGCTAGAAAGAAATACCTGAGCTGGGTGGTGGTGGCTCACACCTTTAATCCCAGCATTTGGGCTGCAAGAAGCAGGCAGAGTTCCAGGCCAGCCTGGTCTACAGAGTGAGTTCCAGGGCAGACAAGGCTACAAAGAGAAACCCTATCCCAAAAACCCAAAAACAAAAAAACAAACAAAATACTTGATAAAATCTCCTTAACTAAGAAAAGATTCAGGGCTCACAGTTTAAATATACTTCCTATCACAGCAGGGAAGTCTCAGCAGGAGTCTGAGGCAGCTGGTCCTTTGTGCCTGAAGTCTATAAGCAGAGAGATGAATGCTAGAGCTCGTGTTCCTTTTTTATACAGTCTGTGGAATGATGACACCCATAGCCAAGGCTAGGCTTCCCACTGCAGTTAGCCTCTTACAGGTGTGCTCAGGGGCTGTTCTAGATGGCTCTGGATCCTGCAGTTGAAAATCAATATTAACATCAAATAGTGTTTACACACACACACACACACACACACACACACACACACACACAAACTACTTGTTTAAGAGAAGCTCACTTCCTTTATCTTCAAAGAGTGTCTCCAGAAAAGCCATCAAAATCTCATCAAGCTCCCGCAAGGATCTCTCGTTTTTATGAAAGTGAGGCAGATCTGGAGAATGAAAGGAGCTTGCTGGGGACAGGGTGGGTGGCTGTGGCACAGTGAGTGGGGCCACGCTCACATGCAGGCAGCTGTCTCTGTGTGAGATATCAGGGATCCCGCTGGAACCACATCTGCCTTTTGATACCAGAGTTAATTAAACAGTTATAATACAGGGCACCATTTGCATGAGATGATGCCTTTTGGAAGTTGTCAAAGTTTCTTTGAAATGAGAAAGATTGATTTGTACACTGGCATTTTAAAGACTTGATTAATGTCATGCTATTTATTGTGGCCACCCCTGATCTTTAATTATGAAATTATGCAGCCCGAAAGAGGCTGTTGGCCCCCTCTGTGCTAAGTTTAACTGAGCACCACTTTTCTTTGATCTCTTGGTGTGGTGTAGGCTTCAAAATCAATATGCAAACTGCCTGGCTCTCAGACCCTGATCCCCACTTCTCTTGGGGGTGGTCACAGGCTTTTGAAGGTGTAAGTGTAAGTATATACGCGTCTGCTGTGACTAGCTGCTTCTGTGTTTGCATTCCATGGTGTGCTGATGAGATTTTTTGGCAAGCGGCTGAATCTGAACTGTTTGTCTCCAGCTTTTGTTCTTTCTGCTTTTCTTGGGATGTGCATTCTCCAAGCAAAAAGGAATTATAGGTAAGCATAAGTTTTATAGAAGGGCGCAAGCTTGTGTGAATAAAAAAAAAAAGCCATGGTGCTATTTTCTCATAACATTTCAATCTTTCTTATTATAACAAGGAAGTTGTTCTGAGTTATTTGAGTGAGGTCAGCGGAATACAAAGGGTTTTAAAAGTAGAAAGGGAAGCAAAAGAGAGAACCCAAAAGAGGGCAGAGAGAGGGGGACTCAGCTTTTTGCTGCTGACTTTGGAACAGAAAGCACAAAATTCTGGGGGTCCTCTAGAAGCTGAAAAGGACAAGGGCATTCATTCTTCCTTGGAGCCTTCCCAAGGAACCTCTCCCCTCCTCCAGCAGCATGCGATGACCTTCAGCCAGTGGGAGCTAACGGGAAACACCTACTGAGGTGCAAAGTGGTATCTGTGGTTGCTTTATGCCACTAAAGGCTGCTTTCAGCCTCTGCATGTCTGCAACAGGATTCAGTGTAGATTGAATTAATCTTGAAATCCAGTAAGTTTTAAGACTAAGTTCTTCTGTTCTGGACACAACAGTTAAAAACTCATAAGCCTTCTAGATCATTGTATTGGTAGAATCCAGTAAGTAGGAAAGTTTTGATATTGTGAAAGAATCTTGCCAGACTGGTCAGGATGAGGCCACAATTCATAGCCTACTTGATAGAAGGCCATGGCACATCACGTTTCTTGGGAATTTTCCTGTCATCAACAATTCTCTTTATTTTTTCCATCACACTCTTATGCACAAGAGCCTGTTTTCTGATCATGACACCATGTTTATAATTCCTGTTGTTGGGATGTCTCAATATCTTGTTAAATCAGGATCCAAATCCCAGGAACTCATGACTGAACTTTTATTTCTTGTGCTCCACAGAGCAACACAGGTTCTTCTCCATGGCTCGTAAGAAGAGCTCAGACTTTATGGGCAGACCGCACTGCTGCAGCCTACACCCTCTATCGGGAAGTAATGTCTGGATAAATTCCCTTCCAGATGGTTCTATCGCCAGATGGTAGTTCTGAGTGATAGATACATCTTTTAGACATTGTACATTTCTGTCTTGCCTGTTTTTGTTAATTTTAGACATATTTAAAACAATTGTGTTTTGAATTTTAGTTTCATGTTTTTTTTTTTTTGTTGTTGTTTGTTTTTTATAAATAAATGAAAACCAACCACTTACTCTTTAGTGTATGGATAGTTTTGGTTTGCCATTAGCAAGTACTCTACGTAAACATTTCACATGCTTTTTAACACTTCATCTCTTGTGAAATGATAATGTTGCTTCAAATTATAGCATGGCAACTTTTTGCAGAATGTGAAACTTTGATGTTACTTTATCGACTTGTTAAACAATCATTACATTTTTTGTTAAAGAAAGTTTATTAGAACCTTAACTACATTACTTTGTTTTCACAGTTTTTAAAGAGATATTTATTTATGTGCATGTCTGTACCTGTATGTATGCACATGCGTGTGAGGGTACCTGTGGACATCAGCAGAAGACTTCAGATCCCCTGGAGCTAGAGTTGTTGGTGGCTCTGAGCCTCTCAATGTAGATGTGGGGTTCCCCAGTCCTCTGGAGGGCCAACCTGTGCTCTTAACCACATAACCATCTCTCCAGCCCTACTGTGCTTTTGAAAATTACCCCGTTGGTGCTGAATAGGTACAATACCACTAATCTTCAAAGCCTGAATTGTTTAAGATCTAACACTCTCTAGAAACATTTGTAAATCTTGGTTGATACCAATGATTAATAGACTAAACCCCCAAGGAAAAACAAAAGGCAGTCATACAAGCTCAAGACTCACTTTGGATGTAACTAGAATGTTCTTGAACATTCTTTTATGAGATGAATAGAATCTTCATTAATATTTCCCCTGAAAATGTAGTTCATCATCAAGGTGAAAGTTCAGAAGCAAACTAAGGGGCAGATTAAAAGTATTTTTCTGTGCATTTGTATTTGTGTGTACTTTATAGAATAAACACTGTCATTGCCCAAATAATACCCTAGACATTTTAGGTAATTCACATTTGACAAATTTCAAAGCTTTTTTTCTTTCGCCTGTACATGTTTATGGAGCATGCATGTGTGTATACATACATTTGCATGTGTGTGGTTGGACATACACATTGTATGTGCATGTATGCATATGTTTGCACATGTTTGGAGGCCAGTGCTTGACATTCAATATAGCCTGTGGTATTTACTCACCAATTTTGAACCCAGAGCTGACTGATTTGGCTGGTCTAGCTGAGCAGCCTTCCAGTGATTGCCTGTCTCTATCGCCTATAGGCAATAGGGGGACTATAGGCAGGCACCGTATTGCCTGCCATGCATTTGGGTGCTAGATAGCCCAATTGCAGTTCTCAGACTTCACACAGTAACCTCCTTCACCTTTGTAACCACCAGCTTTCTAGCCACACATAAAAGGTCAATCCTTTAAAAAAATTGAGAAGGCAGTCTTGGTTGATGAGACATTTTCTGTAGTGCTTGTCTTACAAATGTACAAAGGGTATGTTCAGCTCTTTGTCATTTCAACTCTTGCTCATGCATATATAGGCAAGCAATTTCAATGATAAGTTGAAGCTGTTTTTACTAATGAGAGCTAAATGTGACATAAGATTTAGAGTATTCTTCTACCTAGAAATAAATTTTAAAAAGATACTTGTATGATGAAAGATTTGAGAAAAGCATGGAAGCTTATTTTTAGCTTGATTTAAAAAAATTTTTATTCACTTTACATCCTTGTTGTAGCCTCATCCCTGTTCCCCTTCCAATCCCACTCTTTTAGTTAGGGTTTCTATTGCTGTGATAAAATGCCATGACCATAGCAATGTGGGGAGGAAGGGTTTTTGTAGCTGAACTTCCGCATCACTACTTATTGTCAAAGGAAGTCAGGACATGAACTCAAACAGGGCAGGACCTGGAGGCAGCAGCTGATGCAGAGGCCGTGGAGGGGTGCTGCTGACTGCCTGGCTCACCCCGCTTTCTTATAGAATCGAGGACCACCAGCTCAGGAATAGCACCATCCACAGTAGGCTAGACCTTCCCCCATCAACCACTAATTTAAAAGTGCCCTACAAACTTGCCTGCAGCTCGCTTTCAAGAAGACATTTTCTTAACTGAGGTTCCCTCCTCTCAGATGACTTTAGCTTGTGTCAAGTTAAAGTAAAACTATCCAGTAAACCCACCACACATGAAGACAAACTACCCTGCAAACAACAGACTTGGGAAGTCACAGGGGAGACAGAAAAGTTCCACCTGTTGCTATAGTTTTCAGCTAGGGAATCCAATTCACAAAGAGGCATGGCTCCTCTTCCTGGCCCTGAGATCAGTGACTGACCCAATTTTTTTCATAATCAATTCTTCCCTTTGGCATAACAAAAAAACAAAAAGTAGATTGTGGTAGCACACAACAGTAGGATGTGCTGAAGAGATGGAAGTAAGTCAGTCCGAGCTACACTGAAGGAAATAAAGACAGAAAGACAGACAAAAGAAAAGAAAAGAAAGAGAAGAAACACATTGGTGAACCACAGTTTTTGAGCATTGACCTAGCAAGGACTCTACTGTAAATGAAAGCATGGTAATGACTTAGGTTCTAATCCTTTGTGTGTATGAAAGATTGAAGGCTAGAAAGGCAGCATATGAGCCACAGTATAGTTATTACCAACTCTAATCAGTGAGTATCTAGTGAGTGTCTAGTGAGTATCTAGTGAGTATCTAGTGAGTGTCTAGTGAGTATCTAGTGAGTGTCTAGTGAGTGTCTAGTGAGTATCTAGTGAGTATCTAGTGAGTATCTAGTGAGTATCTAGTGAGTATCTAGTGAGTATCTAGTGAGTATCTAGTGAGTGTCTAGTGAGTGTCTAGTGAGTATCTAGTGAGTATCTAGTGAGTGTCTAGTGAGTATCTAGTGAGTGTCTAGTGAGTGTCTAGTGAGTGTCTAGTGAGTGTCTAGTGAGTGTCTAGTGAGTATCTAGTGAGTATCTAGTGAGTATCTAGTGAGTGTCTAGTGAGTGTCTAGTGAGTATCTAGTGAGTGTCTAGTGAGTATCTAGTGAGTATCTAGTGAGTGTCTAGTGAGTATCTAGTGAGTGTCTAGTGAGTGTCTAGTGAGTATCTAGTGAGTGTCTAGTGAGTGTCTAGTGAGTGTCTAGTGAGTGTCTAGTGAGTGTCTAGTGAGTATCTAGTGAGTATCTAGTGAGTGTCTAGTGAGTATCTAGTGAGTATCTAGTGAGTGTCTAGTGAGTATCTAGTGAGTGTCTAGTGAGTGTCTAGTGAGTGTCTAGTGAGTGTCTAGTGAGTGTCTAGTGAGTGTCTAGTGAGTGTCTAGTGAGTGTCTAGTGAGTATCTAGTGAGTGTCTAGTGAGTGTCTAGTGAGTATCTAGTGAGTGTCTAGTGAGTGTCTAGTGAGTGTCTAGTGAGTATCTAGTGAGTATCTAGTGAGTGTCTAGTGAGTATCTAGTGAGTATCTAGTGAGTATCTAGTGAGTGTCTAGTGAGTGTCTAGTGAGTGTCTAGTGAGTGTCTAGTGGTATCTAGTGAGTGTCTAGTGAGTGTCTAGTGAGTGTCTAGTGAGTGTCTAGTGAGTGTCTAGTGAGTGTCTAGTGAGTGTCTAGTGAGTGTCTAGTGAGTGTCTAGTGAGTGTCTAGTGAGTATCTAGTGAGTGTCTAGTGAGTATCTAGTGAGTATCTAGTGAGTGTCTAGTGAGTGTCTAGTGAGTGTCTAGTGAGTATCTAGTGAGTATCTAGTGAGTGTCTAGTGAGTGTCTAGTGAGTGTCTAGTGAGTGTCTAGTGAGTGTCTAGTGAGTGTCTAGTGGTATCTAGTGAGTGTCTAGTGAGTATCTAGTGAGTGTCTAGTGAGTGTCTAGTGAGTGTCTAGTGAGTGTCTAGTGAGTGTCTAGTGAGTATCTAGTGAGTGTCTAGTGAGTATCTAGTGAGTGTCTAGTGAGTATCTAGTGAGTATCTAGTGAGTATCTAGTGAGTGTCTAGTGAGTGTCTAGTGAGTGTCTAGTGAGTGTCTAGTGAGTGTCTAGTGAGTGTCTAGTGAGTGTCTAGTGAGTATCTATCTAGTGAGTGTCTAGTGAGTGTCTAGTGAGTGTCTAGTGAGTGTCTAGTGAGTGTCTAGTGAGTGTCTAGTGAGTATCTAGTGAGTGTCTAGTGAGTGTCTAGTGAGTGTCTAGTGAGTATCTAGTGAGTGTCTAGTGAGTGTCTAGTGAGTGTCTAGTGAGTGTCTAGTGAGTGTCTAGTGAGTGTCTAGTGAGTGTCTAGTGAGTGTCTAGTGAGTGTCTAGTGAGTATCTATCTAGTGAGTGTCTAGTGAGTGTCTAGTGAGTGTCTAGTGAGTGTCTAGTGAGTGTCTAGTGAGTGTCTAGTGAGTATCTATCTAGTGAGTGTCTAGTGAGTGTCTAGTGAGTGTCTAGTGAGTGTCTAGTGAGTGTCTAGTGAGTGTCTAGTGAGTGTCTAGTGAGTGTCTAGTGAGTATCTATCTAGTGAGTGTCTAGTGAGTGTCTAGTGAGTGTCTAGTGAGTGTCTAGTGAGTGTCTAGTGAGTGTCTAGTGAGTATCTATCTAGTGAGTGTCTAGTGAGTGTCCTTTCCTATCACTCCGTTTCACTCATGCTGTAGCACATGAGCAACTGTAGATTCTGATGTGAACATGAAGAACAAGACAGAGTCTCACCTTGGCTAATATGAGGAGCGAGACCTGGAAAGTTGGGTGCAGGTGCCAGCACATGTGAAGGGGGAGTCCAGAGCTGAATGGGAGCAGTGCGAGTACAGACAGATGCAGACAAGACATGTAAACAGGGTCCATGAGCTGCTGGATATCCTGCAGTATTCTCACATCTCTCCCTAAATTCATCTTTTGCAGAGAAGGCATAAGATTTATTGGCAGTACACCAAAAGATGGCTTCTACGTGGTTGTGTGTTGGGAATTAGGTCTAAGGTCAAAAGATGGGGTGCTTGGGCAAGGCAATTGTATATCTTTAGTGATCTTTTTAAAGGGTATTGTTGGCAATTAGCTTGCAGTTTCTCCTGTGCCTAAGGAAGCCATTGTGCAGTTTGCTATAAATAACACCAGTATTTAACTGGAGTCAGCAGTGTCTTTCTCAACTCCACTGAATCAGCAAGGGGCTAGGAAAAAAGTGAATTTCCAACTTCCAAGGTAAGCAGAGAAGCAGGAAAGAGAATATCTTTCTGCAGCCAAGACGTTAGCTGGTGTGTTAGTCCTGCCCCTGCCTACCTGCCAATATAACTAAATGTTGGATGCTGGCTAACATGCAAAGAAGAAAGGCTAATTCTGGTTCACAGGTCTGGCTGCTGCAGCATACAAACAGCATGGTATCAGCATCTTACAAGGGCCTCACAGCAGATGGAATGAGAGGGTAGGAGGAGGAGGAAAGGCACTCAAGACACTCTGGAACAAATCTAGTCCTGTGAGATCTAATCTGTTCCATGTGGCCAGGGTTACCTTTTCACAAGGGTGGTCATGGTCCATCTGTCCCTTCCCACAGCTCCTACCGCCTTCCAATGCCATTAAATTGGTTCTATAAGACAAACAATACGTAGAGTGCAGTAGATATCTCTGTCTCACCTGCCTCACACTCAACAAGAAGATATGATGACAAACAAGAAATGTAGAAACCTTACAGGGGGCTTCTGGGGTGCAGGAGACACACCCTCAGAAGTTATGGGCCTCCTGTGCAACATCCTGTGTCCAGAGCATCGTTTTGAAAACAATGAAACAATCCTGCCATGCCCTTATTTGAAGTGTGAGCTTGCTCCTAGATACATTCCACCAAGATGTATCACCATTGGTCACACTCATCAGAAACCAAAACAACATGGCGGCCCAATGAACCTCCCAATCAAATGCTAAATAAGTCTCTTTCTATAAGGCTGCCTCTAGTATTTTACTGTGACAATGTGAAGCTAACTAATAACTGGTAATAACCAGAAAGTTGTTAACTGAAAAGAGTATCATCCTTTGGCTGTATGAGTGTGATTGCATTTGCTTAGCTGTTAGCAGAGCTCATTACTGCTGGAAGGTTGAGTCCATAATGAAAACAATGAAAATAAATGAAGACAATCCAAATGAGAAAAGCAAAGCCTATTTATTCTGGGCTTGTGGCAAGGAAGTCTGCCATGTTCACTTGTTTTTATGTAGAAAATGAAAAGCAGGCAGAAAAATGGGGGAGAAGCTTTGTAGTAAAAAGAGGAGACACGTCCTGATCGAAGCTATTGGCATGGAGAGCCAGGTGCCACTAAAGGCAGCGTGGCACTCTGTGATTAGACAGAAGGACAGATTTGTCTTTTTTTTTTTTTTTTTTTGGCTGGTCCTAACTTAGATGATGGGAGGGAAATTAAGAAAGTAGACAGTTACTAAGTTCTGGCTAAATCGGGTTGACTACTTCAGAAAATTGTTAATTAGCTTTGTAGATTATTACTAGAGTTAACATACTCTAGCATAGTTCAAGGATTACATAGAGGGAAGATGAGAAAGAAAGACCCCCAGCATGATATCGTTCATTCCCTAGGATACTGCTTAGATCCAGGGCCAATGGTACAGGCTAGTATGACGTCGTTCCTTTCTTTCTCCCTACACTGAAACACTGAAGACCTATGGATAACTGTCACAAAAGGTTAGTGCATATCACTTTCAATGCCTTGTATGCCTTTCATGTTAAAGTCCACCATTAACTAAGTAGGAAGAAACCTACACATTCTATTAAATGTTTATGTTGATAGCTACATCGAGGCTAACACAACCTCTTGAGAATTTGATGGAAGATTGGGTTCCTTCCAAGATGTTTACACATTTGCATGTACATTCCATTTCACATAATTTTTAAAGTTGTTTTAAATGTGGGGCTCATTTAAGCACAGGTTCTCACCTCGACTGCACACTAAAACATATTGGTAGTAGTTTGCAAAGCTCCCATTTGGCAGGCTACATACACCAAGATGGAACCTAGATATTGGTACTTTTGAATGATTTGTAGTTTAATTTTGGCTCAGAGTCATGGAGAGGGCCCATGAATTTGTGATGGTTGGGACATGCCTCGATTTTCTTTTTCTGTGGGTTTCTGTTGGTTGACAGCTGTGGAGGGGTAAAATAAGGATTCATTCGGAGTGTCTCTCACACACAGAGATCAAATGGAAGCGACTTGCTCTGCTCATTTTCTTACTGCTGAGGTGAGATCTAACTGCACCCCCTTTCTCTCAGTAGTCAGAAAGTGACCTTGTTTCTGTCAGCCTCTTTACTCACCTTCGGGCACAGAAAGCAGATAGAAGACATTGTCAAGACATCAAAGATTGGAAGTCTTTATTGGACTCCAGCAAGAGTTTATTGAACCACACGAGTTGTGTTTGTTGTTTGGTTCAGTGTTCTCCACCTCAGCATTCAGTGAGACTTCATTCACACAGGGGGAGCTACTTTTGCCAACCTATATCTTTACCTGGCTCCCAGTCTTTCTGGATTAAATAAACCAGAGAGTTGTCTGCCAAATTTCTGAAACGTCACTGGATACTGCTTGTCTCTCCTCTGTCTTGTCCATATTGCACAGAGAGCAGAAGTAGGAGTAGTTTGCCAAAAGGCTAGAATAACTTAATATAATAGTATTTAACTTGAACTTGCCATTGGAAACAGAGTTTCAGGCATTCCAGATGCCTTCTTCCTCAAGTGCTCTTGAGATGAACAAGTTGCAAATTACCTAAGTTGACACTTACAGTGTGAAGACAAAGTATTTTCTTGTGTCCTTGCTGTTTAAACTCATGCTCTGTCAAGGCTGAAGGCTTAAAAAGGCATGGATGCTGAGCCACTCATTGTCCTAGTTTGTTTTCTATTGCAGTGGTGAAATATCATGATCAAAAGCAGCTTGGAGATGAAAGGGCTAATCTGGCCTACACATCCCACGCACACTCCATCACTGAGAGAAGCCAATGTAGAAACTCAAGCATTCGCAGGAACTAAAGTAGGGCAGAGACCTGGAGGCAAGACTGGAGCAGAAGTCATGGAGGAGTTCTTACTGGTTTGCTCCCACAGGACCGCTCGCCAGAGGTGGCACCGCGCACAGTGGTCTTGTATTTTCTACATCAATTGATTGATCATTAATCCTTAATCAAGAAAATGTCCCCACAGACTTGCTTACAGGCCAGCCTGAATGGAGGCATTTTCTTAATTGGGGTTCTCTCTTCCCAAATGATCCTAGCTTGTGTCAAGCTGATAAAAAACCAAACCAAACCAAACCAAACCAAACCAAACCAAACCAAACCAAACCAAAACAAACCAAACCAAAATTGAGCAGCACACTCATTGAGCCTATGTTAGCAATGGCCCAGTCATCATCTCTAATTACTGCTTCTATGAGCTTCTTGAGATAAGCAAGACTGGCTGTCTACATTTTACAGACTAAGAATCTGGTGTCAGGAAGAAATATGTAGCCTGCTTTCATGCCATGATGATGTGGTAGAGCCACCCACTCTGATTTGGACCCTTGACATTACCCACTGCTCCTCTTTAAGGTATAATGGACATGCTATGTGCACCATTTTTTTTCCTCTAGGGAGTCACAGTGTCAGTTCCTTTAGAGATGAGGATTGCGCTTGATTGGCTCTGATTGGAAATTGCAGTAACCAGTTTGGAGCTGGTGCTTAATTTGATCGGAGAGTGTCAGGGCTGCTGGATGGTAAAACTTTGACACAGGCCTTGGGATGATATGCATGTCTTCCAAGTCGGTGTGTGGAGAAACAAATGCTGATTTAAAGAAAAGGCTAAGCATATTTTATCTACTGTCTGAGACACTAGCTGCTTCCTATCTCTAAGGACTATTTAGAGGCTAATTAAATAAAAATTGTATTGTAATTGGGTGGCTGGGAATTAAAGTCAGTGATTCTTATGCCTCACAGTGCTTGGTATACATGAGAAGTAGGATCTGGTTATGGACACTTTAGTGTCACCAGCTATGATAAGGCCACAGTGATTTAATTAAATTTTTAATGCAGGAAACTGAATCTGGGACCTTTATCATTTTATCATTAAGCTACCTTTCTAGCTTTCATTCATTCATTCAATCATTCATTCACTTTACATCCTGGTGTAGTCCCCTCCCTCCTCTCTTCCTGGTTCCACCCCCTCTCTGTTCCCCCTATTCCCTTCTCCTCAGAAAAGGGGAGCTCCTCCTCCCCAGCATACCAAGTTGCATCAGAACTGAGTGAATCCTCTTCCCTTGTGGCCTGGCGAGGTAGCCCTGCCAGGAGAAAGTGGTGGAAAAGCAGGCAACAGAGTCCATATCAGACTCAGCCCTCATTCTCCTTATAGAGGGAACCCATATGTGGACTGAGCCCATTGGCTAATCTGTGCAGGGGACCTAGGTCCAGTCCATGCATAGTCTTTGGTTGGTGCTTCCGTCTCCACAGGCTCACCTGGGCCCTGGCTAGCTGGCTCTCCTTGTGGAGCTCCTGTCCCCTCTGTGTCCTTCTATTTCCCCACCCTCACCCCGATTCTTTCACAAGACTCCCTGCGCTCCCCCTAATGTTTGGCTGTGGGTCTCTGCATCTGTTTCCATCAGCTGCTTGGAGGAACCATTCAGAGGACAGCTATGCTAGGCTCCTGTCTGCAAGCACAGCAGAACACCCTTAATCATTTCAGGGATTAGCTGTTTCCCATGGGGTGGGTCTCAGGCTGGGTCACACATTGGTTGGACATTCCCTCAGTCTTTGCTTTATTTTTGTCCCTGCACATCTCGTAGGCAGGGTAAATTTTGGGTGGAAATTTTTGTGGGTGGGTTGATGTTCCTCTCTCTCCACTACGAGTCCTGTCTAGTTAGTCTGCATGATCCCCGATAGTAGGAGTCTCAGCTAGAGTCACCCCCATATCCTCCTAGGAAACCTTGCAGCTCTCCAGCTTGTCACAAACACCCACCCCACAATTCTCTTCTCTCTGCAAGCCCTCTGTCCTCGCACCTCCACTCTCCCCAGGTCTCATGAGCCTCTTTTCTGTCCATCCACTCTCTTAACCTGCTCCCTCTCTTCTACTCTTTCCACTTCTGAGTGAGACTTAAGGAATCTTCCTCAGGCCGTCCTTGTTACTTATCTTCTTTGGGTCTATGGATTTTAGTATGGTTATCCTATACTTTATGGCTGATATTCACTTACAAGTGAGTACATACCATGTGTGTCTTTCTTGGTCTAGGTTACCTCACTCAGCATGATCTTTTCTAATTCCATCTATTTGCCTGCAAATTTCATGCTTTCCTTGTTTTTAATAGCTGGGTAGTATTCCATTGTTTAAATGTACCACAGTTTCTTTCTTCTTTGGTTGAGGGACCTTTTGTTGTTTCCAGGTTCTGGCTATTATAAATAAGTGTGTTTCTGGAAATGACTTTTTGAGGGGAGAGGAAGTTTAACCTGGCTACTGGGCTAAGTGACCTCCTTGGGTGGGCAAAGGTGGGGTACAGGGATAATGTGTTCTGGACATGAAGGCCTGCTGTGTGTGTGTGTGTGTGTGTGTGTGTGTGTGTGTGATCCAGGCACTTTCTAATTGGTTCTGTTATCCCCAGAGACTCAACTGGGCCCAGAAACTAGTATCAGAATCTTGAGGCTACAAGACATAAAGTGTGGTCACCACCGCACTGGACAGCAGGCATTCCCTTGGTTTTCCTCAGTCTTTATGAAGTGCAGCGTGGTGGTGGGATTGCCTGTCAGGCTTTACCAGCCTGTGCTGAAGGCTGCCGTGGTGCTAGGCCTGAGGTGCATGGGCAGGCGTATGGTCTGGAGCTAGACAAAATAGACAAAAAGTGTTAGTTTTCTGCTCTGCGAAAAGTTATCTCAAAAAATAACGCCTTAAAACTTATTACCTCATCCCCTCTGTGGACCGTTGTGTGTAGCTGAGCTGAGTGTCTCTGTTGTACTCTTTCCCAACCATGCCATCTAGATGTAGTCCAGGGCTACATGAGAAGACCGGATGGAAGAAATTTTGCCTAGGTTCTTACTTATGGAACCACTGGTAGTTTCAGCATCCCATGTTCTATGGAAATAAGGACCCAGTTCTTGCTGCCTTTTTGCTAAAGAACCAATGACTACTTAATCCCCTGACACTTGGGCCCCCAAAGAGTCAGCTGGCTGCTTCCAGAAGGAGCAAACAAAAGGAAGGAAGCCAGTTTAGAAGCCAGTGTTTAAAATCTTGTCGCCCAAATTCTGTCCCAAATCTTCTGCCGTATTTTTCTTGGAAATGAACTGATACCTCAGCAAGTACTCAAAGAGAAAGGATTGTTCAGGAGTGTGAACTCAGGAGACAAAGCCAAGCCACAGTTACCTTGGGGAGTCCAAACATAATACGGTGGAGCAAGATGGCAACAGCAGAGCAGGGCGCATGGGAGCAGAGAACGGTAGAATTGAAAGCCTGATCATGGAAAGCAAGCTCAGGGGAACTGCACTTTGAGTGGTCAGGAATGACAAACTGAGAGAATGCTACCTTAAGAGCTAGAATAAATTTTGCTGAACTCACAGAAAGAAAAGAGATTTTTTTTTGACCCTAAGATTAAATATTCTACCCCATAAGTATTTGTTAAGTGCATGAAGCAGATTGTTTTGCTCCCAACTATAGAAAAAATAGATAAAGGTGGTATTTAGCCTTCTTTGCAGCCTACTTCCAGCCTGGCCTTATAGGGAAAACAAGAGAGGCTGCGATGGTGTCCCTGCCTCCCATCCACTTTTGGGAACACTAGATAAGGAGAGTACTGCTCAACAAATGTGGCGACTGACTACGCCCTTATCTAAGCTCTAGTCTTAACTCAGAAAACACCCTCTCCCTGCTGGGCTTCCATTTTCCTTTCTCTGGGAGATTTGAAGGAAATTTTCTTTTCTTGCAAATGAAAGCAAATAACTCATGTCCTATGGTGATGGAAATAAAGATTCCATTTGATTTCAAGCTACTTGGTAAATAAAAGATATAGCAGAAAAGACAAGCTACCATGACCATTATTAGAGCAGTGACAGAGATACCTAAGTTCTCATCTTCAATTCGTATCTTCAGGTAACCAGTCACGGGGAGCTGTCGGGATACTTTCCAATCTAAGATCAGTGTCTGGTATCCAGAATGCTCTTTATTGGGTAAAAACATTGTGCAAGTAGCCCTTCATAGCTGAGGTTAGGGCGGCTGTGGTCCTGAGGGCACCAAAGGTGGGTGGTTTTCAGCAGCATTTAGCTTTTATTGGCCAGTGGCTCCTCAAGTTTTCTGGGAACTCTGAGAACTTGTTTCCAACCTACCCTAATGGGTAAAGAAATACCTTCATGTCCCTATCCGGGGTTTTTCTTTTCTTCTCTAAAGGTTTGGAATTTTCACTTGTGTTTCTGCTCTAACACCACTGAAACAGAATCTCTAAAGTGTGGAAATTTTGTGAAAGAACATTTGAAAGCACAAGTATGATGCAGCCACAGGAGCTGTAATTAAAGCTGTAGTAAAAGCTGCCTTCAAAGATATAAGTTCCAGATGGTCTTTGAGTTGTTTTTTTCAGGTTTTAATATTTGTGTTACAATAATATTTCTATCCTTATTTCTAGCCTTGGGAATTATATCACATCAGGATTGGGAACATTTTCATAAGTGCTTCTGAAGTTTTGGGGGGCTGCATGTGGAGACAGGAACAAAATGAAAGGAATCAGTAGTGTTGTATGCTATTATGGCTGTCTCTGGAATTCACATAGTTCGAACAGCACTGTATGCTTAGAAATTAATGCCACGTTCTCCTGAAACCCATTGTGTAGGCTGCTGATGTCTGCTACAGGTTGGAAGAAGGTCCCCATTGCTTCCTGTGCTCAGAAAAGATGAGATTAAGGAACCCCAAAGCTCTACCACACTGACTTTGAAGAGTTTACTTGACACATGGGTTTCAAAGACTTCTCATAATTTTAAACTAATTCATCTACATCCATTAAAGAACATCTGATTGTCAACCTTCCTCGGCTCCTGGCTCAAATCATGGCTGTTCTTCAGCTGCAAGTTTAGTCTACTTAACTTCCAGAGCCTGTTTTGTTTGAAGGAATGAACATCAGCCTCAGTGGACAGTTGGGGTCTGTGTGGGCTAAATTTATGTCAACTTGACATAAACAATAGTCATCTGAGAAGAGGGAACCCCAACTGAAGAAGTGCCTCCATAAGACTGGGCTACAGGCAAGCATGTAGCACATTTTCTTAATTAGTAGTTGGTGTAGGAGGATCCAGTTCATTGTGGGTGTTGCCCAACCCTGGAATGGTGGTCCTGGGCTCTGTAAGAAATTGGGTTGAGCATGGCATGGGGAGTACTCAGAAAGGAGCCAGTAAGCATCACCTCTCCATCGCCTCTACATCAGTTCCTGCCTTCAGGCTCCTGTCCTGTTTGAGTTCCTGTTCTAACTTCATTCAGTGATGGAGTAGGATGGGAAAGTGAAAGGCAAATGCCTTCCTCTCCAACCTGCTTTAGGTCATGGTGTTTCTTCACAGCACCAGCAACCCTAACTGAGGCAGTGCCGAATGCCCTTGTGAGACTTGCAAGTCAGATACATCCATATCACTAGAATCCTTTGCTTGTCTTCTTAGTTCTCCTCTTTCTGTTTGCTACTGTTGTGGGACCCAGCAGGTCCCTGGGGTTTTCTCCATTTTTTTTCTAGGTCACAATGCAGATATCCTAGCTAGCATGCCCCATGTCTGAGAAATCTCTAATGGAATTGAAAATAAAGAATGAAAGCAGAGTCTAGTTTATATACAGGAGGCAAAGCATCCACAACTGAACAGAATCACAGTGGCCAGAGTATAATGGAAGATATTCCAATTCTGCGTTACATAGGTCCAGGTTTAAATCCTGACTCAGTTATGTATCATTGAGCAAGTCATTCAGCCTCCCCAGGCACTGTGTCCTTATCTTCAGGTTTATATGAGATTATTAAAGTTACAGGATTGTTATAGAGAATAAGGTGAGTCAGCTGGAGCACATCAAACATAAAATAAATGTTAGATATCATTATTATGTTTGTTATCACCATGCTAATAATTAATTATTACCTAAGAAAACACAACACCTCTTCCTAAATAAGATTTAAAAATAGGATTTCTAAGTAACTCCACTAGGTGACAGAGACTCATGGGAAATTTTCATAATGAAAAGAAGTATTAAGTCAGTAAACTTAGAAATCTTTTGAAAAGGAGGGAAAAAAAGACTATTTCACAGAGGGAAAGAATTCCTTGGGATTCCCTAGTTGAAACATGTCAACAAGTTCTGATGAAAACACCAGGGAAGATTATAGGCTACACTAGGATATCAAATGATGAATTTTGACCAGAAGTCAACAGATGTTCAGCAAATCTGTGAGTCATTTAAAAGATTGCCATGTTGTGTTATCACTATACATAGCCTTGACCCAATATACTAGTCAAGGAATGAATTACTAATGTGTCCAATTTATTTTTGAGATAACTTTGTGGCTAGTAAGTACACAGTGTCTGGGGTCTCAATGATGGAGATTGCTTTCAAAGAGTAGATTGTATAGTGTAATGATTGCTAAGGAACTACAAGAGAGGAAGAGAGAGGGCAGACTTGTCATTGGGGAGAGGTCAGACAATGGTGTGATGGACAGCGATGGTGTGGTCAAGAAGGAGGGCAGTCATCCACAGAAGTAAGAAGGCATTGCTCTTTGGGAGTATCTAAAGTAGAAACTTGAGGTTTTAAAACTTTTACCCTGCACATGTGTGTTTGTTTGCTTGTGTGTGTGTGTAAAGAGAGACATGAGTCTGTCATAGCAGATATGGATGGGTGTCAGTGCCCACTTTCCACCTAGTTTGCAGCAAGGGCTTATGAGCTTCTAGATTCTCCTGTCTCTACCTCATTTTTTTCCAGAGGTTCTGGGATTACATGTGCATGCTGAGGTATCTGGCTTTATGTAGGATCTGGACATCCAAACTTTGGTCTTCATACTTGTGTATCAAGCCCTTTACCTTTGACCATTTCCTCAACAATGGCAATCTTGAGTTGTCTTTATAAAGATGTCGTGGTTTTGTAATATGATCAATATACCTCAGTGAGAGAGTAGAATGAAGCATTTATAGGCAATACAATAGTCTACTACAATAGACTAAATAGTACAATAACAAAGAACTTGAAGCTGAATTTGTTTATAAAGCAAGGAGGACTGGTACTGCTGGAGCCACATGGGATTTTAATAGGCCACTTTTCTAGAAACTGCCAACCATTTTCATGAGTGTCCTAATGTAGGAAAAGCCTGATATTTAAAGTTGCGTTCCTGCCACATCTAAAAAGCTCTACTGAGCTTGATCTGAATGGAGGACTCCCTTTCTCAGCAGGGAGCCCTTTTCTCTCTGACTAAAATCTGGAGGGTGTCTCTAAGCAGGACCCCTACCCCTTAGGTAAGCCACATAGCCTAAGTGCAGGTTCAACGGTCCTTTCTCCCAATAAGAATCTGCCTAACAAACATCTGGAATTCCTGAAATGTAAATAATGTATTCCTGGCACCTTGACCCCAGCCAATAGTATACACTCACCTGGGAACCCTGCACTCACTTGCCAAGAACTATAAAGCCTTTGTTTACCCTGAGTAAAGTTGAGCTGCCTCACTGAGCTGGTCCTGGAAAGTTACTTTGTCATACTCATGTCTGTCTGAACCCTGCCCTCCCCCATCTCATGGACCTATGGCTGATAATCCCTGGGGAAGGGGAGACCCATATCCTCCCATTTCATAATTCCACGAGCAACACATTTTTCTTCACTTTGTTGATTAATCTTACTAAATGTAGAATATATTCTTGGTTGGTGAGATTTTTTTTTTTCATTTTCAACTTCATAAATATTTTTATTTTAACCTCTTCATGCTTGTATAGACAAAGTTTTTTTTAAAATGTGTGTGTTTTTGTTCTCTCCCCTTTCACTGTTTTCTTTGTGACTTTTGAATAAGATTGGTGTAAGTGTAGACATTTTTAAAAATTTATTTATTTTTTATTAATTACAGTTTATTCACTTTGTATCCCAGCTGTAGCCTTCTTCCTTGTCCCCTCCCAACCACACCTTTCCTCCCGCACCTGCAGTCCTAGTGACAAGCATTCCTCTTCCTTGCTCGTGGGTACTGTTCTGAGCACAAGTCATCCAGGTCTCAACACAATCACTTGGAGGTAGAGAGTTTGACACCACTGACCTGGACAATTATTAAAAGCTCTCTAAGTAGATCTGTGTCCATGATCTTCTCCATGAGGCAATTGGAGTGAAAACTGCTCTATGCTTTTCATTGCATGGGTCATGAATTGGACCATGAAACACAGTAGGTTGAGACCTGGATGACTTGTGCTCAGTTTCCCAGCAGCATCTCCTCCCAGGCCCCTCCCCAGGTTCACTGATAGGGGAGGTCCTTCTGCCTTCCCTCTGACCCTAGCCTATCAGGTCTCATCACAACTGGCTGCATTGTTTTTCTCTGTGGCCTGGTAAGGCTGCTTCCCTCTCAGGGGGAGGTGATCAAAGAGCAGGCCAATCAGTTCATGTCAGAGACAGTCCCTGTTCCGATTAGTATGGAACCTCCTTGGACACTGAACTGCCATGGGCTACATCTGTGCAGGGGTTCTAGGTTATCTCCATGCGTGGTCCTAGGTTGGGGTATCAGTCTCAGAAAAGACCCCTGGGCCCATATTTTTTTGGTTTTGTTGCTTTCCTTGTGTAGACATTTTAAAATTTTATGCTAGTTAGTGATCTGACAACTTCTTGGATCTGTGGTTTAGAAGTTGTCATTAATTTTAGAAAGTTCCCAGACATACGTTTTCAAATAACACTTTTAAAACATTGTTCTGGGCTTATTTTTATTATTTTTAAATTATATGCACATGTATACTTCTGTGTGTGGCATGCACACATGACTCCAAAAAGGGCACGAATCTCCTGTTGTGAGATGGATATGAATCCTTATGGTCTTTCACTTGTTCTCATATTACCGTTATATATCTATTAAAGATCCCTTTGTCCCTCTCCTTTTTGTTATCAACCCTCTCTCTCCTCTCTCCCACTCAGTCTCCTTTTGATAAAAATTTGAATGTTTTGTTATCTTTTCCCACTCTTTATTCTTTTTACATTTCAGATTTCGGGGTTGTATTGACCTCCAAGTTCACTGATTCTGCCCTTGGCCTGGTCAGATCTGCACTGGGGTCACTGTGGGTGCTTGCCATTCTTGTTACTTTCCGATAAGTAGCATCTCATTTTGATGCCGTAGTTTTCACATGTTCCCTCCTCAGACCATCTTGGCCTCAAGGAACGGTAACCTGACTCAATATCTGATCACTTTGACATCTTAGTTCATCCCATTTGCTTTTCTTTCTCTCCCGACTCATCTACTTTTAAAAGTTTCCATTTGACATATCAACATTTCCCTCTCTGGTAATTATAGCATCTGTATAACATCTGAGTATGTTTCTAGTGAGCATTTGGGGTAATGTCAAAGGCCCCATAAAACATGGGTGTATTGTATTTAAGTACCCAAGAGAGGCCGGAACCAGGACAGTGAGAAACAAGGCTGGGGATGTAGGTAGGGCCCCTCTGCTGTAACCTTATAGGTGAGGAGTGACCTGGAAGCTGTTCAAGAAAGGGGATGATTGAAGAAGTTTAGAATCCACCATGGTACCTTGTGGTAAGCTAATGAGGACTTGATTGGTGTGGTGTACTGAAGTGAATATGCAAAGGAAGACTTTGTTAGACAGCAGTAAAGGGAGAGTGCGTCAAGATGGGTACATTGACCATGGGATCTTCAACTCAATTGAATATCAGGCAGACAGAAACTTTGCCTTTATAAGGAGGAGTATATAAGGCTGGACAGAATGGGTGCCACCAAAGGGGTGAACTGGGATGTCAGAGTGATCAGATATTGAGTCAGGTATATCTTTTCTCTAGGCCAAGATGGTCTGAGGAGGGGATATTAAGCAGTGGTCATGTGCTATACACCCTGAGGTGGGGTACATTTAGAAGCTTTGAAGAAGAAAGAGTCTTAGCCAAACTTTGAACATGTCAGACTGATGGCCATTTTACTTGGGAAGTTTGTCTAACTGTTTGTGAAGCAAAGAATGAGAACTGGGCTGTCTGTGGCTGGTTGTGTCATAGGTGAACAAAGTATGCAGTCATCAGTCTTGCAGAGTTAATCAGGAAGTGAGTTCTTTACAATACACTGATCCCAGACCACCAAAGAATAGGGACTTTTTAGTTAGCCTAGTTTCCCAGCAGTATAAGATCAAGTAAAACTCAAAATGGCCCAAAAGTTGGAAAGAGTAAACAGGTCTAAGAGGTGTTCAGCAGGAGATGAGAATCAGGTTTTGCAGATATGGCTGTCAGGACAAGACGAATTAAGGCTGTGTCCTGAGTCCTTCCTGTATCACCATAAAGTAATTATAGCATGCAAATGAAGACAGACAGAGGGAGAAAGTGGGAAGATGGAACTGGTTAGGGGGGATTTTCAATGTGATGTGAATATAGAAATGCCATGGGACTTTTTTTTTTCTTCTGCCCATCCTTCTTGGTCGTCTCTTTCTACCCTATCCCCTAATTTGTCTGTAAGCCATCTCTTCTGCAAGTTCTCTATCTCAAATTTCCATCCTATGTTGTCTGTTAGTATAACGTTCTTTTGAAATGTATACACCTTACCCTTGTTCATTCAAATGCTGATTTCTTCCCCCCCCGCCCTCTGGTTTCAATCTGGATATTGCATTGTGATACTTATTCTAAGCATCCTGTCTCAACTTTGTGTAAACAGGCCAAAATAAAACAATAGCTACAATGTTGTGCAATGGGAGGAGCCAGAGGACAGGAAAGAGATGAAGAGCTAGAGGGCAGGAAATGAGTGGGAGGAGAAAGGGGAGGAGAGAGCTAGGAGAGAGAGCTGGAGAGCAGAGGTCTTAGAACATACAGAATGAACCAGACCTAAGATTTTGCAAAAAGCAAGTATAATGGGTAAAATCTAAATGTTAGGAAACTATGAGGGCTTGGAGCTTTAAGAGGGAGTAACTATTACCCAGCATTGTGTTATAGGTTAACTAAATAAACCCAGTCTTTGTGTGTGATTTGGTTATACAGCTGTTCAGGACTAACAGCAGCTTTAACAGAAGGTATATCATTAGTAAATATTAAGTGACACATACAACAGTTGTCTATACTAAAACATTAGCTTCCTTATAGGCTTTGTGCACTCAGAACTGATCCTAATGGCCGACATCATCTACCTCCCACTGTAACTGTATAGCTACATGAATTATGGCATGTCTCCTGGACTTCTCAAAGTTTAGACCCACAGTAAGCTTTTTTCCTTGTCAGCAGGCCAAGCTTGGCTTTTTAAAAACACTGGGAAGCTGTCCCTCACATACTCTCTGCACAACTGAATTACTTTGTCTCCTTTAGAAATAAAGCCTCACTTTTCCCATGCAATGTGCTCACTCACCTATTTCAGTGGTCTTTGAGCGCCATAAAGGAAGGGCTCTGTATCCTTAGTTCTGTCTCCCCTGATCTGGTAGAGTGCTTTGTATGTGGTAGATAGATTCTGTGTGAATGTTGATTATAGCATTGACAACACTGGAGTAATAGCTGGCTATTCCTACACACTCAGAAGGCTGAGGAAGACACCAAACAGCCCTTGGTGAGACCTCGGGTGTTGAGACAATGCTGCACCTGTTCTCTAATTACTAGAACTTTGTGGACTAGATCACTTGGAGGTAGAGAGTTTGACACCACTGACCTGGACAATTATTAAAAGCTCTCTAAGTAGATCTGTGTCCACGATCTTCTCCATGAGGCAATTGGAGTGAAAACTGCTCTATGCTTTTCATTGCATGGGTCATGAACTGGACCATGAAACACAGTAGGTTGAGACCTGGATGACTTGGGCTCAGAATAGTACCCACGAGCAAGGAAGAGGAATGCTTGTCACTAGGACTGCAGGTGCACACCATTCCATGAATGTTCATTCAGTGCTGGTGTCAGGGCAAACTTCCACCAGCTGTCTAAACATGTATAGACCCAAATAATAGCATGTAAGATCTCTGGGGTTTCTGATGTTTGTCCTTAGTCATTAACTTAATCACAGTACTACATGTCAACCATGTATTCTGTTTGTCAACGTGGCATCCGCTCCAGGCAGCACTGGGGTGAGGTGGTGGTAGTGTATGGAAGGATAATTAGCACAGACATGGTCAGGGGTTAATAACCTCGGCTGTCTCTTAGGCCAGCATGTTGGCTGAAGTGGAGGGAAAGAAAATGTGTTTATTCCATCCAACGCATGGCCACCATGTTTTTTATCACAGTAGAGTTCAACGTTCCATGTGGAGAAATATCTTGGTATTAGTGTGTTCATTTGCAATGAGACATAGCTTATTAAACAGTTTATCATCCACCATTTATAAAGGACTGAATTTTTGCATCTCTCCCACATTCGTATCCTGAAGTTCTAACCCACAACTATGACTGTATGTGCCCTTAAGGAGAACATCAAGGTGAGGTGAAACTGGGAGAGTAATCCAGAAGGTAGCTCTAGCCAGGAAGGAGTTCTTAACAAGAACCACATTAGCAGCACCTTGACTTTGGGTTTCCCACATATAAGACTGGAGAAACAAACAGTCCTTATCTTGAGGCTGCCCAAAGTGTCGGATTCTGGTATCAGCTCAACTTAACACTGTATTTTACACTGTCTTTTATATGCTTTGACTTGTCTCTTTATGCCAGCATCTCCATCTTTGGCTCTTATGTCTTAACAGCTATGTGACATCTTATTTCATACCATTGGTTTTCTTCCATTCTTCTGTTAATGAAAATTTGAGTCATTTCTGAGTTCAGGGTATTGTTAATAATGTTTCCATAAATATTTATGTATAGTTCATTTCTGGGCATATGCTATCTTCTTTTAATGATTAAAAATTATCATAGATTTTTTATCACAAGTTAAGTTTTGGTTTAGTTTTATAAAAAAATAATCAGAGTGATAGTTTTCATTCTCATAAACGATATATAAAGATTCCAGTTTCTTTGTAACATTCACTAACAATTGTTGTCATCATCCCTATTTATTTTAGCCATTCTGCGTGCTGTTGGTGACATCTCATTCTCTCCATTATTTGTTTTTCTCTCTTGACTAATGCTACTAAACAGTTTATGATTTGACCACAGGTCATTTGTGTGTGCATATGTATTTTTGTGTGTGTGAGAGAGACACACCAATTCAAATTTTTCATACATTAAAATAAATTGTGTCATTTGTCCTTTTGTTACTGAGTTGTGGTCATTACTGAGTTGATTATATATTTAGAATAAATGTCTTCTATCTGAGCAGGTATGGAAATCTTTCTCCTTGCCTGTGATTGGCATGTATCCCAGGTCAGGTACATTCTGTTTAGTGTCCACAGACAAAGCCTCCAGCACACCGCTCTCCGGTGCGCTTTTTCTGTCCGGCTCACTCTGCCACACATCTTCCTTCCATTGGGTTAGTTTCCTTCTCGGCTTCCCCAGGACCATACCACTCCTGACTCTAACAAAAAGTGTGCAAGAGAGACCAGACTTAGACTCCTCTGAACATTCCTTCCAGCTGGACCCTAAATATGGAGATTGATATTCATGCTGCATTAGCCAATTCATTAATAACCTCATCAGCCTAGCTTAGCTGGAATTTTTCCCATTTATTTATTTATTTATTTATTTATTTATTTATTTATTTATTTATTTTAATTTATTCACTTATGCATGGTCTGTGGTTAGAATATCTGTCTCAGCAAAGACCCCTGTGTCCAGTTTTTTTGGTTCTATTGGTGTTCTTGTGGAGCTCCTGTCCCCTCTAGTTCTTTCTATCTCCCCCTTCTTTCATAAGATTCCCTGCATTCTGTCCAAATTTTGGCTATTAATCTCAGCCTCTGCTTTGATACCCTGCTGGGTAGAGTCTTTCAGGAGCCCTGTGATAGGCTCCTGTCCTTATCTCTTTTTTCACCCTCCTCTGATGTGTATTCCATTTGCCTTTCTGAATGAAGATTGAGCATCTTGCCTAGGGTCCTTCTTCTTTCTTATCTTCTTCAGTTGTACAGATTTTAGTATGTTTATCCTATATTGTATGTCTAATATCCACTTCTAAGTGAGTATAGACCATGTGTGTCTTTCTGTTTCTGGGATACTTCACTCAGGATGATCTTTTCTAGTTCCCACCATTTGCCTGCAAATTTCATGATTTCCTTGTTTTTAATTGCTGAGTAGTATTCCATTGTGTAAATGTACCACAATTTCTATATTTGTTCCTCAGTTGAGGGATATCTGAGTTATTTCCAGATTCTGGCTATTATGAATAAAGCTGGTATGAGCAAATGTCCTTGTTGTATAGTTGAGTGCTATAGCTGGATCTTGAAGGAGCACTATTCCTAATTTTCTGAGAAAGCCCCAGATTGATTTCCAAAGTGGTTATACAAGTTTACATTACCACCAGCTATGGAGGAGGCTTCCTCTTTCTTCACATCCTCTCCAGTATGTGTTGTCACCTGAGTTTTTGATCTTAGTCATTCTGATGGGTGTGAGGTGAAATCCCAGGGTTGTTTTGATATGGATGTTTTGATTTCACTAAGGATGTTGAGCATTTCTTTAAGTGTTTCTCTACCATTCTATATTCCTCTATTGAGAATTCTCTGTTTAGCTCTGTACCCCATTTTTTAATAAGAGTACTTGGTTTGTTGGTGTTTAAATTTTTGTGTTCTTTATATATTCCAGATATTAGCCTTCTGTCAGATATAGGGTTGATGAAGATATTTTCCCAGTCTGTAGGCTATTGTTTTGTTCTGATGACAGTGTCCCTTGCTTTACAGAAGTTTTTCAGTACCATGAGATTCCATTTATTGATTGTTGCTCTTAGAGCCTGTGCTGTTGGTGTTCTGTTCAGGAAGTTGTCTCCTGTGCCAATGAGTTCGAGGCTCTTTCCTACTTTTTCTTCTATCAGGTTTAGTGTGTCTGGTTTTATGCTGAGGTCTTTGATCCACTTGCACTTTAGTTGTTGTATAGCTGATAACTATTTGTCTACAGGTAGACATCCAGCTAGAGCAGCGCCATTTGTTGAAGATGCTATAAGACAACTAAAGGAGATCAAGGAGATACAAACCAGAAAGGAAGAGGTCAAAGTGTCACTATTCACTGATGATATGATATTATACATGAGTGACCCCAAAAATTCAACCAGAGAACTCCTTCAGCTGATAAACATCTTCAGCAAAGTGGCTGGATACAAAATTAACTAAAAAAAAATCAGTAGACGAAAGGGCTGAGAAAGAAATCAGGGAAACAACACCCTTTCCAATAGCCACTAATAACATAAAGTACCTTGGTGAGACTCTAACCAAGCAAGTGAAAGACCTGTTTGAAAAAAAAAACAAAAACAAAAACAAAAACAAAAAACAAACTTCAAGTCTCTGAAGAAATTGAAGAAGATTTCTTCCATGCTCATGGATCGGTAGGATTAAGATAGTAAAAATGGACATTCTGCCAAAAGCAATCTACAGATCCAATGCAATTCCCATCAAAATACCAACACAATTCTTTACAGAACTTGAAAGAACAATTGCCAATTTCATATAGAAAAACAAAAAACTCAGAATTGCTAAACAAGCCTGTACAACAACAGCTCTTCTGGAGGTATCTCCATCCCTGATCTTAAGCTGTACTACAGAGCAATAATGATAAAAACTACATGATACTGGCATGGAAACAGAATAGTGGATCAACAGCATCAAATAGAAGATCCAGAGATAATCCCATACACCTTACAGATACTAGATTTTTGACAAAGAAGTGAAAAACATACAATGGAAAAAAGGTAGCTTAGCTGTAACTTTTCACAGTGTTTAGCTAATGTCCTTGATATCTGAGAGAGTTTACATCCTCCACTATTGCCAGGTGATGGTTGGTCACCCTGGCCAATTTTCAACAAATGATTATTAGCTTGGTTTAGTCAGATTATTTTTTACTCCGATGCTGCCTTTTAGTAATGCTATTTTCCGACCTTTTGCTCCCCAGCTGCATGGCTGTAAACCACTTACCCTTATATTCAGAGTTAAGCTAGATACTTCTCCCACCTTTCTCAGTGCAGCAGTCCTACTGTCCTAGTGGCCTTGACTGAATTTCACATTGCCTTTAATAGGTGAAACGAGTATTAACCGTTTAACACTCCATGCCTTGACCTTAGCTTTGTCTATGGTTTTGATGGCTGATGTCTTTCCCTGCTGTGTGTTTGTGGTATTTGTGTCCTATGGCATGCATCCTTGTATGCCAATGCCATCAGTCCCATTGCTTGGCTTAGTGTCCCATCTTCATCACTACACCATGCATATACTGAGCACCTGGGAAGAGGGGATACATCTTGCTTTCATCTTGTGTGAGGGAACCACTGTGCAGATGTAGTCAGAGCCCCTTGTGATCAAAGATTTCAGTCTATACATCTTCCTAAGCCTTAGGAAAGACAGACCCAATTTCAACCTATTGCAGATGGTTGTTCCATGTCTTTAATTTTAGGTGAGAAATTGGGTTATCTTATACATTTGAGAGGCTTTCTCAACTCCCCCCCATCAATCCATGAAGCCTTTTCAACTTATTGATCCAAATTGTTCATTAAGAATACTTGGAAGTGAGAGCATAGGTTGCCTCTTATGAGGACATTATCCCATAATATCCTTCAGGGAATTGAACAAATTATATGCTTTCAAAATCAGTCTCCAGAATATCACTATAATAAATTTTGTGGAAATAATGAAAAGAAGAAAAAAGACCTTCCATGTCCATCTTTAAGTTATAAAGGCGTCTAAGAGTTCTGGGGCAGATTCCTAAAGGCTACAGGAACCAATTATATCCAGGCAGCAGCATTTTGAGGAAAACATTACTGTTGCTTTGAAGAATGGATACAGTTAAGAGAAAGACAGAAAGCTGGCTTCTTCTTCAATAAGACCAGAGTTTCCATTGACTCTCACATTGCAGCAACACTGATGACAAAGACTTTCGGTAAAGTAGCCCAAACCTGTCTATCTCTTGCTCTGCATGTCCTTACAACCATTTACGCTACCATGGAGTGAGGAAAAAAAAAACAAAAGGGATGCATGATGGTCAATTTCAATTTGATGAGATTTAGAATCACTTGAGGACAAAGCTGTGTGTGGTATTCCCCACCATCCCCCTCACCAGACAGGGTCTCTGTGTAGAGCTGAATTTCTTAGAACGTTCTCTGTAGACGAGGCTGACTCTGAACTCAGATCTACCTGCCTTTTCTCCTCTAATGCTAAATGATTGTGCCCAGAAGATCTGCCTGTATATCTGTTTTCTGTAGATCCCAATAGAGCAGGAAAATAAGAGAAAGTGAGAGCTGTGGGCGGGTACTTCATAAGAAAAGAAACTTAGTGGTTAGTAAACAAACAGCAACACTAGGAAAAGCAAGAAAAGCAACATTTAACTCCCATCAAATTGTCAAAGGTCAAAAATTAAAGTATGTGAGTAAAAACAAGGGCCTGAAAAAGAGGAACCCTAAGTTCCTGATGGTCAGAATATGGAAGATGGTGACATGGCAGCACGGCAGCTAAGTTCCAAAGTGGAGAAAGCTAGCAGTCCCACTTTTGGGGTGTGACTTCTCTGTTCACTGAAAAAGTGGTTTTATTATGTCATAACACTAGAGTTATGGATAAATTGTCTAAAAATTTACATACTATTCAAGATGAGCGTCATAACCCAGAGTGCATGGAAATCAGTTAATACCTAAATGAAATAACACCAGGTGCCAAAAGATGGTTATATGGTTACATCTATAGGAGGCACCTAGTGTGACCGCATTTATGGAGACAAAACTAGAGGTTAGTTGCCGGGGCACAGGAAGGAACACAGGTGTTAGTTAACAGGGACACGTTTTTGTTTAGAACAAGGGGAAGTTGGGCAATAGAAAATGATGGTTTCATGATATTGCATATATATTTAATGTCATTGAGTCACACAAATAGAAATAGTTAGAATGGAACATCTTATGTGTATGTACTACAACAAGAAATTTAAAAATTAGTAATGTTGAATGAAGAAAGCAAATTATGGAAAAACAGGTGTGATACGCATGTATTCCATTTAAAATATTTAAAATTATTCATCCTTCACTCACATATACTGAGAGCCTAGCTGCAGAATGTGTGTGCAGTTCTACGATGGTGGCTTCTCCTGGCCAGGCAGGGAATGTGATACTTTTCAAAAGCTAAACAATATAGGGAAACCTAATGAGACACGGACATTTAATTCTCAGTGGTGATTCCATGTGCATTTGACATACTTATGTATCATTTAAACCAGGACTATAATTAGGGGAAATATTCTGGTTGTTTTAGTAACCATTTCCTAGACTTACAAAGCAGAATGCTGATAAACTATAACATGGAGAAGAGAGAGTCAGGACATCATGGATTTCAAACATCTGTGTACGTCTTACTCTGAGGGGTTTAATTGATAAGCATGTCCACGTGCTGTCACAGAGCATGTTCACGTGCTGTCACAGAGCAGGTGCCACAACAGTGGCCCTTGGATTTCAGCAAGGGAAGGCGAGCCAGTCCTTTAGCAGAAGGCCCTTCATGCCCAGAAGGTCCTCGAAGAAAGATCATTTGGAGCCATCTGCCTGGCGGGCTTGTACATGGATTCTAGCTAACTGTAAATAACCATGAACAAAGAGTATCTCAGTAGCCAATATTTTTCTCTGCTGGTATCAAATGAAATTCATTTGGTATCAGCTGGAGTTTTTATAGTGCTAATGGAAGTTATTTTCAGTTATCACGTCAGTCCGTAAGTACACAAAGGCGGCAATTTCGCTGGAAATCTGGAGATCGGTTTGTATGTAGGGGGTATGCTTTGACGGCTTGGGCAGCCTAGGCTTCTAGCGTAGGAAATGTGGGAGTCATAAATAAAGAGGGATGATAAAACAGAACATCCAACAAGGGTGAAGGTTGAGCTTGGAAGCAGCTCAGAGCATGAACATCTGAGATGTGGGGATGGCCACAACACCCTGGACACAACAGGGGCCTCACTTCTGAAAGCCCGTCTCTCCAAATGTTAGCCAGCCCTCCCCTCCCCCACAGGCGACTCCTGCTTCTGTGCAGCTGCTGTTTGATTTCATTCTATGGGGGAGAGGAAAGAGCCCAGACCATCCATTTTTTTTTTAAATAAACTCATATAATTTTGCTGTACTCCCACCAGGTATAAGAATGACAATGGAACCCTGTAAGTAAAAATATGCTCCCCACAGGATTTTAATTATTTATATTCAGAAAAGCAAATGAACTCCCATCTGTAGCTGATAGCCTGTGTAAAGACTGTGTGTTCAAAATGTGGTGCCAAGGTTGTGCATCTAGAGAAGGGTGTTTAATGTGTCTTCCCCATGAACATGGAAATGCTGAAGGATGGAGACACCAGACCCAGTGGCACCACAGAAAGCTTATTCTGTGGTGAGGACTCAGATTGTGAGGAATTTTCCTCCTAGCAGTGAAAGGTGGGGGTGACTTCCGTGGTAACATCCAGTTCCTGGCAGAAGAAAAGATTTCCTCTGAGATGAAGAGAGAACCCTCGTGTGGAGGACCCAGGCGTGGCTCCGTTGGCAAACTACCTGCTGCTCAAGCAAAGAGACCCGGGTTCAGATTCTCAGCACTCACATCAAAGCCAGGGCCAATGGTGCGTTTGTGCAGCCCCAGCGCTGGAGGAAGAGGTGGTGGTGACGGAGGAAGTCAGGTCCCGGAGCGAATGGGTCAGTCCAAATCAGTGAGCTACAGGGTCAGGGTGTCAAAAAAGAAGGTGGCGAGAACCGGAGGAGACACTCAGAGCCGAGCTCTGCCACCCCCCATAACTGTACACCAAAATGATTAAAATAATTCTGCCATTCCGTATGTCACAGAGTAGTTACCATGTTGTAAGGGGTAGAAAATGGTCAGACACGGGACACCTTGTCAGGCAGGAGCGGAGAGCACGAAATCTTCCTTGCAGAACAGTAAAGGCCGTCCTTCGTGTCCTTGTACACATTTTCCCCTTTGGGTCTCAGCTTCTCCCTGAGTAACAGGAGGTGCACGAATGAACCGAAGGTGCTCAGAGCCGTTCTTCCCGCCCTCGGACAGCCCTGTCTTGCAGGCGCTGCTACACCCTTTGCTCAGGTGCTCAGGAAGACGCGATGTGAGCACCCACAGGGAACAGCAGCTCTCTCTCCTGAGCCAGGCACCTGTCCCAGTTGTCGGGCAACGTGGTGCTCATAACTGAGTTACCTGTGGCACGCCTACGAAACGCCACTTTCTGCCGGCATTGGGGTGGTAGTGGTGAATTCTTGCCAGCTGTGTTCGTCTGTTCTATCAGTCTGTTGGATTTTCTTTCCTGATATCTATCACTCAGCAGCTCACTCAGATAAAAGTCCTTGTCTCAGGGCTTGTTTCTAGGGGACCTGACTGCAGATGGTGTGTGAGAGTATTCCACTGATTTTGAATGAACAGATTAAGCAATGAGGGAAGGAGCCAGAAGGCAATGTAATATCTAGAAGCGTAGCACGGTGTACATTAAGAGCAGAGTGCTAGAAGCCCGGTGGGGCTTGAGGGCCAGGACACAAGAAAGAAAACATTACCTTTCCTTTTTCTGAGATTCCTTCCGCCAAATTACATCTAGGTATGTGCCAAACCAAACATAAGGCACAAAGAGAACCCAAATTAGAGATGTCCACTGGGCCCTCCCTTCAGAGCTTGGGGAAATGAATTTCCCTCTAGAACTTGAAGAATAAATTTAAGAATAAATTTATATCATTCCCAGATCCTCAAAATATTGACATTTCACTGGGCTCAAGGGCACACACCCACAACCTCAGCATTTGGGAGGCAGGGGCAGGAGGATCTCTGTGAGTTAAAGGGCAGCCTGGGCTACAAAGTGAGTCCAGGAAAGCCAGGGCTACACAGAGAAACCCTGTCAACAACAAAACAACAACAACAACAACAACAACAAAAACCAAAAAAACAAAAACAAAAACAAAACACAGAACAAAATACAAAAATTATTTACATTTCTTCTCTTCTCACACTAAAAGATAAGATTTCCTGAAGAAAAAATAATTTGGAGATAACTTTGCAAAAGAGTAGATATGTTGGTAGGATATAAATTCTTCTGTATTGTACCTCATTCTGTCTGAATAAAACAAGGAAGGGCCATCCACCTTCAAATAATCAGCAAGAATGCCAGATGTATTTTATGATTTAATATTTGAGGGTAAATAGCCCACATCAGCGTGCTGTGATTTATGATGATGATGATGATGATGATGATGATGATGATGATTTACAGTTTATTCACCTTGTATCCTGGTTTAGCCCCTTCCCTCATCTCCTCCTGCCCCCTTCCTCCCATGCCCCTCCCTTCGTCCACTGATGGGGGAGGTCCTCCCCCTGCTATCTGACCCTAGCCTATCAGGTTTGGACGTACTGAGTTCTCACACGGTGTGAAGTGCCTCAGCAGTTTTCCTGCAGCTACAGCAGAGGAGGGTCACAGAAGCAGAGCGTGGGCCCCAGTTCTGTCCTGCTGTCTCCTGAGCTCCCTCAAAACAGTACCAGATGTGTCTCTCCCGATAGACCCGGAACAGAAGTGTTAGCTAAGTCTATGATTTGGGTTTTGGTTCTTTAACAAGTATCTTTCCGGCACGTGGCTAGGTGGCCCCAAGGTTGGGCTTTACTTGGCGCAGCAAAAGCCCAGCTCTGGAAGCTGTTCTCTGTCAACGTTTGCCCACACTGCTGAAACAAACGCAGAGACGTGGGACCTTCCATGGTTTTAAGTAAAGGTTAAGCCACTGAGCTCAGAATAACCAAATTCTTTTTGTTTTTTTTGTTTTTTTCTCTCCATGCCAGCAAACAATGCATGAGTACCTTCTTATATAACACATAGGTACATCTCCTTGATGAATCTTCCCAGCTGTCATTTCTACCACATATTATTTTCCTTTTTTAAAAAATATATATCCTTCTAGAATCTTCTCTGTATTTACAGGTAACAATTGAAGTTGCACCTCAGAGGATGGGAGGTACATGGAAAAGAAAGGGGCTTCATCATGGTGGATCTCAATGTTGTTTGTAATAGTCCCAGCTGTGTTCACTCTTCTGGGGGGCAGCACAAGGGGAGTTTTCATGGGACTAGTATCTTAATCCAGAGCTTTTATAGGTCTTTTCTCTTAGCACTTGTTCCTGGAGGACTTGGCTGAGGTCCAGTGCTGCTTCCTTCAGGGGTAAGCCCAAAGCAGACCTTTAACTCATCTCAAATCTTACCCAGGAGTTAGTGGTGTGAAAATGGATGGTTCTCCCACAAAGGTGTGGGTTCCTTTTAAAAGGGGCAGCATTACCGGGTACAGTGGCAAACACCTGTAATCCAAGCACCCAGGGAGGCAGAGATAGGCAGATCTCTGTGAGTTCAAAGCCAGCCTGCTCTACAACTCGAGTCCAGGATGGCCAGGGCTACACAAGAGAAACTCTGTCTTGAAAAACAAAATAAATAGATAGATAGATAGATAGATAGATAAATAGATATAAAACGGGGTGGCGGTGTTTACAAAGGATATACACAGAATCTCTCTCTCTCTCTATAGATTCCTCTATATTTCTGTAATAACCAGTAGTCAATTTAGGGTGAATTGAGGTCTGGTGTTTGAGGCCACAGCTGAAATGTTTTGGCTTAGATATAGAAACAGTGAGAGTCCATCTTTTTTTTTTTTTTTGCCTCTTTTCTTTTGTCAATAAAAAAAAAAAAATTCTATGAGGCAGATTAAAGTGCAGTTTAAGAGACCCTGAGTGATAAAGATGATATTTACATGTGTATAACCACAAATCATGCTTCTCAGCTGTTGTCAAGGCACCTCTGCAGTCTGCTTGGTAAGCAGAAAGGGAGACACATTTGAGTAACCTGGCAGCAGGCTGATGCTGCAGAATCCTTTAAATGTAGCTGCAGTGTTTCAAGAGCTACCCAGAATTTTAGGTCCTATTGTGAAACCTTTGGTTAAAATTCGTGTGTGTGTGTGTGTGTGTGTGTGTGTGTTTTATAGAGTCAGGATGTGCCATATGATTAAGTAGTTAGAATTATCACATCACTTATTGGAATTAGTTAAGTATGTATTTTTATTTATTCTTCTCTCATATGTTTCATTCTGATGGGTTTCCCCTCCTTCTATTTCTCCTACTGACCCCCCACCTCTCCTCTCCCCAGATTCACTCCTCTTCCATTTCACCTCGGAAAAGAGCGGGTGTCCCAGGTGTACCAACAGAACATGGCAAGTTATAACAAGACGAGGCACACTGAGCAAATGGATCACTGCGCAGCTCTGGCGCAGCTGGGACTCCCGTGATCAGGGTGTTCCCGGACCCCCAAAGATCTGCTGCCTCTGTCTCCTACGTGCTGGCACTGAGCGCATGCGCTGCCACACCTGGCTTCAATATGTTGGTCTTAATGTTCTTAGGAAAATGTGTAATGTTTTCAGTGTGTTGACATAAAATTACAGCAAGACACAAGAAATGAATACACTGTTTAGCAGTGTTGAATTGAGACTATGAATTTCCAGTAAAATTTTTCTTTTAGTGGTCATTATTTATTTAGATTTGAAATATATGTAAACTTCTATTTTTTCTTATGCTTTATAGTGCTAGGGATTAAACCCAGGACCTTACGCATACCAGGCAGACTGCTGCTTTACCTATGAAACTATATTCTCAGCCCAGGAAACATTTATATTTTGAATTTATTGCTGACCAATATAATTTAATGTTATATAATATGGAATACTTTTTTCTTGTCTAGAACATTATTGTTAAGGTAAGGAGGCGAATTTAAAAGGAACATATCTTATTTAGTTATGCAAACATATTTCAGTAAAGCACAGTGAGCAATAGTTGGCTCCCAATTACCGCAGTGGACCGCAGTGGATTATATAAGGTCATAACACCGAATAAAGAACAATACACCAATGAAGGAAGAAAAGTGCTCTAGTTAGCACAGACCTCGGCACACTGCCGAGCGGGGCCTGTCAGGTGGGCGCTCCGAAGCGTGGAGCGCTAGCCCTCCGAGGAAGGCAGCATCGGCCGTGTGTTTGGATCAGCTTCTCACACCGGCAGGGTCTATGGTACAGCGGCTTTCTGATGTGTTTGCTTGCCGAGGCTGAGCCACGCTTCCTGGAGGAGCCGTGCTTGCAGGTTTCTGGAGGAGCCGTGCTTGCAGGTTTCTGGAGGAGCCGTGCTTGCAGGTTTCTGGAGGAGCCGTGCTTGCAGGTTTCTGGAGGAGCCTCGCGACACACCTGTGTGTCGCTCGGAGGCAGGGTTCCTGATGTACCAGTGTGGATGGCATCAGAGTTGAGCCGAACTATAGGAAACCCAGCTGGGCTCGGCTGAAGAACTACGTGGTCTTGGGGTAGGGGTAGGGGGGCAAGATGGAACCCCAACACAATCGGTCACTGAAGATTCTATGCTGTGTTGGGTGTGAGAATAGCAAAACAAACGGTTTGATTTTTCATATCACTCACAAATGACTCTATTTTCTTGTGATTACTGAAGGTTAAACATCAACAAATCTCTTTAGAGAAAACATTCCAACAGAAATCACTATCTAAATGCAAAGCATTTGTTCAGCAGTCTCTCAGCAGAAACGTCTTCAATCGGCCACACCACAGACCTAGAGTCAGACGTCACCGTTCCCAACAGAAGCCTTCAATTCTACAGGGGGATTTGGTAATCCCCGTAGCAGAAGTCAGAACAGGTTTCCAAATAAAGATTAGAAAATGGATCGTGGAATTGAGTGCAGTGTCGCTTGCAGAGGGGAGAGCCTGGCCCTGAATTGTGCTCTTTTGTTATTGGCATTCTGTATAAAAGGGCAGATGTGAGGGCTTAGGCTCGTGGTCATAGCCTTAAGAGATATCATTTTCCCTGTTGATTCACTGGGGAAGTATCTTCTTTTATGAACTTAACTGGGGCTGGAGATGGCTCAGTGGTTAAGAGCATTGGCTGCTCCTCCAAAGGTCCTGGGTTCAATTCCCAGCTCACAGCTGTCTGTAACTCCAGTTCTAGGGGATCCAACATCTTTATACTAATGCACATAAAATAAAATTAAATAAATTAAAAAATAACTTAATGAGACGTATAGTCATTCTGTCCCCTCCCTACGTCATCTTTTAAAGACAGTGTGGGTTTTGTGAGCACCATTATTGGGGTGCTCATATTTAAAACCTTTACTCTTGATAGCAAAGAAATTTTATATCAAGGTGTGTGAATATTGAGTTTTACATCTGTAGATTGAATTTCAGGGGGAGGGATTCAAAGAAGCATTCTTCATAATTTCTGTTGATTTTTCATTGTGGAAGAGATGAACATTAACATACCCTTTTAGCTATGATTATAAATACATCAAACATGATGCAGTTTTAATGACAGAAGGCCAATTGAAAATGCAAAATGTGACTATGCACTTTTAATTAAGACATATGTATATCTCTCACAGGAAAAAGCACAAAAAGTTCAAATTTGCTCTTCATTTATCCTCATTTTTTTACATGCTATTCTTCATCAAACTCCCTAATAACCCTGAAGATGTTCTGCTGGCCCTCATTCACCTAAAATTCAAGGGGACAACTTGTCTAAAGGTTTCCTTTTGCATTTTTGCTTTTTGAAAATGGCTAAGTGGCTCACATGGCTCTGGCGTCTACTGTAACTGAGCAAACATCTCAACAAGAGGATCTCTGGCCCGTCAGTTATCCAAGGGAGATACTTGACAGTCATCAACAAAAAGCGACTCAGAAGAGCTTTATGCCCACCTTAACAGTGAAGTCTCATGTTTGCCTCAATCTTTCATGCCTACATTAGCTTTACAGACACATCGTGAAACACACTAAGACTCCATAAGACCCAAATATCAATATCATTTTACTTAAAGTCATCTATATTTCCTTCAAATTCAGAATAATTAAAGATCTAGTTACTTCCTTATTAAGCAACGCCATAGGTGGTAGGGGTGGATTTCTTGTTAGATTTAGTTGTCAGTGAAATGATTAATCTTGAACAAAAATACTGGAATCTACAATTGAGCGTCTTGGGACCTGTAGGCGAATACCTACAGTGTTGCGTAGGTATTTCTCAAGTCAGGGGGTGAACAGCGAGCACCTGGGGCTTGAAGCTGTTCTGGAGGTGGTTGTGGGGACATCTACTTGTCCCTTCTTCCTTCCGGGGCCTCTTTTCTCTGTAGTCAGGTGTGCTCAGTGCCTGGGCTCTATGTCGTGTCTGACAGCCGTGGGCTACAGCAATAGTTATGCATAGAATTGAGTGTTAACATTGGAAAAAGATTTATTTATGACCACACAGCATCATATGTAGATATGATTGTGTCATATATGTTTTTCTTGCTTAAGTGAAAAAATAATGTATTCCAGTTGGGGGAAAACAAATTAAGGGAAACACTTGTATTAATCTGGTAAAAACCTAACTTGGGATGATTCATAGAATCATCATGCCTAGTAACAATGGATTTTGATTTTACAATCCTGGGTGTAATTTCACTACTCAAAATACAATAAGAAGGAAATTTTCATTTGTCTGTTTAAAGATTTTCCAGCATTATTGTGGATTTCTGAAAAACATGGAATTAAAAACAACACAACAGAAACCTTTTGAATTCATGCTTTATCTCTCAGCCTTTGGGGGTAGATTTTATTATTCACTCAGCATTTTAGCAAACAACCCAATGATCATTATGAAGATTGTTACCCAGAGCATTTATTAGTGGCATTTTCCTGGATTGTTTGGGAGATTTTATATTTGTGGGAAGAAGTATTTTCTGAAGAGCATCCTAAGCATACAAAGCATCCACTTGGCCTCACGTGCTGCTTCCCTGAGAGTTTTAGGTGCCATTTTAACAGGCAATCAGCAGGAAGTGGAGTCAGTGAAATGTTTTGTCCCACCAAAGTTAACGTCTAAACATTTCCAATTTTCTCAGCTCTGAGCAACGAAGATGATTCCCCCCGAGTAAGTCTGACAAGCAGAAGTCTCTGGTTGTCCCTTTGTGTGAATGTGTCCTTTCAATGTCACAGTGTGAATTGTCTCGGTGGTCACAGAGTGGAGTGACTTCTGGGCTAGGCCAGAAACCATTTTGTCATGTGATATTGTGACTGGGATGTTTCCATGCCCCTGCTTTGACACCTGCAAGCGTCTGTTAAGCTGTGTGCTTTACACTCCCAGACAGTACATGCCTGTTTAAACAGAGTAAAGGGCAATGACTATCCTCTCTGACATTAATATCTCCAGCAGAAATTCTCTAAAATGCTAATCCTGTACTTCTAGTCTTTGTTTCTTCTGTCTAAAGTCCCAGCTCTCTCCACTTGACTCCTTCCTCCATTAAATCTCATATAAAAATAACAAGGCCGTTTGTCCCATTAGCTTCCAGAAGGTCAACTTTATGTGGTCCTGGGAACTATGCTTGCCTTGTTCAGTGCTGGATGAATAATAGCTGGCCCAGGTCTTGGCAGATAGTCAAAGTGTATTGATAAGTGGCTTGTAACATTCCAGTCAATGGTAGACTACATAGAGTCTACTCAACGGCCTGTAAGTCTAGCAGGCTACCATATGTGAATTGTGAACATATATTCTAGCATGTTCACGTACCAGTGACAATAGATCAATGACTAATTTTTCAGAATGTGTCTTTGTTATTAAGTGACATGACTATTGGAGGAAAAATTCAGTGTCAGTTATTTAGTGAGTTATTTAGGGTCAATTATGTTTTCTAAATTGTTGCCATGTAAGACTATTTATGTAGAGTATTAAAAAGTATTACATGATAAAGAAGACTCTGTGGTCTAATATCTGTGAGGAATGTGTGATTCTCTTCCCTGTTTGGCCACCAGCTCATGAAGGCAGGAGGAGCAGAAGGCGAGGTGTAAGGCTAGGCAGGCCATGAGCACAACGGAAGTGACCTGTGGGCACCACTTCAGGGCGATAGTCCAACTTTATTGTGCAATAAAGGCTGTACCCCCTGTGGAGTGGAAGGAGGCTCCCAGGATAGGTGTATGCAATTGGTTAGAACTAGGCACTTCAAGGATGCTGGATTTACATTCAACATATGAAGGGGAACATAGTACTTAATTATCCTATAGGTGCAGGGAGGGGAGAGCTAGCAGGGAGCTGTGTCAAAGGCCATATATTAGCTATGGTTAGAGCCACCTATGCCTAAAAACACTCTCCAGGTGAGGTCAGGCGGAGAGTAGGATGTCCTGCTGGGGAGAGGGAGTCCTCCATCTAGCCCCAAGCTCAGAATGACTATCTGGCTTGGGAGAACTGCAACCTCAAACAGCAGAGTCTTTCTAACAGAATGATGGGATAAAGGAAGCCAAATAGGCCCTCATTCCTTCAAGTCCAATCTCCCCGGCCTGTGCCTGTGGCATAGCACCAGTTGTAGCCTCTCCTTACTCTCTGCCCTTATTTACAGGAGACTAAGCAGATCCTTGCGGAACAACCTGCTCTCCTCCCTCCTGTGGACCACCTCAAGTCCTACCCTAGCTCACACCCATTTCTAAGTGTCAGCTCCCAAAACCTAAAAACACATTTTACTTGGAACCCACAGAGACCACATCTATTAAGACCTCAGAAGAATTTCCCAATAGTGTGGTGTGTGTGAGCTACCACACCCTCCTAAGAACAAAAGAGGAAAACAGAAACCAAAGAATAAAACACCCATCCAATGAAGACAAGACAAGACATTAGCACTTAGAATTACACTTTTCCCAAACCAAGATGCCTGAGTGCCAGCATAAAATCACAATAACAGCCAGGGCAATATGTCTTCACTAGAGCTCAGCAACTCTACATCGGGCAAAATAGTTGAAGCACAAGATAAAGACCTTAAAATAGCTGTTATGACTGTGATAGAGGTCCTTGAAGAGGAAATTAATAAATTCCTTAAAGAAATCTATGGAAACACAAACAAACAATGGAAGGAAATTAATCAAAAGTTCAAGACCTGAAAGTGGAAAGTCTCACCAAGAGAACTTAAGTGATGGAAGAAAGAATCTTAGGCATTACAGATGTGATAGAAGATACAGACACCTCAGTCAAAGAAAATGATGTACCTAAAAACCATGGTACAAAACACAGGATCCCATAAAGACAAAATCTAAGAATCGTAAGAATAGAGGAAGGAGAATAAACAGAGGTGAAAGGCACAGAAAATATTTTCAATGAAATCAAAGAAGAAAAATTTCTTAACCTAAAGAAGAGATGCCTATAAGTGACATGAAGCATATAGAATACCAAATACACTGGACCAGAAAAAAAATTTCTGCAGTGCATAATAATCAAAACACTAAATGTGTAGAATAAAAAAGAGTAATAAAAGCTGCAAGAGAAAAAGATTAACATATAAAGGCAGACCTATTAGAATAACGTCTGACTTCTCAGTGGAGACTCTTAAAGACAGAAGGGCCTGGGTAGATGTTCAACAGGTTCTAAGCAACCACAGATGCCACCCCAGACTCCTGTACCTAGCAAAAGTTTCAATCACAATAGAAGGAGAAATTTAGGTATTCCATGATAAAACCAAATTCAAGCAAGATATATCTACAAACCCACCTTAGAGAAGACACTAAGAAGAAAACTTCAACATAAAGAGGTCAACCACACTCAAAAAAATACAAAAAAATAAATAATTCCAGAATTCCAGATCAGTAAATCAAAAGAGGGAAACACACACACAAACACTCTCTCTCGCTCTCTCTCCAACAACAAAGTAACAGAAATCAATAAACAGTGCTCACTGGCATCTTTCAACATCAGTAGTCTCAATTCCCCAATACAAAGACAGACTAATAGAATAATATGAATCAGGATCCATTATTTTCTGTGACATCCAAGAAATACAACTTACTATCAAGAATAGTCAAGATTTCAGGGTAAAAGGATGGACAAAGATATTCCAGGAAATTGGACCTAAGAAGAAAGTAGGCAAATACATTATAATATCTGAAAAAATAGATTTCAAGCCCAAACTAATCAGAAGATATGGGAAAGGACACTACAAACCCATCAATGGAAAAGTCCACCAAGATGACATTGCAATTATTATTGTGCACCAAACACAAGAATATTCAAATCCATAAAAGAAATACTACTGCAATTTAAATCACATAATGACTCTCACATGTTGATAGTGGGAGACTTCAATACCCAATTCTCAACAATAGGTCATGCAGATAAAATGTAAGTAGACAAAGGGTGGTTTACTGGTGTTGTAAACAAAACGGACCTAACAGATATTTATAAAACATTTCACCCAAACACAAAAGACTGTACCTCTCCTCAGCACCTCATGGAACCTTCTCCTAAATGGACCACGCATATTGGAAGAAAACAGAAATAATACACTGCAACCTATAGACCACCACCAATCACAGCTAGATACCAACAACAGAAAGAACAGAAAACCTACAAACTCATGGAAACAGAAAAATGCACTATTGAGTGAAAAATGGGTCTTGATAGAAATTAAGAACGTTTTAGAATTAAATGAAAATGATTATGCAACTCAAATAATTTCTCAAACATTTGGGACACAGTAAGGAGGTTCTAAAAGGCAAGTTCACAGTTCCAAGTTTTATGTTAAAAAAATTAGAGAGGTCTCATTCTAGTGATGTAACAACACACCTGAAAGCTCTAGAACACAAAGAAGAAATCATACACTAAAGGAGTAGACGGCAAGAAAGAATCAAACTCATGGCTGAAATCAACAAAAACAAATGAAGCAATGAAACAAAGAGATGGTTCTTTGAGAAAATCAGTAAGATTGACAAACCCTATTCAAATTTGCTAAGAGGCAGAGAGAAATTATCAAAATTAGAAATGAAAAGGGGACATAATAGCAAACACCGAGGAAATACAGGTAATCATAAAGGCATACTTTAAAAATCTGTACTCCACCAAATTAGGAAACCTAGAAGAAATGGATAATTTTCTAGGTATTAAAGTTAAATTAAGATAAGATAAACAATTTAAACAGACTTATAACCTCTAGTGAAATAGTAGTAATTAAAAGTCTCCCAGCCTCAAACCCTGAGCCATCTGGTTTTATCACAGAATTCTACTAGACTTTCAAAGAAGAGTTAACACCAATATTTCTCAAATTATTCCTCAAAATAGAAGCAGAAAGACCATTTCCAAATTAGTTTTATGAGGTTATAGTTATCCTGATATCCAAACCACATTAAACCCAACATGGAAAGAGATACAGACCAATTGATCCACTGTGATCAAGTAGGATTCATCCCAGAGATGCAGGGACGGTTCCACATATGTAAGGCAATAAATGTAATCCACCACATAAACAAAGACAAAAAACATATGATCATCTCAAAATTAATCCACAAAAATCAATAACTTTCCTATATATAAAATGACAAAAGTAACTGAGAAAGGCACCAGAGAAACAAATCTTTCTCAATGGCTTCAAAATATATAAAATATACAAAATATATAAAATTTTTATCATACAAGTTTTTACTTGTATGATAAAAACTTTAAAACTCTGTAGAAAGAATTGGAGAAGCTACCAGAAGATGGAAAGATCTCCCATAGATCAGTTGGATTCATAGAGTAAAAATGGTCATCCTACCAAAAGCAATCTACAGATTCAAATGTAATCCCCAATCAAAATTTCAACACAATTACTTACAGATGTTGAAAGGAGAGTTTTTCAGCTTTCCATAAAAGCATGAGAACCCAGGATAGCTTAAATGAATCATAAAAGAACTGGGGATATCACTATCCCAAATTTTAAGCTGCACTACAGAGCCATAGTAATAAAAACAGCATGATATTGGCACAAAACAGACGCATGATTATTGGAATAAAATTAAAGACCCAGACATAAATGCACACACATATGGAACCTGATTTTTGATAAAGAGGACAGAAATAAACACAAGAAAAAGATAACATCTTCAACAAATATTTCTTTTTTTTTAATTTTTATTTTTTTTATCAGTTACATTTTATTAACTCTGTATCCCAGCCGTGTCCCGATCCCTCATTCCCTCCCAGTCCCTCCCTCCCTCCCTCCCTCATCTCCACCGTGCCCCTTTCCAAGTCCACTGATAGGGGGGACCTCCTCCCCATTCATCTGATCCTGTTTTATCAGGTATCTTCAGGACTGGCTGCAAAGCCCTCCTCTGTGGCCTAACAGGACTGCTCCTCCCTTCGGGGGTGGGGAGACCAAAGAGCCAGTCATTGAGTTCCTGTTAGAAATAGTCCTTGTTCCCCTCACTTTGGGAAACCAATTGGTTACTGAGCTACCACAGGCTACATCTGAGCGGAGGTTCTAGGTTATATCCATACATGGTCCTTGGTTGAATGTCAGTCTCAGAAAAGACCCTGTGCCCAGATATATTTGGTCCTTGTGGAGCTCCTATCCTTTCCACATCAGACTAACTCCCCTTCTTTCTTATGATTCCCTGTACTCTGCCAAAGGTTTGGTCATGAGTCTTTGCTTTGAAAACACTGCTAGTTAGAGTCTTTCAGATGCGCTCAGTAGATTCCTGTCATACGTTCAATGCACATCCCATCTGTCTTTCTAAAGGAGGATTGATCATCTTACCCCATGTCCGCTCAATTGATTATCTTTTTTAGGTGTATAGATTTCATTATGTTTATCATATCTTATAGGTCTATATAAGTGAGTATATCCCATGTTTGTCTTTCTCCTTCTGGGATATTTCACTCAGAATGATCTTTTCTAGATCCCACCATTTGCCTGCAAATTTCATGATTTCCTCCTTTTTGATTGCTGAGTAGTATTCCATTGTATAAAAATACCACAATTTCTGTACCCATTCCACCGTTGATGGACATCTGGGTTGTTTCCAGGTTCTGGCTATTACAAATAGAGCTGCTATAAACATGGTTGAGCAAGTGTCCTTTTTGTGTACTTGAACAAACTTTGGGTATATACCTAGCAGTGGTATAGCTGGGTCTGGAGGAAGCACTATTCCTAATTGTCTTAGAAAGCGCCAGATATCTTTCCAGAGTGGTTGTACCAGTTTACATTCCCACCAGCAGTGGAAGAGGGTTCCCCTTTCTCCACAACCTCTCCAGCATGTGTTATCGCTTGAGTTTTTCATCTTGGCCATTCTGATGGGTGTAAGGTGATATCTCAGGGTCGTTTTGATTTGCATTTCCCTGATGGCTAATGAGGATGAGCATTTCTTTAAGTGTTTTTCCAACAAATATTTCTAATCAAACTGAACAGCTGAATGTAGAAAACAAATAGATCCACAGGTATCACCCTGCAGAAAAATCAACTCCAAATGGATCAAATACCTCAACTTAAAAGCAGATATATTGCTAGGTAGAGTCTTTCGGATGCTTTCTGCGGTAGACTCCTGTCATAGGTTCAATGCATATCCCATTTGTCTTTCTAAATGAGGATAGATCATCATACCCCGTGTCTGCTTTCTTGATTATCTTCTTTAGGTGTGTAGATTTCATTATGTTTATCCTATCTTTTAGGTCTATATAAGTAGATACTAAGACTCATAACCAAACCTTCGGCAGAGTGCAGGGAATCATATGAAAGAAGGGGAGTTTGATGTGGAAAGGATAGGAGCTCCACAAGGACCAAACATATCTGGGCACAGGGTCTTTTCTGAGATGGACACTCAACCAAAGTCCATGAGAGGATAAAACCTAGAACCTCTGCTCAGATGTGACCCGTGATAGCTCAGTAATCAATTGGTTTCCCATAGTAAGGGGAACAAGGACTATTTCTAACAGGAACTCAATGACTGGCTCTTTGACCTCCCCACCTCCCAAGGGAGGAACAGTACTGTTAGGCCACAGAGGAGGACTTTGCAGCCAGTCCTGAAAATACCTGACAAAAGGGAGTCATATGAAAGGGGAGGAGGTCCTCCCCTATCAGTGGACTTGGGAAGGGGCAGGGAGGAGATGAGGGAGGGAGAGTGGGATTGGGGAGGGAATGAGGGATACAGCTGGGATACAGAATTAACAAAATGTAACTAATGAGAAAAATAAAATTATAAAAAAAAAGCAGATATATTGAAGCTGGGAGAAGAGAAAGTATGAAATAGCCTTGAATTCATTTGCATGGCAAAAGATGTTCTGAACAGAACAGTGTTAACACAGGCACTAAACTAAGAGCAACAGTTAATAAATTGGACTTCATGAAACTGAAAATTTTCTACAAGGCAAAAGTCACTGTCATTCAGACAAAGCAGCAGCCTACAGAACGGGGAAAAGATTTTTACTAACTCCCTACTTGATACAGGGCTAATATCCAAAATATATAAAGAACTCAAAAAAATTTAAACAGAGAATTCTCAAAACTGAGAAATACTTAAATGTTCAACATCCTTAGCCGTCAGAGACATGCCAATCAAAATTACTTGGAGATTTTATTGTACACCTGTCAGAATGAATAAGATTAATAAATTATGTAAACACTCTTGCTGGTGAGGATGTAGAGAATTGGGAACACTCCTCCATTGCTGGTGAGGATGAGAACTTGTACAGCCACCATGGAAATCAGTGTGGTAGTTTCTCAGGAATTTGGGAATATGTCAAGATCTGGATATCCTACTCTTGAGCATATATCCAAAGAACAGTTCATCCTACCACAAAGACAATTGCTCAGCCATGTTTATTGCCACAATCTTCATAATATCCAGACATGGAAATGATTGAGATGTGCCTGAGCAGAAGAATGGATAAAGAAAATGTGGTACAATTACTCAACCATTAAAAAAAGATGAAATCATGAAATTAGCAGGTAAATGGAAGGAACTGGAAAAACTTCATCCTGAGTGAGGTAACTATGGTACAGAAAGACAAATATGGTTTGTGCTAGCTTATATGTGGATAGTAGGTGTTAAGTCAGTGATAACCAAGCTACAGTCCTTAAAACCACAGAGGTTAGACATAGAGTAAGGAACTGGGGGAGGGCAGGTAGATTTCCATAGGAAAGGGAACTAGATGGATGGATGGATGATAGGGTGGGCCGAAATGGGAGGCTCAAGTGGAGAGTGGGAGGAAATCGGGAGATGGGAAAGGGAATATGGGAAAGACGGCTAAGATTAAGGGTCATTTGAGGGGAAGTATAGAAACTAATACAGTAGAAGCTTCCTAAAATATACACATATATGAAAGTGATCTAAATGGAATTAAGAAATAATGAGAGAGACAGGTCCCAACTGAACATCTTGTCAGCAAATGAAGTTTCCAGTAACAAACTGTGTTACATCAAGTTCAGTTGTTAGTCAAAGGGGTCCTATAGGAACCTCCAAACAATCCAGGTTGTTGCCAAAATGATAGGTTATTCCTATAGGAAGCTCCAAACAATCCAGGTTGTTGCCAAATGATAGGTTATGAAAACTGATAGCAAGACTCCATTGAAGAATACAGCACCTGCACAACTCATTAACTGTAGAGAATTTAAGCTGGTGTCTATCTACACAGATCCTTCATTCCTATGTGCTGTCAGCTTTGGTATAGAAAGGTACTCTGTACTCTGCCAAAAGAGAAACCTAAACACCAACCCAGCCATAAAACCTTTGATCTACAATAATGTTCTGCTTTTAAGATATGCGGCTGCAACAGTGGCACAGAGTTTGCGGGAGTAGCCCACCAATTTCTGATTTGATTGGCAGCCCACTCCATGGGCCAGAATACACACCAAACACTGCTTTGGTGACCAAGAACCTGAGACTAGATGGCCTAGGGACCTGAGGTAAGCCAAATACTACTGTTCTGAAAACAATGTTATCAATACAATGATTATTTGTGACTTTCTGCTATACTAGAAGATCAATACTTTACTCAGTAGCTTCCCCTTTCAGAAGATGGGAACAAATACATTATACAAAAATGAGACACCTTGAAACACTCAGCCCAAATGGGATGTCTCCATAAAATCCCTCCCTTCAGGGCTCAGGGAACCCCAAGGAAAAGGAGGCAGAAAAATGGTTGGAGTACATCAGGCACTGGCCCCCAAATAATGTGATTGATCCACGTATGAGCTCACAGAGACTGAGGCAGCATGCACAGTGCTTGTACAGGTCTGCACTCGATGGGGTGAGGAGAGGAGAGGCGGACACATGTCCCCATCCCTAACACAGAAGCAATCTCCAATTGGTAACCACTTGAAAATTAACTTAGTTTTCTCTAAGGAAGCTTCACTGGGAAAACAAACTACTTTTAAGGGTAGGCTGCATGTCCAACAGGAGATGGCCAGCAGAAAATAAGCTTAGTGATATCTTTCAAGGTTTCTTGTCTCATAATGATGTGCCAGTTTTTTTTACAGTTAAAAAAATCTTATTGTTTGAAATCTTAGTCATTATATATATATATATGAGTCCTCTGAATATATATGTTGACTTCCAGTTTAGTGTTTTTATGGAACTTCTGAGTGTGCAAACAAGTGAGTCTCTGTTTCTTGTGCCTTCACTTGGGCTCTTTTCCTTCTGTTTGTTTGTTTTGTCCAGTTCTGCTGTGTTAGTTTTTGCTTCATGTTTTATATTATATTATTGCATATTTTATATTATATATTATTATTGTTTCTTACAAGCCTGTTTCCTAATGAGAGAACAAGAGGGAGTAAATCTGGATGGGTCAGGGGGAGAAACTAGTAGGAACAGATGGAGGGAAACTTTAATCTGGACATGTTATATGAGGAAAAAAAACTTTTTTAATAAAAGAAAAAAGAACTAAAAACGCTAAACAGATTGATTTATATATTTATTTCAGTGCTGGAGCGCAAACCTAGAGCATCATACGTACTAGGAATGTGCTCATTCACTAAGCCCCATCCTCAGAACCTCAGATGTGGGATTTCTCAGGCTTTTAAGAATACTAAATGTTTAACCACATGCTCCTCTTCCTTTCTCCATTGAGAAACATCTTGAATAACATACAGAACAGATGATTAGTTTGGAAACGTTTAAAAATAATTTAAAATTTATTAACCTCAGGTTAACAGATATAGGCCAATAATCCTAGCATGTGGGAAGCAAAGGCAGGAAGATAAATAGTTCAAGGTCATCCTGAACTTCAGAGACAGTATTTGACTTTACGTACATACAATGAATAATTAGAAAACTGAAATCATTTTTATGTTTGTGTTATACAAATATACACATAATATTAACCCAACATTTCTTTCTACACCTTTCTCTTAAAAAATATTTGTTTTCTCTTCAACATAGTACTTGAAGTCCTAGCCAGAGCAATAAGACAACTAAAGGAGATCAAGGGGATACAAATCGGACAGGAAGAGGTCAAAGTGTCACTATTTGCAGATGATATGATAGTATACATGAGTGACCCCAAAAATTCACCCAGAGAACTCCTTCAGCTGATAAACACCTTCAGCAAAGTGGCTGGATACAAATTCAACTCAAAAAAAATCAGAAGCCCTCCTGTATACCAAAGACAAAAGGGCCGAGAAAGAAATTAGGGAAACAACACCCTTCACAACAGCCACTAATAACATAAAGTACCTTGGGGTGACAGTAACCAAACAAGTGAAAGACCTGTTTGAGAAAAACTTCAAGTCTCTGAAGAAAGAAATTGAAGAAGATCTCAGAAGATGGAAAGATCTCCCATGCTCATGGATTGGTAGGATTAACATTGTGAAAATGGCTATCCTGCCAAAAGCAATCGACAGATTCAACGCAATTCCCATCAAAATACCAACTCAATTCTTTTCAGACCTTGAAAAAAAGATTCTCAGCTTCATATGGAAAAACAAAAAACCCAGAATCTCCAAAACAATCCTGTACAACAACAGATCATCTGGAGGTATCTCCATCCCTGATCTCAAGCTGTACTACAGGGCAACAGTAATAAAAACTGCATGGTATTGGCATAGAAACAGAAAGGAGGATCAATGGAACCGAATAGAAGACCCGGAAATAAACCCACACACCTATGAATACTCGATTTTTGACAAAGCAGCCAAAACCATTCAATGGAAAAAAGATAGCATCTTCAACAGATGGTGCTGGTCTAACTGGATGTCTACATGCAGAAAAATGAAAATAGATCCACATTTATCACCCTGCACAAAACTAAAGTCTAAATGTATCAAAGACCTCAACATAACACCAGATAGCTAAACCTGTTAGAAGAAAAAGTGGGGAACAGCCTAGAACTCATTGGCACAGGAGACAACTTCCTGAACAGAACTCCAACAGCACAGGCTTTAAGAGCAACAATCAATAAATGGGATCTCATGAAACTGAAAAGCTTCTGTAAAGCAAAGGACACCGTCACCAAAACAAAACTACTACCTACAGATTGGGAAAGAATCTTCACCAACCCTTTATCTGACAGAGGGCTAATATCCAATATATATAAAGAACTAAAGAAGCTGAAAAGCAACAAACCAAGTAATCCAATTAAAAAATGGGGAACAGAGCTAAACAGAGAATTCTCTGTAGAGGAATATAGAATGGCAGAGAAACACTTAAATAAATGTTCAACCTCATTAGCCATTAGGGAAATGCAAATCAAAACGACCCTGAGATTTCACCTTACACCCATCAGAATGGCCAAGATGAAAAACTCAAGTGACAACACATGCTGGAGAGGTTGTGGAAAAAGGGGAACCCTCCTCCATTGCTGGTGGGAATGTAAACTGGTACAACGACTTTGGAAGTCGATCTGGCGCTTTCTCAGACAATTAGGAATAGTGCTACCTCAAGATCCAGCTATACCACTCCTAGGCATATACCCAAAATTTGCTCAAGTACACAATAAGGACATTTGCTCAACCATGTTTGTAGCAGCTTTATTTGTAATAGCCAGAACCTGGAAACAACCCAGACGTCCATCAACAGAGGAATGGATACAGAAACTGTGGTATTTTTACACAATGGAATACTACTCAGCAATCAAAAACAAGGAAATCATGAAATTTGCAGGCAAATGGTGGGATCTAGAAAAGATCATTCTGAGTGAAGTATCCCAGAAGGAGAAAGACACACATGGTATATACTCGCTTATATAGACCTACAAGATATGATAAACATAATGAAATCTACACACCTAAAGAAGATAATCAAGAAAGCGGACACGAGGTAAGATGATCAATCCTCATTTAGAAAGACAAACGGGATATGCATTGAATGTATGACAGGAGGCTACCGCAGAAAGCATCTGAAAGACTCTACCTAGCAGTGCTCCAGAGTAGATACTAAGACTCATAACCAAACCTTCGGCAGAGTACAGGGAATCATATGAAAGAAGGGGAGTTTGATGTGGAAAGGATAGGAGCTCCACAAGGACCAAAGGTATCTGGGCACAGGGTCTTTTCTGAGATGGACACTCAACCAAAGACCATGAGTGGATATAACCTAGGACCTTTGCTCGGATGTGACCCATATAGCTCAGTAACCAATTGGTTTCCTATAGTAAGAGGAACAGGGACTATTTCTAACAGGAACTCAATGACTGGATCTTTGACCTCCCCACCCCCCCAAGGGAGGAGCAGTCCTGTTAGGCCACAGTGGAGGACTTTGCAGCCAGTCCTGAAAATACCTGATAAAACAGGGTCAGATGAAAGGGGAGGCGGTCCTCCCCAATCAGTGGACTTGGAAAGGGGCAGGGAGGAGATGAGGGAGGGAGGGAGGGACTGGGGAGGGAATGAGGGAGCGGGATACAGCGTTAACAAAATGTAACTAATAAGAAAAATAAAATTAAAAAAAAATTAAAAGTCATGTCAGAGACAGTCCCTGCTCCTATCACAATGGAACCCACTTGGATACTGAACTGCCATGGGCTACATCTGTGGAGGAGTCTTAGGTTATCTCCATGCATAGTCCTTGGTCTCTGACATGAAATGATTAGCCTGCTCTTTAATTACCTCCCCCTGAGGGGGAGCAGCATTACCAGGCCACAGAAGAGGACAATGCAGCCACTCCTGATGAGACCTAATTGACTAGGATCAGAAGGAAGGAAAAGAAGTCCTCCCCTATCAGTGGGGAGGAGCATGCATGCAGAGAGTGGAGGAAGGGAGGGATTGGGACGGGAGGAGGGAGAGAACCACGGGGAGGGGGGGATACAAAGTGAGTAAAGTGTAATTAATAAAGAAAAATTAAAAAAAATATATTTGTTTTTATTTTGACTTTAGGATATAATTACATTATTTTCCCCTTTCCTTGCATCTCTCCAAGCCCTCCTTGCTCTTTTCAAATTCATGGTCTTTTAAAGAATCAATTGTTACTATATGCATATATATATATATATATATATATCTTTTGAAATTTATTTCCAGTAGTGTGCCAAATATTCTGTTTAAAATATGGCACGCATTTAGAATATTTATTTGTTTGATCACTTTTCATATGTTGCACAATATGCTGAGTGTGTCTCCTTTATGTTTGTATGTAAGAATCGCCTGTGGAGCATATAACCATAGTCACAACTGCTGCCCAGACCCAGGGCTGCATCGGCATTTCTGAGGTAGAGACAGCTGGGCTCTTAATCTGAGAAGATTTCAGGATTCAATTTGCAGCAAGAGGAAAGATCTCCTGCTCGCTGAGGGTCAGGCACTAGGTTTGGTACCCAGCTCCACGAGAGGGAAGAAAGTTAGACTTAGGAACAACATCCTTTAAGGTCTTCCTGGGAACCTCACAGCAACTTCTCTTTCAGTCCAATGAGCTCATCACCAAATGCACTGTATCCCCAGACCCCAAAGTTATCACATAAGTGTTTTTATTAATTAGGAAATGCCAGACATAAGCCTTTTCTTCTTGGCCTTAAACCCCAGACACCAGACTGTCTGGCTCTACCCAGCATGCCTGGCAAACGCGGTGCGCGGTGTCTGGCACACAGACACGAACAGGAGATGCTTTCGTTGAACGAACAACTGAACAAAGGAGCCGTGCCTGCTGGAAAGCGATTGTTTGCTGACTTCAGACTTTCAATTATCAGTGATGAAAAACAAGCCAGAGGCAAAATTCCTAATTCATCTGAAATCACTCAGAAGAAAGGCTATTATTACAATTTCTAAGTCGATTACATTTCAAGCATATTAGAGCCTCACTGCCAAACAGCACATTTTCTTAATACCAAGAAGAATAAATTAACTTTCTTCTTATCTTGCAGGCTTCGGTGTGTTTTTCTACTTTTCATTTCTTCCTTCCTTCCTTCCCTCATCTCCCTGTCCTCCTCTCTCTTTCAGAAGAGATCATCGATTCTAACACAAGATAAGAGAAGAGGGTTGAATTTAGCATTAGGTCATGATGTCTAACAGAGCTTTGTCAAGGTAAGGAGTATGTGAGATACCATACTTCACAGTCACAATTTCCTTACTGGCTGTGGGGTATTGGGAGCAGAATTCAGTCCTTCAGAGAAAGAAATGACCAGGGGTCATCAGGTCTCATGGCTAGAGTCCATGTTGAAGTTCAAGATTAGGCTCCTGTAGAAGAGGAATATAGGAAGGGAAATAAGTGGTGTGTTGAAGATAGAGAGGCAGGAGGCCAGAGATGGTTTCAGCTGAGAAGCTCATCTCTGGCACACAGGCACCAGGTCTGCTGAGGGCATCTGGGCTTCCATTCTTTTGCTTAATTAAGTTAAATACTTTTTTTTTTTTAGTGTTTGGGGTGATTTGGACCTTAAAGTTCTTTTAATATTTGTGAAAAATCTGCACATAAATAATTTCACTTGGTGTCTTTATGCCCCAGGTAGCCAGAACAAACACTGTCATCTTTTTCTCAGTTAAGGCAAGGAAGGAGGTGGATGTCACGGATGGTTCTGAAAGATAGGTGATGAGCTAGAGCCAGAATCATGTTCCATTTTCAGCCAGGTGCTCTCTGTGCTGAGAGAATGCTTCAGGTGCTAGGCTCTCCCTAGAGGAAGAGCGTAGCTGGCTTTCTTCTCTTATGGAAGCACTCACTGACTGGAGCCTTCGCTTTTGCAGACGTTTATGGAAAGTTCATTCTAATGAAAGCTTTGCATGGAAAGGAGGAGAGTCAAGGAAGAATGGCAGACTGTTCTACTAGACATGTCATTATGAAAGACTAGGTCACAGGAAAGGAAATGATGACACTCTAAGAAGAGTATTATGTTTGAAAGTAGGAATATTGGAAGATTTCTTCCTTGCTCACCAACAGACAAGTTAGCTCACTGCCACAAATGCACATGTATGTGTGTGCGTGCGTGTGTGTGTGTGTGTGTGTGTGTGTGTGTGTGCGCGCATGTGCATGAAATCAAACGCTGTATAATAACAGGTTGCCAAGGACAGACTTTGAACAGAATGTGGTGATATAAAATTAAATTGACAAGTGATATTTTATCTGCCTTAGTTCATGTAACCACATTGTACAGTTCCATAGTAATAAGATTGCCTAACTTAGCAGACATCAGAATGTATATCTATTAAGCAAAGCATAGTTATACTTTATACAGATATATTATTAATATACAAATGTGTGTATGTGTATATGTGTTTTGTATGTGTGTTTAAGCATGTTGTAAGTCTCTGAATTAGAAACTGTTAATTATTCACTAAGTATCTTACTGCCAGTTTCTAAGCCCCAACTATAGCAAGGTACCTAATTAGTTATCTAGAATATAATAGTCAAATCACTGCAACAAGACAAATCACCGCCATGTCTAGGTGTGGTCAAAGAAATGTGGGAGTAGGAGTTATGGGGGACTGGAGGAGAGCCGTGCTAACCAGGGACACTGCTGTAGCCCAGGAGGATGGGTTGGGTGCTGTATTAACATTTCACATTTTACGGGAGGAGGCATCAGGAAAGGTACATATTTTGCTAAGGAGCTGAAGACTGCTGGCTTCATAGTTACAGAGTTGAAAGAGATGATTATTCAGCAGGAACTGAAGTTGATGCCAGCCAGCGAGGAGAACAGGCAGATCAACAGCTATCAAAGCCCAGAAATGCAGCTGCCTCTCGACTCCACCTTCTAAACTGGCATACGTTTCTCAGAATTAGAGAGGTGAAGAGACTCTGGGAAATGTAATTTGAGCTAAGCTGGGCTGACAGTCCAAGGCGCCATGCCCTGATCTGTTTTTGACTATTCACTAGACTCGGGAGATGCCTCCGATTAGTCCCTTCATGAGCAGAGATGTTTCATGTGGAATTTCAGAATGTTCCTGGATCTTCCAGATTCTCTCCCTTGCGGTAGGCCATTCTGCTACTGCTGTCTTTTCCTCCTGTCTTTAAGGCAAAGGAAGCCCCTCCCCTATATGCACTTATTTGTATTCTCTCTGGCTCCCTGTCTCTCTTTAGCTCGTGTGGCCAGGCGCCAGGCAGGACCCTGGCACAGATTCAGTCTGTCTTGGCTTTGAGAATGAGGACCTCATGGTTCCGGTATTTACCCTATTTCCTCTTGAGTGTTAAGCTGTGCTTCTGCAGAGCTTGGCACGTGCTGTCCTTCTGCAGTCATTGTTCCTCCTTAAGGAGCTCTCTTGTACATACCTCTTTTTGAAGCGGTTGCTAACGGATAGCCCTGATTTTAAGTAGATCAGAGCATTTTCCTAACAAAGAGGAGCAGTGTACTTTGGCACAGCTGCTTGGTATCTTTCCTAGAATGCTAGAAGGGAGCACATATTCATTTAGTTTTGGCCAGTCTCTCTTTGTCTAAATTGCCCCATTTGGCTTGCCCTGCTGGCTCTAGTCTATTAGAAGGGCACAGAGAAAGCTCCTCCTCTTGGTTCATGAACATAAACCTAAGCATGCCAGCATGTGCTTGATGGGGACAGAAATTTACATAAACATCTCTGGGCCATCAGAACCCTAAGAGTTTGCCCTGTTCCAGATGCAGGGCATGCGTGCACAACCCCACACGGAGATCACAGTCCACCGACTCATGGATGGCTACCTGGAGAAAAACATTATCATCAGAATAATGATGCCGCGAACTGGAGACAGGGGACCCAGAAACAACCGTTCTTTTGGAACTCTCACAGTTCAGGCAAGGGGCCACAAACACACTTTTGAGGTGAGGAAGCTACATATTATTCACAATAAAAAAGGTCCTTAGCATTTTCAGAACAAGCAATACCCATCTCTCAATTAGAGTTAACAGCTAATCAGTGTTCAGCAGGATAGCATAGCCCTCATTGAACAGCAGGCAGCTTGTTTTATTTTTTTCAGTGCTGCTTAAAGATTATTTGAAAAATCTCCTTCTGAGACCAGTGTGCGGGAAGCCACCTACCCTCAGTCAGAATTTAAAGCCATCCAAAATACAATATTAATGATTGATGCTGCAGCTCACAGTTTGGTGCTGGGGTTTAATTAGATAAGCATTGCAGCTGGTTTTGGGTGGAGGCAACTTGATAGGGCACAAAGCTGCTGTGTGACTTCCTGTCTACAGGCTATCTATTCAAGTTGAAACGGAAGCAAGCTGCTCAGAGTGATGATGATGACTGCGTGTGCGTGTGCATGTGCGTGTGTGCACGTGTGTGTGTGTGTGTGTGTGTGTGTGTGTGCGTGCGCGCTGAAATGAACAGAAGTCTTAATTTCAGTGGAGGTGGGAGAAGCATTTTGTCATTCAAACATGGGTTTGGCTCTTCTATTCATTTGATGCAGAACTTAGCATCCACAAACATCTGCCAGTTGCCACCCAAGCCACATGCAAAGAAAGAACTTGGATTTGTCTGTCTCTGGGTATATACGTCTCTGAACACACTTCATCTTCTGCTTCACAGCAGTATTTCCTCATCTATCAGCACGTGCCAGGCCAGTCCTCACCTTCCCCATGCAGACAATACTGTAACCAGCTCTTCCTGGCTTGCTTGGTCCTCCTGACAGCTTGCAAAGAATTTAAACTGGATTGCATGGAACTTTACTTCATTTAGTCAAAGGGATTTTTAACTTTTAATTATCAAGGAGTTTGGAGATGTAAGTCTTCTGTACTTCAAATTAGAAATTACCAAAACACAGCATATAGCCTCTGTTTATAGCTAAGCTGTAGCATGTGTGCATGGCCTCTAGCTACATGGCTCATCTAAATAATCTACTGAAGCTCATTGCATATTAAATTAGCAAGATTTTTGAGACTGTATCTGTTCTCAAAATAGGATGCTGGACTCTGCACATCAGAAGTGCCAACTGTTGAACAAATCTTTAAAATGTCTCTAGAAAGGGCTGCGGAGACGGCTCAGTTTGTTAAAGTGCTTCACAGGCAAGAGGACTCGAGTTAGGACCTCGAACGCACATGTAAGAAACTGTGTGTGCACAATTCCTATAGTGTTAGCACTGGCAGGCGGGGACAGAGGGTCCCAGGCACCCCTGGAAACCCATACAGCCAAGTGGGGGGTTTCAGGTTCAGTGAGAGAGCTATCTCAAAAACCTAAGATGAAAGATCATAGAGGAAGATGTTGACCCTTGGCTTCCGCAGCCACACGCATGGGCATGCACACCACACAGATATGCACACATCACGTGCCACACATGCACACACAAGTGCAAGCAAACACCACCACCACCAATAACAACAACAAAAGGAAGCTAGCTTAGGTGTTTTATATTAAGGGAATAATTATTATTGCCATAGTCACAGTCATTTTGTGAAATTCTTATTTTATTATTCCTAATATTAACAATTAAAAATTGCTGTCTCGAAAAAACCAATGCCCCCCCCAAATTAAAAACTGCAGTTCTTGTGAATGGTATGGATTATTGTTTTCATTGCATAATATGCTGATCATTGCCAGCTGGACATGGCTTAGAATCACCTAGGAGACCAGCCTCTGGGCATGCTTGTGAGGGGTTTATCTGAATTTGGTTAGCTTTTGAGACTATCCGTGAGGCTCTATCTAGATTGGGCTAATTGACATGGGAAGGCTCATCCTGACTGCCTTACAAATGAAAAGAGTGAAGAGTTCGGGTTTCTAAATTCTTCCTAATGGTAATGCACGAACTAACTGCCTGCCTTGCTTAAGGCCCGGTAAACAGGATGTAGGGTTAGTCACAAGCCTACAGGGAAAAGGGAAATGAAATGTCCTGCAGGACAGAATGAACTACAACCCAAAACTTGGACCTGGGTTTCTGGTTCAATGCAACAGCTTCTCCTCTGTCATCTATACTAGACTGTCTCTGTGGACAGTCTGCAAAATAGATGGGATGGGAGGGCGACAACTCAGGTACGAATGGCCGTGCTACTGCAGATGTCCACAGAGCAGGTGGCTCATTAGGGCAGGTCAGTGAGCTGAGCATCAGCGATGCCAAGAGCCAGCAGCACAAAGTGTTCTTCACGTACCTGAGAGCTGAATATGTAGCAGGTTTAGAGAGAGGTACTCCGCGCACGCAGAAATGGCTGCTGATCATTTGCCAGTGATGGCCTCTGCACTTGCTTCTTTGATACAATAATTGACAGACTTATGGTTTCTTTGTGTCTGTTCAAATTGATGTTGATGGAAAAGCTGCCAGCAATGAGCGGTAGTGTGACTGCAGTTCTGCACAGTATCCCTGAGGGTAGAGATGGACTATCATGCTCTAAACCTTCCCGTTTGTCCTAAAACCACTCGACAAAAATTACAGGTGATGGGCTGACTTGATGAACCAATGCCCAGCAGTATACTGGGAGAAAAGTGTGCATGGATATTTTGAATAAAGGGCTGGATGATGGAAATACAGAAAAATGCTCATATAAAGAAATACAGAAATACAGAAAATGCTCATATAAAGTTAGTGCATCGATATCAGAGAGCTTAATGTGCACAAGCAAGCAGCTGATCTGTAGACTCACACCTGTGATAAATTATGACAGCGGGCACTTTTAATTTATTGATGTTAATTCAACTTCAAGTTTAGTGAATAATTTTTCCCCGAGTTCAAAATGGGAGTCTCTACACATTGTCTCCTTGTCTTCATTTTCTACCCTAAGTTGCACTTAACATTTGAGTAGCACTGGCCCAGTTCAAGCACCTTCCCACATACTTCAGTCATACCCTTTGAGTATGCCCAGGCTTTTACTTATATGGAGTGATTATACTATGTGGTGAAAGCATTGATTTTTTGGAGGTAGCTGGGAGACAGGACATACAGTAAGGACAGAAGACCTACAACCAACAATTAGGACCCTAACCAATGGAAAGCTACACAGATACACAATTTAGATAGGAGAGATCATAAGTAGAGCGGGAAAGTAGGAGGTCTTTGATGGAGAAAGACAGTAGGACTGTGTTCTCCCTTAAAAGGGGGCTGAGACCTTCCAGTCGGGTCCAGCAATAGAGGACAGTGGTGAAGTTGTCAAGGACAACAGATGGAGGGGCCAGAAATCTTATCTCTGAGTTCTGAAAAGTGGGTAGGAATTAAGTAAGGAGAAATAGAAAGTACAGACAACTTTCAGCTAAGGTTATTTTTTACATCAATGATGCCATTTTCCATTTATTCCCTTGGAGTCACAGTGAAGACAAGCTGTGAGGGATGTTGTCCACAACGGCCTCCCATCCATCTGGAGTGAATGTTATTTCCAGTTCTAACTGTGGCTTCTGGGAACCAACCAATCCTGGTGGCAGTCCACCTGGAATAGGGCTTCCATGAGCATCTGGCTTCTTCCAGAGAGGCCCACACTCTCTAATCCATCAGAGACAGTTGAGATTAATTCTATGGGAGATTGTTCTGTGGAAATTTCTAGGCTGCCTATTTTTTCTATAATTACTGTTTTTCATGTGATTTAATCAAAGTTTCTTTGGCTGTGTGCTTCCTTCTTCAGCAGGTATGGCTGGTCCCCTCCTGAGTTCCTGCCCTGTGCTCCTTGGCATCCTCCTTATTTATAAATGGCTTTACACAGCCTTAACCTAGTCACATGGGTCTTCCTTTAGGGCCTGGAAGTCCCTGGAGACTTACTTGTCAAGCAGATTTGCTTAGGGCTACTTCTCATTCCCAATGTCATCCATTGATCTTCTGTGTAGCTGCCCTTATCACTGCAGTTCTGTCAGACAGTCATTGGCTTCACAGCCAGTCTCTGCCCAGGAGCGTTCAGCTCTGTTTCTCTTCCTCAACAGACCATTCCAGTAAAGTCGAACCTGAAAACTACCCCTGCCGCCCTCCCTCACCTTGTACAGAGCATCACAATAGTCTCATAAATCTCATTTCTATTTCTCTTCTTGTTCCTGCACTCACTCTTCCACATAACTACCAGGAGAGTCTCTGAAAGACTATTGGTATGTGTCTCCCAAAGATTCCTGTATTGCCACAATATGAGTTATTGAGAGAGGGTGGTGCTGTGAGGGTGTGGGCATCCGTGGAAGGAATCTAGGCCACTAGATGTGCCCTGGAAGGGGATATTGAGGCCCTTGAGCTCTCCTGGGTACCACAAGGTGGTCAGGTTTGTTCTAGCTCGTGTTTTCGCCTTAGCACATATCTAAATCCACAGACACAGACCACTCTTGAATTCTGAGACCAAGAGCCAAAGTAAAGTATTCATACTCTCCCATCGTTTATCTCAAAGGGAACTGACTGTGGCACTGTGCTGTGCACCCAATTGAAATCACTGAGCCTGAAACCAGAGCTCATCACTGTGGGGAATTCCCTTTGGGGCTGGCCTTGAACTTCTGCCTTACATCCTCTCCTGCCATATCCATCTTGTGCTGGCTGCCCCAGTTGCTTCAGAATCTCCTATGGAGTTTGTCTATGGAGTTTTCTTCCAGAAAAGCGTTTGTCCTGCCCCAGGACTGCCCTCTCCCTGTGCAGATGCCAGCTTACCAGTCACTTTACCCTGAGCGCTTTACCTGAAAATGTCCTGTCCTTCCCACTTCAAATCTCGATCAGCTCCAACACTTCATACTGTAGGACCTGGGTCACCGTGTCCTTGTGACCCTTCCCTGGGTTCTCAGGGGATAGAGACTATGCGTATGGAGCCAACTTGGGCATTCTCAGCATGCTGGATGAAGGAAGGGACAAGTTTCCCATTCACTCTTCTTCAATCACTCTGTCCTTTCTTTCCAGCTCCTGGACGACCACTAAACCTTCTTCTTAGTTCTCATAACCCGCAGCCCCTTGCAGGTATTAGAACAAACTCACCCCCATAGTGTTATTTCTTCAATTTTGTGTTTGATGTAAAGGCCTCCTGAAGCAGGTCAGCCATGAGTGTCATTCTGATTTAGAACACAGAGCGTATATGGTCCTTTTGTCTGTGTCTTCAGTTTTTCTCTTCAGGGCAGAGACAAGTGGATCTTTCATGTGCAGGTAAAAAGGGACACAAATGTCCAGGTCCCCTTGGATTTCCAGTGGGTGTCAAGGTGGTGGAGGTCAAAATATGCTTTGCTGTTCTTTAGTGGACAAGGACATCTTTCTGCAAGCCTAAGGGGTCAGATGGCCAATAGCTACTAGCTTCTCTAGGCTTCAAATGCAGGGCTCTTAGGACTCTGCTTCAGACCTTAGCTGAAGTTCTGACAGGAGCTGGAATGTCGTGAGGCCCAGTACCATCCTTTCAACGTACAAGAGGTCAGGGAGAACTCAGCCTCAGAGGCCACGTGGGCACCATGCTGCTGAGGCCAGTGCTCTAGCTCACCAGGACTCTCACTCTTTTGACCCCTTGTGGGCTTTCAGCCTCTTCTCCAACAGCCTCTGGAGTCTCCTCTCATTCCCCATCTTGCTTTGATCAAAGAGATGACCACATTGGTCTCTTCAGAGAGGTCTTCCACCCCAAACACAGCAGCTCCCCTTTGTGATGCCATGTCACTGACAGTGCATGTGTCCCTATGTGATCTTTCCTCGCCTCTGCTGTATGTCAGCACTCACACCCTGTCTTGACTTACACTGTATCTTATCCTGAGAATGTTTACCATGAGTGGGGCCCTCAGCAAACAGTGGCTGAATGGATTCATTCCAGTGTATTGAAAGAATGAAATAATAAACAGTTTTGCCAGTCCCCTTAACACCTTTGCTTTTGAAATCTTTTCTTATCATTCTACAAAAAAGACCATCTTGGTCAATATTCCTCTGGCCAAGAAGGGCATTCCACCATAGTCTCTTGAATGCTGTTGGGGGTTGTACAATGCTTATATTGTGGCGACTACCATCCCATGATCCCCAGCTTCAGCTGAGGGCAAAAACAATTCCACAGCTTGGGTCATCTCTCCTTCACTTGCTAAAAAAAGGGGGGGTGGGGAGATTTCATTCCTTTATCACTCCTTAAGTCACCTGAGAAAACAGAAGTTGTCAAGTTGGAATTATCTCAACTATCATGTCTCCCGAATACCTGCTTTCATTTTACATTGCATTTTTATTTCAACGTGGCACCAGTTCATCTTCATTTCTCTTATGTGAGCACATTCCTCAGTTTACTTCCTATCTAAGGGGCCATCTTGTCTTGCTTCTAGTCTTGCTTCTCTGGCTCGAACATACCCTTTCATGATGGTTCCTTAGCAATATTTAAACCTGACTGAATATCTCCAGTATTGAAAAAAATAAGCAAAACAAGTCTCCACAGTGATTCTCTTACCTTGCTTCTTTTCACTTGTCTTATTCTTTTCAGATTCCTCGCACTCTTATTGAGTCCTTTCTCCCAATCACATGTCAACCTTCACAATCGCCTTTGCTTCTACTACATAAAGAATCTCTGAGATCTTCAGACCTAGTAATATTACAACTATGGCTAACTTTTGCTCTAGGTTGACTTCAGTATAGGTTCTTCTTCATCCCCATCTTTTTTTTTTGTAATGGATGGGGTGATTAGCTTCTTCTATTTTTACTTGTGACATAATGTTTCTCCTAAGAGTCAGGCCAGAAAAACAAAGATCTTAAATTCTCACCTAGTGGCTCCTAATTCCTCCAATTCTCATTTTACTATTAGAACAATGTTTTTTGTTTGTTTGTTTGTTTGTTTTTGTTTTTCAAGAGTCACGTTTCCATTTCTTTCCAACCTCCCCCATTTCTGCTTCCTGTTAGATCTTGAGAGCTCAATATGACTGGCTAGACCCCTTCTCTGGGAATTATCTAAACCTTGGTAGAGGCCTGTGAGGCTGTGGTTGGGTGTTTCCCTGTCAATGGATTCCTTCTAAGTTGTGTCCCAGGATGGGCACTTTCTTTTCCACCCGAATCCTTGTGTTCCATGTAACTATAAAGCCAACTCCTGATCCTAGCTCTTGGGCTAGTTTCTCTAGTTGTCTTGGTTCTGTGCACATTTCATGAGAAGGTCACTGTGTTGTTCTAAGCAGCTGCTCTGGAGTTTGGAGAATTTGTATTTGAGAGAGACAGACAGATGTTTCCAAGTAGTTCTTTGACAAAATGCAGTGTGACATCAAATGAACTTTCTCTTAAAGGTCTTTGCTGTTGACATTTCATTGAATGAGCTTGAAATAGGGGGGAAAACAAGAATTAAGTATTTTGGGTAGAGGAAGGAAAGAATTCACAATGTAAAGAGCTAGTAGAAACCAGTTCAAGGATGAACATGTTTTATAGATGTAGAAAACAGACTAATTGGTTCTTTGTATAATTTTTTAAAATTTCTTTCCACCCTTCATATTCCTTATATTCCAGGCCTCACCATAATGACTGCTACCTTACCCACATCATGACTCTCCTGAGGGGCTCCTTCTCATGAATACCCTGCTGAACTCAGAGTCCTTCAAGTCTGAATTCTACCACTGTATTCAGTACTCTCTCATAAACCAGCCTCAATTTCTTCATGTTTGGAACAGCAATAACATCCACCTCAGAAGACTGCAGGGACGACCGTGTTAAGAGAATCAGGCTCTTCGCACAGTTCCAGGCTCTGAATTTGAAGTTGACCACCTTCTGAATAGATACGAGAGCTGATTAGGGTGGATGCTTTAGAGGGGTAAGGGCAATCCCCCTACAAGTCTAACGTGCTCCTGCAGGGCCAACCACAGTGCTTAGTAAGTGCTCATAAAGCCTAGCACAGTGGTCTCCAAGCTTCCCAATGCTGCAACCCTTCAGTACAGTTTCTCATGTTGTGGTGATCCCCCAACCATAAAATCATTTTCATTGCTGCTTCACAACTGTAATTTTGCTGCATTTATTAATTGTAACATAAATATCTGTGTTTTTCCGGTGCTCTTAGGCAACCCCTGTTAAAAAGGTTGTTAGACCCCTAAAGGGGTTGCAACCCACAGTTTGAGAACCACTGGTTTGACAGGTTAAATTCCATTTTCTACTTCATCACCTCTGAAGTATGGATGGTCATCATTAGTGTGACGCTTGCATAGGATGCTGGGATTTGCTGTAGGGTGATGGCGGGCACTGATGTGAGGCTCTGTAGATTAAGAACATTTCTTTTCTCTTACATAATCGTGATACAGAAACCATGATATGGTAATCTATGAAAAACTTTATGTGCATAGTACTTTAAGTTCTGCCTGTTTAAATTAACAAATCAGGGCTGTCATGAAGAGTCCACTGAGAAGTCACCATGAAGGAGACTCACCCTCCTGAACTGAAGAAATGTATGGACAAGGAGTTATCATTGAAGTCAATGGTGGCAGACACATACAAGGAATACACCGGGCTTTGATCATATGATTCTTGTGATTGATGAGTGTGTGGAGATGGCAACTAGTGAGCAACAGAACAACAGTGGGATGGTGGCCATACAAGAAAACAGCATCATCATGTCAGAAGCCTTGGAAAGAGTCTAAACAACCTTTGTTCATCAGAGGCATCCACATCCCTCTACAAAGGATCTATTTGGTTGTGATGTACAATTTGGTCATGTACATTTTCATAGAAAGCTTTTTGCTAAATAAACTTTTGTCATACTCAGAAAAAAATAAATTAGCGAATCAGGAAGTTCATGAGGAAAGCTATAAAAAGCAGAATTCAAAGTAAGTTTACTAGACTTTAAAACACCCTGTCTTACACTTTTTGAAGTATTAAAAATATTAAATATTTTGAAGTATTAAAAATATTAGCAAACAAGCAGGATCCTGGGTATCTCTTCCAGGGAACATTAATTAGGAAGATCAGCGTTAGTCAATGTTTATCCCAAGTTCATATCATCTTCCAGGTGAGGGAACTGATGGTCCCACAGGTGGTGCCACACACAGATGGAGGTCACCATGAGTTAGCCCAGAAGCTCTAATTAGAGCTCCATGGCCCTCTGAGTCCAGTGACTCAGCCGGCAGGCTGCACATTGCCTAATGATCTTGTGTTTCTCCACTGAATTCAGTTCCCTCTGTCAATCTTTTGAAAGAGGTCTTGATCATCAGTGAACATATTTTGCTTAAAAAAGGGGCATCCTTTCAAGGTCACAGATTTGCTTTGGACATATATTTATCACTCCGAGATTCTGATTTGCATATCATATAGATTGTCCCTGCTTGATGTACTGTTCCGAAATGACTTTGTAAGGGATACTGATTGATTCCAAGGGACTCACTGTCTGCCAAAACTGTGTTCTAGGAGAAGAGATGGAAGGGAAGCAGAGAAGTACAACCTCAGGGATTGGGAAATTAGGCAGACGTGGCCATCTGTTACCTCTTCCACCTAGAACATGGCCACTGCTATTAGGGGACTATTCACAGGTGCTTATTTGCTGTTTGTCCTCCACTTGTCTTTCTGAGCTCATTTTGAAGCCCCTGAGGATCCAGGAAGCCCTGTGGATATATAACAACTCCAGTGGCTGGCATGGGAGGTGATTTTTTTTCCCCTAACATTCTGGTGTTTCTCCATGTTCAAGGATGGGAAGGGCATTTCTCGGCAGCAGCATGGCCAGGGGAAAGATGTTGAACAGACACAGTGTGTACCTGGGTAACTTTACTTTCCTCAGATATTCCAAACTGAAACACTCGAGGACCACATCAGCCCCAATGAGATCAGTTTGCACATGTGTGTGGGCACTTCAGTATTTCCACCATTATCGCCTGATCCTAATGGTGTTTCTGGATGATGAACCAAGTCTTCCGGTTGGCAGACTAGTGGGCTAGGAGGCAGCATGGGTGATATGTGTGAATTTAAGAGCCATCAGCTTGGCAGTAGCTCACATGATAAACCGAAGGCGACAAAATAAAAGGGTGAGTGCCTGAGTCACAGCATTTAAGAATTTGATGGTGTCATGGTAGGTACATGCATGTGAAGACAACTTGCCGGACTCAGCTTTCTCTTTCTTTTTTATATTTTATATTTTTATTTTATTTATTTTGTGTTAACTTTACATCCTTGTTGTAGTCCTCTCATCCTGGTCTCACTCTCCCTCCCTCCCTACACCCCCTTTTCTCAAGAAGGGGATCTCCCTTTCCCATGCAGTACAGCTCATCAAGTTGTGTCAGGACTGAGCATGTCCTCTTCCCCTGTGGACAGGCAAGGCAGTCCCGCCAGGGGAAAGTGATCAAAAAGCTGGCAGGTGAGTCCTTGTACAACACAGTCCCCACTTCCCTTGCTAGAGAAACCACTTGAAGCCTGAGCTGCCCATCTGCTACAGCTTTGTAGGGGGTCTAGGTCCAGTTCATGCATGGTCCTTGGTTGGCTTCCGTCTCAGCAAGCCCCTCTGGGCCCTGGCTAGTTGGCTCTGTTGGTCTTCCTGGGGAGTGCCTGTCACCTTCAAGTCAGTTTTTTCTTTCCTCCCACTTTTCCAGAAGACATGTCACCAGTGCTTGACTATGAGTCTCAGCATCTATTTTGAGGTGCTGCTGGGTAGAACCTCTCAAAGGACAACTCTGTCGGGCTCTTGTCTGCAAGTCTAGCAGAGATTCACTCATAGTGTCAAGAGTTGGCACTCTTCTATAGGGTGGTCCTTTGGTTGGGCCAGGACTTGGTTGGGCATTCCCTCAATCTTTGCTCTATCTTTATCCCTGCACATCTTGAAGGGAGGGTAAATTTCAGGTCAAAATTTTGTGTGTCGGTTGGTGATTCCTGCACTTTACTAGAAGATTAATCTAGTTTATGTCCTCTTCAGTCTTTATGGTCTCTGATTGAGTGCCCCTCATATCCTCCCAGAAGCCTACTCTGACTTAGGTCTCCAGCTTGTCACAGAGATACCCCCACATCAGTTTCTCTTTTCTCCACGGTCTTTCTGTTCTCTTGCCCTTGCTCTCCCCAGGTCTGTTCTTTATTCTCCTAACTCTCTGTACCCCATCTCCTACCTTATTCCCTGTCTTCAGCCACTATCTCTGTCTAGTCTAGCTCTCCTTCCAAGTGAGCTTTATACACCCTCCCTTGGATCCTGTACGTTACTTATCTTATTTGAGTCTGTGCCTCATAGTATGCTTATTCTGTACTAAATGGCTAAAATCTACTTGTAAGTGAGTATATACATACCATTTGTGTCTTTCTGAGTCTGGGTTACCTTACTTAAGAACTTTCCTAGTTACATCCATTTGTTTGCAAATTTCATTATTTCTTTGTTTTCAGTAGCTGAGTAGTATTCCATTGTGTAAATGTGCCACAGTTTCTTTATCCATTCCTCCATCTAGGTTTTTACAGATTCTGGCTATTGTGAATAAAGCTGCTATGAACATAGTTGTGCAAGTGTCCTTGTTGCATGGTGGAGTGTCTTTTGGGTATATACCCAGGAGAGGTAAACCTGGGTCTTTTTTTATTATTATTTTATTTTTTCCACTTTATTCATCTTATATCCCAATTGTAGCTCCTCCATCAACTCCTCCCAGTTTCACCCTCCCTCACTCTTTCCCCCATCCCCTTCTCCTAGTCCACTGAAAGGGGGAGTTCTCCTTCTCTGCCATCTGCCCATAACTTATCAAGACTCATCAGGACTGTCTGTATGCTCTTCCTCTGTGGCCTAAAAAGGTGGCATCACTAGGGGAAAGTGATCAAAAAGCAGGTAACCAAGTTCATGACAGAGGCAGTTCCTACTCCTCTACACTGGGGACCCACATGGAGACTGAGCTGCCTATGGACTACATATGAGCAGGGAACCTAGGTCCTCTCCATGCATGGGGCTTGGTTGGTGCTTTAGTCTCTGCAGGACAATCTGGGCTCAGACTTTTTAGCTTTGTTGTCTCCTTGCAGAACTCTTGTACTCTTGTACTTGTCCTTTTATCTGCCCTTCTTCCATAAGACTCCCCCTGCTCTGCCCAAAGTTTGGCTGTGAGTCTCAGCATCTGCTTTGATATCCTGTGGGGAGGAGCATTTCAGAGGACCCTTTATAATAGGCTCTCAAAAAGTTTCCAATCCAAAAAAAGCCCAGAGCCAAATGGTTTCTGCACCAAATTCTACCAGATCTTCAAAGAAGAGCTAATGCCAATACTCTTCAAAGTATTCCACAAAATAGAAACAGAAGGGATATTACCAAACTCATTCTATGAAGCCACAGTCACCTTGATACCTAAACCTCACAAAGAAAGAGAATTTCAGGCCAATTTTTCTTGTGGACATTGACACAAAAATACCCAATAAGTACTTGCAAACTGAATCCAAGAACGCATCAAAGATATCATCCACTATGACCAAGTAGGCTTCATCCCAGGCATGCAGGGGTGGTTCAATATGTGGAAACCCATCAATGTAAGCCACCATGTAAACAAACTGAAAGAAAAAACAAAACAAAACAAAAAGCGATCATCTCCTTAGATGCCAAAAAAGCATTGACAAAATCCAACACCCATTATGTTTAAAGTCTTGGAGAGATCAAGGATACAAGGCACATACCCAAACACAGAAAAGGCAACATACAGCAAGTATATAGCCAACACCAAATTAAACAGAGAGAAACTTTAATCAATTCCACTGAAATCAGGGACAAGGCAAGGCTGCTCACTCCCTCCATATCTTTTCAACATAATACTTGAAGTCCTAGCTAGAGATATGAGACAACTAAAGATCATCAAAGAGATTTAAATCAGAAAAGAAGTCAAAGTTTCACTATTTGCAGACAATATGATAGTATGTCTGAGTGACCCCCAAAATTCTAGTTGGGTCTTGAGATAAAGCTATTCCAAATTTTCTGAGAAAGCGTCAGGTTGATTTCCATAGTGGTCGTACAAATTTACACCCCCACCGGCAATGGAGGAGTGTTTCCCTTTCTCCACATTCTTGCAGCATGTGCTGTCACTTGAGATTTTGATCTTAGCCATGCTGACCACTGTGAGATGGATTCTCAGAGTTATTTTGATTTGCATTTCCTTGGTGACTAAGGACACTGAGCATGTCCTTCTCAGCCATTTGAGATTCCTTCATTGAGAATTCTCTGTTTAGTTCTGAGCCCCATTTTTAATTGGGTTATTTTCTTTATTGGTGTTTGATTTCTTGATTTCAGTATGTATTTTGGATATTAGTCCTTTGTCAGATGTAGAATTGGTGAAGATCTTTTCCCAATCTGTAGACTGTCTTTTCATTCTACTGACAGTGGCCTTTGCCTTATAGAAGCTTTTCACTTTCAAGAGGTCCCATTCATCAATTGTTGCTCTTAGAGCCTGAGCTGTTGGTGTTTTGTTCAGAAGGTTGTCTCCTGTGCCAATGAGTTCAAGGCTCTTCCCCACTTTCTTTTCTAAGATTTAGTGTATTTGGTGTTATATTGAGGTCTTTGATCCACTTGGATTTGAGTTTTGTTCAGGGATATAAGTATGGATTTATTTGCATTTGTTGAAGATGCTATCTTTTTTTCCATTGTATGGTTTTGGCTTTGTCAAAAATCAAGTGACTGTAGGTATTTGGGTTTACTTCTGTTTGTTTGTTTTTGTTTTTTTTTTTTAATTTGATTCCTTTAATCTACCAGTCTATTTCTATGCCAGTACCATGCAGGCTTTTTTTGTTGTTGTTGTTTGTTTGTTTTTAATTACTATTGCTCTGTAGTATAGGTTGAAGTCAGGGATGGAGATACCTCTAGAAGTTCTTTTATTGTATAAGATTGTTTTAATTATTCTGTATTTCTTGTTTTTCCGTATGAAGTTTAAAATTTTTCTTTCAAGGTCTGTAAAGAACTGTGTTGGTATTTTGGTGGTGATTGCACTGAATCTGTAAATTGCTTTTGGTAAGATGGCCATTTTTACTATGTTAATTCTACCAATCCACGAGCATATTGCATCTTTCCATCTTCTGAAATCTTCAATTTCTTTCTTCAGAGACTTGAAGTTCTTGTCATACAGGTCTTTCACTTGCTTGGTTAAAGTTACACCAGGATATTTTATATCGTTTGTGGCAATTATGAAGGGTGTAGTTTTCCTAATTTCTTTCTAAGCTTGTTTATTGTTTGTATACAGGAAGGCTACTGATTTTTTTTTTAAATTTAATCTTGTATCCAGCCACTCTGCTAAAGCTGTTTATTAGCTGTAGGAGTTCTCTGGTGGAATTTTTAGTGTCCCTTACATACACTGTCATGTCATCTACAAATAGCAGTACTTTCGCTTCTTCCTTCACAGTTTGTATCCCCTAGATCTCCTCTAGTTTTCTTATTGCCCCAGTTAAAACTTCAAGAAATATATTGAAGAGGTTTGGAGAAAGTGGGCAGCCTTGTCTTGTCCCTGATTTTAGTAGACCTGCTTTGAGTTTCTCTCCATTTAACTTGATGTTGGCAATTGGCTTGCTGTATATAGCCTTTATTCTGTTTATATTGTGCCTTGTATCTCTGATTTCTCCAGGACTTTCATTCATGAAGGGGTGTTGGATTTTGTCACAGGATTTTTCTGTATCTAATGTAATTTTTTTCTTTGACTTTGTGTATATGGTGGATTATGTTGATGGATTTTCATATGTCCCTGCATCCCTGGAATGAAGCCTACTTGATCATGGTAGATGATGTATTTGGTGTGTTCTTGGATTCCGTTTGCAAGTATTTTATTAAGTATTTTTTCATCAATGTTCATGAGAGATATTGGTCTGAAATTAGCTTCCTTTACTGAGAATTTGTGTGGTTTAGGTATCAGGGTGACTGTGGCTTTGTAGAATGAGTTTGGCAATGTTCCTTCAGTGTCTATTTTGTGGAATAGTTTGAGGAGTATTGGTATTAGCTCTTCTTTGAATGTCTGGTAGAATTCCATGCTAAAACCATCTGAACCTGGACTTTTTTTTTTTTTTTTTTTTGGTTGGGAGCCTTTTGATGACTGCTTCTATTTCATTAGAGGTTATAGGACTGTTTAAACTGTTTACCTGATATTGATTTAAGTTTGGTAAGTGAAATCTTTCCAGAAAACTATCCATTTCCCTTAGATTTCTCAGTTTTGTGGTATACAGGTTTTTGAAGTAAAACCTAATGATTTTTTGAATTTTCTTATTGTCTGTTGTTATGTCCCTCTTTTCATTTCTGATTTTGTTAATTTGGATACTCTTCCTCTGCCTTTTAGTTAGTTTGCATAAGGGTTTGTCTATCTTGTTAGTTTTCTAAAAGAACTAGCTCTTGTTTCATAGATTCTTTGTATTGTTCTATTTCTTTTCAATTTATTGATTTCAGTCCTGAGTTTGATTATTTCCTGTCATCTGCTTCTCTGTGGTTTGTTTGTTTCCTTCTGTTCTAGAGCTTTTAGGTATGCTGCTAAGTGACTAGTATGGTATCTCTCCAATTTCTTTATTAAGGCTCTTACTGCTATGAACTTTCTTCTTAGCACTGCTTCCATTGTGTCCCCTAAGTTTGGGTATGTTCTGCTTTCTTTTTTGTTGAATACTAGAAAGTCTTTAATTTCTTTCTTTCTTCTCTGATCCAGTGTTCACTGAGGAGGGAGCTGTTCAGTTTCCATGAGTTTGTAGGCTTTCCATTATTTTTGTTGTTGTTGAAGTCTAGTTTTAATCCATGGTAGTCAGATAAGATGCAGGGGGTTATTTCAATCTTCTTATATCTGTTGAGGCTTGCTTTGTGACTGAGTGTATGCTCAATTTTGGAGAAGTTTTCATGAGGTGCTGAGAAGGTATATTCTCTTGTGTTTGAGTGAAATGTTCTCTAGATACCTGTTAGGTCCATTGATTCATGACATCTGTTAGTTTCTTTATTTCACCATTTAGTTTCTGTCTTGATAATCTGACCTTTGGAGAGAGTGAAATGTTGATGTCTCCCAAGATAAATGTGTGAGTTCCATGTCTGATTTAATCTTTAGTAATGTTTCTTTTACTAGTTTGGATGCCCTTGCATTTGGGGCATTGATGTTCAGAATTGAGATGTCATCTTGGTGGATTTTTCCTTTGATGAGTATGAAGTATCCTTCCCCATATCATTTGATTAATTTTGGTTGAAAGTCCATTTTATTAGATACTAGAATGGCTATTCCAGCTTTTCTGGATCCATTTTCTTGGAAAACATTTTTATAGCCTTTTACTCTGAGGTAATGTCTATCTTTATTGCTAATGTGTGTTTCCTGTATGCAACAGAAAGATGGGTCCTGTTTTCATATCCATTTTAATCTGTGTCTTTTTATTGGGGAGTTGAGGCTATTGATGTTGAGAGATATTAATGACCAGTTGTTGTTACTTCTTGTTATTTGGTATTGGTGGTGGTAGAGTGTGTGTTTGTATGTGTGTTTGTGTGTGTGTGTGTGTGTGTGTGTGTGTGTGTGATTTCCTTCTTTTGGTTTTGCTGATGTGGAGTTATTAATTACCTGTGTTTTCCTGGGTGTAGTTGGCCTCTTTGGGTTGGAGTTTTCCTTCTAGTATCTTCTGTAGGGCTGGATTTGTGGATAGGTTCTGTTTAAATTTGTTTTTATCATGGAGTATCTTGTTTTCTCCCTCTATGGTGATTAAAAGTTTTGATAGGTATAGTAGTCTGGGCTGACATCTGTGATCTCTTAGTGTCTGTAAGATATTTGTTTGGGCCCTTCTGGATTTTACTGTTTCTGATGAGAATTCAGATGTAATTCTGATAGGTTTGCCTTTGTATATAACTTGGCCTTTTTAGTAGTCTCTCTTTTTTTTCTGTACATTTACTGTTTTGATTATTATGTGGCCGGTGACTTTCTTTTCTAGTCCAATCTATTTGGTGTTCTGTAAGCTTCTTGTATGTTTATAGATCTCTCTTTCTCCAGGTTGGGAAGTTTTCTTCTGTGATTTTTGTTGAAAATATTTCGTCAGCCTTTGGGACTCTTCTCCTTCTTCTATTCATTATGCTTAGGTTTAGTCTTTTCATAGTGTCCCAGATTTCTTGGATGTTCTTTGTCAGGAGCTTTTTAGTTTTAACATTTTCATTGACTGATGTATCAGTCAATCTTCAATCGTGTCTTCTACCCCTGAGATTCTGTCTTCCATCTCTTGTATTCTATTGGTGATGTTTGTGTCTGTAGTTCCTCTTGTCTTCCCTTGGTTTTCTATCTCCAAGATTGCCTCAGGTTGTGTTTTCTTTATTGCTTCTAGTTCCATTTTTAGGTTTTGAGTAGTTTTATTTATATCTGTCTCCTGTTTGTAGTTTTCTGTATTTCTTTAATTTCTTTAAGAAATTTCTTTAATTCTTTCACCTGTTTGATTGTATTTTCCTGTGCTACTTTGAGAGCTTTATTTTCTTTCTTTAATGCCTTTATTATTTTCATAACCTAATAGTTATTATATAGCAGGTGCTCAATAAATGCATATTTTCCTGAATGCATGTGACTAGGCAAACTTTTGTGAAATAACTAACCACAGTAACATATATGGGTATATAAATGGTACGATGTTATTTTTATCAGTTACTTGAATTTGCTGAATATCTACTTGGTGTCAGGCAGTATTCCAGGCTCCATATATATCAATTTTCAGTCCATTCACACCTGCACTAAGTATTCATCTTCTTTTAATTTACATGTATATTTCTTAAGGCTGACAAAATATTTTCAACAAAAATCACAGAAGAAAACTTCCCAAACCTGGAGAAAGAGAGATCTATAAACATACAAGAAGCTTACAGAACACCAAATAGATTGGACTAGAAAAGAAAGTCACCGGCCACATAATAATCAAAACAGTAAATGTACAGAAAAAAAAGAGAGACTACTAAAAAGGCCAAGTTACATATAAAGGCAAACCTATCAGAATAAGGTACCAAGACTCTCCAGATGCATACCACAATGTCCCAAACTTGGACTTAACAATCCATTTAATATTTAGATGCACCAATTCTCTTCCATGTTCTCTCCCTCAGAGAACAAAGGCTATATGTAAGCTAAGCAGTAATCTAAGCTACATGTAAACTAAGCAGTCTCTTATTAATCTGTTTAGATCTATAGTCTTATAGTTTCTTCCATATGTATGTACTGGCCCTTTGTGTTCACACAAGCATTCATACATACATACATACATACATACATACATACATTCTTCCTCCTGCATTTCCTAATTCTTATCACATGCTCCAAGGGAGTGGGACCTTTGCTGTTCTATCAGATGTTTGATATTTTTCTTGTGTGTGTGTGCATGCGCACACACACACAAATTCTCTCATTATAGATAAAATTGAGCATATTCCTGATATAGTATAGCCATATACTCTCATTGAGTTCTTTGAGTACTTACCAACGTGTGAAGTACTAAATTAATGGCCTTTTCCTAGTGTTTCACAGTCCAGACATTTTTGAAAAAGGAAATGCTGGTTTTCTTACCTAAATTACTGAGCTTGGCAATTTCTTTCTCAAGTGTGTCTTTTATTTCTCCTCTCTTTCTCCTCTGACTGCTTTTAGGAAGTCTACTCTGTGTGTCTGTTGGGAGTCTCCTATTGGTGTTTCCTAGGAGACTGGTTACTGTAAACACCAGGCCTATTTAATATAGGACTGGGTAAATACTGTGCTGTACTGTGGCCAGATCAATTTCACAGCAAGGCCAATGATTACAGCCCACTCTACAGCAGCCTCCTTGTTCCCAGCATGGCTCCCTTGCAGTCGTCCTTCATGCAGTGATGAGCTCGTTTTCATCACCTGCTGCTCTGATGGTGACACCTTTCTCATCACACATATGGTAGCCTCCTACCCAGACCCAAATCCTAGTACCTTACCTTAAGATCTTCCCTACATCAAAAGACTTCCACTGTCTTGCCCAACCCAACGTTCTGTCATAAAACATTAGCACTATGTCCCTGGCCCCCAGACACTCTGCAGTCCATACTATGCCTTTATGCTAGCTCATTCCAGATAGACATCTCAACATTTACCTCTAAGTCCTTACCCCATGTTGTCAGTCTTCCATTTTCAGTCTTTCTCAAGGATTGTCCACTGAAAGTTTATTTCTGCCTTAAAGCCTTCTTATTTAAGTACAATAATAGGCTGTCTGCTTTGTAGTCACATAGATCTATTTGCATGTAAAACTAACATGCAAAGTAACAGGTTTCTCATGGCATTTTCACACTTACTTGGTTTGGATTGACCCTCTCCTTCATCTCCTTGACCCCTTTCCCCCACTGCACCTTTCCCCCAATACTTTTTAATAGTGGTAAGATGCAACTAATATTTAAAAAATGTTTTCAGGTCTTCAATTCAGTAGTGTTAAGTATGTCACATTATTGTTCAGTCAATTCCCCAAACTGAAACTGTACTTTTTTTCTTCTTTTTCAAATTCTTCTCTCATATACTACATCCCTATTGTGGTTTCCTCTCCCTCCACTCCTTCTAGTTTTCTCCACCCTCACCCCTCCCCCAAATCCACTTCTTCATTTACCTTCAGAAAAGAAGGGGCCTCCTAGGTTTATCAACTGAACACAGCTTAACAAGTTACACTAAGACTAAACATAAACCCTATCTGAGTTGGGCAAGGCAACCCAGTAGGAAGAAAAGGATTCCAAGGGTAGGTACTCCCCTCCCACTGTTATTAGGTGTCCTGTTAAAGTCTGCTAAATTCAGATTGTCTCTCTCTGTTTTGGCAAGTTTCCCTGGTCCGAGGTAGGATCTGGGATGTGATGCGGAGCCCCCCTCCCCTTGCTTTATTTTGCTTTATCTCTTGGGTCACCAATGCTAATGGCTCAGGCAACCAATCATGAAGGGTTTGAAAGAAAAGAAAAAGAGGAGGGATCCTAGGAATCCTTCTCTAGATCTAGGGACTGGCTACACTGCTACTTAGGAGGAAAACTTTAACTGCTCACCTTTTTTTCCTGCAGCCATGACTGTAAAAAGTGGCTTCTAGCCAAAACTACAAGGAATTATCAAAAGGGGGGTCTTTGATCTGAGATTAGCTCCTGCACAGGAGCAGCCACCATAGAGACCTCCACAGGCTAAAGTAAATCTTTTCTTGCTATATTAGGCTGATAGTTAGATCCTGAATCTGCTAACTTGTTTGTAAATTGGTAAGAAAAAGAAAAGAGGAGAGAAAGTAAGCAACAATCATCCATGCACACACACTAAAGGGAAAGGGTGGATAAAGTTAAGAACTTTAACTTCAATGAATTCCCACAAGCTTACATATGAGATGGTGTTGTATTCAGCTAGCATTCCCTCTGCAGAAACTGCAGCAAGTTTAGGATGCTGGTTCCATAGCATCAGCCATACATACACATAGACAAACAATCAGATATATAGACCTGTACATATTCATACATGCATTCAATGGACAACACAAAAGGAGGTCCTTACATACTGACAGACAATTGACATACACTCATGTAACAGATGTACAAAAAACAGACATATTTACATGTAAACACATATCTATATACATATTTACAACTCATAGATGAAGCAAATTCCAGTTGGCTTCCATTCAATGGGCTTCCACCACTGGGCTTCTGCCAATGTTTATTGTATGTTCATAGCTTTCAACCTGTGAGACAAAGCTCACAGAAAAGGAATTATCTCATAGTCAAAAGGCAATTAATCATAAAACAGGTAAATTCTAAAATACAATAGGCTTTAAAACTAACCATTTCTTATCTATGTATTTATTACATAATTTCATAGTGAGTTCTGAGTGACAAAGTTTGACAAAGCTGAAAGGTTAACAGGGTCAAAAATTACAAGAATATATGTCTTTTTAATTTGGACTGAGCTGCATACACATATTTCAGCTATCTCTAATTTTATAGTGATTTCAGGACAATCATTTTATCTGTCATTCATTCTAAGAAACAAAGTAAATTTAAAATGACACACACATATAAATAAAATGACAAGGAATTACTACAGAATGGTTTGTATATGTCTTGACATTAAGGTTTGTGCTTAATTAGACATTGCTCTGTAGTTCCATTATAATTTGGGTTCATAGGAGGTTTAAATCAACTTGTTTATATTTATGGTGCATACCAGGATTTATGAATAAAGACTTATCTTGAGGACACAAATCTGTCTCAAGCCTGTCTTCCAGGGAGACATCTGGAGTTCCACAAGGTATTTATTGCAGCCATAAACTTTCTAAAATTGTTTACCAAGTTATAAAACAATTTAGCTTTTAAAATGGTTTGAATCAAATCAAGAATTTTATAATCAGAATTAATTCATCTAAACAGCAGTACATCTTCAATAAGATCCCATGGGAAGTTTGTTCAGAGTGGGTAAATACCCAGAAAGTGACGGTTCATGCCATACCAGATTTTATAGAGATGCACAAAGAATGAGTGTCAGAGGCTGGAAGCAATTCTGGGGTACATCACGGTGCAGACCTTGCAAAATAGCAGATCCCCTTTCAGAAGGTCCACCTGCCTAATGAGCTAGTTTGACACAATGGCTCCTGACAGCATCCCACAAACACCAAGCTAACAACCATAACATACTTGCAAAGGATGTACAGACCCATGCAGCCTCCGTGATTGTTGCTTCAGTCTCTGTGGATGCCTACGATCTCTGCTTGTGTTCTCATAGTGTCTTCAACCCCTTTGACTTTACAATTCTCCCTCCCTTCTGTGGGGTTCCTCAAACTCCAAGGAGAGGGACCTGATGGAGATCTCCAATTTGGGCTCTCTGTGCCTAATGTTTGCCTTTGGGTCTCTGCATCTGCTCCCACCCACTGTTAGAGGAAGCCATTCTGACCACAAGTAGGCTAGGCACTGATCTATGACTATAGTCGAATGTCATCAGGAATCATTTTATTGATATTTTTTCTATCCTAGACCTTTGGGGTATCCGGTCTCTGGTTCCTGGTTATCCAGGCTTTGCACCCTCATGATGTTCATCATGTGCCATCAAACAGGCCACAATGAAGGTCCTTCTGGTCCTACATGCTTTGTCCCATGCCTTGAACAGCTCAGAATTTCAAAGTGAAAGCATTTTCTGTTCAGAAAGCTGGCTGTAATTTTGCACCTTGGATTCCTTTTGCAATTTCTCTCCAAAGAAATGCTGTTTCATGAAATGGTCTTGTTATGTTGCAGAAGGTTAGTCCTGAAAGTCCCAGAATCACTTTTCTCTTCCTACTTGTTATTGTTTATGTCTTCATTTGGCTCGGTGGCAAAATCAATCGAAAAGAGCAGATCTAGCTGCATTGCTTTTAACAGACAGCGGTAGGGCTTCCGCGCCAGTTTGAAACACCTGATCGATCTGTTCTCGGTGTGGGGGGTGGGGTGGGGAGACAGGACGTTATGGCCCTCAGGATGGAGCCCGGAGCTCCTGCTTCCATGTCTGCCACGTCTCCTTTGGCAGCAATCTGATTGTCTTACTGCCTTCTGCCTTCTCCCGCGGTCTCTGGACGCTGGAGGTCTTTCAGAACTTAACGCCTGTGGTTCCAGGCTTTGGGATTTTGCTCTTCAGCTTTTACTCTTTGTTACTGGGCGAAGATCAGCTGAAATCAAAATATCAAGGAATTCCAATTCCTTACAGCCTGCCCCATGGATGCTTCAAGTGACGGAACACTGCGGGGCTCTTAAAGGCTCCATACGCCTGGCATTTGCAAACAACTGTCCTAATTTCTATTTCAGTCTCCTTAGGAGAGCTCCTCTAGGACACAGCCCTGGTATGGCCTTTGTGAGTCAGAGGCCCAAGGACACGGGTGGAAGCTGCTGAACTGGAGAGACGCTGTGTAGCCTAAGCAAAAGCGACCAGTATTGCCCCTCTGCTGTGATATTATTACGTTTTCTTATTTATTTGACAAACAGCTGTCAAGAAGCCACTAGTGGGAGGAAGGACTTATGCTGGCCTAGAGTCCTAGAGCACACACTCCATTGTGTTGGGCCAGGCTTGGGCTGGGAGGTGGCTGCTCCAGACTCTGGAGGCAGCAGGAAGGAGCTGGCTGCAAGACCGCATACTCCAGGGGCTGCCCAAGGCTCCGCCTCCCGATGATTCCGTTCCAAGTAAGTGTTCAAAGACACAGGCCTGTGGTGGACACGTCACTCTCAGATTACAACAACCATGGTAATTGTGAGTGCTTGTCTGAGTGGTTCAGACACCTTGTATCATGAAACATTTTCTAATACATGTGTGTAATGGAATTAGGAAAATGTCAAGCCCATCCTGTTTTAGAGAGGACAGGTGAGAGAGAGAATGTGTGTATACATGTGTGTATGTGTGTGTATATATGTGTATACATGTGTGGAGTGTATGTGCATGTATGTGAGTGAATTGTGTGTGTGTTTGAGTGCATCTGTGTGTGTGAGTTTGTTACGTGTTGAGTACGTGTATGTGTGTGTATGTGTGTGAGTGTGCATATGTGAGCATGTGTGAATGTATGTGTGTATATGTGTATGTGTGTGTATGTATGTGTGTATATAGTATGTGTATATATGTGTGTTGTAGTGTGTGTGTATGTTGTGTGTGTGTGTGTATGTATGTATGTGTGAATGTATATGTGTGTCAGTGTGTGTATGTGTGTGTATATTTGCTCAAAAATAAACCCTCCTTTAGTTCTCACAGCTGTTTATCACTTTTTCCTTTTGCAGATATAAAAGCTGAAGACTTTCAAAGAAGAATAATTCGTTGACTCTCTCTGGCCAGGGACAGTGCTGGGATTGGCGCAAGGACTCACACTGGCAAACCCTCCTCTTCCCATCTCCACCATCACTGTTCCCTTCACGATGAAAACAATTATTATCAATCAGTCCCGATTGCTCTTCTGTTTTCTCCCAGACAATGCCTGGCTGATAACAGTCATCTAACAGTTGTTAATTCCATCCCTTGCCTTCCCTTCTGTTCCTATCAGGGCAATTGTCTTGGCTGCGAGTGTTCATAGACTACCAGAATTCCCCAAACAGTTCAAACAAGCTCTGTGTAGGAGCAGAATCTAGAATCTGTCATAATGTTGGCCACCCTGAAATTATGTTTTTATGCACTGTGCTTTTCGAATTGGGGCCAATCAACTTGTCATTCAAGGAACTGTTTTCAGCTGTCTGCCGACACATGGGGATGCATATGGCCCATTTATGGGAATAGCTTTAAAATATGATCCTTCTCCCCGCATCAAATCAAGGCAGGATTATTTAGCTGCATTGACTGTGGTTCTTTGGGATTGACTTAGATGCTTATGATATACCCAAGGATTTACAAACTTCTCTCCTACAAGGAAATAAGAACAAAATCAAATCCACCTGACAAATTGGGGGAAAGGATTGCTGAAACTATAGCTCCTGAAGACATATGCCTTATTAATCAGGTCCAACCCCAGGGACACTGTCTAAGTTCCATGAGAGAGTTTCTATGGCATGAAGTTGGGCACAGAACTCCCTTGACTTAGCATTCCATTAACTACAATACAAGGAGATTGGTTATATTTCTTGCAGATTAGATCCACGTGGATCTGGTATACTTTTGCCTCTGTCTATTGAGTCTCAAAAAGTCTAAGCTATGGCTATGAAAGACTATGAGCAAGATGAGCATTGTGCCAGGAACCAATACCTCAGCTGAAGAATGTCTGCAGAAACCCAGAGCTTGACATCCAACAACGCCTTTGACATGTCCTCTTAAACAGGCAACTTAAAATGGACCCTCTGTTCCTCCTGCCGAAGTTGCCGACCCAGGCTAAGGGTTGGGACTTAATACTGTACCTCCAATGGCTTAAAAAAAATAGTAAGGAGGCTGTTGTCAGCTGTGCTTTCTCAGACTAAACACTCAGCCTTCAGCATGCTATATTCATTTTGATCCCACAAAACACATCTAGACTGTTTACTTCTCACTGCCTCCACCACCAACACGAAGTTCTGGGCCACCATTGTTTCAGGGTGGACTTCTGTAACAGCCTCAACAGGAGTGCCACTTCTGTGCCATTACCCCCAACCTTGAGTGGAACCCAAGGTAGACCATGCCTCTCCTCTGCCTGTTCTTCTCATTTTGCTAGAATGAAAGCCACCGGCCTTCCACTGACCCACAGGTCTCTACAGCCTCCAGTGCCGGCTTCTTCATTCCTCCTCTCCTCTTCCATACTAGCACAATGTTTTCCTTAATCATCTTCTGGGCCACTGAGTAATTCAAAGTTGATGTGAATCTGGATTCATTAGTGATGATGTGTCCCCAGCTGGTGTCTTTTGAGCCTGTTTCAAAAATTCTGTCAACACCTTCTGGAGAAATCAGGAGACACTCACCCAATTAATCAATGAGACAAGTATTTTCTGCTTCCAAAATTGTATGTCTCCAAGGCTTTTTTCTTTACCGTTATCATTGTCAGCAACTCATAGCCTCTCCAGTTACTTACATCTGAACTGGAGCACAGTGCCAGGAGGCACCCACCGAGTGGCCTTTCAATTTTCTACTCAAACCTTTTCTTCCAAGAGGCCCATTTTGAAAACCATATTTAAAACAAGCTGAGTGCTTACAGAATATAAGTTCCAGTTACAAGCGAGTACCAAGAACAATCTTATTTCTTTAATTGAGAGAACCCTAAGAACTTAGAGCAAGACCCAGAAATAGTCAGCACTAATTTTATATCAATTCAGTGAATAAATAAGATGGGAGGTCCTGGGGATAAATATAACTGGAATCAGTATTATCACACAATTTAACATCCTGGAATCAAGTGTCTTTGTATATGGAAAGCAAAGGTCTTCAATTGCTATGCCCTGACCTTGGGGGTTGGGGGACTCTCAGATCATTATGACAACCTGCCAAATATAATATGACTTTGAAGTCATGCATGACAGAGGGAGTGGACAGCCCCATGAACCAATGACCAGTGCTAGAGCTGTCCTAGTTTCTAGCACATACTCACCACTCTTTCTCAGCAAAACTCATTGCGTGGTTGTTAAGGCTTTGACTTTAGAGTGCCTTACTAGGCTCATGTATTAAATGCTTGATCTCCAACTTGTGGCACTATCTTGAAGGCCATGTAGAAGTAGAAGGCCACAGTCTCTAATGGTGGGAAGCCATGGCAGCATGAGCCTGAGGCAGCTGGTCACAGTGTGATGTCTGCAGCTGGGAGGCAGAGAGAGAGAGAGAGATGACTGCTTGTTGTTCACCACGCTTTCTCCTTTTCAGTCAACTTGTTATCCCAGTCCATAGGATGGTACTGTACACACTTAGGGGTTGTCCAACCTCAGTAAGCCCAACCTGATGATCTTTCCCAGATACACCTCCAGAGTTTTATGGTATTCAAAATCTTGATTGACAATCAGGGTTGACTAGGATGCTTCCTTGGGTTGTCTTTGTTGGATGTTTTACCTCTGAGCCATCTCTCCAGCCCTGTTGGATGTTTTAGTCACAGCAAAGTGAAAGTAAATAATACAATAGTCATTTAATTTCTAGCTTAAAGCTAAAATGTAGCTGCAGTCTGGCAGGAAAAGAGAGAGAAGGGGAAAGAGAAAGGGGGCACCCTGATAGAGAAAGGACCAAGAGAAGGACAGAGAGAGAGAGAGAGAGAGAGGGACCATGTGTTGGGTTGTCCCTTCAAGGGGCAAGGTAACCACATCTTCCAGGTGTGGCCACCTGGCCTGTGACACATGATGACATCATAAGTTGCTAGGCAACACAGAAGCATGTTTTGTTCCAAATCATAACAATAGGAACCAGGGAAAGACCATTTCCTTGTTGATTTGTAGGTGCAGTGTCCTGGTAGAAACTGAGAACAATGATGTAGCTGTGTCTCTACATTACCTAAGATTAAGTTTAATTACTCTTGCCTTTGTAACTCAGTCTTATATTAATGATGTAACTGAGATTTGACACTCAAAAATATTGTTTTCTTTTTTAATTAGGAAGACCCATAGTGCACTGCTGTTTCTTAAGCTGGTAGTTGTAGTTGGAATAGAGACTACACATCTGTACATGGAACCCTGAGAATTCTAAAGTGTTCTGTCTCGTTTTAGTGCATTTCTTACTGTCCTAGTGAGAGCTGCTACTGCTGGGATGAAACACCATGACCAAGAGCAAGCTGTGAAAGAAAGAGTTTATTCAGCTGACACTTCTACACCATAGTACATCACTGGTTTATTTAGCTGACACTTCCACACCATAGTACATCACTGAAAAGGTCAGGGCAAGAACTCCAGCAGGACTGGAACCCGGAGGCAGGAGTTGATGCACAGGCCATGGAGGCTGCTGATTGCTGGTTTGCTCAGCATAGCTTGCTGAGCCTGCTTTCTTACAGAAGCCAGGACCACTGTCTCGGGGGTAGCACTTCTTTAAATTTTTAGTATAGTCTACCACTGAGGCCATCTGGTCCTGGACTTAGCATTAATTGGAGGTTTGGGATCAATAATTCAAATTCTTTACATGTTTTAGATCTATCTACACTCTCTACTTCAATTGGGTTTTGGAAAATTCATATTTTTTTCTTTTTAAAGATTTATTTAATTGTTTTGTATATGTTTCTTTGTGAGGGTATCTGTGTATGTGTGCAGATGTCTTTGGAGGCCAGATACAATGGGTACATTGGAGCTCCAGGTAGGGTGAGTTGACATGGAGCTGAAGCTGTGTCTTCTTCAAGAGCAGTTCTAACCACTGGCTCATCACTCCAGTCCTCTGTGAAGCTATGTTTCAAGAATATATTCTTAACTTACAATTGACATTATCTCTGCTCATCTCCCTAAGTAAGAGCAGCCTATAAGATATAAAAGCCAGAAGTCAGAAGCCACAAGATTGAGGCAGTATCCAAGCAATAGGCATTAAAGTTATCCCCTGCTGCAGGCTTAATAGAAAAAAAAATAAACTAATATACATATGTATATATATATGTATATAAATTTTCACCAATCCTACTTTATTTAGGGTTCTTAAATACCTTTACCTACCTTCCAACTCCTGCCCCCCACAACCTTAGGTAGGAGATTAATAGGGAAAAGGACTATAGTTCTCTTTTATCTACTAGCTGCTGATCATGGTTGATGTATCTTTAGGGGATTACCAGACTCAGTCATCAGGATACCAGCAGTCCAGTCCAAAAGCCAACACCAAGCAGCAACATGAATTAGCACTACAAGTCAGCGAAACCCACAAGACTCAGTTGGGTTGTCCCAAGAAGTTCTCTGGAACTTTTATCTCTTCAAAGTCAAGTGTTGAAACAGGAAGATCAGTGCAAGGATGTTGACCCAAAAAGCACAGCCTCTCTGTGCGTGGGCCTTTATATATCTGTCCTTCTCAAAGTCCATGCAAGGATGTTCTCTGCTGGACAAAGTCACACCCCTTGCATGAGAGAGCTCACAGCAAACATCATGTGTGCTCACAAGCCAGCCTCCAGCAAAACATCACATGATAAAACTGAGCCTTCAAAGAAATCAGAAATTTCCACTTTACCCTCTAGAAAAATTAAGATCTTTCAGTTCAGTCTGTCATATATAAACTAGAAATTAAAATACTGGCCATATCTTTGGAGTAAGAAATTAGTTTAGTGTAGGCATACTGGCAACACTTAAAAAATACCACACTTCACAGTAGCTAAGTTATGGAACCAGTCTGGGTGTCTGCCACTGGAGGAATGGAGAGAGAAAGTGTGTAGTCTACATACATAATGTACTTTTACTCATCTATAAAGAAGAATTAATTTATGTTGTGCTATGGGAAGGACGATGTCAACTAGAGATTAGCATATTAAAAAAACTAAGTCTCAGACAAATACTATACTTTCTCTTGTTTGTGGGTTTTAGATTTTATACAGCTCCATAAAATCGTACATGCGACATGAAAGCTTTATAAAAATGTAGAGGACTAGTGCAGGGATGGGAAGGGTAGTGTAGCAGGTCGGGAACACTGCAGATCTGCGAGGTGTGCATGTATATATGGCGCATCTGCATCGTACCCATGGCAGTGTGGTGCCGTGTGCAGTGAACATGTGCCAATAACAGAGTTCTCGAGTCCTACAAAAACAGAAGCTAATATTACATGGCTGTAAGGAAAACGGACAGACCCAAGTCTCAGGCATCTCCATTTCTCCTGACTTTACTGTTTGAATTTCTTCAGAGCTGAGAAAAAAAAATTAGTTTGCTGTAAGTTAGATATTCCCAAAGTTTTATGAAATGTAGCTCTTGTTGTTGAAACTTTTCTTGCCAGAACACAACTTAAAGACTCCATGATGGTATTGCCAAATATTCTCCTGACTAAAGGCAAATGGAGCTGGTGTTGAGGAAAGCCTCCAGGATGAAGAATGTGTTCTGTGATGAGACCTGTTGAAAAAATAGCACATTTGGTTCTATTCCAGATTCCCAAGTGTCTTAATAATGGCATAAATATTATGTAGCTACCACTTATAGTTATTTAATTTGAGAAATTTAATTAAATTTACAGAATCATTTGCTCACTTAGGGCCAGAACTATAGGTCTGTCTGATGCCAAAAACTGTTTTCTGTCCAGTCTGTGCATATATAGTTAAGCCCAACACTATATATGCACATAGAGTCTTAGTTTACTGTGCCCCAAGAAGCGAGGAGCTTTGCTGATGGTTTTATCTTGCTTCTTCCATAGTATTTTCATTTTGAATATTCTGTCTTTCCTAGTATCTAAAAGAAGCACACATATTCTTCCATATAGTATATTGAGATCCACCAGAAAAAAAAGAAAACATGCACGATCCTAGTAGGAATAAAAAGCAGAGTGCAGTCAATTTGCCCTTGTACTTTTACTCCTGCTCTCTGTGTGTGTGTGTGCATGAGTGTTTAAGTGTGTATAAATGTGTGTATGTTTGTGCACGTGTGTGATTAGCAACTAGACCCCATCTTTTGGATGTTGTTATTTTGTCTCCTGTGTTCTTTGGAGAGGTTACATTTCTGATCCATTTGCCTCTTGAAAAGTCTCTAATAAATCTGTCAACAGGCCTTCCCTTCCACCTACCATATTAGCTCTTCACAGTGTCCCCACAAGATGACTGCAGATGAGTGAAAACCACCCGCTGGGTCTTTCGGACCTACCCTCATGTTCAACATTATCCATAGTATCTGAAAAGCAGATGTTTTTCATGGTGTAGTAGAAAATGTTTTCTCTAACGGCACTACCACCAACGCTCCAGAAAGTGTATGTTGATCATGTAATTAGTGGAGATGCTGGCTAGACCTGTGCCATATGGAGCTTCCTACAAGTTGATAAAAGGCTCCACATTCTCTGCATTACTCCAGAGATTATTTTAAACATTCATCTGACTGAATACTCAGAAAAAAAATAGTAAACGTTTCCTGAACCGATTCCAGAGGAATAGCCAACTTACAAGTCTAGGAGAAAATATTTGCAAGGTACATGTCAAATAAAAGTCGAATGCCTGGAATCTATAAATCAAAATTGAAAGATAAACCTACATTCCAGCAGCAAGGAAGGTAGGGAGAAACCCAACAGGGTTTTCAACAAAGGAGACAAGAATGAGCAGTAAGCTGCTCAGCCAAGCTATCAGACACACCCACATTAAAACACATACATATACTCCACAAAACATCCTTAAAAACACTGCAGGAGCTGCTGCTTTGGGAAAACACCACATGGAGATGATGCTGGTGCAGCGGGGGGTTTGGGGGAGCAGTTGCTTCTGCAGAGGATTCTGCAGCAGTTTTAGCAGCCCCAGTGGTGGCCCAGGTCTTGGTCTTGGTCTAAGCCACCAGGTTCGTGGTGGTAAAGCCAGAGACAAGGAGTGGATTTTCATCACAAAGCTGGGCTGCCTGGTTAAGGAAGATCAAGACCTTGAAGGAGATCTACCTGTTCTCCCTGCCCATTAAGGAATCTGAGATCATTGACTTTTTCTCTGGGCGCATCCCTAAAGGATGAGGTTTTCTTTCAAGAAAGATCATGCCAGTGTAGAAGCAGACTCGGGCTGGCCACCAGACCAGGTTCAAGGCTTTTGTCGCCATTTGGGACTACAAAGTTCACGTTGGTCTTGGTGTTAAGTGCTATAAGGAGGCAGTCACTGCCATCCGAGGGGCCATCATCTTGGCCAAGCTTTCCATTGTCACTGTGTAGAGAGGCTACTGAGGGAACAAGATTGGCAAGCCCCACACTGTTCCGTGCAAGGTGACAGGTCACTGTGGCTGTTTTGGTGTCTCACCCCTGCCCCTAGAGGCACTGGCATAATCTCTGCTCCTTTGGCCAAGAGGCTACACATCAACCAGGGGCTGCACAGCCACCCTGGGCAACTTTGCCAAGGCCTCCCTTGATGCCATCTCCAAGACCTACAGCTACCTGGCCCCAGCCTCTGGAAAGAGACTGTGATCATCTTGTAAAAACCCACATCAGAATCTCTCCTCAGGGGGCCCAGGCCAGCTGTGGCTACCACATAAGGGTTTTTATACAAAATAAATAAAGCAAATTAGGTCTGTTAAAAAAAAATACCTCAAGGATGTGGAACAATTGGAATGTTCCTCCAGGATTGTCAAGAATATAAAGTAGAAGATACATATTTTTTCCAAGTTTGGTATCTTCTCAAAAATGTAAACATACTAACATATGACTCGGCCCCATTCCTCTACTCAGGAGAAATGGGAGCCATGTCCTATAGAGACTTTTATATGAATACTCAGTGGGACGTTGTTACTAACAGTGCCAGGCTAACATGTTCATTGCTAACATGTTCAGGTTGCATGTTCATTGGCAGGAAAATGACTAAGCTGATGGTGGTACATCCATGTAAGGTATGTCCACTTAGCTCTAAACAAAACAGCGAAAAAAACATCAGCAGCAGCAGCAGCAACAACAACCACAAACCCTGCATACAATCACATGGACAAACCCTAAAATCACCGTGCAAAATACTTCCTATCAGGTCTCATTTTCTTCCAGTTGTAGGAAAACAAATACACAGGCAGAAGGATTTTATCTGAGAACTGTTGAGCAGAAGAGAGAAATCAGTTGAAAAGGGCCTTTTGAAGCTTACTATGGTGCTGCAGGTGCTGGCAATATTCAGAGTCCTACTTGCATTAGTTCTTGGTTGTATATATCAAAATTCACCAAACTATATGTTTAAACAGGCATAGTTCATGTTATCTAAATCATGTGTTTGAAAATTAGTTAAAATCAGTAGAATACACTAAAATTGACAAAACATATTAGCAAAGAAAAAATAACGTATCCACTGAAGTAACCTCGAGTAAACTAGAGAGAGATTTGAACTAGGAAGTAGTTCTTGAAAGAAGTGAACTACAGCTAAGATTACTTTTGTCATTGCTGTCAGAACTTGTTTAACAGGCAGACAGATCTGTCCTCAAAATAGAAAAGTGAACTTTGTTCTTAGTTGTATTTGTATTTCAATATTTATGGCTCCATTTTTTTCTTCCTACAGTCTCTTAACTGCCTATTCATCTCTTCAGCTTGAAGTATTGCTGCCAGTATTTTCCATAGTCATGGTTTGGTGACATGAAATTTTTTAAGCTTTTTGTATTATGGGAACTTTTTCTTTCTTCTTCAGTTATGGCTTATAGTTTTGCTAGTTATATAGTCAGGTTGACCATCAAGATATTTTAGGATTTGGAATGCATTCCTCCAGATTCTTCTGGCTTTCAAAGTTTCTACTTTTTGTTTATATGTGATTTGTGGTTTTTATCTTGAAGATTTTAATATTCTTTAATGTATTTAGTATTTTAACTAAATATTGGAGTTTTTTCTGGCTCTGTCTATTTTGTATTCTGTGTATCTATATGATAGATATATCTTTCCTTTAGTTTGGGGAGGCTTTCTCTTTTTCTTCTTCTATCTTGTTGAAGATCTGATCTGAACCAGCAACTTGGGATTCTTTTTGCCATCTACAAGGCTGAATCAGAAAGATATCTATCTGAGCTGTAGAGTAAGTTGAAGATTAGCCTGGGCAAGGTTAGAATTAATCTCAGAATAAAAAGTAAAATGAGATTGGGGGATAGTTGTTGCAACAAAACACCATGACCAAAGCAACTTGGGGAGGAGAGGATTTATTTTGCTCACAGTTCTACACAGCAGTGTATCATCAAAAGGAACCTGGAGGCAGGAGCTGATAAAGAGGCCATGGAGGGGTACTGCTTCCTGGCTTGCTCCTTGTGACTTGCTCAACCTTCTTTCTTATAAAACCCAGGACCACCAGCCCAGGGATGGCACCACCCACACAGGCTGGGCCCTCCTCCATCAATAACTAATTAAGAAAATGCCCTACAGGCTTTCCTACAGCTTGGTCTTATGGAGGCATTTCTCAACTGAGGCTCCCTGCTCTCTAATCACTTTAGGTTGTGTCAAATTGACATAGAAATAACCAGTACAGGGATATTGCTCACTGGTAGAGTGTTTGCCTAGCTTGCTCAGTCCCTAGTACCACCATTGCCACCAAATGGGTCTGGACTGGACCTACTGACCATTCTTGGGTAAACCTGAAATTTGGGATGCCCCTTAAATTCCTCTTAATTGGAATGGGCTTCCTGCATTTGCCTCCCTATTGAAATTGAGCCTTATTAAGCCCCTGAATATAGCACTGCTCATCTGAACTGGCCAAAGTAGTTATAACTTGTGCTGTTATATTGGCTCTGTTCATGACACTTCAGCAAATGAAAAGCAAAATTAAATGTGCTTCATTAGAGGCACGATAACAAGGTAAGGACAAAATATTAGTTATTTCCCCTCAGGCCTCCAGGCTACAACCTGTATTAGTAAAGCAAATGTGTCTGTGAAGGGTATTTTCTTGCCGGTAGCACAGACTTTCAGTTCTTAGTTTAATTGTGCACTTGAATATTCATAAGCATACATCGCAAGCTCACAGACCAAGATGGTTTTCTGTGTAGGACACCCACCAGAAACAAGGTCACCATTTATTTGAACAAAACAATATGGCACGTGGGATGAAATGAGGTTATGGTAACACAGTTTTCCTGACCCTAAGTGGGCTGTGTTCTGACACATGGCCTGGCAAGACAAAATATTTTAAATCAGCAGACTAGTGGAAAATCCAGGACATATGTCTGCTTTAGCTTTGAAACTAAAATATGATCTTTCCAGTGAATTAAACAGTATATTTGTAGATTCCTTGACTTAAAAATTCAGTTACTTTCTGGCAAAGTCTAGAAGCCCTTTAGTGTATGTTTGCCGCCTCCTCAATAGAGTCTATTCTCCCTCACAACCATCTTTGGTGTTGTTGAGTGTAAGGAGCTCTCTACACTTTTCATATGTGAGTTCTTCTCTATCAAATACTCTTCCCTTTTTTCTTCGATAATTCCTCCAGACTTCACCTTGGATACTGAGGTCTTAGGACAGGGTGATCATATTGCTTATTACCCATGTTTGTCTCGTGTTTTCTCTGTACCTGAAGATATTTGTCTCTGCAGACCGCTAGTGTGGTGTATTTAGGCACTGCTAATGGTGATTGATTTGGTATTGCCTGGTGTGTAGACAGTCCACTGTTTGAGGCAAGGGTTTTCCTTCTATTTTCTCTTCCTTTTCTCCTTTCATTCATTTGTTCATTCTTTCCTTCTTTGAGATAGGGTTTCATTTAGTCCAGGTTCCTGGCTTTGGAACTTACTATGTGGCCAAAGTCGACCTTCAGTATCTGGCCCTGCTGCCTCCACTTCCCAAGTGCCGGGGCGCTGAAACCAACCCAGCAGGACCGTTTCTTAAATGGCTCATCTCTGCTTTCTGTCTAAGTGCTTGGTACCCTGTGCAGCCACACGTGAATAAAGAATCGAGCAACAGCTGGGAGAGCGGGTAAGTACAACAGTAGGAGACTGTGGTGATTACATTGTCTTGGGGGAATGAAGACTTAGGAACATGTGTGTGTTTGTGCATGAGCATGTTCGTGCACACGGAGACACACAGCCATTGACGTGATAGCGAGCAGTGGAGTCAGGGAGGACAGTTTGTAAAGGCAAAGGAAACTCATACCGGCTGAGGGCGTTAGAAGGGAAGGGTACATAAGACGAGCTGCTGAAGACCAGCAGGCGCTGCAATAAAGAGTGCGCTTGTGGCACAGTGCAGGGATCATATGATAAGGGGGTTAGTGTGAACGGAAGAGGACAGGAGCTCCACAAGGACAAAATATATAGGGCATGGGGTCCTCTATGAGACTGTTTCTCCAACCAAGGACCGTGCATGGATACAACCTAGAACCCCTGCTCGGATGTAGCTCATGGTAGCTCAGTATCCAAGTGGGTTTTCCTAGTAAGGTGAACAGGAACTATTTCTGACATGAACTCAATGGCTGGCTCCTTTACCTCCCCCACCCCTGAGGGAGGAACAGCCTTGCTAGGCCACAGAGGAGGACATTGTAGCCAGTCCTGAAGATACCTGATAAGCTAGGGTCAGATGGAAGGGGAGGAGGTCCTCCCCTATCAGTGGACTTGGAAAGGGACAGGGAGGAGATGAGGGAGGAAAGGAGGGTGGGAATGGGGGGGAATAAGGAAGAGGGCTATGGCTGGGATACAAACTAAATAACCTGTAATTAATATTAAAAAATAAAAATTAAAAAAGAATGTGTTTGTGGTGTAAATGAGGGAGTCTCCAGCGTTAAATTTGGAGAGATCGAAGATACAGAATTCACTGAATTAAAAAGCATAAATGTGCACTCATTACAATGGGAAAGCAAAAAGGTCAGAAAAACACCAAATGTTGGTGAGTATACAGGCGCCAGCACTCCCATCCATTGCCACTGTGAGGAGAAGTTGCTAATATATTTAATATTGAAGCTGTTCCCAAAGTCCACCTCTGGCACACACAGCAAAAGTACATCACTCACACACAGTGAGTGTAGCACCACTATTAAAAAATACAACTGGGTTAGAAGTTGTCCAAATGTTCAACAGAAAATAAACAAATCATAACACTTACAGGTAATAAAAACCAGGGACAAGAATGAATGAATGAATATAGGCATCATGAATCAGCAGATCCAACATCTGATTAGAAAATGTAAACACAAGGCTGGGCGTGGTGGTGCTCACCTGCAATCCCAGCAGCGGAGGCAAAGGCAGGTGGATCTCTGTGAGTCTGAGGCGATCCTGTCTACAAAGTGAGTCCAGGCTGTCTAGAGGAACCCCATCTCAAAAAACCAAATGAAGAAATACACAAGTAAACAAAGGAATGTAAACCCAAAAGGTACATTCTGTGCATTTCCACTTGATAGCAGCATCAACAGCAGTCTCAGAAGTCAGGGTGACAGTGGGTGGTGGGGTCAGGTACCACAGGGAGGGAGGGAGAACGCTGGAGTCTGGGAGTTTAGCGACGTTCTGTTTTTTTTTCTGGGGGCTAGCTGTGCAGGTGTGTTCAGTTTGTATGTATCCCTTGGACTTTCATTCTGCTGTTGCACATGGTGTTTTAATACATTTAAGAAAGCATGTAAGCATTTCTTACATTTCCACAAGAAATGTAGTCAAATAATCTTCTAGTGATTGACCTTGAGATTTCTTTTTACCACCCTTTTATGGATGATTTCTGTGGAAGGGGAAATAAAGCATTAGTGCGGTGGGGGAGGATGTCCAGTCCAGGGGATGCACTAAAAGGAGCCACATCAAGTTGTCAGGAGGGAGAAGTTTACTAGAGGAGAAGAGGAATAAAAAATAAAGTTCAAAAAAGAAGTCTATAAAGGACAAAAGAAAGATGTGAGGAAGGAATGAAGGACAGAGGCATAAGGGCTTTGTAAGGATCAAGTCCACTGATCTAGAAGCGCAATGGAGGGAGGTCATTGAGGCTCTTGAAGGTGTCTCAGTCTGTCTAGAAGTTTAGAGCATGAGAGGCAGGAGTGAGAAAGGAAGTTAGTCCCCCAGGAGCACACTTTGGGGACTGGAAAAGAATACATTTTGCCTGACACAACAGGAAACACTACTAGCATGTTGCTGTGGTTTTGTAGTGCAGGGCACTGGGGTTTAGGGTGAAGTAAACAGCAGGTAATCAGAAGGGCTTTCTAGATACAGGTGGGCCTAGGTGACGCTCTAAGAAGGATGCGGTTCCGTGGTGCGGTGAGGACTCTTGCGTAGTAACTTACAACACACTGACTAGTTTGGTAAGGGTTAATTGAAATAGCCTTGTAAAACTGGAGACTAGAAGGGTTTAGGGCCAGTGGGCATCATATTGGGTGCATGCAGAGAGTTGGAGAGATAGTAGACCACACTGCTCTTGCTCCTGGGGTACACCTCCAGTCCCTCCTAAATTTCACTTTACTCTTTCCATCCCAAAGAGAGTGTTTCATTCCTGTCATCATTCCTCTGTCTAAAGCTCCTCAAGAAATGAAAACTTGAGTAAACAGTTTCAATAAAGAGTTGAACAGCTCAAGCTCTATAGCACTGGTCCTTATGGTGGGGAAAAGATGGAGTCATGTCCAGATGTCATCATTGCACTAGGGAGCTCATAAAATGCTTAATGATTACAGTGAATAGACAGAGTCAGATAGATGTCCCTCAGGCATGCACCTTTTCTCTGTATTTACTTTTGTGGTGATGGGAATTGAATCCTGGGTCCCAGCTCTAGAAGGATTTTCTTAATCCAGAAACTTGTTTATTGTTACTATCATTTCTAAATTCCCTGTCAGAGATTCTCCTTCTATTCTTTAAAAATAAAAATGTATTCACCTTACTGATGCGACCACTGAATTATGAATTCTTCGAGTGCTTGTGTGGTTAGGCCTCAGCATCCTTTTGAGCCATTATTTATTTATTTATTTTTACCTACCCACAACCTTTCTGCCACAACCATCACCATCATCTGTGGCTCAACCCCAAATTCTCACATTATACACTTTCAGCATCATTATCCCAAATTGGAGACTTTCAGACAGAATCATCTGTGAAAATAGGAGAGGTAAAAGTAAGCTATTACAGGGCGCTGATGTCACCCCAAGGCCTTGTTTGCTATTTACTGCTCATTTTACTGCACTTTGCCCAGTACAGAAGGGACTGAACTATAATCAACTGTAATTTATTGGGGCTAATGGACGGACAAAGAGGTGCTAGCGGCGGTGTAAGCCGGTGAGAGAGAGGTAAGGATGAGGAAGCGTGCATGCATGTTTTCTAGATAGCACACACATAAAAAATACCCATCCTAATAATTTTCAATTTGACTGGAATGTTTTCTGACCTGGGGCAACAAGAGTAATGGATCAAGATTACTTGGGGGTGGTAAACATTTTAGTCACTGGCAGATGCAGAAAAAAAAAAAAAACTGTGTTAAGAAACAAGCAGAAAATTGAGAGTTGGTATAGAGCCAACTGCTGCTGAAAGAGCATGGGTCTACTGAGCACATTCATATGCCACATTATTATTTTTATCCTGCAACTTTTCCCTGTGAATTACCCAAAGGCAGCCCTGACCTTTTACTGAAGTCTGCAGAGAACTCAAATTCCATATGGCTTGCTGTTTCCACTTCTAGAAAGGAGGACGAGGGGCTGGCAGGTGTCAGTCTCAGGAAGGGCACAGAGCATGCTTGCTGTTAAAATTCCCTAAGTTGTTGCTGGGAGACAAACGTGGCCTGTTGATGGGATGTGCTGTCCTTTGCATCTTGACATCTTGTTTCTGTAGGAAGGGATGGATCATTTTGCAAGAGCCTGTTAGCAACAGGTCAAAATAAATCAAGATCTTCATTAGACCCAAACTTGCCATCATTTTTTTCTAGCAGATTTGCTTGAATTATATATGTACGCACGCGCGCACACACAGTCGAAAAAGTTAAAAAAAAATACGTATTTTTTACAGTTAAATAGTGAGCTATGTAAAAATTTACGAGTCTGGAGACATTGCAAATCTAGATACTCCCCAAACCCTTTCTCTTTCCCAACTGTCACTCTCTCTCTTGTCTTAAATATTGCGTGTAGTATCATGCTGATCCAGGACACCCACCCGCATCTCGTTTGAAGGTTCTTCTCACACACCAGGGTCTTGATGCTTGGTGGAGTGGTTAGCGTAGGCAATTAGCTTTTTTACTGGCTCATGGACCCTTCCGGAAGTGCTGCCCTGAAGACAAAGTGCTCTGTAAAAGGGTGGGGGCTGCTGCTGCTGCTGACCTTGTTAGCTGGGGCTCTCAGAGGCTTTGTCGTGGTTCTTCCGGTGGGCGATCAGAATAAACTAGAGCATAGGCTGTACACACTTAGTACATTTTGCACGTTTTACAGAGCTCAGTCCAGGCATTTGGGGTGGGGGATGCTATTTTCAGGAAATCTTCACAGTATGCGTGAGCTTTGATAAGTATAGCAGAAACCAGGAAATTAATTCTAAAATTAGTACTGTCTCTTATCCCCACTTCCTGCGTAGGAAGAAAAAGTCAAGGATGCCCCCTTTCTCTCCCCTCTGAATCCAGGGAAGGGTTATACTTTCCAGACTTCCGCTGTGGGCTTCTGTGGCTACCTGACTGGGACCCAGCTGGTGGGAAGTGCTAGAAGGCACATTTACCCTGTTCGGTCTGTACAGGTGCCTCTATCATGGCCTTCCATGCTCTGTACCCTCAGGCCTGAGAATTTGGGGGTAAAATTACAACTTGGGGAACCAGACACTAAAGATGGAGCCACAGACAACAGAGGCCTGTCTCCCCGAGTTGCTGCTTGGAGGAGATTGGACCCCAGACTAGAAATAACCTTTAGGTGAACATTGACACAGTGTCCAAAGCTTCTGAGAGTTAGCATCTTACCTTTTATAGCCTTATTAAGTTTTCCTCAATGAAAACACTGCATCAGCATGTGCTCCAATTCAATGCATACTGCAATTATTTTGATTCACTGCAGTGAGTTTATATCTGATTAAAACAAATGAAGGCCCATAAATTTGCAAAGGTTCTAAAATTTAGTAAATGTCAGTCATCCGAAGACTTGCATATGCAAAGCCCTTTCCCTAACATTGGGTGGGAATGATGATCCTAGATGAAAACTGATGGAGTCTCTGATAGATGGGGTGGAAATAAGCCTGCAAGACTACAGTACTGATGGGGTATGCTTACACAAGGGCCTCTAGTAAGGCATGTGCACCACGTAAGTGAAACTCGGAAAGAAAAAAGGATCATTGCACTAGGGCTTAGCTGATTTGAGACTGGTGGAGGATGCCTCAGAGCCAGGGCTTTCACACACGGCAGGAGTCAGAGGCTGCGCTCATGGAGGAGAGCTGAGTTGGTTTTTCTTTGTGGGGAGACACAGATGAGGACAAGAGATAAGGAGACTGGCACTGTTCTTCACCTGAGGTTTTGCGCTGAGGTGTCACTGGGTTCCTGAAATAGACCTGGTCCTCTGAGACTGCCTGTGTGGAAATGATCACTCACATGAGAAGGGGTAAGACTGTAGAAGCGGGCTTTGCTTTGTGGAAGCATGAGGACCAGCCACCATCACCTGCATTTGGCAGACACTCCAGGCAGCAGAGGAGGAGGGGGTCTGAAGCCAGGTCCTCACGCTTATGCAGCAAGTTCTGTAGTACCTGAGCCATCTCTCCAGCCCTCTTACCATGTTTTTAAATAAAAGATACCTTCATTATCACATTTTAAAATCCCCATTCCCCTAACTGCTGACCCATCCCTCCAGCCCTAATACTTTCTACTGTTTCTGTTTTCTTCAGGAGGTTCCTAATTGCAATTTTAATGTTCAGGCATAAGTTCATCCTGAGTTTTAAAGATGTATTTTTCTGGCTATTACAAATAGAGCTGCTATGAACATGGCTGAGCAAATGTTCTTATTGAATGATGGGGCATCTTTTGGGTATATGCTCAGGAGGGATATAGCTGGATCTTTAGTTAGCACTATTCCTAATTTTCTGAGGAAACACCAGATTGATTTCTGAAGGGGTTGTACAAGGTTAAAATCCCACCAGCAATGGAGGAGGGTTCCCCTTTCTCCACATTCTCTCCAGCATGTATTTTTCATCTTAGCCATTCTGATGGGTGTAAGGTGAAATCTTGGTCGTTTTGATTTGCATTTCCCAAATGACTAAGGATGTTGAGAATTTCTTTAAGTGTTTTTCTGCCATTTGATATTCCTCTATTGAGAATTCTTGTTTAGCTCTGTACCCAATTTTTTAATTGGATTACTTGGTTTGTTGGTGTTTAACTTCTTCAGTTCTTTGTATATTCTGGATATCAGCCCTCTATTGGGTGTAGGGTTGGTAAAGATTTTTTGTGTGTCTGTAGCTTGTTGTTTTGTTCTGATGACAGTGTCCTTTGCTTTACAGAAGCTTTTTAGTTTCATGAGGTCCCATTTATTGATTTTTGCTCTTAGAGCCTGTGCTGTTGGTTCAGGAAGTTGTCTCCTGTGCCAATGAGTTCAAGGCTCTTCCTCACTTTTTCTTCTAACAGGTTTAGTGTTTCTGGTTTTATGTTGAGGTCTTTGATCCACTTGGACTTTAACTTTGTTCAGGGTGATAAATATGGCTCTATTTTCATTTTTCTACATGTAGATATCCAGTTAGACCAGTACCATTTGTTGAAGATGCTATCTTTTTTCCAGTGTATGGTTTTGGCTTGTTCATAGCACCTCCATTCATAATAGCCAGAATCTGTAAACAACCCAGATGTCCCTCAACTGAGGAATGGATACATAAGTTGTGGTACATTTACACAATGGACTATTACTCAGTAATTAAAAATAAGGAAATAAGGAAATTTGCAGGCAAATGGTGGGAACTAGAAAAGATCATTCTGAGTGAGGTAACCCAGAAGCAGAAAGACACAATTGATATATAATCACTTAGAAGTGGATTTTAAAAATATAATATAGGATAAACATACTAAAATCTATAGCCCTAAAGAAGCTAAACAACAAGAAAGACCTTAGGGAAGATGCTTAATCCCCATTCAGAAGGGCAAACAACATAGACATCAGAAGTAGGAGAAGAGAAGGAACAGGACAGGAACCTCTGAAACACTCTATCCACCAGAGTATCGAAGGAGATATTGAGACTCATAGCCAAACTTTGGGCTGAGTGCAGGAATCCTTATGGAAGAAGAGGGAGATAGAAAGACCTGGAAGGAACAGGAATTCCACAAGGAGAACAACAGAGCCAAAAATACATGGGCCCAGGGGGGGCCTGCAGAGACTGATACTCCAACTAAGGACCATGCATGGAGAGGACCTAGATCCCTTATTCAATGGAAGCCCATTGGCTGCTTCCAGTAAGTACTTCCATTAGTACTTCTAGTAAGTACAGGGACTGTCTCTGACATGAACTCAGTGAGAGGCTCTTTGCTCACCTCCCCGTGCAGCCTTGCCAGTCCACAGAGGAAGATGATGCAGCCAGCCTTGATGAGACCTGATAGACCAGGGTCAGATAGAAGAGGAGGAGGACCTCCCCTATCAGTGAACTAGGGAAAGGGCATAGGGGAGAACAGGGAGGGTGAGTGAGACAGGGGAGAGGGCTGCTGCAGAGATACAAAATTAATAAATTGTAATAAATAAATATATAAATAAAATTAAATTACAAAAGAAAAAAGTTTTAAAAAGATTTCTTTTTATTGCTTATTTCTATATGAGTGTATGACATATATGTGCAGGTACCAGCTGAGGCTAGAAGAGGACATCAGGTGCCCTGGAGCTGGAGTTAAGTAGCTGCAAGCGGCCCAGCATGGGTGCTGTTCACCACTCTCCCATCCCCTGAAGCACAGCACTGCCCTACGTGCGGAGGCGCTGCGTTAGCCCTCAAGGTAGCTTGTAACGTGATGTGTAACAGGCTAAAGGGCCACCGTGATGGCAGCTGTCCACGTGTCCTGCACAGTGAGGAGCCATTGTCTCCCATATGGAACTGCAGGTCCATCTTGGCAAGAACCATTTCCCAGTGGACTCTGGACTTGCTCTGTTAGGCTGATCACATGCTTCCTAAGGCTTAGCGTGTCACAACATGGTGGGAGAAACATTTTCCTCTCCTTTTTTCAGTTTTTCCCTGATTTCTGCTCTAACATTCAAATGCATGTTTCCTTCCTCATGTGAGTCTATAAACTTCATTTGGGGATCTTCACCATGTAAAATGTACCAACCTTAGGCTATTCTTGTATTTAAATTAGTAAAGCATTAAGTTTATTTATATACCTCCAAATAAATACCACCTGAACTACAAAAAATAAAATAAAGAAATAAAAACCTCTTTCCTTTTTGACCTGTGGCTGAGGAAGAGTGTGAGAAAATTCTTTCTTCCTTTTCTCAAAGTGTGAGGTGCATCCTGCCCTTCTCAGATCTTTCTCCTGGACTTTCTGACGTGAATTTCTCCACATTACTATGACCTTGAAAACCTTTACTCTCCCAGGCCCCGCCTTTTCGTCTTTGTTCTGTTTTTCTCAGTGGCTGTGGTACCTGCCTACCGTTTTTTGCTGGTGGCTGCCCTGTATGCAGCTTCTGGGTGGTGAGGCTGTGTGGATTTCCCTATTGTGTTGCACTCAACAATTTAAAAAAAAAAGACAAATTAGCTAAAAAGCTCCTCAAACTAAAGAGAACTATGGGGTGTTAATGTATGCATATTTTCTTTTAAACATGTTGATTTATTTTACTTTGAAATCAGAAATGGCTCTGTCCTCAAGGTAAATATACTGTGTTTTAAAAATTCCTTCTTAGGCTCTCTGCTCAGCTGCTCTAATGACAGAAAATCTCCTGCCCATTTAGCATTGTAGCATTTAAAGGACCCTCAAGGATCCATTCCCTGGAAGCTCCCTATTCTTAAATTTGCAAAACAGGCAGGCAGCACAGGGTGCCACTCTCCCGGAGCCCTGGTATTCCTTTCAGGGGTTTGATTAACTCTTTGGTTCATCTCAGCATAGAGAAATTCAAGTGCCTGCTTAGCAAGAGTGGTAGGGGGCATTCAAATGAGGGATGCTGTTGGCCAAGATTAGATCAGCAAAGCCCATTTTAGAACACCACCTTGAAGCCCATTTGGTCAGAAGTGGCCATTTGAGCAGCCTCAGGCCTGGGCTAAGGCTTGTTCCCAAAAGTGTTTCCTGTTGGCAGAAAGGGAATGTGAAGTAAGAGAGCCCCCTTTTGGAGAAGGAATGTGAGGGAGCTGGGAGGAAGAGTTGGGAGTCACTGGATTTTCTTGAATTGGGCAGCGTGTAGAAGAATCAGCAATAGCCTTTGAGACTAGGTCAAGGTGAGGGGAAGATGTGGGGACAGAAGAGCGTCATGGCACTGTTCTGCCCAATGTGGCAGTAGACAGCACCCTCTCTCATGTTCCAGATCCTGTGAGCTCATGCTCCAGCTTCAGTAATGGCTGTTCCTGTCCTCACTAGGCTTCTATTTAGGATGAGAACAGAGAGATATGCAGTTTGATGTTAGATGTGACAAGTTGGGGGAGACTAGCAGAGTAAGGTGTCACAGAAATCCAGAACTGATGCCGTCTTAAGGAGGGTCTCTCTGAAGTCTTTCTGAGATTATGGTGTCAGAAGACAAATCTAAGCTCAGGGAGAAGGTAAGCCACCCCCAGGGGTATGGCTGGGTGCTCCAAAAGAGAGTAAATCACGAGAACAGAAATGTCTATCTTTTTACCTTTTTACCTCCAAGAAGAGCAAGGGACCAGTGTGGCATGAACAAATGTCTAAGGTGAGCAAGAGAAGAGCTGAGCTGTGGACAGGGCCCAGCTATGGTCATGAGCTACAGCTTTATTGGGCAGCAAACCAGATGCCACTGGGGGCTGCTCAGTCAGGATGTGGTGTAAGTCCTGCTTTAGCTAGATCACTGCTCCACTTTGTGAGGGCCAGCAGTAGGGCAGGGTACGGCAGAAGCCCAGTAGCTGGTAAGGGAGTTCCTTCTCATTCTTTTACTTGAAGGGAAAGGCATGAAGATGCTGAACTTTGCTGTCTTTCAATTTGGAGTCTGATCAGAGCTGTCAGTTACTGTGTGTGGCCTTACCTACCACAACTGAAACATCTCCCTCATGAGACAGGGCACAAGGAGCTAGCTCATTGCTGTTGCAAGCATTGACTGGTATTTTCAAAAACATGGGAGGCGCCTGCTGCAGCTCCTGGCATTAAACACCACAGGCGCTTTATCAGTGCTCCTTGCATTCCCGTGGGCATGGGCAAGACGCATTTATTCTCCAGGCACACCATTGATATGTTGGTCAGTAGCAAAAGCTGTCTTCCTATGAAAAGGGCATCTGTTCTGTAGTCACATGTACTCCTCATTTACCCGGGGACCCATTCCACAGGTTCTGGAATTTTTCCTCATCTGCAGGCATACAGTCACCATCCTGCTATTTTCTGTGATTAAGCTAAACTGAATATAGGGAAATTCTAAGGGTGTCCCTCGTATGTTTGTCTACCCATGGAGCTGGCCCCAGGGTTAGACTGTGATTTTTGTGGGCTATAGAAAACACAGGTTTTGGGGGCTGAGACTGCCACCTGAGCTATGTTATCATGTCTAATGATAAAGTGAAAGACAGTACAAATCAGCTGATTATGTTCTAAAAGCTGAAATTGATGTCACCTAAAGAAAATAGTAATTATTTATTTCACCTCTGTTTTCCTACAAAAATGTAATAAGTATGTGACAGAAAATTTGATTTTGAAGACTCTGAATTCATTATCTATGTTGCAAATTTTGTTTCTTTTAGGCATTTACTTCAACATTCGATCAGTTAGGGTGGTGGTGGCCACCACATGTGAAGATGGCAATCTTTTCCCACCATAAGGTAGCTCAGAGTCCCTCACTGCCATTTATCTGTCTACCACATCAGAAGCTGGACCTCCATGTTGACAAGACAGAGTCTTGCTTCTCGTTCAGGGCTATTTACTGCTGATACCTGTGTGCTATGTAAGTATTTACGCCTTGATTGGTATTTGATGGATGGAAAAAGAACATATTTCAGTATTTACTAGAGTGGATTTCTTGGATGTAAGCTTCTGGCAGCCCCAGCTGTTGGCCACACTGGAAGGTTTAATGGTCAAGACTGGCTAATATGCAAGACTCAGTAAGGAGCTGAGCCGTTGCCCTAATCACCCTCTAGTCCATGAGGTAGACTGTTACCTGGATGAAGACTGCTTTTCAGACTAGAGTAGATACAATTACTTGACCTTTATAATTTCTGAAAATATTTTGACATGTTTCATCTGTAGATGGAAAAAAAAAAAACCCAGATACTCCATCTTTCATTTTGTGTTATGTGAGTTTGTCCTCAGTGACTAGAGAGATCATTGCTGATCAACCTGAGAAGAGCAAGTTTTAAGAAGAAAAATACAATAAATCATTGGAAGTGAGGTCACACTGCAGGACACTATGACATCAAGCCTTTCTTTATGACTTTATGATACTCCAGTTAGTAATGGAAGAGTGTATTTCTTGGGGTAAATTGACAAATAAGTAGCACTGGCCTGAGTGAAAAATAGAGCTGTAATGTCCGTGAAGGACTGGGGCTGTTATGTAGTTAATGGAAGACTCTTTATCCCCTATCTTGGTTGATAGGTCATCTTTGCCATTAGCAAATGGAACAAGAGTTAAAATGCAGGTAGCATTTCTAAAATGCCATTTCTTGTTGAAAGGTTAGCACCATAATAAAATTTCAGAGAATGTAGGAGGCCATCTTTCTTGTTTGCTCGTATGTATGTGTATTCATAAGGCATGTTTTCAGCCAAGCTCAAGATTATAGGACTGTAATCTAGTAAATGCTTGTTTTTTTTTTAAACATTTTGTGACCCTCCTGGTTTTGGTGTAGGGAGGATGAATTATTCTTTCCATAGATGTGTTTCTGAATGTCTGGAGCTACTATATGTGTGCAGAGAAATTTTTTGATGATTGAAATGGTTTCCTTTAAATTTCAACTATATGTCAAAATATTACATAATAAAGTCCTTTACACATGTGATGAAAAAAAAGTCATCTTCAGAGTAATGATGTTGCATGGAATAAAGATAAAGTACTTTTTATTATTTCTTTTCCTTTGTGATTTTGTAATATAACTATATCATTTCCCCCTTTCTCCCCCCAAGCCCCCCATTTATCCCTCCTCAATTTCTTTCAAACCCATAGTATTTTTCATTAATTATTGTTACATATATATATATATAAATTTTATGTAATTAATCATTGTTGTACAGAATAAATACTGATGGCCAGAATAATTAATTATATTCAATTATATATAATTGTATATTCCTAAATATGACCTTCTCAGTCTTTATGTTACAGTGTGTTTGTTTTCAGAGCTGAAGAAGAACAACAGACATGCTAACTGGCAGGGGAAGGCCCATAAGGCCTTGAGCATCCCAAAAACTACAGTATTAGTAAGGAATACTGAGAGAGGGAGGATAGCCTACCTAGGGAAAAGTCTTTTAGAGCATCTCATGACTATGAAGAACTTACATGTATCATAAATCAGAAGAGGCTGAAGTCAGATTTGAAGCATCTCAAGCTCAATGACGGTCCCAGACACCTGCCAACGTGAACCAAAGTTCAGAGTTCCTATCTTACTTAACAGCCACCTTCACTTGTAATTACTGAAAGCGGGGATGGGTCAGACGGACAGAGACTAAGAAGCACTGTGTAGTGTTTAGACAGTAGGAAGCATTAAACGCAACGGCAGATATGTGCTAAGCAGATTTTACTTCATGCAGTGTGCTGCCTCTTTAAACTTATTAACTTAGGCAGCTTTAGCTTATTAACCAGGCAGCTTTCAGTTTCAGTGTGCACCTTATCTCATGCCCATTTTCCCTGTACTCAGCGACATTTGGGCAGGTGTTCTTGAACATGAGTTTCATAAGCGGCAATACCTGGAATCAGAGTGTTTGCTTGCGTATCACAGTGCATTCTGAAGTCTGAGCAGCTCCCTGCTTTGCACCAGAACACCACTGGCTTGATGCTGGCTGTAGTAGATGCGTAGATGAAGATGGCAGAAGGTGTCCCCTCATCTACATGAGGGTAAGAAAACAAATGTCTTAACACTCACTGGAAATCTACTGCAGGGAATGACTTGTGTCCCAGCAGCTAAAAGGAGCAATTTGGCTCTAGATAATGTAGCGTTTGCCTTGAGCCGTCTCTATGCCAAGGCTGACATATTTTGCAAATATCCATATACATGATTAAAAAGCAGAGAGGATAAAATGAGACTGTTAAAAAAAGCTGTCCTTGTGTGCTGATATTCCATCTTATCTAACTAACCCCTTACTGTAATTTAATATGAAGCACCGTCCCACAAAGATTCACATGTTGAAAGCTTGGTGCTGTTAAAAGGTGATTCGATTTTGAAAGGCACCAGCTTCATCAATGGAAAAATTCATTGATGAGTTTGTAACCGAATAAATGGTTAGGTGGCATGTACCCCACCCCCACCCCAACAGTGACCCACTTCCTGTAATTAGATGGAAGATAGAGACATCTGTAATAAGGCCTCTATGCTTGCTAGGTAAGTACCATGCCATAGAGGTATCTTCCAAGACCCACAGTATGGTATTTAAAGCAATTTCAAAACATTTTTGTAAACTATCTTTCTTCTTTTTTCTTCTCATCTGGATGTACGATGTTCTCAAACCTATGCTTATGTATTAACATTTGCCTAGATATTTTTGTAAGATGACTTCTTTGGGATAAGCTGTTCTACTTGATTTGTTGTTGGTGTTTGGTGCTGAGCTGTAGGGTTTCTGGTGACTCTGTCTCATCACATTTAGAGGGAGGCCAGAGCACCATGGAGCTTCCCGAAGGGTCCATGAAGAGGCTGGCTCTCCGTGTAATCACAGCCTGCTCTTCTCTGCTCTTGCTTGTCCCTTCCAGAAACTTGCTCTCTCTAACTCCCATTATTATTTATTATGTGTGCGTATTGTAAAAAAAAAATCATAATACTTTCTTACAACCTTAGTGGAGCCTTGGAAACAAGGGGATGGAAATGTCCACCTCAGTCTGCTGTCTTGAGCTGCAGCCTCTAAGAACACATGGGTGGTCTTCACACCTGCAGTTTGGGCACGCTGCTGTTAAGTGTATTTGTTTTGTTTAATAAGGAGCATGAAGTGGCTGCCATGGAAGTTTTCTTTACTTTGTACCCACTGTATCACACTTTATTTTTGTCGCCCTGTCCCCATTGCATTACACTTCATTTATACTAAGTATATTATACGCACTGAGGTTTCTACATACCAGGAAATTCTATGAGTCTTTTACTTTCTATTCCCCTCAGATTTCTCATGAGCCTCTGAAGTTTGGGCTATCCATTATTCACTTTGAAGTCTTATCTCTACCACTGATGTAAAAATTTCAGGAAATATGTTTATGAAATAAGGAAAAGTCAAAGTAACAGCCCACTACTCTTTATTTCACCTCCTATCACTGCTACTTGTGATATGTTTCTATCCCAAACTCATTAGAACGCCTTTCTTTTTAAAATTAATTTATTTACTTTACATCCCAGATAGCAGCTTCCCCTCCCTCCTCTCCTCCCAGTCCCGCCCTCTCGACTCCCTTCCCCATCCTTCAGTCACCCCTTTCTCCTCAGAAAAGGGGAGGTTTCCCATGGATAGCATATCAAGTTGCAGTGGAACTAGGCACATCTTCTCCTATGAGGCTAGACAAGGCAGCCAGTAAGGAGAAAGGGATCCAAAGGCAGGAAATGTAGTCAGAGACAGCCCTTGCTCCTGCTGTTAGGAGTCCCACATGAAGACCAAGCTGTTCAACTGTTACAAATACGCTGAGGGCTTAGGTCTGTCCCATAATGCTCTCTGTTTGGCAGTTCTGTCTTTGTGGGCCTTTATGGGACAGGTTAGTGGAGTATGTAGATTTCCTTGTGTTGTCTTTGACCTCTTTGGCTCCTTCAATCCTTCTTTCCTCTCTTCCACAGGATTCCCCAAGCTCTGCCTAATGTTTGGCTGTGGGTCTCTGCATCTGTTTCTATCACTTGCTGGGTGAAGCCTCTCAGAAGACAATTAAACTAGGCACCTGTCTGCAAGTATAACAGAATATCATGAATTGTGTCAGGGATGGGCTCTCTCTTACGGCATAAGTCTCAAGTTGGGCCAGTGATTGTTTAGCCTTTCTCTCAATTTCTGCTGCATCTTAACCCCTGCACATCTTGAAGGCAGGACAAATTGTGGGTTGAAGGTTTTGTGGCTGGGCTGGTGTCCCAATCCTTCCATTGGTAGACTTCTTTGGTTACTGGAGATGGCCAGTTCCAGCTTCACATCTTCCATTGCTAGGAGTCTTAGAGTCTTAGCCAGGGTCACATTCATACATTGCTGGGACTTTCCATTATCCTAGGTCTAGCTTTTCCCAGAGAAGCCTCCTCCCCTTTCCCCCAGCCCCCTTACAGATTCCAGTTCTCTTTCCCAGTATTCTCTCCCTCCATCCTCCCCTACTAAATTCCTCCTGCTCCCCTCCTCCCCGCTCCCCTACACAGTCTCCTCTCTCTACCCACCCCCTCCATGTCTATTCTATTTCCCCTACTCAGTGTCCCCTTTTGGGCCCTCTTTGTTACTTAGTTTCTTTGGGTCTGTGGATTGTAGAGTGATTATCCTGTACTTTATGGCTAATATCAGCTTAAGTGAGTACATACTATATTTGTCTTTTTGGGTCAGGTTACCTCACTTGGGATGATCTTTTCTAGTTCCATCCATTTGCCTGCAAATTGCATGATGTCATAGTTTTAATAGCTGAGTAATATTCCATTATGCAAATGTAGCACATTTGCATATCATTTTTTTTTCTTGAGGTTGTTCCCAATTTCTGGCTATTATGAATAAAGCTGTTTAGCAAGTGTCCTTGTTAGGTATGGTTGAACTTTTGGATACATTCCCAGGAGTGGAATAGCTTGTTCTTGAGGTAGAACTATTCCCAATTTTCTGAGAAACGGCCAAATTGATTTTCAAAGTGGTTGTACAAGTTTGAACTCCCACCAGCAAGAAGAGTATTCCCATTTCTCTACATCCTTGTCAGTATATGCTGTCCCTTGATTTTTCGATCTTAGCTATTCTGATGGGTGTTAGATTGAATCTTAGAATTATTTTGATTTGTATTTCCCTGCTGACTAAGGATGTTAATCATTTCTTTAGGTGCTCCTAAGTCAGTAGAGATTCCTCTGTTGAGATTTCTCTGTTTAGCTCTGTTTTCCCATTTTTTATTTGGGTTGTTTGGTTTACTGATGTCTAGTTTCTTGAGTTCATTATATATTTTGGATATCAAGCCTTCTGTTGATGCAGTGTTGGTGAAGATTATTCCCCATTCTGTGGGCTGCGGTTTTATCCTTTTGATAGTGTCCTTTGCCTTACAGAAACTTTTCAGTTTCATGAGGTCCCATTTATTAATTGTTGATCTTAGAGCCTGAGGTGTTGGTAGAGTACCTTTCTTAATATTTTTAATATATTGTAGACAGATTTTTACCCTTTGCTTTGTGTATATTCTGGAACCTAGGCAAATCCCATTCCTCTAGGTAAGAACCTATCCATCAGAAACATTCTTTCTCTCATCTGCAGACTCTTGCAAATAAATACTTTCTTTTTTTTTTTTTTACTCATCTGAAAATTACTTTAATTTCCACAGAGAATAATTTTGTGATAAGAATCTCTGACATTTTCTGGAATAAATGACAGAATCTGACATGAATAAAATCAGATACTTCAAAACTAAAAAAAACAACAACAACAAAGTCAGCCTCATTGCTATATGATTCACTTTTTTAAAATTTTAAATTACTTTATTTACAATTTTATTTTAGCATATATAAGAAAGTATTATGGGATAATTGTATTTAATATAAAATAATGTACTTTCTCCTCTTTTGGCTTTGATTCTTATTCATTTTAGAAACAGCTCTAATTTTTTTTTATCTTGATTTAAGTTCAGAGGATTTTTTTTTTTCAATGCAGTTTATTCAGGAACCTTGAACAATCCTCGGACCCTGGGGAAAGCCAGCCCACAGCTTAAATAGCCTCTGGGTAGCCAACCCAGGCGTGCCACGGGGGCAATGCAGATAGGTCCACATACATGGAAGCAAGCCAGATCCTCAGCCTTAGCCAAATGTGGAATTGTTCGTGACAGAGAGCACTCACCATCGGGAAGGTGGAAGGCGGAAACCAGCTCCATCTTTAAGGCATAGCATTCTGCAGCTCTCTACAGTTCCCCCTTTTTGTTTTAGACGCATCAGGCAAGAGTAGAGGTCTGATCTCTGATATTAGAAATAAATTGGGACTTTGAAGCAGGACATTCTCCCCAAGCATGGTTGGATACCATAAAAAGCTAAAATGATAGCTCAGGATGCGAGGCTAAGCACTGCACTCAGGGTCAGCAGCTTTCGACCCAGAGAAGAGCATGTCTGATTGCATGCGGGTTGATGCCCCAGGTCCCGCCTCTGAGAAAAAGGTATCAGACGGGTCTGATGCTCTTTGGGTGGATGACACCTAAATGAACATCAGTACAAAGTCCCAAAATAAATACTTTCAATTTGCCTTCCTAAACTCTAGGTCAGCTTGAAGGTGTATATATGATTTTAATGTCATATGCAGTACTGTTCATGATTATCAATGATTATGATAATAGATCTTCCTATTTATAACATCACTATTACAACTAAAATTATCTAGGATCCATAAAATGGCAATTGTACTAATAATTTTTACTGCAATAATTAGCTAGTACAGGGTTTAATTGATTAGTGGGGGAAACATTATAACTAACCTTTCAGAATTCATGAGAAGGCACTTGGACCATTATTACTGAGGAAGAATTTTATGAGATGGGCTGATCCTAAGTCATTTTGTGTGTGCTGCTGTTGTGAGACAGGGTCTTGGGTGGGATGAACTGCTCTGTGATTGTCCTGCTTCTGTCTCAGAAGGTGAGGATCACATGCTAACACTACCTCTCAGCCCATGTCACTTCTTCACAGTTTCTATAATGAAACTTCACTAAATTGAGTAAAAGAAATTGTGAGTATGGAAACAGAGCCTTCAAGTTGCTGAAGAGACGCCATGTTGATTGTTCATGGAACATCTTGGTGGCAAAATGTGCAATATGTCGGTGTCTAGAAAAGCTATGTGTGTGGCAGGCTGCACACTAGTGCTTCTGAGGCATAAAGTGTATCGTTATCTGTCCACTACTTAGCTCTGCCATCTGCTGCTCTGGGCAGCTCTGCCATCTGCAGACTTCTAAACTTGGTAGAGTTTGTCCCTCAGGCTCACAGCACTCATGTGGCTCATTCCACCCCTATCTCACCCCAGCCACCCTGTGCCAGTGGCCTCAGCTCACTTGATGAACCCTTTCCATCCCATAACACTGAGCTTCATTAGGGGCCTTTGTTTGTATGGATGAAATTGGTGATTTAGTCAGTCTATTAAAAATTCTAGATTTATGCTCCCTGACAACAGGTCTCAATACTTTCACAGAGCAAAATGTACTAGATGGGTCACATACACCATCAAAGGAGAACAAATCAGAAAACAAGGCACACACTGCCTTCTGATGAGATTACCCACCACTCTCAGTCTGCAGCTAAACACTAGAAAATCTCCCCAACCTCCATCTGTATTTTCTTTGACAAAATCACCTACATTTTTTTTTGGAAGTCCTTTCTTCTGCACTAATGTTCATTTTTCACACAGTAAATTTCTTTGGTTGTGATATCAAGTTTCTAAACTATACAGCACTGCTCCTCAATGTAGGTAATTTCTGGCAGGGGCTGAGTATGCTTTTGTCTTGTTTATTCTGAAGAGTGTTAGGAAGGCTTTCCTTATATCCTCATAGCATGAAGCAGGTAAATAACAGTAGCTACACGCTCTGAGCATTTGATATATGCAAGGCTCTTTACTAATGCCGTACTGTCTCCCCAACCCTTCTATTTATTATAGGGACAGTCAAATGTGATTTCCCGTGCTCCACAGAGACTCCCCTGAACTCGTCTGCATTTTGGCAGTGACAGCTGAAAAGGAAGAGAAAGTGAGGTTCTCGGTGTCACCGCTCAGCAGCTCAAGTCTGCACACTGTATTGGTGCCTGCAGTTCCTCTCACCAGGCTTGTCCTGATGGCTTGTTGGGCTCCCTGTACTGAGTGTGGCCGTTCCTCTTAAGTTCCCTAGAAACAGTGAACACTTGAACTACAGCCATCTGTCCGTACCCGAATATAAGTTGCCTAACTGAATCTCCCATGCATGTTTCATTAGTCGTTTATCTTTTCTTTTGCAGTAAAGACAAAGCGAAGCTTTGCGAGACCCTAGCCCTCCCAGTCTAAGGCACTCAGATGACGCTCCTTGATGTGTCCGATATTCCTTCCTGGTGGTTTCATTTCACAAAGCCTGACTGTTGTTTCATGTGACACCACCTTTTTCTTATGTCAGTTATCTTAAAACTCATAAAAGGAGACGTATAGAGTAGACCTTAAAAGTAACTGGATCTGGCTTTAGTTGGTAATGACAGAGACTTGGCTAGCACAAAGCAGCCTGTGCTTCTCCGACTCTTTGTCAGCCCTGCAGACAACTCACCAGGCCAAGGTCACTCCTGCTGTTAACTCTTAGTAGGTTAAGATATTGGAGGACTTTAGAGTTTTGGAACCCTGTCATAGTAAATAAACTAATTTGATTTTTTTCTTTAAATCAGTGGAGCTAGGAATGCAGTTTACTGTACAGTGCTTGCCAAGCATACATAAGGCCCTAAATTTGATACCTAGGTTTGCAAAAAGAAAACACACACACACACACACACACACACACACACACACACACACACACACAGATTTTTTGGCTTTCCAATATCATAAAAGTGGGAGAGAAATAAAAACATATACAAGCTCTATTCAGAAAATAGCTTTAGTTAAATGTATTTTACAATTAAAATAGATTCACACTTAATTCTCTTCAAATAAGGAGCAGTATCATCCATCTGTGATTTGTGATTACAGAAATCTATTTTCATCACTTTAAACGTGCACAGTAGTTGCCAAGCAGTTTTTAAAGGAAAGCTCTTCGTTGAGGGAAGTGGCACCCAGGAGGAACTATCTGTGTTAGCAGAAAATAGGTTCTTGAGTATTCATGAAGTAGACATATTTATTTGTTTAAAACTCTTTTCAGTAACGAGAATGTTAGAAAGCAAAATATTTATTGCATTCCCCATAAGGTACTGTTTTTATTTTTTAATTTTTTTAATTAAAAATACTTATTTATTATTTATTTTGAAAACAGGGTTTCTCTGTGTAGCCTTGGCTGTCCTGGACTTACTTGTAGACCAGGCTGGCCTCAAACTCACAGAGATCTGCCTGCCTCTGCCTCACAGAATGTTGGGATTAGACATGCACCATTGCGTCTGGCAAAATCATTCTTTCTTTAAAAAACTAATTTATTTATTCACTTTACACCCTTCCCTTCTCTTTTCCCGGTCCCATCCTCCCTCCCCTATTCCTCAGACAAGGGGAGCACATCAAATCATCAAGTCATGTCAGGACTGAGTATGGCCTCTGCCTGGTGAAGCAGCCTTGCCAGTGGGGAGTGATCAGAAAGCAGGCAACAGAGTCCATGTTAGAGACAGCCCCTGTGCCCCTTACTAGAAAACTCACATGAAGCCCGAGCCGCTCATCTGCTACATCTGTGTAGGGGGCTAGGTCCAGGCCATGCATGGTCCATGGTTGACACGGCAGTCTCCACAAGCCCCTCTGGGCCCTCGTTAGGTGGCCCGGTTGGTCTTGTGGAGCTCCTATGCTTCCAGGCCTTTCTAGTCTTCCTCCCACCTGTCCACAAGACTCCCTACGCTTTGCCTAGTGTTCGGTAACGCAGTCCTTTCTACCATTTTAGTCTCTTCTGTTTCATTTCATTCTGGTTTATTTTTAAAGTGGTGTTTATAAGTCATGGAACAGGTTTCAGATCTTTCCTCAAGTTCTTCTATCAGTTTGAGAAAGGCTGGTACAATCTTTTCCTCAAGTATTTCCAAATAGTCTTCCTGAGGAGGGCTGTGCTGTCACTGGGCTTAAACCTTAGCAAAGAATTCAGTAAGGGTTCCACGTGTAGCTGCCTAAGTAAAAGCTACTGTTTTTCAAAGTAACCACCATCTTGGTATGTAACACCAAAGAAATATCTGCTTGGCTTTGCAATTTGAATACTAGAATCATTATACATGTATTTCTATGTTATATTTCTTCTGTTTGGTTTGGCTTATACTTTTCAGACAGGACTTGCTTTGATTTGTCGTGTAGGTGAGGATCATCCTGAACTTCTGATTCTGTTGTCTCTACCTCCAAGAAGTGTTTTGCTTTTTGGGACAATGTCTTGTTCCATAGAACATTCTTGCCTTGAACTTGCCATTCTCCTGACTCATACTGTTAAATTAATTTCTGTGATGTCAACAGTACACTGAAATGTAGTAATCTTGTTGCCATATTCTATTACACAGATGATACAATTTTGAAATCAAGTGTGATTAAATGAGCTTGCTGCTTATCACTGCACATATGCACAGCTTTCTTCTGAGCGTGCTCCCAGAAGTGGAATTTCTGGACCCTAGAAATATATACATTTAACCTCAGTAGATACTTTCATGAGTTTTCTAGAAAATCTATGCTATGAGTTCCACACTGGGGGATAGTTCCATGCTTTAAGTTTTTGCCAACACTTTACATTCTTTTAATTTAAATTTATATTTTTAATTTATTCCCCTCCCTTGTCTCCAGCCTGTCCTCCCTCTCCCCTCTTCCTCCAATTCCCCTCTCTTAGTCCTCCCTCCTCCATACCAACTGAGCCCAGCTTATCAAGTCTCATCAGTATTGCACTTGACATTCTTAGTGGTTCCAAAGTTTGTTCTTTCAAATATTCATGTATTGATGACATTATTGCAGTGATTTTAATTTTTCCAAAGACTAATGAGATAAATATTTTTTCATGTTTGTTGCCAATTTGGATACTCTCTGTTGAGAAGTGCCCGTTTAAATCTTTTATCTCATCTCCCTCTCTATTTCCAGTTGTAATAATACTTCGGTTGGGACTTACATGATTTACCAGTTAGACGTGTTCCACATGACCTCTCCCAGTTACATCCAGTTATTTATTTGCTTATAGTTCTGTCTTTATATACAGGAATCTCTCATTTTAATATATTTGAGTTCAGTGTTGCTTTTCAGTTATGAGTAGTGGTATAAGCACCCGTTTGAAAAATCTTAGTGTTCTCATCATCATATATATTCTATTATATCTTCTGGAATTTTATATCTTTCCCCTCCATACTTGGATATATCGCCTCACATGATTGGTTTTTGCTAGTGGTATGGTGTACGAGTTAAGAATGAGTTTATTTTTTTCCATACAGATATTCAAACAGATCTGGCACATAGTGTTTCTTATGCTCCACAGGGATTGATTACAACAATGACAATTTAAAGGATAACAGTCAGTGGAAACTTGCTGCAAACAATACAAAATTAAACTCAACAAGCACATGTCAGGTAGTTGGCTATGTCTAGATGCCATCTTGGAGCAGGTATTAATGTTCTTTACAAAATTAGTTCCCATGTAGCTGCGAAGAGGACACAGTACCCCTTTTGGGAAACGAACAGGACTCATGCTATTTAGCATCTCTGTGATCATGACATGAGGATGCTTTCCCCCACTATCATGTGCTCCATTGCCTTCTGAGATACTGCCCTTATGTGAATCTAAGATTAATACTTCTCATGTTTCATGCAAACTCAGTTTAGTGTTCTTTGTCCCCTACTGTGCAAAATGAAACATTTTCTTGTTTTGTAGAAAACCGGACTAACAATTTTAAATTCTATTTTGCTTGTTAGTTCAAGAGAGTGTATCCTCTTCTCCTTTATTATTCAATTTGGAACTGCTATTGGGTAATGCTTATAAATTCTCCTGTACATTATTAGAACAGTCCACTAAATTATGAATTTATGGGCAATGCACCCATCTTTTGCATATGAATATTATGTAAAACTGTGGTCATACATTTCATTTGCTCAACACAGTGTGACTAGCAAGGGTACAGTTTGTCTATGAGCATCTTAAAACTGGTTACAGACTAGTGGGTCAAAGCAGAGAATGAAACAACAGATAAATTGTTGTTTTCATTATAGATAATAAATGGAATGCATTTGAGGAACACTATATTAAAGATAGTTATCTCTACTGCTTCTTTATAATTGAGTGCTGTGGTGGCTTACATTGAATTTAAAGTGAGAAATATTCGGTGTTTTTGAGCACTATGTCTCAGGACAGGAAGGTGGTATGTGGGGTATGGCATTTGTCATAGAGAGGGATCAAGAAAACTCTTTGTGTGGTCATGAAAATTTAAACTTACTTTAGTCAAGCTCAGTGACACATGATGAGAACAAGGAGTCTGTGGATCTTCCCATCCAAGGGACTCTCCAGTGACCTGAGGAGACTGGCTCCTTTGTGCAGCGCCAGGACATGAATTGTAAAAATACCAAGTAAAAGTTCAAATGAAACAAGAGATGAATGGGAATACTCCCTTCTCTTAGCAGCTATGAGGAGCTATGTTGTAGCTGAATACACATGTGGAGGTTAATTTGATCCACATGTTCTGCTCTCTCTGCAGGAACAGACATCCACTTGGAATGTAAAATATGACATGACCTTGAGCTTGGCTCATTTATACACACACTCTCCTCCCTACTTAGAAGTCTCCCAAAAGAATTAACTGAACCTGTTAGACAAGTGCTTGCTATCTCTGTGGTCTTATTTTATCTGGCCAAAGGATATCCAGCTTTCCAATGCCTTTAAAGTCTTTTTTTTTTCAATCTGAAATTCCTTTTATTTTTACCTCCTTAATATTCTAATCTTCACGACATTTTTATTTGGATCTGCAGTTTTTTCCTTAATTGACTTTTCAGTAATTAAAAAGAAATAAATGGAGCAAACCATCACCACCATCATCATCAACAAAACTGCTCATAACAGGTATATTCCCCAGATGTAGCTTTGCTTTTTTTCATACTTAATTTAAACTATCAGTGAATCTCCATGCAAAGCACAACTCTGTGTGTGCTCTTTTCATAGAATTGTTCTCTGAAGGCAGTTATCCTCATAGGTTTTGGAATTTCTATTCCAACTACTCTTGCTCTTGTAGCACCTTGATATGGTGTTCTGGTTCTTCTAGCATTAGATATCACTGAAATATTATCACATGAATATTCTGAAAAACACATATTTTTGAGACCTATATATAATGAAGTTGCAGCCTTCTCTCTGTTGGGGGAAAGAGTGCATTTTAATTATGTATGACTTAACAGTCGGCATCCATTCTGAAAGATGTCATTAGGTGATTTGTTCACTGTTTGAACATCCTCACCTAACCAGCACAGATTCACTGTTCTACTACTATTTAAGGCACAGCACTCTATGAGCTGTGATGAAGAGAGGAGTTTAAATCAAGCATATGAAGGGTGGAGTTATGCCTCAGAGCTAGAGTTCTTTCTTGTCTTGCATGCACAAGGCCCTGTACCACAAACAAAACATCTTCAAGTACAGATAGAGTGGTGCAATCAAGAGACATGATGAGGGTTCAGGAGATGGTTCAGTGAAGTGTTTGCCCTGTGAGCATGAGGAGCTAAATTCCCAGCACTCACGTGCAGAAGCTGGGTGTGGTTACACAACCTTGTAATTACAGCGCTGGGGAGAAAAATTAAGCGTGCTCCCTGGGGCTCGTTGGCCAGTCAGTCTGGCCTAACCAGTGTGTTCAGGCTAGGGAGAGACCCTCAAAAATCAGTTTAGATAATGCCTGAGTAATGACAGCTGATATTGACCTCTGGCCTCTATATGCACATGTACACACATGTACATGTGACTGCATTCACACAAACATACTCACATATACAAAAAAGCGGTGAGTAGTTGATAGATGAGGCTATTGCTGACAAAATATGCTAAATTTGTAGCTTTTTATGTAAGTAGAAGGAAATGTGTCCAAGAAATATGCAAATCAATAGCATGGTCACCTATTATCAAGTATTATATATGTGTGTGTGTATATATACACACATTTCTATGCCACTGTCAGCACAGTAACTTTGTTGACACTAGCACCACCACAAACATGAGAAATTTTTGTTCCATGCCCATAGGCAATAGGAATTTTCCAGCTGTACTTTGATTTTTTTTTAAGGCGGCACCTTCATATGAGCCATGCAGTGTTGACAGCAACAGTCATGTGACATGTGATTATATTGCTCTTGAATAAGAAAAAAGTAATAGAAATATTGTTTCCCAGGAATAAATGAGAAGCAGGTGCAGAACTTGCCAACATTTGTTTTGTTTCCTGTATTGAAATGCTGTTATGCTGACAGAACCTTCAGATACTGCTTTCAGGACAATGAACCGCTGTTCCCAAAAGTCATAGAGGAAAAATCAGGAAGCGTTCAGCTTTCTAATGCTCCCTTCTCAAAAAATATATCTGATTACATAGCTGCATTTTGCAAAAACATGAATTCTGCCTGTGCATTTCATTGAAGGACGACCAAGGCAAATGCTGACAGGCTCGCATTTAGTCACAATCACAATCTAAGAAAGAAGCAGGCATAATTGAGCAATAAAAGCAATAGCCATCCCAGAAACATTTAAATGACAGAGAAGCAGGGTTCCTGCAAATGTCTTTATGGTCTACTCTCATGAAAAGGGACACTAATGTTCTTTCATTAAATTCGTTGGTACTGAGACCAAAATTATCCTCCTACTTTGGTTGCTGTCCCTTTTTGTAATGCGGTCCAGCTGCAGCCAAAATACATGATGGTTTCCAAGCAGACTTCCTATGGTCTGTTCAGCAGCAAGTAAAGAGCAGGAAGCTAGTTTGTTTGTGGACATTGTAAAATGTTTGAAACTCTGATTCTCACAGGCAAAAGAGAATTAGTTAAGCAATGACAAAACGCCAATGACCCCTAACTTCACCCCATAGCTACTACTTTTACAAGCTTGGAGAGCCCTAGCTGCACCCTGTTTGAAATTAGATTGTGGGACCTGTCTTGAGCCTGCCCAGAGCTAGTGTGCACTCATCTTACTGGCCAGCTAGCTATTAACAAGAGGCAGATTTGATGTTCTTCTTTTCTTGGAATGGTGAGATTCTTATGAGAATTTAGGTCCTGCGGGCTAGGAGAGAAACTATGCCTAAACATACAAAGTAGAGCAGGAAATGGCAGGGGAAATAGAGCAAAGATACCTAATCTTGATAACTAGTCATTAGGATGAGGTGAGGGCTGAGAAATTGCAACCCAGGACAAAAGTGTTGGTAATGCTGTACTCCCCATGGAAGAGCTCACGGTCCAGCAGGGGTCCAGCAGGGACAAACCTTGGCTACAGCACAGAGCAGCTGAGACTGGCTTGGAGTAAAGGAGCGCGTCAACCTGCCCAAGGAGCCTCATCCTCCTTGGCAGTCTGAAAAAGCTCATATAGCATCCAGGGAGGTGATTAGTGGGGAAGTCTGAAAAAATACAAGCAGTCAGCCTCTTTGTGGGTACCCTGATGTTTCCTTTGGGCTACTCCAAAACTCTCTCTCACTCAAAACCCTTCTATTGCTTCTCTCTGTTAGTTGGAGTTCTATATAGAAAAAGAACTGACAGAATGAATATTAACAGCAATATTCTACAGATGCTGGTGGACTGGATCGTTGGCAATTGGTCACTATGTGTTTGCTCTGAGGCTTCCTTCTCACTCTTCTCTGTTTTTCATGCTCTCACATACTGAGAGCTTTAACTGGAATGACCAATGGGAGGAACTAGTGGGAAACACGAGGGGGGGCAGGGAAGCCAGGGCTATTTTCCTCAAGTTTCCTTCTTGGGTGACCATCCTGACAGCAGCCTTGCCTTCTCTGAGGCTCTGATAGGCTCTGGGATCTGTTAGGGTTCTGAAAAGCACCCCTTAGTCCCAATACTAGCCAGGGCTAGTTTCAAGGACATACCAAAGCTGTTTTGTTTGCTGAAGTTGAGGTGGCAGAGACTCCCTGCTGCAGTTTCTGGCTTGCCTCACCAGACTCCTTTTGCTTGAAAATTTACTTTTTCAATTGGCCTTTCCCAGAGGGCTATTCATTCTGACTAAATCACCAGTATTGTTTTTCCCACGTGCGTCCTGGAATTTCTCTAAAACATAATGGCATCTACTCTCTTTGGGGTAGTATGACAGGGATAGGATGGGGTAGAAAGATAGCAAATGCCCAAAGAACAGATATTCTATTGAGCAGGTATGATTTGATGGATAAAGAAAAGAATATGTCAGCAATTAGAATTCCACCCAGATTCACAAACATTGTATCATCCAAAGATGAGTTTTTACAGGGCAAGAAGGAGGGGGAAGAAATGGTCAAGATGATTCTTTGAAGAATAGTTGTACAGGTGAAGAAGGAAGGGCTGAAGGGTCTGTTTGGGGACTCCAGATTGAGGCTGGAGTCATGTGTTGAGCATAAGTCAGGTGTTGGGAATCATGACAAGAGCTGGGAATGATGGGAGTGGCTTCTACGGAAGGATCTTTAGGTGACATCTGTAGTTGTCATCTTTCATTAAGGTCCCAGTCCATTATTTCACCTGGAAGTTTTCATTTGAAGCCCAGTCTGCCTGATATGGAATTTATCATAGTCTTTCAAAACAGAAGATGGCGTATGACCCAGTGAGTCATTGATATCTGAAATCTGGATGACATCCTTTCTCTTGGTCACACAATTATCTGCAGCCAACTCTTAATCTCCTTTCCTCTTAAATTTGGAAGACTTTAACCACCTAACTCCCACATCTGGCCATCCTAATTAGGCCTTATATGATGTGCCTTTCAGTCACATCTTTCTCTAAGCCATGGTGCTCCTTGCAGAATGCAGATATGGAAATATTCTGTCCTTCCACAGACCCTTCTGAACCCCAGTGCAGTCAGGTGAGTTAGCTCTGCTGAGCAGGAGTTGCAAGGCCTCCTAGGAGTGGCTGCCTTCCTGCCTTTCTGGTGTTGGGTCTTGAATTTTATCGTATAACCTTACTAAATCCCTTATATATATTGAAAAGGCTCTTGGCCTTTATTCATGGTATTCTTTCTGTTTTGAACTGTGTCCTACGAAGGTTGTCAGAATCCAAAAGGGATTGCCCCTGTCAAATTCTAGTGAAAACAGGGATATTAGGGCATATGGAGATGGTCCTTGTACAAAGATTGTCTGATAGTAAGAAATTCAGGGGTGCCATGGAGAAGGGCCTATAGATATTAAATGGTTTCCTGTTGTAAACGTTAAAGAATTATTTGAATATGGAACTGGGTAGGCTAGTGGCTCCTGACTTCTACCAAAGAAAGATATTCAGGATTTGACAGTTGAAGTTCCCAAGAGTCTGGAAGATGATGAGGGTGAGCCAGAATCGAGGTCACTCTAGGAGCACATTCAGATGTTGCTGGCTTCCACTCACCCCCAGCAGAGTGGGGGTGACCCTTTCAGGAAGCAGACCATTCCAGCATGCATCAAAACACTGATCATCTTCTGTAAACACTGTGTTGATTGGAGTCCCCACTGTCTGCCAATTGGTATCATCCTGAAATAACAAGCAAGGGTTTCCTGTGACTCAACCATAGTCACTTCACTTCAGAGGCTGCCTGAAGGGTCTAAATTCAGAACCATTAATTACTTCATTCCCGGTGTCAGAGCAAGGAGCCCAAGCTCTCCCATTTCCTCTCCTTGATGCTGGCTGGGTGAGATCACATGGGTTTCCTTCTTAATTTAGCAATGTCATATTTGACAAGCATCTAGTGCACCCTCACCCATCTCTGTTTCCTTGAACAGAAGAGATAAAACAAGAGATCAAGGCATGATGCATAAGCCTGATGGGTAAATGGCAAAGGTCACACTCTGTTATATTTAGATCTGTAATTTGCCTGGGAAAGATAATTGGGGAATTAAGTTGCCTGGTTAGGAAGTCAGCAATCCTTCTGTTTTTGTCTAGTCCTGTAGTCTTGTAAAAGTTCAGGGCTTCAATACCTTCAGGCACTAATAATTAATTTAGAAAAAGTTGGAAGATGCTACATATCAACTGCCTTTTTTTAATGAGATAAGTCAAAGGGGCAAAGAGAAGGGAGTTTCTTGTGGTAATTAGTTATTAGAATCACCACATTGCCTTTTTAACACATTCCTTTGAAAAGAGTTAGCTTTCAGATTATGTAAGAATTCCTGGCAATAACTGCTATTTAGTAGATTCAGTGGGGTTAAAAACAGAGCACATGAAGTTGGGAGGGGAAAGTTGGGGGGATGAAGAAGAATTGGGGGATAAATGAGTGGATGGATTTGATCAAATCACATTTTTTTGCATGCATGAAATATTCAAACAATAAAAAAGTAATTTTAAAAAGATGAAAATAGCTATTCTCAGCTATACCCAGAAGAAACCCAGAAAATCATCAATCTCCATGTTCTACTGTTCCTGGGAAAATTTTGCTTTCAGACTCCTGTAGCTTCTTTAGGACTATAGATTTTAGTAGGTTTATATGTTATAGCTAACATCCACTTATAAGTGAGTATATACCATATGTGTCTTTTTGCCTCTGGGATACCTCACTTAGGATGATCTTTTCTAGTTCCACCCATTTGCCTGCAAATTTCATGATTTCCTTGTTTTTAATAGCTGAGTAAGTGTTCCGATGTGTAAATGTACCACAATTTCTATGTCCATTCCTCAACTGAAGGACATCTAAGTTGTTTCCAGCTTATGGCTATTATGAATAAAGCTGCTCTGAACATAGTTGAGTCAATGGCAGGAGCAGTCTCTAGCATGAGCTCAGTTTCTGGCTCTTTGATCACCTCCCCTTGGGGGAGCAGCCTTACCAGGCCACAGAGGAAGACAATGCAGCCAGTCCTGAGGAGACCTGATAGGCTGGGGTCAGATGGAAGGAGAGGAGGACCTCCCCTATCAGTGGACAGGGGGAGGGACAAGAGAAGAGAAGAGAGAGGGTGGGTGGGATTGTGAGGGGACAAGGGAAGAGGCTACAGATGGATACAAAGTGAATAAATTGTAATAATTAATAATAATAACACAAACTCCTGCAGGTGAGAGTTCACCAAGTAGGAGATAGGAGTTCGCCAAAATGCCACTGAAGTTGTGATAGTGTGGATAGAAGCATGGGTGAGAGGTTTACTGGAAAATTTTCTGTATGAGATTTCTCTAGTAACCGCGTCCAGTCAAAGGTCTGGAGTCAGGATTTGCATCTCTAATGCGTTGCCAGACGAATGTTGTGCTGCTGATTCAGGGACCACACTCAGACTCAGAATTCTCAGATGGCATTTCCTGTCCCTGGCTGCAGAGGAGGCTCAGTGTAAGAAGTGTAAAAGATGCTGACAGCTCTGTTCTACCTGAGACCAGCTACATGAGAAAGTACATGTAGGCTTCCGGTGTGTGAGATGTTCCCGTAAGATTCCAACACAATCAGGCTTCAGGTTCACTGAATAATGGCCTTTAAGCTCTGCACTCCAGGGATGCTTTCTAGTACAGCAGTAGCCTGGCTTGGGAGCTTGTTAGAGACACAGAACCTCAGGCTCCACCTTGCTCACTGGAACAGAACCCTCATGTGACTAGGCCCTCAGGTGATCCAAGAATACATTAAAGTTCTACAGAAGGGGACATTTAAGGAGCCCCCTGGGGAGGAAATGAGCTCCTATGTGCGGAGGACCCGGTGCAGACCCGGGCAGGCCCTGTGTGTGCTGCTTCAGCCTCTGTGAGTTTATGCGAACTTTTCTCGTGTTGACCAGAGGTCCTTGTTGTGTTTTTCCCCCTCTATTTCCTCTGGCTTTTACACTCCTTCTGATTTTTTTTCTATAGGGTTCCCTGAGCCCTGAAAGGAGGGATTCAGTGGACACATCCCATCATGGACCAAGTATTCCAAGGTTTCTTGTTTGCTGCATAACGTCTGGCTGTGGGTCTGTGTATCTGTTCCCATCTGCTTCTCAGACAGTGGCTGAACAAGACACTGATTTATGAGTATAGGAGAATGTCTTTATGAGTGATTTTTTGATACTTTTTTTTTTTAACTAACTATAGTATTTGCTCTTATCCAGGGTCCCTGGTCTATCTAGTCTCAGTTTTTTTGGTCACCCAAGCTGTGTCGGGTGTGGGTTCCAGGTGGGTGGTGGGGTGGGCCTCAAGTCACATCACTTATTAACTGGTTGTTTCCACAAGCCTTGCCACCATTGCCCTAGCATATCCTGTAGGCAGGACACCATTGTGGATCAAAGGGGTTAGGGCTAAGTGGTGGATGAGTCTCTTTTGGTAGCCTGCAAGGTACATTCCTGTACCAAAGACGCTAGAATTCAGGAGTAAAGGCTGTATGTAGGCCCCGGCTCAGTTTCTCCACGTTCAGTTGTTTTTGCATGTGTTATCTTCAGCAACAGAGTCTTGCTGACAGTTTGGGGAGAGCAACCTATAGCCTTGACATGGGTTGTTTGTGGATTCCCACGGGCCCCCTTTGGCTAACAACTCAATTAGATTCAAGCCAATCAGCACCAGAAGCTTTATTTGGTGACTAGAGATGGCTAATTGGGGTCTCTCCTATTATTTGGTAATTTCATTTAGATCACTTTATATATGTGTATATCTTAGGAAACTTCTGCTGTAGTAAGCTTTGATACTGCTTCCCAAAATGGCCCATAATTTTAGGTTTAGGTGCCCCTTTTTGTATTTCCTCCCATGTCTTTCTCTTCCCTCTCCATCCACACTTGATCCTCCTTTCCCAGTCGCCTCCCCATCCATCTGTAACTATCTATTTTATTTTCCTTTCCTACTGCCCCTACTCCACCTACCATCCGTGGTTCTAGGAATTGTAGCTAGGTTATCATTGACTTGACAGCTAATATCCAAATATCTTTCTGGGTCTGGGATATCTCACTCAGGAAGACTTTTTTTTTCTAGTTCCATCCATTTACCTGTAAATCTCACAATTTCATTTTTTTTTTAATGTAGAGTAATACTTCACCGTGTAAATGTACATTTTTTTTATTCTTCTGTGGGACATATTTTTGAGGGGCAGCTGGGTTGTTTCCAATTTCTAGCTACTGTGCATGGAGCAGCAATGAACATGGTTGAGCAAGTGTCCCTGTGATAGGACGAAGTGTCATTTGGATATGTGTCCAGTAGTGGCATAGCAGGATTTTGAGGTCGATCAATTCCCATCTTCTTGAGGAACCACCAAGCCGATTTCCACAGTGGGTGTATACGTTTGTACCCACCAGAAATGGAGGAGTGCTGCTCTTACTCCTCATCCTCACTGACATGAGCTGTCACTTGTTTTATTGATCTTAGCCATTCTGACAAGTGTAAGATGAAATCTCAAAGTAGTTTTGATTTGTGTTTCTCTGATGGCTAAGACTGTAGAACATTGCTGTAACTGTTTTTGGCCATTTGAGTTTCCTCTTTTGAGACTCTGTTGATCTGAACCTGTTTTTAAATTGGGCTATTTGTTTTATTGATATCTAGTGTTTTGAATATTTCGGATATTAGCCTTTAATCAGATATGTAGTTGGTAAAAATATTTTCATGTCCTGTAGGCTGCCACTTTGTCCAAAAGACTGTGTTTTTTGCTGTACAAAAGGTGTTTAGTTTCATGAGGATCCATTCATTGATTGTTGATCTTAGTGCCTGTACTAACAGTATTCTGCATAGAAAATCTTTTCCAGTGCAAATGAGTTTGAAGATATTCTCCACTTTCTTTTATTGGTTCAGTGTATCTGGTTTTGTGATGAAATCTTTGATCCATTTCTGTGCAAGTTGGTAAGTATGGATCTATTTGGGTTTTTTTTTTATTTATTTGGGTTTTTCTACAGGAAGCTGTCCAGTTTGACCGATAGCATTTGTTGAAGATGTTTTTACAGTGTGTATTTCTTGTTTCTTCATCAACTATTCTAGGCAAGAACCTGGCACATTCAGGATTGAAAGCCAGGTTTTAATTTAAATCTCTCTGCAATACCACAGTTTCTTTAAAAAAAATTATTTAGGTCATTCTTGTTATCCTATAAAGACACACACTGATAAGGAAACCAGAAAGTCATTTTAGGTGGAAGGGGAAATTTGAATGTTACAGTGGGCTCTGTGCAGAGCAGACACGGTATGTCAGCTGACAGATGACCCCACCCCCAGAGATGCTTCTTTCAGACCTACAAACCACTTTCCCTACAAACCAATGTTCTTCATGAAGATTGTTATTGAAGTTAGAAAGCAACCAGTTCACAAAGTAAACAGTTTTTAATGAATGACAAGTCAATGTCATAATGATTTTTGAGAAATGATTGGGAATGTAATGCTAAGTTTCATATTTGTGATTTGAGAATTAGAATGTAGCCACAGGTAAAACTTAAGCAGAGATTCTAGAAACACCCTATTGCTAGGACAATCTACAATAGTTTCTCTTCTTTTTGTTTCCAATGTAAAACCACCAGTGTGGCTTGATAGAATGTGTCTAAAATCAAAAAGTTTGAATTCTCGCAGGAGCCAGAGCTTTCCTGGTGTGGTCACAGGTCATGAAACCTGTCTCACACCCATTAAATCCTCTACTGGAGTCCTCTTACTGGAGAAAAAAAAATCAGAGCTAATGAACAACTCAGAGTTATTTTGTGCTTAGAAAATAGCCTAGGATTTTTTTTTTCAAATATAAATCATTCAGAAATTTAATATTGTCTTGTATCTCTTTTTTTGTCATATATAGATGTATGGGGTTCTGTAGCTGTCTAAGATGCAGCCTAAGATTTAGCTAAATTATATAAAAATTAGACCAGGTAAGTTGTATCAACACTCTTTAGATAGAGAGACTCATACAGAGAAAGGTTAAATCATGGATTCCCAGGTGTTGGACAAATGCATCAAAGTGAAGCTGAATTAAAACCATTGCTCCTGTGGCCAGCTTTGGATGTAGCTGGGCTCAGTGGATTTCAGGATATGTGGGATGTGACTCATACTGACTCAGGAATTGGTTAAGTTTCTTTCATTGAACCCATGTAGTCAGGAGCCTAGCTCTCAAGTGTTTGGGGGGGGAGAGTTGTTGTGGCAGAGTTGCTAGTGACAGTCAGCATTAAATGTGTGAGTTCTGGTTTAGCCTTTCTGCATCAGAAGGATGGGATGTTTCAGTCAGCTTGATGGCTAGTGATAACTGTTTGCAGACTACTGTGGCCTCAGGCAGAAAGTGAGCAAATGTGAGGAAGACCTAGAAAGCTTAATGATTTTGTGCTCTCTCTCTGGGTTGAGTATCTTTAATCCAAAGGTCAGAAACTTCAAATGCTTGGAAATCTAACCAGCGTGAGGGCTAGTCATGAAAGGAAAATTCCACATCTGACTTCATGTTGCAGACTGAATTCACAATGCAGGCCCACTAAAGCTACTGTACGGACGTATTTTTAGGCTGCATGAATAGGTTATATGTGAAACAGGTAACTTTGTATATGTAGACTGGTGTTCCTTCCCATAATTGCTTATGCATAACTGGTATGTAAGGACTATAAAATATCAGCAACTACAAAATATGGAAGCCTGCCACTGAATAGCATTTTGGATAGAAGATACTGGATCTATACATAACCTGGTTCTGTTTGTATTTATTTTTTTGCTGAGACCCTGGCTTTGACCTCACTATGTGGCTGGAGATGATCTTGACCTTCTGATTTTTCCACTTCCATCTCCCCAGTGCTGGGATTACAGATCTGCATTGTCACACAAAGGTTTACATACTGCAGAGGCAAGTACACCACGAACTAAGCAGAGTCCCCAATCCCTCCAGCTGGTATGGTCTATTCCCATCATATATTTGATGGACAATCAGCTGTAGGAACAGTGTGGGTGCTGGTGGAGAAGGAGAGAACCAGAGTGGTCAGAGGTCTGTACGATGACGACATGCTCTTTTCCTTGTCTGGAAAATGACTGCATAGATCCTGAGTATAAAGATAAGACAATAGCATATATAATATAACCATATAATAATGATCTAGTCTTAGCTCAAGGAGATCATACATACATCATGGGGGAAAACTGCCCAAATGAAAAAGTGTGCTCTTCTGCACAATGTTCCCATTGAACTTGGGTCTTCATGTTACTCATAACCTTATTGAAAAAGTTGCTTGTGTTCACTTATGGATTCAGATGCAAAGCTGCCCTATATATTTTTATAGCAGAGAGAAGAATTGATAAATTGACTTGGAAGTCATTTTAACTCTGAAATTGATGTACCATTTTTGGAATATACATATCAGCATTGCTCTTATAAATCAGAAAAAAAGAAACCCCACAAAGCAATGAAAATGCAGGCTTGGACACTGGCAGTGGCCCAGTAAGGCAGCAGTCAGTCAATCCAGAGCCAGCTGGTTCTTCCTAGTTAAACCTTCACCTTCAAACATTTTACTTTCTATTAAGTCAACTGCATGGGGGAGGGAAAAATCTTCAAATTGCATTACACAGCACTCACTTCCCTTCCTATAGATTCCTCCCTCTTATCCTTCTAAGAACATTGATTTTCTACCTGGGTTTCAGAAAGAGCTCTTCTCCCCAGGTTTCTTAATTTAGGTTGCTGACCAAAGCATTATTCATACTTTTCCAGTAACCATGCTGCTGTCATACCTGCTGCTAGGTGCTCCATTCTCTGAGTGACACAAGCCAGGAAAACCTTTGGAGGAGAAGTGATTTCAGAATCATGCTTAACAAGAAGAGAAAGCCTTCCATTGATGCTAGCTTCTGTCATCACCACATGGTAGACTGTGCTGTCGTGGAGTTTCACAATCTCACACTAATAGGTAAATGGCTCCTCACACTGGTGAAATGCTTTCCTGAAGCTCTGTTGCATTCTTGGTCAAAATCCTTATTCTCAGCCCAACTTTGCAGATTGGGAACTGGCCTCACAGAGGACACGGAATCACAAATGTCCCTACAACTCCCCCACATGGAGCTGGTTCTTGCCCTCTTAGAAGTACAGGGGTTTTTATGAAGATAATTAGAGCCAGAACCATATCTGAAACCTTGTGAACATGAGAGACAAGTATCCATGGCCAGAAACAGTACGAATAGTTGGCATTGTTAATAGGATGCTTTACTAACTGTATCCTCTGAACTGTGAGCTCACAATCAATTCTTCATCTCTTTAGCTGTCCCTTCAGGTGTTTGGCTAGAGAGGGGAAGAAAACAACTAAGGCAATCTTTCAGTCTTTTTATTTAACTTGGTATTTACTTTTTATCTGACCTAAGGCACAGGATGGGATGGAAGGGCATCTGCTATTGCACAGGTGTGATCGCTGGCTTGATAGCCTCGTGGCTTGCTAGCTACATCTGCCAGAGGCAAGGGGTGAGCTGTGGTCCCAACCCCACGACTTACCTCTTCCCCTCCAGTTTATTTGCTCTCTGAGTTACCACAGTGTTGCGACCCACTGAAGGGTTAAAACTCAGACCAGTGTGTCCCAGAAAAATGTATGCTGCTGTCTTTATTCTGGCCTCTTACCTCAGCCTGAGCTCAAGCAGTCTGTGGTCCTCAAAGACATAAGCTAAAAAGAGAACAAATCAGATTTAGGATAAAAAAAAGAGAGAAATCTCCACTATCCTTATTTTATTTATGAATGACAGGGATACTATCTATTTTTTCTCAAGAATGAGTTAAGAAACATTTCTACTGAAGAGTTTTCCCTCTCTGGTTTGAAGAGAGCCATGTGTGCAAGGTGTGGGGGAGGCCCAGACATACACGATAGGGTGATGACCACAAGCCTCTGTGCCATCTGCAAGCTGGGGAGCGGGCGCCTCAGGACTTTCACACAGCTTTCTGTCCTGCACATGACCTTTGTTCATTGCTAACTACATAGATATTTGGTGGAAGTTTTGAATTTCGTTTTCTCACTGTGATATGAACTTTGCAGCCAATGTATCTATAGCTTGTTGATGTGAGTGTGTGGAACACAGGTCAGTCCCCATTATACATTCACAAGTTTGCTCTGGAGAAACCCCTAAAGACCGCTTACAGCATCGCCTGCTTTTGTAACTGGCTCCCTTAAAATCCAATATATTCTGAAGGATGCGATCAATAAGCAGATGGCTCAGACCCATGCACATGCCAAGAAATGAGGCATCTAATTAACAGTTAGAAAAGGGTGTGAGGCAATTGCAGAAGGGAAATAGAGACCCTGCCTGGTCTGGGAAAACCCTGGATAGGGGAATCTGGGCTGCTGATGTGACATGTTGTTGAGTGGTGGCTATTGGAAGAGAGAACAGAGCTAAGCCCTTCAGGCTCGCTCGTTAGGAGTTTACAAAATTCTCATTTATCTTTGGGCCTGTCTGGAGCAGGCGTCTTTCCATTGCCTTGAGAAAAGAATCATCAGGAAAGATAAATACAAAATAGTTTGGCACTAATGGGAAGGTACTAGAAATCAGAAATGAGGTATTCTTGACAGCAAGTGGTGACTACAGAAAGGATGGGTGTCTAGCATCATGGACAGAAAGGAAGCTTTTCCTGATGTGCAACCTGGTGCCCCCAAACAAAGATCAGGAGGGAAAAGCTTGTCAGAAGAGGCCAGTGCATTTCCACAGTGAATCCCTAAGGTGCTTCAGTTAAACTGCAGATTCCACAGACGGTATCAAGGGACTCTTTCTGTACACACATCTCTTGTCCCATATAGGTACTGAGATGGGTTCTCTCCTCTCTACCTAGATGTTCCACCATGGAACATTCCCTGTGTCAGAGAAGAGGACAAGCCTCCGTGTGACAGTTTTCTTTGTCACGCAGGAAATGTATTCATACCCACTGTCAGCCTGTCCCTTTTGAGTGGGTTGTTCTGTGTCATGTTTCCAGCATGCCTAGAACTGGGCTCTATATGACATTTCTTATGTGAACTGCAGGCTGTAAAAGAGAAGACAATGCCTTAAGTCTGGTGCAAGCTGGGATGACTGTGATAGCATTTTTTTATTCTAAAATAGAGAATATTAATTATCACAAACAACATTTACAAAACAATTTTTATAGGAAAATAATTGACTACTTTATGATATCTGTAGGACACCACACTATTGCTGTACTTTCAGCGAAAGTTTTAGAGAAACTAATATTTTTAATTAAAAGACCTACTATGTACCACAGTCTTTGGAAAGAAGTTCCTAGTGTGTTCTGAGTGGATCAGAGAAATTATTCCTGTAGGTTACCTTCCTACACCTAGAGGTTATTTGTGTGCACATCCTGATTGTGACTGGATACTCGTGCTGGCAGGGACCTCATCAACCACTTATGTCTATGCTCTCTTCTGGAGGGAAAATAAGGCTGAGAGTTGTCCTCAAGGCTCCACTCCAGGGATCTTCAGCAACTCCTTAGGGAGTTATCACAAACGTCTCCTCAGATTGAGGAAAAAGTAGTAAAGGCTTCTAAAATAGTATGGCACCTCACTGTCACTTGGGTCAAGCATAGTCTCTATTTTCCAGTTTGCCAAAAGGATTAACAGGTACAGTGACTCAAGCCTTTCATTACTCAGTGTCTTAAGTAAATTGATGCTAAGAAAGGGTAGATCATGCTACCTCATCCGATTGTTTCTACATGTAGTCATCATTACAGAGAAAGGAATTTCCTTTTCTTTGATAGATTTCAAAAGGTAAAGGGACTGCTGTCACGTCTTCTCAAAGTTCCTGTCTTGGAACTTCTGTTGTCCCATGAAAGCCTCTGGGTAAGTTGCTAAACAAAACCACAGAGATAAGCTTTGTTCTCCATAGTACCCTGAACCACGCACAACAGATTGTAAATGGAGGTGGGCTTTTGACTTCTTAAGTCATCTGACATTGGAGGGTGGCATGTAGAACATGTGTCATCAGATCTCACTCCTTCCTCCCCACTTTGCCCTAACTTTAGATGGCTGGCAGAGAAAATGACTACAGTCAGTACAGGTTTATTCTGCGGAGAATGGAGGCAGTGTAATGGTAACAATCCAACCATAAGGCTTTAACAACTAGAATGCATATACACCAGGAACAGGAACTGTGCTCTCATAAAGGGATGTATGTTTTGTTGGGAAAAGAACATGTTTTTTTTTTTTTTTTGTTTTTTTTTTTTTGCGGTCAATAAGACTGAAGAGGTGAAGACTAGCTTGATGGAGGTGACCCTTATCTGAAGACCGTGAGCAGCCTCAACAACAAACACATTAAACCACACACACACACACACACACACACACACACACACACACATACACACACCAGACAGGGCAGCTCTCTTCTTTTTCAATTTTATTTTCTTTCTTCTCTAGAGAGAAAAAAAAAAAAACACAAGAAACTGAACAAATAGACTGTGTATTCCTTACTTCTTTTTTTAAGGGAAAAAAAACCCGGTTAGGTTCCATAAGCCGAGGAATGTTCTTATCAAAATTTGCATTAACCAACTATAGGGCATAACATGATAGCCATTGTGTTTGTTAACTTTGTAATAACTCTGCCAGGTTGTGTAACATGTTTGTTGGCCATATACTACATGCTAATGTGAATGAATTTTTAGATATGACTTTTAAGCCAGTAGGCTTTGACTGAAGTGGATGGCAGTGTCGGTATTGCTCAGCCAGTCAACAGAAGGTCTCAGAGCACACGATTGACATACACACATCAATGGTTGACATATACAAGTCAATGGCCCTCTTAGATGCCAATAACAAACATATTAAGGAATAAACGAAGAAAATAATCCCATTGACAATTGTCTCAAAACTACCTTAGGTGAGTGTTTCCAACCTTCCTGATGCTGCAAACTTTAACACAGTTCTTCATGTTGTGCTGGTGACCCCAATCATAAGATTGTTTTGTTGCTACTATATAACTGTAATTTTGCTACTGTTATGAATCTTAATGTAAATATCTGATATACAGGATATCCAATATGTGATCCCCAAAGGGGCCGCAACCCATAGGTTGAAAACTGTTGCTTTAGACTAACCGGAGCTAAGGAAGTAAAAGACTTCTATGATGAAAAATTTTAAATACTAAAGAAAAAAAATCAAAGAAGACACTGAAGATGGAAAGAACTATTATTCATGGGTCAGTGGAATTAATATTATGAAAAATTTTATATTACCAAAAGCAAATCTATACATTTACTGTAAAATCTCCAGTAAAATTCCAATGGTATTCTTCAGAGAACTTGAAAAAGCAAAAATAAAATGAATATAACTATACATTTGACAGAAAATTAATATCTAGGACATTTAAGAATTATAAAAAAAGTAAAGAAGAAGCCAAACAACTCAATCAATAAATGGGCTAATAAAATGAACAATTTGAATATGAAGTACACATAAGCAATAAACATGAAAAATTGTTTGACATCAGTAGTTATCAGAGAAACGCCAATTAAAACTGCTTTGAGATTCTATCTTACCCTAGTCAGAATGGTATCCACTAAGAAAACAAATAGCAACAAATGATGATGAAGATGTAAAGAAGGGAACCCTTCCTTGCACACTGAAGACAGGAATGCAAACTAGTCTAGTTAACATGAAAACAGAGGTTCCTCAAAGGTCTAAAACAGCATTTGTCCTATGACACAGCCATATAATGCCTTGCTATTTACCTGAAAACTTTAAATCAATGTGACACAGAGACCTTTGCATACCCGTGTTTATTAGAGCACCATTCACAATAGCTGAGGCATGGAACTAACTCAGGTATTCATCAATAGATACATAGATAAAGACAATTTGGCTTATATACAAAATAGAATTTCATCCACCTATAAAGAGCAACAAGAGTGTTCTGTTTACAAGAAAGTGGATACTATTGGAGATCATTACATTAAGCAAATTACCTCAACCTCAGAAAGACTTCTCTGTTTAACAATATTTAAAAATTACAAAAGAGGAAAAGAATAAAAGTACACAGTGAGGTTTTCTGGAAGAAAGACTGGAGACTCAGTGTGACCAGCTATCTGTGCTCTAGCTGTCGTGCCTTCACCTCCATAATGGACTTAGTTCCCTCAGACTTGTGAGCCAAAGTAAAGTCCACCTACCTCAAGCTGCTTTTGTCAGCTATTTTGTCATAGTAACAACAAAATAACAAATTATCTCAGTACTTAGGCACTAGCAAATGTCAGGAATGCTCATCAAAACAAGGATTCCAAGATAGTACTGTTTTGGGTCACTATTCATATTGTAGAAGAAACAAAATGACCAGCATCATTTTGAGAAATGAACACAATAGCATTATGTAATCCCTCTTGCAGCTTCGCTTATTTTGTAATGAGCTTCAAAAAAATTGACGTGACAGAGCCACTTGCCCATGAAGGGAGACTGCAAAAACAATTTCAATTCCAAAGCTAAACACACACTCCATGGCTGAATTCAAACAGGACTGCCAGCCCTCTAGTGTTCAAACAAAATTTAGTAATTTATTAGGAATACTATAATGGAGTTCTCCCTTCCTTCCTTCCTTCCTTCCTTCCTTCCTTCCTTCCTTCCTTCCTTCCTTCCTTCCTTCCTTCCTTCCTTCCTTCTTTCTTTCTTTCTTTCTTTCTTTCTTTCTTTCTTTCTTTCTTTCTTTCTTTCCTTCTTTCCTTCTTTGTTTTTTCTTTTTTAAAAATTCACTCTACACCTTGTTGTAGCGCCATCCGTCCTCCCCTCCTAGACACATTCTCCCTCTCTGTCTCCCTCTCCCTCCCCTTTTTCTCAGAAAAGGGGAGCTTCCTTTCCCATCCACCCAAGCTCATCAACTTGCATCAGGAATGCAATGAGCATGTCTTCCTCCCCTGTGGCCAGTCAAGGCAGTCCCTCCAGGAGTAAGTGATCAAAAAGCTGGCAAGTGAGTCTAAGTTCAATGCAGTCCCCACTTCCTTTACTAGAGAACCCACTTGAAGCCTAAACTGCCCATCTGTTACATCTTTGTAGGGGACCTAGGTCCAGGGTCTGCTTGGTCATTGGTTGATGATCAGGCTCAGCAAACCCCTCTGGGCCCTGATTGGTTGGCTCTGTTGGTCTTTCCGTGGAGTTCCAGATCCTTTTGTCTTTCCTCCAACTTTTCCACAAGACACCCTACACACTGCCCAATGTTTGGCTTTGAGCCTCAGCATCTGGTTTGAGATGCTGCCAGGTAGAGCCTCTCAGAGACAATTCTGTCAGGCTCCTGTCTGCAAGTTTAGCAGAGCTTTTTTCATAGTGTCAGGGGTTGGCACTCTCTGAGAGGGTTGGTCTTTAGTTGCATCAGGTGTCGGTTGGGCATTCCCTCCATCTCTGATCTATCTGCTCTGTCTCTATCCCAGCGTATGTTGTAGGCAGGGTAAGTAATTGAGGTTTTGTTGTTGTTGTTGTTTTTCAACTTGAATGGGTTACATACAGCATTAGGGCAAAATCAGAAAAGACCACTGATGTTTTAGATGGCAGAAAGCATTTTTTTTTTTTTTTTTTTTTTTTTTTTTTTAGTAAATAAACTCAATTAAAATACAGAATTGAAGTCAGGTGAACGGGTACTATATAGATAACAAAAAGGTGTGAACACATGATTTAAGGATGACACTGGAATGATTTACTATCTCAACTTGGTCACTGGTTTTTGGGATTCATATAGCTGGATTCCTTTAAACTAGACAGAATTTTATTATGATAAAACACAGAGAACGTGCAATTTGACAAGCATCCAAATCACCCTTCTCCTTTGATTTGCCAGCTTGATGATGGGTGTGGGGAGAGGAGGAGGCATATAATGCTGGATTTCCCTGGTAAAGACGATGAGAATCTAAACTGTCTCACTGGGAAGCGAGCAGGTCTGCTCTTTCCTGGTCCTGGACTGTAGCTCCTCCTATGTGAAGCACATGAGCTGTGTGAAGACAGTCCTGGGGAATAAGCACAAACAGGATGTCAAATCTAGATACACTTTGAAAGACATGTGAGATTGTCCTTCCTCATCCACCTGCCCATCTAATCAATCATTCAGCATGTTTTCGTCAAGTACCCAGCATGTACCAGAAGAGATGGCTAAAACAAGCATAGTGCCTGGACATGCTGTGCCTCAGTGCCTGTGATGCAATTTCATGGGCCACTTTCATGATCTAGAGCAGCCTGGAAGATGGGTCTCAGAGCATGCTTTTGAGGGGGTGTCATGATCATACCAGCTAAGCAGGGAACTAAGCAGTCACTGCTTTCTTTATGGTCTTTTTGACTATAGATGCAATGTGTCTGGATGGTTTAAGCACCTGCTGCTACAATTTTCCCACAACAATGAACTGCAACTTCAAACTGTGAACCTCCAAACCCCCTTTTCTCCCTTAACTTGCCTTTTTCTGGGTATTTTATCATTGTAATAACAAACATAATTAAGACAATGACCTATGAAGGCAATCACCAACATGGACAACTCACACAAGCAATTTTGTGAGACTGGCAAATACCACAAAGAATTATGGACCAATGAGGATGCTTCTGTCTGAAGATGAAGCTGACTAGAGTGCCGAGGAGTAGAGGAAGTACACTAATCAGGAGTGGAGGAATGAGAAAGATAATCCAGGTAAGAGAAGGTCCTCAGAGTTAGAAAGAACCTGTCATTGGAGAAAACTCGAAGACAGGCAGTGGGGTTGGTAGTGACGTGGGTAAGAAAGGCATTTACCCAGGATGTATCAGATACCAGGTCTATATGAGAGAGGTCTCTGAAGGAAGATGAAGAGTAAGCAATCCCAAGAAGGCAGGGCTTATGTGGGGGCAGATTCTATTATGAGGTGGCTTGGCTACCTCTTTGCATGGCAGGTGGAAGGCTTGAGAAGGCCATAGTCTTTTCTAATACACACCCTCCAACTCACTCTTTTCCATAGATGACTCTAATTACCATACGCCCCAAGGAATCCAGCTTGACAATCACCAGTATAGTCCTAGTGTTTTGGCACCAGTATAGTCCTAGTTAGGGAAGCAGAATGGCTCATCCTAAGTAATACTGCTTAGTTCTTTTCTCTGGGGCTCTCTTTTCCAGTCCAGCAGCCTCCATGGCATGGAATTTTTGAAAGTAACTCATTAGGATACTTTCCAGCTCGAACAAAGAACTGGAAATAAAATGAGCACAAAATATGAGCCCACGCATGTCTCAGGGCCTCTCCAGGCCAGAAGGTCCCCGGATGTTCTCCAGCCCCTCTGAGAAGTAGGGCTCTGGACAGGGTAAGATAGTCTCTGTAGCTGCATCCTAGCTCAGGCTGATGTAGCATCCCACTTGTCATCTGCATTTTTGTTTCTCTCATATCTGGAGAGATTAAGGCATGTGTTTTCCTAACTAGGATTTTCTAGTGGGGACTTGAATGTCTCACATGTAAATTGAATGTTGGAGTTTCAGGACACTTCCTTTTATAAAATCTGCCTCTTTACTCACAGTCATCTTGCAGAGTTGCAGAATGAAGACAATGACAAGATAATAAGAGAAAGAAGTCTTACCAATAATTTTGGTGTATTTTTGGAGTGATGCCAGGGAGTCATTTTATAGAATTGCTCTCTTCTGGTTTATACTGATGAAAGAAAAGAGTTGTCTTCCAAATCCGCTTTTGGCCTGAGGTAGCTGCTAAACCTGACAGTAATCTTAGCTAAAGAAATGGAAGGCTAATGATTGACCCACTGAAACTCCTGGAAGGGAGAATAGCTATTTGGTTAATGATTCAGAGATGCTTCAAGTCAGCCCAGACTGTCCATTTAACAGACTTGTCAAACCCTCAAGTAAATGAAAAATGTTTCTTCTCTTGCCTTTTATTTTTAAGGTATTGAATTGCAGCATAAAGTGAATCTGATACTCATCTAAGATTCCATAGAGGGGAACCAGAAAATGCAGGGCTTGAAAAGTCAGTCAGGTTCCAAGACTCATTTGTTTAAGCCTGGTGACACAAGCATGCAGTTCCAGCATTTGACAGGTGGAAGCAGAAGATCAGGAGTTCAAGGTTATTCTTAGCTAAATGCAAACTTCAAGGCCATCCTGCATTATATAAGACCCTGAAAAAATCTCAACAAACGCAACAAATAAATCTATACTGGTATTTTCAGAACTGGATTTCGTGGCACACTAGGGTAACTGAGGCATCTTTGGGGCAGGGAGGAGTTGGAGCAGTGTATTAATGTCCCAGGGCTACTGTCATAAAGCACCACAAACTAGGAGGCCTCAAACAGCAGACGTTTGCTCCCTCGAATTCTGCTACCTACCAGGTGAAATGCACTGTGGTGGCAGGTTAGGCTCCTTGGAGCCTTGGGGAGCAGCCCTTCTTGACTCTTGCCACTCCTGTGGCTTCGAGTGTGGCTGATGGCAGCGCCCTTCCAGCCTCTGCCTCCATCTTGCCTGGCCTCCTTCCCTGCATGCCAGTGTCTCCACGGGGCATTTTGCTCCCTGGGTGCTGCTTCTCACTAGAAGATGAACTGATGAGACTGTGCCCCACTCACATACGAGGGTCTCAGTAATCACCCCTGCAATACTGCACTTCCAAAGAGCTCCTTCACAGGCGCCAGAGGACTTCAACCTTGCTGTTCATCGGGGATGCCAGCCTATAATAGTAAGCAAGCAAACAGTTTCCCTTATTCCACCCCAGCCTCAATTAGTGATATGCTGCTTTTGCTTAGTTCAAATTTTAGGATCCACTGAATAGCTTTGTGAGAGACCACAAAACTGTCAGTTTTGTGACACATAAGATATCAGACCCACAAATCTCTATTTAACCACATCCAACAATGAAAGACAGGCAGGCATGTCTGTCTTAGAAGCCACATTTATGCAAGTCTTATTCTTTTTCTTTTAAATTTAATTATATATATATATATATACATATATATATATATATTACAATTTATTTACTTTGTATCCTCCCTGCCCTCCCTTGTCTCCTCCCAGTCCCACACACCCTCCCTCTTCTCCCCTATTCCCTTTCCCTAGTCCACTGATTGGGGAGGACCTCTTCCCCTTCTATCTGACCCTAGCTTATCATGTCTCATCAGGACTGGTTGCATCATCTTCCTCTGTGGCCTGGCAAGGCTGCACCCCCAAGGGGGAGGTGATCAAAGAGCTGGCCACTGAATTCATATCAGAGACAGTCCCTGTTTCCCTTACTAAGTTATCCACTTGGAAACTGAGCAGCCAATTGGCTTCCTTTGAACACGGGTTCTAGGTCCTTTCCATGCATGGTCCTCAGTTGGAGTATCAGTCTCTGCAGGCCTCCCCCTGGGCCAGGTATTTTGGTTCTGTTGTTCTCCTTGTGGAGTTCCTGTCCCCTGCAGTTCTTTCTATCCCCTTCTTCTTCCATAAGGATTCCGGCACTCAGCCTAAAGTTTGGCTATGAGTCTCAGTATCTCCTTTGATACCCTGGTGGGTAGAGTCTTTCAGAGGTCCTCTGTGGAAGGTTCCTGTCCTGTTCCTTGTCTTCTCCTACTTCCGATGTCTATCCTGTTTGTCCTTCTGAATATGGATTAATCGTCTTCCCTAGGGTCCTCCTTGTTGTTTAGCTTCGTTAGGGCTGTGGATTTTAGTAGTTTTATTCTATATTATGTGGTTAATATCCACTTATCAGTGTGTAAGTATATACCATGTGTGTCTTTCTGCTTCTGGGTTGCCTCACTTAGGATAATCTTTTCTAGTTCCCACCATTTATGGAGGTCCTTTTAATAGTCACTTTCCATCAATGTGCCCTTATTGTATTTAGCATCTTGAGGTGTAGTCAGAGAGCTACTGAACATGGGCATTGGTCTGGAAACGACTAGGAATATCTGAATGGCATCACACACCATTTCTGTTTCATCCTATCCCCTTTGAGCCCCCTTTGAATTGCCACATGGACAAGGTCTGTGTGGTCTGTTTTCTCTCAGGGGGTCTACACAAGGTATTCCACCACTCAGGATTTCCAGTGTCCTTAATTAAGGGCGGTGGGTGGCATGATGACAGGACTGTCACTGTGACTGGCCCCCTGAGAACCAAGGAACATGGGTGGCCCTAGTTTTCCATCTGTATCACCCAATCCTGCATATTCCATTCGGTAAAATCTAAAAGGTGCAATACTTATTTTTACTGACCTGTGTTCTGTCTGCTTCAAGTAATTCACATGCTTTAGTCACTCAGAGGCGACTAAAATGGTCAAGACCATGTTTTCTGTCTTAACTGAATACGTGGGGATGCTGTGGCTTTGACTACAATGCTCTGTCTTTGCTTCACTATAGAATGGGTAATGATGATGCTTTTCTGAGTGTTCATTCCAGACTTTCGAGGTAGGCCCAGTGTTTAGTGGGAGTGAAGCTGTATTACTCAATAGAATGAGCGAATAAAAACAAACAAACAAACAAACAAAAAACCAAAAAACTTCCCCCCCCTTCCTTTAGCACTAATTCCAACCCATGGTCTGGCCATGATTGCTTTCTCTGCCTCATCGTGTGTTTGAAAGACATACAATGGTCACTCAGCCGTGTCAGCGCCACCTTGAAGAAGAACTTTCTGGCTCTGAGAATTGACCTTAACTCGTTATTAGGGACAGAGTTTTTGCCAACCAAGTATGGACTGTATATTCTATATAGGTTTTGCAAAATGCCAGCTAAGAGTATCCCATTCCATACACATACAAGGAAAGGTTTTAAAAATGAAAACCAGGTCACAGTAAACTCTTTTGCACATACAATATTTATTTTGTTTTTATACACAAAACTCAAATGCTGAGCAAACATAAAACCAAATAAAAATCCCCCTTGGCTGCACACACGAGAATTGCCCATTACATCACAGTCACAAGTAATTGTATAAGCAATAGAAGGTCATATAATATCACATCTTTTGTGTAGAGAGGCCATGATGTTTAGCTATTTGAAGATGTTAAACAGAGAAAAGGACATCATGAAGCAGCCTACGTGTTAGAGGTTTTCACACACTCAGTCTCTTAAAATAATCTGAATATCAGGCTTGCAACTGATAATGACAACTCAGCGAGGCCCCTGCCCAGCCAGGTTCCATCAGTGTTTTCTGATCATTTTGTTGGTCTAAGTTTCCATAAGTACATGAACCATTGACATGTGGGAAAAAATAGTTACACTGTGGTATTTCCCAAATGGAGTCAGAGATAGCCCCACACCTGTCTGTTCTCTCCATAGGTAATCCTGGCAGCGGGGAAGACTCTAGCATCGCAATGGGGGGTTAGTGCCAACCCATAATGTTCCTGTTGAGTCATAGCAAAATGACGGCAGCTAAGGCGAGTCATGAAGTGCACAAGACCCTCCCAAGTGCAAAATGTTTTGCCAAGTGGAGTCTGACGCTTTTATTCTGTTTTCTAAGCTCGGTTAGTCAGAGAAGTTTGAAGATTTCAAAATATTTTTGTCTCATCATGTCCCCAAAGTAACACACCTACAGGTTGGTTTTCCACCAGTTAGCATCTGGGCCAATCCCTTCATATGAGACCTACCTGCACTACTTTCTTGGGGGCAGGAAACACTTCCATTAGAGAACTTGAAGACAGAAATCAAATTGCTTTGATTCTTAAGTACCTCTTGCATATCTTTAAAAATAACATGAGAAAAGGAATATGCTTTTAAAAATTCAAAATCTGTAGTTTTGAAGCTGCTATCAAAGTGCTGACCTTTTCAGATCAATCATAAATAGTTTCTCCCAAGGGAAGTAAGTATGACTATTGCAAGCGGGGAAAGTGAGCTAGAGCTGTAACTCCTGCACTACAAATATGGGCCACTTCGGCCTTAGCGCTTATTGGGAGAAGTAATAGTACACAGGAGTGCAGATGAATACATCTTAGCTTACATGGACAGGATGCACGGATGCTTGATATACATCTAGAATTGATGCTAATACAGTCAATACTGCATTGTACACATTTTCTTGTGTTTCTGGGATTCAAACACAGGGCTTCGCACATGTTGGGCAAGTGATCTTTCACTGGCCCTATAGCATCAGCCCCAATTTTCTTTACATAACAAGAATCCCACAACATCATCCTCTTTGATAGAATATTCCTACAAACAGACAAAACTCAATTTAGGAAACCCAATGCCCAGGTGAAATTCAGTGTATAGCAATTACGGTTTGCTTGCCGAATGATGGCGTTTCCTATTAGGTAGCAGTTTTCACCCTCTGACTTCCTTTGTCTGAGTTCCCATCTAGATATCCAGAAGGTCATCCCCACTCTCATCGCTCTCCACTGTCAGCTGCCTGGTCCACCACTTCTTAACTTCAGAGCCAGAGGAAGCTGTGTCAGGCATGGGGTTCATCTTGCACACCGCCGACTTCATTGTTGTCCTTCCTCCAAACCGCAGGTTAACAGAAGACACCGAATGGCTTATTGGTTTGGGGGCTGTGAAATTAAGAAGAGCCCTGTTGACAACTGGTTGCTGTTTCAGCATGATTTAGCCATTCCTGGAAAATCATGATACTCTGAGCAGTGGTGCTTTTGGCTCCCAAATCCTATCTTAGATGTTAAGTAAGATTCTTTCCAATCGTTTTATTAAAATTATGTTCATGGGTGTCTAATAATAGCTCTTAGGAAAATATGCCCCTGGTTCCTTTTACTTTAAGGAAAGTAGAAAACACAAACAGCCCCAATTTTTGTAAAATGGAAGTGTTGCAGTGGTATGTATGAGCTGCTGTTCATTAGGAAAACAGGAAGCGAGTGTAGTGTAGTTTGAGGTAAGGAGAGGCAGGTGTGGAAAGCACATGTGGCTTTGGCTTTCTGTTGCCTTGGTCTTGGGTCCTCTGTGTAATTTGCAAACATGAGGTCACTGGCAGTTGCATGTCTCTGAGCCTAACTTTTCCTCATGGTAGAATAAAGAGAATGCAAACGTCCTCACTGCAGTGCTGGGCGGCTTAAGATGGTTAAGGAGAAGAGCAGACAGTGCAGTGGGTACCTGGCGCCTCCTTACAATGCTCTCTTCTTTCCCTTTGCCCCTCGCACTTAGTACGTTTCTGGCATTTGTCTCTGTGTTATCCCACTCTCGAGAGTAGTCTACACAGACAAGCACTACTGTTGGCATTTTGACACCCATTTATGTGGATACCAAGGAGGGACATTGTCCCCACGTCCTCTCTCATATATGCGTGTGTTGGACTGGCAGTGTGGACCATGACCTAATCACTAGTGTAATATCCTGTAGCTTGTCACCTTCCTCCGGACACGGCCAGGGGCAAGTGTGTCTCTTGACTGTGTCTCCACATCAGTCTTCCTAAAGCCTAGAGTGCAATTGTCATCTCTTGCTCATAAATCTTTAATGTCTCCCTCCTAATTGCCCATAGGATGAAACTGAAACTTCCCAGTCTGTCACTTCAGGTTTTCGACACTGGGGCTCTAGCACCTACTCAGCCCTGTTTCCTACCACTCCTGGCTTTGCTTAGATCAGACTCTGATTCCTCACCAGCTCCATCCTTGTGGTGGCTTTAAGAGCCACGGCACACCTCTGGCTTCTGAATGTAAACTGTGTTGCCATCTGCCCTGTGAACAGACTTGTGGCAGAAGACGGCTCAGAGCCACCCATTATCACTTGTTTAGGTTGAAGTTGAGCATGGTTTAAAGGAGAGAATGAGGCCCTAATTCACCATCTGCTCAGAATTCAATAGAGAGGAGACCCAGCTGTGTGTAGAATTGTTCTTTCCTCATTGCTGAGTGTTCCTTCGTGAGATCATCCTGGTACCTCACATTCCTCAGAAGAAAACTCTCTTACTCCATCAGTAAAGTGTGGGAAATTAACAGAATGGTGAGGCTTGAGTGAAGAAACTCAGGCAATAGCCTTGGAGTAGAGGCTGGTGCACAGTGGTCAGTGCTATGTGGAGGGCTGTCATTATCACTGCTGTCATTGAGATAAAGTGAGTGTCAGGGTGGTGATAAGCTCAGCTACACAGCATGTGTTGCGATAAAGTGGGACCTGAGCCTTCTCTGAGAACTCTATGGCATATCTGAAGGTCATAGCTACCCATTTCTTCTTAGATAAGCTTTGCCCATATTTGAGATGCCTTGACTGTACCCAGGAAGCCCTTGGAAACCTCTTCCTCCTCTCTTTCTGGATCTTGGCTCATTTTGTTAACAGGTGCCGTCTTCTCAGCGATGGCAGCTGCAAATGAGGGCCAATATAGTTATGTTTATAGAAGTCACTGGGGGGAGAATGTTTCTGATAAGGGAATACATTTCATAGTTTCCCTGTCTATAGCAATCAGGTACACACCCTGTTTGGGCCTGAAATGTCCCCAGTGGCCTGGGTGTTGGAGGCTTGTCCTAGCTTATGCTGTTGGGAAGTTGTAGAGCTTTTAAAAGGAGGCACCAGGTAGGAGGCCTTGGGTGGCTGGTATCATGCCCTGGGAGAACACTGTAGGACGCTATCTCTTCCTCTTTCTCTTGGTTCCTGGTTGTAGTAAGATGAGCAGCTTCCTCAGCATACATCCCCACTATGTTCTGCAGCATCATTATCAGCCCAGTAGCAACAGACAGGCTGACTACGGGCTGAAACCTCCAACAAAGTGAGCCAATAAACCTTGCTAGCTTTGAAGTGGATTTGCTCAGGTAGAAGTTATTATAACAGAAAGCTGACTAATACTGGCCTGAATATTAAATAAAATCTAATACCCAACATAAACAAAGAGAGAAAATTCCTCTTAACTGTCCCCAGTAGGTAGAGAAATGTTTGATGTACCTACCTGAGGGCAGACGCCATTGCCCAAACTTCCTTTGGGGTTTTCCAGGATCTGCTGCATCCTGCCTACTTCCTCCTCTGTCTGACAGAGTAGGGCTCAAGAGTTGCTGCTGACTGCTTGTCTGCATGGGAGAAGAATTAGTCACATGTGGGTCTTTCTCTTAAAAAATCCAAATGTTTAATTTGTTACAAATATTTGTACAGTTTTATGGAGAACAGCCTGGTAATTGTCACATTTATAGCACACAGTGATGAAATCAGGATAATTTCCACTCTGGCGCCTCATATGTCCATCATTTCATGTGTATGGAACCTTGTGACTTTTCTAGTTATTTTGAAATATATCAGAGACATGTGAAGACTACATGTGACAGTGATGGGACTGAGAGTCACTGAGGAGACACACCTCTGGCCTTGTTTGAGAACACTTCTAGGAAGGCTTAACTGAGGCGGAAGACCCACCCTGAGTATGGACGGCCATTAATAAAAAGGAGAAGGTGAGTGGAGCAGCAGCATTCATCTCTGCTACGTGACTGTGGATGCAAAGTGGCCAACTGCCTCATGCTCTTTCTATCACCCATTCCCTGCTATGATGGACCACACCCTCACACTGTGAACCCACATAAACCCCTTTTCCCCTTACATTGCTGTTGCAAAGTATTTTTTCAGAGCAAGGAGAAAACAACAATATACTAGAGTAAACATGTTTTCTTAGAACATCAGAACTTGAAATGTGAGTGGGACCGGAGGGCAGCGTGTTAAGTGAAATAAGCTAAGTGCAGAAAGACAAACACCATGGATAATGCTGTTCTCCCCTCTCTACATGGAGCGAGGCCAACTTTAGTTCTAAGAAAGGAGTAGGTATATCTGAAAAGAATAACAGGCATTCAGTGTCCACAAAAGGGAAATTAAATGTGAAAATGGGTAAAAGAGTCAAAGGAAGCTGAGGAACCATAAGGGATTGGCAGAAACACACTTCTCTAGGTAGTGTCTTTTCTTGACCATTCCTGAGTTTGGCCTACTCTCTACTCTTTTCAAGCCTGAGGATATCACTGATTCTATTTATTTTTGGGGGTGGATGGAGAGGGCAGGTTTGAGACAGGGTCTCTCTGTGTAGTCTTGGCTGTACTGGACTTGTTTTGTAGACCAGGCTGCCTTAAACTCACAGGGATCCAGCTGCCTCTGCTCAACTATTTCCTATAACTTGGTTGGAAAATGAGGCAAGAAGATGGCACTATAGGAAGAGATAGGGTGTCAGGGACAGGATGGTTTGTGGACGTGAACTTTCGTCAGCTTAAAGGTCAGAATCAGGAGCTCCAGAATATGCATCTTGGCAGATAGAGCTCTATGATAGGCCCTGAGGAAGCTGGAACTTGGGACTGCTGGATGCTGAGCACTCCTAGAGACTTTGCCTCCATCCCTACCTCACCTGGAACCTTGCTCTTCCCTAACCACTGTCATCAATTTTTTGTTAGATTTAGTGTGTGTGTGTGTGTGTGTGTGTGTGTGTGTGGTGTTCTACAAAAGTGTATGCCACATATGCCCAAGTACCCATAGGGGCCAGGAGAGGTTATCAGATGCCCTGGAGCTAGACTGTGGGCGGCTGTGAGCTGTCAGATATGTGTGCTTAGAACTGCGCTTGGGTTCTCTGGAATGGCAGCAGTCTCTCCAACCCCTCCCCCAACTATCTTGGTTTTTATACAACTTTAAACACAGCCCCTCCACACAACTTTTGGGCTACCCCTTTGACAGTCAGTACTTCCTCTCCATCGTTGGTCCTGTTTAGTGTCTGTCTCAACCTGATCTGGCTCTTCCTGATAAGGAATTGCCAGATGTGTTTGGGTCAGACTCTGGCAGTTCCACTGTGATCTTTCTTTTTACCGCTTTTGCTGGCTGTCCCCATAGACATCTGTGGAGAAGGAGGTAAGTGATTTGTGGTTTCTTGTAGGGATTCATGAAACTCACACAAAACTGGAACATGGCACAACAGGTCCTTTTGGAGCCTCTCCTGGGCCATGGAGTCCTATGCTTCACTTTGCCACTTCCTCTGACTGTGTTTCTGTGCACCATGAACTCAGCACAGCTGGAGGCACTTCACAGTATGCTAGATGGACTCCATGTAATTAGCATCAAATCATTATTGCAGCCACACAAAGGGGCAGGACCTCCCTGCCAGCTGCTTCTCATAGCACAGGGCTCTCCAAGATGCTAGAAATTCTGTTTGTTGTTGTTTGTTTGTCTTAATAGGCCTATAGAATAACTTTGAAAAATGGCATTAGCTGTGTTTTAATAGACAGAAGCTCCTCAAGTCATTTTCCCCAAATTTTATATGCTCCTATACTGCCCAAATGAGAAAGAGTGAATATCCAATGCATTTGATTATTGAAGAGGATTGAAAGCCAAGTCCATGCATTTTTCTAGATTTACTGCAAATTTCTATGATATTTGTATGTTCAAGCTAAACTATTACGGTAATATTGAACTTTTAGACAAAAGAAGCAAGGAGAAACCACTCAGGATATTAACCATTTTTAGTATATGTCTGTAGTTCAGATCTTGAATGGCCCAGAAGTTGACAGTGTGGTGTCTGGCCTAAGACACTAACCAGAGGTGGGTAAATGTTTGGGCGATGGAGCCTAGTAGGAGGAAGGAGGGCTGTCCTTAAAGAGGACTTGGGGTTCCCCCCTCCTGTCTCACTTGGTCCCTGGCCACCACACTTTTTCACATACTCTCACCACCCTGGACTGAAAAGTCTGAAACTCTGAGCCAAGTGAACCTTTCCTGTTTCTCAGCTGATTTTCTCATGTATTTTGTTTAGTAACAGAAAGCTGACTAACATACTGTGCAAACTATATAGTCTTACCAACCAATCTCAACTGAATTATAAATGACAAAAATCAAAACATCTGGAATAGATACATGCTCGTTATTTTGGATTCTTTTGCAGCAAAGGTCATGCAAGAAACACTGCCACTTTGTTTGAAATTTCTACGTGACCAGCATGGACTCCCGCGGAATACCCTCGGATGAAGGGTGCCCTTGTCTCCTACCTCAGGCTGCGTGTTGTGGTCCTGGCTGTTGGCGGTGCTGTCCTCACTTGGCTGGGTGGTCTCGATGCTGGGAGGATTCAGGAACCGGCTCAGCTCCTGCTGCTGGCTCTCCCTCAGGCTGTGGATGATGCTGCATGACTGCTGCTGTTTCTGAAGAAGATGCTGCTTTAGTAAGAGGGAACGTGCCCAGCCTCTGCCCCATTCCCGCCAAGTCATGGTTTCTCGAGGATCAATGAGACTGCCGACCTCTTAGGAATTTCCAAGGATTCTGAACTAGTTTTGAGGACGTTAGATTGATATACAAGTCCTAGAGATCAGAACATCCTGCCTTTTCCACTTGTCCAACCACTGGACTATCACGCTCGTCAATGCCACGTTATGTTATTTAAGAGGACTAATGTGGGTTTCTCCTCTCCCTCATTATTTAATTTTATTCTCATTTAACCACTGCAGCCACCGTCTCCCATGGAAAGTCCTAGGCACAAGAGTGCTAAGTACATAAGAAGGAAACTTTGACTTCTGTGCTAGTTCATGACTTTGTAGGTCAATCTGCCAGGTCAATCCAGCAGCAACCTCTGTTCCTGGCCAAGGCTTCCCTCTTAAGATCCCAGCAGGACATTTGTGACCCATGGAACCAGAGCTGTGGTGGTCTTGCTGTGACTGGGCTGTAGTAGGCAGTTTACCTTCCTCTAGGAGGCAAGGGGGTGTTTCTTTTGGGGGACTTTTCCTCTAAGGAAATGCACATTTTTGAAGTGGGTGTTGTTCTGAAAGCCAGGATCAAACAAATCTTACATAACTAATTGCATTACAGGAAGTATATATGGAGTAGTTTGCCTTTCTTCTCTGTATGTGAAGCATAAGACAAAAGCATTTATAAATGTTAATTACCCAATAGAAGTACTCGCTGGAAACAGCATATGCTAATAGAGTACATATTCGTTAATACTTTAGAGTCTCACCCAAATTTACAGTTCAGGAGGCAGCAGGCACATATTTAAAATTCCACGAGAGGTGGTCTTTAGAGACCAAACAGCATGATAAACCATATGGTAAAACTTTTCACAGCAATATAAAAATAGTTTTGTAAATTCTGTCTCTAGGTATTTTGGGGATTTCATACAGTTGAATTTAATAAGTGGAGATCATAAATATTTTAATATTCACAAATTGCTTTTTAAGCCTTCATGTTATACAAATTTGATTCAATTGAAATGTGTGGTGGAGCCTGCTGAGGGGAATGAGCTGAAGCCAGAACAGAGTTAAAGCTGCAGCAGCAGCCACACAATGCGTGGATGAAGAAGATGCATTTTAAGGGATATCAGGTCCTTCTCTTTGCCCCTTTTTCTCTGAGTGTGTGTGCATGTGTGTGATGGCTAGTGTTAATTATCAACTGGACAGTAATCCAGAGTCACTTGAGAGATGGACCTCTGGTCCTGCTTGTGGGGATTTTCTTGATTACAGGTGTTGGGGAACACTCATCATAATTGTTAGTGAGACCAATCTCTGAGCAAGGGGTCCTGGAGTATGTAAGATGTCGAAAGTAGGATGAATGCTGGCATTCATCCACCCTCTCCAATTCCTGATTGTAGATAAGTGATTACATAGCACATATGTGATTAAGCTCCTGCCATTTTGTTTTTCCCTCCATAACGAACTGTACCCTTGAACTGTGAGCCAGGATAAGTCTTTCTCATTTAAGTTTCTTTTGTCAGAATGTTTTTTCAATCATAGCCCCAGGAAAGGAGCCACTCACAGCCCGGATGCGTTTCAAGCACTTCTTCAGCCACATGCGAATCGTCTGCTTAGCCACCTCCTCTTCTATGGTGTACTCCAGCTGCTCCCTTGCCAGTAGCTCCTCCAACTGCAGGCTCTTCCTGATGTCTACAGAGCGGTAGGACAGCATGCTGGACGATGGGAACAGTAACAGCGGTCAGGCTGGGTGCCTCCTGGTCAACCTAAAACCGCTCTGCCACCTCAAAAGCAGCATTCTGAGAGTCATGGCATTCTTTCTCACTCACACAGAGTCTTGCCCTGCCTCTCTCTGCTCTTTAGCTTATTTGTGGCTGAAACCATAGCAAGAGGCAAAATGGATAGCTGGAGGGACTTTCCCATGGCCTTTCCTTTGCTGCTCTGGCTCTTTTTCTTCTTTTAAGTTTTATTTACCTGAATGACCCCCAAATGTATGACAATACCCAACATTTAACATGGTAGGTCAAGGGTTCTAGACAGCTTCCTCTGGCAGGGAAGATTGTGAAGGGTTCCTTACAATAATGTTTTACATGCTGTTATGAAGGAAATCAATTATGTTGGAATAATATTTCAGTTTCTTTGATGTGGGCATAAGTTCTTCTATTTTAGCCATTAAATACTATGCAGTTGAGATCAAATGACACTGTACCTTGACAGGACATTTTGTGGAGCATAAATGATATTTTAAGATTTCTGTCAAGAGCTTTAGGATGTCTAGAGTTCACTGCAGACCTAGTTAAGATGGGCTTAATCCAAGATAACAGGTTACAAGAAGCCACTGGATGCTCCAGGAGAGGGTTGGAACAGAGTCTTCCTCACAGCCTCACAAGCAATCAACCCAGCCATTGTCTTCAGGTTTCCTGCTTCTAGACCCACGAGTAATAACCTCTGTTGCTGGGACTTCAGCACAGTGGCTCAGTGACATTAACACAGATGCTCCTCAGAGGGACTGACTTTGAACCTTCGTCCTGCCTGGTGCTCAGGTGCTCACAGAACACAGAAAATGTAGTGCTTCAATCAACAGGGTTAGTTACTACAGAGCAGGCGGGCTCACTCAGACTCACTCAGGTGAGAACATCTGGATTCTAGCTCCACATCGACCCTGGAACCAACTACCCCTAAGCAAGCACTTAACTCTTGCCGGATAACACACCCTTACCCCCTAATTAAGAGGCAGAACTGTGCTTTCCTTCTGGAGTGAAGGCCAATGATTCTTATCCTTCTTGTGTGAGGCACCGATCATATATGATCATTATGGGGCAATGAGAAAGACTATTTCATGCCTAGAATACATGCCCTTGCATTGTAACCCGGGCAGCATGACAACTCAGGTTTTGAACATTCTTGTTAGCTGAAGAGCCTCTGTGTCACACCTTTCATTTCTGGCCTCAGTGAATCTCTGACCCTGGGCTGTGGGACCAGCTTCATACCTCAGGACATCATGGAAGGTGACATCACCACCATTGTGCAGCCTCTCCATCTCATAGCACATGTGCTTAAAAAGGAGCTTGTCTTTATCAAGGTCCACTTCCAGCCTCCCACGCAGCAGCCGTAGCAGAAACTTCACTCGGAAGGTGGGGATCACACCCTGGATGGAACAGCAAGGTAAGTCATCAAGGGGCCTCTAGGGATTCGCTGGGTGGGAGTCTCTTTTTATAGGGAACATACACAACAAAATGAATTTCTGAGCCAGGACTGGTGACTCAGACTTATAACCACAACACCAAGGAGGCAGAGGCAGGGGTTCACCAACAGAAATACCACCAGACAGAAAGAAAGTTACTGGTCTCCTTGAAAGCTGGGTAGAATGATGTGTACTAAGCATGTGGTGTGAAGTACAAAGCCGTAACCTTCTGCTCTTCTGGTCCTGTGAGCTACAATGTTGACTTCAGAGCCAGGGAGGGTGAGGAAGGCCCATGTAGCTTTCCCTGGAGCTAGCCCTTACTGCTTATGCTCAGTGGTCTACCTGCTCTCCGCTGGCATACTTGCTGAACAGGCAATGCACGTGGACACCAATCTCCTCCCTTCACTTGGGTCTTAAGACTTAGCATTGGCTACTGTGCTTTCAGTGAAAGGTGGCTTCTTTGTAGGTCTTCTCAAAGATTAGGACAACTTAGACAAGTTAATGGGGCCTGAGCTTTGCCCTTCATCTGGGATAAAACAAATCTGGACAGTGAAACCTTAAGAATTCCAATGCAACTCTGACTGTATCTTTGAATGAACCTGGTAGCTAGGGCTTCTTGCTAGTCATCAGCATCTCGGTGTTAATTGGAGTGTGGTCTTCCCTGTACATATCAGGTAAGGTCAGTTTCTGTGGGTAACAGTTACAGAGACAAATGTTCATCTAGATGAGACAAAAGAACTAGGCTTGGTATCCCTGTCCTCCTCAAGCTACTACCTCAGAAGTTCACAGGAGCCTGGAGCGCAGCTGTGGGGGACAGGGAGCACTATGGAAGACAGAGAGCAGGGGAAGGGGCCAGACCCTGCACACAACCACACTTTGTCTTCCAGACCCTCACGTCAACTGTGCTAGCTCCTTGCCTTGTACTCTCAACTCTCCCTTTGCTCTTTTTTGGATCTTCTCAGGATGGATCTTTCAAGGCGGAACTTTCCTAATTTCTGGTTGTAAGCACAATTGTCACTTTTCACCCATATCCTCATGACCATTTCAGTGAAGGGTCCACCCCAAGCCCATCCACTCTCTGCTTTCTTTAATATGCTCATAACTCCTGGAACTCATACAGGTTGAGTGTCCTCTACCAAAACGTTAGGACCAGAAGTGTTTTGAATTTGTAATTTTATATTTGGAATATTTACATCCCACAATGAGTGATATTGGGGATAAAAGTCTAAGCATAAAATTCATTCATATATTTTTTTATTTACAATCTTTTAAAAACAAGTTTTTATATGTTCCAGGCTTCCAGAACCTCTACTTCTGTCTCTCATGAACTAGGATTATAGGCAGGTACCATTAATTTTTGTTTCACATATGCCTTACACATATCCTGGAAGAAATTTTAAACAATATTTTTAGTGTGCCTGGGTTTTGTCTATGACTTATCATGTGAAATCAGGTATGATTTCTTCCATTTGTAGTGTTGTGTTGGTACTAAAAAGAATTCAAAGTCTGGAAGCATTAATTTGGATTACTGATATTAACCTATGTCATTAGTTCCATTTTACCTTTAATGGGTCACACCCTCAATTGGAACAAAGGCACTGTGGGTACAATCTTGCCACTTGGGAATTGCTTTACCTCAGTGCCTAGGCCTGTGCTTGGCTTTGGGAGGGTAGGGATTAATAAGAGGTTGAAGGGGAGAGGAACAAGGAAAGAACATGCAGGATGCTGAGAAGGAGATGGTGGAAAAAAGAGAAAAAGAAAGAAGGTAGATGAGATCAAGAAAGTTGCTTCTGCTTTAGCTAATTCTGGAAAAATACCAGGTAAACTTTAATTTCCAGATTTTTACATTGGTTAGACATCCATCCCCTGCCAGGTCTCCCTGGTGTACAGCCAGCATCAGTAAGCTGAGCTCCATCCACCAGGCGACTGCTCTGCTTGCCTTCTCGAAAAGGCCTGCTGGCCCCAGGAACTTCCAGGAGTCCTGCTTGCACCGGAAGCATCCAGGTGACCAGCCAGGACCAGGGACAACCATGTGGATAAAGGTCAGCATGAGAACACAATCAACAAGAGCCACGTGAAATGAACATATTCATTGTACATGATTTCATAAAATAACTTTAAATTCCTCATGCATGTTTGACATTCATATCATTGAAGCTCTTGGTGCTGACTCTACTCTTTGTTTTTAGCCTTTGCTTGAAGTGACTTGGCAGTAAACATGTTTGCTACTCATGAGGGTTTAAAAGAAAGCCGGGTGTGTTTTGTCCAAGTTTTACCCAACTTACTATTATGTCTTTCCTCCTTTTAATATTGTCATTGTTAAAATGTGACTAATTACCAGACAAACATCATTTAATTTAAGGCTTAGTGTTCATTCTTTAGCATTATCTTGTTATAAAATGGCTAGAATAGGTGGATCTGCCTGGATCCTTGAGGAGTCCTGCAGGTATAAGGAAGATCCCACCAACACCAGGGACAACCATATGGCTACAGGCCAGTGTAAGAACATAATCAAGAAAAGCCAAAGCAACATGGCAGCACCAGAACCCAGCTATGCTGCTACAGCCAGGGCTGGATCTTCTAACACAGCCAAACACAAGAAAATTACCTCAAATCCAATCTTATAGCAATAAGAGGCCTTTAAATAGGGAATGAATAAATCCCTTAAAATATAGAAAAATAAAATAAAAAAGGTGACAAAAATTAATACAACTGTTTAAGAGCTGAAAATGGAAATAGAAGCAATAAATAACAGATACTGTTTCTGACATGAACTCAGTGCTGGCTCTTTGATTACCTTCCCCTGAGGGGGAAGCAGCCTGACCAGGCCACAGAGGAAGACAATGCAGACAGCCCTGATGAGAACTGATAGGCTAGGTCAGAGGGAAGGGATAGAGGACCTCCCCTATCAGTGGTCTTGGGGAGGGACATGGAGGAAGATGAAGGAGGAAGGGCAGGATTGTAGGGGATGAGGAGGGGCAACAACTGGGATACACAGTGAATAAGCTGCAATTAATAAAAAATAAATAAATTAGAAAAGCACAAATTGATGGCATCCTGGAGATTGAAAACCTTGAGAAGACAAAAGGAACTACAGATGCAAGCATCACAGAAGAGCACAAAAGATGGAAGAGAGGATCTCAGGCACAGAAGATATGATTGACTAAATTAACATGTCAGTCAAAGAAAATGTTAAATCTAAAACACAAAATATCCAGGAAACTATGAAAAGACCCAACCTAAGACTAATAGGAAGAAACAGAAACTTCCCAGCTCCAAAGGCCATACAATATTTTCAACAAAACCATAGAAGAAAGTTTCCCTGTCTAAAGAAGGAGATGCTTAGAAGCATACAAGAAGCATACAGAACAACAATTAGATAGGACCATAAAAGAAAATCCTTCTGCCATATAATAACCAAAACACTAGATCTACAGAACAAGGAAAGAATATTAAAAGCTGCAAGAGAAAAATAGCCAAATTACTCACAAAGGAAAACCTATCAGAATTGCACCTGACATCTCAACAGGGACTCTAAAGTTGGAAGGGCCTGGACAGAGGTCTTGCAGCCTTTAAGAGACCACAGATGCCAACTCAGACTACTATACCCAGCAAAACTTTCAGTCACCACAGACGGAGAAAACAAGATATTCCAAGACAAAACTAAATTTAAACAATATCTATTAATAAATCTAGACCTACAGAAAATACTAGAAGGAAAACTCCAATCCAAGGAGATTAACTACATCCAAGAAAACAGGAGATAGGAGATAAACAATTCCACACTAGCAAAAACAAAAGAAAGGAAACACACACACACACACACACACACACACACACACACCCAACATCAGAATAACGGGAATTAACAGTTATTGATCATTACTATTGCTCAACATCAGTGGAATCCATTCCTCAATAAAAAAAGACACAAACTAAAAGGAATGAATGTGAAAACGGGATCCATTATTCTGCCTCATGTAAGAAATACACGTCAGCAACAAAGATAGATGTTATTTCAGAGTATAAGGCTGGAAAAAGGTTTTCCAAGAAAATGGACCCAAGAAGCAAGCTTAAGTAACCATTTTAATATCTAATAAAATAGACTTTCAACCAAATTTAAACGAGATGGGGAAGGACACCTCATACTTATCAAAGAAAAAAATCCATCAAGGTGACATCTAAATTCTGAACATCTATGCTTGCAATGCAAGGGCACCAACATTCATAAAAAATTACTTAATCACACATTGAACCTCACACATTAATAGTGGGAGATTTCAACACCCTACTCTCAACCAATGAACAGGTCATCCAGACAAAAACTAAACAGGAAAAGAATGAAACTATGGCCATTATGAATAAAATGGACTTAACAGATATTTACAGAACTTCCACCCAAACACAAAAGAATATACCATCTTCTTAGCACCTTAAGGAACCTCCTCCAAAATTGACCACATAGTCACACACAAAGCAAGTCTCAACAGATACAAGAAAATTGAAATAAACTTTGCATTTTATCAGACTACCACAGATTAAAGCTGGACTTCAACAACAACAGAAACAACTTATGGAAATGGAACAAATCTACTCAATAATCACTGGATCAGGGAGGAAATTAAAAAAAAAGAAATTAAAGATTTCCTAGGATTCAATGAAAATGAAGGCACAACGTACCCAAATATATGGGCAGTGCTAAGAGGAAAATTTATATCATTAAGAGTGTTTATAAAGAAATTAGAGAGATTTAATACTAGCAACTCAAAAGCACACCTGAACTCTCTAAAACAAAAAGAAGCAAACACACTCAAGAGGGTAGATGGAAGGAAATAATCAAATTCAGGGCTGAAATGAATAAATTAGAAACAAAGAAAACAATACAAAGTATCAAAAAAAATCAACAGCTAGTTCTTTGGGAAAACCAACAAGACAGACAAACCCTTAACCAAACTAAATAAATGACACAGAGACAGTATACAAATTAAAAAAATCAGAAATGAAAATCAGGATATAACAACAGACACTGAGGAAATCCAAGGAATTATTAGATCTTACTTCAAAAGCCTGTACTCCATTAAATAGGAAAATCTAAATGAAATAGATGCTTTTCTTGACAGATATCATTTACCAACATTAAATCAAGATCAGGTAAACAATATAAACCATCCTATAACCCCAAAAGAAATAGAAACAATCATTAAAAGTGTATTTTCCTTAGTGTTATCTTTTAATGTCCTAAAAGTTCTATATAGGAACAATTTATTTCTCATAAAGCAGCTTTTCGTACAATTGTATCTATTTTTGAAATATATTCTCCTATTCCAAATATTCATATGGAAGTTGCTAAAATATTAAAGTTCACAATTAAAAGCAAAAAAAAAAAAAAAAAAAAAAAAAAGTCTCACAACCAAAAAAGCCCTGGGCCAGATGGTTTTAACGCAGAATTCTACCAGAGTTTCAAAGAAGAGGTAATACAAATATTCCTCAAACTATCCCACAAAATAGAAACAGAAGGAAGATTGTCAAACTTATTCTATGAGGCCACAGTCACCCTGATACCTAAACCATATAAAGACTCAACAAAAGAGAGAGAGGAAGAGAGAGAGAGAGAGAGAGAGAGAGAGAGAGAGAGAAAGAGAGAGAGAAGACAAGAGAAGAGAGAGAAACACATCAAATATATCATCCACCATGATTCCGTTGGGTTCATTGCAGGGATGCAATGATAGTTCAACATATAAAAATATAATAATGTAAGCTACCATATAAACACACTGAAAGGAAAAACAAACACTGATCATCTTATTAGATGCTGAAAAAGCATTTGACAAAATCCAACACGCTTTCATGATAAAAGTATTGGAGAGATGAGGGCTACAAGGCCCATACCTATACATAATAAAGGCAATATATAGCAAGCCTATAGCCAACATCAAATTAAGTGGAGAGAAAACTTAAAGCAATTTCACTAAAGGGAGGCAAAAGACAAAGTTGTCCACTCTCTCTATATCTATTCAACACAGTTACTTGAAGTCCTAGCTAGAACAATAAGACTACTAAATGAAATCAAGAGAATACAAACTGGAAATGAAGAAGTCAATATTGCTATTCACAGATGATATGACAGTATTAATAAGTGATCCCCAAAATTCTATCAGAGAACTCTTACAGCTGATAAATGCCTTCAGCAAAGTGGCTGGATACAAACTTAACAAAAAAAAATCAGTACCTCTGCTTTATACAAACAATAAACAGGCTGATAAATAAATTAGGGAAACAATAACTTTCACAATAAACACAAATAATATAAAATATCTTGCTATAACTCTAACCAAGAAAATGAAAGACTTGTATGACAAGAACTTCAAGTCTTTGAAGAAAGAATCTGAAGAGGATATCAAAGATGGAAATACCTCCCATGCTCATGGATTGGTAGGATTAACATAAGAACATTGGCCATCTTACCAAAAGCAATATATAGATTCACTATTAAAATACACTCCCTATCAAAATACCAACACAGTTCTTTACAGACTTTGAAAGAATAATTGTAAACTTCATATGGAAAAACAAAAAACTCAGGATAGCTAAAACAATCTTTTACAATAAAACAACTTCTGGAGGGATCACCATCCCTGACCTCACAATATACTACAGAGGAACTTTAATAAAAACTATATGGTACTGGCATAGACATAGGCTGGTTGATCAATGCAATGGAATCAAAGACCTAGAAATAAACCCACACACATATAGATACTTGATTTTGACAAAGAAGCCAAAACCATACAAAGGAAAAAAGATAGCATCTTCAACAAATGGTGCTTGTCTAACTGCAATATAATGCAGTTATACCCAAATACCAATATAATGCAAATTATCCATAGTTATCATCCTGCACAAAAGTAAAGTCCAAGTGGATCAAAGACCTCATCATAAAACCAGAAACACTAAATCTAATAGAAGAGAAAGTGGGGGAGAGCCTTGAACTCATTAGTATAGGAGACAACTTCCTGAACAGAACACCAACAGCTCAGGCTATAAGATCTACAAGTAATAAATGGGACCTCATGAAATTGAAAAGCTTCTGCAGGGCAAAAGACACTGTCAATATGACAAAACAGCAGCCTTCATAATGGGAAAAGATCTTCACCAACCCTATATTTGACAGAGAGCTAATACCCAAAGTATATAAGGAACTCAAGAAATTAAACAGCGACAAACCACATAACCCAGTTAATATGGTACAGAGCTAAACAAAATTCTCAAGACTCTCTAATGGTCAAGAAGCACTTAGAGCAATGTTCAACATCCTTAGTCATCAGGGAAAACACCCATCAGAATGGCTGATATCAAAAACTCAAGTGACAGCACATGTTGGCAAGGATGTGGAGCAAGGGGAACACTCTTCCTGTGCTGATCAGAGTGCAAATGTGTATAACCACTGTGTAAATCATTCTGGAGTTTTCTTAGAAAATTGGAAATAGACCTTCCTCAAGTCCCAGATATACCAATCCTGGCCATATATCCAATAGAACACCTATTTGTGGTATATTAGGTATACATACCCAAAGGACGCTTTCTCAACTACGTGCACAGCAGTTTTGTTTGTAATAACCAGAAACTGGAAACAACCTAGATGTCTCTCAACAGAAGACTGGATAAAGAAAATGTGGCACATTTACACAGTGGAATACTACACAGTTATTTAAAACAAAGACATTATGCAATTTGCAGGCAAATGGATGGAACTAGAAAAGATCATCCTGAGTGAGGTAACCCACATCCAGAAAGACACACATGGTAAATACTCACTTATAGGTGCATATTAGCCATAAAGTACAGGAAAACCATGCTACAATCCACAGACCGAAAGAAGCTAAGTAACAAGGAGAACCCAAGGGAGGATGTTTGAATCTCACTCAGAAGGGGAAATAGAATAGACTTCTGAGGTGGAGGGAGGGAGTAGGATGGGAGGGGATAGGTAGGGTAACAGGTATGGGGGAGACTGAAGCAAAGAGTATTGAAATTGGTGTGTGTGTGTGTGTGTGTGTGCAGCTCTGGGATGAACCAGAAACCTAGGACAAAGGAATACCCCAGGAATCTGTGAGGGTGCCTCTAGCTAAGACTCCTAGCAACAGGGGATATGGAACCTGAAACGGCCACCTCCTGTAATCAGGCAAGACTTCCAAGGGAGGGATGTGGACAGAAACCCACCCATTAAACTATTGAACCAGATTTGTCCTGCCTACAAATGTGCAGAGATAAAGATCAAGCAGAAACTGAGGGAATGTCCAATTAATGACTGGCCCAACTTGAGACTCATACTATGAGAGCCAACCCCTGGCACTATTAATCATATTCTGCTATAGCTGCAGACAGGAGCCTGGCATAACTGTCATCTGAGAGGCTTCACCCAGCAACTGATGAAAACAAATGCAGATACCACATGCAAACATTAGGGGGACCTCAAGGAGTCATGTGAAAGAGGGGAGGATTGAAGAAGCCAGAGAGGTCAAGAACACCACAAGAAAACCTACAGAATCAACTAACCTGGGCCCATAGGTTCTCACAACCAAAGAACATGCATGAGCTGGACCTAGCCCCCCCCAGATATGTGTGACAGATGCGTAGCTTGATTTTCATGTGGTTCTCCCAACAACTGGAGCAGGGGCTGTATCTGACTCTTGTTTGGTTTTGGATCCCTTCTTCAGAATAGCTGCCTTGCCTAGCTGGTACTGGTGACTGAACCCAGGGCTTCTTGCATGCTCGAAAAACTACTCAACCACTGCATTGCATCCCAGAGCATCACTGTAACTCCTGTGTGCATTTGTCTCAGTGGCTGCTTAAGGTTGAGGTGATGGCAAGTCTGCAGCATGCTTTTCCCGTGTGAGCTGCAATTTCCTTCCTTCTGCTTGAGCCCAAGGCAGACACCCTTGCAAATCCTTTGTTTTCTTCCATTGCTGACCTTTTGGAAGTCTAAAGACCAGGCTGTTCATGGTTGGAAAGGACATGAGGAGAGACTACTCTGTACCCCTACCTTTAGCATAGTCACCTGACTCATTAATGACAGGGTTGTGCAACAGCAGTGGCAGTTCCACATTTAGTCTATGTCAATTTTTAGATATAAGACCCTTGAAATATGTCATTTGTTCTTTTTGAGATAGAGCAGGAAACAATGGTCCACTCTCACACCCCAAGGTAGAAGAAAACCTCGAATATCCAACTTTCCTGCTTCTATTTCCCAATGACCACCACACCCAGTTTTATGTGTGCTGGGGATCAAACCCAGGATCCTGTGCATGCTTGGCAAGCAAGTGAGGCAACCCATGGGTCCTACCTCTCTTTTATCATCCACCATGTTCCATATGATTTGAAAATGACGAAGATCATTGTAACTTAAAAGCTGGTCCTCTTCAGTGGAATAAAACAAGGAGAAATTCTCCACAATTATAGCTGGGAAAAAAAATGCAGATGTTAGGCAAGCATGCAAACCTGTCATTTTTCAGAAAAAGTAAAACATCCTTATAAATAATAAATGTTATCACTCATATTATAAAGCCTTTTTTTTAAGTGCTTTCAGTACAGTTTCCAAGCTGGCATGTCTCTCACTTGAACTAACCTATTGATTCAGCTCTTGCCTTTCCAAAACATGAGGGTCATGGGCTCAAAGACACTGTGTGTGGACATTCATGCCAGCTGGCTTCTACTCTCACTTGAGAGTTCCAGGGCATTTTAAAGGGTTGTATTGGGTCTGGATGGCCCCATGACTGGGTGAACAAAGCCAAACTGTGATATTCTGAGGCTGTAAAACTAGCCCTCCTCGATTTGTGTTCAGCCCAATCCATGGAAAGAGCTCTTTGGGAATTAATGAGTATAATAAATAGGATAACTCTTGAAAGCGCAATCAACTGCCATTTCCATGCCTTTCAAAGGTCTTTTCAGATCCTGGGTTGAGAGGCAGCAATTTATAATTAATGCCATGAAACACCCGCCCCAAGCAATCCAAGATAATCACTCAAAAATTGTACATAATTATCCAAGTACCTGAGTTTGAAGAGATAAAAAAATAATTCCACAAACATCCCTTACCGACGAGCAGATTCAGCATGATGTAGGCGATGATGACATAAAATGAGCAGAAGTACATAAGTGCCCCTGCATAATTGCCGCAGTCTGTTGCCCAGTATGTAAATTCATCTGGAGTACAAAATGGAGGCTGAACCTGTGGGGCAGCGGGGAGGAGTGAGGGGAGGGAAGGCCACAGATTTCTTCTGACTGTAGTGCTCTAAGAACGTATTCTTGACAGCATGGGATGCAGTTAATTTAAAGCCACCATGCCAAAGCTGCACTTGCACACACCACATCATTTGCAGCAGAACTCCACAAGCGTATTTCATCTGTGTTATGCTTTTGGTCTTGTAAATGCCCCAGTTCAATGCCATTGATAGAAGCAAAATGTAAATGAACAGTTCTTTTTTTTTGAAGGACAGCCTTCACACCCTCACCAACAGTCCCTAGAGTCAAACTCTAGAAAATTAAATAAAGAGGAACTTTAACATTTTTTTTTACTTAAGCAATAATCTGTATGGAAGTATACTACACATACAAAATCCACATTCAAGTTGTGTAAGGACCAATCACCAGTCCTGAGGCACCAAAAGGAGATGCTACAGAAATGTATAAGGCCCCTTGCATGTTGTAGGGCCCAGTGAAGTTCAAACCCTTCTCTCATACTGTTCTGCTTTCTCTCGGGCAGAAAAACAGTGCTGTCTTATGTGTTCCCACAGACTTTTCTGGGACTCATATGTAAGAGTTATCTAATTCTGCCTTGGGTTATACCTGAGTGGATAAATATGGTTTCCATTTTTCATATCTAAAATTCTCTAGACCCTATTGTGTAGTATATTTGTGCCAAGTGTTGTTAGTGATAGCTAACAACAAAACACACCCCTGTCCCCTGAATGCTGACCAGGTTTAACAGCACAATTTCTAGTGCAAGGGCCATTAGCTTCATGTGGAAATTTACATTTAATTTATATTAATTCACAGTAAGCAAAACCAAATGGAATATAAAGCAGTTTTTCAGTACACTAGTCCCACTTCAGCAGTTCAACACTGAGCCATCCATGGACAGCGCCTTCCTGCCTGGAGAGCATGTGTTCCCTCCCTGAATGTCTGTAGGACATTGTTGGTGTCCATGAAGTAAGAGGGAGGGGAAAGAAAGGAGCTTGACTCTACAGTTCTCCAGAACTATTACTCATGTCCAAACAAGAACTAGAGACCACTGTAGAATATATAATCCACAGTTTTAAGTGTGGTCAAAAATGGCTGAAGAAGTAAGCATTAACCCCACGACCAGAGGATGATACAGACTTATTGGACTGACAGCAGAATAACAAAGGATGGAGTGGCTCAGACCACATGAAGTATGTGCCTTGAGGAACCTTTGGATCTGCAGAAAGTCTTGCTTATGTCCCAGGACAAACCAGGGACGTGGTGAGTGTCTGATGAGGGGGTTAAATAAATGTCCTCCTGATTGCTAAGCTATGATGGATAGGAAGGAAAGAATGATGCTCATTATTAAATATGATTATGATACCTCAAGTTAAGTGAATGTTTTGCTTTTTATAGTAATATCTTGTAATGTTAAAAAGTGCAACTTATGGACTAGAAGATAGCCAGAGTATTCTTTGTTTTTACTACAAGGCCTTGACACTAACATGTGTGCAGGAGTGTATGTTGAGGCGCTGATGATGATGAGGGATATTTACCATACAATCATGCATAATCTTGTTCCAGTCTTCTCCGGTGACAATTCGGAACAGTACAGTAATGGCTTTGCCAGCTGAAGAAAAATTGGCGTGCCTAATTTAAGAAAAGAAAACACAATGGCGATTGCACAAGTTGTCACTGTCATAAAGCAGGGTGGGTGGTGACCACCAAAACAGGTATTTTTTGTAAATCTGGTTGCCAGGCTACTTACTGTTACTAAAGCCTAAACTCTTCCTTTCGTATACACTTCCCTGCAGGCACAGGTGCCTGACACACCAGCTACCATAGGCTCACCACTTACTGACTTTCAACTTAAACAACTCAGTTGTTATTTTGGCTACTAAGAGATTTCTTCACTTGGGTCATACAAGGAGACTCAGCCACATACCAAATGAATCATCGGCCAGCAAGGCATTTGTATGTGTTTTGTTGTTTTAGAAACTTTAAGAAAACAACAGTAGATGCTTCTATAATGTGGAAGATGAGATTTTGAAAACGCTTTTCTCACAGCACAGTGATTTGGTAGTTTCTGACTTTCCACACTTTGCTGAAAAAGAAAGTCATCTAAAAACTGTTTTACCTCCCCTACCCACAAAATAATGCAGCATTTAAGTGAAATACATGGATACAAAAACTGCTAAAATTGGGTGTGGTTATTCCTGACAATCGGTAGAGTTATAAAACTTTTGTGTTTTGTTTTTGCTTTTTTTGTTTGTTTCTTTTGGGTTTTCTGTTTTTTTTTTTTAATAAAAATTTTTTAATTTAGTATATTTATTCACTTTGTATCCTAGCTGTAGCCCCCACCCTCAGCCCCTCCCAATCCTGCCCTCCCTCCGTCCCTCATCTCCTGTCATGCCCCTTCCCCAGTCCACTGATAGGAGAGGTCCTTCTCCCCTTCCATCTGATGCTAGCCTATCAGTTCTCATCAGGACTGTCTGCATTGTCTTCCTCTGTGGCCTGGTAAGGCTGCTCCCCCCTCGGGGGGGGGGGAAGATCAAAGAGCCAGTCACTGAGTTCATGTCAGAGATGGTCTCTGTTCCTCTTACTAGGTACCCATTTGGAGACTGAGCTGCCCTGGGCTATGTCTGTGCAGGGGTCCTAGGTTATCTCCATGAATGGTCCTTGGTTGGAGTATCAGTCTTAGAAAAGACCCGTGGGCCCAGATTTTTTGGTTCTGTTGTTTTCTTTGTGGAGCTCCAGACCCTTTGAGGTCTTTCTATCTCCCCTTTCTTACATAAGATTCCCTTCACTCCACCAAAGTTTGGTTATGAGTCTCAGCATCTGCTTTAGTACCATGCTGGGTAGAGTCTTTCAGAGGCCCTCTGTAGTAGGTTCCTCTCTTGTTCCTTGTTTTCACCTTCGGATGTCTATCCTGTTTGCCTTTCTGAATGAGGATTGAGTATCTTACCCAGGGTCGTCCTTCTTGCTTAGCTTTGTTAGGTGTACAGATTTTAGTATGATTATCCTATATTATATATCTAATATCCACTTATAAGTGAGTATGTACCATGTGTGTCTTTCTGCTTCTGGGAATACCTCACTCAGGTTGATCTTTTCTAATTCCCATTTGCCTGCAAATTTCATGATTTCCTTGTTTTTAATTGCTGGGTAGTATTCCATTGTGTAAATGTACAATAATTTCTGTATCCATTCCTCAATTGAGGGACATCTGGGTTGTTTCCAGATTCTGGCTATTATGAATAGAGCCGCTATGAACATGGTTGAGCAAATGTTCATACTTATCACCCTGCACAAAACTAAAGTCCAAGTGGATCAAAGACCTCAACATAAAACCAGACACACTAAACCTGTTAGAAGAAAAAGTAGGGAAGAGCCTCGAACTCATTGGCACAGGAGACAACTTCCTGAACAGAACACCAACAGCACAGGCTGTAAGAGCAAAAATCAAAAAAATGAAATTGAAAAGCTTCTGTAAAGCAAAGGACACTGTTGTCAGAACAAAACAACTGCCTACAGATTGGGAAAGGATCTTCACCCTATATCTGACAGAGGGCTAATATCCAGAATATATAAAGAACTCAAAATTAAACAGCAACAAATCAAGTAATCTAATTAAAAAATGGGGAACAGAGCTAAACAGAGAATTCTCAATAGAAGAATGTCATATGGCAGAGAAATACTTAAAGAAATGCTCAACATCCTTAGTCATCAGGAAAATGCAAATCAAAATGACCCTGAGATTTTACCTTACACCCATCAGAATGGCTAAGATCAACAACTCAAGAGACAACACATGCTGGAGAGGTTGTGGAGAAAGGGGAACCCTCCTCCACTGCTGGTGGGAATGTAAACTTGTACAATCACTTTGAAATGAATCTGGAGCTTTCTCAGACAATTAGGAATAGTGCTTCCTCAAGATCCAGCTATACCACTCCTAGGCATATATCCAAAATATGCTCACGTATACAACAAAGACATTTAGTTTTGTATTTTGAGACATGGTTTCTCTGTGTAGCCCTGGCTGTTCTGGACTCACTCTGTAGACCAGGATGGCCTTGAACTCAGAGAGGTCCACCTGCCTCTGTCTCCCAGAGTTCTGGGATCACAGGCATGTACCACAGCACCCTGCTGTTTTTGTGTTTTCTAAGGGTACTAAACCAAAAATGATTATCTTTGTCAACTGGAAAATGCATTTTAAAATATGTACGTTTTATTTTATTTCTCAACAGACTACTTCCTTGTTAAACTACCCCAAGTCTTTAATAGTCAAGAAGTATATAAATTTTTATTCCTGATTTTATTATTGGGGTGTGTGCTACAGAGACTGATGCAACAATCAAGGACCATGCATGGAGAGGACCTAGATCCCCTGCTCAGATGGAGCTCACAGACAGCTCATTTTCCATGTGGGTTTCCTAGTAAGGGGAGCAGAGGTTATCTCTGACATGGACTCTGTCACCTTTCCTTTGATCCGTTTCCGCTGGTGGGATGGCCTTGCCAGGCCACAGAGGGAAAGGATCCAGACAGTCCTGATGAGACTTGACAGTGTGGGGGTAGATGTTAGGGGAGAAGGGCTCCTCCTTTTTGAGGTCTAGGGGAGGGCGGTGGGAGGAATAGCGAGGGAGTATTGGAACAGGAAGAGATGAAGGAGGGGGCTACAACTGGGATATAAAATGAATAAATTATTAAAAACAGAAAGAAATTTGCTTGGAAAGTAAATAGGAAGACAAAAACATGCTGACCTGTTAATGTTCTCTCCATACTTTACAGTGCCAAACAGAACAACCCCAGCAAAGGCATAGCACAGCAGCAAGAGGAACATCCCTACGATGATAAAGAAGCTCTTGTACATGCTGACAACCACGGTCAGAAGGAGCATCTTTAATGTCACCTGTGAATGAGGAAGGGAGCAGTGTCAGGGCAATGGAAAGAGGAACAGAAAAGGAGAGAGAACAATCACTTCAAGCTGTGAAGGACCTGGCTGGTGAATAATAGATGAGCAGGTTGGCTACATAGTGATTCCCATCATAGTGATTCAACATCATTTGAAAGTTGTTTCCTAGTAGATATTAAATCTAAATATCATTCATAAACCATCTGGCACTGAGAAACCTTATTCACACTTCAAACAGTTTGGTTATCCCAGAGAAATTAATTGAATTAACACCGCAAGCTTCTTAGCCCTTCATTTCCTCTTCTTTTGCTAGAAGACCTCTGTAAGGTCCACACATTGTTGACCTATAGCAAGTAAATTTATCTTTCTTCCACAGGCTTCCTAAAACCCAAATGTAATAATGGCTTAATGCCAAATTATCACCAATTATTAAATCTACCAATGAATCCATATGTGAAATAATGCTAGTGACAAAAGAGGAAACAGTATCCCTTAATAATGGAGAATTTAAAAGTGTGTAGTGTATAAATGCTAACAAGAATATAAATCAATCTAGAATAATGGACACATTATCATCAATTATAAATTTTCTCTAAAATAAAGTTAATTTTTAAAAATATAAATTATCTGGGCATGGTGGTACACACCTGTAATTTCAGCACTTAGCAAGGTAGAGACAGGTTGATCTCTGTGAGTTTGAGGCCAGCCTGGTCTACAAAGTGAGTCCAGAACAGCCATGGCTATCCTGTCTCATAAAAACCAAAACTAAACCAAACTAAGAACAACAAAAACCCATAGAGCAAGGCACACTAAGAATGACACTGGCTTTTGGTTTCAGAGTTAACATGTTTCTTCTCATTTATGTTTGAGTTTACTCAGCAAATATGATAAATGAAAATAACAATAAGAAACATAGTCTAAGATAATTAAGCTATTGATTGAGTGTGATAATTAATACTTATTAGTCTTGACTAACAATGTTTAGTGCTTTGTTGACGATAACAACCAGGTTGGCTGAGGTGTGTTGGCATCAGTGATTCAATGCTTATGTGACATTTGAAAGTATTCTGCATGATAGACTTACATGCTTTCCACAGATGGAGAAAAATCTAAAGACAATCACACAGGCTCCCATCATGTAGGTATAAGCATTCTGAAATTTAATCAGAAGACAGCTTTTTACAATTTGCACAAAATACCTTGTTACGGTTCCAGTTTTCATTTAAGACTTTTGTGAAATCTAGTGAATAATTAGTTTAATAAAATGTGAAAATTCCTATAAGAAATTTGTCTGAAATAAAGGTGCTGAAAAGGTCACTGCAAAAACTCATGAATAAATATTAGATTTAAAATCAAATCTTAGACAAAACTTTTGGTTTTGTTTTGCTCAACTGAATTCTGTATTTTGAAATTCATTTCATATAAAGCAGTGACGAGCACATTTGAGGACAGGGCAAGAAAAGAATAGAGTAAACATGAAATGGGAGGAAGTTGAATGAGACAGGAAAAAGAAGCCTCATGGCAAAGAGGAGGCAGATGTTGGGAAGGATGTTGAAAGGTTGGAAATGTAGCTCAGCTGGTAGAAGACTTCCTCCATGTGAGGCCCCGCATTCAATATCCCAAGTGCATAAACCCAGTGGTTTCGATGTCTTTTGGGAAGTGGAGGCAGGAAGACCAGAAATTCAAGGCCATCCTTGACTACACAGTGACTCAAGGCAAGTCTGAGCTACATGGGACCTTATTTCAACAACAACAGTGCTTGAAACCAGCTTTTTCGGAGTTCAGTTCCCTGTTCACAAATTAATTCATTTTAGAAAGCATCCACCCCCTCCACCAAGCTCAGGATTCGCCAGTTTGCTCTTTAAGTGTGTGCTAGGGCCGGAGATCACCTTGTGCTTTATGATTCACAAGGCTTTTTCTGAGAATCAAAGATGCCCCTGGTCACAGCATAACAACGGTGACATTCAGCTGATGCCAAACCATGAGCATTCTCCAGGAGCTGCCTAGCCAAATGACAACAGTCCCAGATGGGTCCCTGGGAAGGGGTCCACTGAGCTCCTTGGTGAGGCGCAAGGACAGAAATGTGGGCACATTGCATTGTTGGATGGAAAACAAGGACTGTGCCTTCCTTCACAGCAGTTCACTGCAAAAGATGGCAAAGAAGGATTGCTTTCCCCAGACCAGAGGGTTTTTTTCAGGCAAAGAACAAAAGCAGTCAAGCAGAAGAGGGAAGATTTTTTTTTTATCATTATTTTTTATCACTTAGAATTTCCTCTGTTGGGATATTTGAGATTAGGAAGCTTACTGAATTTTTCCATTTAGAGTGAACAGCACTTAGTCAAAGGTTTGTCTAGATAAAATAAACACAATTAGAACATTTTTTTCTGACTCTCTTCCATGTCACTTCCCGACTTATTGTAGATACCTTAAGTCTTTGTGTTCTAGCGTCGCGATAAGCACAGTCCATGGAATGATGACTGGATGACTTTAAAATGGGCATCAAAGTCCTGAAAAGACTTCTCCAAACCTTGTGCTGTATTTTATTCCATGACACCTGCTTCAGCCACAGGACCTCACCTTTGTCTAGTCCCTATACCTCTTCGTCCAACATGGGATCTCCTTCATTTTTCCTGGTACACTCATGGTCCTCATTTGTTTGTGAGCACATTATGCAGCTCTCTCTAGCGTTTCAGGACATGAAGTTTATGAGAGCAGTAAATATCTTTGTGTGTGTAATACTTTCTTCTTAACCCTCCCGCAGTGCTGTGCTCATCATTATATTCAAAGCCATTTGTCGTTTGAGAAAATGAATACATGTGCTTGAGAACTTACACAGCTTCTCATGCTGAAGACAAGCATTGGTTTAAGAAGGAAGGCCATTCTGTATGTGCATGAATACCGGGGAGCCATACTAGAGCAAGCCCTTTCTGATAGGCAAACGGACTGTCTGAGAACTGGATACTTCCTGCCATGCCTCCATTATTAAAGACAACAGGAGAATGTGAACACTAATGAGAAGATGGCACTTGTAAGTATTCCTTCTAGGCGGCTGCAATGCTTAGAGTGTACAGTGTAAGCCAGCATCACATCAGTGACCACATTTTATTTCCACTGGGCAACGCCACTGTAGACTAGCCAAGTTTCCTCATGGCTGTAGATTTGGGGCTAGACCTCAGACAAAGGGAGATTGATGGAGTCAGAGAGTCAGTGTTAGATGTCTGTGAGAGAATAGTGCCTTGAAGAGTACACAGGGACTGCACTATAAATCCTGCTTGTGGTGGGGTGCGATGGATGCTACTCTTGATATTAGGGTGCAGGGCGATTCTAGTCTGCTGTGCACATTTAGACAGTTGCCTTCATCTCTGCTTTTAGTGTTCTTCTTTGGTAAGATGAAGAGTTAATTGAGACTTTAAGAGCACTCTCTTAGACTTTCACACTCTAGATCTTTGAAAGTCCAGGATTCACTTGTGTGGAAAGCATATATACACACATATTAATGCTTTTGTAAGCATATCCCATTGCTCTCACAAGCAAAGCTGGGATTTAGGGAGTCTGATAAAATGCCTAAGAGTAGCTGATGTGGAATGAAGCGACTAGAAACAGCCTTGAACTGAGGGAAGTTAACTGCCAACCACAGTACAGTTCAATGATGTGCCTACCAGCAGAGCAAAGTGGAGCACCACCCAGACAACACCAAGAGACGTCACCAAGAGATCGTATCGGTTTCTTCTGCTTTGCCAGAACCCAGCTGGTGACATTGCGATGATCTTCATTGTAACCTAGAGAAAGCAAGCAAGGAGGACACAACAAGCACTTAGGCATGTTTATATCAATTAGTTTGAGTCATGTTATATATAATTAAGAATATAGTTAAGAAAAAATTAATTATAAAGATACTTTTTTAAAAATCTGAGACAGGGTTTCTCTGTATAGCTTTGGCTGCCCTGGATTAGCTTTGTAGACCAGGCTCTAACTCACAAGGATCTGCCTGCCTCTGGCTCCCCAAATGCCAGGATTACAGGCATGCACCACCACGCCTGGCTTAAGGATATATATAGACAAGTAGGCTTCATATCTCTTTCTAGTGGATTGATAGTAAAGCACTCTTTGCAGGTCATTTTTCTACTGTGAGTGAAAAACTGTATTTTGGGAAACATCAGGAAGTTTATAGCAAAAATAATAATACACTTAAATTTCAGAAAAAAGATTGCAAAACAAATAGATGAGACACAGAACATTTTAAGATAATCTTGGCTGGGCTACTGGCATGCTCACAATGGTGTTGTAATCTGAACCCCTAAATAGCAACCACTTATGTCCTGGGTTCCATACAGTCAAACCCCGTTCCTAGGCATGCCAATACCTAGACACAACAATTGGCCGGGATGTTTTAGCAGTGAGAAAATTGGAAATATAAAGTGAAGTCTTTGTTGAAGTTAAGCAGAACAGCCAGAAAGGAGACACCCTAAGAGAACTTGCCCTGAAAAAGGAGCCTCCCAACCCCCACAACCCCTTCCCCACCAAAGGGAGCTGGAAGTAGATGCCCACAAAGGGAGGCACTGATTTTCTCTTAATTGTTCCTAGCTCCCCCTCCTCCCAGAGCAGCAGACCTTCACAGTACCTCTAAAACAAAGATGAAGGTGAAGACGACGGACATTGTTGCCAAAGGAACGGTCACAGGGTCCTCGACGTCCCACTGCAGCCAGAAGAGCGCAAGTTAGGGCCGCATCCAGCAGGCAGACCTTGGCTTCTCTGTCCCTCTCGGCACACACACCAATCCTAACTTTATTTATTTTATTTTTATTAATAACAGTTTACAATCTTAACTTTATTATTACTAAAGATCAAAAGCTGCAAGTGGTAACATTTGCAATGCCCCGGGAGCGCCAGGGATGACAGTATCAGGGTGAAACAATACCTTGACAGACAGCAACACAGACTGGGCCAGAACCAGCAGCGCGATTGTCCTCTTAAAAAACGGATGCTGGGTTATGTCATACATTTTAGCTCTAAAACCATCATTATCTGAAAAAGAAAGGGTTAGGAGAGGGTGCTTTACACGTGGGCCACATTTACTTTCTTGTCTTTCATATTCTTTAATGTTCATCTTCAAACCCATTACAGCCTTCCCCTCCAGTTCACTCTATTTGTGAAGTGCTTTGCATTAATGGCTGGTGCTGGATATTAAAACAACAGCACATAGCACCATCTGTATTAGAAGGAGAAGCACAGCATTCAATTTCTGGCAGCATAGTACATTTCCCTCATATATCTAAAAGGCAAGAACAAATATATTTTATTTGAAAATTCAGTTTTTTCATTAAGGGTTATTCGGAGAACACTGAAGCACAGCCTTTGGGTGGCTGGTTTTTAATAGCCTTACAGAGAGATCAGCCGTTTGGAGTCTGTTTTTATATTAACTTATGCACAACCCCCTAGTGGCCTCACGATTATTATTTTAATTTAAATCTGAGGCTCTCAGGGAATCAGGACTGCTAGTGCCCCACATGAATGAAATCAGAGCATCTTTGATACCGGGCCGAGGTGGGAGATGAAGAGGCTGTGCAATCTTCAGTCTGCTCTTGAGGTCTTCCCATCTTCTCTGATCTACCGTCAGCAGGGCTGTCCCCTAGGAAACAAAGGAAACAGTGGAGGGAAAAGGCAGGAGCAAGAGGGGTGGCATAGCTTTACAGGCAGGACCAACGTGGGGACTTGAAGCAAAGACGGTCTGCAAGAACCACAGTGGTCGGAGAGACACAGTCAGAATGAACAGTCCACGAGAGTCGTTCCCAACGGCCATGGCGCACACCTGGGAATTCAGCCGCCGCCAGCGGTGTGCCACCGAAGACCTGTAACTTTTGGGCTTGAAAGAGTCTCAAGAATGTTTCAAATGTATTACATTCTCTAGAAAGGATGCCATCTGTGGCGAGTTTAGTTTTGTAGTAGCCAACACAGCTTGTCTGCAGTGCTGCTGCTTGCTGATGGCATTTGGCTCATACACATCTGTTTTGTTTTTTTGTTTTTTTTTAAACACTTCAATATGTGAAACTGTAAAACTATTTTTAGGAGATAAGAAGTCACAGAGTTTTCGTTTTATAGAAATGAATGCTATGATAATTTGCTACATGGGATCCGATATTCTGTGTTATAAAGCGGACTACTTGATAAAAACGCACATAAATTTCGCTGAACTGTATCATTCTTCATTAGATTTGTTATACTATATTACGGAGGCAGACATGTAATCTAAGCACCCGGGGCTGAGGGGAATGTGCTTCCTTTCTCTGCTTCCAAGGATACTGGTTCCCTGTTCTTCCAGGGAACATCCCCCTACTTGGTTTTCAGAAGGGCAGGCTTTCTGACTATGAAGGTATCCAAGAACAAATTTGTTTTGAATTTTTAAGTTGGCATGAATTGTATCCAATGTGTATTTATTTGTGCAGTTTCTCCTTCCCTTTAAAACAAGTTTTATTATTACATTATTTATGTATTTCTTTGTGTGGGCATACAAGTGTGCGTGTGTGAGCCTGAGCACGTGTGCACATGCCACAGGACACATTTCGAGGTCAGAAACACTACAAAGAGTCTGCTGTCTCCTCCCACCCTGTGGATTCTCAGGATTGAACTCAGATTACCATGCTGGGAAATGCCTCCACCGGAGCCATCTCAACTGCCCACTTAAAAAAATATTATTATTTTATTTTACTTACATGTTGCATTTACATAAGTCATATATGTGCAATGCTGGTGGAATTTAGAAGAAGGTGTTGAATTCCCTAAAAATGAAGCTATAAGTATGCGCTTGCGTGTGTGGGTGCACACACGTCTCTCTCTCTCTCATACACACATTTCACGTAATTAGAATATTTTATCTCCAACCAACAAGTCAAGTTGTGAAATCTGGCAAAATAGCTGCTAACGTCTACCTTCCTCTTGGCGTCTGTTTGGACGGACACCCCAGCCTCCTAAACAAGCTGCACTTCCTGACTCTCTTAGGACATAACTCCACGCTGCAGGCAAACCGTCCTCAGTAAGTCACAGCTGTTTCAAGGCTGACAGTTAATTATGTAGTTGCTTCCTGTTACTGAGCACTGGATGCTGGGCCACTCACGCTGCTGACTCGAGAGCTGCCCTGGAGCTCAGTCCTCCTGCATGCAGGGGCCCTTCCAGGGACCGCTAAGCGTCCTGGACTGGCAGTGCCTCATCCCTCTAGTAAATGTGCTGATTAACTTCTTCCTGTATTCTGGAATTCCCAGTGTCTGCTCCACCACATGGCTCAAAGGCACCTAAAAAGAAACATCTTTCTCCTTTTCCCTGATAGGAGCTGAACACACTGGAGGGTTAGAGCGTCTCTTTACCGACGCATTAGAAAGTAAAATAGAGGGGCTGGTGACATGCTTGTGCAGCTCTGAGAGTCCATGTTTCTGAGGGTTGCAGTAGTATTGGCTCTAAAGGGGGGTTTTAAATCGCAGTCTTTGAAAGTCTGAATGAAGTGAAATGCTCATTAGGCACACTTCAAAGGTGGCAATTGCCTGAGTCAGTGGCACCACACACTTTGAGCCTGGGGACAGTGAATGAGGTAGTCTCACATGTAGCCACACAAACCAAAGAGCTCTGGGATGAGCACGTGGGAATCAGCCATCACTGCGCACAACGGAACAGCGGGTGCTTCACTGCAGATGGAGCTTTGCAGTTAGAGGTTTTTATGCTCTGGCATTCAAAGAATCACAGACCCTGCAGCAATAGGAAGGGAGTCTGAATTTGGCCCCAAGTGTTTACTGCTTGTGTTGATGGCTTTCCTGTCCACGTGGTGCAGCAGGTTGTGAACCAGCACAAGTGTCTTCTGTGTGCTCAAAGCTTGTATACATTTCAGTGTGATTCCTCCAAGCAGAACCTCCCCAAGAGACAGCTTAACCATCCTCGCTCAGAGCAGCAATAGCCAAGGACACTAATGGAATGTTCTTCCTTAAACTTGGGCTCCACAGGAAACCACATTGCTGTGTGTCTCCCATAAGCTTGTGTCAATCACGAGAGCTGGTTGGACTGACGGTGCTTCCTGAACTCAGGAAACATGTAAAGTTGATATGGATTTAGAAAAACCTCTTTAGTCTATGAACTGGCCTTACATTTTATATGGCTTCTACCTACCTTATTAAAATTCTGAAGCACACAATTCACATTTTTGTAAAGGCAGTCAAGCTACCGTATTTTAATAACTCACTGTACATCCTTCCCACGTGAACAATAGGAAATGTGTTTCTCAGCTGTGGGTGGGTGAATTACTTTTACCATAAGGGTAAATCTAGCAAGAGAATTATACTCCTAAGTAATGGACCCAAATCACAGCAGTGAAGCAGCTTGCAAAAGAGTTATACGGGTTAGTTACACAAGTCACGTTACAATTTAATGTGGCTCCATGCCGTGTGTGAAAAAAATGTAGCTTAAAGCAAGGGCAAGAACAAAATAATGTGCTACTAATCTGAGAAGACTTACCTTGTTTTCATTGAAGTTAGCAATTACTACACCAACAAAAAGTGTCAGTCCAATCATGCAACCCAGGAATACGAAAACATGAATATAGATTCCATGGATCTGTATAAATGAAAGAATGTTATTTATCAGAGCCAATGGGAAGCACCTCAGACATATTTTGAAAATTCTGTGTGCTTGCTTACCGGCCCCACACGATGAATAATGACATCCCTCACTTCTACCCAGCCTTTCAAGGACAGAACTTCAAACAATGCCAGCATGGCATTTCCCACATTGTCAAAGTTAAAATTCCGAGGATTCGCCCTGTAATTAGGAAAGAGGGATGTTGGATGAGGCTCCATTGCACCCAGCAGGCCAGTACCTATAGCATTTCTTTGCTTTTTTCCTTCCTTCCTTCCTTCCTTCCTTCCTTCCTTCCTTCCTTCCTTCCTTCCTTCCTTCCTTCCTTCCTTCCTTCCTTCCTTCCTTTCTTTGAGACAGGGTTTCTCTCTGTAGTCCTGGCTGCCTCAGAACCCATTCTGTAGACCAGACTGACCACAAACTCATAGAGATCTGCCTGCCTCTGCCTCCCAAGTGCTAGAATTAAAGGCATGTGTCAGCACTGCCCAGAACTATAACATTTTCTAACTCAAGGTGTAGAGTCTTTAGCCTGGGAGACGGTTGGGCCATGCAGCATTCCTTTGCTAAGTTATAGCAGTGTGTTAGTATGCTGTAATTTATTATTATGTCCTTTATGTCATAGTGAGTGTTTTCCAATTAAAGCTAAAGGCTCAAAAGTATATCTAGCCCTAATGATGACATAACTCTCTGTTTTGTCTCACAACAGCCCAACTGGAAGCTAAATAACAGAGATTTGTATGATGGGGCATCATATTCTGTGTTTTGAAATAGTTGTAATTCCTTCAGCAGTAAGTGAGATGAGAGCAGTGCTTACTGACTTGTGTTAACTGTCCTTGTGAGTGGAGACACCGAGAGGCTCCTGAGGTAGAACGCACTACCCAGGGCTTTCTTTCCATCACTCTCTTAGGTCTCTCCTTTTCACTAGCCCTGAGTGTTCTCAGTCGCTCCTTCTCACAATGCCATTGCACATTCTGCTGTGCACATCTGTCACTGATTCCTGATACCTGAGACACTTGTCCCCATCCTTCTTTATTTTCTTTGTGGGGAAGAGATGCCCAATTCTTTGTTTTCTAATGTATGTCTGTATTTATTTATTTATTTATTTGTTTCTTAATTGTGAAAGCGTTTCTTTTTATTACCTTGTGGGTCTCAGCTAACATGCTTTCATTGTTAATAGATCATATTTTCAGTGCTTTCATTCATTTTTTTTTTTAATGAGATGTGGAACTGTGCTGGATAAGGTTGAAGTTTGATATTTCCAGATAGCCTCTGTGCTCAGTCTACAAGGATGGACTCCCTTTTCTCAGTGGGGTTCTTTCTCCACCTGATCTGGTAACCCCAGATCTTGTAAGGAGCCTCACATAGCCCTGAGAGAAGATTACAGGCTGAACCATTTTCTGATTAAAGAACAAAACAACAAAACCTGCTCAGCTCAGCAAGCCATCTGGGAATTTCTGGAAATACCACACCTATGCTAAGGAGAGCTTAGTTTTCAGCAATGACCTTCAATTGTACTTGGAGATTTTCCTGTACCCGCAGGATAATTAAGTACTATGTTCTCCCTCCTGTAATAGGACCATGTCACTGCATGTAAATGAGGTACCTTACCACTGCCTGTAAGTCAAGCATCCTTAGAATTTTTAGCCCCAGCAAAGCAAACACTTTTACTCCAAGGTTTATGAGTCCCTGATTTCACAGGAAATAAATGTGGGTGATGCATACTGCATGTATACCACAGCTGCCTAAGACACGTCCTTTATTCTGAAGCAGGAGGGCTCCCCTCCTCCTTGGAGATTCACCCATGAACTCCTAGGGCCTGCTGCCAGCAAGGCAGGATGGAGCCTCCCCAACTGCCGTGAGCTTCTGGACCACCCGGGCTCGACTGCCCGTCGACCTTTCCCATGCCTGTGGACCACCTCGGCAGCTCTGGCCCTGCATCCCACTGGGCCTGCGTCTCACCGCCGGGCTGAACAGGCATGGGGTTATTCCTGCACCCTCTGCCAAGCTTAGCATGGCGGCTTAACCAAGGAGCTGTAACACTTTGGTATCATCACTGGCTTCTGGAACTCTCATTTCCACTGCCTCTGATACCCACAATCTTATTTAAAAGAGCTAAATTTTAACATTCAGTGGAAAACTCTTCCCATGCTCTGGCCTAGTACACAGGCCTTGCCCTAAAGTTCTCCAGCCATTCCTGAGAGAAATGGAACCTGGATCCATTCTTTGTCCAGAAGCCGGCAGCCACATCCCAGCTGGAGAACAAGAATTAGAGGCTATTCTAAATAATTAAAAGTTGCAAATGATTATTGCTACACCTTCTGAGGTTGAGAATCTAGAGAATATGGAGAATATAGCTCTGAGCTGAATACAGTCAGCCGACTGCCTCCTTCTGTGTTGTTTCCACCAGTTTTTTCCTACGCTAATCATCTATCAAAATTTAGCCTTCCTGAAGTCAGCACTGTAGAGAGGCATTTGTTTTAATATTAGTCATCTATCTTTTATGCTTTCTTAACTATAGTAATAATCATGAGATATGTCTTTATAAAACATGGGGATACAGTGAGAAAGCCTAGGACTGGCAGCTGACGTGGTCCTGGGGCTTGAGACTGACTGGCATGGGCATTTGGTATCAATGTAGAAGCTCCACTCAGAAATTAATATTTTAGAATTCTGATTTATATTTTTCTATGAAAGTACAAATATACTATCTTGATTTTTTTCAATAATCTTTCCTTGGGCAGGGTTTCAATTGCATTTCCTATCTCTTAGAGAAGACAGTGGTTGTAAGGACTATTCATACCCAAAGTTTGCTTGCATAAGGACTTAAAACAATAAAATCAAGGGAGCCAGAGCTCAGATCTAATGTCAATCTTTCTTACTCATCTGTTTTCCTTATGTAAAAGTGCTTTTTCAGCTAAGTTTGCAGCAACTTAAACTACTTTCATGTTCCACATATTTTAGAAGTTAGAAAATGCTAAGAAAATATTTTTAGGCTAAATCAAGAAAAATAAGGCATGCAGTTGAAAGAGTATATCACATTTTGAAAACTAAGACTTATTCAGTTTAATCATATGAAGTATTTGTTTATGCTGTGCTATCAAAATTGCCAAGTTTGAAATTTGATCTATAACTCCAGAGGGTTTCAGTAAGTCCGAAACATAACCCATCATTGTCAATTCGCATGCTGCCCTTATTTGAATCAGAAGGCTGTTTAAAACATTTTTTCTGGTTATTATTTTTAAAGTTTGCAGTCTAAGTCATAAAACTTAGACTGGTTCTGACCTCAGAATTTGGTCAGTCTTTTGTCTCCTAAAGAACATGACCCAGAGCCTCTGAGATCATGGTAAAGCTAATGGATCCTCCTCTAGGGAAGGTAGTCACTATGGAAAAGGCTACCTAGGCTGCTCCTGGCCCCTGCCCATCTACCTGCCTCCTCTGGTCTCTCCTTCTTTCCTACCCACCTGTCCCTGACCCTTCCCCCTTCTCCACCCACATGCCCCTGGCATCTCTTCTCCCTCCCTACCCACCTACTCCTGACCCCTCTCTATTCCTTGCTCACCTGCCTCTGGCCCCTTCTTACTTCCTACCCACCTGTCCATTGGCCCTCCCTCTTTTCTACCCTTCTTCTTCTTTCCATTCTCTTTTCCTTACCCACCTGCCCCTTCTCCCTTCTCTTTCCTCACACATTTCCCATCATCTGTCCTTTAGAAAGCCAATGTGTTCTCTCTTCTTAGACTTTGCTCTGGCACCAGGCATTTTTGGTTTAGGGGCTCCTTTTGTGTGCCATTCATTGCATTTCTACCATTTGTAGAAAACAAAATTGAATATTGCAGGAAAAAAACCTCAATGGATGTTTGTGCTGATCCCCTCTCAACTCTTGTATCTTAAAATAGTTGATATTGAGACCCCATAAGACCTGATGTCCTGTATAGAAGTATTTAACAAAGCTTAAAGTCGCTTGAAGAGTGAGCTTTTGGCAAGCCAGAGGAGAGCCTAGAAGCTTGTTGATTCATACCAAAACCTTTCGCATGCTTATAAATCATTTGTAATTTGTTTTCTATTTTCCACATCAGGTTTTTTAAGGGACAAAAGCCACAACTTACAGCTGAGTAGCGACAAGCATTCTTAGTGACTGTGAGCACTGAGTAAGTACCATCAATAAAAAGTAGAATACTTTTTTTCACCTATTCATGCTACTTCCTATATTCTGAACCTATGCTTAAAATAAAACACATGATATTCATGATATAGTGAATACTCAATCCTTTTTTCTGAGGTAATTTTTAATTTCATCAAGTCTGGGTGATTCAGAAGAAAAGGAACATACTTATCTGGAAACTATGGCGTTAGTCTTTCTCCCAAATTAGTGCATATTTATGTCTAAATTTTAATTACCAAAGCATTTCACTAGGCATACTCCCAGATAGGCTATTTTCTTAGTTATAATTTAGATCTTATGAAATTAAGTTTTTCAGCTTTTAAATCAGATTATAGAAGGAAAATTTAAAAAGTGTCCCAAGTACTATTGGCATTTACTAGACTAAAGAGTTTTGTTTTACAACGAAACCAAGCTACAAGACAGGGCAAGCAGACAAAGACCTGTGCAGAATCCTTACGTGATGCCCTTGTGTTTACATGGGGCTTAAAAATGTTGAATTTGACCCCTTATTCCCAGTAATGACGCAGTGTTACATTTCAGCTGAAGCTGATTTTTAAGTCACAGACAGTAGGTTTTGTGGAAAAGTTGAAGGGCGCACAGCACACACCGGACAGTTTTGCTTGTCTCTGTTTGCTGCCCTCCGGTGAGCTCTGCCTCTCATCCTGGCATCTTGAGAGGCTGCAAAGCTTTTTGATCACTTTGTCGTAATGTTGGAACCTTTCTCACGGGGATGCAGTTTTCGTACACAGAGCTTTCAGCCTAGACTTCATATCCCGGCCGCCTTCATTATTGTCCCCCCAAGACCAGTTTGCCCCATCTTCCCACCTCCCTTTCCCCTTCCGAGGGACAAGGGAAGCCACCACAGCGCTTTCCCCACAATGTTCTTCTCCATCTATCTGCGACTAACCGTGGTGTGGTGTTTCCCTGAGTGTGTATGCCCACATGCTGGGGCACACCCTTTCTTCAGACTGCTGGCAACACGCAGGCTTTTCAATGGTCGGTATCAGCTAACCACATGGACTTTTTATTTCAGATGTCCTATTAGTCCCCCGCATGTTGAAACAAGAATGCTCAATTGCACCATTTCTGCTGTGACTCTCTGCTCCTGTACCTGGAAATACTCCAGGGCTTCCTTCAATGGAGCGGTTCTCTCCCCAGTGCCTAGCCCTTTGTAACAGGCTCCATCTTTGCTGGCTCTAAGCAGAGGCCACGTCATCCTTCAGGGAGATGGATGTCTGCCCTGCCAGCTATGAAGGCAGCATTGTCCTGAAGCCCGTCACCGCTTTGCCAAGCTCCTGGGCCTCTGGAGCCTCATTTAACATGGCGGGAGCGCCTTGGCCTTCCTTACAGTGAGAAGTGGGGACGCCATCACACTCTCCCCGGACCCATTTACCCTCGGGATATTCTGCTTGTGTGAGCACTGTGATGGGGGGGGGGTGATAAGGTTTGAATAAGTTCTGGGGAGTTGCTGTCTGTAGAACTAAGATCAGCTTTGAGGCTTTAGCCCAAATCCCAGAACAGCAGGGGGAGAAATCCCATTTGATGTCCTGATATAAATAAGTTATTTATGGTATAATGAATTTTCTTCTCACCAAAATAAACCTTTTATGCCTCTTCAATTTTTTATTCTGATGTAAATTAGACGACTTTTCTAAGTGAGTATTGGGATAAGACTTTCCCCATGAGTTAAACCCTTCTCCAAGATCAGGCCTTGCATCCTAAATTGTTTTCCACAGTTGTTGGATTAAAAAAAAAAAAAAACACCAATAGCAATCATATTGAATTGCTCATAAAAGTGAATTTTATATTAGAAGAGTGCCAAAGCAAGATAAAAATGAGTCAGGGCTATAGCTGGGTAAAATGTTATTCCTCTGAAAACATGTTGATGAATAGAAAAGAAAGTCTGTTGTGACAAAAACAGGCTTTCTGTGAAAATAAAATTTTAAAGGTAATTAAAATATCAGATAAAGTTGATAAAACACTGAGCTTATCAATGAAATAGAAAAAAATTCTATTCATAATTGTTAGTAAATCAGATAAGAAGGAAGGCTGGAGCAGGTCCCACCTTGGGTTGGAAATACTCTGAAAACCCAGAAAAATAGATTTTAAAGAAATAATTGGGTCTAATCAAGTATGCTACCGAGTATTCCTCTCTATTTTTTCCAAAATTGAGATCTGTCAGCATGCATGGGTTTTGTAATGAAAGTGGTTTTATAATTTAGACTTCTCAGCAACTGTTACCAGGTCATCATCCTTCCTTAAAGCTTAGAATGAGTTCAATGCAATTAGAGACCTTTGTTTTTAAAACTGCCTTAATTTTTAAAGCCATTTCAATCCAGATATATACTTTAATTCATTAAAAAAAAACAACATTATCTGGCTCTGTTGGTCCTGTGGAGCTCCTGTCACCTCCAGGTCCTTTTTTCTTTCCTCCCACTTTTCCTCAAGACTCCTTATGCATCACATATTGTTTGGCTGTGAGTCTCAGCATCTATTTTGAGGCTGCTGCGTAGAGACTCTCAGAAGACAACTCTGACAGGCTCCTTTTAGCAGGGTATGGTTAAAAGTGTCAGAGGTTGGTAGTCTCCAATAGGGCTGGGCTTTGGTTGGGCCAGACATTGGCTAGACATTCCCTTAATCTCTGCTCTATCTGCTCTATCTTTAACCCTGCTCACCTTGTCAACTGAGCTATGAAAACTTCTTTGCTGCTCACCTCACAGGTTGCAAGTTTTTCTGGGTGGGTTGGCATTCCAACTAACCAAGGAACATAGGAGCTTGCTGGGACTAAAGCATCAACCAACGACCATGCATGGACTAGCCTAAGGCTCCCTATACAGATGTAGCAGATGGGCAGCTTAAGCTTCGTGGGGATCCTCTAGTAAGGGAAGTGGGGACTGCATCTGACGTGGACTCCCTTGCCAGCTTTTGATACTTTCCCCTGGTGTGGCTGCCTTGCCAGGCCACAGGGGAAGAGGACATGCTCAGTCCTGATGCGACTTGTTCAGCTTGGGTGGACTGGAAGGGAGGCTCCCTTTTTTCAAGGAATAAGGAGGTAGGAAGGGGGTAACTGGAAGGTGAGGAGGGATGCAGCTACAACCAAGATGCAAAGTAAATAAAAAAATAAGAAAAAATAAATTAATTTGCTACATGCAAAAAAAAAAGTATTATTTCATTAGTTTTACAAAGAACATAGGATTCTGTGTGCCATTTGGTTCTTACTGGTCTTTAAAAAATGCTGTAACCCAGTGCTTTTTCCTATACTATTTAAGTTAATTTAATATTATAAAAATTTATTTTAGTCTCATAGCAAATTATGCTGCTTTAACCCCCAATATGAGTAAGTGTAGCATTCCTTAGGGTGTTATTTTTGATGAGCTTACCAAACACGGGGCACCCAAAATCCAGGCTTTTTCTCTCCGGGTCTTAGTTTTAAATTTAAGTTCTTGGACACACTTACATTAATTCTGAAGATGCCATTACAGTCTTCCTAAAGTAGGAAAAAGAAAGAAAAGAGGAAACCTGGTCAAAGTGAACCTCAGAAAAAAGATAGGATTCGTTTATTTTTAATTAATTAATCAATAATTTAATTAGATAATTAGCATCCCGATCATAGCCCCCTCCGTCCTTTCCTCCCAGTCCCACCATCTCTTCCTGTTCCCCTTATCACCACTCCTCTACTCCTCAGAAAAGGACCCACCCTGTCACATCCAGTCTCAGGACTGGGGGCAGAGGATTCATTTCTTTTTCTTTTTTAATTTTAATTTTATTTTATTTTTAATTACACTTTATTTACTTTGTATCCCCCCTCTAGCTCCCTCCCTCCCTCCTCCCCTCCCAATCCTTCCCTTCCTTCCCCTTCTCCACGCATGCCCTTCTCCAAGTCCACTGGTAGGGGAGGGTTTCTTTTCTTCATTCTGATCCTAGTCTGTTAGGTCTCATCAGGAGTGGCTGTACTGTCTTCCTCTGTGGCCTGGTAAGGCTGCTCCCCCCTCAGGGGGAGGTGATCAAAGAGCAGGCCAATCAGTTCATGTCAGAGACAGTCCCTGTTCCTATTACAATGGGACCCACTTGGACACTGAACTGCCATGGGCTATACCTGTACAGGAGGATTCATTTCTTAAGCATGTATCTTAATGGAGTCTTGGAGGTGAAAGCTAATGCCGACGAAGTGTCTAAACGCAAGTTTCCCCAAAGAAGTCACACAGTGTCTAATAAAGATGCTCACTAACATAAGCCACCAGGGAAATGCAACTCAGAGTCACTGTGAGGTATTATTTCATACCCACTCGGAACTCTGCAGTGTGAAGTCAGAAAAACAAGTGCCAGTAAGGCTGTGGAGAAAAAGGACTGTCATGCTTGGATCCGACATACACCACAGTGTGAGCCGTGGGCATTGTGTGTGGCCACTGTTGAAGATGACCCAGAGTATGCCACCAGAAGACGAGGGTCCTGAAGCCTTAGGACCCAGCGAAAGGTGGACAGGCCCGGGTGCTGTTCTCACAGACCCGTGTGTTAACTCCTGACACCTAATTCTCACAACAGAAACAGTGTAATGTTGTAAATGAGCAAGGCTGGTGCTTCCTTAGTCTCTGGCTTGCTGTCTCTCTGCTCTAATGTCTCTCTTGATACACTCTCACTATGTCAGCTGCCATTATGTAATTAGTCAAGAGGGCCCTCACCAATGGTTAAACAGGAGGACCTGCCCAACTGTAGACTCTTAATTTCCACCTCTGTTCATGGAGTAAACCCTTTCTCTTAAAAAAAAAAAATCCAACATCAGGTATTTTGCTATGGCCACAGGAAACAGACTATTACACCATATCACCCAGGAAGCATGTCTACAAAAAGAAAAAAAAAAATACATAATGTCCGCACTGGTAATGTTCGTAATATCGGAAGGTAGAGCCAATGCTCATGGCTGGACACACAGAATGATTACAGTGTGTTCATTCATACAGCAGACCAGCCGCAGAAGGCGATGGACTGCTCGTAAGCAGCATGTGTGCATGGCCACTGTAAACACAGACATGCTAGATCAAAAAGGACAGCCGGTGCATTATCTGCTGCCTTTCATATGAAGGCCTGGAGCAGGAAACTACTGAGGAAATAGTGCTCATCCAGACTGGATGTGGAGTCAGGGTAAAGGGCTGGGCCAGTCAGCATGGACAGGAAGTCTCTGTATGCCCTAAGTGACCGCACTCTCTGCTTGCAGAGCGACCAACATGTTGAGAGCCATTCAAAGGCACACTCCAGGAGGTTCAGTGTGGAGCATGTGATTATGATGCAATAAAGAAGCAGCCAAAAGGGTTTAGAAAGGAAAGAAAAATCGTAAGAAGTTCTGCTCCATTTTCTGACTCTTCTCCCTTGGCTGTTTTACGCTAGGGTTATATTTTGAGCCCAAACCTGAGTTTGGTAAAATTTTTGATCATAATTCAACTCTAAAACACATCTCTTCATGGCTCTCCATTTCTGTCCACGGTGAGCATGACATCCCCTCCACAGCACAACTTTGGAATTGTCTCAGTTTCCCTTCTTCCTTGAGAACCATTCTCCATTGTCTGTATGGTGTCTCTACGAGTAAGGACCATAGAGTGACATCTGGTGTCTTCTTCAACCCTTATTTTTAAGTTTTCAGATATAAACTCTCATAGAACAAAGAACTCTGCCAAGCCCGAAGGCTCTAGGCATCCTCTTAGTTCTGCCTCCCCTGCACTGGGATTATCAGTGCAGGATTTCTGTGTCTAGCGTGTAAGTGAGAGGGTTTGAACACAGGCCCTCATTTTACACTGCAAGCACTTTACCAAGCCATTTCCCCACATCTCTATTTTTATCTCAGTTAGTTAATAACATTACTTTTTTTCTAGATTGTCAGTGAAATTCTTTAAAATAAAAAAAAACTACTTTTGACCCAACTACAAAAGTATGAAAAATAATAGGAAGAAAATTTTACCTGAATTTCCAAGAGACACAGACAGCTGAGTTTCTGCTGTATATTCTAGTCTTTTTCCTATGCATACATGGGGTCATACAGTTTTTATCTTTTCATTCTTTTCAGCTAAAAATATACTGAAGTTATCTTTTCATAATCGTATCTATTCATCTACATCATTATTTTTAAGGGCTGTATTGTAGAATATTATATAGAGGCCCCACAATGCATTTGGCCTCACTGCCCCTTCCAGTTTTGTCTTTCTGAGTCCATCTTTCATCACACAGGACACCCTGGTAGCATAGCTAAAAGCACAGCATGTGGGGCCAGGATGCCTCTAGTAAACCACAGTGTCCCTACATGTTACATGGGTGACCCGTTACATGGCAGTTTTCTCCAAATTGACCGTTCCCTTGAGAAGAAGAAGGTGTTCCATGAGACTCAGGAGACGAATGAAAGGCCATCCCCTGCAGTTCAAAACGAGTAAACTATTTCGGGGTTAACGATGAGAGATTTCTCAGACTGCCGGGCTGCCTGCAAGCTGCACAGAGAGCTCCAGGGTTGTAATTTTCTTGCATTTTTGTTGAGGTGGGCTTTGTGGTGATGTGGCTGCGTCTGCATTATCCCTGCTCCTTGTAAGTAACCCCTCACCCATACTCCTGTGAGTGACCCCTGACCCACTGGTTCTCCATGTCAGGCACTGGTGCAATCATTACTTTGGTCCTTGAGCTCCTTTTCTAGCGTGACTAGATGTGAGGGTGAGTGAGAGCGTGTGTGTGTGTGTGTGTGTGCGCGCGCGCGCGCATGGCCCATGTGCACATGGGAGTGTGTGTGTGTGCTGCATCTTCCACAAATTATTTAATTTGTACTTGCTTTCTTCACTCATACCACATAGGTAACAAAAACAGTCCTAGAAACAGCACTGTGTACGCTGTGAGGACTGAGGGGTGCCTGCTTCCTCTTCCAAACCTTTCAAGCAGACTTTCCCTGTCCATCATTGCTGTCTGTCAATCTGCACCCGTGAATTTCCAACTTAAATTTCTGGCCTTAGGTTTTAGTTTCATTGACATGGAAAGGAAATGAGATTTACTACTGAGATTAGTGTGGGCATTTGGCATAAGGAAGCTGGTTTAGTCTTCCTTTAGATTCTGCATGTGAGAAGTGTTCAACACAAGGAAACACTGTGAAGGAAAGACTGGGCAGACTACCCGTTACGGCTGCAGTGGGAATGTCATGTGACAGCCCTAAGCCTCACGCTCCTGCTTGATTACCTCTGTTCAGTGACCTCTGGGCAGGCTTGGCGTCTCTCCTCATTCCACTTCTCCTCTTGGCTTCAATCTTCCCCACCTCCCAAACCTTGCTGGTGTGTTTGCTCCCAGTTGGAAGCACAGTTTCCCTCACTGAAAAATAATGGCACGTGACCTCCACTGCTCACTTGCTCTGTAACTACTGGCTTTATGTTATGGCCACTTGAACATGAAACACCTTCTGAGCAGACAGAAAGTGCTAGAAAATCACAGTGATTGACTTGGCTTTCTAGTCCTGTTTCATTTTACCTGTCCCAAGGACTTACATATAGCCAAGATTTAGAAACTCCTTGTCCAAAGCTTTCCTCATGTTTTGTCTACAAATCTTGGGTGACTACACTCTAGGTTCTACCTCCTTCTGTACTGATCTGAAGACATCTGCTGCCATTCCCTGAGAAGGAGCAGAGGAGGACGTGTTTACATATATATGAGAAAATAACATGCTCTCCAGTTAGGAGCCCTAGCCTGAACAACCATGCTCCATTCCCTTTAACCCCCTTTAAATGAGATATAAAGTCCAAATATTGGTATATCCAGTTTCCCTTCGCCCTTTAGAAAGGTGGGCTGGTAAGATGGCCCAGGATAGAAATACACTTGGCTGAAAACATGAGCTCTGTCCCTGGTCCTCACTGTGTGAGGAAAGAACTGACTCTCAAGAGCTGTTCTCTGACCTCCACGCCAAGCCATGGCATATGTGTACTACCATCTCTCTCTTTCTTCCTCTCTCTCTCTCTCTCTCTCTCTCTCACACACACACACACACACACACACTAGCAATAACAAAATAAAATGTAAAAAGAAAAACTAAGTAAAGTTTTTAAAAAGATGGACTGAAATTCTGAGACAGAAGTGATGTTCCCTTTGCCCACACAATGTTCTTGGATTTGGTCGCTCACTTTAGAATCAGTGAAGATGTAAGAAGAGAACACTTCTCAAGATGTCAGTTCCACTCATCCTTCCAGATGCTGCTGCCCTGTACAATGGCTGTATCCTTGAGCTTGACCACAGACCTCGCTGCTCCCACCAAGAGGACAAAGGCATCTTCTCTGTGTTTGCTCACCTACAGATTGCCTCCCACGCTCCCCCTCCCCCTCCTCAGCCAGGCTGGGTATGACTACAGAAAAGAACACAGTGACCCTCTGAGGTCACCATTAGGACAGTGAGTCACCCAGGATTCCTACAAAGCTTCAACTTGAAATGTTGTCATTATCTTTCTGGCTTCTGTTCAGTGTGAGTCTAAAATAACTCTTGATCCTTACACAAGTCTGTGGACAAACGCATCAGCTCTTTATTAATTTTTTCATTTGATGATATGGTACATCATGACCTTCATACCATGGTCCTTGTAATGTTCTCTCAGGTTCATGGAAGGTTCTGGACTGTCTCTCTCCCTCTCAACAGCTGAAGTCTTCATATGTCAGCATACTTTGTAACACATTTTGCCTGGAAAGGCTCCTCTTATGCTTGATAATACTTGGAAAACTTAAAGTTTTTATCACATAAAAGCCATGTCACCAAATTTGCTAAAAACTTATAATGCCAAAGGTTAGTCCTATTGGGCCTAATGGAAAGAAAACATCACTTTATTTGGATGCGAGAGAAAATAATTTTGGCTTGCTTTATTGATGTATTTGTAAAATTAAAAAGAACCTCAAGAGAAAGGGACATGGGAAGACAGAAGAGGTGAGCTAACATCCCGTTATATAGGGATGTTTATATAGCTCCCTAAAGGGAGCGAGTGTCCCTTTATTTTCTATTAGAACACAAGAGACCACATTTCCCTGCCTTCCTTCATGCATGGCAAGGCATGCTCTTTCCTTGGTATATGGGATGAAGTGATAGGGGCCCAAAGTCCTTTATGAAAGAAATGGCACCCTGCTCTTATCTGCCATCTAAGTGAAGACCTAGTGAAGGGCAGACTCACAGGACAGAAGGAACTCAAGTACCGCTTTGGTCATTAGAGAAGAGCCGTGTAGATTATCCAAAATGCAATACCTACATGTTATTATGCAATGATACCAGGATAGGAGGCTGTTACAGCTACTTTCTGCCTATTGGCACTGACTGAAGAAAGAGAAAACAATGACCTACTGATATGAAAAGTCAGATCTTTGTTGGAGACCTTGTAGGTTGTCATAAAGGGGACACCTCTGGGTAGTTACAAGTGAACAGGCATGCGCTGACTGTCTCATGGATGCCAAGAGTGGAAAAGGAGTAAGAGGGATGTGGGTATCTCAGAGTTGGAGGTGTCTTGGATGGGCTGAGTGTCATTTTCTGGTGAATCTTACATGACCAGAGAGGAGGAGCAGTTTCTAAAGATCTCAGTTCTCATCCTTAAATTCTGGGTACACACACCCACTGTCAGAAGAGGAGCTGTGATTGATGCTGGGACAGGAAGGAGGAGGAGCCTCTGAAATGTGTTCAGGATCTCACAGACCTTCTACCAGGAAGAAATAGACTGCATGCTTGCCACAAAAAGCAACTTGTGGGAAGAGAGTTCTTAAAATTTGTAAGAGGGTTCCAGGCAGCCACTGGTCAGTGCGTTCCAAGGAAAGGGAAAACTACCTTGGTTAGAATTCAAAACAGTTGGGAAGATCTTACCCTTCTGATAATATTGGGATCATTGCACTTGGCTAGTTTTCCAGCAAAGAGCTGAACTCCAAAGCTTGCAAAAACAAGCATTAATGTCAGCAGCAGAATGGAGACCTGAAAGAAATTAGTGAATAAGTAAATCTCTTGGTGAACGCTAAGTATTAGGTTTAAAATTTTGCATTTAAATCATATTATACAAAATAATGGGTTTTTGTTTTTGTGTGTTTTTGTTTGATTAGTTTTTCTTTTTCTCCCCCCCCTTTTTTTTCCTTTTCAGTGATACCTTCTAACTTCTCTACCATGAGTCATTCATTTGTCTTCTTGAAATTTCAAAAGGAGAAAATTTTTAAATGAAATTCTGGCTCTCAAGAGAATGAATAAGCCATTTTTAATGATTTTTAAAAATAGTACCTTTTTATTTAAAAAATAATAATAACAAGGGAAATGTTAAAATCATTCAGTTGTGCTTCATTTTCCCGAAACAGAGTTACTTCTTTCCTAACCGAACTTAAATTAGAGATAGTGGCTTTGCTTTCTTGTGAGCATCATGGGCTGCTTTGTACAGCATGATTCAATCTATTAATTGTCTTGGGCTCCCTCTGCTGGCTACTGTCTTTGTCTCAGCAGAGAAAAGATAAAAGGTTAAATCTGCAGCAACTGCACTGGACAGATAATCTCAGCAGATGTTTTAAGCAATCTAGTGCTGTTCAGAGGCCTCCTCAGGAGAGCCCTGAATGCAGTGAGATTCCTTTTCAAGGCCTATCAGTGGTACAGCTCTGTGCAAAGAACTGGGCCTTTTAAACACATCTTTAAGAGTACGAACAACCATGCATCTCTGGCGACATCACAGTATACTCATCAAATGATTTTGTATCAACTAAAACTGCAGCTGAGCTAACACTACTGTTTCTAGCAAATAAATTTCTGTCAGTCACTCCTATTCCTCACACACAAGCCGGGCTCATCTATAATCAAAAGCATTGTGTAATCACTCCTGTAGAAGGCAAAGATCTTTTTCAACTAGACTAGGAGCAAGGGATCTCTTCTTGTTTGATCAGCAGCCCTGTTCTTAGAAAACACTAATGTGATGCTTGCCCATCTGCAGATCACGCTTCCCCTTGAATCACATTTGTTAGTATTATGTTTCTTTGTTTTCCATGTTCAACACGAGGCACAGAACTCAAATGCACTCTTTCTCAATCTCATTCATGAAATGGGTTGGATTGAATCTTCTTATCATTAATGTTTAGATAGGGAAAGGAAATCCCATTGTAGAAATTGAGGTCATGTAGAATAAAAGAGTGTATTCTGGCTTTCTAGGTTTGATACATTGTACTTACAGGTGTTTTTAGAATAAAGTAAGTCAGAGCATCAGTGGGTGAAGTTTCTGAGTGAGTTTTCGTGTCTCCTTTCTAGCCCTCTGGCAATGAACAGAACTGTGAAGACTCACTTGCAGGCCTCACTTTATCCCCACCTCCCCATGTCAGTGACACCACAGGAACATATTGTTGTGAACAAGAAGCAGATGACAGCTTCACATACCAAAAAAATTTCCTTGAAGCCACTGAAAAGTTCTCGAACAACTTTTCTCATTTGGGGCACCAGTTTGAATATCCGCAGAGGTCTTAGGCATCGAAGAACCATCAGGAGCTGGGCTCCTGACTCAGCAGGCACATTTTGAGGCATCCAACAAAGAAATATCAAGCTCACCTAGAGGTAAAAAGAATCTCTGGAATTTATACTGTCTCTTCTGCTGTGCACACTTCCTGATTGCTCACAGGTTGTGACCTTCCATTCAGTAGAGTTATATGGGGGACAGATCCTCAAAGGTGCACATGCCATCTGCTAACATTAAACAGTGAGGATATCCCGTGCCTGCAAAGGGCTCCAAAGAAAGGCCTCTGGTGCACAGAGCAGCAGACACCCACTCTGTGTCTTTGTATCCCCCCCATTCCACCTTGAGATTTATATTACTTTGAACTTTGTCCCACTCATACACCATGACCAGGGTTCTTTTGATCAAGGATACGCCTACTTTAATGGTGATTATCAACATGCAACTTGCAACTTTTTTCTGCATTGAATTTATGAAGTTTCTGACTCCATTCCTATAATTTCCCAATCTAACTGAACAGAACTCTGGAATGGATACTAGTGATAGCCAGGATTGGGAATAATTTGATAACAAGGAGTTCAATAATTAATAACATTATTTACTTGACACAAATATTTTTGCATTTATAAGACCATAAGAATTATGGGATGCAAACTAATTTGATGCTTTATGCTTTATTAATGCAGTCTTATTGTGACTGTTATATTTAACTATGTCTGTGGCTATTATAATACTTGTGTAAATTATTTGTTTAGATTTTGTGTGCATACCCTTTAATTACATATAATAGATCACTATAATTTACCAAAAACATTAATTTGGACAACTAGACTTCAGATATTTCATCTCTTATACCAGGGGATATAAAAAATACACCACATTTTTATATTCAGGAAAAAATAAAAACTTACAAGATAGATAAATATGTCCATGACGCCACCGAAGTCCCTGATGACAGCAGTCGGAGTGAAAAACAAGCCATCTGCCATAATCTTCAGATTAAGCTCGATGCTCATGAATATCACAAACACATACTCGGCGATCTGAAGTGGGCAAATAGCACTTTGGTTGTGACAAAACAGTAAAACAGGGCAGTATTCACTGCTGGGATGGGCGCTGAGATTTCTCCACAGTACCTGTAAGGTCGGTGTGTGCATGACTCTCCGGAAGGGGGACTCAAACATCATGGAGATGCAAGAGCAGATGGTTACAGTGATCATGACCCAGTCCAGGTAGGTGACCAGTCCCAGCAAATCACTGCCAAAGAACAAGCAAACCTGAGCGATGCAAGTGCTCTATCCAAGTCTACAAGGGCCAGGGACGATGGCTTTGGTGGTTCTATCAACAATGCTGGCATTTCTAAAAGCAATGGTATACTTCATCTCTATATTGTTTGTGTGTGATATGTGTCTGTGTTGCATGCTTGTTTGCTCATGTGTATGCGCTGTCTGTGCACTCAAGCCTAGACGTGGAAAGGTCTGGGACGGAGGTTGGGTTCTTTTCTACTTCATATTCTCAAACCTGGCTCTCACTGAACCTTTATCTGCCTCCAGTTCAAGGCTTGTAGGCACACGAGACTATCTGGCATTATTTTTAATATGGGTGCTAGGGTTTAAACAGGCCTTTGTGTTTATATGACCACCCCAAATAACTCCCAACCTAAAATGTTGTATTTTTATGAAGGAAAAAATAGTATATTTGAAGTTCAAATACACAGGGAAGACAGAGCTTGTCATACTTACTAAAGTTGGTGGTATTTTGTATTTTTCACTGCTCCTGTGACAGGATCTGTTTTGGATCTGTAAGAGAGAACAGCATATAAAAATCTTCAACACAACAGAAGTGTTAGTAATCACAAGCATCTCTCCATCTGAACATCTTTTTATAACTTCTATAAATGACTATTATGAAATATGCTAACTGCACATCACTGTGGAAGGCAGAGAACACAGGAAAAAAGAACAATCAAAGGAATCCTCAAGTTACTGGTTTTGGATTTGAGATGCCATTCAAGGATTTCTGGCATGACTTATCACAAAGTTTAACCTTGGCTCTCCTTTAAAAACACTAATTTAAGATGCACGTGTTACTAGGTTAAAGATGTTCTTCATAATTATTTAGTTAGATACCCCATCAATTAAAAAGAGTTCTTCACTCCCAACCTCACTGTCATCCTATGGAAAGAATTAACGTGGCATTTCATGGAAGGTGGATTCCTGAGGCTCAGTTTTAGGGAGCCTGTGGGTGACTGTAAGTGAGACCCTAACAGGCTTTGTACGTGTGTTCCCAATTACAATGTCTCATCAGCCCATTCAGCTGTGTTGCTGACAAAAGGAGAATTACACCACACTAAATGAAGTGGAGAATTAGTAATTAGATGTTAACATGTAGGCAGCCAACAGGATAATTCAAGATGAAAACCCTACTTGGGCACTGATCAACTTCCACTGTCTCAGGGAAGCTTTACAATTATTTTCTCTATTTTAAATGGTGAACACCTTTCCAGAACAGTAGAGGGACTATTGGACGGTGATCAGGAAGGAGCCGGTCACACACTAACTGCTGTCCTTGGGTAAAACCTTCAACCTTCACAGACCTAAATGCCTTCCTTGGTTGGTGGGGATATGCATTAGTTACTTCCTTGTTGCTGTGACAGAACAACGGATCTCAGCAGCTTAGGAAATGGAAGTTCATTCTGGGGCATATTTCAAAGGTATAGTCCATCATGACGGGACAGCCATGGAGGCAAGAGCTTAAGACAGCTCATCACGTTACACCCAGTGAAGAGGCGGAGGATGATGAATGCAGGTGCTCTGCTTGCTTTTTCCTCTTTACTCTGACTAGGACTTAAACTTACAAATGATGCCTCCCACAGAGTGGATCTTCCTACTTCAATGTACCCATCTAAAAAGAGCATGCTCAGAGGTTTGTTTCCATGGTGACTCTAATTCCCCCAAGTTGACCACTGATCACACAGGAGGGGATACAGGATACCACATAGTCTTGAGGGCTTTTTAGTTCTGTGATGTTGGAACAGTTCACACTGGTTTCATAGTGATGCTGTAATTGTCTGTAAAGATTGTGTAAGCATAGGAGGCTGTTTTGTGATGTAGTTATAAGGTCTGGAAGTCCAACAAAAAGATGTTGTAGTGTTGCGTCCTTCTGAGTCCGGTGGGGCCAGGATCCACTCCAGGACGCTCCACTTCACATCTTCACATGGGCTTCCTCTTTTTCGGTTTGTGTCCAAACCCCCTTGTTGGTATAATGTTCTTGTGGAATGTATACAATTTACCCTTGTTCATTCAAATGCTGGTTCCTCTACCCCACTGTGTGGTTTCAATCCAGACATTGCACTGTGATGTTTATTCTAAGCATTACCTGTCTCAAGTTTGTGTAAACATGCCACCATTTGGTCTCTGTATTGTCAATAAAACAACCAGCCAATGCTGAGCAATGGAGAGAATAGAGTGGGACATCCTGGTCTGGAGGGGAGGAGAAAGAAGTGAGTGAGAGGAGTTGGAGAGGAGAGGTCAGTAGCACAGAACTTGGAACCATGAGGAGAGATGAACTGGATCTAAAGTATGACTAAAAGCAAGTATAACTTGGGAAATCTGAATGGCTGAAAATTATGCGGGCTTGGAGGTTTAGGATGGAGTAACTATTGCCCAGCCTTGTGCTCTAGGTTAATTAAGTAAATCCTAGTCTCTGTGTGGTGATGTGGGTATACAGCCGATTTATGAATAACTACTGTTTAATTAAAAGATAAATTGATATTAAATATTAATAAGCCACAACAACCCCTCTTCTTAGAAGAGGATGAGAAACCAGGTTGATACTGACTTGAAGACCTCATTTTAATTTAGCTTTCTCTTTAACGTTCCTGTCCCCAAACATCACCACATTTTGAGATACTGGAGGTTATGACTACAATATCTGGACTGTTTTTTTCTTTTGTAGAAACAGTTGAACATTCAACAGATAATGATATCGTATGATATTAATTACTAACAAAGGACATTCATGTAGCCAAATGAGGGTACAGGGAAAGAAAATCACATAAGGAAAGTGCAGAATTTTTATCTTTTTCCCAGGTCTTTCATGTATGTAGGTGTGTGTGTGTGTGTGTGTGTGTGTGCGCGCGCGTGTGCGTGTGTATGTGGGGGGTACACTTGTATATTTGCGTAAGTGGAAGCCAGAGTTCTGATGTCCTTCTTCAGGAGCCGCCCACCATGTAGCGTGACACAGAGCCTTCACTAGGACCTGAGAATCACTCATTAGTCTAAGGCTGCTGGCCAGTGAGCCCAGCCACTAGTGTTGGTGTTACAGCACCTTTGCCATCATGCCCAGCTTTCTGCATGACGCTGAAGTCAACTTGAGGTTCCTATCTGCTGAGCTATCTCCCCAGACCCATACCAGGACTCTTAATACCTGTGATATGTACTTAAAGTTACACTAGGCAAAAATTCCTTTTATCCATTGATTGACTATAGTTGGCTTAGGTCTCCACAAATGCAGCATCTATAGCACTATCTAACCTGAGGTTCTTACCCACTTCTTCCACAGTGGCGGAGTAGAGATAATGACTAGATGTTTTTTTTTTTTTCTCATAATAACTAGTAATACAAACAACAGATAACATTTTCTTTGCACTTTGTTCTAGAATAAAGGTTTTCATCAGAAAATAGAAGTTGAGAGAAGCTTTCAACAATATCCTTCACAACCTCTTTAGCTTTTCTTCTGTTTAAGGCTTTCAAAGGAAAATTGAGACTAAGTAACACCAGCATATACAAGAGTCAACAATGCTCTAAATACACACAGCTGTTACATGCTTTACCAGTGGCAGCTTCCTACGCGCCACCCATTTGAAGCCTCTGTTCTCCACCTGATCAGGCACAGCAAAGAGCAGCAGGATGATGAATTAGCTCATGGTTTATTCTGTGACCCCATTAGGACCACTGTCCTTTTATCTCCCTGTGACAAACTCCTCGCTGTTCACAGGAGTCAGGACAACACCTGGCCTGAGCGCAGTAAGCGGCCCATACTTAGCGCAGTAAGCGGCCCGCACTTACGCGTTGAAGCGTGCTCGAACCACCACACGGCAGAAGTTCCTGAACCTGTGCTCCCGCCCCACGATGAAGAGGGGTTTGTCAAAGTACGGGTGGTTCTCTCGTAGCTCCTCTTCTTGCACTTTCCTTCAAGGAGACATTTATGGCATCAGAAAAAGGCCAAGGGAAAGAGACACGCCCAAATCAAAAGGGTCTGTGGACATAGCCCTAGCCAGTACCTTTTCATCTCTGCTTGCTCCTTCTTCTCCTGAATCATCTTTATTTCACTGTCTTCTCTTTGTGCATTTCTGTACCGCACTGTATTCGAATGCTAGAAATAAAAGGTATATGTACAGTGGAGGACTTTTAAAGACCTCAAAGACTGTTTTTAAAATTAAATTAAAATTGATTTTAAAAATATGTACACTGCACACTATATGCAGCCTATGACACATATGATAGCTATACACTTTATATATATAAAACATTTCATATGCACATAGTTTAAAAGCCATGAGTATGTAGACAACCTTAATTTTCCCTATAAAATGCTTAGCATATACTTATTGAGATTTCAGGGTGTGCCAGCACCTATCATACTGCTGAGAACAGCCAGAAGAAGGTTTTTAAAAATTAAGTTAGAATAAATAAGAAGGTTTGAGGATGTACAGTTTTCAGTAGGTCCGGTATTGGGGTTCTTTCTTAGCATGCAAAAAGCCCCAGATTCCAACCCCAGAAATGCAAAGTTCAGCATGGCAGTACACTGCCAGAGACTCAGAAGCTCAAGGTAATCCTTGGCTACATAGTGAGTTTTAGATCCATCTGGGTTACATCAGTCCCTTCGTGGGTTGTTCTAACACACATCTCCAAAATCATGTTCTTACTGGACTCGCGAGCAGACTGTACATTTCTGTTAGAGTATTCAAAGCAAAGAACCAGGAGCCAATAAGCACTGCTCATTAGTAGCTCTCAGTAATAATGGTCTCAATTCCCCAACAAAAAGCCATGAAATAACAGACGAGCTTATATAAATATAACCCGCAGAGCCCATTTGGTGTTAGGTGTATGTCTCTGTTTTAGGGCTGACCCCTTGGCATTGGATAAGTAGTTATTCCAGACTCTCCCTCTCTCAGCAGAAGTTAATTGTCTATAGACTCCTCATCTAGAGGTGCAGCTTTGTGAGATTTCCCTCATCCACATTGGTATGTCAACTGGTATTGTGGTTCAGTTCTTGTTTATGCTACCTCCTGGGTGAGATTTCACTGGTGCAGTTTCCCTGTCCTAACAGAAGACACAGAAGATAGCCTGGTCCTTCGTCTCTTACAGTCTTTCTGTCCCCTCTTCTGCAATGTTCCCTGCACCTTAGGTGTGGCTGTGCTGTTGATATATCAGTAGGGGCCAGGAACTCACAGCCAGCTGTTCTTTGAATTTCCTGTTAGTCTTTTTAACTGAGGCATGTGCTGTGCATGGGATGTCTATATTTTTGCATATCTGTATTTCATGGTCTAGTTCTGGTACCTGGCCTGTAATTTGCTTTCTGAATTTCCTGATTCCCTCTAATAGGAAAACATTTAATGATGATAGAAAAACTCAGGCATAAGAACTGTCTAAGCAATCACTTAAATACACATTTATAATCAAGTTTCCAAAATCCAAAGCATGGCTTAAGAACTCACATCTTGAGTTAAAGTTTCAAGAGATTTGCCTCTGCTGATCCTCTGGCTGTTGGATCCATGTCTTAGTGACCTAGAACAACCACAGTCAACTTGTCAAAACATCTTAAGACAGGGAGTTTTAAGTTGTAATTAATAATCATGAGTAAAAGATTGATTTTCCTGATATATCAGAAATGACTCATTTCTTTGTAAAGCAAAAGCTTATGTCTATCCACAAGTCTTTGATCCCACCTAACAAGATTTCAGAGTTTTGTTCTTTCTGATCTTAAAAGTGAGACTTTGGCTATCAAGAAAAGAATCTTTGAAGTAAAGATTTTTAAAATCTTTGAATCAGATAGGGAATTTCTTTATTGTTACCACCAGCAGCTGGAACCCTCACCATGCTTGCTTGCCAACAAGGGTAGAGGCCTGGGCTTTGTACTGAGACACTTGTAAAGTCCTTTTCTGGGTGTCTTTGGAGTTCATCTTCCCGGAGTATTTACCTGCGCTCCTGGCGGATGTGATGCTGCACGCTGAGGATCGACCTTTCCTTTGCTGGCTGCCCCTCGAATGATCCGCTCAGCATGCGCTGTCGAGTGCATGCTCTTGCAAACGAAAGAAACGCTAGATAAATGCATGGTTTGTGCACACAGGATGAATAATACATCACTGCTCATAGCTCTTATTAACTTTAAGGAAACACCAACGATAAGGCAAAATACATCCAATAACACATAGAGGAAATGACCTTAAGGCTTTGTGCCAGAAACACAAAACAGAAGTTCCACAGCCAAGAGGAGTGAGAAGGTAAGCAGAAATCACCTCTCCCCTTTGCTCTTGGTAAGCTTTCTGTAAGGATTCTGCCAAAAGCAGGGCCAGCCATTATGTTGATTTCAAACTTAAACATGGAGGTGTCTATGAACCCTCAGGAAGGTTTGACTTTGTTTTTCTCCAGATGGACCCTGCAATGATGACATGCATCTTCAAAAGATGTCTGGATCCACTTTGTGCTGCCTATATGTGCAATGGGTATAGGGTCATTTGTAGGAGCATGGGTAGCTTTTTTGAATTCACACCTCTGAACAATGATTGCTGTCCTTCTCCCAGCAGCCATCAACTTCCAATAGCTTCCCAGCTAGTGGTGGGACTTCATGAAGCCCTTCTCCATCCATACTTGGGATTGTGGTTGGCTTGCTACTATGTAGGTCGTGTGCGTGCATTTCCTGCCACTGTGAGTTCATATGTGCAATGGCCCTGTCACATCCTGAAAATATTGTTTTGCTGAAGACATCCACTATTTCTGGCTCTTAAATTTCTCTGTCCCCTCATCAACACTGCTCCTTAAATCTGATGGGGCCAGGGAGATGGCTCCGTGGTTAAAGTAGTTGGTATTTAAACATGAGGATAGGAATTCAGATCCTCAGAACTTACACAAATGCCAGCCAAGAAAGCAGGCATGGCCACTCAATGGGTAGAGACATGGGATCTCCTACATCCATGTACACATATATGTAAATGGACTGGCACACATGAGCTCACCCATATACTCACAATCCACATGCAACCAACCACACACGTACAATAAACATGCTTTTGACACAAAGGAAGAGAATCATAGTGTATATCCTTGAAAAAACTCTCACAAACCCAATAAATGTAAGTGCATTACTGAAGAAAAGACCCAAGGATTCCTGCTGTCACTTTTTAAGGAGGGAGCAGGGACCAATTACACCGAAGTTGACAGTTTACCACAGAAGAGGATCTGTCAGGTGACAGACGGAGTTGTACTCATTTCTAGAACCACAATGATATTGCATAAAGAGACGCATTTCCAGGTTCAGCTAAGTTAACAAACGTTAAGCCAAGTCTCCAATGTCGAAGGTGGGCTTTTGAAAGAGAGACTGAAAAACAAGAAGACGTTTGAGAGTACCTGTTTGGAGTAAGAGATGTTCTCCCTACATGCCTGGACACAGCAATCTGTGGAACTGCTGGATTTAACCTCCAGTCACTGTTAAGTAACTTTTGCTCTTTTATCACAACACTCATCCCCTAAGTTGCTGAAACCTATGAACCTAAAATTAAAAAAAAGAAAAGAAAAATCCAACCTAATTAGAGCATGTCAGTTTGAATATGAAGGTCCTTCCTAGAATGAAACAGTCTTGGGCTTAGTTTTATAAGCACTGTGGGGTTATGTGTCCAGCAGCCCAGGCTGAAAATGGCTGGACACAGTTGCTGGGAAGTGTGTTGCCGACTCCAGGCCCTTGAGGCCTCTGCGAAGCATGCTGTGCCCTCCCTTACTGAAGGCAGCATCACCATCTTCACGGAGTGCATCGGAATTTTAATTCAGAACATGGCTGCTCTGGCAAGAGATCACATCCAAAGACCTTTCAGGGCTGTAGGATCTGGCTGGAACACAAACACACCTTTAACCTCAGGAGACAGAGCCAAGCATATTTCTGAGCTCAAGGCCAGTTTGGTATAGAACAAGTTTCAGATAAAGAAAAGCTTAGGACCAGGAATGGTGGTTCACCCCTTTAATCTCAGAACTGCAGAGATGGAGGCACACAGATCTCTTGAGTTCTGGTCCGTTTTGTGCAGTCAGTTAAGTTGAGTCAGTGAGTTGAGAGGCAATGCAGTGGAGCTGAGTTCATGGCAGTTCAGTTTGTGAAATTCAGAGGCAGGTTTTACTGGTAGAGTTTAGAGACAGGTTGAAGAGAATAAGCTAAACACAGGTGAAGACAGAATGAAGTAGAGACTGAGGAGGAGCCAGAAGATTAGAATATATTGCTGAAGTTAGTATGAGGCCAAGAAGAGCAATTCAGTTGGAGGCAGAGAGAGAATACAGTTTGCATCATTCCGCTTGGAGAGGAGTTTGAGCCAAAATAGCTGAGTTAAATTAGCCATCAATAATTCAGAAGAACTAGAAAGGGTGAACTTATTCAGCAGGCTCAGAAGCTGAAAATATCCTAGGCTTGGATAAGATTATATGGAATCTAGAAGCGTCCAGGATTAGGCCTAGGTTAGCAGATAAAGCCACTGAGATGACAATTGTATCAGGTGAATAAAAGTGAGCACATATTGGGGTGGATCCAAGATGGCAGCTCTGACCATGCAGGGTATCTGAAGAGCAGCTCAGCAGTGAGAGCAGAGTGACTGGCAGGCCTTCCTGTGGGCCCAAAAACCTTGACGTCCTTGTTTCACAGGGAAACTCGAGTGTCCATCTTCAGGCCACCTGGCCACTACTAGAAAAAACTCTCAGGTTCCTGCTGGGCACAGCCACAGCCCTAGGTCACTGCCCAAGGCCTCCCCCACCCCCTTCTGTGGATACCTTCCTGGCAGCAGGGGAAACAACGTACCAAGCTCTGACCTTGGAGCTCACTCTCTGTCCATGGAGTGGATCCCTTCTGGCACCGGGGGTGAGGCTCCAAACCTGGGTGCCTATCTCGCCATCCTGTGGACAGCTTCTGGTACCTGTACCTTGCCTCACTAATCTTGAGCACCCACTCTCACTGATCTATAGAGCAGTACCTTCTGGTACAAGCGGTGGGGGCAGGGATGAGGGTGCAGCTCCAAACTCAGGGCCCACTCTCACCTTCCCGCAGACACTGCCCGGTACCAGTAGCTCCAAGTTCCAAACTCTGGCACCCACTATCACCATCCCTGGAGAGGATACCTTCTAGTACCAGGGGTGCCTGTGATGCCAAACTTCGGGCCCACTCTCACAATCCCTGGCAAGCGGCTCCAACCTTGGGCCTCCCGATGCTCAGTACCCACAGAAACAACCCAGACACTGCTTCAAGACTCAACCCATCTCCCTAAGGAGACCAGAGAGACCTCTGTGCTCACAGGTTCTCTAAAAAGGCTATTCCAAGCAAGCACAGTGCTTGAGTATGGTCTGTGCTCACTAACCTCAGAGCTAGAAAGCTGGTGGCAGGGCAAGCTGAGTCCTAGACTTTCTCTTCAAAAAGAAGATCCCTGAGCTCCTGAAGAATCTGCTCCTCAGGATCAAACATCTGAGGAGACCCACAGGCAATTCCCTGAGAACCACCCACCAGTCTGAAAAGGGCTCCTTTAGGAACATCCTTCCTACCCAGGGCTCTTCCTGCATCCCTGAAAACTCCTGTACAAAATAGGATCCAATATCCAATGCCAGCAACAATCAATGGCTATAGGTCAGCATAAAAACAAACAATCAGAAAAGCCAAAGCAACATGGCATCCCATATTGTCCAAAGGCAAGCAGACCTGGATGCCCTTACACAACTGAAACACAAGAAAATAACCTTGAATCTATGCTTATGAAGATGATAACAGAGAAAATGAATAAAATCCATAAAGAAATACAGGAAGATTCAGTCAAAAAAGATTGAGGCCTTTAGAGAGGAAATAATTAAATAATTGAAAGAAATAGAGAAAAGTTCAAACAAACAGGCATAGGAATTGAATGAAAGGGAGGAAAATACAAACAAACAGGTGAAGGAAATAAAAAAATGGTTTAAGATCTGAATATGGAAATGGAAACATTAAAGAAAGCACAAACTGAAGAAATTCTGGAAAGGGAGAACTTAGGGAAGAAAACAGGAAATACAGAAAAGAATCTCAGGTGTAGAAGACACAATGGAAGAAATCTATCCAAAAATTTCCTGACACAAAAATCCAAGAAATCAAGGGCAACATGAAAAGAAGAAACCAAAGACTATCAGGGATAGAAGAAAGAGAAAATTTCCAGCTCTAAGGACCAGAAAAAATTTTTCAACAAAATCATAGAAGAAAAATTTCCCAATTTTAAGAAAGAGATGCCTGTAGGCATACAAGAGGCCTAAACAACACCAAATAGATTAGACAAGAAAAGAAAATCCTCCAGCCACATAATAATTAAAACACTAAATGTAGACAACAAAGAAAAAATTATTAAAAACTACAAGGGAAAAAGGCTAAGTAACATATAATGACAAACCTATCACCTGACAAATTCACACCTGACTTCTCAGCAGAGACCATAAAAGCCAGAAGGTCCTAAGCAGATGTCTGGTAAACCCTAAGGGACCACAGATGCTGGTCTAGACTACTATACCCAACAAAACTATCAATCACCATAGATGGAAAAAACAGGATATTCCTTGACAGAACCAAATTTAAATATCTATGCACAAACCCAGCTCTACAGAAGATACTAATAGGAAAACTCCCACCCAAAGAAGTTAATCATACCCCTCGAAACACAGGATATAAATAACTTCACTACAGCAAAACCAAAAGTAAACTAGCATAGAAACAGACTACCTCAACCAACATCAAAATAAAAGGAACTAACAGTCACTGGCCAGTAATATCTTTCAACATCAATGGACTCCACTCTGCAAAAAAAGACAAAGACTGAGAAAAGGGATGCATAAATAGGACCCATTTTTCTGCTACATACAAGAAACACACCTCAGCCACAAAGATAGACATTACCTGAGAGTAAAGGGACGGATGGTTTCAGAACAGAATTCTACCAGACCTTCAAAGAAGAGCTAATGCCAATACTCTTCAAACTATTCCATAAAATAGAAATGTCACGAACATTACCAAACTCATTATATGAGGCCACAGTCACCTTGATAACTAAACCACACAAAGGGTTAACAAAGAAAAAGAATTTCAGACTAATTTCCCTTATGAACTTTGACACAAAAAACCCCAATAAAATACTTGCAAACCGAAACCAAGAACACATAAAAGATATCGTCCACTATGATCAAGTAGGCTTTATCCCAGGCATTCAGGGATGGCTCAATATAGGGAAATTCCATCAATATAATCCACCATATAATAAAACTGAAAGAAAAAAAAATCACATGATCATCTCATTAGATGCTTAAAAAGCATTTGACAAAATTCAACACCAGTTCATGTTTAAAGTCTTGGAGACATCAGGGTAGAAGACACATATCTAAACACAATAAAGGCAATATACAGCAAGACTATAGCCAACATCAAACTAAGTAGAGAGAAACTTAAATCAATCCCACTGAAATCAGAGACAAGGCAGCCCACTCTCTCTGTATGTCTTCAATGTTGTACTTGAAGTCCTAGCTAGAGCAAATAAAACAACTAAAAGAGATCAGGGAAATACAACTCCAAAAGAAAAAAGTTAAAATATCACTATTTGCAGATGATATGATAGCATACATGAGTGACCCCAAAAATTATACCAAGGAACTGCTATAGCTGATAAACACCCTCAGCAGTGTGGCTGGATTAAAATTAACTAAAAAAACAAAAAAACAAAAACAAAAACAAAAAAACCCAGTAGCCCTCCTGTATACAAAAACCAATCAGGATGAGAAAAAAATTAGGGAAACAACACCCTTAAAAATAGCCACTAATATCATAGAGTACCTTGGTGTGACTCTAACCAAGAAAGTGAAAGACTGGTTTGAAAAAAACCTTCAAGTCTCTGAAGAAAGAAATTGAAGAAGATATCAGAAGATGGAAAGATCTTCCATGTTCATGGTTAGGTAGAATTAATATAGTAAAAATGGCCATCTTACCAAAAGCAATCTACAGATTTAATGCAGTTCCCACCAAAATACCAACACAATTCTTTACAGACCTTGAAAGAACAATTCTCAACTTCATATGGATAGAAAGGAACCCAGGAAAGCCAAAACCATCCTGTACAATAAAAGATTTTTTGAGGTATCTCCATCCTTGATCTCAAGGTGTACTATAGAACAACAGTAATAAATGCTCAGCATGGTACTGGCAGAGAAATAGTGGATCAATGGAATTGAATTGATGACACAGAAGTAAATCCACACACCTATGTAACACCTGATTTTTGACAACCTGATTTGTGATGAAGAAGCCAAAACCATACAATGAAAAAAAAAAAAAAGATAGCGTTTTCTACACATGGTGCTTGTCTAACTGGATGTCTGCGTGTAGAAAAATGCAAATAGATCCATACTTATCACTCTGCACTAAATTCCAAGCATATCAGAGACCTCAACATAAAACCACTAAATCTGTTAGACACACTAAATCTGTTAAAAGAAAGAATGGGGAAGAGCCTTGAATTCATTGGCACAGGAGACAACTTCCTGAACAGAACACCAACAGCACAGGCTCTTAGATCAACAATCAATAAATGGGACCTCATGAAACTAGAAAGTTTTTGTAAAGTAAAGGACATGGTCATCAGAACAAAACGGCAGCTTACAGACTGGGAAAGGATCTTCACCAACCCTATATCTGACCAAGGGCTAATATCTAGAATATATAAAGAACCAAAAAAATTAAACACCAACAAACCAAATAATTCAATTAAAATTAAAAAATGGGGTAAGGAGCTAAACAGAATTCTCAGTAGAGGAATATCAAATGGCAGAGAACACTTAAAGAAATGTTCAATATCCTTAGTCATCAGGGAAATGCAAATCAAAACTACTTTGAGATTCCATCTTATACCCATCAGAATGGCTAAGATCAAAAACTCAAGTGACAACACATGCTAGAAAGGTAGAGAAAGGGAAACTCTCCTCCATTGCTGGTAGCAGTGAAAACTTGTACAACTACTTTGGAAATCAATCTGGTGCTTTATTAGAAACTTGGGAATAGTGCTACCTCAAGATCCAGCTATACCACTCCTGGGGATATACCCAAAAGATGTTCTACCATTCAACAAGGACATTTGCTCAACTATGTTCATAGCAGCTTTATTTGTAATAGCCAGAATCTGGAAACATCTCAGATGTCCCTCAACTGAAGAATGGATACAGAAATTGTGGTACATTTACACAATGGAATATTACTCAGCATTTAAAAACAAGGAAATCATGAAATTTGCAAGCAAATGGTGGGAACTAGAAAAGATCATCCTGAATGAGGTATCCCAGAACCAGAAAGACACCATGTATATATTCACTTATAAGCAAATATTGGCCATACAATATAGGATAACGAAACTAAAATTCACAAATCTAAAGAAGCTAAATAACAAGGAGGACCCTTAGGAGGATGCTTAATTCTCAATCAGAAGGGCGAACAGGATAGACACCGGAAATGGTAGAGTCTACCACAGATGTCCTCTGAAAGACTCTACCCAGCAGGGGATCGAACCAGATGCTGAGACTCACAGCCAAACTTTGGACAGAGCACAGGGAGTCTTACTTAAGAAATGGGGTACAGAAGGACCCAAAAGAGACAAGAATTCCACAACGAGACCAACAAAGCCAAAAAATCTCTGCTCAGGGGATCCTGCGGAGACTGATGCATCAACCAAGGACCATGTATGGAGAGGACCTAGACCCCTTGCTCAGATGTAGCCGAAAGGCAGCACAGTCTCCAAGTGGGTTCCCTAGGAAGGAGAGCAGGGGTTGTCTCTGACATGAAGTTGGTTGCCTGCTCTTTTATCACTTTACCATGCCTGGCGGGATGGCCTTTGCCAGGCCACAGAAGATAAGGACCTAGGCAGTCTTGATGAGACTTGATAGGCTAGGGTCAGATGGTAGGGGAGGACAACTTCCTCTTTCAGTGGACTAGGGAAGGGTGATGAGGGGAGCGGGAGGGTGGGACCAGGAGGAGATGAGGGAGGGGCTATAATTTGGATGTAAAGTAAATAAATATAATAAATAAGAATATAGTAAAATTACTTATCATACAAGTCAAAATGATGATAAAGAAAAATAAAATTATTTGTCAAGGAATTAAAAAACACACATGGGAATTATGGTCTCTGGATGATTCATACAGTGAACATGGGTGTTGGTTTTCAGTTCTATCTTGTTATCAGAAAACCTTTTCTCAAATGTGCTAGAGTAGCCAAAAATTTGCTTTAATTTCTTTTTACCAGATTTCCTCCTATTTTCACAGCAGTATTTACTAAGCAAGAATTAAATGGCCAGTAACTATGAGTTTCCCATTAACAAGCAGGTTAACTTAAAATGCATAAAGTCAAGAGATACTTTGGAGGCCAGCTTAGGCCTAGATGCCTTCTGGTTCTTCAGTGGTAAGTCTCCATCTGAGACTTCCTGAGCCTTGAGAAGAGCCCCCTGCTCATCTTCTCCCTGGCCAAGGCTCCTACCTAATCTGACCACAGTGCAACCAGGCTTACAGGACCCATGTTACCACCCCAGCCACCTCGTATTGAGGGAGAACCTTCAGCACGACAGTGTCTGTGTGTTGTTGCCCCTAACTCTGTTTGGTTGGTCTTCTGAACTGTGCCTCCTCCACATCTGTATAAATCAAAATTAACCCTTCTCTATTCCCATCATCACTTTCTTGTTGATACTATTGTTTGAATAAATGCTCTGACATCACCTTCCTTTCACTGGGTATGCCTATAGCGTTTTAAGAAACTATAGGTAAAAGCCAAGCTTTTTTGCTAAAAACCAAGAGCTAATACTGATTTAGCATACAAGTTTGAGTAAAGGCATTGGTTGGGGCAGATTACAGTGTGTTTGAAAGTTTCTGAAGGAATATTCTCCCACCCAACTATTACTGCAGGAATCTATTAAAACTAAAAAGCAAAACTCTATTCAAGGCATGCTCTTCTGTGTCTTACACAGTTTATTTGTCTTTCAGCATTGTTTCATGGGAAAGAGAAGGATACAGATGAAGCAATTTCATTGTAGATACATTAGTTCATCTACAAGTATGGGGAAACCCGTATTTCTATTGTACAGCGAGCACAGAGGCCAATAATGGATAGAGGGTACCTGTGTTACCTGTGTTAGATACCTGATACCATTCCTTCAGGTGGGAGGAAACGATTCTGAACAGGAGTTGGAGTTGGAACACAGGAATGGAAAGAACACATGAAGGACAATCCTTTGGCCTCAGGAGACAAAGAAACAGGCCCAAAGCATGCCGTGCTAGTATGCTTCTTCATAGCTCAAACAGATTCTCACTTGCTGGTCATGTGAAAGGCCTTGGTATTGTGTAAAGCAGTAACAATGGGGAAAGGACATTTCTACCAACTGGATGTGGAGAGATGATGTTATTACATTCACCTCCCATCTTTTTATTTAATCTAACCCTGGTTATTTTATTTAGCCCTGGCCCATGGTGAGTACCACACACTCTCAGAGTGAATCTTTCTATTTTTGTTAATGCTCCCTAAAACTGTCTTCACAGATATGTTTGTTTTCTATGTGATTCTAAGTCTCATTAAGTTGACAACTAATCAAGACAAACCATCACCCAGGGGCTCTGGAAGAATCTCAATTTACCTAACACCTTGTGAGGGTCTGACTCCTATATGCAATCATGTGAATGACTCGGGAAGAGAATGTTCCATCACTCCAAGAGCATACAGGCTTGTCAGAGGCCCAGCTAGGAAATCAATTATGCTATGATTTCTCACCAGTCTGGAATAATTTTTTATGCAGCAAACAGGTATCTAACACAGCTGTTTTTTGCTGCCTTAAACCTTTCAGCTTCCTATTGTTCTTCAGAAAAAGATTAACTCAGAAGCTCAATGTGACTTCCAAAGGCTTGTTGACCTCCTCCTGATCTTACTTTTTCTGATCTCTTCTTTTGCCGGAAGGGATTCCATTCTCTCATGCCTTTCTCTTTGATTATTCAGATCTATACATACACCATACTCTCAATGCTCCAAGAGGGCAAGCAAGGTTGTGTTTAAAGTTGTTGAGTATTATGTTTTAGGCCTTGAACAAAGAAAGTGCTCCATAAATACTTGATGAATGAACCCTGAAATGCTGCAAATATCAAATATTTTAATTTGTTTGACCCATTCATACTTGTGAAGAATGAAAGTCATCACAAATAAAATAGAATGTCTTTATAGGCACTTTTAATGGAGTTATAATCTTATCTTTATTTCAAGTTGGAATACTGCTTCACTTCAGGTAAATAGGCTGCACACCTAGAGTAGATAAGATACCAAACAAGAAGAAAAACGACACCCCAGATGTTGCTTCTCATAAGTACAAAATTTGTTTTTATCTGTGTTGTCTGCAAACTGGTGGAAGAACATGAAAGTGGATATGAAGTTGAGACCCCCCAAGAGCTGACCTCATTTCAGTCTCTCGGCCTGAGAGTGAGTACATCACTGGGAACTGACTCCCCGTGTATCTCATCTTGCAGGAATCTGCTGGGAAGCAAAGGACTCAAGAGTACAGGGTGTTTGCCCCCAACCTGACAAATGGATGTGCACAAATATCAATAGCGATAGATGTTCTCAAATGACGAGCTATCATTTGCCATTTTAAATTTTCACTAATCTTGGTGTGTTTGTTGGGCTCACTGAATGATACAAGACTAGTCTCAGGAAGAAAATGTCCATTTACTTGCTGTTTGGAGAAAAAGCAGAGCTGATCATTTTGAGAAATCATTTTAGGCTTTAGGCACAGTCTCCATTTTTTTGAGGAAACACTAGACAGAGTAGAGGTGCCGAGGTCTTCAGTATCTTCCCTGCTTCTTTTCCTAGTGAAAAGTCTGAGAGGGCTATGTGAGTTTCTATGCAAACTGGTGGAAATCTGTGCAAATAAGGACTTTCTTAGAAAGTCCATTTAGTGGCTTAATATAAACAACAAAAAACCCAAGCCTGCCTGCGTGGCTTCTGGAAGTGAGAGGCACAAGGCTCTGCCTAGTGAAAAATAATGAAGTCTTTTGTCTTGTGTGAGTGAGGAGAACGTCCATTATGCAGGCATATGTAATCTCTTTATTCCTGTTCCCCGGGGGAGAATTACAGAGAGGCATTTTCCTTTTCCCAGTTGGGGTTAATGTTATGCCCTCTCTACCTTTGAAAGTAAAACAAGATGAGGACCCCTGATGATGGCTCAAATGTGGGAATATTCCTCAGCAAACACACATTCCCAGTTGCAAAAATATTACCCCTGGTTTCTTGCCAAGCCTTTGAAAAAAACATATGAAAGATTGATTCCCCCCTTCCCACATTGCCTCTGTGGTGTGGAATTTCAATTGCCCCTTACATGAGAGCCACATATATAATCTTTTCTAGGAGCAGAGAATTGTGTCATAAGAAATTGTCTCTATTTTTCTTGACATTCCTCCATCAAAAATATTTTTAAATTGGCCCACAGATGATGGGTACAAGAGAGCTCTTTGGAGTTTTATTAGCCTTTAAACACTACTAGTTGTTTATAGACAGAGTAGCAGGGGTCCTCTGCTCCTTTCTTTGTTTCCTTGTCTTCTTTCTTAATGTTCCAGAACAAGGGTGTGGGAAAAGCCCGTACATTCTGTAATGAAAAAGAGGCCTAGGAGTCTTCAAATTATTTTCACTCATTACAGAAAAGTTAGATTACATGAGAACATCCGCAGCAAATGTAATTACCACCCAAGAAATCTCAAAGTGGCTCCACAGAGAATTGAAGTTGAGTGGCTTTATTCAAATTCTGAACTCCAAAAGGTAATATACTTTAAAGTATTTTCAGATGTTGGTTAATGTGATGTGACTTCATCATCAGACGAGAAAACAGTCCTCCACTGGCAATTACATAAACTCATGAGTGGTTTAGGGGGCAAGAAAAGAGAAAATGGGCATTGCCTGGAAACGGCTCTTACCTGACAGCATTGGGGTGACAAAGCGATCATCTGAGGTGGAGACAAGAGCAGATGATAATGGGGAAGCCCCCGTGATGGGCTCTTGCTGAGGTGAGGGAAAAGCTGCGTTTTTATGGGAGTGAGTACTCCCACTCTTTAGTTCAGCCCTGTCTTGGTTGGAAGGATATCACTCCTTAATAGCAGTAGCTTAGGCCTTCTTATTTCTGCATTATTCACAAAAGTGTTTTTACAGATAGATATGAAAATGCATGCTCAACCAATGCTGCATTGAAGATTGAAAAGAAACCTTCAATGTCTTTATTTTACAAATGTGCCATAAACAAACAAAAAAAGAAAATCAAATCATGGGAAAATCATACGCTTGGTGGCCCCATTGGAGGCCAGTTTGTATGAGCCCCAAACTACTCATTAGGGTTCAAATTTTTAGCCCAACTACTGACCCACAAACATATATTTTATAATGCAATGATGTAACTTTATTTTTTTGTGTGTGTGGTGTATGGTGCACATGGGTATAAGTGTGCTAAGATGTCCTCTATCACTGGCTGCTCTACTGCCTTGAGACAAGACCTTTCACTGAAAAATAATGAAGTGTAAAGAAAAGTATTTCAATAAAAAATAATGAAATCTTTCACTGACGCTCATTTGGGCTAGGCTGTTTGGCCAGCGCACCTGTCTCTGCATCTCCAACACTTTGGTTATAAGCATGTTAAGCTGTGCCTCGATAGTTATAGCTCAGGATTTGAACTTATACTTGCAAGCAAGCACTCTTATGCACTGAGCAAGCCCAGAACATTTTTTTCTCTTTTTAAAAATTATTATTACCATTTTTACAATTTATTCAACTTGTACCCCGGCTGTGGCCCTATCTCATCTCCTCCCAATCCCACCCTTCCTCCCTCTTCTCCCCCTTGTCCCACCCCTAGTTAGAGGCTGTCTCTGGCATGAACTCAGTGGCAGGCTCTCTGATCACCTCCCCCTAGTGGGTGTAGCCTTGCCAGGCCACAGAGGAAGACAATACAACCAGTCCTGATGAGACCTGAACTTTTTGTAATTTAATAAAAATAAAAATTTGAAAACATTATATAACATGAATTATATTTTCTGTATTATTACTTTATACTCCAGAGATAAAGCAGTTAAAGCAACATCCTATCAAGATAACTTCCGGTGGCCAGGCTCTGCTCTTCTTTAGAGGTTGCATGGCTGGAATTATCCTGTGAGAATCATTTCAGCCTTTGCAGAGCAACTTCTTCCCCAAATAATGTACGCTTATACTTCCTTCACGTCTTGTAAAGGTCTTTGCTTTTTTAGTAGTAAATGACATTCCATTGCCAAGATAGACTACAGTTTGTTTTATTTCATCTTAAAATTTGTTTTAGTTTATTTATTGTTATTGTCATGTGTGTTTGTATGCATAGTGTTTGTGTTTTTGTGTGTGTTGGCATCACAGTACATGTGTGAAGTCAGGAGGCAGCTTCAGGACTCCGTTCACTCCCGCCTAGGTTCTGGGCCTGGCTTTTGCCAACTGAGCCATATCACTGGTCGGGTCCTCACGGTTTGTTTATCCGTTCACATGCGCATTAACGTTTGATTGTTTCCAAGTGTGAGAGTTGGGACTAAAGACACCTTAAATGTCTGCGTTTACTACGATGTCTGTATGGACATCTGTCACTGCATGTCTATGAGGAAAGTAACACACCAGTGCAAGAGTTAATGGATATCTGTCACTGCATGTCTATGAGGAAAGTAACACACCAGTGCAAGAGTTAATGGATATCTGTCACTGCATGTCTATGAGGAAAGTAACCAGTGCAAGAATTAATCACCGCGACTGTTACAGTGCTCCGATCTTTTCTTGGATCCAGCACTGTGATAGTCATTTTTGCACTTGCAATAGCTACGTGTCAGACAGAAAAATACTGCATTTTGGTGACCAAAGGTAAGATACTATCTAATAACATATTTCTAGAATGCATTCTTCTGTTTAAGTACAGTCAGCCTTTAATTAGAAATGATTGTTTTATTGGAAGACATGCTACAACAGATTTAAGTTCACAGCAAAATTAGGAGAATATTGCTATAAATAAGAAATACCCTCTTTACTTATTTTTTAATTTTGTCTTTGTTTTTATAGCAAGCATTACAGAATCCTACAACTATGAAACATGTTCCTGAATTCATTTTTAAAAAGTCAGTTAACTTTCTTAAAGACTATCACAAATCAGGGCATTAACCCATCTATATTTTTGGTGCTAATTACTAACATACATCTATGCATAGAAAATGACATATTTTCTATCTTTGCTTTTTTTTTGTAAAATTTATTTTTATGTGAGTGTGTATGTGTCTGAGTGTGTGTGTGTGTTTCACATGTGTGCAGCCTCAGATCCTCTGGAGGGGCCATCAGCATGGGTTCTGGAGACAAGCCTGCATCCTTTGGAGCAGCTCTCTGTCACTGAGCTACTCCTTGGCCCCAAATACAACATATTTTAGCACCAGATATTTTTATTAGAGGAAAAATGCAGTGCTATACATCATTTAATCTTTGATTTGTTATAGAATACACTCATTTTTGCAGTAACCTTCTCTTCCATAGGAGAGTATATTCCTAGAGGCCTAGTAAATTCTTGAGGGGAAAAGACATATGTGTGTATACAATTTGTTCTCTTTTTCTTCATGCTCAGCAGTGTTGGTTACCATAATCCCTAACTTTACCTGCTTCTATGTTTTATGCCCTGCTGCCTCCTTTGTGTCATGCATGGCCCTTATGGTTTGGGGCTAATAGTAAAATGATAAGAGAGTAATAATGAGATCACCAATCCGATAACCAGCTGCAACATACATGAAGTGACTGATGGGCAGGGGGCATCTACAGCATGGACAGACTGACAAAGAGCCCATTCATGCCCAGGCAGGATGGAGCAGGACAGCAAGAAAGTCTATCATGTTACTCAGAACAACAGGAATGAAAAATAATATATAATTTAAAAATTGCTTATTTCTGGAATTTTCCACTTCATTTTTGACTGTAGTGACTGATTTCGAAGTAAAAGCCCTGTGATTGTCAAAGGAAAAAAAAATTATATGTATCACTTTGAAATCTTTGCTTTTTTTGTTTCATACAAATATACATACATACTTACATTTTATTCTTGTTTTAAATGTGTTAAATGACTTTAATGATTTTTTTCAGTGCTCTTTTTTTTTCTATTTATATATTCATGTTTATTGATATATTCTTAGAAAGACAAAATGATCTCAAGCCTCTTTAGAAAATGTAATCATGTACTGATTGACATCTCAATTTAGTAATTAAATATCTAAATTTGGTGATTAGGTACCTCATGAATGTAATATAATCACTGCATTCTTTACTTAAACATATTACTTTATGTGTAATATTGTAATAAGTTTGAAACTTAAATGTTTTCTTCTTTAGAAGGAAAGTTTTCTAAAATTAGAAACAAATCATTAGCTAACTTTTAATACTATTTTTTTCTTGCCATTAGACACTCTTTTTTTATTACAGTTTATTCACTTTGTATTCCAGCTATAGGCCCCTCCCTCATCCAATCCCAATCTTACCCTCCCTCCCTCTCCTCCTCCTTTGCCACTCCCCCAGTCCACTGATAAGGGAGGTCCTCCTCCCCTTCCCTCTGACTCTAGTCTATCAAGTCTCATCAGGACTGGCTGCACTGTCTTCCTCTTGGCCTGGTAAGTCTGCTCCCTCCTCAAGGGGAGGTGATCAAAGAGCCAGTCACTGAGTTCATGTCAGAGACAGTCTCTGTTCCCCTTGTTAGGGTACCCACTTGGAGACTGAGCTGCCATGGGCTCTATCTATGTAGGGGTCCTAGGTTATCTCCATGCATGGTCCTTGGTTGGAGTATCAGTTTCAGAAAAGACCCCGTGCCCAGATTTTTTTGTTCTGTTGCTCTCCTTGTGGAGCTCCTGTCCCCTCTAGGTCTTTTTATATCCCCCTTCTTTTATAAGATTCCCTGCACTCTGCCCAAAATTTGGCTATGAGTCTCAGCATCTGCTTTGATACCCTGCTGGGTAGAGTCTTTCAGAGGCCCTCCGTGGTAGGCTCCTGTTCTATTTCCTGTTTTCTCCCTCTTCTGATGTCTATTCCATTTGCCTTTCTGAATGAGGATTGACTTAATTCACATCTGTGTCCTCAGTCTCTTTAACTACAAATAGTGTCTTATAGTCAGTTTGTAAGACTAATGTCCAGAAATGCTAAGGCAATACCAGAAGTAGGCAGCCTTAATAGGACCACAAAGATAAATGTTTATGTAATTAATTCCCAACACTGTTTTCTTTTAACTTTGTCTTATTCTTGCCAAGTGTTGGCCATAAAATAATTATTTCTGTCTCAGGAGATTGACCCAAACTGAGTGCTTCAAGGATTTATGTCTCTATCTTCTCATTTCCAGGGTCATTTCAGGTCATCCTCTGCCTTGGCTGACCCCACTGTTAAGGAGTGATTGAAGTTACAAAGATTGGGGGTGGGTGACTGGGTTGGATGCAGCCACACACTCACTTCCTCTCTGTATACACTACCTAGAATGGTCCTGGAGCTTAGAAAGGAAAAACATGACCTCATCCAAATTTGTGGATTGAGTTGGGAGGTGGTGGCATAAGCCTTTAATCCCAGCACCCAGGAGCTAGAGGCAGGTGGATTTCTGAGTTCAAGGCCAGTCAGCCTGGCTTACAACACAAGTTTCAGGACAGCCAGGGGTACACAGAGAAATCTTGTCTTGAAAAACAAACAAACAAACAAATAAACAAGACAGTGACAACAAAAAAGATGATGTTTTGAAAAGCAAAATTGCTGAATAGGAAAAAGCAAAGAAACTACAATTCCATGGAATGCAGAAGATGCCACCGAAATCCTTCAAGGATGGGTAACTAAGGAGAACTCTGAAGAGAAAAACTCTATGTTAGGGGACTGGAGAGGGGGCTCAGTTATTATGAAAACTTGGTGTTCTTTCACAGGACCTGGGTTCAATGGCTGGCATTCTCAGGATGGCTCACAACCGGCTCCAGGAATCCCAAACCCTCTTCTGGCCTCCATGGTACCAGGCACACACACGATGCACAAACTTCATGTAGGTAAAGCCCCCAAAGAGCATAAAGTAAAATATTTAAAAACATAAATGATACCCTTAAAATGATAACCAGGAACAAAGGTAGTGCTGCATACTACCCTTTGCAGACTTCATCTTAGCTCTAGCTAAGCAGACTGAAGAGTAGTCTTTAGACTCTCAGTAACAATTATTATCATAAAGTTCATAGTACCATTGATCAAATATCACGGTAGAAATATGAGCTGATCACTTGCCAAGCTTATAAAGATACTGTCTTGGTTAATGAGGCACTCGTGGCAACCCACAAAAGGACAGAATGTTCGGAATAATGTACAGTTTAATGATTTTGGTGTGTGATATTTCTGTATTTGTTGATGCTCTTTGCGAATGGAGTCCATTTTTGCTTGAATTAGAACAAGCCTCAGCAGAGGAAGCAGCACTTTGAAAACATGCCTATATTTCTGCCTCTCTGATGCTGAGAAAGGTCACAGGAGTTTGGAAGATCGTGATCCTCGGGGGAGCTGAATGGCAGCATCCAGGTCAGAACGTATTTTGCGATGTAGGTCCAATGAGAATTGCAGCCACGGTAGCACTTTGACCATCAGAGCTGCAAGCCCAGATCCTCCACCAATTCTTAACATGGTTAAGAAGGAGAGGTTGCTCCACTTAAGTCAGAGTCTCCATCGCAGCTCCAGGCTCTTTCCTTAAACTAATTTTTCTACACTATGGACTGCAGCAGCCTCTCTGGTCATGAAAACACAGAACAACATAGCCTCTGGGACACATTAAAAGCAGCCCTCTAAGGGAGATTTACAGCTCTAAGTACCTACATTAAATGTTCAGAAAGAGCACAAAAAATGACTTAATGATGCTACTCAAAAATTTGGAAACACAAGAACAAGTCAAACCAATCCCATAGATGGCAATAAATAGTAAAAATCAGAGCAGAAGCTAATAAAAATAGAAACAAAAAAATAACACAAAGAGTCAGTGAGTCTGAGAGCTGTTCTTTTAGATTGACAGACCCTTTCCAATGAGCCAGAAGAAAGAGTGGGGCCAAATTAATAAAATCAGAAATGTAAAAGGGAAACATTACAGCAGACATCAAAGAAATTAAAAATATTATAAGGGAATACTTTAAAAGCCTTAACTCCATTAAGTTAGATCACCTAAGAGAAAGAAACAAATTTCATCCAAACTACTCAAATTAAACAAAAAAGAGATCACCATCTCTAAAAAGACACAACTAAGGAAGAGTTTGAAAGAGTAATAAAAAGTTTTCCAACTGAAGGAAGACCAGGATCAGATAGATTCATGACATGGTTCTACCAGAATTTCAAAGAATATCCACGGCTAATTCTTCTTATTAAAAGAAAAGAAACAGAAGGAGCACCCAAATTAGACAAAAACACAACAGAGAAAACAACTGGGCAATATTCCTGACGAACATAGAGTAAAAAAATCCTCAATAATATACTTGTAAACTGAATGAAAACATACATCAAAAAGACTATCTCCATGACCAAGCTGGCTTTATCACAGAAGGGCAAGGGTGGCTCAACATACACGTCAATAATGTAAAAGGCTACATCAACGGACTTGAAGACACACGTCATATGATCATCTCAATAGATGCAGAAAAAGCCTCCAATAAAAATTTACTGGGATGACCAGAATACCTCAAGCTACCAACTAAGCTCCTGATCACCGCTCTCTAGCTATTCCAACCCCCTTCCTTTCTTCCTTTGTTTGCATGAGTGGTGTATGTGTAGGTACATATGTACATATGGGTTTATGTGCAAGTGTGTGCATGTGACGGATAGAGACTGATGTCTGCTGTTTTCCCCAGTCATTTGGCACTATCCTTTTTGAGACATAGTCTCTAATCCCGGACTCCTCTGACTGGTTCTGGGTAGACTGCCAGCAAGGTCCGGAGATGAGCCTGTTTCCTCAGCACTTGGCTTGCAGATGCATGCTGCCAAAAAGACTTTTTATAGGGTCTGACTGTGAGAGCCGCAGGTTGGCAAGGACTGGAGCGAACCATTGTCTTCATACCACAGGACCTCTGCTCTCAGGTGCTCAGAGAGGCAAGACATTTTTATAGAACAAAAAAGATAAATGCTTTTTGTAAATGTCAAATTTTCGCGAAAAGTCTTGTTATTTTCAAGCTGAAGCTGCTTATTTCCCGAAATTCAGAAGATGACATACAGCCAAGGCCCTTTCATGTTATGTTTTTCTGGGATGCAGTGAAATAGTATTGGCTTTTGCCATTCCCAAATTATACAACTGTCAGGAAAGGTTGAGGAGGGTTCATATTTCCTGACAGTTTAAGAATTTTTTTTTCTCACATCATACATGTTTTCAAACAAAAGCCCCAGACTTCTTATTTAAAAAAAGTTAAATTCCCCCTTGCAGCATTATTTGTGTATGTGACTGAATAGAATTTTGTGAAAATATGATTTATTCTATCCATCTAATTCATTCATTTTTGTGACACTGTGTACCCATTAAGTCACTTTTCATTGTTAAAGAAAAAGTGTGATTTTTTTTTTAGATTCAAATGACATGTTCACATATACCTTATGACATGATGTTTTTCAAGGCCTAACTGTAAATGAAAATTTCCTGGGAGGCTTTGAAACATTTGTCACTCAGACAAATAATAGAGTATTGGCCCACAGGACTCTCTTGGAAAAGCAGTGTCTTTGTCTGGCTGCCTCAGGACTATATACCAGATCAGTGTGCACCACGACTCCCAGAGGCGGCCTCCTGCCTCGTCACCTGGGAAAGGGAAATGACGGCACTGGATAGAAGGGAGAATCAGTGCCAGGGTACACACTAGTCACTTTTCACATCGCAGAGTCTAGTGCATCATGTCAGGTAAGTGGCCGAGGCTGGAGGGAGCTAGGCACAGTACACCTGCAGCCAGTAAGCAGGGAGTGCGGAGTGCGGGTGGTCAGCCAGCTTTCTCCTTTCATCCAGTCCAGGACCAGCCCATGGAAGTGTGCGGCTCATAGGTGGGTCTTCTGCCTCAGTTATTCTAATCTAGAACTTATAGGCGTGCCCAGAGGTGTGTCTCCTAGGTGATTCTAGATCCAATGACGTTGACAGCAACATTAACCACGACAAGATGTAAAGGATGTGAGACCTACGGCTCCTTCCTTATAGCTCCATCCCTTTTCAGGCCTGAAGTACTGAGGTATACTTGGTACAGAGCAGTTCAGCAGGTGCTCTGGCGTGGCTTGCTTGCTGGGCATTAAGGGCAGAGTCAGTCACTGGAGCCTTGGTCGTGGCTTGCTGTTTGGTACCCAGGACATTAACGAGACACAGTTGGCTCACAGTGTAGCTCCATCGGAGAAATGAAGTTGAGTATCTGAGCATGGCATGTTGTATCCCAAGCAGACTTGCTAAAGGGTGGTCTTAACAAGAGAGAAATGGTAGGGAGGGTCTGAACTAGACTCAAAGTGGCTTGTTCTTCCTTTTATGGATGCTTCTTTTCTAGTAAGTGTGTCAGTATTTCTGCTGATCCCTGCTGTGAACTTGCTGGTGTAGCTACAGCTTGACCAAGTATCTCTGAGGTTATGAGCAGCCCAAACCAGCCTCATGGCATATTCCCAGGGAGAACATGAGATGATTGAACACCTAGTCCAAACATCAGTCACTTTAGGACTCAGGTTGCCTCTTTTCATAAGACCCTGAGTGGTTATCTAATTAGATTGAGAAAACTTAAGCCCCAGGAATATTTATTTTTACCTCAAAAAGCTACCGCGATACCCACATGACTTTGTGCCTGACTGTCATCCATGGGGAGCGAACATAGTGGAGTGTGTCCTCATGAGACAGAACTTTTTTTCTCTCTCACAAGTTTCAGGTACTGTTATAAAGTTAATAGTTTCTCACCGTGAATATACTTAGCTGTATTTACTCGTCATGACTTCCCAAGACATAGTAATACACATTACAGAAAGAAGCTTTCAAGATCATCCCAGTAATGGACTCTGTAGAAGAGCCTGATTCCTTCCACTTACATGGTCACGTTGATTTCCTTATTGACACTTCATTTCAAGGCATATTGTAGACCGTAACACTAATGCTTTCATGACTATCTGAAAGTTGTTATGTGGGGTTGGAGAGACATGTGAGCAGTTAAGAGCTCTTGTTACTCTGGAAAGGACCGAGGTTTGGTTCCCGTCACCCACAGGGAGGCTCACAACCAGCTGTAACTCCAGTCCCAGGGGATCTGACTCCTCTTCTGGCCTCCCGGGCACTGCCTGCACAGGGTGCACAGACATTCCAGCAGGGCCTTCAAATCTTTAAAGAGCCTTAGTAATAGATGAAGAAATCATAATTGTTTTTAAAGACTTTCACTTCTGCTATGATTCCTTCAGATTTTTTCCTTCGGTTACCACAAAAATATAGACAGTCAAGAATAATGATAAATTCTTTTTACTTTTTTTTATAAATGCTTTTAGGTATAGATATTTAAATACATTAAATAACAAACATGACATATTATGATAATTAAATAGTATGCTGTCTAGACAAAAATTAGCTATGTCTTTGACACACATTCCTATACATGAGCAGAAAGTAAATACTATTTTCCAGGAAATAAATTCATTGAGAATGTAATCCCACAGGTGGTAAAGCATGCTTCAAGTTTATTGGTATTACCTTAAGATTTTTGTCACTGCAGCTTCCTTTTCCAGAAGGTTCCTCGCCCTGATGCTGAAAACAGACTTGCGAAGCTGAAAGGTGTAAGGACCACTTTAGTTTTGAGTTGTAAAGGAATGTTATGTTTACAATTCATGAGACAGAAGTCATTATTCAAACACTGGTTCTCTTTCCCCTTGTGACCTCTATGTCTCATTTACCTTTCTCTTAATATCTCCTCCTCCCATCTTATGATCCCCCTTTTAGTTTCATGCCTACTGCACATATGACAAAACTGGCATTTGTTTTCTGAGTGTGGCTTAATTCTCTTAACATGATAATTGAGGGTTTTCCTAGTTTTATTTGTCTGTACTCCATCCTGACACATGTGTAGAGATGCATGTGTCCCTGCACCGACTGTAAAGCAGCCTCAGCTACAGCATGGCACACGGTGTGCACATTGCTGCAGTCGCGCTGTCGGGCATCTGAGGAAGCCCTCAAGTCCCCAAAGGACTTGATGTTGACATTGACACTTGGAACATATATCCATCATTGCTTAGTGAAATGTTTTCCAATTTACACTATGGTGCTGTATGCTCTTGGCCTGAGATCTAATACTAATCTGAACATGGGTCCAGGAGGTGTTTTATTCTTCAGGCATGGGGTTAGATGACAGGAAAGAATGGTCAATGTTTGCCTCTACGTGATGATGATAAAAGTGATTCCAGAGAAAAGGAGACAGAGAGAAAGCAATTGAAAGGGGGGAAGGAAGAGAGAGAGAGAGAATCAGGTTAGGCTCCTGAGAACTGAGAGCGGGAGACAATGAGAAGAGAGTGAGGCACTGTCTATCACCAGTAAATTATCTTATCTAACTACTTGGCACATGCATCAGTAACTGATAACAAAAGATTAATAGAAGGTAGGTTCTTGACCTCTGAGCCTGAACAGCGCAGTAAGATGAGAACATATGAGCTCGCATTTACAAACCAGCCGATCAATAAGCACTATAATGTGAACCAAGGTGTACATATGGCCAAGGTTGTAAAGGGACCAAGTTACAAACCCCTCTTTTCTTCTGTGTGCGCTCCTGTGGAGGTCAGAGGCTCTTCTTTATCACTCTCCACGTTGGTTTTGCAGTGGAATCTCCCGCTGAACCTGGAGCTCACTGACTGGCTAGAGGGCTGGCCAGTAAGCTCCGGGGTCCTCTGTTCTCTGTATCCCAGCGCTGGGCTCACAGATCCTTCCTGCCACACCCGACCTTCTGTGTGGGCAGTCAAGATCTGAACTCAGGTCCCCATGCTTGCACTCACCTAGGCATTACTTAACCCCACAGACCGGTCCTTGCTATCACCACCTACCACTGAGGCAACATCATGGTGCTAACGTAGTTTTCATGTTGCTCAGAAAATCTGAAATGAAGTGTAGGATCATTGAGCACACTGACCTTTCTACCTGCATCTATGACAATTTTATCTTTTTGTAATGAAAAACCGAATAGTTTTTGAATTGACTAGAACTCTTAGGAAAATCAATCACATGTTCATAGAGACTAGAGTGAAGGCCACTCATTTAGAAGGTATTTCATGGTAGTATATAAAGGGCATTTACTTTCCTACATCTGTCACTCCTAAAGAAGTGACACTGGGAGGATTTTATAATCTCTTTGAAGGGCCTGTCAGGGGAGGGGTCTGCTCTGGCCACTAAAACATGCGGTCAGGAGTCAGAAGTCAGGGCCAGGCTACAGGAGGGTCCCCAGTGGCACACTGTGGGCAAGGAAGGCAGACACCGTGATGCTCAAAGCTAACAGTATTCCTTACTTGTCTTTTGCACAAGGCAGCAACCGGAACTCAATCACCTGAACTGCCCTTTAGCAAAGCAGCTGGTAACAAACACACATCTGCATATTTGGGATGCTATCTACTACAATAAACTTGAGATGATTAAAGCAATGTAGTGCTCATGTGTTCAAAGTTATTCTTGACGATGGTACTATAACAGCAGAACTAGTAGGATGTTTTCTGTTTTTACATAAAACCTACAGATCAAGATTACTAGGAAATGAAAGATGGGCTTTTGTTATGCTAGATATCTTTCTATTTATACTTAAGCATTTCTTTTCACAGCAAATAAAGGTCTGTATATATCAATTGTTGTTTGTTGCTTGGCTGTGTTCATAAAGCTTTATAATCTTCCCTTTAGAACAGATACTAGATTGTGCCTCTCACAGTGAACTCAGAGCATCACTACTGCAGTGCCCTCTTCTGGCATCAAATGATACTGCTAGTCACCTGAAATAAGGACTACACAGAGACATTTCAAAATATGTAATTTCAGACCTTAAGCTGCAAATCACAACAGTGAAAGGAGTCAGTAACAGCTGAATACAGGTTGCATCAAATATGCAGAAAATAAGAACTAGAGAGGACCCATTTGGATAGAGCTTGCACTAGAAACAAATGGTTAGTTGAAAATATTTTTATGTTTTACAGTTTTATTTGCAAACCTAATATGTTTGAATCACAAAGTGATAATTCTTTGACTGAATTAGCAAACAAAAACAAATTCACTAAATTTTAATTTAAGCGTTGAAGTAAAACAGATTTTTTTTAACATCTTAAACTTTGGATTTCAAGGATATGTTTACATCTTGAGTTAAAACTCTTGTCTAGCTTGTATGAGATCTTAGGTTCTGCTTCCAGGAACACACACACACACACACACACACACACACACACACACACACACACTGGTGTTTCTTCAATTGTACACTTTAGCACAGAACTCAAAAGCCACAGAGCTCAGCACAGTATCTGCACAGTTACTGTAATCTGGGCTAGAATAGAAGGAAGGGATGGATGGCTCGTGTTGATTTTTAGAAAGGTCGTTTAGTCAGAGGGTGGGACATTTCTCCTGCAGTTCCTGGCATGGGGCTCTGCTGAGGGCAAAGGGCAGGGTGGTCTTTCGCTTTCTCTGTTTTCTGTGAGTCAGTGGTCGATTCGCAGTTATGTTGGGGTTTGATCTCTGTCAGAGCCATCTTTGGTGTCCTGCTCTGCCACCAGGATGCACATACCATCCGCGTCTCTCTTTTTGTGGTGTCAGCAGCATTAATGTTCATCGCACAGACTCATCCCTCCTGCAAGGTTGTCATCTCCTTGCAGTCCATTGAATGATTCTTTAATAGGGAGCTGTCCCTCCTGTGTTAGTTTTTAACTATCAGTACAGTCCTCATGGAAAAGAGGCAAGATGAGCTCATAATTCTGGATATTTTCATACCAGGTTCTAATAGTTAATAATCTGATATAATTTTTAAATGTGACTAGTTATTTAAAATATCCCTATGCATTCCAGCTTAAGACAAATTTGATGGATTTTAATCCATTGCAATTGCTATTTTTAATGTTATTATCTATTCCTTGATAATTTAATATATTTTAATTACATTCTTTCCCCTTCTCCAACTCCTTCCAGATTCCTCCTTCTTCCTCCAATGCTCATTCTCTTATAACGTCAGGTGATCAACTGCCTATTGGCCCATCAGTTCTTTCAGCATGACTCTAGCGGGTGTTGGCACAGACTCTTGCTCACAGCAATTACAAACGCTCTACAATTATGTGTACCTCCTACTCACCATCAATACTTTCTCCAAGCAGCCCTGATGTACTTACTGGGATTTTTTTTTTTGCACATAATCTAGATTTCAGTAATGTTTATTGATCCTGGTACTGGCCACCACTCTGGGACTTCACCTGAGCTGACTCTCATAGTTTCAACTTAGATTCAGGACACAGAAGTTTTATTTATGTCTTCCATATTACATTAGTATTTTTTATTTTGATTTCAAGACTTGATTTTCTAAGAATTCAAGGGATGGCAGAATTGACTATCGCATAATTATTTACCAATTTTATTTCATAGTTCACAGATTATCTCAGAACGACAATAGACACGCAGTCCCACAGCCAAAATGACTAAAGGACGCTGAAAGAGCAGAGGCGCGGTTCTGCTTCCTGTCTGTCTCCCATCCTCACGCACACGGCTGTGGAATGTCTCTCCTTCAGTCCCACCCTCGCGCTGTCTCAGCTCTTCTGCATGTGCCTCCCACTGCCACTTTGTGCTTCTGTTAGCGTCCGAGTCACTCCTTCAGCTGACGTGGCTCTCACAGGCACGGTCTTCACACAGTGCTTTGGGAAGAGCCCATGGGAGCGCTACTGCACAGCGCTTTGTGTAGTGACATCTTGGTAACAGCTCTTCTGACTCTTTCATCAAGAAACTTAGTTTTCCTGAGAGTTAAAAAGAAAAGCCTGTCTCCAGTCTTTCCTGGCTGTCCTATGTGGTTCTCTAGTTTCTTTTGATCTAAAGGATTGTTGCTGAAGTTCCTGATGATGATTTGACGTTCATTAATTTAGAAGTCACTTGCTGTTTAGGGAGACAAATGTTACAACACCTTTAAAGTTTAAAGTCTTATAACATATGTGGTATAGATCATATTTCTGGCCTGTCCTGGGCAATATTTCCAGAGACATGGCATGCACTTTCCATATTTGCTTCAAATATTCTGTATTTACAGTGTTTGTCGCTTATTCTGTATCTTGCTTTGGCATTATCCACTATGAATGCTTAGAATAAAAATGTGGACATTATTTTTATTTATTTTTGATTTTAAAATGTATCCCTGGGAGCTGGGGAGATGGCTCAGCAGGTAAGCTGCTTTCAGAATACCTGTACCACATGAAAGCCCGTGAGTGTAACAGCCATCCTGTTACCCAGCACTCCAGACCTAGCCACACGGCATCCTCAGAGCAAACTTGCCTACACACAATCTAGTATTTATAATTATTTTATATTATTACTTTTACTTATAATTCTTTCCTGAGTCAGCACCTCACTTCTGACTTCTTTTTTAAACTTATATGTGCTGTTAATTTAACCTTATGTGGTTTTAAATATCCTTTAACTCACTTTGCCCCAGGCGAAAGTATTTAAAGATATAGCTTTATGGCATGCTCTCTGCTCATTTTTGACTTATGGCTTATAGGATGTTTGATTTCTTTGTTTGGCTTGTTCATTGTTATGCAGCCCTGGATTCACCAAGCAGTTCAGTCTTTCTCAACTCCAGAGCTTCTTTTTTTCTGCTGCTGTTATTTTAGTGCAGTGACCAACACGAATCCTTTCTTCCTAGGACTTCCTGGCTTTGTACCCTATCCCTTATCTGCCCTTCTGTCTCTCAAAATTTCCTTGGATCTACTGTTTTCCTCATCACTCCTGCCCTGGACTGTTTCGTTTTCATTCAGTTCCTGTGCACATTCTCAGAGAGCACAGAGGAGTATGCTCCTCCCCCCACAAACACCCATGCTCTGGGGATGACCTTGGTTTGGGTTCTAAAAGATGCCAAACAGCATGGGAGTCGTAGGGCTAATGGTTTCCCTCCACCCACTTTCATCTGTTTCAAAGCATGGTCTCCTGTACTCCAGGCCTGGCTACCCAACTGCCTGGATTACAGATGTGTAATTATCCCCTGTCCTTCTCTCCTGTTGTTTGGGGACCGTGGATTGTTTTTATGTTGTGTTAGTATACGTTGCTTTTGAAATTTTAATTTTAATTTTCTGTACATGTGGGTTTGTCTGTATTGTGCATGCAGTTGCCTGTAGATGCCAGAAGAGATTTCTGATCCCCTGGAGCTGGAGCTCCAAATGGTTGTAGCCACCAGATCTGGGTGCTGGGAACCAAACTCAGGTCATCGGAAGGACAGCAAGTGATCTTAACTGCTAAGCTCTCTCCTGCCACACACACACACACACACACACACACATATATATTTAAAGTCTAGGCATTCTGTTTTGTTCCTGTGACCTTTCACAGAGACTCAAATATTCAGTAGACACATTTGCTATCCTCCCAGAAGACTTTTTACTTTCTTCATGGTGAATTACAGTGCAGAGGCATCACCTTAACTATTGCTTTACTTATTATTTGTTGATTCTTCCATACTTGTTTCATTAATCCACTTTAGTTTTTGGTATTATTTTTTGCTATCTTTGCATTTTCTTGGTGATATATTTTCAAAGTAAATTACCGAGTTGAATGTTTGGAATGTTAATTTAAATCTTTATTCGTTTACTAAATATGCACCCAAAACTATAGTTTCCTTGCTTAAAATTCTACTAACAGGAAACTGCCTCAGAATAACAATTAATAAAATTCTAAACCCATCTTCTCCCCGTATACTCCTTCCCTAGTCCACTGATAGGGTAGGTACGCCTCGCCTTCTGTCCTACCCTAACATATCAGGTCTCATAAGGACTATTTGGATTCTCTTCCTCTGTGGTCTGCCAAGGCTGCATAGCCAGGGGGAGGTGATCAAAGAGCAGGCAACCAAGTTCACCTGCTACCTTTCCTAGGGGACCCTATGGAGACTGGGCTGCCTATGGGCTACATCTGAGCAGGAGGTCTAGGTCCTCTCCATGCATAGTCCTTGGTTGGTGCTTCATTCTCTGCAGTGTTCCCCCCCGCCCCTGGGCCATATCTTTTGGTTCTGTTGCTCTCCTTGTGGAGTTCCTGTCCCCTCCAGGTCTTTCTATCTCCCCCTTCTTTCATAATATTCCCTGCACTCTGTCCAAAGTTTGGCTATGAATTTCAGCGTCTGCTTTGATACATTGCTGGGTAGAGTCTTTCAGAGGCCCTCTGTGGTAGGTTCCTGTCCTGTTCCCTGTCCTCTCCCATTTCTGATGTCAATCCTATTAAGTGAGAAATTTGAGAATAATAAAAATTAGGCTGTTTGCTATCATGAAAAATGCAGGATTTTCAATTGTCATTAGAACTCTGAATGGTAAAGCTGTAGGGTTCAGATATTTTCAGTACATTTTGCTATGTTTGTAAATGTTCTTGGAAAATGAAATGAGCTCTCTAAACTATGCTGGAAGAAACAAACAAACCCGTCTTCTTGTTTCTTTGTGACAGATGAGGTTTTCACACCTATGAAAAAATTTTGCTTGTCCCAAATCTTGTTAAAAAACCTAATAATTATATGAAAAGATATACATTTTGAAATGCTCATGTAACAAGCCAACAGTTGTGCTTGTTCTGCATGTGTAATGGAAGGCCAGAACAAGCACCTTGAAACCCTATGGACTTTCTGAGCAATCAGAGCCACCATGATGAACTTGCACTTATGGTTACCCCAAATCAGAGCTCCATCATGGCTTCCAATTAATCAGAAGATTACCTCAATTAATGGAGTCCTCCAGGAGCAGCCACAAACACATTAGGGAATGTTAGATCCCCCTGTTGCAATGACGAGTCCCAAAGAACCAATGGCCACTTCCCTCTTGGGACAATTGATAGCAGAATCAAGGGACTGATATTTACTTGAGAAGGAAACACCACAAATACTAACTTAGTGACTAAAATTTGTTATTTTTTATTTGAACTATTGACAATAAACCTGCTTCTAATATGGAAATGCTGGATGCCTTATTTTTTCTTTCATTTTTGAAGGTATTAGCAGATCAGTAAGAAATGAGAAAGTGGGTACATGAACATCAGACCATGAAACAAAACCATGGTCCGATGAATAGGGCTTGATGAGCCTCTTTTCTGCAGGGAAGGCATGGTGCAATTATTGTAATGAGGCACTCTACTGAATGGCTCCCACATAAAATATAGTAATTGGAAATAAGCAATTACTTAATCACATAGGTGGAAGGTGGCGCCTCATTTGGCTAGATTTGAATTTATCATGCACCCATGAGCTGAGACTAATACCGAAGTGAGTGTGACAGATCATGTGTTCAGGAAGAGGATTCTCTAAAGTAAACTTTTTATGCAGTTGACATTATGCTTGGAAAGAAGGAATTCTAAAAGGTGACTAATGTAGGTGGCAGTAAGACTAAAATAGTCATGTTATAATGCATATAAAGGTGAATGCCATTATAGTGTCACATTATGAAGCTTTGGGATGTCTCTTAGAATGTGGAAACGGAGCTTTAGATGTTGGGTCACGAGGTTTGATCTTAGTTACTTCCATATTATAAATTCTGAATTTTTTTATAAACACCAGGCATAAAAGTTAAAATATGTATAACACATACAAACACACACACACACACACACACACACACACACACAGAGTGAGAGAGAGAGACTAAATAGTCACTATTCCCTAGGCTTTGGAATGTTCAATGTAACTTGATTTATTTTATTTTCTATGAGTTTTGTCTAAACTGTAAAAGACAAAGACGATAGATTTCACAACTCTGTACATTCAGTGTGCGCAGCTGCTGCTTGAGATGCATTTGCAGAATGAATTGACATCACACTAAGGTTACTTTTAATCTTTAGCCTTCTTTGGTTACTGCAACTACATAGCAATGACTTGTAATGCAGAGCATGCTGCACGTGACTCATGGAAACAAGCAGAACTGTTTAACACATGGTGTTAATTCGTGAGCCACAACTAGGTGCTGGTGTGGGGAAGAGATAGCAGAGCAGTTAAGAGCACTGGCATTTGCAAGCAGAACTGTTTGGGCAAAGGGTGACACAGAGTAGCTTCCACACGAGATGTTTGCTTATTTTTATATTTTATTTTCGTTGGTGGGGAGGCTGCAAGGGCTGAGGGTGGATATGGAGGGATGGGGAGATGAGTATGTTTTGAGTTCATGATGTAAAATTCACAAAGAATCAAGAAAGAAAAAACAAAAACCACTGCTGCTCTTCCAGAGGACCCAGGTTCAATCCCCTGCACCCTTGTGGCAGCTCACAGCCATCTTTTACTTTAGCCCCAGCGGATCCAGCCCCCTCTGCTGACCTCCATGAGCACTGCGCGCATATGGTCCACAGACAAGCATGCAGGTGAAAACACCCACACACACAATAAAAACAAAACAAAGAACAAGCATATGCTAGAAGGTTCTGAACTGCAGGTGTGAAGATGAAATGACTCTATATTTACATCCCATATAAACAGGCTGAGGCTGGAGAGACAGGTGAGTGACTGTGATTCAAGCCATGCATTTGTTTGGGAATTTAAATCCAAGCAGCCCCGGGATCCTGGGTTTCAGTTGCATTAGAACTTCACATGCAAATAACAAGAACATGACCAGTAGCAACAAGTATAACCCAAGAACATTTGCCTAATAATTAATGAAAGATAAGACCTATAAGCAAATTACACTCAAAGGAGAAAAATGTAGCTTGAAATATCAGCACAATTCATGTTATCAGCAGTGTTAGTTCCTTGATACCTGTTTTCCACATGATCACATTTTGGTCATATCCACTCCTTACTCCCTGCTGTAACTCTCTGAGCCCCTCTGTCCCTCTCTCTACTTATTGTTCCCCCTTTCCTTTAAAATCAGTCAGTCAATCAATCAATGAAACAAACAACATTTTATTGATTCTTTGTACACTTCACATCACACACTCCAAACCCACTCATTTCCCTGTTCCTCCGTATCTGCCTCAGCCCGTGCAACCTCCCTACCCAAAAAAACAAAATGTAAAACTAACATCTCATTGTGAAGCTACTCTGTATCACATAATGCACCCTTTTGCCCAATCAGCTTTGCTTGCAAATGCCAGTGCTCTTAACTGCCGTGCCATCTTTCCACCTTCTCCTATTTTTTTAAACATATATAATGTACTATGTTCAAGTAGAGGTGGCCATGGTGTAGAGTTGCTCATGGCATAGGGCTGCCCATTGGAACATGGGGAACCTACCAGAGGCCACATTTCTGAAGAAACAACAACAACATCAAGCTAACTGTCTCCAAATAGTACACAACTGCTTGTAGTTCCTTTTTGACCATCCATAAACATACATCCAAGAAATAGAAACAGATTGCATATCACCCCTAGAGAAAAATGGAGTTTTACAAGAGTACTGGCTAGACATTCCCTCTCCTGTTAGTTGAAGATAGTAAACCACTTTCCCACTGCCTCCAGAACACGCTATTGAATAGACGATTGTGCACCCTAACATACCCATCTTTTTGAGGTCGACAATTTACAAAGATCAATAAAAATGAGAAAAAAGTGCTTTGCTTTTTATGTTGTGTCTCTTTTTGTTTGCTTTTCATTATTATGCCTAAAATGGTCAATTAGTTACCTACAGAGGCAGTTTTAAACCACCAGAGACCTGCATGTGTTGTCTGTGTTTGCTGTTGTGAATATCAGCCCTTGCACTTCCTCCTGAACCACCCTGCCTAGTGTCCTTAAGATGTGGCACAGTTATATGTTTGCTTCCCTATCTCTCCTTCCTCTGCTGGAGAAAGGTCTTTAATTAGCTTTTTTTTTTTTTTGAGCTGCCAAGCTATTATTTGGTAGAATTATTTCAGAAAATCAACATCCCAAAAGAGCAAAGCAGCTTGTTCCCCACCCCTCTGCCTTTATTTACTTATTTATTGAATGAGTACATGTTCACTCTGGAAATTATAGATCAGGCTGAGTAGCTTGCTACATTCGGAGTTACTAGAACAAGTCATATGACAGTCTATAATCATGCATAAAATTGCTGAAATGCTGCATGGCAATCAACAGGCTTTGTGAAGAAGAAATCTTCCAGAAGCCTTTACTTCACTCCATGAGAAGAATGTGAGACACAGGATAGGCAATGTGGGTAGCAATGACACTGTCTATAGAACTCAAACCAAAATATGACAGGCCATGTCTGATGAGGGACAAGTCAGCAGAGCTAGAGGACACTGTCATGCCAGAAGGTTGTTTGTTCAGGCGAAGGTCATTTGTTTTTGATTTGTTTTGATTCTGAGACAGGGTTTTACTGTACGGCCTAAGTGGTCTTGAACACACTGTCACCCGCCTTAGCCCCCCCAAGTACTGTGATTAGAGATGTGTGTCACCGTTAAGTCAATTGTCTCAACAGCCAGCCTCTGTGCTGAGTGGGCTGTCAGGGCTCGCTGGGTCTCCATCCACCATTCTTGTCTGGGTGGAAAGGCAGACTTCTGCCATGCTGGGTATGATGACACCCGTTTAACATATATGATCACAGTGAATTTCCCTAAGAAGCACAGGGATGAGAATTAACTCAACTTTACAGGTGAGAACTGGAACTCACAGCATTTAACACTCTGCCCTGCTTTGCTCAGATTCATTAAATACACAGCTTTTCTGTAGAGCCCTATTTGCTAGAAGCCCCCTTCTCTGCTTTTCAACTGGGTGGAAAGAGGATTCAGGGGGCCCTACCTCATGCATATCTGAGCCCACAAAGGGCAGAAGAAGGCATCATATCTGGAATTACAAATGGTTGTGAGCCTCCTTGTGGGTACTAGGAACTGAACTGGGGTCTCTGCAAGACAGACAAATGCTCTAAATGACTGAGCCATCTCTCTAGCTCCTGTTTCCACAATAGCATTTACCTTAACCTCTTTGTTTGAGTTTTTTTCCTAGTTCTGTCAGCTTCTAAAGTTCACACCTTACTTTCTTTTGAATTTTCACTCCCTGAGGAATAGAGCAGATAAGCAAACAGCAGGTACTCTTTAGATTTTTATAGCATTAGTGAATGAACACAGAAGACTTATGGAAATGGAAAAGATATCAAAACATAAAATTACTTTTTATCATTTTATTCTCATTTCGTACTTGAGTTATGGCTGTTGGGGCTCTGCAAGGCTCACTTGTGTTTCTAGATTATGGCAGGTTCTGACTCAGGGTGTGGCATGGTACCCTGATTATTTTCTTGTCAAATTGACATAAACCTAGACACACCTGAGAAGGAGGAACTTTAGTTGAGGAGTTGCTCCCATCAGATTGGCCTGTGGTCATGCTTGTGAAGCATTTTCTTGATTACTAATTGAGGCAGGAGGGCCCAGCCCATTTCGGGCAGTGCCATCCTTAGCAGATGGGCCCGGGCTGTATAAGAAAGCTATCCAGAGGGTGCAAGCCAGTAAGCTGGGCTCTTCCCCAGTTTCTGCCTGAAGCTTCTGCCTTGAGTTCCTGCTTGGCTCCCTTCTGCAATGGAGTTTACACAAACCCCTACTCCCCACTTTGTTTTTGGTAATGGTGTTTACCATGGCAGCAGAAAGCACCAAGATATGTGGCAACATGGGTAGCACTCTCTCCTGGGATCAGCTGATGAGATCGGAGGTGTAAGTGCATTCCGCTTCCCAAAGCTGAGCTTTAGCCCAGGTTTCAGCAAATGTCACCAGAGAACAACACCCTCCAAATACACTTCAGCTACACAAGGTCCACCAGGCAGAGATGAAGAGAAACACGTTGTCTTCTCTAACGGTCTTTGTTGGTTTTCAATCAGCTCTCAGTCAGCTCCAGAGGCTGGGCCCACGGTCACGTCTACAACCTTGGACTTCTGCAAGCTGAACAGCATAGCTGGCACCCAGGGTGCAATGTCTGTGCTAAGCTACAAGGAGCCACACCCACAAAAGGTTATGAAGAAATGTGAGGGGGCATTTTAAGCTGTAATAATCTAAACTAAGGAGTAGATGGTGGAGTGGCTCGGGGTAGCAGAAGCTCCCATCTGCTCTCCCTCCAACCTGCCAAGCATTTTTGTATTCCTTTTCTTGTCAAATGATGGGTATCCCATTCAGGAATTGTGAGAATTTAATATTCTCTTTTAAAGAAGAGGTTTATTTGCAATTTTCTGTGGGAAAAATGATTGGAAAGTGTGTCCCAGTTTTGCCACACTGGTCACTTTGGGGACATCAGCTTTTTAGTCTTTCTCCTGGAGGCAAGTAGCCACAACCCCAGTGTAGCCAGGGTATGGAGAAGGCCACTGCACCTCTGGCTTATAGTCAAGTTTGGAACTATAAGAAAACAAATTTAATACACTAAGACAATGCCAAACAGCTTTCTAGAAATGCAAAAATGTGACTTCAAATTGGCTTGGCATATGTTATAGTCTCTTCATAGATTTTCCCTGTGTCCGCTTGGGCTACTGTCTCTTTACCCATTTATGGGATTGACTGGGAAGTAGAGATACCACAGGCTCTTAGTTCAAACAAACAAAACCAGGAAAAAAACTAAAAGAAGATAAAGGCACCACACACACGGCCTGTTTTTTCACTGCACAAGAAAAAGCCACAAATGGTATCATTTAAAGTCAATCTATGACCAGGAAGATTAAATGGGGGGGGAGGGACACACAAAAATGTTAATGCATAGGACAAAAGTAGAGACACTAATTGAGAGGCAAAAAGGCAGTCTTAAAATGGATATGTCATTCTTAAATAAGCAATAGGTGGAAATGTTTCCCATGCAAGTCTCTTGTTCTGCAAACAGCTCCTTCACCAGTTTGTGCAATTCTGATGAGAAAGGACAGAGAAAGTTCATACTGATAAAGTTTTTGAGCTCCAAGAATGCAGACATCTTACAGGCTTCTCCAAAGAAAATGAAATCCATCCAGCCAGACACAAGCCTATTTATTTTCAACTGACAAAAATAAATGAAAAAGATGTTGGCACTGGAGTGTTCTCTACAACCCTGGGTTCTACAAGAGCAAGGAATGAGGTCTATAGATGATGAAGAGAAAAAAAAAATGGTGAAAATTCTTTAAAGTGAAGAGACACACTGCAAAGGTAATAGTTATTGTCATAACCTAGGGCAAAATGACTAAGCCAGAGGACATGATAGATACCAGCTCTGCTGGGTAGAGGTGGAACAAAAGAGCCTGCACCTAAGAAAGTTGGCATTTATGTATGAACATATCTATTCAGCAACTGCAAATAAAACTATTTTCTTTTTTATTCTCTGGAGACCTAGGAACTGAGGATCCCAAATAGTTACTCCATGTTTTCTTCTCTAACACATGCTTTAGGGAAATTTGGTAATGGAGACAGTGGTTCTTACTTTTTGATCAATGTATTTGTTGTCTTCAGCTGTGGGCCGCTTGGGATTATCACATGATGAGGAAGAGGTGGAGGGGAGGATTCTGAAGAGACAGCAGGTGTCCTGTTGCTGGCGGTCAATGAACTGTTTCATGAAGCTTTCCCTTTGTAAGTGACATACACACATCAGGCGTTATTCAGGAAATGGAGCCGGAGGTGGCATTCCACAGAGATCAGGAAGCATTGCAGAAGATCACAAAAAAGATGATGTGTCATACCAAGGACAGTGGTTAGATTTAATTACCAAAATATTGAACTTAGAAAAAGCTTCCTTAATCCTTGCAAACTTCTGTTTTAAAACATAATGTCCCTGAAATAGGTTAAAAGCAAGGGTATCCAATAATTGATGGTGTGATTTGAACCCTACCATGGTAATGAGAGGCTTTATTTCCCTACTACTTGAAAGAATTAATTCATCTTTTCAAACTTCTATTCATCATGAAAGTCTTTGAGAGATAATTTTACATTTGAAGACTCAAAAGGAAAAGACTTCATCTGATCTCCAAAACATGGTGAAAAATTTAAATCACATTAATGCAACTAAGCAAAGTCAGTTAAGTTAATTCGAAATACAAATGCTGTCATGTGCTTCATAGAGACACTTCAGCCACCAACAGGCTGCATGTAAGTGGTGTTCCCATTTGCCCTGTTCCACCAGTGAGGTAACATCCACCATAATCTACCTCAGTAAGTTTCTCATGTTGACAGAAGACTGAAGAGTCATTGCCTTGAACATTCTCCAGGCACTAAGTGACATGACTGTTTTTTTCTATTTGAATTTAACGTGTTTTGACACTGTACCTAATCCCACACTTTCATAATCCCTCACCAAGATATTCAAAGATAAAATAAGAAAATAAAAATAGAAAAGTTTATATTATTTTGATTGTACTTGAAGCTTTTTGAGTTATCACTGGGAGACTTTCCTTTCATAATTAAGAGCAGGCAGTCCTAACCACCTTCTCTGTATGTGTTTGTTTAGCAGGAAGTACAAACTGAGTCAGTGTGGGCGTAAATGCTATGGTTCTTTACCCAGTGGGAGGCGGATCACACTGTGACCAGACGGTCATACATGCAAAGACGGCTATAGCACAGACATCTCCCAGAGCTGGGTGCCCCAGGTGCCTGCTCAGACCAGCTTTCACACTCTGAGCACAGGCCATCCTGTTGATGCCTGGGAGGTCTAACCCGAGAGGAAGACCAGACAAGCCTGTGCCTTGCCTGCCTCTTCTCTGAGGGGACTCAAAGGTTGTGTACCACAAAGGCAGAGAGAACAAGATCCCAAAGCCACCTGCAAACCAGTCTGAAAGAAAGGCTGAGGGAGGCCTAAGATGGTCAGCCAGGTAGTGGAGATTGCTGTAACCTGCTTAAACTCTATAGCCCCTCTGTGGAGACCTACTTCAGTTTTTGGCATAACTGTAGCTTCTCTGTTAGCACCTGGGGTGCCTTTAGCACAGCAGAAGCCATTTTGCCTCTAAGTCTCCATTTTGATTATAAGGTGAATTAAGTTCAAGTTCCCAGGCCCTATGTGCCTGAGACCAGGATAAAATTCAGTAGTTCAATACTTGCTGCTTAGCATAGAACAACAGATGATAAAGGCATGTTCTACTTGAGTTAAAGATAACTGTGTGTTCTGTTAGCGTTAAGATTGCTACATGCTATGTTCCTCACTCCCAGAAAGGCAGAAAGCCCCCAAGAGCTCCCTCACCCTAGATCCCAGCCAATCAGTTTGAAGTGCTTTGTCTAGCTACAAGAGTCTTGGAATAAAATCGATTATGTTCAGCTGTGATATGATGTAATGCTGCCCCACCATCACCTCACCTTCCTACACCGGGTACCTGGTTGTTACCCGGTTATGGTTTCTCCTATAAAAAAAAAAAACTGTCTTAGAAACAGATCACTGTCACAGCCTGGTTCCCGAGTCCAGGCTGTGGCCCTGACTGGTTAGTTTTTGTTCAGTGTTCAGTAAATTTCCATCAGTCTGAGTCTGGTGTTCACATGGTCAGTGGGCAGCTATTCCTGAATCCGTAACAGAGAAATGCAATCAAAGAAACAATTTGATACCTGATCTTAGGAACTGTAAAATCTGAAGGAAGTTTAGAGATTTTCACCATTTGTGGTCTGTTTGGGAATTTTTCAAAGATTCTCAAGCGCAAAGGGAGCTTTTCTTTGGTGTCCGCATTTGCTTCACTTTGCTTTAACTAAAGGGGAGAAAAAAGAAAAAGAAAAGAAAAGAAAAAAAAGGATCCCATTGAAATGAGTAGTTTCAGATCTGAGGGAATAACCTGTAATTACAAATACAACCTGTAGATGGCAGAAAAGACCCACCAAGCACATGACAGTAGTCTGTCCTTCCAAGTCCTAAAACTGAGTTCCTGGGAAGGACAGAAGTTTACAGAAAACTAAACCAGTTCAAAAAAGAAAAAATTCAGAGGACTACATCTGAGCAGGAGATCTAGGTCCTCTCCATGCATGGTCCTTGACTCATCAGCTTCTGCAAAACTCCCTGACCCCAGGATTTTTGGCTCTGTTGGTCTCCTTGTGGAGTTCCCCTCCAGGTCTTCATCTTCCTCTTCTTTTACAAGATTCCCTGCACTCTGCCCAAAGTTTGGCTATGAGTCTCAGCATCTGTTTTGATACCCTGCTGGGTAGAGTCATTCAGGGGCCCTCTGTGGAAGGCTCCTGTCCTGTTCCCTGTCTTCTCCTACTTCTGATGTCTATCCTGTTTATGCCTTCTGAATGAGGATTAAGCATTTTCCCTAGAGTCCTCCTTGTTGTTTAGCTTCTTTATGGCTATAGATTTTAGTATATAGCCCATTGGCACTCAGTCTCGATGTGGGTTCCCTAGTAAGAGGAACAGGGGCTGTTTCTACATGGACTCAGTGGCCGGGGCTTTGATCACCTCCCTCTGGTGAGGTGGTCTAACTAGGCCACAGAAAAAGAAGATCGAGCCAGTCCTGATGAGACCTGACAGGCTAGGGTATGATAGTAGGGAGGAGAGTGTCCCCTATCAATGGATTAGAGGAGGGACATATTGGGGGAAAAGGGAGAAAGGGTGGGACTGGGAGGAGAAGAGGGAGGGGCCTACAGCCGGGATACAAAGTGAATAAATTTTATTAAATAGTAATAATAAAGAAAAAAATTTAAAAGATAAGAAAAGAAGTGGGACAGAAATCAGAGGAAGGTTTTGTTATTGTACTTGCAAAGACAACTTTACTTTGCTCCCGTATGTTATCTTTTGCTTTTTATTCATGATTAAGCATTCACCTTTATTTTATACACACACATGGCAGAAGTAGCAGGGACATACTTATCTGCTTAGATAACTGAAGGGGATGTATTTATATTTGCACAAATGAGGTTTACCTGGAGCCAATATGGAACTAAAATTCAATCTTTGCTAGTATTCAGTCTGTGCTTTCTTATTCACTTTTCCTCCTTCCAGTGGTGTTTCTGTTGTTGGTGGTGCTGTTATTTTTGTTTGTTGTTTTTCATTTCTCCTCACCTCTGTTTGCCTCTTAAGAGTGCTACTCTGTCAATATCAGTTAATATCTTCCCTGTTTTCTATGCCTCTCCAGACTGTAACAGTAGTCCTACTAATTCACGGTGGTTTGAGAGAGCATCAAAGCCACTTGCTGATGGCTGCTTAAATGTGCTTTCACTTTAAAACAGCATAGTTTAGACCAGGAAGTTAGAAGCAGAATTCCAGAAATCTTTGATACTTAAAAGGGATGGACAAGATACCTTTTACTGACATGTGCAGCTGTAACTTGGTCAGAAGGAATGGAAGTGAGGCACGTGAGGGTGATGCCAGACCTCAGTTCCAATAATCAGTGGTCCAGTTCTCTATCTTTCTGGAGGGAATAGCAAGGTCAGGGGTCCTCAACCCTAGTTTTCTTATCTTTCACTATATTTGATTATTTAATTCTGTGAAACATGTATGGATTGCTTTGCTATGCAGAATCTACTCGATTTGGTGGGAAGCCTTCAATCTTGGGCTATAATCCTATTTGGGGAGGGGGCAACTACTGTTTGCTCTCTTTCAGCATGGCAATGTATGCAGAAGACATGTATATGATATGATGGTTGTTGATGATGATGATTATGGTAAAGTCCTAGCACTCAGGACCACAAAACAAAAAATAGCATGCATCACCAGGATATGAGAATAATCAGAAAAGAGACTCTGTACATAAATAAAATTTTATGATTTTTCTAACATGTCACTGATATACCGCTGGTGAAAATTTGCCAGAGGTAAATCAGGTCTACAGAGAAAGAAAAAGCTGCTGACTTATTAAGGCAGACTGGACAGTAAGGCAATCAATGATAGCAGGCCAAAGACTGATAAGATTGATAGCGTGGATAGGTGCTTGCTCAGTTGTGTTTGCTGATTCGTTTGTTTAGATACTTGTGCTGTCACTTCTTGAACCAACCCAACAAGCCAGATTTTGTGCAAAATCCTGAGGCTATAAAAATAAAGGGTGCCTGCATTCTCCCTCTCCCAGCTCACATCATAACCCACAAGATAGCTGAATAAACAATTACCCAAAAAAGATAATCATGATTATGGAAGAGATATGACCAGAGTGCTTGGGAATCACTCTGAAAGACCTCTTAGGCAGCAGAATGGCTGCATGTAACTCCGGTTGCTATTGACGAGGCTCTAACCTATGTGGACTGACCGTGTATTCTGCCAGTGTAAGACACAAGGGCAAAGAGTTTGTTAGAACATCTGATCAAAATGAAAGTCCTCAGACCTTCCTGAAACCCTCTCCATCTGTTGACTCCTTTCACCTACACAGGACCTCATTGACTGAGGTTTCGCAAGTCCTGTTTATGGTTCTCTACCCCATAGAGAAGACAGATAGGTGATAAGATAGCTTCTTATCAACTGCCTGTCCATTCTGTAATTACAGAATATCAGTTTTTGCCTTAAAACCTTTCTCTTGTTACTCCAATGCTTTTAAAAGAAAAATTATCAAAAGCTTCCATTTGGACTCACAATCTCATTTCCCTCCTCTCTACCTCTGTCATTTTAGTTTTCTGGGTGTCCAAATAACGATTTCTTTTAGAGCCTCCCAAACGCATGGCCCCCCTTCCTGCTGAGCTCTCGGTTGCTCCCCCTTCTTTCTTGAACATCATGAGCTTCTTGTTCTTGGGATTTTAGCTTCTCACGTGATGTGATTCTTGAGAGGATCGTTTTCTGACCACCAGTCTTCTGCTTAGGAGCTCACAGCACATTGAACTGGGCTATAGAATGTCGCTGTTCACATGGGTCAAAGCAGTGAGAATCCTTGTTCCCTTGTGTTAACCCAACACAGATTTTAATAGTTTTCTAGGCTGCTGAAGCAGGTATCAAAATATTGGAAGCCCTGTGCATCCGAAGCTACCAACCCCTCCAGCATCAATGAAGTAATTTCTGAATCAAGGCTTTTCCTGAGCTCTGTGCTCTTTGAGGGCTTCAAGGAAGACTCACCCTTACCACTTTCTAATGTCCTGTGATTCTCTGTTGGCTTGTGTCTCACTCCTCCATCTCAGTCCAGTGCCATATGTCTTCTTCCCAGAGCCTTTCCCTGAATCTCTCTCCTTATTCTTCATAAGGAATTTAAACATCAGAGTCAAGACCCAGCCTCATCCAGAACGAGGAGGCCTGATTTTCAAGTCTCGTTCTCAAGTTCAGTTGGCTTGGGGAGGCACTGTTAAGCCTACCGTACACATCATCATTTCAAGTAGTTTTCTCTCACATAAACCACAGCAAGCTCTTTCCCCAAGAGTATGAGTGGGCCAGAAAGCTGGTGGATTCATCCTAACCGTGTCCGGGCACAGTGGTTAACATGAAGTCAGCTAAGAAAATTGCTACTGAATAAATGTGAGTGGCAGACAGAAATGCTGTCATAGACAATGTAGAAGCAAAAGAAAGCCTGGTAGAGTGGACAGAGTTGTAGATAGTATCTATTTGTTAATTGGGCAGCTTAACTTTTCTGATGTAGAGTGTAGGAACCCTCCATTTGCAGAACGGAATAAAGTTAAGACTCTTGCTGCATTTAATTGATCTTGATGTTTGTCACTGAGAAGCTGATGAATGTTTGGACTATGTTTTGTCAGGGGCATGATGGCAATATGGCAAATCAGAGCTAAACAAGCCATAAAATACAGGGATCAATACAGTAGACCTCCTTTCTTCCATATTTTAAAAATGGATCTGGTAGAATTCTAATTTGCAACAGGGACATTAATATTCCCAAGAGTACTTAGGCTCTTTATGGGCAAGCTTCCACTTTTATATTTTCTTTCTTTCTTTCTTTCTTTCTTTCTTTCTTTCTTTCTTTCTCTTTCTTTCTATCTTTCTTCCTTGTTTTCTTGCTTTTTCTTTCTTTCATTAAATTTTTATTTTTTATATTAATTACAGGTTATTTACTTTGTATCCCAGCTGTAGTCCTTTCCCTCATTCCCTCCCAATCCCACCCTCCCTCCCTCATCTTTCCTTGTCCCTCTCTAAGTCCACTGCTAAGGGAGGTCTTCTAGCTCATCAGGTCTCTTCAGGACTGGCTGCAATGTCCTCCTCTGTGGCCTAGCAAGGCTGCTCCTCCCTCGGGGTGGGGGGTGGGGGAGTCAAAGAGCCAGCCACTGAGTTCATGCCAGAGACAGTCCCTGTTCCCCTTACTAGGGTACCCACTTGGATACTGAGCTGCCATGGTTACATCTGAGCAGGGGTTCTAGGTTATATCCATGTATGGTCCTTGAGAAACAGTCTCAGAACAGACCCCTGCGCCCAGATATATTTTGTCCTTGTGGAGTTCCTGTCATCTCCAGGTCTTACTAACTCCCCCTTCTTTTATATGATTTCCTGCACTCTGCTGAAGGTTTGGTAATGAATCTTAGCCTCTGCTTTGATACACTGCTAGGTAGAGTCTTTCAGAGGCCCTCCATGGTAGGTTCCTGGCCTGTTGCTTGTTTTCTCCTACTTCCAATGTCCATTCCATTTGTCTTTCTAAGTGAGGATTGATCATCTTACCCCGGGTCCTCCTTCTTGTTTAGCTTCTTTAGGTGTACAGATTTTAGCCAAAAGCAATCTACAGATTCAATGCAGTTCCCATCAAAACACCAACAAAATTCTTTACAGACCTTGAAAGAAAAATTCTCAACTTCATATGGAAAAACAAAAAACCCAGAATTTCCAAAACTATCCTGTACAACAACAGATCATCTGGAGGTATCTCCATCACTGATCTCAAGCTGTACTACAGAGCAATAGTAATTAAAACTGCATGGTATTGGCATAGAAACAGAATGATGGATCAATGAAACCAAATAGAAGACCCAGAAATGAACCCACACACCTATGAATACTTGATTTTTGACAAAGAAGCCAAAACCATTCAATGGAAAAAACACAGCATCTTCAACAAATGGTGCTGGTCCAACTGGATGTCTACATGCAGAAAAATGAAAATAGATCCACATTTATCACCTGCACAAAACTAAAGTCCAAGTTGATCAAAGATCTCAAAATAAAACTAGACACACTAAATCAGTTAGAATAAAAAGTGGGAAGAGCCTAGAACTCATTGGCACAGGAGACAACTTCCTGAACAGAACACCAACAGCACAGGCTCTAAGAGCAACAATTAATAAATGGGACCTCATGAAAATGAAAAGTTTCTGTAAAGCAAAAAAAATTTTCTTTCCTAGCACCTCCCAGAGAGTGGAAATAGAATATGGTTGGAAACAAATTGAAGCTCAGCAGGAGTTGGTCATTGAGCCACAAAAATGACAAAGAACAACACAAAGCTCTTCGAATGACTCAGAAGGCTTTCTGTGGTCTGCATATCATCCTTTTGAAAGGCGAGAACCATGGCTGCTCAGGCATACAGGAGGGTCAGGAGAGAGCAAGGGAAGTCGCTGCTTGCACAGGGGCAATGGATTGAGTCCTCTGAGCAGAAACAGAAGTTCCCCTGAGCTCCTTCTTTTCCTATCTGCCTCTGTGTGTCTGTTCTGGAAGGAGTGTGAATACCACAGCCTTGCCCTCATGTATATGGCAGTGACACCTGTGAGTCCTGACTATAAACCAAATGTCCATCAATAGAAGGGGTAAACAAGCCATGGTCTATTTAAACACTGGAAACGAGTGAGGTGCAGCCTAATACAAAGTGTGGTTAACTTTTATAATGCAGCGTCAAGGGCAGGAAGCCAGACATAAGAAAAGAACACAGACTGGAAGACGAGGTTGTAAGGCCAACAAACAGACAACATTTTTTGTCATGTTCATCCATACTGACGACTTTCAGTGAGGTCAGTGGTCTAGGGGCAGGCAGAAAACAATGGAAGGGCAGGTGTGTGTTTAGTGGTTTCTAAGGTACAATTGTCTTCATCTTTTCAGTTTGCAAAACATCAGCAAATAGTTTCATTCTATGTTTATTTCACCCAATAAAAAGCTTAAGAGTGGAGAGATGATACATGTGAACAAAATCACATAACTTCTATTTCATCATTGTCACAACCTTAACCATTTTGCCTTTTTCAGTCCATAAAGCTTGACTAAGACACAAATGTTTTTAAAAAGCAGTACCTTTACACAATGGAATGCTGTTCAGCTACTAAAACAAGGAAATCATGAATATTTCAGGCAAATAAATGGTATTAGAAAATATCCTGAGTGAGTCAATCCAGACCCAGAAAGACACACATGGTATGTCCTCACAGATATTAGCCATATACTACAGGAAAAGCAAACTACAATTCACAGACCCAGGGAAGCTAAGTAACAAGGAGGATCCAAGGGAGGATGTTTGGATGTCACTCAGAAGGGGAAATAGAATAGACAGCAGAAGTGGATGAAGAAAGGGAACAGTGTAAGAGAGGGAGTGCAGAGGGAAATGAGGTGGTGATCAGATGTGAGGAGAGCATGGACTTGAGGTCAGAGGACTTGGAGAGAGAAGAGAAACCAAGGGTGGGGCATCACTGAAACAAGCTGGAAATCTACAACAGGGTAGGCTCCTGGGAGGGTATGGGGGTGAATCTAGTTAAGACTCCTAGTAGCAGGGGTCATGGAGACTGAAGAGGACAGCTCCTATCCAGACAGGACTTCTAGTGAAGGGAACACCAGCCCACAAAAACTTGGACCCAAGATTTATCCTGCAGACAAAATGTATAGGAATAAAGTTAGAAAAGAGATTGAGGGAATGTTCAACCAATGCCTGACCCAACCCAAGACCCATCCTGTGAGAGAGAGCCAACCCTTGATGCTATTAATGATACTCTGCTATGCTTGCAGACAGGTGCCTAGCATAACTGTCCTCTGAGAGGCTCCACCAAGCAGCAGATCAGAACAGTTGCAGAGATCCACAGTCAAACGTTAGGTGGATCTCAGGCAGTCTTGTAGAAGAGCTGGGGGAAAGCGAGAAGGGCCCTGAGGGGACAAAACCTCCACATGAAGACCAACAGAGATAACTAACCTGGGTGGGGTGGGGGAGAACATGGAGACTGAAGCACCAACGAAGGACCATGCATAGACTGGACCTAGGCCCCCTACAGAGACATGGCCAATGGGCACCTTAGTCTTCGTGTGGGTCCTCTAGTAAGGGGGGTGGGGACTGTCTCTGACATGGATTCTGTTGCTTTTTGGTCATTTCCCTCTGGCAGGACTGTATTGCCAGGCCTCAGTGAAAGTCACTGATGTGACTGGGGTGGGTTTGGGGGGCTCCCCTTTTTCTGAGAAAAGGGGGACTGAGGGAAAGGAGAGGGGGCTATGATATAAAGTGAATAAATTTTTAAAAAAGAGAAGAAAGGAAAAGGAACAAAATGGGAAATGGAGCTGCATTGCTGCTGGGGGTAGAGCAAGCTGGGGTTGGCAAGATGCAGATCACGGACATCAGCTAAAAGTACATCATGGTACTTTGAAACCATTCAGAAAGTTGCTTAAAATTCGGTAAAGTGATATTCCACCTCATCCTAACTTCTTATTCTCTCTTTCCCACACATATTTTCTAAAAGCAAGTATGCTTTGATACAGATGAATGGCTAATATCAATAAAAAAACTAGATATGAATTTAAGATCATTACACTCTCCCCCCTCTAAAGCAAAAACTTTAAAATAAAGTAATTATAATTGTAAATGTCTATTAAAATGTAGAAGATGTGAAATCTTGTGGGGAAGACGCAGTGTGGAGGACGCCGAGGTTTCCTTTGAAGGGCCTCATGTGAAGAATGGCGCACAGGAGGGAGTTGATAGTGGCTTCAACTGAACACAAGTCTGCCTGCACCCCACAGATCCGATGACTGCTGTGTGACAGGCTCATGTGGCACAAGAAAAAAAAGTGCATTTGCAAAGAAACATTACAATCAAAAAATGAAATACAGTTCAAACCTCGAGCTTTAAAAAATATATAATTCTAAGCTGGTGCTCTTCTGCAGCCAGCATCTGTGTCCCTGAGATATCATTGCTATCACAGGACGGCTGAAAGTCTTTGCTTTCCAGTCCTCTCCAGAGAGCTCAGGCATAATTGCTCTGCGTGACACACACCCCGCTTCACCTCATCACTTCCCTCTTCCTCGGCTCAGCCTCTGCTTTCTTCTGCTGAGATATTCAAACACCGTTCTACCAGATTTCCTTTGAGAATGCTGTGACAAATAGCTGAGCTGGAGGGCTGCATTAATGTTTGTTGTAAATTTTTGGTATGTTTTGTTTTAAAAGAAAATAATTTAGAAAATATCTAGACCTGTAAAATATTCTCATTTTCAAGTCAAGCCCTTGCTCGACGGGGCTGTGTGTGCACAGATGTGTAAGTTAGTGCAACTGAAGAGTAACTGTTAGCAGTTCAGGATATGATGAACAACCACACTGTGCTTACACAGGAATGAAGAGAAGCCCCCGCTCTTACTATACGATTAAATAGGGGTTGAGTTCTCTGTGCGTCTTCACCGGGTGGTAGTGGGGTCTGGCTGGCATCTATTCTGACAGCAGTTCAGAATGCAGAATCGTTATGAACCATACATCATCATTTTAAAGGGGGCTTCTCGAAGTAATTTTTTACAAATGTTTACAACCCAAACTAATGGTTTTGGGTTAAAACAGATGGTGTAGGTGTAGTAACAGACAGACACATTAAGCTTTGATACCATGTGTTATCATAAATACTCCATGTAAATGTGAGGACTGCTCCTCTTTCCCTGTTCAGCATAGTAAGGAGCGCCCACAGTGAGGAGCTTTTAGTTTTGCTATAAGCAAAGAGCAATGAATACAAACCCACAAGGCAGCAATCTGTACACATCACAAATGCTAACCTAAAATATTTTCTGCAAATTTCCTTACTTATCCAAAATCTTTAAGACATACAATACTCCCAAGGTTAAATTTGGATTTTACATTGATGCATGAATTCAAGCCATCCATATTAAGTTGGAGGGCTCATTTCTTTGTTGGTCTCTGACTACAATTCTCTATGATAGCTGTTACCTAAGAATGTTCACAATAATTTTAAAATGGAAACTAATTAGTTGCATTTAGCATGTTTTAAAATTAATGTTGATTTTATTTTTTATTAATGTGCATACTGTGTATGTGCCATTGAATGTGGCCACCGTCAGAGACCAGAAGGTGGCCTCAGGTTCCTTGAAGTTGATTTACAGGTATTGTGAGCCATGAGGATGCTGGGAGCTGAACTGGGGATCTCCTGTGAAGGAGTAGCAAGTGCTCTCAACTGCTGAGTGGTCTGTCCAGCTCCAGAAACATGGCAGTTGGCACCCGAAATGCTCATAATAACTTCATAATGTGAACTAATTAATTAAATGTGATAGTTTGCTTTTGTATGTCCCCAGAGGTTCTGCTTTGTTGCCCACCTGTCCACACAGCATGCCTGGTGAGGAGGTGGGGAGCTGAGGTGTATGTGGGAGGAGCTGAGTGTCCAGAGACTGAAGTGCGGTTCTGTGCTTGTAGGGTTAAAAGCGCAGCAGAACACTTAGGAAAGACTGTGGCATTGACCACCATGACATCTCTGAAATGTTTACTTTCATGCTCTTCACACTGAACTCCAAATCTTACAAGCTTTAAATGTCCTTCAGAAGGTCATTTTGAGCAACTATGTATAAAATATTTCCAGCAGCTTTTACTGGTTGGTAAGATGAACTGGTTGGTAAGGAACTCCAAAAGAGTAGACTACCTTGTTACATTGACTGCACAAGTTGTTCTCACACTATTTATAAATCAAAAACCCATTAATGCAATTAGTTATCTGTTAGAGCACTGCTGATAAGTCAAGATTGCTCCTGTTCGCTTTTTCCCTTGTTCTCCTTTAAAACTGCACTTGTTCGGTCACTTCAGATGAAATTACATCAGAATTTCATGCAATCTAGATACTTGGTACATATTATTAGATGAATATTCCAATAATAGGGGAGAGCCACGATGAAGTCTTTATAATATGTGCACACACACATGCATACACACAATGTGCAGTCACATACAAGCATGTGTAAAGGTATTTATACACTTGTTCTCTTATTTTTGATATAAAATATATAGCATCATAGTTTTTGTTATCTTGACATGAACCCAGAAACAGCACAGCTTGAAATAGGGAATCTTATCTGAGGAATTGCCTTTGCTGGATGGGGCATGTCTGTGGGGATCATTTTAAACTGATAATTGGTGCAGGAGGCTCCAGCCCAGTGCTCAGAGCAACACGCCCCGGTTGTACATAAAGGTGACTGAGCAGGCCAGGGAACATAAGCCAGTACTCAGCATTCCTCTTTGGTTTTTACTTTAACTTACTGTCTTGGCTTCCCTCAATGGTTGGCTGTAACCAGTAAGATGAAATAAACCCTTTCCTCCCCAAGTTACTTTTGGTCACATTTTATCACAGCAGCAAAGATACAAACTAGGACACACAGAGGACAGAGCATCCCAGAAACTGGTAAAAGAAGAGAATGTGGATTTGAGCTTTACTTCCGTTTCCAAACCCGTGGATTTCAACGTTCTCAAATGAGAAATGAGGACCATAATTCTTGGAAACATGTGAGACAGTATATTGCTTGTAATTTGACTCACTCAGGAGAAATGTGCTATTCAAATCAAAGCTATCAGTGTGCCAAAGTAGCTATGGACTTTACAAGGTGATTTCATCTAAAAGGGGCTGAGTAAAGAGGACTGCACACATGCCCTCCACCACTCTCCCCTCCCCTCTTCTCTGCCCAGCTCTTCCTCTTTGCTCAGGTGACTGGCATATTTGTCAAGATTCCTGATTGTAAACATGAAATCAAAGATGGAAAGAGAAAAGTTTTTCCTGATCATGCCACCTTCATTGATTCTTCTTTCTATTCCAAACTGACTTCTTGGAGAAGATGCCAAATGCCATCTGCATCTGTGCTCTGGTCTCACCATAACCTTTGGGACGGTTCTTTTTGTCTTTCTTTAACGCTAACTTCAGTGGTCACATAATCGCAGTTAGGACTCCCAGATGAAGCTTCCTAGCACCCACCCCTCCAGGCCTCTGTCTTGCTCCTTTAAATCCCTCTATCTGAACCCCTAAATTAAAAGAAACATAATTGTTTCAAAGTAATCCCGGAACTGTCATTTATAGGTAGAAGTGCCTGTTCTCTGAGCAAGGCCTCAAATATCCTCTAATGCTGTGACCTTTGTGCCCTAGCTTTGCTAGCTCTGTCACCTGTTTAGTTCTTTCCATGTGACTTTATAGGGTGTCATTTGCTCACAACAGCTGCTTCTTCTATACTGTAAGTCTCAAAACTCCTTCCAAAATCATCTTCTATAGGAATATTTCTCAGAGAAGTGACTGGAGGTTAGGCAGCAAACATGTGGGATGGATATTGCTCTCATCATTTTGCATGCTAATATTATTTAATCCTTACAATATCTCTAAGGAGTAGAATTCAAAATCAGTGCCATTGTCATATCATTTTGTGGGGCACAGGTCCAAAGAGATGAAATCAGCTATTCCTAGTCACCTGCAAACCTTAAGATTTCTGAACGTTTGGGGTGTCTGATATTTTCTCATGACAATGCTGATGTTCTGAAAGTTTTAGGCAGAATACTATGAAGATGGTATGCCCTTATCAACATAACTGGAGGAATATGAAGCCAATATGCTTGACTATAGGTGATATTAACTGCTGTCACCTGAGTAGGGTGATATTTGCCAGGTTCCTTTACTATATGCTTACATTAGCTCAGTGCCAGTTACTAACTCCGGCTGTCACTCAGATAGACATAGATCACTTTAGCTTTGTGTCTTTGAAAGTAGAGACAGTAAAGAATTTTCAGACATTTTTTAATATTGCTGTAACAATTTAAAAATGTGTCTCAGTGGGGTTTCTTTAAGGACATGCAAATATGGCTTCTCGTTAGAGTTTTGTGCTCCGATTTTTGTACCCACCAGCAGGTCTTGTCTGTAGTAACAGCTTGAGTGTCCTCCGGCGGAATTTCTGTTTATTGTTTGGTTATTTCTATTTCTCCACACTTCTGATTTAGAATTATCCTATGAGAAAGATCAGGGCCATTCTTCCCTTTATTTATTTAACTATAGACTTTTTCATTCTTTCAGTGTTTTTGAAACTGGGTCTAACTAGGAACATGAACTCTTAGGTCAATCCTTTGGGGATAAATCAGTATTAGCTTACTTATTTTAATGTTTAAAGCATTCCTCCTCTTGGCACTAGGGGGTCACTTAGCAGTATTCTCTACTTTTCAGATGCATTTTCTTACCCATATATTTTTCCCCACCTTTTAGTTTTTGTGTCACAAAATGCTGGGATCTTAGTATTTGCTTTTCTGCTTGGTTGTTAATACACACAGACCCCTCTCATTCAAGGATAAATGTGTTTCAAGACCTCTAGTCAAGTTTGAAAATATAGATAGTAACCTACTCCCAATATATGGTGTTCTCCTACATATACACACCCACGAAAAAGTTTAATTTATAAGTTATGTACAAGGAGACAAATGCTAACTGAAAATAAAAGAAAAAATTATAATAATACACTATAATAAAAACGATACACATAGTGTTACACAAAATATCTTCCTGCATGTTACCCTTTCAGTTAAAGGAAGCGCTTTAAGCTCATCTTTGGATGTCTGAATGACAGCATCCCTGCCCACGGCTTAAGGCTGTGATTAACTATGGAAGGATGACTTGAACACAGGCACTACAGTTCCTCAACCATCTATATGTTCTAATAAAGACTGAATTTGCTGTTAAATGGTTGATGAATGGGTCATGTATAGAGTGGACATGTCTGCAGTGGGATGGGGCAGAATGGAGTGAAATGGGCAGGGATTTTATCATATTACTTAGATATCAAGCAATTTAGAGCTTTCGAGTTGTTAATTTCAGAATTTTTTTATTTAATACTTTTGGTCAGCAGTTGGCTTTAAGTGAAATTAAGAAAAAAGAAACTATTGAAAGAGGACTACTCTCTTACTGCTCTTAGGTTTTCTTTTTCTCAAGAGAAGTATACCACAAGTGAGTAATAAAACCTATGTGTCTATATTTAACTTTGTTTATGTTTAATTACATGTGTACATTTATCTTGTAAGACTGGAGAACTATTATCTATCTAATCTATCATTGATCTGTTCATCTATCTATCTACCTGTCTATCATCTAGATCTATTATCTATGTATCACCCACCTTATATCTATCTGTCTGTCTGTCGGTCTGTCTGTCTATCTGTCCATCATCTATTTATCATCTATTTATATATGTATTAATCAACCTAACAATCATCTATCAATCATCTATCATCATCTATTTATTGTCTATTTACCATCAATCTCTCTATCAATCATCTGACTAATCTATCATCTATTTATCAATGTTACTTAGCTAGCTATCATCTACCTATCTATCTATCTATCTATCTATCTATCTATCTATCTATCTATCTATATCTTTATCATCTTTCTATTTAATTTATCATCTATCTATCTGTCTATCTATTATCTATTAACATCTATCTGTCTATCTATTATCTATTAACATCTATTATCATTATTTTTCTGTTGATCTATGATCTATATAATCTCTCTTAAAACAAACTGAGCTCATACTGTTCCTCTGCTTTTGTCCAGCATCACACTCAATTTCTGGACTCTCCTCTTTGCTTATTTGCAACTTATATTCCTTTCTTTTTTGAGCTGCAGGAAGTTACATGATTTATTTCACTTTAGAATTCCTATAACATTTTATA